>NC_088842.1:22264315-23588315 GCF_904066995.2 Poecilia reticulata
ATCCACATGTGAGCTTTGTTGTCAACATGTTGCCCCCTTTAAACGTGACTTGTCTGTCTGAAGTAGTTGGTTATGGGAGAATTCTTTATTGTCAAATACCACTGGAAATCCTAATGTGCAACACAATATCAAAATGAAAAGTAATTGTAAAAAAGTGTGTAAAATGAAGCCAATTAATCATAAATAATTGGTTTGTTTTTTGCGTTGGTTTTATTATTTGTAACATTAACCTCTTTAATTGTTTTCTATAAAACTGATTAATTATTCTGTTTTGGACAAACTGACCATTGCATGACATTTCTGATTAATTTAAGAAATGTGGGTTCATTAGGCAGGGATAAAATGAACTAAACTAGTTTCCTACAATGAAAGCAGTCGTTCCCAAGCTCTTCTTGTCTAAAGGCCTCTAAGTATATGTATGAAACCTAAACAAACAAACAAACAAACAAAAAAAACAAAGCAACAACGCATAAAACAGGACAGCCCAATAATTTAATAAAATAAAATATTACTTCTGTCTTGAATTAGAACTGGGGAGTTTGTCGTAGTTTACATTAGAAGTAGTTCCAAATCAAGAAAATTTACAGACAAGGGTTAATTAATTATTTGCTTATGAAATCATCACTAAACAAAGAAGCACTAGGATTAATATTTTGCATCAAGTAATAGATATTTTTCTGTTAGGTTGCCCTTTAGGTGTTTCTACCCGATTCTACATCCAGTGTCAGTTATTCTCCTGTCTGATGCTTTGGCCCAATTGCAAATCCGACCAGGGCTATTACTGCCTACCATTTCATTAAACGCTACTATTGATTAGTCAAGTACAGCATCACCTGATCAGATCAGCCAGCTCTCTAATGTGGTGTTAGCCAGGTTGGAAAGAGGAATTGCCACAAGATGGGAGTTCACATTAACAGTTGGGAGTGGGAGAACAACTAACAGCTTAATGAGAAATACATTAACAGTCCCATGTTGTGCCTGACTCACCGGCCACTTGCAGTAGCCTCAGGGCGTCATTGCTTCAATATTATGGAATAAAAATGTTTAAACTTTGAAGCTTATAATTTTCCATTTCCTTACCCAGCAGAGGGCTTGGAAAACACACTAACTTCATTAATTCATCCCCATGCCTACCTATTTTCTAGTCAAGTATTTACTATGGGTGTTATTTTACTTTGACTGGTAAAAATACAAAATTTATTAGTATTTAATGCTGGTTGGACAACAAAAATGATGTCCAACCCAAAATTCTACACATGCCAATCATGAAGGCTGCATCTTTAGACTAGATTTATGGAAGCACTGCATTGACTAAAAAAGTGCTAGTTGAGGTTATTCGATAACTAAGTCATAAAAAAATGGTACCTTGCTGAGCTCAGCTTTCAGAATAAAGGTCATTTGTATTTAGATTTTTCTTTTCCTACTTACTTTCTTTCCTCCTTTATGTCTTCCTTCCTTCCATCTTGTGCCCTATCAGTAGAGAAGTATATTTATATCAGATGCAAAGTAAAAAAAAATATTCTTATGAAACAAGTCACATTATTTTTTCCTTATCTGTATTAAATGCACAGCTAAAGTGTATTTATTGGGCATTAACAAGTTGGCAAACAAGTGTACATACATTGTTTTGTTTCATAATAAAGTTTGCACTATCCATTAATTTGTCTATTGTTACTCACAGATAGGTGAATTTTTGCCTGACAGCTGCACCAGGGACAGATAACTTCCACGTATGGTGTGTCTGCTCTACAGCTGAGCTTCTTGATGTCCCCTTCCAGAATTAAAATTTTAATATATTGCATGTACTTAAAAAAAACACATATTTTTCTGAGATCTCCTGTGACAAATGCATATGCATACTTTGTCTACTGCCATGCGCCACAATTTTCTTGTCTGTCACGAAGGTTCAGGTGAAAATATCCTTACACCTTTTGTCTTTATTTTTATGGCAATTCAGTAAAGAACGTTTTTTATCCTCCAAAATCTTTTTTGTAGTTTGCGTAACAAATGTGTTACCTAGTATAAAAATAGTTGTTGTTCTGGTCCAACAGGGACCCATTTCTCAGTAATCAATAGCAATCACTGATACTGTTCCTCAAGTGCAAATTGAAACTGAAAATAAAAACTTGACATATTTTCAGCAATAGCTGGAGGTCAAAGGACTGTATATTAAGTGAATGTGTCACAGCTGCTCTTTGTAGCACACAGCGGTGTGTTGCATGCAACATGTGGCTTATTTAAATTATTTATTTCTGATCTATTCGCCACTATATTTCATAGATAATAAAAATCATTACATTTTTATTCTTATTTTAACTGAAATTTTACATGTGCTAAAACTTGGGAGCAGGATAATACAGGAAAGTGACAATATATTTAGCATCCAGTTTTTTAATTGTAATTACGAGAAATTATAATTATATTAAGTATTTTTTCTCTATCCTCATTTCAGTATGAATCATCTTGATGTAAATTGTCAATTCTTCCCTTCTTGGCAATAAATAGTTAAAATTAGCATTTTATATTGCTCAGCTATGCATAGGTGGACAGCGTTGTAAAATAATGTGTTTCACATATAATTCCAAGCAGAAAAAGACTCAATAATTTGGTCAAATTCAAACTTTGTTGATTTTTACATCTCAAATTTCAAGTTTAAAATTTCTTCTGTTAGTTTATTGAATCAGCTACAATTACTATCAATTATCTGCAGACAGATCAAAGTTAGTAAAACAGAAGGGTCAGTGTTTAGGTACCTATAGACACCTACAGGGGTCTATCTCCAGGGGGAGATGGGCACCAGGGAGATCGTTTTGGGCGAGAGGCGGGATACAGGTCGCCAGTCCATCGCAGGGCAACACAGAGACAGACAAGACAAACAGCCATGCGCACGCACACACACACCCACACCCCCACACACGCACACACACACACACACGCACACACACGCACGCACGCGCACACACACACACACACCTAAGGAGAATTTAGAGAAACCAATTAACCTAACAGTCATGTTTTTGAACTGTGGGAGGAAACCAGAGAATCTGGAGAGAAATCACACATGCACAGGGAAAACATGCACAAAGACCCCGGGCCGATAATCAAACTCAGGACCTTCTTGCTGCAAGGCAACAGTGCTGATTGTACGTGTAATTGAATTTAAATAACTTTTTTGTAAAATGCCTTTAGACTCCATTTACTGTAAATTGGCTCTGTATAAGTAAACTGAATTGATTTTTTTGTTTATTCGGTCTCAAATATGTAGCAATTGTGCAGAATTTTTTTTTATTTTACTAAACACAGATAACACCTGTGTTTTTTTTTCTTTTTAACAACAATGTTCCCATTTTCTTTTAACCAACAAACAAGGAGAATAATGAAAAAAGATAATTAAATAACCAATAGAAACTTCAGCTTCTCTATGACCTTGGTATGACAAACAATCCTCTCAGAAAAAGCTGTTTGGACAGACAAGGTTACTGAAGAATTAATATTTGGAGCCTTTTTGTGTTTATTTGTGTGTTGCATGTAAAACTACACACTTATTTCTTTGAGTTCCTCTAACAGCCAAACCTGTGTGACACATTTATGAGCCGTGTGAGCATGTTAGCCTGAGGATTTAAGTTGTCAGGCTGCAGTAGATCTTGGATGGTTGCTTTCTACTGAAACCCCTCAGGCTGAGCCAAGATATAGAAATAAATAGCCTTTATTGTCCGACAGAGGCGAAATTCAGGTGTAACAGCAACACCAAGATGGTCACACTAAAGTTCAGAAAGTGTTAAAACTAGTGGAACAGGTTGGATATAAAAGCTGCATGGAGTTAATGAGAGCCACTGGCAATGTAAGAACTGTAAACACAAGGTGTTCTCTCTGGATATGTGAAGGTAAGAAGCTTCATGACTGATTAATATGGTTCAGGTGCTGGGAGTCCTTCAGCTGCACATCCCTGAAGCCGCTTTTAGTTACCAACAAAGTCTTGTTTTTACCCCCAAAAGAGAAAAACAATAAAAATAATTATATATATATATACTACATTTTTTTTTTTTTTTTACTTTTTGTGTTACCGTGCAGCATTTTGATGCTAGATGTAATAGATAAAGTTCACACTGATAATGATTTACTCATAGAAAGGTAGCAGACTTCCTGGATTTATTTGTATCTGTGTTCGCCAAAGAGGACAAAGAAAAACTCTCTTAACTCCTTGTTGACATTCTCCATCTCAGAGTGTTACCTCAGTCTCTCAGCAGGTGTTTGGCTGCAGTGTGGACCCTTTTTACGCCTTTCAGTCCAACTGAATCTCCTCCAAAACAAGTTGTGATGGACTAAAAATTCCTCCACAGATATCGTCATCATGGCAGATCTGTTGATTTGCCAGTGAACCGGGCCCAGCAGGCTGTGCTGTTGGATCCAACTGGGAGCTCCAAGGCAGTTTCACAGTGATACAGGATAATTGAGAAAAAAAAAAAAAAAGCTATGAGGATCTCGGTGTGTGATTTCATTTTGTGGCAAAATAATAATCTGATAAAAGGTTCTTTGTGAAACTTTGCCTTAGCCGTAGAGCAGTTTTGTTTGGTATTGGCATCTGTTTACAGAAACATCATGATCCATTTAATTTGTGCTGTCAGTTGCAAGTGTTTTTTATTTAAAATCTATCTATTGTTTTTGGTTCTCGTGTTTCATTTTTTAGATGTGTATATTTAAAATGTCTTCCATTTACAGTGTTAAGTGTTCTTTACAAAAAGTTTGTTTCTCTGAGAAGATGAACTTGCATTATTTTACCATTATCGATACAATACCTGAAAATGGTCTCAAAACATTGTGATAAACATATTGTTTATCACAATAATTGCTAGCAAAATTTATTGTTTATCAAAATTTGTTAAGACCTGATGTACTGATGCTCTATTCCAAAGTAACCCTTAAGGGACAGAGACTTGGCTTCTTCACCTCATCTGTTGGTTTGAGAAAATCCTTTTGGACTTTCAGTGAATATTCCTACACACAATTAGTGTTACAAAGCTAACTTTGATTGTTCCATTCTGAGACCTGGTTTTCGAAAACCTCTGGTGTCAGAGACTCTGATCACAGGAGATGTGTAAATGACTGGATCGCAACAAAAATGTCATGGTTTCTTGAAAGTCTATGTAAATGAACTCTACCAAAGAAAATATCTGGGAAGGTTACCATAAGGAATATTAACACCTCCATTGTTCTCTTGCCATCTTTTTTTTTTTTTTTTACCAATCAAGGAAGTAATTTCAAATTGAACAGATGATGATGTTTTCGACTGGCTTCTCAGATTGAATAGGCAACCTTTGTTTGGATGGGGGTTTGTGCTCAGAAGATAAACTGCCTAAGAAAACAGCACATAAAGTGCCGTGTCTTAGAGTAGATGTTTGACAGCAGAGCAGCGCAGACTGATGGCAGCAATGGTGGGTGGCTGTGAGATTAAATGCCGTAAGCAGAGCAGAGGAACAATCTGTCTTGTGGTTGTCTATCAAGTTTTTTCAATCAGTGTGTACTTGAGTAGAGGGAAAAAGACAGACTACAGTCAACTGTAGACAGACTACAGTTGACTGTTCTTGGTGATCATGATGCTATTTTATTGTCTTCCACCTCCATTTGAAAACTATGGAAAATTTTCAAAACCAAGCAAAAAACACTTGAGATTATAAATATTCTGAAAAATAAATACCAATGTGTCTAATTGGTGCTACCAGTTACACATTGTACAACTATGTGTATGTGTAAGACTTGAAAGTGAACACATTGGATACAATGGTCACTATTGTTTTGAATAATGGATTCCCTCTGCATGCCGATATAGAAATCAGTTATTTCTCTACAAATGAGGGCAGTTGTCATTACATTTTTCACCCTGTTGTAAAAGTGTTTGATTTTTTTTCCCTGGCAATCAGCAGACTCTTCTGTCCTGCCTTTGATTGAAGAATACATGTTTTATGGTGATGGGGGTCCATCTAACCTTCATTTCTTTCTGCCTTGGCAGTGCAGATGGTAGCAAACAAAAATGAACATTTTATTCTTTTGCTTTGTCCTTTGAATGCTTTCCACTGCTGAAAGATTGAAGATTTCACTGAGAAAAGAAAAACCCGCTCTGTCAAAAAGCATGAAATAACTTAGCTGAAGCTTCCATCTTTTCCTTTTTCTCTCCATTATCAGTTTTGCCTTGGATTCATATGCAATAAATCAGAGCGAGCTGAAATGAACAACTAAATCTCTGAATTCTTCTGAGGAAGAGAGTCTGTAGTTTTTTTATGTCATGATATTGAAAGTTTGAGCTGCTGCCGCCTCATTTTCACTCTTACTCTCATTAAGCTGATCTTATAACTGTGCATCTGCAGTGTACATAGAACTCTATCTGAATATCCATTTTACCATCTCATTAACAACAAAGCCTTGCTTCTGACATCTTTCTCTGTGACCCCAGTATTTAAAAAAAATGCATATTAAGAATTGTGTCAGCCTTGCAGCTTTATCATAGATTATTTTTCTGTCAAATTGCTAATCATAACATCCCCGTTGTGTGCAGGTTGTACCACGGTTGGAGCTGCACTCTTCGGTTTCTTCAAGTCTAAATATGTCCAATTGGCAAAAAGGGACTCTCCTCCACATTGTCTTCATTTTTTATATGCTTTCTCTGTGCACATTCTCTATTAGGACTCGGTAATGGGTTCATGACCCAGTCTCCAATGCAAGAGATCCGAGTCTGGTTTATCACTGACCTGTGGTACTGATATTTGTTACAGCATACATTTAGCAAAATAAGATATGCTGATTTTAATAACAGCAGAAATTCTTCTCTTTTATAGATGCTGAGCCTTGTAGCATAAAACTAGATCAATCTTAACAGTTCACAACATCTGCATGACAATCCTCTGTCTGAGCTGTGAAGCAGGAACTGCCTCACCGACAGTAAATATGGATGTCTTTTATGACTGTGGCCCTCCAGTGCTAATGACTTTGGAAATGTAAGTCTCGATTCTGAAAGTATTCTCCCATGACTTTGTCAGCAACACCACTGCAGTAGTTTCCGTCACATCAGCCATCCAGATTAATGGCCATGGGTGTGCAAGGGCTGTAGCTTCTGTGCATGTGACACATGCTCCAAACATTGAGCAGCCCAGCACCCCAACATGAATGTATTGGTGTGTAAAGCTGCAGTACTTAACACTGTACTTGTTAAAATGTATTTATTGCTGCTGTGATTGTACCTTTTATTTATCATAGTTATTATAGCTTAATAAATCAAATGGCACTTTCAAGAATACTGAGCAATTTGCCACATTTTAAGCAAAATTACCTGCATGTGTGAAGGTTGGGTGTGTAGCAACTGTCCGAAAAATGATGCCTGCAGTGGCATCTGAATCCCCCAAATGTGTATTGATCACTCATAAATATACTTAATGTCTTGTGGCAAATGATTGGTAGTTGGGAATAAGAATGTAATGTTAATTTTTATACATTTTTGGTAATCTTTCTGAAGATATGCCATGTGATGGACTGGTAACCTGTCCAGGGCGCATTCCGTCTCTGACCTGATGACCGCTGGCGATGGGCACCAGCCCCCCTCACGAACCTGCAAGGTTAAGCATGTTGGATGATAGATCCAATAGGAAGATGAAAATACTGAGGATCCTTTAGTTTTCAGCCTTTAACCTGTACATCTTTGATAAATGTCTTTTTTTGTCTTTGCTAACATAAAAAAAGGCTTGTGTTTGAAATGTTAGGACCTCACATTTTATGCAGACTGTTATATTTAGATGTTATAAATCACAAAACTCGGCATAATAGTTGATTAGTCCTCTCGGTTTTTGACCGGACTGCCAACATTACTCTTGTTTCAACATGTGCAGATTAGAATGGAAAGACTAGATTTATGTTACCCTTTGTCAATTTTTTTTTTCCTGTTTTCTTATGCAACTGTGGGAAATCTATTGAAAAGCCATTTGTCAGTTAATCAGAAGGTTTCCTGCTATTGCATAATTGTGTTATTTTAGGTAATTTCACAATAATTTATTTCATGGGGGTTGGGACTTTTGTCTTGTTTCACTTTATTTTAGGATTTTTCAGTCTTTTAATATTGAGTTCATTCAATAGGTTTAAAATTACTTTTGGTTTACTCTAGTTTTTGAAATGTATTTTTATTCTGCTCTGAGTTGAAGTCATTAGATTTCATCACCTTCCTAAAATAATAGCCTAAGCCATTTTGTTGATCGGATTTACTTTTTTTGTTTATTTTTTGCATACCTGCCTCTGCCCTACATTAGGGTTCTGCTCTCAAGTGTTATTTCGGTTTCAGTATGTCTTACTTTTCTCTTCTTTGATATCTTAACATTCAGTGTTACCTTGAGTGTCTTCAGCAGAGAGAGATGGCCTAGTGTCTTATTCAGAGAGTGTTTGCTAATAATGTCAGTCATATACCATTGACCCTCTAGAATACAAAATGCTGTCTTACACAGACATCAGAATTACCCTGTCATGTCTTTGTGCATTTAGTGACTTTGGTGTGAATGTAAGTAAAACTGCAACGGTCAGAACATTTTTAATGCCTAAACAAGTATGCTTCATCTTATGAGTAGTAACTATTGAAATCTCTGACCAGCAGTTGCGCTGACTGAATATTTAATGTTTTTTTTAATTTTTTTATGGTGATTGGATTTTTTGTGGATTGTAGAGCAAAGCGTAATCCGTACATTTAGACTACTTGTATATTAGCAAAATACATTTAAACTTTTTATACAAGAAGAAAATCCTTTGACCTCCCTCCTTTCATTATCACTTTAACTTTGCTTTGCTACTATCTAAAACTTCATTTCAAAGGTCCAGAGAACTGCATAAGGCTTCTTAAACTTAACTTTTAGCTGTAACTCTAGAGAAGAGATGAAATGAAATCTCCACACAGAACCACACCCGACACTCAGAATGTACCTTTCATCATTCAGTCACACTCTGTGCCTGGCTTCTTTAACCTCTCCTTACTTCATTTTCTTTTGCTTTCTCTCATTGATTTCTCACTTTATTTTCAAATCTAATTCAGAGATAAACTGCCCTTGCAGAACATCTATTAAAACATTTTATTTGGGCCAGATTTAGTTTACAGTTTAACTTTTTTTGCAGTCTCACTTTTTCAGTTCTGTCTTTCCTCTGTTCTAAACAGAAGTCCTTTATACTTAAAATGTTTCCCCAAAATCTAAACCTGTGCAGTGTCCAACGTAACTAACTCCCTGGACAATGGGTAAAATGGCAAAGTTATTTTGACACAAAGCAGGACCAACTACAAGGGACATTCATTTGCATATCACAATTTATGCACAAGGGAGTCAAAGAAAAAAAAATTAAATACTGAAAAGTAAAAGCAAGAAATGCATCAAAAAGCAGTAAAATTATAACAACTGTGCGTTCCATCACCATATTTAAGTATTCCATTCATCCCCCTTCAAATGCAGATTTCTGTATCACAGCCAGAATAGTCTGTACTTTCAATGTAAAGGAGACAAGCTGTGGTTTCATTTTAGCAGCAGTGATGTAAAGCTGTACCATAGTTCAAACAGAGCCTGTTTTGTTCTTATTGCTCAGATAAAACGTAATGATTGTTGTTTACTATTTTCAAACATATTCAAAATGTTTACAATAATGTCAAATAATGCTACAGATAAGTCAGGTTTTGTGTTTTACATTTGGTACATTAATCCTAACCACATCATACAAACTTCTTATTATTGACGCAGCAAACCTCGACTCACATTTTGTTTATGTCAAAGTGATCTGCAATAAAATTAGTGAGCACTGGAATGAGTTTAACGTTTAATAGGATTGTGTTTAACTTTTATTTTGCTTATTTGGATACCTATCAACTTTAGAGTGACGAGTGCTGCATAGAAAAACAACCGTCTTGTACTAAACATTTGTTAAATGTTTAGTACCTTAGAAAGTTTGAATCTGCTGAGCTTAACATACAAACTGCTTCTCAGTTCAAAGCTACTTAGACCGGTTGAAAATGACATAATGGAAAGACATTGCCGTGAAGACAGTGTCAGAAAGAACTGGATGTAGTTACTTAATTTGTGCTACAAAATGGAAATATGTTCATGAAAAATACATAACACCACCCCTTTAATAAATGGAAGTTGAATATCCATCTCTATTATTTTTTTTTAGTAAAATCCTAGTTGTTTACATTATCAGCCTCTTCTGAAATTGTATGTTATTTTACAATTTTCCTTTGTTGGAAATTTCTTCAAGTCCTGATAGATAATGCGATTCTTATGCAAAGCAGGTAATATCGTAATCCCATTAGCCTTTTAGGGTAGAGTAAAGCTGTGTGTCATCAGCAGGGGGTCATTTCATCTCATTGCCGGTTTATCCCTGTCTCTAAAGATGACTGCTGAGACTGAGTTGAAGCATTCTCTGCTACAGAATAAAACCTTTTTGCAATTCTTTTTTTCCCACCATCCTCAGGTTTGTGTGATCACTGCAGGAGGGGTACCTGTGGTTGATCAAGTTCATCCTAAAGATGAACTTGATGTTCTGTCAGTGAAGCCCTCCATTGACTCTGATCTAGAAACTGTGACTGAATCGTTGCTGTAAGAATTAATTAATACAAAATCACAATTAGGGAAATCTTTTCACACTACTATTTCCCTTTGTTGGTTTATAATTTGAGTTAATAGAATTAGTCTAATTAGAATAGTGTGTTATTCACCCATAATCCAATCATGCCTGCTGTGGCTAGTAGATTCTTTAAAATAATTTCAATACTGTTGAAGATTTACTGCGTCGGTGATCATTGCGTATTGATCCTCTTGTGACTTATTACATGGATATGTCACAGCTTACCATAGATCAAAGCCACTCTCCCACGATTATCCACTCTGCCCTTCAGGAAGACATTGTGAGCTCTGCATTCATAGCAGTGGCATGAGCATGATGCCCTTTAGCACTCCTCAGATCTCATGGAAGCTTCGTTTACTTATTCTATGTGGTGAGGGAGAAAAAAAAGAACATCAAACATTTTATTTGATATATGACTGACATTCCAAGCTCTGTGTTCAGTTCAGAACTTGAAGTGGATGTGGTTTGTTAAGGTATAGGTGCAGTATGTTTATACACTTGCTTGTTCACAATTTTTATTTTTTTTATTTTAATGCACAAGAGAGTGGCAGAATTTTTTTTTATCACTGATGTTTATGTGCTGAGAGACTGTGCTACCAGTAATGTGAACTTTTGTTTAATATCTCTCAAACGGAAGAGACATTAGGTAAAATACGGCTCACAACTGTATTTTAATTAAATAACCAGGTCAAGTGTTTTCAACTCTGCATTTGATTTAGATACACCTATAGCATGTTTAACACATGTGGAACACACTGGAAAACAAAACAAAAAAAAACCAAAAAACAAACGGGATAGAGGACTGTGATATATCTTATGGCTCTATTCTTGGCATTTCGACCATTCAGCACACTTTTGCAGTCATGTTGCAATCACCAGACAGCTTTCACAAGCGTAGACATTCATACACTGATTGGCAGGCAATTTAGGATTTTGTGCCTTTCCCAACACATACTGACACGTGGCAAGGGACGAAGCTGGAGTTGAACGTGTAGGTTTCTTGCTCTTTCCACTGAACCACATGTAGTCAGCAAGTAAACAACAAAAAATTGTATCCAGACATTTCAGTAGGTTGTCTGCTGCAGGAGATTCTGAATTACATAAGTCATTATCACATAAGTTCCTTCTTTCTTGCCTAGTGCTGGCCAGAAATTTTGGCATTATAAAATTTTTGAAACCGTAGAAAAGACACTTGTTCATGAAAAGGATCAGAGGCTATTTTAGTATTTGCATAAACCACAAATTTGCTTTTAGAAGATGAAAGAATTGTCATAAATAGATGTAGATGTATAGCTTGGTATGGATTTCTGAAACAATTTATGACAATCAAAGCTACAAGAAAACTTACCAACACTGGTACTTGTAGCTCTTGTCATGAGATGACATTAGAAACTTAATTCAAAGATGCCAAGAACTGCTATTTCATACACTGTTTTACTAGTTGGCAACACTTTATGCTCCCAACCAGCTCCACACAATTTGGTCATTTTACCTAAAGAAATGAAGGCAAGATGTTAAACAACAAATTATTACTATATGCAAGTAATTAAAACAGTCAGGTGGACACTGGGACCCAGGTGGAAGCTGTTTCCTCTTACCTTGGGTTTTACAGTTACTGAGCAGTCGGTCCAAATGAAGTTTTTCAGATATCTTTGCAGTAAGGGAGGTAAGCTTAAATTGTATGTCAAAGGCACTTATTTAAAGAATTGGAGCTGTCTGTAATTAGCCATTCTGTTTGTCTATGCCATAGAATATCATTAAATTCCAAACTCAATAATACTGTGAGCTAAAATAAGAAACTTCAATAAGTCAATATTATTGTAACAAATGTTATGTTTCTATTTTTGTAGCCTGCTGAGAGAAATTTAAATCATAGCAATTTCTTCACAAAACACAAAACAATTATAGTAAAACTTTTCTTCAGTTAAAAAAAATCACACCATTCAAGTCCATGCCTTAGAGTAGCAAGGGGAATGCATCAAAAGCATTCATTAAAGCTCACTTTCCTACAGTCTGATCAATTGTGATGCACGCTGGTCCAAACAAGTTACCTGATATCCCTTCCTGTGAGGTCACTTTTGAATGTCAACAGCAAAGGAGGCCTCATAGGTCCTGATTAACGTGCTGGTGCACCAGCACAGCACCAAGGGATTTGTAGTATTAGTAGTCCATGTGCTCTCCACCGACAGGCCAGCTTTAACTGACATTTTAATTACCTTGTGGGGCAAATATAATTACATTGGGAGCTAAATTTGGCTTGAGTTTTACACCTGTAGCTTCTATAGTTAGGGTTAATACTGTAAATCCCCAATCAAAGATTAAATAGATGCATAGTAGATGAATTTTCTGCAGACATTATATGATTTGTTCTGATTTAACTATTGGCCCCAGTTAAATTTTGTCTCTTTGAAAAGCAGATTTTGACAATGTTATAACGTTTAACCAGGGTTTTTTTTTTGTTTTTTTTCCCCCCCCATCACAGTTGAAATTTGGACATTATTGGAAACTAATGCAATAAATCCTTTTTATTGATCAAAAGTTAAATTAATACAAAAAAGTCAGCTTTTAGTTTTTGGACCCCATCCTCCTTTGGTACAAAATACAGAACATACTCCAAACCTTTTAAAACAAGGGTGAAAACTAGTGCAAATTGACAGAGCTATTAATGTAATTTTACATGTTTTAGATCATTTTTTCACATTACTCTGTTATTTGAAAATTAATCTCACTTTGAAATTTTAACTACTGAACATTTTTTTGGTGATTTACATGTAAACATTTGATTTCAGTTTTTGTTCAAGCACAGTTAAAGATGGTACTTGGACCAGTAGAACTTAACGCGTGTATCAGAAGTTGACTACTGATGGCGTCACTGACAGCAGAATGACATGAAGCACCACCCAAAACGCTGCCTCTCAGACAGATGAAAAACAGAATGCAAAGTAGTTTCAGGTCAGTCTGGTGGACAGATTTGGTTAAGCTACATGAGAGATTTTAACTTGCATGGTTGCACAGAAATACAAACTGTGTGTGTGTGAGGCCACATTCCCCTTTTTGTGACAATTATCCTGCCATTTTCTGTAGAGGTGAATAACAATAACTGGCACTTTTTGAGTAATGATTTGCGCAGAGTAAGAATGCCATGCAACGATGGTAGGATAGTTCTCCAACATGGTCACAACAAAGTTTATGGTTTTAATTTTTGTGGTGTTGTTCTGACTAAAGATTTCAAACAAGATATGACACCTAATGAATTTTATTTCTCTTGTCAAACATATTTGAATTTCAAAAGAAGGTTACTGACAAAAGCAACAGGGCTATTGCTAATGTTCTAAAAGTTTTATGATATGTTCAGATGTAATTTTGTTGTATTTTTCTCTCAATTAAGAAATTATATTTACTCAATGTGAAGCAGAGGGTTGTTGGTCTGAATATATTCTGGAAAGTTGAAAACTGACAATCTCTTGAAAGGACTGGAAGCACAATGGGACCTAAAATTATAGAGCGAGACAAAATCTCTCGGGATTTGATGTTTCAGGGGGTTCATTCTGGCAAATAAATGTTTTTTTATTTTTCTTTATGAATAATAAACTCTCTACTGTGTTAACAATGGAAACAAAGATGGAGCAATTTGTGAATCAGCTGAGACTACTGGTGTTAGTTTTGGTGCGGAAAATAGTTGTGAATTGTTCAGATAAGAGCCATATTCACCGACCCCTTCCCCATTAACATGGTAAAAGCTCTGCCCAGAAATCTGCGCGGGGAGATTAGTGAGAATTCTGACTCAATGAAACTGCCTGTCCCTGATGTGAATATTATCAATATTTGCTCAGCTGTAATTACATTATTCTTGTACCAAACAAATACAAGTTAACTACAGTGAGTTTTTCTGATATTTTTTTTTCTCAGTCACATTATGATTGCTATCAAAGTTTTATTCTGGTTGAAAGCCACTGTGTTATGCAAAGGAATCTGAAAAAAACATGGTTTAGGATTTAGTAGACCATGACAACTATATTTACCTTATATGCCTTTATGATTGGCCGTTATTGTTTGGGCATTTCCCACTTCATGACTATAGGTTTAAACCCAAGCCACTTTTTCAACATTGGAAGAACTGCTCCAGTTCTTTAAATTTGTTTAATATTTCACTGCAGTCTCCACAGAATAAATCACAACCTTCCTCTGCTTTTAGCTCTTGAAGAAAGAATGACCTGATTTAGGATTTTTTTTTTTTTTTTTTTTTTTTGGGAAAAGGAATTTAAAGTATCCTGATAATTAAAGTATCTACAGAAAGAACCAAAAGACAGAAATATGGACAGAATGCCATTGTTATCACTTATTCATATTTCATCAAAATATATGAAATCAGCTATAATTATGTGTCAGTATAATCACATTAACTGAATGAGCCTTGTAAGAAAAATCACAGGCTTGTCTTGGAGCAATAGTTAATTGGTTGTCAAGTAGGTTTTTTGTTTGTTATGCTGAATTTGGAACAAAAAAGTAACCATGTTTGGTCCAAAAAAAAAAAAAAGATAAAGTCTGAATAATTATCCAATGTTGCAGTCATTCCTAATTAAAATATACTTCCCTGAGAAAAATCCCTCAGTTGATAAAGAATGTTTTACTGGAGTTGTGACAGAAAACTACACCTCTTCTGGTTTCACTTCACTGACTCCCTGTATATTATAAATCTGGAGACCCTTAAAAACATTGAATACATTTGTGTTTGGCTCCCTTGTGCCACATAAAAGTACTTCACTCAAACTCAAGTCAGACATGATACTAATGGGTAATAAAACTGTGGTTCAGTGAGAATTGCTTGCAGGAAACCCAGTTTTAAGAGATTCAAATTTAGCAGATACATTTGTGGAATGACATTTTATACTGTTCATTATTTTTTCTCAACGTCACTGTGATTCTTTCATTTACAGAAATTATTTTCTAATCTGATTAATAGTTTTATTTTTTGTGACGAGGAATCTAGGAGCAGAAATGCTTCCCTGGAGTCTAATACATATTTGACTCATCCCTTTCGTAGAACCCATCACACTCATCAACATTTATGGAATTTTGCTATCAATACAAACTGAAAAGGGAAAATGTTGTTTGAAAAGGAATAGTAGGAAGGGTTTAAATCCTGGATAAATAAATCTTCCAAGCTTTTGCCTTCTGGGCTTGTGGGCTGGGATCGCAACAGGAACCAAAAAATGGGTGCTCCTAATATATTTGTGCCATTAAAAATTAGATCTCTGTTAAAGTAACTTCACAATGTGTGGTACTACAATTGTGGACTTAGCAGGTGTTTGTGATAGTTAAACTAATAAACTTTGCATATGTTTTGTTCCTCCCATGTTGCACCCTGTTTTCTGGAATGTGTGTTTTGTAAAACTGATCAAACTGATGGGGAAATAGTGAGTAAATGAGGTGTGGAGGTGAAAACCTGTCATGCGAAGTTCATGACGAGTTAATTAAGGTTTTCTCAATTACTGAAAGTACATTGTCCAAATACCACTGCAATCATTCGGGTTTGGTCTGTGTTTAATAAGGATTTAATTATTGTTATTCTTATAACAATTTTTTATAAAAATGTAAATAAGATCATTATTTTTAAGCAGATTTTATGCTGTTTAATTACCTCTTGAGTGGTGCCCATCTATTTATTTTCGTCACAAACAAACTGTGAAAGTCCTGTGAAAGTTTTTCACAGTACAATAGTGCTGGTTATGTTGGTAGTGGGCAAGTTGTTAAAGTATTAGTTAATGAGGATAGCTGTAAACCAGTTGTTCATTAGAATGATTACAGTTTTTAAGAATGTGTTTTGTAGAGTTTGTGGAAGAACACGATGTGTGAACAGTGTGACGAAATGGATCACTTTAAATGACCAATCTTCTGAGCTTTGTTTATATCGTGCTATACATTTTTTTTTTTTTGACACCTTGAACTGAAGCCTCTATACATCAGATAAAGACAGAATGATTGACAGTCTTGATCCAGGCAGTTATACATTTGTTGTCACATCAGTCATTTAATTTAAAAGGCAGGTGGATTATTGATGAGACAATCGATGTCATGTCAACTGAAACAGTATTTTTGTCTCTGGAATTTGAGACACCTGTGTAAATCATCAGAAATAATGGTCTTCCTCTGGTATGTAATAAATGTACAAAGCCCTCTCTGGCACTTTAAATCTGTTGGCAAATCACCTATCAATCACTATTTGTATGGTTGAAGAGGCACTCTGACATTGCGGTTGTCGTATTAAATGAAGGTGAGGAGGACTGGCGTAGGGAATCATGAATTACTCTGCTTTATATGTCATATCGAATCTAAGCATCTGATTGTCTTTTAGCAGACCACCAGCCTGAAAGTAGCAATGCTTTCATGCTTATCACTTAAATTCGTTTTACCCTTTATTTAAACCCTCCCTGCCTTTTATTTTTTTTTGCCTTTTTTTGGTTTACTAAAGCACTTTGAAATCAATAGAAAATGTTTTGCTTCACAGCTTTTCCCATGATTTGTTATTGCACACTTAGGTGAGAAATGCATTATGTAGAACTGTGCACTTAAGGTAATGAGATATTTTACAGTTTCGTTCCCAGCAGGAAGGCCAAACATTAAACAAATTAATGCTTGATGCCAAATGATGATGTTGGATTTCTAAGATGTTATGATGATAGCCGTGACCTAAACATCAGTAAATAAGGTACCAGACGTATTTTATACACACTTTAGTATGAATGCAAATAATTAGAATGGAATTTAAGAACAGTAAATATAGCATTTTGGTAATAGAGGTAACTTTTTCTCTTTTAAGCAAATTTCTCAATGTGTCATGCATTGTAGCAAAGAGGACCCAAAAGTGGGCTAGTGGTTTATGTATGGATGCAAAAAAATAAGTTTTATTTCATTTTTAAAAAGTTACAAAATACATTATTATTATTTTGATAGAAACCCCAACAACACTAAAAACTACACAATAACCTAGAACTACACATGGAAACCTGGCAGCAAAAATGAAAAACATTTTATAAAATAAACATACCTGCTAAATCTAGTAAAAAGTGAATAGAAATTGGGCTGTAAAATGTATAGAATATTTTTTTCTTGTCGTTCGTATAAAGATTTCAAAAGCATTCCCACTAAACTGGCTTCAAACATCTTTATTTGATGAACACAGCTATCTAAACAAACCTGACCCAATGTAAAACATACAGATGCATGTCAGTAAAGTAGAATATCCATTCCAATGACGCTGGTTTATCAGATTAAAAGCACTTTCAGACATCCTTTTCAATAAGCCCACATTTCTGTATTAATATCTATTTCTTTTGGCCTAAAATAGTATACTTATCTTCTAAAAAGAAACTCCATTTTCATTAGTTGAGGTTGATACAATCAAGTTGTACCTTAAATCTTAATTCAAATTCAAAAATACTTAATTAATCCCAAAGGGAAATTAAAAAAGCCATTAAATGTACTGTTTTGCTTCCTCCTTTTTTGATTGTAATCTCAGGTTGACATATTTAAAACAATCTGCCTCGTGTCAACGCTTGCTTGACATATGCTTGGTTCCTGAGGAGCCCAGTGACAATCCTATGTGTCACCATTCTTCTTCTGGAGAAATTCCAGGAGAAAACCTTTGAGACTAAATTACTGTGTGGCTTTTCTCCTTTTCTCTTGTCTAAAGAAAACACTCTGGACATTCTGTGATGCTCCTCTATTTTAAGGGGTCAGCTTTGTTTTGTGCAGGTTATTTAGTCATGTCAATGAGCCTACTCCTTTCTCACCAGGTAATTTCTCAGAAATTGTTAGTGTTTCTGTTAAGGCTAAGCCAGTGTGTAACACTTTGTCAGAGAACGGTAAAGAGGCCTTGTGAGGAGTGTTTGTCTGCGGACTGATGGTGAGAACACTTGCAGTGTGTCCTTTTCCTCCAATCTATATCATATTCTCACTGTCACTCAAACTTCAACATGGAACTTTAAAACGCAGCTCTTCAAGTGGAACAGAGCTTCATTCAGCTGTGTTTTGTTGAATGGCTTTGGTATATTCACTGGTGCTGTGCCGCTTTACAGAGCTCGTTAGCAACATCCAGTATTGTTTGCTCCTCTGGTACAATTATTGTCATAATCTGTACCGACAAAACTCCAGCTTAGATAAATAGCCTAACTTGTCACTTTTACAAACAGGCCAGACAAATCTGCCACTAAGCGACTGCTTTCCAAAAATCTGTCACTATGACTGAAATGTTTGATGCTTTGTTAGTAATATGATGAAAATGATAGTCGATCAAAGCTCAATTTATTCCATTTTAGAATAAACTCATTTCCATTCCTCCAACCATTTTGACCTTAAATTTATTCACATAAAATATATTTACAACATAATACAATTTCATGTTCTGTTATGTGTGTGCAACGTGATCTAATCTGCCCTTTCAAAAATTGAGATCTTTCCTCCATCCCACCACTCTGTTTTGATTTAAAATCTACTTTTAGTACTATCAGTTGGGTGACGGCTCATATTCTGACACGCTATAAATTTTGATATGTATATTAGAGATCAGATCTAATCAAAAAATTGACTTTTAAATAACATTTGGTATGCTTTATATTTAACTATTTGTAAACTGTAACAGCAACAAAAATAAGAATAAGAGATGGAGGCATATGTCTTTCCAAAAAGTCTCAGTGAAAGATATTTTTTATCAGATAATAATGTTGTTCATTACTATACTTTCTCATTTATTTTTCAGGACATTTGTCTGACAAACTGCTATATGTGCAGCAATCATCAGCACTAAACCTTAATCCCCACCTAGATGCTACATATTTTATTGATTTTTGGAGCACCTGTCATATAGCATGCACTTTGGAGTCATATTAAAGTGCGAAGTAAATATGGCAAATTAAAGTGATAAGAGCTGAAATTACACCCAGTAATTTAATCAAGATTGAGGCCAATTATAACTCAATTGGGCAGCTTACTAGTTCATGTGTGTAACAGGAGTTACTTAAGTTCATTATTAGTTGTTATAAAAATGCCATTCCAAAGGGTGGGTATACACCAACTCAATCTGCTTACGTCATACAACAATCTGACACAAATAATTACTTAGATGGATCGCCCTCTTTTTTTTTTTTCGAATAAGCTTATTTTTGTTTTCTGTCGTGATAGTGAGACATAAATTCAAGTCCCCTTAGCCTTGTTATCACTGCTCTGATCTGCTTTTTTCCTCCTCTAATATGTGAAGCAAAATCTGAATTAAGCACTCAACACAACTTAAGCTTGCAGAGAAGGGTTCTTTCTCCTAAATCCCATTTAAACTTGAGGATGAATCCTTAATTATTTTTCTAAAGTGTTGGAGTAGACGGTTTATTATTATTATTATTATTATTATTATAGTTCTTTTTATTGATTTTATATTTACATGGCGTTCAAGTTCCAATTTTTCTTTCTATTGTCCTTTCTATTAACCGTCTTTCCTCAACCGGACCAAAGCTAGATGTTTATCATGGTTATGCTGTTGGTGTGTTTGCTTGTGCATGTCCTCTGATCCATATAGATGTTTTTCTAAACACTTTTTACTCTTCAGACGATATGACAAGTAAAAGCTTCAGCTCTTTGTACCATTTAATAGTCACCGATTTACAAAAAAAGAAATGTGAACAATCCCATGTCTTGTTACTCCATCCTGCATAAAGATGAGCACCTGTCAGGTAAAGAGGAGGACCTGGAAGCCTAGAGATTCTCACATGGTTTCTTGGCTTTTGACAGGTTGCATTGTGAAAATTCTGGCTAGTCTCTCTAAACTGCCAGGGGGTGTTTATTCTGCTCTGTCTTCTGCGTGGAACAGTCTTTGTTAGACACATTCTAGTTTTTGTTTGTTTTTTGGTATTAAGGCCCAGCGAATGCAGCCAGTGGGTTTGACGTTAGTCCTTATCCTTCTCTGTACTTGCCAGGCTTCTCCAGCAGTGTTACTTTTTAATAAACACAACCAGACTTCAGAATTTTTATTCCACACTTATTTAAAAGAGACAGCCATTGTATTTTATTTTTTTTTTTTGTTCAGTTATTTGAACATTCTGGGTGAATGTTCAAATTCTGGGTGTTAACATTTCACAATATAGGGATTTTAATCAAAAACAAATCAGGGTGTAATTTGTAGTTAACTATTTGTCTCATAATGAGTTAGGAGTCAAGAGCCTGTTTAATGTTGGTTGCATCATGTAGTCACATTGTCAGGAAAGCCTCCTTTATGCATGTGGTCAGTAAATGGGCTTAAAGTCTTGTAATACAAACATGTTTCCTCCACAGCTTACTACTGTGAGAATCAACCATATTGAAACATGAAGTTGACCTTATAAATTGTAGCTCGAGGAAGTCTGTGTGTTCAAGTTGATTTTTCCTTCCACAAAGTGTCTTTTTTTATCTCAATTGAGCCCAACCCCCCTTTCCCCCCAAATGTCTGTGCACGCCACTGAAACTGAGTCATGCCTAAAATAGACTATATACTTTGAATTCAAAGTTTTTGTAGCATAGATGAACTTTGCTCTCTGAATTGTTTCTACTGAGACATTTCAGCTGCCAAGATTGAAGTTGTTGTTCATTTTGATTGCTTGTCATTGTACTGAATTATATACAGTAAGTTCATAGATAACAAAAAAGAAACTGAAACACTGGTAAAAGAGTATATACCTGTGTTATTAATAATGTTATGTTGCTAAATTTCCTCTATCTATTTGAGCACTTACGTCACATTTAGATTAAACATAAGTTCTCTGTTTAAGCTCAGCAGTGCGATGTGGCTGAATGTTATCTAACCTCATTATGTCTTGAGAAATGAGAAAACATCTCCACCATCAGACTTGGAGCACTATGGATTGGGAATGTACTTATGTCTTAATGACTAGTAAAGTCATTTATCATCCTTTCATCCTCCAGCAAATTAAAAACTAAGTTCATATGCAGTGACTTAAATTCAAGCTCCTTTACACAGTATTCAAATAAAATCATTTTGGTATACAGAAATTGTATAATGGAGGCATATGCGAGACTCGTATGAAAAGACAACATCTTACTTAAATACATCTTACTTAAATGACACACGGTCTAATTAGTTCTGATTCACCTTGCTTCAGAGTGATGGGATGTGAGAGTGAGAAAACTAGACTCTGATGGATTAAACATGGAAAAGGAAATTTACTCAGTGGCCATTTCTTTTGATTAGTATTTCATTCTGCTACTTTTCAATTTCAATATGTCGGTGTAATAAGTTACTGGGTGCAAAATTTGAAGGATTGGTTTAGGTAATAGTGTGCCTTATTTTGCTTTAGTTTTTATCTGTTTAAAACTTTAGTCTGATTTTTGTAGCCATCTCCAGAAATCAAACAGTAGGTCAGAAGACTCTGGGTCTTTAAACACATAGAATACAAGCACAGACATAAAGCTCAAATTCCTGTGTGATTCTAGCATTACAGTTTTCAGTAACCGAGCATCAAACAGACGGGAGTAATTTCTTTGAAATCATAATTGTAGTAATAAAGCTCTGGGGTGTTATTGAACTTAATGAACCTCTTAGGGCACAAAACACTGATTAATTAGTCTGAAAAAAAATAAAAGGCACACAGTTCTTATTTAGATATTACAAAGCCCCCAGGCTTCTTGCTGAATGAGACGGTGAGAGCGCTTTTAGTCTGCAATGGATGCGACATGTTCATGGCACTTTGTCAAGACATCACAGGGAAATTCAGTGTCGTGTCTGCATTCATGGGGCACACGTTTACTTTATGAATCAGGAGATTTAAAAAAGAAATATATAGTATTATAAACATTATAGCAATACAGACAAATCATTTATATAAAATGGTCAGGTTTCCAGATAAGGATTAAAAACAGTATGTCTAAGAATTATTTTTTGGAAGATTGGTGAAATAAAAGCTTTGTGCAAATGTATGAATAAATTATTCCAGTTTTGACATACTCTGTCGTTAATGTGCTTGCTATTTAAAAAATTACATCCACACTGATATTTTTAATGTCTTCTGTGTGGCTCTAATATTAAGTCGGAGTGAGATAAGAACGTGTCTCAATGGCAAAATGGACTATTTTAAGACAATTATACACATAATTGTTGCACATATTTTATTAGTGCCAATGTTACTAAAGTGGAGCTGTGGCTTTATGGATGAATTTCAAAATTGTTTTATCTTGCAGTATTTGGAATTGTGTTTTTTACTCAAAAATGTGAATCTTGTTTATTGAACCTATTTAAAATCAAATTACATTTTGATGAGAAAAGTTGAAAAACTTTGTACAAGTGGTTATCAAAATCTCATAATCTCATTTTGATAACAAAATTATTTTATTTTGATATCGGGCTATTCTCTGAGATCACTGCAGAGAGTAGACTTTAAAATACTTCAGGTTGTTTGAAAAAAACAGTGAATGGTACGACACCAAAATACATTGAAGACCTAATGTCGTATCAACCTTCCAGGCAACTCTGGCAACTTCTGGATCAAGTCTACTCTGCAACCCCAGAGTCAGAACCAAACGCAAAGAAGCAGCATTCTGTTTTATGCACCACAAATCTAGAGCAAACGTCTGTAAAACTGCAAATCCACTGTTACGCTAAGTCCCTTTTAATCGAGGCTAAAAACCCACCTGATTAAAAACGACTGGATTGATGTTTTTGTTGACAAAGATTATTCTTGATGATTTTGACAAAATTTAATATCAGTTTCTTGTTTCATAATTGTTGTTTGTGTTATGTGTTTGTCATGTAAAGCGCTTTCAGCTACTTTGTTCCTGAAATGTGCTATGGACATAAACTTGATTTATAAAAAAGATGAAAGTAAATTATCAATGCTAACTTGGTAATTTAAGCTTAAGGAGAAACTGTTGAGGGTTTGATTTCTAACCTACAGCAAAGCAATGCTAGATGTGCGCTTTGATTTCATTCTTGTGTAGAGACACCGTTTTTAAATCTTGACTTTGATTGAAAGACTCGACATTGCTTGGACTTTCCCCTCAAGGAGCGTTAGACTTGGGGAAAAAATGACTTGTGAACATCTTTGATTTGAAGCTCTCTTACTCTCATCATGTTACCATAAAATAGACTTCTTTCATATTTAATATGGGTATATTGCAGTGATGTCTGGCACAGCCTGTTTCCTTTTGGAGCAGAGCATGTCAGCTGACGCACCATTTAGCATCAACCCACATCACAACTATTTTTGGCGATTTATTCCTGAGCAGGTGAAATGCATCCCCGTGCAATGTTTGCCTGTCCACGAGTGGCATTTTGCGTTTTAAATCCGAATCACGTTTCTTCATTTTCCACTCTTTGAATTTCTCATTATCACTTCTTGGTTATGTCCTGACTGAAATACGAGGTAATTTTATTACAAGGGTCATATTTTTAATGTCTTTCTGTTCTTCCAAGTGAGGTTTTTCTTGGCACTAAAAAGACATTACATTAGCTATGTTCTTCAGTGACAGATCTTTTTCTTGACATTTCTGTAAAATATAGGAGGGCACGGATGCTCCTGCTAACGCTTTCTTCAGTTATTCACAGAGGATCCACCTGGGAGAAATCAGTTGTCCATTTCTGCATGCATGGACAAAAGAACCATGCATGTATACACTTATACCTATGAGCAATTTGGAGATGCCTTCGAAAGTTTGACTTGTTGAAAACTCCACTCAGAATGACCACAGGCCGGGATTTGAATCCAAAACCTTTGTGTTCCTGACGCAAAAGTGCCAAAATCTCTACCATCATGCAGCCCATGACAACAGCTTCTGGTGTTACTTCTGATGTTAAAATTGCAATTAGTGTCAACCTTATGAGAAAACCAAACCACCAAATCAACATATAAAACAGTCATAGCGAATAAAAGCTCTTAATAAAAAACATTAAAATGAACAAATTTTCCATGGCTATGCATATACAAGTTATTTTTTCTTGAATGTTTGAAGACATTTGTTGCATTTGATTTGTCTTTGCCTAAATTAATACAGCTTGTGCAGATTACAGTCTTCATAACAAAGATTTACTTGGTATTTAACCCGTGCATTTTAGTGGTGCAAACATCTCTTAGTCCCGTTGACATCATCAAGAGTTTCCAGATAGACATATTACAGTGGATTTTAGGTCAATCTGCCCATTCACCAATTTTAGCTCCGATTTCATTGCCATTTTTGTGGTAGTCTTAAATTTTATTCTTGAATTCAAACCAGCAAATCCATAGTTCAACCCTTCACGCAAGGTTTGGTGTATGTCTGTTTTTTATTGTAATCAAGTATAACAAATTACGGAGACACATGGACATTTCATTACACATTTTAATTCAACAGTATACAATTTTTTTTTTCCATTTATCCTCATCCAGTGGTTCCCACCTTTTGGGCTCAATCTAAGGTTTCAACCACTTGAAATTGAACTCAATTAGCAGGAATCAATTTGTTTATCTTATAATTTTAAAAGTAAAAAGGGAGAATCCAACAGAGTAACCAGGAATGAAAGGATACACATGCAGGAGGGCTTATCAGGAGATGAGGAACAGCTGGATTCAACGAAGCTAAGGGACAGTTGAGAGACAGATGAGAGCATCTGAGATGAGAGCATCTGTGCAGAGGGGAGGATAAAAGGAAAGAGAAAGAAATGAGAAATAAACCTGAATTTAATGAACAGAAATTAGCACTGAAGAAACAATTAATGGAATTTAAAGTGGGCTAACAGAAGGGATAAAAGGAACACTGGTAAGATGAGGAAATACACAAAAAATTGAGCAAAACAGAAAATAACTGAAGCTAAATGTCCAAACTATCACATGTCAGATTTAAGGCACCCAAAATCACTTGGACGCATTTAATGCATTATTCAGTGATCGTTTTAACCTTATACTTTTGCAGCTCTGATTTCCTTCAAATAAACAGCATCACATTTAGAAAATTACTTTTAGCTTCATACCTTTTTAAAAACACACATTTTAACTGCTCTTTAAAACGAACCACTCGCAATGTGAATTTTTACTCGCATGATTTTAATTAATTAAATATTTGCGCCACGCTGCCCTGTGCATGTACCCTTCCAAACTCCTCTGATCTGAATTCCACCTGGAACAAACAGTTTGCTGCTTCCCGGTCGGCAGACACAGCCTGACCTGCGCTCAGCCACAGACGAGTGTGGCCAGAAATTCAGCTCAACAACGTTGGTCCTGAGACTCATTTTTTTCCATTGACACTTGAAATATGACAGATTCAAAGCCCTGATCAAACTGGAATAAGATTGCACTTAGGGTTTTGTTCCCCTCACCCCCCAATTTTACTTTGTAAAGCTCTAAAGTTAATTGCAAAAACGTGACTGAAATTATCTTTCAAAGTGGTTAAAACATTTTCTGTCAAAGGAAACCAAGCAGATGGCCTCTCATCACAAGCTCTTTCTCGACAAGCATGTTCAGTGGTCAGTGGATTGTGTTGTTGATTTTGCAGCAGTCTGTCATACTTAATATGTATGGCACAATAGCAGAAAGGAAAACTCTCCTTTAACAGTAGGAGACCTCCAGCAGACCTGGCTCACAGAGGGCAGCCAACTGACATGACACACTAGAAACAAAGCAAAAGAAGAAACGGAGAGGCTCCAGTTTTTCCTTCTGTTAAAGAAAAGCAAAATGTTAATGTAAGAAGTAGCTGCTTAGATTGATTCATCGAGGAGAAAAACACAGCTAAGAAGATAATCTCTGTGTAAGACGTCAAGTCTGGGATTATTTTGGCAATGTTCCACAGATGAAAGAAGGACACCAGTAGTATTGAAAGGGGTGGGGGGTAAACAGAACCGTTAGGTATTCTTCAAAACCTTAATCTGTTTAGTTTTGTTTTCAACTTAAATGTAGAAACTCCTATAGATAGAATTTTGTTTCTCGGGAACGTGAAAAACATCTGAGCAGACATGAGGGTGTTTCATTTTCACCTGCAGTGGAAGACTTTTGATTATAATCGGCTGTAATTACGGACTCAGTTGGAATTGTGCATTTTCCCTTTGACTTGCATCAAGACGTATTCTTTTCATTTTAACTTCTGAGCTGTATATGTAAAAAAAAAAATCCTCATAGGAAAAAAAATCCTGTATCTTATTTTACCAATAATCATAGTAATTTTTTTTTTTAAAGTTGTACTCATTACATTCATCTGTAATGAGGCAAAATGAAAATTTTAATGCTCTAACTCTCACTAACTCTGCATGTACATCATTCCAAAGAACAGTAATACGTTTTATGTCCTGTTTTAATTAGGTTATTTGACATGATTAAATAAAGGCTGCATAGTGATGCAGCACTGTTTCCTTGCACCAAGACGGTCCTGAGTTAAAATTCCTTCTTGGAGTTTCCATGTTCTGTGTTTTTGAGTTAGTTATGGTTGTCTGCTTTTATCACTTAGGGTGTAGTCAATTTCTTCTGTTAAGTTTCAACATCCTTTCTTATTTTCTACTCTCTTATATTTTGAATTTAAGTGTAGGTCATTTTTTTCTTTGTTTAGGAGATTCTTTCTTATTTTTAGTCGGCCCTTCCTTGCTGTTCTTTTACTCTCACCCTGATACGATGTACTTTTATGCCTTGTGTCAGATTTGTAAGCTCCTTACAAGCTGCTAAATCGTCTCGCCAACATGCCCCAAACCAGGCATTTGGGTTCTATTAATCCACAAAACAGATCAACTCAGGGTTTAGACCCCCAAGGTTTTTGTTTCGTCCTGTTGACCTTGTAACTTAAGCAGACCACAACATCACACTCAAACTAATTAAAATCAAACCAATGACACTGAGATATGTTTCTGAATACTAAATATCTAAGAGATTAGATTCACTCTTATTTATGGTCATTTTAAATATCCCCAATTGGAAATAGGGTATTAAAATATTATTTTCCACTTGTAAATCAGAAGTGAGAAGTAAAAGAACATTTTCTTTTAACTTTTTTTGTTAAACATTGTGTCCTCTGGCTGCAGTTATAAACAATACGAGAGGTGTCAGGGATTTGCTTTACTGAATCCTTTAACTGTGCGGCTCCAGCCTTAATAAGAAAGGTGAAGCGAAGATATACAGGGCAGTTCAGAGACTGATTTTTATTGGAAATCTGTTTGTGTCAATCTTTTTCCAAGAGTAAAGCAGAAAGCAGCTATACTCTTCTTCCACAATATAGAAACCAAAGACCTTCGCCAAACATTACCGCCAATATTGTGTTTGCTTTCATCAAAATCCCTGCAGAGGGTGTTTGTTTCTATTCTAATTTCACAACATATTGCAAGACGTTTCCCTCAGTTTTTCTGATGTATTTTTTTTGTCTTTTTTGGATGTTTGTAAAATTCAAACAGCACAGAAGTTTCCTTTTCAGTAGAGCCATACTTTCAAATTGCCACACCACGGCACCACGGAAGTATTCCTTTAATCCCTAAAAATGAAAGGCGATCCACTCTGTGGAAGGGTAATTTGTCTGAAAGTTGATGGTTTAATTTGCAGGCTTATCAGTCTAATATTGGTGTGTGTGTCTGTGTGTTTGTGAGTGCGATTAGATATTAGCTATACAGCTCTAGTCCCCAAGTCCAGACCTTTAAAGCTGCCATCCTGCAAACTTTAGATTCATCTCTCCTCTCCTCCTCCTGTTACTAACCTCCAGCATAGCTGAATGACTGTTGGTCAGGAAATTCAGCCATTTGATTCGAGTGTGTCGGAGCAAGGATTAATTTAAAAGTTGCAGTATAGGACTGGACTTGGTCACCACTGTTCCGGTGTAAGAATATTGAGTTATCAATATGTATCGAACAGTGTGTTATAAATTAATTCCACTTGTGTACTATTCAATTTGTGTACGATTTATGGTGGAAAAAAGTGATGTATGACATCCAGCATCTTGAAATCATCAAGAATTATGTAGACATCATCATTTTGTATCCACACGGCCTCTTGTGCAGACATATCTGACTCAAGCTTGAGCTTTTACAATTATTTTATCTCATAAATCCGTATCATAATAGTTTAGGACCTCTGAAAATGTTTTTGCTTTGAGAGGAAGAGGTAAAAGCAACCATAATTCTTAGTTTTTACTTCAATTGACTCGCAATTCAATCATTTCACTGTGTTGCTTGTAATAGGAATGAGCAGACATAGAAAAACTGCCATAAACCCCTTTTTATGGCCCACATCTCAAATAACATCTTTCAATAAAGCAGGTATAACTTGATGAAATGTTTGTCTATGTCCAACAGTCAATGAGTAGTAGTGAAGAGCTAAAACGGATTACCTGTCAATCGCAAGGCCACTAAGAAAAAATAGTTTTTCACATAATCCCAAAGTCGATCTTAACTTCTTCACATGTATTTTTATTTCTGTTGTTTTAAGCTTTTTCTGGGCTACAAAGGAAAATCGTGTGTGATACTCAAGGTGGTATACTGAATTTGCAGCAGTCCAACCACATCTGAAGTGGATGAGATGCTGCGTTTTAGAACTTAATAAAAAAGTCTTCGATGTAATGATTTCTTTAAAATGGGTTTCATTTTCTGTATTATTCCCTTTTGTACCAAATGCTGACTTTGCTTCATTTGCTTGGATAACCAAGCTGTCAGAGTGAAAAATAATGTAATAAAGCTAAAAGATCAAATGTTAAGATTATCCTCACTGCCTCCTAAATTTGCTCACCGTGGATTGTTGTCTTTTCAACCCCAGCCTAACTTCTTTTTCATCTCTTAGCCATAAAGTGTTTTGTTCATCTGCTACTTGAAGATATTCACTCATTTGACCTTTGATATATATTTGAGTTTTGCATCATCCTCCAACAATGTATTTACCTATGAAGAGTTTTAATTGTTACACCATGGGATCCATTGCTAAGTTGTTGTGTCAAATAACTGATGAGCATTTGATTCCTCTGCACAGTTTCTGGTTGTATCTGGTCAGGGACTCACCAGGAACCCATCTCTGATTATGAGTCGCTATAATCAGATACACGATGATCATGTATTGTAGAAATTGTACATTTTTACAGTGAAGCAGTGAGATGCACTTTGCTTTCAATGTAAGAGTTTTTTTTCCCTCTCTGAAAGATAAATATAGCTATTCTGATCTTACTCACTCAGCCTTAAATTTTAACACATAAAAAGTGTAAAAGCTATGCCTCAGTGATTCTGACAACTTCCAATGCTTGTGAACTGGATGTTGTTGATGACAAACCCATGCAAACATCAGTGTGTTTACTTTGGCATCAAAGGACTTCATGGGTGGCTAAGTGCAAGAAAAATGTCTGTCACTGGTGCTGAAGAATATATATATATATATATATATATATATATATATATATAACCATCACTGTGGCAGATGTCCAAGACAGAGTCTCGGGTATGAAAAACTGGACAGCACCAGGACCTGACATGATCCATGCCTACTGGCTTAAGAAACTCACTGCCCTCCATGAGCGACTGGCAGCTCAACTGAACCAGCTTCTACAAAATGGGACTCACCCTGAATGGTTAACTGAAGGGCGCACAATCCTGATACAGAAGGAACCCTCGAAGGGTTCAGTCCCATCCAACTATCGGCCAATAACCTGTCTCTCTACAACATGGAAGCTCATGTCAGGCATCATAGCGGCTAAGATAAGCGGGCACATGGATAAATACATGAGCAAGGCACAGAAGGGCATAGGCATAAATAGCAGAGGAGCCAAACACCAACTCCTTGTAGACCACACAGTCGCCCGAGACTGCAAAACCCGACACACCAACCTGTGTACCGCTTGGATTGATTACAAGAAAGCCTATGACTCAATGCCACACACTTGGATCATTGAATGCTTAGAGATGTACAACATCAATAGGACTCCAAGAGCCTTCATTGCAAACTCGATGGGGCTGTGGAAAACCACCCTTGAAGCCAACTGCAAACCACTTGCACTAGTGTTCATCAAATGTGGCATATACCAAGGAGATGCTCTGTCCCCACTGCTGTTCTGCATAGGCCTGAACCCTCTCAGCCAAATCATCAACAAGACTGGCTACGAATACCGACTCAAGAATGGGGCCACGATCAGTCACCTCCTCTACATGGATGACATCAAGCTGTACGCCAAGAGCGAGCGAGACATCGACTCACTGATCCACACCACCAGGATCTACAGCACTGACATTGGGATGTCATTCGGACTAGAGAAGTGTGGTCGGATGGTTACAAAAAGAGGGAAGGTCGCCCACACAGAAGGGGTCTCACTCCCAGAAGGAACAATAGCAGACATAGAGCACAGCTACAAGTACCTGGGAATACCACAAGCAAATGGCAACCTCGATGAGGTCACAAGGAAAGGAGCCATAGCCAAATACCTCCAACGAATAAGGCAAGTCCTGAGAAGCCAGCTCAATGGCAAGAACAAGATCCGTGCAATAAACAGCTATGCCTTACCAGTAATCAGATACCCTGCCGGAATAATTAGCTGGCCAATGGAAGAGATGAAGGCCACGGATGTTAAGACTAGGAAGCTACTAACCATGCATGGAGGGTTCCACCCCAAATCCAGCACCCTGAGACTGTACACGAGCCGTAAGGAAGGAGGCAGAGGACTAGTGAGTGTGAGAGCCACTGTCCAGGATGAAACATCCAAGATCCATAAATACATCAAGGACAAAGCCTCAACGGACGATGTGCTCAGCGAATGTCTCAGGCAATGGAGAACAGAAGACAAGGTGCTGGAAGTACCATCATGGGAGGACAAGCCCCTACATGGGATGTACCACCGACAAATAACTGAAGTGGCTGATGTCAGGAAAACCTACCAATGGCTGGAGAAAGCTGGACTCAAGGACAGCACAGAGGCTCTCATCCTGGCCGCCCAGGAACAGGCCCTAAACACCAGAGCAATAGAGGCTCAGATCTATCACACCAGACAAGACCCAAGGTGTAGATTGTGCAAGGAGGCCCCTGAGACAGTCCAGCACATAATAGCAGGGTGCAAGATGCTGGCAGGGAAAGCGTACATGGAACGACATAACCAAGTGGCGGGCATAGTGTACAGGAACATCTGTGCAGAATATGGACTGGAAGCCCCGAGATCAAAGTGGGGAACACCCCCAAAAGTGGTGGAGAATGACCGAGCTAAGATCCTGTGGGACTTCCAGATCCAGACAGACAAGATGGTAATGGCGAACCAACCGGACATCGTGGTGGTGGATAAAGAACAGAGGAAAGCCGTTGTGGTGGATGTAGCAATACCAAGTGATTACAACATCAGGAAAAAGCAGCATGAGAAATTGGAGAAATACCAGGGCCTCAGGGAGGAACTGGAAAAGACCTGGAAGGTGAAGACCACAGTGGTGCCTGTGGTCATCGGGGCCCACGGGGCAGTCACCCCCAAACTGGAGCAGTGGCTCAAACAGATCCCAGGAACAACATCAGACATCTCAGTCCAGAAATGTGCAGTTCTAGGCACAGCCAAGATACTGCGCAGAACCCTCAAGCTCCCAGGCCTCTGGTAGAGGACCCGAGCTCAGAGGATGAAACAGACCACCCGCGGAGGGTGAGAAGGGAATTTTTTTATATATATATATATATATATTTATGAAATAAAAACAGGGCAATTTATTTTAATGCTCGATATTACCCATCAGATACCATTTCCCCTATGTTAAAATCACCCATCAGATACCGTTTCCCTTGTTTTACAGTGGGGGAACGGTATCTGATGGGTAAGATTGAGCATTAAAATGCATTGCCCTGTATGTGTAATATATATATATATATATATATATATATATATATATATATATATATATATGTATGTATGTATGTATGTATGTATATATATGTATGTATATATATATAATTACTATTGGTTTCCCACAAAAACGTGAAGAAAGTGACAACTTTGCCGAAACATATTGTTTGAGCTTTCACGGTGTCTGTAGTTCCCTATGCGCGTGGGCGGGGCGGAGCGGCAAGAAGACGCAAGGGGAACCGTATCTGATGGAGAAACGCGGATTGACGTAACATCTATTCAGTGAGGGACATCATCTGGAGAAGTGCGCAAAATAACGTATACGTAAGACAGAACAAACTTCGTTTTGGGGAAGACCTTTCCAAGGAAGACAAGGATACCAAGTCTGCTCTGTGGCCCGTCATTGAACAGGCTCGCAAGGATGGGAAGAGGGCCTACATTGTGGGTAGTAAAGCTTATGTGGATGGAAAGGAAATTCGAAGGGCTTCTGGAAAATGATTTTTTTCCTCAGCAGTAAACACTACACCTTACAAATGGTTTAGCTCATTTTGATAGCGGCTTCGAATTTTATTTTAGGCATCATCTTAAATGCTTTCTTTTAAGATGACTCTGCTTTCTTTCAGAAAAGCACGGAGCTCTCATTTTTATCTGTTAAGGGGTCTGCGTAATGATGTAAAACGTAAAGCGTTTTTTCTTTTTTCCAAAGAGGTAAGAGTAGATTTTGTTTTTCTTCAGGAATGTCATTCATGCTTAGAGGATGAATCCTTTTGGAAGAGTCAATAGGGCAAAGATATATGCAGGGGTGAAAGTAGTTTTAAATTATTCGGGGTACTATGAAATAAATATATTTCAAAAAAGTAGCATATTGTGATAAAGTTAATTATTTTTCATAGTGTAATGATAAAAATTAAACTGTCATATATTTTAGATTCATTGCACATCAACTGAAATATTTCAGGTCTTTTGATGTTTTAATACTGTTGATTTTGGCGTACAGCTCATGAAAACCCAAAATGCCCGTCTCCAAAAATTAGCATATTTTATTCGACCAATAAAAGAAAAGTGTTTTAATACCAAAAAAGTCAACCTTCAAATAATTATGATCAGTTATGCAGTTATTCAGTTATTCTCCTTCCTTGCTCTCAGCTATGTGGGCTGCTGACGCTGTGCTGCTGATGGTGTCGAGCTCTCAGTTACACAGAAAAAGCTGGAAGACATTACGTTCTGTCTATTGTTTACATTTCTGCACCGTACAGAACAAATGTGTTTGAGTGGGTCGTTTACAACCCACCAAATATCGAGTGGCAGCATCATTTCTTTGGGATCATTCTTTATTCTATATTCATGCTAACTTGTAAAATTATTAAACTAAAATTATTTCCTTGTAGCTCTTCGCCAAGCAGGCAAAATTTGTCACAATTTACAACAGCAGCAGCAAATGTTTGTAAGTTGCATTTAATTTTACTTTTAAGATATTTTTAAGTCAAGTATGATTCAAAATTTTAAACCTGATAGAATGATGAAAAACCCTACTTAAATTAATGATTTTAATATAACATTGTCAATCTAAACTTAATATTTAGCCATTAAAATCTGTGGTTTTAATCCCTAGCCTCCTGAAATAAACCCTTCTGAAGTCCGTCATGGCACCTCGAATGATTAGGTGATGGAGTTGCAAAGGGTTAATAGTTTGAGTCATGCAGAACTGATTTGACCGTTTCCATGGCAATGATCAGAAGTAAGATATTCCCCCAGAACTACTGTGAGCTCATTGTAGCTATGACCTCATCTATGACAAAGATCAAAGAACATCTGAGGTTATGAATGCTTGGGTCTCAAAGCAGGAGGTCATATCCAAGCATCTCTCTGAGCAATAGCACTGTTTGATTAATATTTTGATAATGCAACAGATAGGATTCTCCACCGTGTTTTTTCCCCTCTCGTTTGGAGCAGGTTATTTGATCACAACGGGAGTAAGAAAACTTTTTAACAGGGTATTTCCTGGGATCACTTTTGATATCAGTAGCTACAAGGATGAGCATGAGTACGATGAATTCGATGCGTACCTCTTCAAGCCTTCCACAACTGTAAAGCAAACATCACAGCAAGCTGCCCCGGCTGGGGCAGCTTGCTGTGATGAAAAAGGACAAATCTCACAAGGAGAGACCCCCGTAGAAGGGATTGCTTTATCAAAAGCAATCCCTTCTACGGCGAGACCGTCTGCTCTTTGCTCGGGCAAGAAAAGGGAAACAAAACACTTGCGTGTTCAATTCGAAGGTAAGCACAAAGATGAAGAAGATTTTTGTTGTCCGTGTTGTTGTCCGTCATCTTGACGGACAACAACACGGACATCAGGGCTACTGATATCAAAAGTGATCCCAACATCTGTTGCACTCCCCCCTGATTTTTTGAATGACAGAGAACTTGGCATGTTATTTCCCCTGGGTTTTGGTATTGGATATTTGATTACATCAGGAATGAGGAACAGTTTTGACAAACAACTTTCTGGTAGCAATTTGGAAAAAATTTGCTTGCAGACATCAAGCCGTTGTGGGAGTTTTCAGAAAGATCGGTCTGATAAAAAAGCAGTTTGGAGCGGAAAGAAAATGACAAAACTAGAAGAGAAGAGGAAAGACGGATCTGCTGTGTGAGCTGCATATTACAGTGTTTGTAGCGATTCTTCTGTTCATCGATAGAGAAAATTCATCAGACATCGTCTGACTGCCGAAGCTGGATAAATATTCAACATCACTAATTAGAAGAAAAAAAGAAAACGGATCGACTATCAACTCAGAAATCCGGGATCATAGAGCAGTTAGCGGTTGAGATTCGTTAGCCGCTAACGGTCTCACCTCACTTTGCGAGGAAAAAGACAACAGTCAAGAGAAATTGTTTCTGAGTTGAATATTTGGACATAGCATTAAGAGACGGAAAGATTCTGGTTTAAGCGCAGTGCTGGATGTTTATTCAGTAATTGTTGCTATAATTATCAGCGACGGCGGCGGGAAATTCCGGAAAGGACCAACCGTTAAACATTGTATCAAAGTGAGGACGCCTGAGAGCCGTTACCCAGACAAAGCAAGATTAAAAAGAAACTAATTCATTGCAGGAGATACAACCGGGAGAGATAGAGAAAAGTAAAAACCCAACAGTTGATACCGAAAAAGAGAGAAAAACAGGCGCAGTGAAAGGAAAAACCCAGGTGAGGAGCCAGTAAGATGGCTTTTTAAAACGTCTCTATTTAAACTGGACTCCAGCCTAGTATGAACAACTTCTGAGAAGCCAAAAATATACAGACTTTCCGCAAATCTTGCGTGACCGAGAAGCCATAAACTTTATAAAACAACAAAATAATAACATTTTCAACAGGATACTGTTACTCTGCTGAGTAAAACAGCTTGCAAAGAAGAGATGAGCGACAAAGGAAAAAAAAAGAAGAAAATAAGCGGAAGACCAGGACATCAGTCACACCTCAGATGCATGAGCACAACTACAGTAATGGGAACACTGATGCCTATCCTATATTCCCGGTGTTACGTCAATCCGTGTTTCCCCATTAGAAACACGGATTGACACGGGGCGGAGCGTCTTCTTGCCGCTCCGCCCCGTCCACGCGGCAAAATACGCGCGTGCTCGTGATGAGCACCGAGAAAGCACGCGCGTAGGGAACTACGGACACCGTGAAAGTTCAAACTATATGTTTGGGCAAAGTTGTCACTTTCTTCATGTTTTTGCGGGAAACCAATAGTAATAATACTAATAACAATAATAATAAAAAAATAATAGTAATGATAAATAATAAATACAACATATATGTCACATATATTTATTATAAATGTATATATGTTTAATTATATATATATATATATATATATATATATATATATAATGATGGGTAATATTGAGCATTAAAATGCTCAATATTACCCATCAGATACCGTTCCCCTTGTTTTACAGTGGGGGAACCCTATCTGATGGCCATATTTCGCCCATCAGATATCGTTCCCCCACTGTAAAACAAGGGGAACGGTATCTGATGGGTGAAATACGGCCATCAGATATCGTTCCCCCACTGTAAAAAAAGGGGAATGGTATTTGATGGGTGAAATATGGCCATCAGATATAGTTCCCCCACTGTAAAACAAGGGGAACGGTATCTGATGGGTGAAATATGGCCATCAGATACCGTTCCCCCACTTTAAAACAAGGGGAACGGTATCTGATGGGTGATTTTAACATAGGGGGAACGGTTTCTGATGGGTGAAATATGGCCATCAGATACCGTTCCCCCACTGTAAAACAAGAGGAATGGTATCTGATGGGTGAAATATGGCCATCAGATACTGTTCCCCCACTTTAAAACAAGGGGAACGGTATCTGATGGGTGAAATACGGCCATCAGATATCGTTCCCCCACTGTAAAACAAGGGGAATGGTATCTGATGGGTGAAATATGGCCATCAGATATCGTTCCCCTACTGGAAAACAAGGGGAACGGTATCTGATGGGTGAAATATGGCATTCAGATACCGTTCCCCCACTTTAAAACAATGGGAACGGTATCTGATGGGTGATTTTAACATAGGGGGAACGGTTTCTGATGGGTGAAATATGGCCATCAGATATCGTTCCCCCACAGTAAAACAAGGGGAACAGTATCTGATGGGTGAAATATGGCAATCAGATACCGTTCCCCCACTTTAAAACAAGGGGAACGGTATCTGATTGGTGAAATACGGCCATCAGCTATCGTTCCCCCACTGTAAAACAAGAGGAATGGTATCTGATGGGTGAAATATGGCCATCAGATATCGTTCCCCCACTTTAAAACAAGGGGAACGGTATCTGATGGGTGAAATACGGCCATCAGATATCGTTCCCCCACTGTAAAACAAGGGGAATTGTATCTGATGGGTGAAATATGGCCATCAGATATCGTTCCCCCACTTTAAAACAAGGTGAACGGTATCTGATGGGTGAAATACGGCCATCAGATATCGTTCCCCCACTGTAAAACAAGGGGAACGGTATCTGATGGGTGAAATATGGCATTCAGATACCGTTCCCCCACTTTAAAACAAGGGGAATGGTATCTGATGGGTGATTTTAACATAGGGGGAACGGTTTCTGATAGGTGAAATATGGCCATCAGATATCGTTCCCCCACTGTAAAACAAGGGGAATTGTATCTGATGGGTGAAATATGGCCATCAGATACCGTTCCCCCACTTTAAAACAAGGTGAACGGTATCTGATGGGTGAAATACGGCCATCAGATATCGTTCCCCCACTGTAAAACAAGGGGAACGGTTTCTGATGGGTGAAATATGGCCATCAGATATCGTTCCCCCACAGTAAAACAAGGGGAACAGTATCTGATGGGTGAAATATGGCCATCAGATACCGTTCCCCCACTTTAAAACAAGGGAAACGGTATCTGATTGGTGATTTTAACATAGGGGAAACAGTTTCTGATGGGTGAAATATGGCCATCAGATATCGTTCCCCCACTGTAAAACAATGGCCATGGTATCTGATGGGTGAAATATGGCCATCAGATGCCGTTCCCACACTTTAAAACAAGGGGAACCGTATCTGATGGGTGATTTTAACATAGGGGGAACAGTATCTAATGGGTATTATCGAGCATTAAAATACATTGTTTTTATTTCATAAATATATATATGTATATATATATATATATATGTATATGACTTGTATGTATTTATCATCACTATTATTACTATTATTGTTGTTATTGTTATTATTATTAGTTTCCCGCAAAAACGTGAAGAAAGTGACAACTTTGCCGAAACATATTGTTTGAGCTTTCACGGTGTCCGTAGTTCCCTACGCGCGTGCTTTCTCAGTGCTCAGCACAAGCACGCGCGTATTGTGCCGCGTGGGCGGGGCGGCAAGAAGACGCAGGGGGAACCGTATCTGATGGGGAAACGCGGATTGACGTAACACCGGATTCTCCTATCAACAGCCCAGCTGCCAAGAAATCCTGCGGCGATGAGTATCAACCCTCTCTACACGCCATCTTAAAAGCGGTGAACGACAGAGCGGACAAGGTAAAGGCTGACATCAAGGATATTAAAAATTCTATTGAATTCATGCATGCCGAGATTGAAGTTCCCCATGCGTCTTCTTGCCGCCCCGCCCACGCGGCACAATACGCATGTGCTCGTGCTGAGCACTGAGAAAGCACTGAGGGAACTACAGACACCGTGAAAGCTCAAACAATATGTTTCGGCGAAGTTGTCACTTTCTTCACGTTTTTGCGGGAAACTAATAATAACAATAACAACAACAATAATAATATTGATAAATACTTATAAGTCACATATATATATATATATTATAATTATTTTAAATGTATATATATATGTTTAGTTATATATATATATATATATATATATATATATATATATATATATATATATATATATATATATATATAAAGCCTATGACTCAATGCCACACACTTGGATCATTGAATGCTTAGAGATGTACAACATAAATAGGACTCTAAGAGCCTTCATTGCAAACTCGATGGGGCTGTGGAAAACCACCCTTGAAGCCAACTGCAAACCACTTGCACTAGTGTCCATCAAATGTGGCATATACCAAGGAGATGCTCTGTCCCCACTGCTGTTCTGCATAGGCCTGAACCCTCTCAGCCAAATCATCAACAAGACTGGCTACGAATACCGACTCAAGAATGGGGCCACGATCAGTCACCTCCTCTACATGGATGACATCAAGCTGTACGCCAAGAGCGAGCGAGACATCGACTCACTGATCCACACCACCAGGATCTACAGCACTGACATTGGGATGTCATTCGGACTAGAGAAGTGTGGTCGGATGGTTACAAAAAGAGGGAAGGTCGCCCACACAGAAGGGGTCTCACTCCCAGAAGGAACAATAGCAGACATAGAGCACAGCTACAAGTACCTGGGAATACCACAAGCAAATGGCAACCTCGATGAGGTCACAAGGAAAGGAGCCATAGCCAAATACCTCCAACGAATAAGGCAAGTCCTGAGAAGCCAGCTCAATGGCAAGAACAAGATCCGTGCAATAAACAGCTATGCCTTACCAGTAATCAGATACCCTGCCGGAATAATTAGCTGGCCAATGGAAGAGATGAAGGCCACGGATGTTAAGACTAGGAAGCTACTAACCATGCATGGAGGGTTCCACCCCAAATCCAGCACCCTGAGACTGTACACGAGCCGTAAGGAAGGAGGCAGAGGACTAGTGAGTGTGAGAGCCACTGTCCAGGATGAAACATCCAAGATCCATAAATACATCAAGGACAAAGCCTCAACGGACGATGTGCTCAGCGAATGTCTCAGGCAATGGAGAACAGAAGACAAGGTGCTGGAAGTACCATCATGGGAGGACAAGCCCCTACATGGGATGTACCACCGACAAATAACTGAAGTGGCTGATGTCAGGAAAACCTACCAATGGCTGGAGAAAGCTGGACTCAAGGACAGCACAGAGGCTCTCATCCTGGCCGCCCAGGAACAGGCCCTAAACACCAGAGCAATAGAGGCTCAGATCTACCACACCAGACAAGACCCAAGGTGTAGGTTGTGCAAGGAGGCCCCTGAGACAGTCCAGCACATAATAGCAGGGTGCAAGATGCTGGCAGGGAAAGCGTACATGGAACGACATAACCAAGTGGCGGGCATAGTGTACAGGAACATCTGTGCAGAATATGGACTGGAAGCCCCGAGATCAAAGTGGGGAACACCCCCAAAAGTGGTGGAGAATGACCGAGCTAAGATCCTGTGGGACTTCCAGATCCAGACAGACAAGATGGTAATGGCGAACCAACCGGACATTGTGGTGGTGGATAAAGAACAGAGGAAAGCCGTTGTGGTGGATGTAGCAATACCAAGTGACTACAACATCAGGAAAAAGGAGCATGAGAAATTGGAGAAATACCAGGGCCTCAGGGAGGAACTGGAAAAGACCTGGAAGGTGAAGACCACAGTGGTGCCTGTGGTCATCGGGGCCCTCGGGGCAGTCACCCCCAAACTGGAGCAGTGGCTCAAACAGATCCCAGGAACAACATCAGACATCTCAGTCCAGAAATGTGCAGTTCTAGGCACAGCCAAGATACTGCGCAGAACCCTCAAGCTCCCAGGCCTCTGGTAGAGGACCCGAGCTCAGAGGATGAAACAGACCACCCGCGGAGGGTGAGAAGGGAATTTTTTATTTTTTTTATATACACACACACACACACTTCCTCTGACTTTCCTGGTGGTTTCGTCACATATTAGTAATTTCTTGTTTCAGAAAATGTTTTCTTATATTTGACTTGAACTTAAGTGCTCCTAACTTTTATTTTTGGACCTTTGTTTGTTACTTTGTTTGGCTGAGAACCTAGAAGCCGATTCACAGTCTGACACTTTCCTCTTTACTATTTTCCATTAACCTTGCTGTGTTCTTTATTATTCAAGCTGCAAGCCAAGTCCACATAAACTCTAGCAAGTTTTTTTTTACATCACACATCCACATTTAGGCTTCCAGCTATGGAGATTGTCCAGTTAAATTGCTCCAATAAATGTTTTTACCACATTATCCAGCCAGTGTAAACTCAGAACAACAAACATCCAGCCAAAACGGTAACAATTACTTCCTAGTCCAGTTAATGCAAGCTTTAGTCGTCATGCCAAAAGATACAAGTACAGAAAATATCAATTAAGATATATTGCAACTGCTAATTGGATGGAAGGTTGCACCATTTTTTAACATCTTGGTTTTCATATTTTTGGAAATGTGTTTAAATAAACATGTCCTCCAAACATCACTGACTGCTTTGACGGATTTGGAGGTAGGTAGTCTATTGACCAGTTGGTCTATTGGTAAATCTAAGCTAAGTTGGGAGACAGCAATGACATGTTCCCTCAGAGATCTTTCCATCTTTCTTTCCATCTCTCTCTGTCTATCTTTCTGGATTACTCTCTCATTCTCATTCTGTCCCACTTTCCTTTTCTCTCATTCTCGTCCTCTGCCTTGCATTGTTATCCAAAATAATAATAATTACAATAAAAAATACAGTCTGGAGTTTTGAAAACTGGCTGTTTGTACTTCACTGAGCTGAATCTATATCCATACGCTCATCGTGTTTGAGTGTAAAATGTGGACCCTCTAATCTAATGATTGCAGGCTTTGTACAGAGCTCTTTCCTAATTCAGAGTCACTTATATTCCCACTGATCTCATTTTAAATGATCAACTTCTCCCAGTTGTGTCTCCTTCCTTTTTTCCCTCTGGTAATATGCACTTTGCAGGCCAGCTGGAGTTAATCAAATCAATTTTTACGTTACAGATTCCATAGATCAAATGTGATGCCAGACACCTCAAAATATTCAGCTAGCAAAGATGATTAAGGGGAATATTAAATCTCTTTCACTGTAGACCAGTTCCTTGTTATTGTTTATATAGTCAGAAATTAAAATGATACACTCTGTTATTCATTGCTTTAACATTTTCAGGAGTACTGAATATGGTTATTCAACTTTATGAAAAATAATGTATATCTGTATCCCATTTTAAGCAACATTTTGTTGAATTCTATTCTGTTCTGTCATACCTACCATTTAAGAAACAGCAAGCCAATCTGCCGCTACCTTCAGTGCATACAGTACACCATACTGTGAGTGCAGGAAAAAATAACGCGCTATAATTTCTACTGAAGACTTTTGACATTTTTGGCAAATCTCCAAGACTGAGGCAGTATTTCAGAAATCTAAAATTTAGTGTGTCTCATGCCATAGTTGCCATAGTTGCTGAGGTTCAGAAGAACCTGTGAAATACTTTCAGCTTCTCTCTGATTATAAACATGCTAAGAGAGAAGAATGAGTCTGATTAGAGAGTCTGCTCACATCCTAAAGCGCAGAGGAGGGAGTCAGTAGAAGGAGCACTTCCATCTACTTATGAGAAAGATCTGAAACGGGCATCTGTGTGAGAAATGAGATCTGTCCCACTTTTGATTTAATAAGATTTGCGGCTTTTTAAATGGGAACCGATGATGGTGGGAGATGTTTGATGTATAAAATGTGCTTAATCTAAGTGGTGTTTATTTTAAAGACTTTACAGCCAAGCCCAGGTCTACAGGTGTTGAAAATGTATAATATCTGCAATTAGTCAGTTTACTTTTAATGTGTTTTATTGTTGGATTAATAAAGCACAATAATGAAAATATAGAGCTTTTTTTTTCTAACTTCTGCTTAACTTTCTTGTACTAAGTGATCACAAAGGATTCTTCATCCCAGCTACAGACGTAAATGCTGTATTGTCATTTGTCAGTGAAAAATAAAACCTCAACCTCCACATATTGAACACATCGTCTCACTTTGTCACCAGAAGAAAATATACAATTGTCTCATTGATTGCAAATACCTCAAAGTTTTAGATGTGTTGATGGTAAATGGTCGGACACTGGAGTGTTCATAGAAACTGCTATTTCAAAGTAGTTTTATGGTGAAAAACACATAAAACAACAAAGTGGAAAGTTCTATTTGAGTCATAGCACAAGGGCATGGCCAACCACTCTCATCCTCCTGTCATTGTTATCTCTCTTACTCTTCTTCTATCACTTTACTTCCACCCTCATATAAATTCCCTAGAGTGATACTACTCCTGACATTGCCTTAAAGTATGTTTACTTGTGTTAACACTGCACATAAATAGTTCTGAGATGATGACAGAAGCGCAAGGACGGACAAATCGAATTCTGATAGGATGGAGGGAAATAGGCCTTTGCAATATTTTCTGAAGAGACTCTTTTGCCTTTTCTTTCTCCATTTGCATGTTTTATAACAACCCCTAGTTTGCTGCATCACTTATTTGTATGGTAATTCAGCATTGAAACCCATCACACATTAGAACACACCAAATTGGAGATGGGATTTTCTTTGAGGAGACCGAAATTGAGGCTTCCAGCATCTTGACGCGCACCTTTGTGCAAACATGTCCTCGCAAAGGTCAGTTTATTACAAATTCTGTATGTGTACTCAGTGATGCACTGAGTCACACAGGAGACCCTGAAAGGCTCCATGGAACAAAACTTACAATTGTGCTTTTAAATACGTTTACACAAACAAAACCATTCCCTTGCATAAAGACAACCAAACTCTCTCACAGACACTACTATGATCACAATGTCTCACACAGACGCTATCAAATTCTCTCACATGTACACATTTTTACCAATAGTGATGTCAGCCTTAATACTACAACACTTATCGAGGCAAAACATTGCCAACAAATAGTTGGCACGAAATCATGCAAAACAAACTAATGTTAACGCTAACCGACGTGCTATGAAGTTTTGTTTATATTCGATGCAAAATGTCCAGTCAGCAGATTGGCGGTTAATGACCAGTTAGCATGAAGAAACCAGCCGGAGCGCCAGGGTGACAGACGGGTTACATACTTTCTGGCACACGCCCACGATGCGATATATGACCCAGAATAATTGGGTAAACCAGCACTCCTAACTAGAGGCAGGACACAATGCATTTTATATGTTGCCTCTGATTCTCTGTTCTGTTCTCCTTGCTGTCTTGTTCACACAGTTAGAAGAGCTGTGAGACTTGCTGTCCCACTTCTCACGTTCTCTGATCAACATGTTCTCACTTCCGATTTGTGAATTACTGACAGCTGGTCATAAAATCCCAGCATCCATATTAATTCCAGAAAACACATGTGCTTTGTCTGACGGGCAAAGCACATGTGTGGTGTCAGTGTTACGCCACTACAGAGGACGACTTCACAGAACTGTGGCACGTTGAAAACGTCAGTTTTCATTTATTTTATGCAAGTTATATGACGGTCTGTGAGATTCTCATCGAGACTTGTAATGTAAGTTGTTCTTGTGTTCAAGATTAAAAAAAAAATAAAAATCTTTGTGCCCCTTTATACTTTGTCCTATTTACATTGTCACTACACCCTTTTTACACACTTTGTTGCTACCTATTTGTTTACTGTTATCACCGCCTCCACCAGTTTTTTTATTTTTTTTTATTCTGCACAGTTTCATTTCCTGCAAATCCCTGCAGCTCCTTGTGTTTTGAAGGATTTTTGTTGCAGCATGAATGCGTAGGCTTTGGTTTGCTTTTTAACCATTTGATGCTAAACATTTTTTTGGTAATGATCCTGTTTTATTTTTAGCTGGTCAGACTTGTTCCATATCATTAATAACTTAAATCATTAACTGAAACACAAACAAGCCCATCTAACGGTTCTGTACATAAACATATCTGTACTATTTTTTGTGTACAGCTTGTTGGGGAAAGAAACTTGACTAAAATAATTTGCAGGTTATTTTTTTAGAATGTGAAAGCAAGATATACTTTTGATCAGATGATGCTTGTACAGGAATTACTGTGTGTTTGCCAAATAGTGAACGGTTTCCACCACGACTGCTTAGCTCTGTGGTTTGTCTTCCTGCATTGTACATAGCAATATATGTCTGTCAAGTGAAACAGACTGTCAGTGTTCCAACAAAGGGGCTCAAACTGGCAGCGCCAGAATTAGGAAGACGTGTCTGGATTTCTATAAACACAATCACAAAGCAGTGTCCTGCAACCTCCCTCTGCATCAGTTTAACTGAGTCACTCTGAGAGCTGGCATGTTAAAGACACTGTCTTACAACAACTGTGTAAGAGTCTGCATTGTAGTTTCAATTTACCACAGCAGGGATGTGCCAGCTGCACAGGCACCCTGTTCCAATCTGAGGGCAAACAGGAAGACCGTGGGATTTTGTCTCCATTGAGTAAAATGGAGACAAAATGTTGGATTATTTTTTACCCAATTACTTCTCTTTCATCCATTCTGGTTTATTAGATACAAGTTTTATTCATTCAAAATCAATGTGCAAAACAAGGAGCTTTGTTTCATTGTTAAACATGAAGATGCCTTTTTTGAAGTGAGACTGAAAGTATTTCTGAGTTTTTACCACGTTTTATTTTGGAAAAAATTAGAAAATTTGTTATTGGAAAGCCAGGTTCTAATGCCAAGAACTCGTTCATGGGAACAAAACCTGAACTTCCTGTTTCCACATTTCTTTAAGGTTATCTTTAAGCCATTCCTTCTTGATGATCTTACACTAAATCCATCCATCCATCCATCCATCCATCCATCCATCCATCCATCCATCCATCATCTTACATGCTTATCCCTAGTCGGGTCTCTAGGGGTGCTTGTACCTACTGTATTTCCAGCGGGCGAGAAGCGGGGTACATCCTGGACAGTTCATCACAGGAAGTCTTACAGTAAAAATGAAGAATATAATTGCAAATGACGCATTTGAACACTAATTTCCTATCATAGCAATTCAATTCTAACTTCTGCAAATATATTTTTTCTCAGTTTGAGATTTTCTTTGGTATTTTAGCAACTGTTTCTTCATCTGCAAGTTAGCAGAAAACTGCCTTCACCTAATTTGAGAAATGTACTTAGGATAGAAAGAATTGCTACTTTTCCCGAAAGTAGTTATCGTCCTCAGCAATTTGGCACCGGGTCATTGTGATCAATGGGCATCCATACTCTGTTTAACACTGAAAGCAATCTTTAAAGTACTGCATCACAAAGTGGTTCATCCAAGTACTTTATGCAAGTCAGTACCCTGCAGGTTTCATCTATAATTGAGGCCACATCCTCACATGAGATGAACTTCCTACCTCTGTAAAGACAAACTTTATTCTCTGTGGCTGGAGGGGCCATAGGCTCTCCTCAGTGACCAGTCCTTTGTCACATCCACTCGTGTTGCTTCTTGTTTTTTCCCCTCACCTTATCTAAAGTTAGACAGCTGTCCTCCCTCCCAGTCTGGCTTCTGTTAGAGCCAGAAGGATGTCGTCGGGTGGCCTCACAGAAAGTAACCTCACACAGTCTCACTCCCTCCTTTAAACCCTTTAGATGGGACAAAACTCAGTCATTAAAAAGGTACTCTTCAGACCTTATGTCCTGTTTACTCAGTGACCTTGAGGAAACTTGAGGAAACAAACAAAACAGCAATTACAAAATGGTGCCGGTTTAAAACGTCAATTCTCTCTGTGGGGCTATCTGGAGAGCTTGTGTGATCCATTAGCTATGACTTTGTTAGGATTTGTCCAGTTTAGCTGGGTGCTCTTAGTTAAAAAATTAAGATGCGTCTTTTATAGTTTCTACATATACAATAGGTTTGAAATATGTGTTGGATTTTGACAAAATCAAGAACAAGTCACTAGAGCAGGAGATATGCATAAGTCATGAAATATAATATTTTCAGTGCCAGTTTAGGAGAACTTGGTGGCTTAGACAAATAAAAACAGCTGGCACAGAGCGGACAGGACTTCAGCAAATAACTGGAGTGCCTGGTGGGAGGCAAACCAGCAGCCCCCCCCCCGTCATTATCAATGCATACTGGTAATGAAGTGTCAATGAAGTACCTATTTAGAACACCCACTATGAATAATGCTATGTATGCTATCAGTGATGCATCTATTAAGGGTACGTTGAACTGTTAACTAGTAATCTTTCTCTTTTTAATACATAATTTGTTTTATATATTCATGTATTTGATTATTTATCATCATCTTGGTGAAATGCATGTTGATTCTGTTCTCTGTATCTCGGAAATATTGTGACTTTCGATGAACAACTGCTGCATATTAAATGTAGCCTGGCTGCTGGTTTTTAATGAAAAGAAGCTTCCATGCTTTGCTATAAGGAAAAACACTTTGTTCTTTTATAAAAAGAACCTATCTTCTAAAATCACCTTTCTTCTATACTTGTATGTTATCATTTCTGTTCCTTTTTCCGTGGTACTTATAGTATTATCAACAGTAGCCACTCAATAGGAGCTTTGCAAATTTTCTACTTTTCGGCTTTTAGCTCCAATGAGCTGCATCACTTCTGTCTCTCCGAGAGCTTATAATGTTATGTAATTTTATGTTGAAATCAACTAACAGTTTGAAACTATTTCACCTCTGAAGGTTAAAGTCTCGGCTGTCAAAACACACATCTAAGCCAGACTTATCTGTACCATCTTAAAGAATGACCTTGGAAGCAGAGCACTGAATTAAATTCAGAGGTGAAGCATGAAAGGGGGGAAAAAAACCCTGTCTTTCTCAATTTTGATGCATAAAAATCCTCATTATTCCAATACTCTCACAGAGTCACTTGACACAAAGGAAATGTTGTTTTCTGCAAAAACATAGCCACTGCTGTATTTGTGTATTTAGCTTGTATTTTAATAGCCTTTTCTCCTTTCTCCTCTCTTTCCCACATCTTTCTGTCTTGACTTCTTTCTTGTTGGAACTCCTCGGACGGATTTTTAAATTCAGGTAAAAACAATCATTGTGTTGTGATGGTTTGTGTGCGTTTGTGTGTTCATGTGTATGCATTGTGTGTTACAGGTAGCTCATTTGTATGTTATTGCACTCTGATAAATACATTAAGAAATTATTTTTTTAAGGTGTTAGTATGCTTCCCTGGAATATATATTGTACACAAAAGTTCGGCTTTTGAGATGAATATATCACAGTATTTCAAACACTGTTGTAAATTGTTACACAATGTGATGAGGTTGGCAGAAGTTTACATAGTATTTGTTTTTGTTTAATATCTCAATGTGTTTGACTCTTAGTTACAGCTTTTAGTTTCATAAAGCGCAACTTGATTACCTGTTGAAATGACAGTTTTTTTTGTTTTCATTTTATTTTTAATTTTATTGGGATTCGGTCAGTTATATGACTCACCCCTCCAAAAAAAATTCAAAGGAAAATAATGCCACCAGCTGTGCATCCTTCTCCTTATACATATTTTTTTCTTTTACTTAAATCATTCATTCAGTCACTAATAATCCTGAACATATTTTCTAATTAATAAACACTGCAGGGGCCTTATTTCTGCATTTACTTAGGGAACTGATACTTTTGTAACACTGTGATTTATTAATTTAGAAGGATGTTCTTCTTTGTCGTTCTGTATTACCTTTTTCCATTGAATTGAGCCCAAAAAAAAATCAAAACCATCTGCACTGACTCTTCAATCAAGGAGCTTTTAACTTTGTCAGTAAATAAATTTAAATCTAAATTAAACATGTTATTTCCACCCTGTTAAAAAAAAGTGAAAGTAATCAATGCACACTTTGTGTATTCGCTCAGTGAAGTGTGACAATCACAGAATTGATTTCAAACCTGACATGAGCCACAGACTTTGTTGACTAAGATTAATAAATAGATCTTAGTCCTTTTATCTTTTGCTTTCATCTTTATACATAGTACATGTGATAAATTATGTTTTACTTTCTAAATATACATGACACGCCTTTCACATTTAGCATTGTTCTCACAATAACACTACTCAGCTAATCTGTGGTTCCTGCTCAAACTTGGGAGCTGGTTCCACAAAACATGACTCTGAAATTGAACATCTTAAAGAACTTCCTCTCAAATTAAATAGGGAGTGTAACTTCTCCAAATTTTAGCTTGGGAGAGAAACACAGTGAGGTGAACAATAATTAAAAATCCTGACGCTTAAAGGTCAGGGTCTTGTTGCTTTGTTAAGAGTAAAGACAGCGGAGTTGGTGAACTCTGTTAAAGGAATGTGACCTTTAACAGGTGATTGTGTAAAGTGAGCTGAACTTGTTTTCCCTACACTCAGATTCTGAATTGTAAATGAGTAATTGTCCATGATTAAATTTTTATTGCTGTCTGTTTGACATATTTTACCTTCATATGCAAATTGCTTCATATGCTTTGCTGAACATTTCTATATGTCTGCTTTATTGATACAATATATTACTATTAAAGTTATGTTTTACTTTTTAGATCCAAATTGTTTTAAGAAATAATATGAAAGCATGGAGTGGAAATGATCACTTTTTCTATCTCTATGTCAGTCTAGTCTCTGACATCAACTTCAGGTCTGATTGCTTTAGTGTGAGGGTCAGAGGTGGTTCGTGATACAGCAATAATTTCTGAGTAAACAGAAGCTGATGATGCGTCCTTGGCTATCTGTGCGACATCGCCTGTGTTTTCTTTAAAGACGTGTCTTGAAATACTCTGCAGGTCAAATCTGAGGCAAACTGCTGGTATTGAAAATAAATTAAAAGTAGTCCGTCTGAGTTCAAAATCATGAAGGCCATCAGGAGAATGCAGATATAGACTGGAGAAAAATACTGGCCATGCAGAGAGGAGAGCAGTATTTATTTTGAAGAGGAATTTAAGTGTGCTTGTATCTATGCATGTGGCCAGGAAAGACAATGACGGTTCCTTCGATGTGTGTTTCAACCCATTCAGATTCAATATCGGTTCCATCTTTCAGATAGATGCTTTCAAACAGCTCAGTGATGGTTGTCTTTTTTGTTTTCTCTATTTCTTATTTATATAACATAAACACTCACTTAATTTAACTTTAGGATTAATCTTACTCAAGCTACTTTCATAACTTTGAGTCTGTGAATACACAGGAACGTGTTTTTTTTGTTTGTTTGTTTTTTTCTAAAATGGATATTCTGTTTCAAAAACACCTGCATCAAAACGGGAACATATTCGGAAATGTTTTCATCCAGAAACACGTGTTTCTGTGTTCAGAAATAGTTTCTGTGTTTCTGTGTTCAGAAACACGGATGATGGCTCAAAATCGGAGATATGTTAAATGCATTTCGTGCTTTTATCCAAAGAGACTTACAAATATGGATGTAGCAATTCAGTGGTTATCAAAATTAACAAAAAACTGCATGGAAGGAGGACCACTAGTCAGGTTCCGACCAAAGTGGAGGGGGTGAGTGTAATGGAAAGCAGACATAGAGAGGAATGCAAAGTAGGAATTCAATGGAAAAAGGAAGTAGATGTTGGCGTAGGAGATTCTCTCTGAATAGCTGGTCTTTAACTTTCTTGAATATGGACAGGGATCTCTGATGGCACTAAGTAAGTTATTCCAGCTTTGTGGAACAAATTATCAAAAGAGTCCTTATGTTGTAGGCACTGCTAGCAGGCAATGACTTGACAACCAGAGTTGTGACAAAAGCATTAGCAAGAGCGTTATAGGTGGATGGGAGCCGTTCCATTTAGCACTTTACTAGGTCAACACCAGTGACTTGAAATTGATACGGGCTGCTAAAGGTAGCCAGTGGAACTGCATGAGCAGAGGGGGGATGGATGCTCTTTTAGGCTGATTGAAGAGCAAATGCACTAGCAGGTTTTGGACCATTTGCAGAGGTTTCACAGTGCAACTGTGAGGTACATAGTTAATCTTCCGCTCTTTATGAAAAGAAAAAAATATATAGCTTTGTGATCAGATAGCAGGTTTTTACTTTATGCTCATAATATAGGATGTCCAGGAAATTGTAGAATGTTTGTCTTTAACTTACCGAGCAGGTTAACGACTCATCTGATGAGTTCCATATTAATTTAAATCATGAAACAAATTAATTCAACCAGTGTTAAAAATGTTATTTGCAATTCCTCAACTAGCCATCTTTTTTTAGTACTCAATGTGTTTTTTTTTGTTTTTTTCCAACTGACTTGTTCTGCACAGAGGCCACTTGAGCATTTTTTAAATAACAGGACTCACACAGACCTACCATTGGATTTTCTTGACTCTGGCTGACAGCTTAATTAAGAATAACTTGGGGTTTAAACACCGTGCAAGTTGGATTCTATCTAACGCTTAAAGCTAATTAAAAATAACTTGACTTTTTTTTTTCCTCCATTTCCAAACTTTCAACTCAGAACATTTTTCCAGACTGTGATCCATTTCTAAGAAAGCGCTGTGAGACAGAATCTCTGCAGGAAATACGCTGTTTGAGTAAAGCCTGCAGACCATGTAATAAGGAAATGTACAGAAGTCAAACATTAAATCATGCATATTTAATTTCCCCTGAAGCTGTTATAGAGAGAACTAGGGTAAAAAGAACAAGGTGTACTTTCACAGCCACAAACTAAACTTAAGCTACATTGAGTCATAGACCTCCACTGTATGCAATACAGTGCATTGTAAAAATATATGAAGGTATTATGAAATTTCTAATATTCTTTTCCCATTATGAGTACATTGCTTATAATAAACTAACACAATTTGTTTGTGTTAGTTAATTAATTTTGTTTTAGTTTTGTTCAGAAATAATAATAACAAAAAATACAAAACAGAACAATGTGCCTTATTTTGTAGCAGTGTTGAAACTAGCCATTTGGGTGTCCTTCACATGCTCTATTTGTTGAATGCAAACCCATAAAAACAACAAAAACATCTAACTTTACAGAGGAAACTGACCCGTATAATCACAACAAGCTTTGTTTTTCTGAGGAGGATTCATTAGGAGCAGCTTATAAATGCCAGTTAGTTGTTTTTTTTTGCCATACATAGCAGTTTGAAAGTAGGCCAGAAATCTCAATTTTAGTCTCATATGATCCCAGGAGCTTTTTTTTCTGTCATGCCCCTGAAATGGTCCATGGCAAACTGCAGGTGAAAGTTCTTGTGCCTTCTTTTCCGTAGTTTATATATTCTTGCTACTTTTCCAGAGAACTCAGATTTGTGAGGCAAATGACTAATATTTAACCTCCTTGTTGCCTGAAGGGCTTCATCCTTCAGGCGCCATCTTCCTGACGCATTCTTGGAGTTTGTATATTTCTTCTTGGAAGGTGGCTTTGATGCTCACTAGACTTGTGCCTCCTTCTGTACACTAAGTGGTCTGAATTTCCTCCTTTGGACAACTTATTACCCCAGGAAGGTATCTGATTACTGACAAGGGATAGTTGTTGATTGCCTGCACCTTGTCCTTGCCATTGAGCAGACTTCTCACAACTTGCAGGTAATTGGCTTCTTTCTGAGACCCGCTATCATGCATGTTTCATATGACTCACTGACTTAAACATATGTCTCTTCTGATTTTGATAATCTGCTGAGGAATTATTTCACTCGTTTGAATGAGGTATATTGCAAATATGAGCCAAGTAGACCAATCAAAGCAAAATATATATATATTTTTTTTATATTTATGCGAGTTTTTTACTAAGTTTAGATTAACAAATAAATGCGTTTAAGCACATTGAAAGGGTTCATTAAATGTCTACTATATACTGCTTGTTTGCCATGTGTGTTTTCAGAAGACTGTTTTATGTTGAAAGTATTTTTTTTATTTTATATGGGAATAATTTTCAAGCTCTTGAGTATATTTTATTGATAAATTTTACTCTCGATACTTAAAATTCATTGCATGCTGGTTTAATTTTTTTTTAATAACTGAACAGATGTAATAAATAAACTATGAAGGATTTTAAAAAATAGAGCATGACATGTGTAATTTATTTTGTATTGTTGGCCCTGCACTAAAGGGGGATATAAACGTTTGTTTGCCTCCCAGCAGGCAGCAGATCACACATGGTGAGGATTGAAACCAATGATTTTGTAGATGTTATAATTTCTCAGGATAGGGAATATATCTTGTGTCTTGAGGGGAGGGAGGCCATTAGTCTGGTGTTTTATTTAATACTCTCACTCACCCCTGAGTGCATAGTTCCCCTTATCAACAACATTCCCCTTTCGAGCCGGCAGAATTAAAATTTTTGGTTTATCAAGGGACTCGTGAACTATAAGTGCTGCTCTTTTCGATCTCATCTAATGGCCTAATAATGCTTGTTGTTGTTTGTTTCAGTCCTGCCCGACATTTTGTGTCTGATTAGGAGACTTATTTCCACATAGAGGGGAGGAACTTGTGGGTGACATTGTTGGAAAAACTTTTCAAGACATGTTTTTGTTCAGCTAACAAATATGTTGCTGTGAACTAATTTCAGCCTTGTGGCCCATACAGTGTAACTTTAACAGAAAAGTAAACATTCACACTAAACGTTTGAGTGAGTCAGCAAAGAGTTTGAACTGGGCAGCTCATTCATAATGCACTTGGTTTTGAGGATAATGTCACAATAGCCATTATTAGTTATATTTTGTGAGGTCTTTTTTTTTTACAGAAAATTATAATTTAGTGAAAATTTACAATTCTTCCTATGGCTTTGCAGATAAGAAACCATCAAAATATCAAAGATACATCTCTTTTTTAACTTTAGTTTTCCATTGAACTAAATCACGGTTCCTCTTTGTAACAACATGCTGTTCGTGTTGTGTTTAACAAAAAACTGGTTAGACTCGGATCGAGCGATTTACAGGTTTTGTCTTAGAATCAGATAAGGATCGTCTCTGTTTCGGTTACCGATCATAAATCCTGAATCTCAGCAGTGGAAAATGTTTTAGTCTGCTTTACTTGACACTCCAAATGGTAATTATATGGACAGACCCTTTGCAGTGGTTGGATTCAGTGAGGCAAATCTGCCTGAAAGAACAATGCAATATAGCACATGGCATTTACATAATTTTGACCTCTCTATCTGCATTCAGAACCACTTTCTGTTTAATTCCAGCTCGCATATCATCGTATAGATCAGCTAATCGGCTTCATTTACATCATGTCAAGCATCATGAAAGGTCAAACAGTAATTGTTCGTTGCTGTTGGGGAATTCACCTTTTTTTTCTTGTGAATTTTCTTCTTTGGCGAATGAGCTGACTAAATACTGTATATATATGTTATACTATATATTTTAAATGTATATTATATATTATAATTTATTCATTGATATGTATGTATGTACTTCCATCCACAGGCACATAATGGTCCAACAGTGCAAAGACTGACAAAAGAAGACAAACGATGTAACATTTATTTTCTTAGCAGAACTGGGCATGACTCATAAGAATACAAGGTTTAAAGAAATGTTTCATCTGTTAGCTGTTTGATTTAAAATATCAAATTTTAATTTATGACAAGGTCCCTGTACAGTCTGTCTAAATAGATGGACAGCGTTTACGCTCTTTCTCTTCCACTCTGCAGTTCAAAAGTTGGGTTTTAATCCCAGTCTCACGTGAAGAAAGTCAAACATGCTTCCATCTCCCATGAATAAAATTTTAATATAAATATTTATATTTGTAAACATATAAATATGTTTTCTAAGGAGCCTCTTATTATGTTTTATTTTTATAATCTGTCACCCTGTAGTGTCGGCTCAGTCCTCCACTTTGCAGCTGATTAACTGTGTAACGTCAATTAGTTTGCAGTGGCAGAGATGCCTTGTTGTCCTTTTAGCTTCAAATCAAATCTCTCTGCACGATGGGAATCATCACTGTGACAATGTTTATGTTCCATTCGGTGTACACTTCTTTTTGTGCGTCTCTGTGAGAGCTGTTGTTTTCTCATTAGTTCACTCTCCATGCAGTGAGGATTAAATGAGCTCTGGAATACGGTCTACACACATGCACAGGGCTCGCAAAGAACACACACACATTTAATACAAAAAGAGAGCTGATGTTACAATTCATTATCAAAACAGAGAGCGTTGACGGATAAAATCATACAAGTATATCAACTGATTGTTGTTTTTTATTGATCATTTTACAGATCATTCGCATATCAATCCAGAATGCAGGTCTATATTTTTGATGGCATAGAGTCCAGTTCCTTATTATTGTTTTTACATCATCTTTGCTAAGAATTGGTTATCTGTGATCATCTAATAAGATCATTGAACTTTAACCCGACATATTTCATTGCATTACTGGACTCTTGTTTGTGAAAAAGAGAAATTTTCTGATTTGTCAATCTTTTTTTCTGATATTCAGCTCTACAGACTTGCTGCTGTTCAGAAATATGCATTTACCGAAGCAAAGGGCCTTTGAAGGCATCCTTCATCACTTAAGTCTTTATTACCATAAACTTCACAGTGATGATCTGTTTGGAGTCACAAAGACACAACTCGACACACACAAATCCAACCATAGTTCAGTCAGTTGTTCGTATTTCTGTAATAATCTCGGTGACATCACACGGAGATATCCAGTAGGACGTGTTCTGTAATACAGACCTCAGGTCTCTCAGGTCTCTTTGTGCTGCTGTAGCGATTGAAATGTTGGTCGGCCAGGTATGACAGGCTGGATATACTGTAGCGATCCATAAAAATTATTTTCTGCAGCAGACTGTGATATTTCTTTAGAAGGTTGTAATTCTTGGTTATAATTGTGCCAACACCCCTGACAGAGTGGCCTTGGCTTTCACCTGTAGCTGGCTGAGCACTTTTTCTTGAACAATTGCAGTCAGAAGTTGCTTTGACAGGGTAAAACTTTCTGCCAGCAGAGAAGAAACCTAATCTAATGGAATAATGAGGTTTGCTTACGAAATGCCTTTTCTCCTGCTATAGTTGTTCGCAAACACAGGGGCAAACATGTTAACTAAACCTCTCATGGGACAAACAAGAAGAGATGAATAATTGTCTTTTATTCCCCAGTTTCTCTATTTTTTTTTCTCAGGGTCCAAAGATATTCATACTAAGTGAATTAGAGGATATAATTTACTCTGAGGTGTAAGTGAATGTCAGTGAATTCTTGTGGACTATGACTCGGGGTTCTCAGAGTTTTCCTGGATTCTACAGGATTTGTCAAGCTTTCTGTGGTGTATTTGATCCTCACTTACACATATAAACAGACTTATTTTATCAAATTGTTTTATTTTAGTGCATAGAGACAGAATTTAAAACAAACAAAAAATCATAAAAGCTAAATATTTATTTGCATCTGTGAGTGAATTTATACTTTCCCAACAACATATTTTAGTTAATTCTGGCGGATAAACTGCTGAAGATTTAAACACTGAGGATAACATTTCTGCTTGCCACCTTTGCTTTCTTCTGACTAACTATAGTCTTGAAATATTTATATTATTAAAACCCAAAAACAGGTGGTTTTGTAACTGTTTATTTTTCTAAACCAAAGAAAAATAGATTTTTATTTAAAAAATGTATATTTGTTTGCTGACTTCTTATCTCAAACAGTCTAAGATAAGATTAATGTGAATGCACATGCTGTGATACTTTCATAACCAGTCAAGTGTTGATGAATAAAGCAAATTAAAGTTCTGAAGCCTTATTTTGATCATGACAGCTTTCAGGTTTTAGTTCACCCTCCTCTTTGCTCCCTGAGGCTCTACAGCCTCCCTCTGGTGTCCAACAGGCAGCTTTGTTTTGTCTCTTTCACACAGGAGCAAAACATAAAAGTGTGTTTTTTTATGTTTTATGTATGTCAGTACAAGTACTGTCTGACAGTACAGTACTGACATACTGTCCTGATATACAAATAGAGTATGTCAGTACAGCATTTGTACTGAAATACAGAAAGGATACTGACTTTTTTTTCTGTACGCAAGAAAGCTGCTAAAACCAGCAAGTAACGATGATGATCTTTTAAATATGTCAAAGGCTTATGGCACATTTGAGGTTTTTCTTTCATCCAACATCTGTGTCAAAAGGGCTGTTCTGATTCATACACAAATACACATTGTAGCAACACTAACCCTGTTTACATGTTTGCAATAAACGGTCGATCTGAACAAAAATGAATCATGTAAACGTCCCACACAGAAATTTGAACTTAAGTCTGAATAAGGGGGGTAATTTATCCTGATTGATACTCTGAATGGCATGAATGTTCGGATCATGTCTTTGAATGTGGCAAACTGACCGGACTGCCCTATGTCAATATAACTAATGTGTCATGGTCAGAACTTTAAAGGATTATTATTTCCGCCTGCTCTCTCAACTTGAAGACCAAAAACAAGTGTTGCTTAGCCTGACTCTTCTTTAAAGGAGGTCTATTATGCTTCATTGAGCAAATTTGAGCTGCACAAAACATATTCATTAAATATTTTGCACAAATCATTCAAGTCCATCAGACAGCGCCCAGTGAGAACAAATGTTTAGGTCCTACCTGAATAGCTTCCACGGAAGATTCGAGGATTTCTCAGTAATGCATGAAAGAATCAAAGCAAGACTTCTATAATAATACATCTATAATAATACATTTATACAAATCTAAAAAAAAAAAAATACTTTCCACTATAATTGTTTTATTATTATTATTTGTCTGAAAACATTTTAAAAAATCAGGTCTATGTAAAAAGACTAATCCTGTGGCAACTCATTCTTTATTGTTATTGCAGCAGATCCATGGAAACTTAGGTGGTGTAGCAATAGTCTCACGTGTAAACTGAAATATAGTTGAATGTATTCTGCATCTCTGTCAAGAGTCTTGAAATATTTCTCCTTAAGCAGATACTGATCACATTTCACAAGCTCTCTTTCACCTTCTCAGGGGAGCTGAATCCATTTTCCTTATCAGGCAGACAATAAGTCAAGTGACCTGAAAGAAGTGAATGAATGAAAGCAGCATGAATTAAAGATGAGGTAATGGTTGTAATGGATTGAGCAAGTGCTTTGTTGCCAAAGACTAAATGGTCTTCCTGAACAAGCTGTGAAAAAACAGTGGAGACGAGGTCTGAGCTAATAAAGACATGAAGATAGATGTGGTTTTTGGGGTAGATTGGATAGGGAAAGAAGGAGAAAGACTGATAAAAGGATAGATGGAAGTATGAAAAAACTATCTTTAGGGAAATTATTAAGGATTGTGTTGGTGTGTTTGGTTGTGAAGATTAGCCCCTTCCAACTCAATAATGATAATTTGGGTCTTTCTGATTAAATACTTTGATTTTACTTTTATAGACAACAGAACATGCTTCCAAAAATAGTCTCCTCATTTCTGCATATGAAAAATTTAATCTGAGTTCTAATATTTTTGAATGCTTGCTTCACCTGCTCCAACATGACCTTTCAGCTCACGTTGGTGCAGGTCCTGTGCACAGTGACACTTTCTTAAAAATAATACATTATGTTTAGGAGAGCCTTTCAAAACACTCCAGGTCACTTTCCAATAAAGTAAAAAACAAATTCCTCAGCAGTATAAGATCTTATAAGCAACATAGGTTTAAGATCTTATGTTTTTGTTTATATACATATTTGGCAACAAGACGATTTATTGGACAAATAACCTGTTTTATATCACATTCTTTATTTCTGGCCATATTTCTTTAGGCAAGGCAAGTTTATTGATACAGAACCATTCATGCACAAGGCTTTTATGAGACCGATCATAAACTTACCAACTCATAAAAACTTCATATAGGTTTTAAAAAAATTATTATATTGAATTGTTAAATCAATTATTGTAGATTTAAAAGGACCACCTCTCATCACTGCAATCTATCTCTTTCAGGTATGAGAACACATGACATAAACTATTGAATCAAAGTAAGTTAGACAAGCTTATCCATATTTAAGATTATTAGCTGACTAGAAACTGCCAAAAAATATGCTGACGCAAATACATTCTCCATTTCTACTGAACAGGCTTTGGCTGGAATGACGCATAAACCTTGAGCTTCTCTGTATTCAGCCAATTCATTCTCTGAGTTTTTCATATCTGCTCAAATATGCATAAGAGAGACACATCATCATTTCATGTCATCTGTCTTAAAAGATAAGGAAGAGGAGAAGGAAAAAAAGCCCAGCAATCCTTGACCATAAATCTGATACTTGTCCCACAAAATTTAGTAATATAACCAAATCCCACTAGGCAGAAGCTTCGTTGTCTGTTGTCAAGGGGTCACATATGCATGTGCTCCAGTATCGGACCACTTTCTTGAAAAGCGTTGGGACGATGTTCTTCCCGTAGATCCAGGGTCATTCCACTGAGGGCCAGTCACAGTGTTATATCTATAGGTGTTCAAACTGCAGGAAATATTTGGGTTGATGCCTGTTGACAAACGCTGATGTTTTTCTAGCTTAAAAAAGAAATCTGTCTCATCAGCAGGAGATGCAAACCAGCACCAGTACATACATCATGCCGTTCAACAGCTATAAAAGTTTTATTTGTTTTTTTAATTCAGTGACAAAAATAGTTATGTGATATTGGCTAAGTAATAAAGTACATTTGTTCTTCAATTAAAAAATAATGTGAGAACTAAATGTAATCAGAATGGACTTGATCAAGTTTTCCCACCATATATTTATGCAAATTAAACACTTTTCACTGTTGCTTTTCTGGTTAACCTGGAATTGCATTTTGACATTTATTAGTTAAATAAATTAAATATGAAGTAGTTAATCTCTCTCTCTCTCTCTCTCTCTCTATATATATATATATATATATATATATATATATATATATATATATATATATATATATATAATATATATTTACATATATATATGTATATATATATATGTACATATATATATGTATAATTAATTCTAGGTTTTCCTTTGACATGATGATCAAAACAAACTGAGATCATGAACATTTCTACATTATCTGAAACATTTTTAATTTGGTGAAATATTAGTGAGGAGGAAACAATACATTGAAAAATGACCATCAAAATAACACACACTGTCATACAAAACAAGATCGAGTGAGAGAGGGAGAGAAGACAAAGTAGACAAAGTATAAGTAACATCATTTACCATTTAATCACAACTTGGTCTCCTGTCAAACTTTTGTAAATCGAATGTCAGCGTTAATGATGCTTTCAGATTGTAAGTAGCTAAGCTCTAAAAGGTGTTCTGGTAATGGAGTAGTAAAGATCGATCAGCAGAGAGAGGAAAGCTGTCAGCACAGATCTGTTTCCATTAGGTCTGCTGGAAACAGAACTGATCCAGTACTCTGCCAGAGAAAATAACTTGCATTAAAGTCCGGAGGTGTTTTACTTCATTCAGGATTAACGAGCAGAGGTTTAAATAAAGATGTGCAGTAATGAAGGATGCAGAAGTAGTACTAAAGTGCTTTTAACCATACATTTGAAAGTACTGACACCCTCAGACAACATATGGATATAGATCAATTTTTGTGTATTGTATTTGTGCAAAGTTTTGTTGTTTTAACGTGATTCCTGAACAACAGAATCAAGCATGTGAAAAAGAAGGCTGGTATGGAGGTTTGAAGAACCGACATTGGCGCTTTGAACAATGGCCTTGGGGCCAGGAGAACACGCATGGGCCTCCTGACCTCTGCAGAAGTCAGCTTTAGAGTTCACTTGATGACTGGCAGACAAGAGCCAGAGAGCAAGCCAGGTTTCCCTTGTTGTAGAGAACAGCAACTTGATAATGAAGCAAGATCAACTTGACCCCGTTGTCATGGAACTTGAGGACAGGAGCATGAGACACATCCTCCCGGGCCCCCTTGGAAAACTTGAGAACAGACTAAGGCGAGTTCTCCTTATTCCCCTTGGAGATCTCAGGAACAGGAACATAAGACTAACCTCTGCTGCTACTTACTCAACACCTCATCATGTCTTATCAGCATCTCTAAAGAAAAAAAAAAACTACACAAAAGTAATCTGCTCTTCTTCAGCTGGCTCCAGTGTTGGCTGCATCATTCTCTCATAATGGTGTATGTGTGCAGGACCCAAATACGGGCAAGAGGCAGGTAGAGGCAAATTAACGGAAGGTATTTAATAACCCAAGAAAGTTACAAAAACAAGGTTTAGCTTAAAATAATCTTTCTTTATGTTTTCTTTTAACTTTCAGTAAAAGTTTTGGCATTTTTATCCAAAAAGTGCCACAAGGATGAGGTGGGGGTTATTTTTTTGGTTGTATGAAAATTGTTTTATTCTGCAAACTAAATTAAACACATTTTATGCATCATACGAGTCACGATCAACAACCAGATTGTGGCACAAAATCATGAATAAGAAGAAGACGGGAAGTAGTTTGGAGGATCATTGGTCCTAGAAACTATCATGGATCATGTTTTTTTAACGATTTATCACATCAACAGACTTCCAGGTATGATTTCAATAATGTTTCTTATTTAATGAAAACACTGCAATTATGAAATTGCTTCTTTTTTTTTAGGTACTAGTAAACAATACCCAAGCAGAACAGAACTGGTCATGAGTAAGACTGAAAGACAAAAGGAGACTGGGGAGCAGGAAGAAAGTACAAAGCAGAGAGAACACAGGACAGAAAAACCTAGACGAAGCAGAATAAAATAGAAAACTACCATTAATTATTTCAGAAACTAAAGAAAACTCTAAATGTATGAAACCTAACTATACAACATCTATTCCAAATAGTAACCTCTGCTATTGTATCTATTCCATCGGTCTGATTTTATGTAAGATATGTGGTAGTTAAATTGGACATAATCTGCACTGCTGTAATAGTTAGGTCCACTGTGAGTCCCCCCCATGTGTATAACATGCTGACTGACAGGAGCCTCACAGCCCTGCAGGTAGAGGTTATGTTTCTAATTCCCTGTGATGGGGTAATGGCTTCACCTGCCAGTTAAGGAAGTCACTGATATCTTTAGATGAGACATGAGAGCAGCGTTCTGTAGGAGACAGCACCTCCCTCAAAACATTAAATGGATCTTTTGGAAAACGGTGCAGGAATACAGATTTTTATATGAATGGCACCGCTTTATTATCTGTTGAATGAATGCTTAATTTTGCAAGGTCAAAGGGACATTTTGGTTCTGAAGAAAAAAAAAATCTAAATGCAAATGAAAATTGCCTTTAGGCTCACCTTACAGTCAGAATAGTCAGATACTTTGCTGCAAGACAAAATTAGATTACTTGCACTGTCGCAACAATTGTGTTTTCTTTATTCAAAAAAAATACAAAAATGTCTGCAAATACATGTTCATATTGATAATCATTATTTTAGTTCCTTTACACTTTATATGTTAATATTTTGTATGAGTGATTATGTTTCATATAGAAAGCAACTGTTGCTGAAAGCTTTCCATTAATTTGAATTACAGACAGTTGCAAGATTTATAATTTGACCTTTGACTTCACTACACACATTATGGGGTAGGGCTGTAGTGATACAATAATCTCATGATACGATACACAATATTCTGCTCACGGTATGATATATATTGCAATATTCAGCAAACGATACAATTCAATACACCTTTGCGATTTTCTGAAAGATTTTAGAGGGACAGAGTGATTTTGGTGACATTTTGTGACTGTTATAGAGTTGGATTGAATTAATTTAACTGAAAACTGATTAAAAGCACCAATTACACAATACCTGGCTCTGGTTGGACATGGACATAGACTTAAAGTCAACAGCTGGACAAAATGAATCAAAGAAGTGGTGAGAAAACATGTTTCTTTTAATTGAAACAGTACAAACTGTAGCTTACATGCATTTGTAAAGTAAATAAAGTGCACCAACTACCCTGCTCTGAATAGTTTTGTACTTTGACACTTAACATCTGAAGGAATCACTCTAAGCCTGCTGACCTAATCACTCTCCCGGTGAAGCAAGGAGTGAGTGAGCAAGGTGACAGTTGGATGTTTCGATACTTGCGGATGAATATAGATTATTTTCTAGGAAAGAAAATATTGATATATATTGCAAAATCGATATTATTACACAACCCTATTATGGGGAGTGGGAATTGATTATCTCACCTTTCACTAATTACCTGAGGAAAGTGGGTAAAAGTTCCCCTTTGAGCATGTGGAAGGATAACTTGGCGTTGACGGAGGGATGGACAGATAGACACAGGGATTGAAGGATGCCACTTATTCCTAGACAGCAAATATCCCTGCTGTGTCTTTCAGGCTCAGGTCATCTGTGATTTACCATTTCCTTATGTTTATACTGTGAATGACATTGGCAAAGAGACATTTGTCACAAACCAAATCAAGGACACTTTATCAGCAAGCCTGCTTTTAACAACTCTGATAACTTTTGACCTTACCGCATCAAACACAAACCCAGTCAGAGCAGAGAGAATATCTTCACAGTCAGACACACAGATGGAGATAACAATTGGTCTGATGTTTAAGCAACGAAGACATGCTGCTCGAGCTCACAGGGTGTCCTCCACTGTTGTCATGTTGCTACCAGGACAGCAATCCCAGCTGGATGATAAATGGAAACATAGAGTAAAAAAAAAAAAAAATAACAAAACATTCATCTCTAGCATGTGCTGCATGGTAAGAGATTATCCTGTTTTCTAACATATTTTAAATAATCATCTTGCAATAAACACACACTCTGGTTCACTCTATGTTCTCTTTGTTACAGTGATGACTTGTCATACAAGAATCCATCTTCAACTCTAAAATAGTTTATTAAGTTAAAAAAATTAAAATAGATATATGGTTGTGCAGAGATCCCAAAGTGCCAGAGGCACTTTGTTGCACTTCTCTCCTCTGCATGTGATATAATGCTAATGTAGTAAAAACAGACCAACACACACATAAGGTGTTGAGATGCTTAGATGTGTTCTGCACAGTCTGCTCTTTCTGTACGTGCCGCATTTTAGATGTAAAGATGAAATAGTGTGTGGATCCAAGAATATTTTACTAGCACAAAGCATACAAAATTTGTACTACTAAAGGATTACCTGTATCATTGAGGTTTTACAATAAACTGCTTAAGACAAAAACATTCTTTTGGGTAGGTTTGTTCAACTGCACAGTAGGTAAAGTGACTGTTTCATCTAGAATAAATAACCTTTTTTGTGCAAATCATGAAATATTACTTTATCTTTAAATGAGCAACGTGACCATTATTGAACTGATTGCTAGTTTAAACTCAGTGAAGGACATTTTAGGATTTAAAATAAAAATTAAGTTTATTGAAACAGAAAAAAAAAATCCATAATTTTTTTGTCTGCACATGTAGATTTCTACTAAAGCCAAATCCATTTTCACAAAAGGTTTTGAACATCTTTGTAAGTGTATGTATGACGCCACAAGAAACGATGTGTTAATTAACCACCAAATGAAGCTTTGGGAAGTTTACATTGTCGGTGCTTCCTTTGTGTGGTGTATTTTTCTGACTTCTCCTTTCAGAGAGATTGCTAATATAATCTGGTATTTTGCACCTGCATCACATGGAAGCACTTTGCACTGAATTAAACTTTAATTAGACTCATACTGGGAACACAAACAAACAACACTGACACTTGGTCTCCCCAACTTTCTCTCCCTCATCACTGTGCCTGAGTGTGGACAGTGTCTGCTGCTGTGATCATAAAGGTCAGGCTTGCTGTTTTGGTGGTTTGGCCACGCTGTCATGGGAGGCTTCTAAAGGGCTCTGAGAGGTTAACAGAGGCACAAGCAGAAAGTTTGGAGAAAGAAACAGAAATGCATTGCCTGCTGACCGACTGCCCACAGGCTGTGCTTCTGTTTGTGTTGTTCTGCTTTCATAAATGCTATGAAATAACTAGAGTATGATTTTAAAACAATTATTTAATAAGGTTTCGAGACATAGTTTTATAGAACATGCAGACAACTTCACACAACGTTTGTTGTCCTGAGCCCCTTGTTTTTGTCAAATTCACTTTAATGCAGGTAAAAACCAGTCAAGCAACAAACGGAGATGAGACTGACTTTCTCCTTTTACTAACATTCCTCTATTAGCACACATTCATACTGGATGTATTAACAGGTCTGTGGCATGGATTTTGCTACAGGATTAAAAAGTACATAAAGTGTGCACAGAAAGGATGCAATGTTGTTCATTTATTTGTGTGTCAAAGCTAAAACCATAATAAAATAATAATAAAAACACATTCTAGTATGCGGTTCATATCAGGCAAAAAAAATGCAAATGCAAACACAAACACAATTTAACTATTTTCAAGTGAATAGCATGTGTTAGCAACTGCAGAAAAAATGACATTTTAAAAAAAATAACAAAAACAAATGCTAATGTTGTTTATCTTGTAAGGCCTGAAACACAGGTCCTTATGTGCAGAGTATGTGTTTAGTGGAAGTTAAAAAAAAACAAACTATAAATTAGTGAAGAAAATCCTCTGATACACAACCCAGGTCTCTGCTCATTAGTGAGAAAATCTGATATGGAAACTTAATCAGGAGTTCCCAGAAAGCCGTAGCTGTATCCATACTTATGAAATGTGCCAGAGAACAGAGAGTGACACACACATGCACACGCACGCACACACACACACATCCACGATATAAATTAGTGTATCAGAAAGTAGGATGGAGGAGAAAATCTTCATTCACTCTTTTTATAGTTCACAACAACTAATATATATATTTTTAGATCTTTTTATCTCAAAATATGCATGATCACTTTGTAGGTAATGAGCTCTAGACGTCTTCAAGCAGATACCAAGTGAGTCCAGAACGCTTTAGCTACAGTATATCTGAACCAGGAAATGATGTTCTGCTCCACTGCCCTTTGTCTCTTAGGTGGAGTTAAAGTTATACTTTCAAAGTCTCAGCTGGGCTATCCAGACCAGCTGAGAGTACAGAAGTCATGAAATTGTGTCAGCAGAGGTGTGGATGTTATGCTGTGGGACTGCTGTGATGGGAACCACCGGGATGGACTAATCAGACAGACAGAGGAACTTTTTATTCAGCACACAGAGCAACAGCAAAGTAAACCAGAAAATAGAGTTCAAGGTCATTACCAGCAGAGGCTGAGCACCTTAAGGCCTTTTTTTTTCATACATTTTCCATTTGTTTCTTATTTACCTCTGAGATGTTTTTGTTGATTTCCTGAACATTTGGAGATCCTTACTCTCCCACGGTATCATAGCATCTGAGGCAACCCACTCTATCGCCGAGCATGTTACACACGATCTGGTGCTTTTACCAACATTTGTCATAAACCTAGCTGCACCTAGCACTTTGTCTCAGTGAGGTGGAGGCTGAAGTGGTGGTTTACACAAACTTTTCAGTTCTGAATCCAGAGTGCAGCGTTACTTTAAACATCTTTGTCTCGCTGTGTAAAGTAGATCACACACATGCAAAAATCTGCAGTGGCTAGCATTTTTTTGGTGAGCTCTTCAGCATGGGTTGCTAAAGTTATTGTGAAATAAGGAGTAAAAGCAGAGATCGGGTCTCCAGTTCTTATCAGATCCTTTCAGACTGTTGTTGCTTCGTGCACTTGGTTTCATCTCCTGCACTCTCTTTTTCTGAAAACTTCCACATAGAGACAGAACATCATCTGGAAGAGTGCAGAGCTTTTTACCTGTTGTCCAAACACCATGTTTTTCTTTTACATACCAGTGGTTTAGATCACTGGGATCCCTTTCCTCTTTGAATTTCAAGGCAAGGAATTATTTCATTATTTTCTTTTTAAGTAATGCACTGGGTCTTTTTTGGGGGGGAATCAAATTTGAGAGGAAAATAACACCTAAGGCGGACATTTGATTTGAAGTCTTTCTGTCTAATACTCACTGGAGCTCTGGAGGTATTTGTGGAGTCTTTGTCTTCCCTGGTAAGGCATAGAAGTACGCAGCCTGCACAGTGAAGCCCCAGATTTTATCCTGTCTTCCGTCTGAAGGAAGTTGCTAAGTGTATGAGACGCACTGACAGCAGTCTCTGTATACAGTAGCAGAGTGTGACACAGAGGGTGCAGTTGGCTGCTTCATCGGAGTAGGAGTGTTAAACGACGGGGGAAAGAGCTTCTTTCAATTTTAGGCTTACACTATGAAAACGAAAATCCAGATTTCTTTGAATCTCTTGACCATCTGGCACTTTCACACTGAGCGTTGGAGTCACGCGCTTCGGAGTTTGTATTGTATTGATTTCCTTTTGACCCGCAGGACTCTCTTTGGTACAGCCTTCATGTTGGCAAGGAGCCAATAAACGTTGACTGCTTTCTATGTGGATGTGATTCATGAGGCTGTCTGAAGATGACAAAGATGTGCCACAGGAAACAAGAATGCAACCTGTGTGAGCCAGGAAACATGATGGAGATAGGAAAAGGGAATTCTTTTTTATTGTATTTCTCCTGCCTACCTTTGTAATTACATGTCAACAGAAAATAATGACTCTCTGTTGACTGTGTGGGTACTCTGAACGGAAATGTAATTGTTCTTCATGGAGATGCTTAGTTTCAGGTGAAGAGTTTGAAAACATGATTGAACACTCGAGTGTTGCAGTAAGAAGTGAGTCTGATGACTTCTCTGCTTTGGAACCAAGACGCCATGCTGAGGTTTCATTTGAGGATATTGTACAATGAGAGTGAACCACACTTATTCATTTTACTAATGTGAGTCTTTTCAGACAGGTATGCACATGGGTATATTAGACTCGGATTTTTGTTAGTAATAAGTAACAACATAATACAGTTAAAAGTGAACAGAGTATGATTAGAGGCTGTAAAGGGACTTGGATGTTTGAAATCTGATTGGAACCTTTGTGATTTACTTACTTTTTCATTTTTCAGTTTTTTTGTTTCATTTTTCTTTTCTCTGGATTTAATTGTTGATTCTGTGTATTCTCATATGTGTTATGTGTCAGCCATGTTTATATAACATTTCTGAATTATTTTTATTTGAATTCCTTTTGAATTTCTTTGATTGCGGTTGGAATTTTGAGTGACTGACAACTATTATTGTTTTGTGTATATTTAATGCAGCCAACTATGTGGCTGCATTAAAGTAACTGGTGGCGATTTTAAGGGGGAAGCAAGAGAAAAACTGGGCTCAAGACCATGCCAACTTTACTAAGGGATAAACCACTCATTCACTCCCTTTGACCCACCAGGGAAAATCCCAGGTAGTTGCATTATGCCAGCACTGATTGGCTAAGCAATGTAACGTGATCCTCTGCATTAAGTGATGGCAAAGCGGCGCGTCATCACGTCTTTACACAAGTGTGTCTTTACCTCCGCGGCAGAAGCTCCGCCGAACCCCTGAGACCGACTCATCGAACCCCTGGGGTTCGATCGAACCCAGGTTAAGAACCACTGATCTAAATCAAAGATCAAATCTGTTGCTGTGTTCAGACTGTAATGAAAGTCACAGGAGAACTGTTCACCAAGCCAAACACCGGATTTAGAGCTAATTAGTCCGAGAGAAAAAAAGCAAAGCGACAGCAATTAAAACCAGGTCAAATTTAAGATGATTTGCTTCAGGGCTCTTGATGGAAATAAAATTTTTCTAAGATAAATTGTACATTTTAACTGGTTCAGAGAGCAATTACTAGGGAAGCTCTTCAGAGCTTTGACCATAACTAGCTGATTAAAAATAGCACACAAAGTGTCACACACAGACATTGTGTAACAATAACGTTGTGATCTACTTGCATTTGCAAGTATGGGGACAAATGTTAATGTTACTGTTTTCTATGTTTGTCCAAACACAAAAAAACACACAAAAAAAACATGTCCACTTTTTGCACTTTGAAAATATATTTCCACTCCCCTTCTCTGTTATTTTGTTGACTGCTTATTTGGTTTGAATATTCAGATTGTTAGTACAGCACCAACTGACAAAAGATTTTGTCTTGAGGCATATTACCAAAAAAAGTACATTCAAACACACATACATTCCAATTAGTTAGTTATCCAATTTGATAGCTTAATTATTCAAATTAATTCAACAATTTCTATTAGAGATGTGCCGATCAGGTTTTTTCCTGCCGATACCGATCACCCATGAGGGCCGATCACAGATACCGATCACCGATACCGATCACAAAATTATTATTATTATTTTTTTTTTATCATAAACACTACCGGTTACATTATGTGGAAAAAGGAACCATGAATTCACCTTAATTTAGACAAAAACTTGTTTTTAATAACTGTTTTCAAGAAGAAAACTAAACAAAACAGGCATTCTGCAAATTGTAATGCTATCAGTAATACTATCTTTAACAGACTGATAACGTATGAAGGCCCTGAAGAGGCTAAATAATGCAAAGAGCCAAAATAATACCTCTCAACATTGCCAAAAAAATGCAAGTATAAAACTTAGCATTTAAAGGCAAATACAGGTTCTATTACAATAAACAATCCTGAGTTACTGAATGAAAACTTCCCGATAGCATGGCGGCTAGCTGATTACTGCTAGTTCTGATTGGCTGTTTCTGACTGAGCAGAGTAATTATGCAGAGCAGGGAGGAGATCGATTATTTTTTTAGAGATTATCTATCTCATGTTAGGACAGCAAAAGTTTTAATACATATGTAAAATGTATTTTTTTAGGTTTGATGCTGCAGCTTTAAGCAGAGGTTCGGTGTGAGAGTCACTACCAGGTGGAGCAGAAGCGGCCCCGTCTGTGAAATATTTCTGCCTGTAGCGCGTAGCAGCGGTTCAACAGCGAGAGCAGAACCAGCGTCTTACATCGCAGCTCGAAGACTGAAATAATTTTGCGGGTTATTTGTTTAGCTTTCTGACCGTCATGCTAATCCGGGTGAGTGTTTGCAGCTGTGCGCTGCTTTACCTGCTATCTGATCCTCCGTATGTCTTTTTTACTGCAGTGAGCCTCGATGTAGCGAAACTCCGTCAAGTATGGCATTGTTTTTATGTCGTATTAGCTTCGTTGTGTTGATGCATTTTGACGTGCTTCAATTTTCTGCCGCAACACGCAAACGTCCCCATTCACTCAGTACGTTATAGTTCAACATCGCTTAGGATTTGTTGCTGCGCGTTTGCACAGTGTGAAGGAAAGAGGAGACCAGTTGCACAGGCAGGCTGCGAAATGAGATGCAGGTGATCGGTATCGGCAACAAGAACCAATGATCGCCGATCACCAATCATTCACTTTTTCACGAAAATCGGCCCGATTATGATCGGTGACCGATCGATCGGCACACCTCTTGTTTCTACCTAAGGAAACCCAAGAGGGTGCATTGAGTCATTGACTTGTAGCATTCATTTCTCCTGCATTTTGTTGTTGACTTTTAGCAATCCCTCATACTGAACATGCATGTAGAACCAGTGCTGAGGAAAAACTTCCCTTTAACACAAACAAACCTCCAGCAGTACCTGGCTAATTATGAGTGGCCATCTGCTATGAACTGACACGGAGAGTAAAAGAAGAGAAAAGTGAGGGAAAAAATGGTCAGCCTAAGCCTACACCAGCACTACTACAGATAACCTAAGCCAGTCTAACCATAAGCTTTATTAAAAAGGAATGTTTTAAACCTAGTCTAAAAAATAGACGGGGTTTCTGTTTCACGGACAAATACTGGGAGCTGGTTCCACATGAGAGGAGCCTGATAACCTATAATTTGCTTCCAACTCTACTTTTAGAAATTCTAGGAATCACCAGAAAACCTGCAGTCTCGGAGCGAAGTTTTCTATTAGCAACATACGGAACGACCAGATCTCTGGTGTATTACCAGAGATCATACACCAACCCCCAAACCAATGACCAAACAAACAAAACCCAAACAAATGAACTACCAACCAACCAACCCCTAATGTTCATATGAATCCCCAAACCAATGGCCAACCAACCAACCAACCAACCAACCAACCAACCAACCAAACCCAAACCAATGACCAACCAACCAAACCCTAAACCAACCAACCAACGCCCAAACCAATGACCAACCAACCAACCAACGACCTACCAACCAACCCCCAAACCAGTGACCTACCAACCAACCCCCAAACCAATGACCAAACAAACAAAACCCAAACAAATGAACTACCAACCAACCAACCCCTAATGTTCATATGAATCCCCAAATCAATGGCTAACCAACCAACCAACCAACCAAGGCCTTGGTTATAAGGCCTTGGTTGGTGAGTGGCCATTATGTGAGATTATTGTGGTCATACAAAATAGAACAGAATAAAATTTACACCTAAGTACTAGTTAGTCTACATTTCTTTTAATATGAAAATAACATACATTTGATGTTACATTGCACATTACTTGAACCAATTAAATATAAGCCCACACACAAGATGCAGGGAGAATGTTTAGCTGTTAGATTTCATGCTTTCCTGATTCTTTAACTTTTTCTTGCAAAATGGAACAGCAGAACATCTACAAGTATTCGCGTGATTAATAGAGCAATGAAAACAAATAGCAAATGTGATAAAATCTCCACAATCCAATATTTGGAAATGTCTAATGATCCAATAAACATTTTAGATGTGTGAAGGCTTGGTGCTGCTAGTCACAGTCATGCAACAGAAACAGGACATTTACGCAGCAGGAAATAGCACCTCTGTTTAATTAATAAAGTTATGTGTTTATGAGAACATCCGATTGTTATTTTCATGGTGAAGGTCAAAATAAATTTCTATAAAACGGCACGCTGTGTTTCAACCTTTTTTAATCAAATTCAATTAATAAAAGATGAATCTCCTCTCTCGGTTCCAGTAAATGATGTACTCTCGGCACTCATCATTTCTGTGTAGGCATCCAACATCTGCTTTATGGCATTGCTCAGGTTGATGTAGAAAATATTGGACTTAATGGGGGTTCCCAACGCAGCTTTTCTTTCTTTATCCTGCAGCTCATGGAAACTTAACTGGTTTGTCTTTCTTCTTATTCTCATTTAAAATATATATATTTTAATTTGAGCTCCCTTTGCACCTCCAAAACACTTTCAGGCATTAAGTCTCACCGTAGCAAACCCTGTCTGCAGTCAGGGCAGAGAGGGATGGAGAGCAGTCTAACTCCACAATGCAGCTGAATCACACATCAACCAAGTTCTCATTAATTCTACTCTGAATCACAAAAAAATTAAAATATAATTTCATATTTTTTTGCCACTGTTGCAATAAATTAAACCTTTGGATTTGATTTACTGCCACAGTCAAGGATAAATGGGCAGTGGATGGGGGAACACCCTTGACCAGTCACCAGTCCATCACAAACAACAAACCACCACGCAGCTTCACACTCGTATCTAAAAAATGTGTTCAGACTGTGGGTGTTCAGAGAGAACCTCCTCATGCACATTGTTACGACTGGCTCAAGGTCATAACAAAACGGGAGACCATGCAGGGGTTAAAGTGTAGAAAAATGGCTATTTATTAACAAAAACAACAATGGATTGTGGATATCAGTATCAGTGGTGTAATGCAAATGCTTGGATGTGTTGTATGAGTGCATATGGAAGTGTTGAAGTGCCAAAACAAAGACAAACGCAAATGTGCAAAAAGGAGGGGAGCTGAGGCCTGGCAACAAAACACCACAAGCATCAATCGGCAGAGTGGACGCCGAAGGCGACCCAGAAGATGGAGACAGCCAGGTTTAAGTACTCTACACTCCCAATCAACCTGATCAGCAGCACCTGTAAAGGGGAGGAGCACAAGGACAGACAAAAGCAACACCTGCAGCCCAGCCCTTAAGGCCCAGGGCCATAACACCCCCACCCTTAAGAAAAGGGCCCCAAAGGGGAACCTTTAAAAATTCAAAAAAACAAATATGAATTTAAAAATGTTTGGGCTGGTAGTACATTACCCAAGAGGTGTTCATGATGACCACCGTCACATCAGCCTTCGTGTTCCACAGCCATAAGTTGCTGTGCCCATCATGTCCATTCACTGGTTAAAAAGACTGGCAAAGAATGGTAGGCAGCTAAAACAGGACGTCCTTAATGCGTCAACACGTTTAACTTACGAGGAGAGAACCCACTTACGAACACAGACCTGACACAAATGACCTACCACAGGTTCACAGCCAAATCAAAATGGATTCACCCAGTTATCACTCGCTAAAGCAATAACCAGTAATCCAACCAGATCTGAACTGATGTTACCCAACACAAAAGGTCACAGCAACATGTTGCTGTGACCTTGGTCCACTACCACAAAACGTTGCTCCACAAGTCAGGTAACCAAACAAGTGACCAACAAATTATGGAGAGCGACACCCACAACACGATGACCCTTAGCATGGTCCAGCACCATACTCAAAGTTACTGCCGTCTCACAGCCAGCAACACCAAAAGGGCATCAAAGAAAGTGAGCTGACATCTCCACAACACCAAACAGCCACATCACTGCTTCACAAATTTTTTCCCAGGGTAGAAAACACAAACTGTCTGGAGAAAGTCCCCAGGCCAGGACCTAGGAACGTCTGTCCATGTAATGTCTGTGCTCTGTTCTCCCATCTATGCCTCCAGTTGAAACGTATTGCTCAGTGTTTAAAAGACGCTGGCTTTTAAACACTGTCTCGATTCAAACGCCGAATGTAGCTACTGAACCGTGTTTAATCAGACATACACAGCTGTGCATGTTCTTTTCTAAAAATGAATGGTTCAGTCCCCTGAGACATGTTTCCCCAAGTGTGATTTTTTTTATTAACAAGAGGAAAACAAAAATACAAAATATCTTATGTAATGACAAATTAGTTTGTCATGAATGATCAACAGACACACAGGAAAATAGTTTGAGATTGACTCAATTTCCCAGCTTTACTTCCAGACTTCAGCAGTTTTACTGTGCAGATGTCTTTCTCAGAACCAAATCAGAGCTTGCAGACATTTGGAATGTGACATTTATCTCAGTTTAAGTAATGGATCATGAAATTAGGAAAGCTTGCCTGTGAAAAGTTATTTCACAATTATGAATTCACTGAATCATTTAGTGAGCTGGACAATATCTAAACATGAGCTTAATACCAGCTTTGCTTATGCCACTTTAGCATGACTTGGTCCACGGCACAGTGTCTTGGGGCTCAGTGGTTTAAATGTTTTGTTGTCAGACATGTTTTTAATAAGATGTCAGTTTTCTGCCCAAGTTTCCTCTGTCAGGTCCTTGTAGCCTCCATTTTCTTAGTCATTCGTTTCATGCCTTCTCTCATGGGGATTCGTGCTTCAGCAGTTTAGTAATCAGGTGTGACTGTTAGAAAAGCTTACAATTAGGTATTGGTTACTTCACAGTTAGACATTCGCTTGTTTACTTTTAACTTCACACTTACTGTTATTCTGTGAAAAAGAAAGTAATTAAAGTTATTACACTAACAGTTCAGTGTGAACACCTAGATCTGCAGTGCTCATACACACACACACACCCACACACACTTCACATCTGACTTCACTGGGACTTTCACTTTGGGAATACAGCAGCTAAATTAGCATAACAAATTAATTTCCAAGACTTTTCATTGCCAGCACAGCCCCACAGCAACAAAGCTGAGAAAATCCCATCTTAAATACGTACCCTGCTATACTTAAGAATGCAGATGACCTCTGAAAACAACTTGATTCATCCTGGTATGCATTTTAACCACACGTGAAACAGATTCTAAATTATAATCATAAAGCAAATGACAGCAACCCGAAGTGCAGAAATGAGCTCAGTTTAAAACCTGACGTTTTATTTTATTTGAGTTGGAGTTGGCCTTTTTTGCTTTTGTGTTTTCTTATTCCGCCTTGTTCCTTTTAGGCTTGATTATCATCTGTGGAGATGACAACTGACTAAAGGGGAACCTCTTTACACACATGCTGCCTCCTTTCATCATCCACAACACTCTGTCGACTGTCACAGGAAATACCCATCTCACGACCTGAGATGATCCTCACATATTTATTCTGTCCAAAAGAAGGCCCAGCAAGAGACTATGCTTCCTGTTGCAACTTTCGAAGTTCAGCCTTCTGCACCTTCTGCACTGCCATCATACGATCTGGCATTGTGTTGATCCATCTCTGTGGGGTGTGGCTCATCCACAGAACAGGACAGGTTAAAACTGCAACAAACATCTCTGTCCTCAGAGAGGCTCATTAGGACTGACCCTCCCTCTACTCATGACCTGCACTGATCTAGAACCAGCTAAAGGACGGCCTGCGACCAGGATGCCGAACTTAAAAAGAAATTTGACTTTGCATCTCTCTGTCAGTTGAATGTATGCAGAGGGAAAGAAAACATATTGCCTCCTGGAGCCAGCTGAGATATTATTTTGTAGAACACTTTGATCCTAAAAGACACAGTCGCACAAAAGGTCAGGTGCACTGTCCCACCCGATGCCCTCTGCCAGCACTCTGCTGCTTTTAAGGTAATATTTGTTCTACAGTGATTCTGCCCTCCCATGTAGTTAAAAAAATGGACTGAGCAAAAAAAAAAAAAAAAAAACAGAAAAATGAAGCAACATCTGATAGCTACCTCTGGAAGGCAACTCCATGCTGCAAAGCAAGCTGCTTTGATCCGTTGCTTGCTGCTACTTGCTTGCTTCGTTCCACCAGCATCTACTTGCGGACTCTGATATCTGAGACACCCTGAGTGTCACGCTGAGCAGCATGGTCAATGAGTGACTGAATCAAAATCTAGACACAAAACTCGGAAATATATTCTGTAGCAAAGACGTGCACTTTAATAATTATGCATGACTGAAATATAACTTCTTAGCAAATAAGGTGCTGACTACTCATCACTTTTCTTCTTTCAGTATTGCAGCCAATGAGTCTGATGCACTGCATAGCATTTAGAAATGGAAAACAAAAATTGGTTGATGTCCATGGTGAGGGTTATGATTTCAAGTTCAACTACAGTTCATGCTGCGATTTAGTTGTGGTTGCTTTTCCAGTCAGACACTGTAATATTGAATTCGATGTTTTTAACATCACCGTAGGAAATTACATGCATGCAAAAGTTGTCTAGTTGTGATGAGTGGCAAATGAGAATTTTAACAACCAGACTCAAACCTTTTGTTCTGGTAGAAAACCTATCATTCAGAAGATAGCCCGGATATGAATACTTTTCTGAAGTGCTTGTTTAAGATGAAAGAAATATGTGAATAATAAGCTTTGACCCAGATAAATACAGCCAGATGGGTCAGATCTGACAGGTCTGGCCATTCAGGAGAAAAGGTACCAGCCACCTTATCTGTCTCTGTTCTCACACAGGCATGCCCACAGAGGAGATGCAGATTGTTTTAATCTGATGTTTTTTTCTTACTGTTTATCACAAATATCTCTATATAAAATATTGGTTGGTTTCTCTCTAAATTTTTCTTGCGAGTTTGTCTGTGCACAGTTGTTTGTCTCTTGTGTCTCTCTGCTCCCTTCTGGTGACCTGATGACCTGTCCAGAGAGTACCACATGTCAGTGAGTGCTAGAGGCAGGCAACATCCCTCTGTGATACTGCAAGGATAAATTAAATACTATCAATTGGTTAGTTATTGTTAAGCGCTTAGTTAAAATTTCTTCATAAAACATTTTATTCATGCATAATGATTTTTTTTTTAAATCAGCACAAAATTTGTTTTATGAATTTTCAAAAGGAAAACATGTTTTGAGTTGACAATGTATAATGAAAAACCAAAATTAAAAGGAATTTCAAAACAAACAATAAAATCTGAGTTTTACTGCTTAAAAATGATTAAATACATAAATTTTTTTTTGTCATCTGTTTTTGCTTCAAGCCAGAGTGATTCCACAGTGGTGTTTGGGTTATCCAAACTTACCAATTAATGTTCAGATTTAGCAGAGTGCAAATTAGGTAAAAATAATTTCTTTATCGCATGGGATGAGAAGCCAAGCAAATCAGTATTTATCCATGAGTGGAAACAGCAGCTGCTGTGGTTGGCAGTTGTCTTTTCGACCAAAGTTTTCCCTGTTGGTCCCTGGTCCCTCAGTAAGATCTAAAAACACAGCTTGCTTGTCACTATGAGGAAAAAAAATCACTTTAATGCTCTGACTCTGAAGCTAATGTTCTTCATCATCCTAAAGTCATTACAGTAGGAAAGATGAGTGAACACAAACACTTGATGATCTGCTGCAGTGGCTCTTTTCTCTAAAGCTATTTAGAATTCTTTTATTTATTATTTTTTTATTTTTCATAAAAACAACCAAAGACTGTGTGTGTCTGTTTTTGGGTAGGATGGGTGCACGCCCTTTGCATGAAAACAGGGCAGTATAAGCAAAATGAAACCCTTAATGCTTTTTTTTTATTTCTACTTTAAGTAGGCAGTAAAACTCTGCTGCTTCTAAAATTGTAAGCTTATTTCTAGTATCCTACACTCACTAAAGCATGTTGTAAATGAGACATTCAAGGCTTCCAGGTTCTGAAAATTGGTTTTAGGAATGGACACAACAATGACTTAATCATTGTTGTGTCCTGCACGGCTTAGCCATGAGTCAGTTGGACTGAAATTAATTTCAAACCTGTTCTTAACAGGCTTGCTCCTCTCGTTGTGCCCCTTTTGATAAAAAAACCAATAAGTCAATGACTACTAATGTATTGTTATGTGATGCTTTCATAACAATACATGGCAACACATGTGTTGTAGCAGTCATCTCGATTCTTGAAGTTTCATCTTTAACCTCTCCAGTTGAGCTTATTCCAGACGGTGGTTGTATCTTGTATCAAGATTAATCAAAACTGGCTTCACATTTCACAATCAGTATTTTGATTCAACAGATATGAATCAATCTGCTGATGCCGTGTCCTACATAACTATAGATATTATAGTACGTAGTTGATGTGTAGTTACTATAGTAGCCATATCTATTTGTGTCTGACTTCTGTTTAACACGAGTCATCTGAGTGGATTATATATGCACTTTCAAGTTAGAGTATTAAAGCTCAGGGACTTTTTGCATCCCAAGCTCGTTGATATTTCTTTAAGAAAGAAAAAAAAAAGAAATACCACTTTATTTTATTAAATGCTGCATGTCTGGAATATACTTGAGAAGATAAAACTCTAAAATATCACAAGTATATTTTTGTTTTCAAATTATGTCAAGTTATTTTGTGGCACTGTAGTGCTCTCGTTCTTACACTTTTGGCTTCCATGGCAAAAAAAAAATTGACACGACTGCTTTAAGAGAATCCAGAGAATGTAAATTGATTAATAACTGTCCATGACTGCATCCCAATGTGAAGAAATAGACTTTCTCTAATTGTAATAACATTACATATTTTAGATGTTTTATTTTGCCATCTTCCTTACAGCAGAACCTGTTGGATGGATATAAAGTAGATTTTGTACTTGAGCCCCTCACATTGAAATAGTGGAACAGATTGAAATTAAAAGCCACACATGGTTAATTAAAACCACAGGCAATGCAAAACTACAACCACAGGATGTACTCACTAGCTGAGGCTTGGCTGAATAAAATAAACTGGCTAACGGTTTCATGGTCTTCCAGCCATGCTTGCTAAAGCTTATTTGCCACAAAGTAACAATAAAAACAAACTTGAAAGTAAAAGAATCTGAAAATAAAAGAACTTGCAAGAATTAGTATTTGAAAGTGTTATTCAGATTAACTTTCTATAAGGAAAAAATATTGCAGTAGCTTTCATAATTCACTCCTAATTTATAAACAAGCCTTAGACATGTGAGCTCTTATGTGGCTCAGCTCTCACAACATAGATAACTTAAATATCTGTTTACTCTCCCACGTCTCAGTGTACTATGTCAGATTCTCACAAGATGTTTAGCTGCAGGGAAGAGTCAAATACATCTTTTAGTCCAACTGAATCTCCTCCAATTTAAAGTTATGATGAATTTGAAATGTTGCCTCTAGTTATTGTCAGCATGGAAGATTTGTTGGTTTGAATGCGAACTGGTACCCGCAGGCTTTGTTGTGGTGTCCTACTGGGATCTCTGGAAAGTTCCAAGGTAGTTTCAAAGAGATGGAGGCTAATTTAGATGAAAAACCCATGGGAATCTCTGTGTGTCATTGCATGTAGGAGAACTAATGAACGAAGCTACTTTTTTAATGTTGTTTTTCCGTTCTCAACTCTTTGGCACTGATACAAATGCTGGATGTCACTCACCATTTTCCAAATTGTGACTTTTTTAAAAATGTTCTTGAAAATATGCTGGGAGCGCGAGTCAGTGATTGAAATGTTATACAGTATCTGTTGAATTCAAACTCCATACTGCACTGACAGTGCTGCTTTGTAAAATGTAAAATATGTTATTTCAAAATGTCAAAGAGAGGTGAAGGGGGTGCATTGGGATTCATGTTGCTGCCAGTGTTGTAGTTTCTCTTAACCTGAACCCTGACTCAGTGGGATCCTCTGTGGCCAGTGTGTCCTCTAATCTTTAAGACGGTATGCATCCATACACTAGCAATCATAGAATTAGCATTTCACCATAACATCAACTTCTGACGATACCTGCTAATAAAGAATTCAGTTAATTGTAATGTATTTAGGAAGGACATATTGAAAACATTCATTGAACAAGACCACTGCTCGATATATTTAAATGAAGAACTCTTCTGAAGTATTACAATAATGTGTTTTGTGACTGTCTGATTGTAATTGTCTTTTTTCTATTTGTTTTTTGGGGGTTTTTTTCTTCTGTATTCCCTGCCTGGATGCTGATTTCTGACCTGCACTAACTCCATCTGTCGTTCTTCAAATGCAGGTAATGCAATTTATTTTTTTACACATATGCAGTTTTGTGGGGGTCAGAGGCGCCCCATGTGCAATATGCATTTTTCTTCTGCATAATGTTGTCCCCCCATTGAATCCCACCACCCTCCTTCTGCACTGGAATGTTTTGACTCTGACCAGTCAGTGCTTACTCGTGTTTTTTTCATGTCATGGGGTGACAGTGATATGGTTGGTCATGCACTTCAGTTGTTCCGGTGACAGAGCAACTGCAAGCATCAACTCAATCACTGTAAATCAGGCTGTGTAGATGTTGTTTTCAGATTTCTGTGTAGTGTGGTGGAGCAATAGATGGTCCAAAATTAGGATAGATGTTGGCATCACTGCTGAAGCAGCTTGCTATTATTCATGAAAAGCACTCAGATCTTTTTTTTTTTTTTTTTTTTTTTCTCTCTGCAATGATTTTTTAAATGTTGATCAAATTGCCAATTTAACCCTGTGGAGCAGTGTGTGCATACATAAAAAATGGTATAAAACCAAATCATTTTTCTGTTGTTGAAATAGAGAAGTCTGCGTTTTGTTTCTGCTAGTTGATATTGTCCGTCACATTGACTGCAACCCGGCTCCGAAAACATTTGGTTGCTTGTCTGAGTGTGTTAAACATTCTGATGATGGCAATTTAAATAGCTTGAATAAATTAAATTAAATAAAAGTAAAGCAAACTGGTCAAGTTTGAGCAATTCATCATACTGGAACCAACTAAAAAGTCTGCAGTGATCCGAAAGGAGAATTCACAAGGGAACAGATGAATGTCTCTGCTTGTCTGAATTTCACTTCGGAAAATACGACAAAATCCAGCAAAACGAAAAAAACACAAAAAATGCATAAGGTTTCCTTTTGAAGAATCTGCTCCTGTAAAAATTCTAATAAGTCAATATTTTTGTCTGTTTGTGAAAGAGCTGCAGATTCTCACAGCGAAATGTTCTTTCTATTTTTCTATTGACTCAAAACTGACTGACATTGTCAGCTTTGGGTGGAGCTCCTACTGAGTTTTTATTTATTTTATCCAAATGTGTATTTAAATGCTATTCAAACTCCACTCAGATACAAGATGCAAGTATGATTTTTATGATGAGGATAAAAATATATATATATCTCTCATTACTGTCATATTTCATTTTGAGCAAAAGCTCAAGCCTTTTCATTATCCTCCACCAATCTGTATATTTTTGACTCTCGATGTTCAGCTGCATTAGTGAGTGTCTTAATTCCTCCACTGTTAAATTTGAACAACACAGGGTTGGTCACAGGATTTAAAGTTTCTTACACGTCAAATTTGCGTGAAGTTTTTGTTCCTTTCTTATTATGGCCACAAAAATGCATACTATTTAAAATTTAACTCATGAAAGTTCTTAACAAAAATTTAAAACGTTTGTATTTCAACATCATGTTGAAATACAAACATAACATATCAAACAGGTGCATTTAAATTATTAAAAAATATATATATATATATATATATATATATATATATATATATATATATATATATATATATATATATAATAAAGAGTTCTTTTGTGCATCCAAATGTTTGCTATATTTAACAATACAGCTGTTATTGCTTCATCAGATAAACACCAATGAAGCAACAACAGACTTATAGCTTTCCACCTTGACAATCAGTGTTGAATTTAGTACAAATATCAAAGAAAGAATTACCTTTTTCAAAAATAATAATAAAAATCTGACTTTAAAATAAGCTTGATTTTCTGCATCCATTCTATATGTGAGACGAAACAATAAAACAGCTACATCTGTTTTTTAGAAGTTTTTAAGAAAATGTATCAGTTCGACTTATGTTGCATGTGAAGCAACATTTTAATGAGTAGGTCTTAGATAGGTCTTGTATAGGATAGTTTGATGGTTTTTAACTTCTCTTTTTATCACAATAAATCAAGTTTTCCAAACTGAAACGCTGGGATTTTATGTTTTATTTATGCAATTAAACTGTTTTCATCAGAAAAGGAAATTCTTTGCAGAGAGAGCAGTAACTGTAATAGGGTCAAAAAGGTCTAGACTTTTCAAAGGTTTAAAAAAAAAAACATGATGGTTAAGCTTACGCTCATGCGGTATTTACACATAGACCAATGATGCAGAGAATAAAATGAAATGACTAAACAATCCGGGACCTTCTTCATGTGTCTACTACATTTAAGACAAAGTTGTCTTAAAATGTGCAGTTTGCTCAAATTAATTTCCTGTCATCAAGAAGTTACTGCATCTGTTAAACAATATATTTTAACTTTGTCATATTAAGATACTACGTATGAACAAAACAATTTTTTTATTATTATTTCAACAGCAAACTAATTTAGTGTGTTTGAGGTTGACACATTTTCTGAATAAGAAGTCAAACATAATGCTATTTTAAGTCTGGAATAGATATTGGTATCTGATAATAATTAGATAAAAGGTAAAAGCATAGGGTCATATTTTAACATCATTTCAGGCTCTCAGAACATTTTGCAATTAAAATAGACATCATTCAACAGTGAAGAAAACCACACATGCTACAGAACACTTCAATAGATCATTGGGTGAATCAGTGTTGTGTTGCTATTTTTAAAGACGAAGGTTTTGTTCCGTCACATACAAAACACATTATACGCAATCAGCAGGCACAGCCTTTGAGCCTGAGGACATTAGGGTCTTAACTGGAGATCAGTGGAAATGTTTTTTTTCTTCTTCTTAAATTGAGAGGTTTGTCGAGAGGGCACAGAGTTTCATTCATACAGTCCACACAGCATCACAGCCAAACTTCAGCCACACTGGTGGATCATTTAGTCATAATGCAGTTTTGATGGGCATTTTTAATTTGGATGGAGCCCTGCTGAAAGCGACATCTAGCTGAGTATGCATATTGAAGTGTACAAACATTATATCTCATAACTGATGCTTGAGCAAATAAATTTAGGGGACTTTACGACTATTGCCTTTTATGTTATTTTCAATTCAGATTACCGAATTTTCCGCACTATAAGGCGCACCTAAAAACCTTCAATTTCCTCAAAAGCCGACAGTACGCCTTATAATCCGGTGCGCCTTATATATGGACCAATATTGAGCCACAACAGGTCTAGCAACTACGGTAAGCAGCCGCCGCCTTCATTTTCCCCCGTAGAAGAAGAATTGGCGGTGCATGCTGGGATAGTTGTCAGAACGCTGGTTTGTTAATAAAGTTTGATAAAACATTTAAAGCCAGGGGTGTAGGGGGGAGGGGCGGGGGAAGAGAGACAGAGACTGCGTCGGCAGCGTCTCGGTTGGTCTGTGTTACCCAGATAATCCGTAGAAAGCAGTTGGGCACAATGTCGCAACACCAACACCGTGAGTGAAACAATGACTGGGGCAGCCTACTATATAAAGTACTTGGGTACGACTTCTTTACGAATGTGGATGTGTAATAATAGAGTACAGAACAAATTGGCAACCAAAATTGAAGCGTCTATTCTATGTGCCTTTTATATGAATAAAGTTTTAAAATAGGCCATTCATTGAAGGTGCGCCTTATAATCCGTAGGTAGGTATGTATTTTTGGAACTTATCAGAGATTGGTTAACAGCGTGGTGACTCATAAGGTAACCTACAAAATTAATTATCACACGTTGCCTAAAATGATAGCAGTAATGTTTACCATAACGCACAGGGTTGGAAACCAGAGGTGTACTAAAGAAATTAGCTTGGTTTTGCTGGTACAGGCAACCATGTACAGCAAATCAGCAAAAGCTTTGCTTGTGCATGGTAGTTTAACTCAGCGCAGTCATCTAACTGGCATATTAGATTCAGGTTTTTGAAAAGTAATCCATCCATTGATTCCTTGTGTGTTGTTTATTGTCATGTCTCAGATTATCAAATATATTTTTTTTGTATCAGACAAAGGTAAAATGATTAAACAATATATAAAAAAATAAGATAATTTTACTATTTTTCATAGATGTTCCAAAAAGAAACAGAAATAAAAAGGTACAGAAAACAAATGTTAACTATAAAAATAAAGTTGTACCAAACCAGTCACTCATCAGGAGAACTACAATTGGTATGATGAGGATTCTTCATGTATCATTTTGTGCGGGAAGCTGTTGGTTTCATTGTACTTATTTTAATTATCTCCTCCCGACTCATAGTGGAGCAGCGTCCTTCCTGCACAAAGGTCAGGATCATCTCAAGGAAGTGTTCTTATAATTGGGTATTTTTATGTCTGAAATGTCCTTCATTCACAGCTGCTGCTTCTACTGGAGAGATCTACATTGTTCATGAAAGGGTTAACAACATCATGATTTGTTGGATTCAACTGTTATGAATCATTCACACTCAAGAAAACAAATTTAGGTTATTAGATAAAAAACTGATAACAGTTGACCAAACTCTCCTTGTGAAAACTTTCAAGCCAAATCGCTAAGTATAACTTATGGTCATCACAGAATTAAGACATCAGTGTAAACCCTCTCATGGAAAAAAATAAAAATAATGATACATTTATTAGATTTTACCCTATTATGCAATTTTCCACAACTACCTATCATCCCACATATTGATCACTGCTCCGTTTGATTTATGCTACTAAATATCTTAAGCCTCTCTGTTCTAAATAATACCATCATGTTAGAAGAGGCACCTTTAGTCAGCATACCAGTTTTCTTTCTGAACCACTAAACAACTTATTTAAGGAACAGCAATAGGACAATATAAAAAAATATAGCAGTTTTTAACATCAATACTGATCAATTCTGCTTTCAACAGAAAGTTAGAATTAACCGCTGCTTGGATCACCATTTGGAACATATTATCCCTGCTCCATCTAAATTGCAATATATGTTTGTCATTGCATCTGTGGTGCTGAAATATCTTCCTCAGATGTACTAATTAGGTGTTAATTTATTGTGAATTAATAAGATATGTTGCAGTTAAATCAATCAAGGTGTGTTGCAGTTAAATCAATAACGTTCCTTCTCTCTCAGTGATCTTGATGTGGTTTCATATTTAGAGGTTCCGGTAAGAGAAATTAAGCAGTAATCCCTGTTTTTTTTTTTGTTTTTTTTTATCAGGCTGCAAATTATTACGCATATAACAACACCAGCATGTTTCGGAAAAGAGATGCTTGCACACAAACCTTACACAAATATGGCAAAGTTCTTCAAGCTTCATCCTCTAAGTGTCTTCTTAAACTCCTGAAATTCCCTGGTGCTCAGGAGGAAATGTGATACAAGCTTTTCAGCAGTCAGCTTGTGGCAAAATGACTGAGGATCCACAATAAAAGAACACCTCAGACTTCCATGGCCAAACAAAGATAAACTGATAAGGATTTGAAGTGGCACCAAGCGAGGAATCACCTCCTGCACCCTGCTTGACTCCACTTGGCTCTCTCCTTTTGTCTTTTAAGCCCAACACAAAATTTGGCCAAGGATCAAATTTATTCCTCCAGCAAGCTTACTATACCTTACCCAGCAACAATAAGATGTAATTAGTTGGGGACGTGGCTTTATTTTCCTGCAGTGTTATGCAGATTAAAAACCAAATGCACAATTGAGAATTCAGCCTTAGCAGAGTTGTTTTCTACAGGCTCCTCACAGCCTTTGCTACGGTTGAGGAAACAACCTTTGTTAATAAACCACAGGAAGATTATGGGCAAGTGTCTTTGCCCTGCCTCATTCTTATCAGATAAACAAACAGCCTGAGGCAAGAGGACAAAAAAAAAAAACTGTTCAGCCTTTGAGTAGACATTTATTGACAGTAAAGTAGAGCAGACTGATGGCAGCAATGGTGGGTGGTTGTGAGATTAAATGCCGTCAGCAGAGCAGAGAAACAATCTGTCTTGAGGTTGTCTAACAAGTCCCTCCAAAGAGGGTGTATCAGTCGTCGTATGAGGACAGACTGACAGGATTACAGATGCAGCTTAGGGTGTACAGTTGGTTATCCCACTTCTCAGGGTTCTGTTTATCTCAGTTTATATATAATTTTTTTTTTGCTACTAAGGAAACCATTGTGACATTATTTTTATCTGTCCTAGTAAAAACTTTCTTTCTGCATGTGGTGAGAACAAAACCTCTTCAAAATGCTTTCTTGCAGAGTTGTAAACGGACTATTGTAACCACTGTATATCTACAATATAAACAGTGCTCCTTGGTGGTTGAAATGTTCTGATATGCTTTCACTACCTATACCTTGAAGCTGGAGTGACAGATATGAGACGAGTTTGATAGATAATCAAAAACCTTGGAGTTCATCATTTGTGCTCCAAATCAGTATGCTGTTGACTCTAAGTTTATTTTAAAGCAACAATAATTTAACTGAACCAAAGATCAGTAACATTTTCAATTCAAACAACCATTCAATGTTTTTCTTTTGTCAGATTTTAGAAGAAATTGAATCATCTAGGCCAGCACAGTGGGACAGTTTATAGCACTATTGTCTTGCAGAAAGCAGATCCAATCCCATCTAGGGGTCCTTCTGCATGAAGCTTACATGTTCTTCCTGTACATGTGTCGGTTCTCTGCGGGTCCTCTGGCTTCCTCCTAAAATCAGTTGATTATCCCGAGTGTGCGAGTGTTCATGGTTGTTTGTCTTGCTTGTCTCTGAGCAGCCCTGTGATGGACAGGTGACCTGTCCGTTGTGTACCCTGCTATGCCCTGCCCAATTCTCACCCAATTCCACTAGCGATTTCCACCAGGTGCCCACGAGGTGCACAGACAAGCAGGTATAGATGATAGATCACTGGTCTAACTCTTGCAAAGTAAAACAAGAGTTATTTTTTCCACAATGAATCCAGCTGAGTGAGCCATAGCCCACTTAAAAATGTAAGGCATATAATGGAAGAAAATGAAAGTTTCTATCATTGGTGCCCTTCTGTTGTAGCTACTCTAAATAACCTACTGCCTTTTCAAGTCACTGGACTTCAAAGGACTTTACACTACATTGAGTCGTTCACCTGATCAATAGCCTGTGCAGATATTGCATCAAAACATACAGAGAAACTACTTAAACCACCATTTCTTACTCCCTTGAAAATTAAGACTATTTCTTTTTTGATTTTATTAGAGTCTCAAAACCCGCGGGGTGAGGATCCCTGCACTGTACTGTGCCAATATCATGGTAATCATTTACCAACTTAACTGCTGGAAAGCATAAGTCATTAACTAAAAGTTAAATTATCAAGCTGAAGAAACTAGAATGCATTCTATAAGCATTCCCGCAATCTCTATGCTGCAGCAGATCATTAGCGTCTCATCATTTATGACATCATAACTTCACATTGACCATCTTTATGTGTTCCTTACATCCAGTTTGTTTAAGTTTTCTATTTTTTTTTTTGACTCTTCAACATTTTTTTCACCATATTAGTTAAATGGAATTCCGTCAAGTCTTTGATTTGTTTCAGAAAATGTTCTTCCTTTGCTTTGTGCTTGAAATATAAATGTGATGGAAAATGGGATGAGTGAGAATACCAAACACATTTCATCTCTTTGAAAACCCAGGAAGAACTAGAGAAAAAAAGGCATATTAGAACATAATGTGGTTTATTTTGCGATGTTTGTAGCCTGTTCCTTTCATATGCTGACCTTGAATGCTTAGGATTCTACCAAGGAAGATTAAAGAATTTGCAAATCCTTTCATCCTTCTATCATTTGTGTAAAAATTCAAGGTGCTGCATTATAGACAGCGTGTGAAGAGAAGGGTCTCTCAGTCTCAGAGTTCTTCAGTTGGCAGCTTTTAGTGTCAAGACAGTGAGAAAAGCAGGTGATGTCTTAAGTTATTTTTTCACCATGTGAAAAAACCTGAAGAAAAAAAAAATTAAACCTTTAGCATTAATTGTTTTATTTTTGTGCAGTGGGGGAAAACAACCTTTTTAAGTGTCATTTTATAAGTCTGCTACCTCGCAAAGAAAATAACAGTCTTTGATTCTTATGGTACCTTCATTTTAATATGGAGACTGAATACCAGTCAAGAATCCTGTGAAAAATATAAAAATGCAGTACATGAAATGTGAGAATTGAAACCCTGAAACAGCTCAGAAGGTATTATTTGTTTGTTATGGGCCATTAGTAACAAAGTCAAAGAAGGCAAAGGTTCTTTTCATAATCTGAGTCTGTTGACTTTTACTTCAAGAAATGTAGATGCTTTTTCTGAAACTCTGCATAGGGATAAGGTCGTTATAATATTCTCATCGCATTTAAAAGAGGAACTCTTTTGTTCTTGTTTTTTTGTTTGTTTTTTCTGGGTCTCGTTAGTTGGTTGGAGGAGGAGGAGGTGGTTCAAACTGGTATGAATTTGCTTTCACACAGGATTTAATGCAAAGAAAAGTGATTAGATCAGCTGACTTACAATATTGTCACCTTAAATTGTGCAAGTTAAAAGCTTGGTACACATAAAGGAAAACTCAGATTTTCTTTTTAATGTTATTTTTTCCTGTCTATTTTGAAGTGAAGTAAAGGTTTAAATTATTTAAAAATTTAAATAATTTAAAAATGTTAACTGTAAGGGTAATTTAATAGTTGGACGTTGTAATCTCATTTTTCCTTAAAGCATTAAAAAAATCGCTTAGAGTTTTTAAAGAAGCAAAACAAAGACTTGCATTATTCATAATCCTAGCTAAATGCAGTGTGCATATTTACAAATCAGTCTCTTGTATGTTTTGTATACACATTTTACACAGGAAATGAGCCGTTCTGAATCCAGCTGTTGAAAAACATCTCCATCTGTTGAGGTGCCTCCAAAAACTAACAGGTTCAAAGCCAGAAGGGAAGCCAAAAAGGGAGATTTTGTATTTCTCCACACAGCTACAAAAAATTGACTAAAAAATTAGCAGAATGACGGTTCTTAAAAGTAAGTAGTGCAGTTTTTATGTTTTTGCTGAAATCTGTTGGAACCTTGTTGTTACTGAATGTATCAATACATCTCAGCATTGCATTACAAGATGTGTGTTAAGCCATTAGGGACTTCAATTTTCTGCAGCAACAGTAGCTGCTGCTGGTAGAGAACAGCCCTCTTTATTATTAGTACTTCAACCAACACATTATCCAAAGGGGGAAGAAGCAAACACATCAAAACTCACACTTTATCTAGATCTTGTCAGACAAGAGTTGTTGTTCGAACACTTTGTTGTTCGAACAAGATGACTACTGTGAGTCAGTCATCTTGTTTCCTTTGACCTTACTGTATTAAGAACTTAGCTTTAATGTGACTACAAACTTCTGTTTATACCTGGTAAAAATGCTGCATGTTTAACAAATGTATGAACTATAAGGATTTTCTGGTTGTTTATAGAATGTAATAGAATAGTAATAGTCATGTTGTAATGTTATTCCCTCATCAAAAACATACCTGGAGTGTTGCTTTGATTCTTTCATGTATGTATGAGGAATTCTGGAGTCTTCTGTGGCAGACATGTTGGGATACTGAAACACTCAAACTGAAACACTCACTCAAAGCGCTGCCTATTTACCCAAAGCTCCTCCTTGGAGCTTTACTACCTAGCCAAGTCACTATGCACTCCTCCCATGCACCTTCCCCACATTTCTACCAGACTATTCAGTGATCCAAAGAATATTTGCAAAGGGTATAATGGAGGAGCACTGTTGTGATGATGTGTAGAAGGCGGAGTTCTGGAAACAATAGTTTAAAGAGGCAGAAACCAATTTTAAGTTATACAATTTCTCTTTAGAAAATATGTTTGATATATACAGCCTTTTTAAAACAACCAAAGGCAACCTGGTTACTTGATTGTGCTATAAAATGACACTATGTACCTGGCACATACATAATGCCGCCCCTTTAATTGGTACATCATTGTGTTTCTGATTGCCATGTCTAGCCTCAATTAATGTTAATTGATCTTTAATTGGCGACCAGTGCTCACAACACTTGACTGCTGATTTGAGTTGCTGTCACCTTCTGACTATGGGCAGAACAAAATGAAAGAAATGGATGACTAGTACAGTGACCTTACTTGGTCTTTTTTCCCCAGTTTTTTTTTCCCTTACCACTTTTAGAGTTGCACTTTTGTGTAGAGCACATGAAGTAATTTTGTCAGGTCTGACTATACTATGTGGTCTTTGGAAGAGGTAAAAAAAAAACCCAACTCCATCTACTCCTTCTCATCGTTTCCTCTCTTTGTATGCGCTCTCTCTGTTCATCCTTCTCAATTAGGACTCAGGTAATGGGTTCATGGCCTAATCTTCATGGCTACAGATCCATGTCTCTAGTTTATTACTGACCTCTGGCTTTAGAGAAAAGCTTTTGCTTCAGTAGGAATTAGATTCAAGTTATTACTCCTCTTTGTTTATGATTGCAGAGCATTATGCCTGTGCATCATGTATGAAGAAAACATATAAATTAGAACTAAACTCATCCTCCAGTCCTCCTTTTAAATCATCATGTTGAACTACTTCAACTACAGTAAATGTAGCCAGATTGTGGAACTGTTGAACTCCTACAATGACCTTTGACCTCAGCTTTTTCCAAGCAGTTAGTTCTTGTTGTATGAATATGATAAGGCTGCACTGAGATAAAACAAACAAACAAAAAAAACAATGTTTTGTGTGCATGCCAAAGAGTAGCACATTTCAGTCCATTACATCCCATAATTATAGGTGGCTTTTGCCAGGCAGTGTAATGACAACAAGTCTATATGCAGGGCAGGATGAATAAGGTGAATTCAGTCAGGAGCAGACTGTTTGTAGAACTACACGTAAATGCTCACTTTTGGGTCCATTAATTGCATTTCATTAATGCATAGGTGCATAGGTTATATTCTCCTCATAAGAGTATTGGAATTATTGTATGTTGTAAAGGCAGTACTCTTTTTTTTCATTTCTTCAACCTGCTCTGCTCAATTATTATTGAAAATACAAAGGATGATTGAGTCTCATTATGTTTATTTTGGCTTACTTTTTTTCAATGTGCCCTCTTGTGTTCCGTATTTATTTTATTATGGCTCCATTTTACATGTTTATGTTGGATGTGTTTTACAGGAATAACATTTGAACTGTCAATTAACATCAGAATCATCCATATTAAAGTTCAATTGTGCTTTCATCAGTGGAATGTCTGTTTCCACAAATGAAACAAACTTTCTTGGCAAAAAAAAAACTATAGTTCAATTAAAGCAGACTAAACAGAGCTGGTGTGAATGCACCCTAAATATATCTTCATTAGCCATGAAGATGGAGCAGTAATAGCAAATTAAAAAAAAAATTGATACCACAGAAAATTTGAACAATATAAAAGACAAGAATGCCGTCCACGAAAGTACAGTAACACAAGTAAAACCTCTTGACGTGTTTGGTGATCCTTTGTTTAGTTCTGGGTCTGCAGAGCCGGATCCAACCATGGACACAGAAACCCGAGCCCCAAGGGCAGACCACTCCCCAGAGACCCGACAGAGCCAGGTCTCGCCAAGCAGCCACCAGGAGTGAGTCGGCACCTACCCAGGATGTTTCGTTGGCGGCCTTAAGCTCATCTAGAGTTTTGGGTCTTGCGTCTCTCAACTTTCTCTTCACAATATCCCACAGATTCTCTATGGGGTTCAGGTCAGGAGAGTTGGCAGGAAACTTGAGCACAGTAATATCACTGGCACTGTGTCAGTGGTTCTGGCACTGTGAGCAGGTCCAAGGTTGTGCTAAAAAATGAAATCTTCATCTCCATAAAGCTTTTCAGCAGATGGAAGCATGAAGTGCTCCAAAATCTCCTGATAGCTGCTGCATTGACCCTGGCCTTGATAAAACACAGTGGACCAACACCAGCAGCTGACATGGCTCCCCAGACCATCACTGACTGTGGATACCTGACACTGGACTTCTGGCCTTTTGGCATTTCCTTCTCCCCAGTCTTCCTCCAGACTCTGGCACCTTGAGTTCCGAATGACATGCAACTTTTGCTTTCATCCGAAAAAATTACTTTGGACCACTGAGCAACAGTCCAGTGCTGCTTCTCTGTAGCCCAGGTCAGGCGCTTCTGCCACTGTTTCTGGTTCAAAAGTGGCTTGACCTTTGACCTGGGGAATGCGGCACTTGTAGCCCATTTCCTGCACGTGCCTGTGCATGGTGGCTCTGGATGTTTCTACTCCTGACTCAGTCCACTGCTTCCGCAGGTCCCCCAAGGTATGGAATCGGCTCTTCTCCACCATCTTCCTCAGGGTCTGGTCACCTCTTCTCGTGCAGCGTTTTCTGCCACACTTTTTCCTTCCCACTGAGGTGCCTTGATACAGCACTCTGGGAACAGCCTTTTCGTTCAGAAATTTCTTTCTGTGTCTTACCCTGTTGCTTGAGGGCGTCAATGATGATCTTCTGGACAGCTGACATGATTGCGGTTTTGAGTAATGAACCAGGTTGGGAGTTTTTAAAAGCCTCAGGAATCTTTTGCAGGTGTTTAGAGTTACTTTGTTGATTCAGATGATCAGGTTAACTGCTCGTTCAGAGAACCTTTTCGTGATATGCTAATTTTTTGAGACAGAAATTTAGAGTTTTCATGAGCTGTATGCCAAAATCATCAGTATTAAAACAATAAAAGACCTGAAATATTTCAGTTGGTGTGCAATGAATCTAAAATATATGACAGTTTAATTTTTATCATTACATTATGGAAAATAATGAACTTTATCACAATATGCACATTTTTTGAGAAGGACCTGTATATGTGTGTATATGTGTTTGTTGGCCTAAGTTTCTCATTAAAATTTCAACCAAGCAGTTGAAGGTGGACCAGTCTCTCAGGAATTCCCGGACCAGTTTTTCCCCCCAGTCTGCCTCTGGAAAGGAATGATATGGTAAAAGAACAGACTGTGTGGAAAAGGCTGATGGAAAACTTTGAGCAGCTGATAACTGAGTACAATGAGAGACAGAGGAGGACAGATGGAGCAGTAATAGAGCGTCGGGAAGTAAAGGACATTAGTAAAGAGGAAGTCGGGGCAGCTTTGGGGAGGATAAAGTGTGAAAAGGCAGTTTGTTCTGGACAGTGAGAGGTGATGTATGATTGGAGGAGTGTGCTACTCATTTTCAAGAACAAGGAGCATGAACCGAGTTGTAGTAACTTTAGATTGATAAAATTGATGAACTACCCGATAAAGCTTTGGAAAAGCAAAGCTAAGACAAGAGAGATCAGTAAAATTGAATTCATTTTATTATTAGAGATGAGAAGTGTAATGGACCTAATCCTGTTCAACTGGAAGTCAAAGCTGTACTATTTTTTTCTATTTTTCTTTCTTCATTAAGTTCAGCTAATTCTGTAATAAGAATTATTCTAAGATAGCTTTTGTTATGTTTTGTAACCAAATTTAAACCGAAAGCTCAAAATACGTCCCTCAGATCTATGTACAAATTATTCATGATCAACAAATGTTTCTTTTTTTGGCAAAAATTATATGTATTTCAAAGTGAAACTTGAATTTAGCAAAAATAATGACAATTAAAAAAAGTTTAATATAAGATGAATGGCTGCATAAATATTCACCCATATTAGACATTTATTTAGGATGACATAATTATGACTACAAACATAAAATTGACCCAGAGATCAAAAACACTTAACCAGGTTATATCAATCATTAACATTTTAACAGCAGCAAAAACTCAAAAATGGCAACATGAGCTTCACCGTTATTAATAATGAAATTACAGATAATTACCTTTCCAGAAATAAGTTCAGGAACATGACATTTCTCATTCTCAGTAGGGTTGTTTCACTCTTCTGGGTTGTACATAAAACAACCCATTTTTAGCATATTAGATAAAACAGGTTTTATGCATGTGGAGAGGCAAACATCTGGATATTTAGCATGTATAGGGACTTATTGCGATCTCGCATCATGTAACCTTTTCTTGATGAGTTTTGTGGACCTAAATAGAGTCGATCGCTCTACCATCAGGGATGTCATTGTCTCCTTGTTTCTCTCCCAGGTTTAAAAGAGCAAAGAGGAGCTTTTTAGGCCATCTACATGGAAGTCAAAGCTGGCCAGCAACAAAGTAAATCAATACAATTTGTTGATTCAACCCACTTTGCTAAATGAATGACCTCCTATAGACTGAAAGTGAAAATGTGGGGTGCATGTATATTCAGCCCTCTCCTCCAGAATAAATTATATATATATATATATATATATATATATATATATATATATATATATATATATATATATATATATATAGGTTTTTGTCTGTCCTACAAAATAAGTCCAAATCACTTAGATGGGATGAGAGCATTCGTAAATATAGAGCAGTGGCTTAAATATGTTAGCGGAGGCCACCGAGATGTTGGATTTGATTTTTGGTTCTGGAACTTGGTGTGTACTTTGATGAACGTCGTACGTTGGCTTCTGTTGTTACTGTGCGTTGGCACGGTCAAATAGATCCCAGATATGCTCGTGATCTACTTGAAGCCAAACAAGAGAGAAATGTAATGTCATCCAAGCAATATATCTGCATTTAAAACCTAAAACTTTTACCCAAAAATTGTCTCTGCTGCACAGATAATTTTTCAAACAACGTTGGCAAATGCATCTTATCTGTTATCTGATTTTGCACATGACTTACCAGAACCAATCGTCTAGCCTGGTGACATTTAAAAGCTTTAGCTGTTTAAATGCCAACAAATGTACATGAGACAAAAAGTGATCTTTCAGAGACTACTGGACCCAAGGCTTTAACTCAAGGTATTTATCTTGTATTTGCTGGAAATGCAACCTATAAAAGTATACATATACACCTTACATATTTTTACTATCCCCTTTATCATGTTGAAAGTGAAGTGACTGAATTGCTTGGCAAAAAATTGTATGAGGAATACATTTTCTATTTCACAGTAACCTTTAAACAAAAGTGGTAACTTTGGTAAAAAAGTACATTTATGTAAAAACAGATTTTGACACCGATCAGCACATTATTACTATTATTAATGCAAAAGCACAAAACTCCTGGTACATGAAGATGTACGACGTTTTCTTTGAAGACCATATTTACATTTTTATACATAAATGTGTTGAGTAGAGAAATGGGATACTGACAAGCTTTTGAAATGTGGTACGATAACAATTGTCAGTTAAACCGGGTTTGAGGGGTTTAAAATGGAGCTTATAAATTTGGGCAGCGACAATAAAAATGTACCCTCTTTTTTGTACCTGTCATAGCGACTTTCATTTACAGCAAATAATTGCTATTCAGATGTTGCACTAAATAATTTCCATGACCAGCAAAGGCAGAGTAGAAAGCTTCGTGTGGCCCCTAACACATATTTGCCTCATTTTACTCTTAGAAGTCGGCATAAATATTTATGACAGCATTTGAATAATGTGAAATGAAATGACAAAATGTCATTTGGAAAGGAGAAAAGTAGAATAGGCGGAAGGTTAGAAAGTGGAAGCAGCTGAAGTGAGGGAATCTTCGAAACATTCAACACGGGACCCCGGGGGTTGAGTTGTTAGTGCAAAGTGGTAAAAAAATGAGTGATCCTCATACTTTGAACTCTCACGCATGAAGATAAAGAATCTTGGATGTAACATTTCTGCAATGTTTTGTGTAGTTGATGTGGCATTAACATTTTGGTTCATCAGCAATTTGTGGTATTTGAAATAGAATAAACATGGTTGCTTTGTTCTTCCAAATGATGTTACACTGATCTCTAAATGGAGGAGACTGCTGAATATAAAACTGATGGCAAAAACATAAAACAAAACTGTTGGCAAATGAGGCATGGAAGAGCAAAAGACATGGGAATACAGTGCTGAAAACAAGATGAGCTGTTTGTAGGAAGAGGATTGTAGTTTTCAAAGCAAGAGGGCTGCATGGAAAAAGACTTATTCTGTGTCTGTACTTACCTCTGCACTTTTGAATATTAATGTTTTGGGAAGGCGTATCAAACATTTTTTTTTCTTTTTATGTTGAATTAACCAGGGTTTAAAACACCAATAATTTGATCTGGATAAATTAAGATTGATGCCTGTAAGAGATTGTAGATTAAAGCAGCTGCAGATGTTGTATGAGTTATGATCAATTCAGACAAAATTTCTTCTTCCTTTCCTGGAGTCTAGTTAAACATTTTAATTGTTCATTCACCCAAATCTCATTAATAATTACTTTTTTTTTTTTTGGGGTTGGTAGTATTTGTATTATGCTTGGATTTGTTTGTTTTGTAATTAGTAAAAAATAATTTAGGAGTGACTGTTAAAACAGTCAAACTGTAAACTGATGGGTAAAATGAGCTGAAATGGAAGTTGGTGTATTAGTTGTGGAAATTAATTAATGAGCAAAAAGTGTAAATTTTTTATTGCAGCAGTTTGAATGTTTATTTGGGTTTCTTTTTTAATTAACCAGCTGTTATGGTTCTGAACAGCATAAGAACAGTCTTAGTTTAAAATAAGTCTTATTTGCAAGGGAGTCATTCAAGGCTTTCAGGCCTTCAGGGGTCAGATTATTTACGCAGCATATCCTATATCCTTCACTAGGGGTGGGCAATATTGACTACAGCACTGTTTTTCTTTTCTTTTCGTTTGTTTATCTTTTTCATTTTGTCCCACCTTTTGAAAGTCCTGCATAATAGTAGAAATTTTCGTGTTAACAAAAGCTTTGATTTCGCAAAAGATCTGCATCTGAGAAAAAAACCTCTGTAAATAAGAAATGAGGTGGGGATGTGCTTTAAATTGGATAAAATAATGCCACGGTAGGCACACGCACATACATTAGGGTAATTCAGAAAACTTAAAGTTATGTTTACGCCGTAGGAGGAAGCCAGTGTATACAGAGAGAACCAATGAATGCACAAGCGGACCATACAAAATACATGCAGAAGGATTTGAACCTATGATCTACTTGCTGCAAGACAACAGTGCTACCAACCATGCCACTGAGCAGTAGAAATACATATATGTTCCTTTTTTCAGCTATGAACATGGTCTGATTTCAAAAGCTACTGTCCAAACTATGGATGAATCTTATGAATGAACCTACAAGCAATAATAGGATGCAGTGTCTTATGAAAGGGTAGTGCTGCAAGAAAGTTTTTTTTCTTTTTCCTTTCTTGTCCTTGTTAATTTAAATAGGGCCATTGTGCTGCTCTTCTGGAAGGGATAAAATTAGCTGCTGACTTTAACTTCTTCAGACAAGAGATGACAATAAAAGTGCTCTGAAAGAGTCTGAGCACCTTCTGTGATAAGGCTAACAGCTGCTGAGACAGTGGCCAAAGTCAAAGTGGAATTCTTCTACAGGGCTCCTAATCTGAAAAAAGTGAGGCGCAGTAAGGAGCTTAACTTTTTTTTTTTTCCCAGATCCAGATAAGCAAGTTAAAAAAGTAGGATATGGAGAATGTTTGTATTTCAATACCTTATTCCCTGCCCATTGTCTCTTCATCAGTTCATTAGTTCTATGTGTCCATTAGTGACTTCATTCGTCTATACATTTGTATCTCATGGGAAACTACAGTACTATGGCTACGTAGATTGCTCTCAGTGAACAGACTTATTGGTCCAAAGTATCATTGGAATCTCAAGAAGAGTTTTCAGATGTGTGTGTGTTTGTGTGCGTGTGCATGTACTTGTTTAGCTATGTTATTTAGGACCATTCCTGGCATATTTTAATGAAAAGTGGTGGATCTTATGGGGATCAAAGACACCCTGGTCCTAATATGATGGCCCACCTTGTTTAGGCCAAGTGTTATGTTTAGAGATATGATGTGCATTAGGCTTCGCTTGACGTTGGGGATTTTACAGATTTCCAGATCCCTCTTGTTCTGAATAATGCCCTTACATTGAGATTACTGGTGCATAATGGTGATGTTCTGCATCATGACTCGAGTGCCTTTGAATGGTCAAGTAAGTACCAGAGAGTAAATAATGTCTTGAATTTCACTTTCATTTCCAAGCATCTAGCCTCTTGAGGTGAGCGAATAACCTGCATAGCATAGTGTTAGATTTAAGGATGAGTCATTGTAAAGACATCGGGGAGGATTAGACTGGAAAAATGCCGATGATCTATTTCAGTTTGTTGACATTCTACACCATCATTTCATCATTTGATCGCAAATTGTGCCAGTCCAATGCCCAATTTGCAAAATATTTGCCTTATCTGCTGCTTTTACACAAACTGAAGAGAAACTGGCTACTGAATGACTACTGTCTTGTAGTTAGTACTCAGACATTGAGTATGCCAGCATGATTGCAATGTGTGTTGCTCAGTCAATCAAGTCATGAAAATGGGTTGCCACTGATGATCATGGGTGTTTTTGAATCATGTCATACTGTTTTCGATTAAACGTATTACTATCTTTGCTCTTGTGAGGAAATTGAAACTTTTTCTTCTATATTTAGCATTTACATAACAGATGTGGTCCAAGTGTATTTGCCGAAGTGGGGATTAACTTCAAGTCACATCCAGTCATGTTACTTTCTTTGCTGTGCTTTGTGCTTGTTCTTTATTCTGACATGCAAAGTAAGATTTCTTTTCCTTATCCTTATCGGTCATTAGAGATTTTTTTTTTCTAAACTGAGTGAGCAGATGGCTTATTGTGATTCTAGTTGCCTAAAAGAATTAGATTTTAGATATCATACTGAGCCATCCCACCAGGCTGAATAAAGTGTTGACTGTTATTTATGGGGACACTGTCCATCTGTTTTTGTGCATCCTCTGACCTGCCTTCTGCAGGACAAAAACACATTTTTTGACTGGTTTTTGTTACATTCTAGAATACTAAGGTACATTGCTGATGACTTGTCTTCGGAGTCTTCATACTTTATGTTTATTTTTTTCTTTCATTAATGCCATTACATAATTAGAAAACACAAATATAACCCTTTAGAGGATAGCATAGGCTTAATTAATAACCCCAAATTTACAGCAAAGGAATGCAAAGATACTGATGCACTACAACATGCTGTGTTCAAATGTCCATCTGCCAATGCTTGCTAAAGCAGAATACTAAAAGCTTTTACTTCAAAGTGGTTTCTCAGCTTTTGACAGTAAAACTGGTTGAAGCTCCCTCTACTTCTAAACTGCCAGTAGGTGTTAATTGTTCTCATTTATCTTGAAACAGTCTGTGAATTAACGTTTTTTTTTTCATGGGTGTTGTGTTTTTTTGTTTTTTTTTCAAGGGTCAAGAAATGTAAAGTCCCCAATGGTTTTGATATTAGACCTTTTCTCTCCATCTTTTTGCCTGAGTCCTCAAACAGTCTCTCTTTTTCAACACCAACATAAAGTCAGTCTCCAGAGCTTTTCTTCACTTTCCCTTTGAAAGAGATCTGGGTATATTTCCCCTTTTTCAACCTCTGTAATTAATGGTGAGTGTTAACACGTATTAGTACGGGTTACAAAATTGGTAGCAATTTAGATTTCACTATCATCTCATGATTAACCACAACAGTCATGTGAATGAAAAAGGACATCCCATTAGACATTCTGTTAAAAATCAAAAATCGGTGGCTAATTATATATCTGTTTATGTCTGGACTGGCCTGACTGAATTACAGATAGCCTAAAATTAACCATCTTTAACTCATTAAAGCTATAGCATGTAATTAGTCTGAACAAAATCAATTTCAACCACCTCCTCCTGGTGCTCCTTTTGCCATCTGCAGAAATGGACTGCTCTCTGTCAGTTGTAATATTGTGCTGGACAGGAACTAGCTGTAGCGAAGCAGAGAGATTTTAAATTACTTTGTGCCCAAACTAGATTAATTACCCCTTACAGTGTTTTGTCTCAAGACCTCAGCCTGCTTTATCAATGTCACAATGATGTTCACTCATACATCAACATTTGGGATCGCAGCTAACTAAACTTATGAGGTTTAAACAAGATAAACCTTCAAAATGCAGGTGAATAATGTGTTAATTACATGCACGTATTATCGTATGATTGTGTGTAATTGTAGCCATTTTAAGGCGGAATAAATATACATGTGTCCCAACCTATTTCTCACTTGAAATTGTGTTGGATTCTTAAATTTTACAGACTATTTCCCTTTTCACAGTTCATTTTATGCTACTGGAATCTCTCTATATTTAAATGTCCAAATGAAAAAAACTAATATTTGTTTTCTCATATGACTGCACCTCATTAACTCCTAGCAAGTTTTTGACCAATTAAAAATTAAGTAAATATCAGTTATTGGATAATTATGGATTAAATACAAAACAAATAATTTAGGAATAAACTTCTAATGACCCATTTAATAATTAGGATCTCCCAAATGATATGATAAATGTAGCAGAACTTATTGCTATACATAAGTTACTCAGTGTTTTAATAATTAATCCTTGACAGACATCTTGCTGTTTTTTTTGTGTGTTTTTTTTTTCGTAGGTCAGCCAGGGACCTTGAAATTATTACGATCTTAGCTAATACAGTTGTGTAATATTTCCATTCTGGGATATAATTATGAATAATTCAGTTGGATAACTTGAGAAGAGTATCTATCAACTCCTCCTGCAGTCGGTCTTGTCTAGGTTTTGCTGTCATTTATGAAATCATCTGACACCCATTGTAACCACAATTGCCTACTAACAAACAATATATAGTTCCTACCACTAAGTTGAGTTAAATCAATAAAACACTGTTTCCTTCCCAATGTGACATGTTAATTAGAGTTCCTAAATATGGATGATCTTACCAAATGCAGTATGTTCTCTCCAGTATTGCTCTGATGCTGCTCAGCAGCCTGAAAAGAGTAGCACATTATTTTGGCATAAGAAGAGAGAATGACGGGGAGACACAAAAAGGGAGAAAACTCATGACAGGATTAAAATATGTGTATTACATGTATTATAATTCTTTGCTTCCATTTTCTGTTTCACAGTTATTTCACTGCACTGCTCTAAGCAAGCCACATTTTATTGGTTTATTAAAACAGATGTTTATTTCCGTAAATTAAATATTCAAGAGACATGAGATAATGAATTATCACCTTATCTTTAATTTTAATATAACTACTTAATTTCACCAAGAAAAGGTCTGCCTTTTTCTTTGTATTTCTCTTTCCCTTGCCCACACATCCTCTTTAATTCAGCTGGTGTAGAGCTGGCTGCCTGTCCTGAATTTAAAAGACTACTGAGCTATTTCTTCTCAGAGCTCAAACACAAGAAGAGTTTTTTTTTTTTTTTTTTTACTTTGTAATGCAATCAGTGGCGTCCCCAGTAAATCTTCATAGGGATAACCAAAAGGGGCCAGTGAACATTTTAGGGAGACACACGCATAGTTTTTATGAACTTATCATTCATTATAAGAGGTCATGGTATTCTCTTCTGGGCAGTGGCCACAGCTTTCCCTGCCCACTGACTCCACTGAATATCGTTTTTTTGTTGTACATACTTTCAGCAAATTATTAGTGAACATTTGCCATTTTAACCAGTAAGTACACAAGCAGTGATTACAGTGATCTAAGTGATGAAAGGCCTTCTTGCCAGTAGAGCCAGCAACAGCTTTTCCTCACGCAGACACTGATTGTGTGTCTGTGTAAGATTGGCACACTGCTGTTTCAAGGAGCTCTTTGGGAACAATTATCTCACACAAACAGAGATTGGCTGATCCTATATAAAATAACACAAAGTGAGCATTGAATAATGTCCAAAAAGTTTTTGTTTTGTTTTGTTTTGGTCGTCAATCCCCAGAAGTACAGAATGATATTGACATATTTTTATTTTATTTTATTTTTTTCAAATGTAAAAGTTTGCAAATACTAGGAATAAATTCAAAAGAAATTATATATATATATATATATATATATATATATATATATATATATATATATATATATATATATATATATATATATATATGGACATAATTAAGAGACACACCTCTGGCCTAGCAAAAAGTACTGGTTCAATTTATCAGTGTAATAAATGTTATATAATTTCAATCATCCATAGAATCTTTGAAGACATTTTAACTCTTCAGGCCTTTTTTAACTACAATTTTAACAAGCTGGATGTTATTCTGTCTGACTCTTATTACTTTCAGAGCAATACAAATGGTACAATAGAAAAATCCCCTCTTATTTTACTCTCATACTTTGCTCAATTTACATTTTGTTGTTAAGATGTTTTTGTAAGTTTTCAGCTTTCAAGGTTTTAAAAGATGCGTCTCACTGATGCATCGTTTAAGGTAATATGCTGTAATAATGCGTTTCCCTTTCAGAGAGTAAATTAACACATTATAGAAGTAAAGAGTGCTATTTATCTGTGATGTTTCATATTAAAGGGATCAACAAGCACTTAAATTGTAAGTCTTTATGCTCAAGTAGTAAATTGCATTTATATTGAATAATAATTTGCTAAATTAAAGTAAAGCTCAAGGAGCTAAAGCAGTATATAAAAAGGTAATCAATCTTTTTAGAAATTTTACGGGAACAGTCATTGACGAATGGACTAGATTTATTTTTGTATGCATTTATTTTTGTTTATGACAGAGTAATATCAGCCTTATGTACATCTCTTCAACTAAAGTGTTACCAAAAATATAAACTGGACTATTATCAACTTCAACTTAAAAGCAGAATTGTAACCTTGACCAAGACATTTTATTATCCCAGCATATTTTAAAAACTTATTGTAGTAATAATTTGATAAAGGTAAAGATTTTTTTAGTCTCCCTAAGGGATCCAGTTCAATGATAACATGTACATTTGATGTGGGGTGCTGACATGTTGGAGAAACTCTGTCAAACTGAGTAAAATAATTGGTCCCTCAGAAATAAGACTGTTGCCAACCCCTTAATAAATCACATACAACCTTTTGTGGTATTTTTTGAGTTTACTATCACACACAGATGTCCCTTTACATCACATGTATTGTACTAGGTGTAATAACATAGTGGTATTGCAGGTTTTTCTTTTATCATACTGTAATACAAACTGATGACAGTTCATAATAAAGTTGTTCTTCAATAAACATAAAAGCTAAGAGTAATGAACCACATAGTGTTTTTATAATCTTATGTATTTATGGCTCACAGTAACTAGATTAATGTTTTTTTGCATGAAAGTCCCCCTAACGCCTGTTCACACAGAAGCTTTGTAACAAAAAATAAAAAGTTTATCCTGAACAGCTGTCTTTTGTGTAAAATAATGGTGTACAAATTATGGCCTGTCATGATTAAAACTTAAATAGTCTATCACAACTTTTTATTTCAAGGCTTTTCTATTTCATGGGAGTGTGTCTGAAATAAAAATACATTTATCAAAATTAAATTCTTAGCAGCTTGTACAAAGTGTAAAATGAATTATTTCCTGCAAAGTGCAGGCACTGTAATTAAGCTAAATTAAAATGCTTGAGGACAAATCTTTAAGAATTAACAAGTTGTATCTCCTGTAAACAGTTATATGGTAAACCATGAAAAGTCCTGAGGGCTGTATTCAAAGTACATCACTATACATCCTCGTGATTAACTATTTAGCTAGTCGGCACAGGTGTTACTTAAATAATTTTGTAGTGGCTGGATATCTGTACTGTTTAAGTTAATTTGTTCAAGTGTTTTGGTAAGACTGTGAGTTTGACTACTGCTCTACTTAAGAATAATCATCGAAATAAAGTGAGAAAATAAGAGATAATAAGTTTTTGAGTTATATTGAGTGGGCAGAGGAGAAAAACAATGAGTCACTAAATCATACTGTTATTTTCTGATACCTCTTTTCCAAAACATGTTTTTGATCAAGTTTCCCTTATAAACCTGATAAAATGCACCAATTTTCCGATAAACGTTGACACCTGAGTTATGCTTCCTGGAACACTGCAAAACTAGTTTAGCTATTTTTAGCATTGTTTGAAACTATTATTTCTGGAAGTTATTCGTATGCGTTATGTTCTCATTATGTGCCATGTGACGAGCCTGCTCTCTGACTGTGAATGGTAGCTCTTGATCTCTTCTCTGTGGAGAAGGTTTCTTGAAGAAGAGAAACAATGTGGAAGCTGTGACTTCCAAAGGTTTGACTTCCAGTCAAAAAAAATCATATTCCTTTTTGATTGCCTAGTTTTGATGACTCAAACTTAACCATCAAGTCTCATAGCTTTAATGATTAAAATGCTATAGAGGAAATAGGTTTGGATAAAATGCAAAACTCTACTATCCTTTTCTCTGCAATACAGACACAGTCTTGTGCAAACAGGCACTTCCTGTTTATCATGAAGGAGGGAGCCATTTGTGAAATCTCTTGGCAGACACTGTGGGTAGTAGTATAAGAAAATAACACATGGGCATCCTATGTGTGTAAATGCATGTTGAATTCATTTCCATAAATGACAAATGCAAGAGCACCTGTTCCAAAACTAATAAGCAGATATGTTTTTTTTTTATATTAATATTTATTTCTTCCTTACTCTGGGGGATCAACACTACAAAGTTGTGTTAATTTTGAACAGATGAGCATCTGTATTATGGGCTGATTTCAAATATGCATGAGTCATTCACAATGAGTTTAGGATCATTAAACATGACTCATACCAAGATGTTGGGTGTACTTAGCTTGCATCACCTCAGATTTTTAGATATAAATCAAGATAAATGGCTGATCCTCCCACATTCATCTTCTAAAGGCCCATTTAAATCGATGTTTTTATAGAAGGTATCAGGCTATTGAAAAAAAAATGTTGCATATGAAAGTAAAACTTTCTGTACTGTCTTTTTTTTTTGTTAACGTTAAGCAGCAGGATTGTGTTTAAGATCTTATGTTTCGATTTTCCAGTCTTTTTAGTTAGTTGTCAGTTGAAAATGCATGAAATGTTCTGTGGTGTGCTTGTCAGATGTGGTGCAATACTTTTGTTTATAGTACATATCACAGCCGATTAACAAAGGTTGATTCAAAAACAGCGGATCTTTAATGTATTTTGGTTCAAAGCCCTTCAGTTGATCCAGAACGTGAGTTGCAGTGTTCTGGATGAGCTCCGTCTAATCTTAAAGTTTAATCTGTTGTAATCAATTCAGATGCATGAATGAGATCTTGCTGAGACATTAGTCCTTCAATCCTGGAAATGTTCTTCAGATTATTAGAAAGCTGTCTTTTTAACAGTGTCAATGTGGCTCTGAAGGTTCAGATCTGAGTTCATCATCACACCCGGATACTGAGCCTGATCGCTAGTTTCTAGCTATAATAACTGAAACCGTGTGCTAACTCTAGATTGTTCCTCTTTAGGTCCAGAGAGAATAGATCCAGGTTGTTGTTTTTTTCTATTCAGCTGGAGAAAGGTATGGTACATTCACACATTGATTTGGATGGATGGAGCTGTAAACAAGTGAAATGTAGGGAAGTCAAGTGATTGACTAGGTTATTTGAAGCAGTTTTACTTTCCTTCCCTGAAGCCAATCAAGACTTTCCTTGGCTTTGTTTGGGTCCACTATGTATCTTGGAAAATCAGACTTGATTCACTTCAGAGTATGATCAAAAATGTCATGGTACGTTTGTCCACATATCCTTTCTCCTTTCATATAAAATCTGGTAGTAGCATATGCTGTAAGACCTCCCACATCCCGCAATACAGAATATGTCCAATAAAGTTGCTGGGCAATTGAATCTGTGCTCTGTGGTGAGCCTTATTTCTCCTGGGACTCTTCTGCGCTTGTCTTCTGATTACTTGGCTTTAGGTTTATATCAATACACTAAAATCTCTGACACTACCAAGGTTATCAAAACTGCTGAAGTGCTCAAATTAGTTTGAATGATGACGTTTTTTTTAAATTAGAGCGTCTCTGCATGTATGTTTGTGGTTTTGATCTAACAGTTTCCGATATACCTTGATGCAGAGTAATTTGGGTAGCAAATTCCTTCAAGTGGCCCAGTGGCCTTTTCGCTTCAAGGTTATGTATTATTTTTACATGTTACTAGTTGTCATTCTCAGCTGAAAGTTCAAATGTTCATTAGGCTCAAACTGAAAGAGTATATGGAATACATCAATTATAGGGACATTTTTTTATTCAATTTTTTTTACTTTGGCTTTGTAACTTTTAAATTGTGGTCAAATTTATATATCTGTTAAGGTGTCCTGAAAAAAAAATTGTTGGGTAAATGTAATTTATTGTCTCGAGAAGTGACAGTTTACTGTTTTTTTTTTTTTTTGTAGTGGTCAAAAATATAATAATAATGCAGCTCTTGGGTACCGTTAACCTTAATGAGCTATATATTGCAAAACATTGATGAATTTGTTTGACTGCAGTATAAAATAAATGAGGACACACAGTTCCTATTTAGATGTTGCAAAGCTCTCGGGCAACTTGATGAATAATACTGAAAAAAGAAAAAAAACATTTCGCCTTTGACAAAAAAGAAAACGTATTCATCCGAATTAAAGTTACATGGTAAGGCTTGTGTTTGTCTACATAATTTTTTATTTTTAAATTACAGTTTTGACCTGATTACGAATGACTCATACAGATAATCTGTACAGATCATCTCCACTTGTGGATACAAACATACTACATAATAGAGATTAATAGAGATTCAAATTCCAGGATAGGATTTAAATGCTTTTTCACACACCTGATATGCTGTCTAAATCAAATAAAATTTTAATTAAAATTGTGAAAATGTATAAATTATGTTCCTGTTATCTTTTATATAATGTATATTTAATGTGCTATATATTTCCTATCTGTGTTTGATCAAACACCGTCTTTAATATCTTCTTAAGGATTAGAAGAGGAGGAATCCTCTGTGGTTTCTGCAGGATTCACAACAAAACACATTTTGAGAAGTGCAGCTAGTTTAAAGCTTTTCAACAAAAGTATATAAAAAGAGACAGGCTAGTTTTTCCTGTGGAAAAGTAATGAACAACCTCTTAACAGATGATTACTAGGTGTTACATCTTGAATTAATTTTTCTAAAGTCTGGTGTCTAAAATCAGATCTTTTTTTTTAAATCCACATTTAAACTCTATTGAAACAGTTATTTTCAAACAATTATAAATGTTTTGCAATGTAATTACATTTTTTCTTTTCCTGTTTAAAGGAACAGAAACCTCATACTTTGTCCTTTATTGCTCTCTCTGTGCCATTAAATATTAGGTGAAAACTATATTGTTCTAATGATAATGATGAGTGACAGTTTATTACAAGTTTGTCAGTGAGTAGGAGGAATGTCTTAATGCTGTCAATCACCATATTGGACATGCTGCTCACATCCTCTCCCTTGCTCTCTGCAAAGCTACAACGAGTTGCCACACCAGAACTCGTCATGAAAGCTCAGGTTAGTTAGCATAGTCACCAATGACAGCAGATAAACAGTCTTCCTGAAACAATAAGTTCTTTCTCTCCCATTTGCACATCGAGCAACATGTACACAAGCCTAATTGACAGCACCAAGGCTCCCTTTCTGGCTCTGATTGGTTGTTTCTGACTGGATATGAGGTCGATGCCCCTGTTAACATGATTATTATATGTTTGCCTTGTTCAAATTTTGGGGAGCACATAATAACTAACTAGGATCTTTCTGATGAATGAGAAATGTAAGATCAACAGATGTGCAACAACTTGACACTTGATGTTACAATAACCAAGATTGTTTTAAAACAAGAAGCCATAAGACTATGTGTTAATTTACTTTTACGCCCACAGTGGTGTTTGTCTAGCAAACCAAAAAATATCAAAGATAATTTATTTGTAATGGCTTTACTGGCACACTATGTGGTGATCACAGCTGAGAGGACAGATGGATGGTATGATGCTCCCATCATAACACAGAGAGGGACATCATTTATGAAGATTCAGCTAAGCGATAAACAGCCCATAGATAACAATAGCTTCCATAGTTCCCACTTTTCCATTTAATAACGGCACATTTACTGTCTCCGTTATGCCTTTTGTAAGCATTTTGGAGTTGTTTTAAAAACAGCTGTGGTCTACAAATAAAATTTACTGTTACTGTAATCACTGCATGCAAGTAAGCATCACAACTTTTTGCTTACACCAAGCTAACATATTGCGGTGTTTAAAGTCAGACAGTCAGCAAAGCACGTTTTGCTTAAATGATCTGCTTACCGGGGCACATTTATGTTCTGTAGGAGGAAATTCACCATGTTCTAATCTATTTGATGTTACACAGCGAGAACAATGTGGCCATATGTTTCCCATACTAGCTAACTATTTGGTCATAATCAGGGTATTTGCACTCTAATACTGAGAACTATTATTAGATTATCAAATAGCCTAATGCCAGAAATGAAAAAAGAAAATACTCATGGCTGAACTTCAGCTTATTTGTGTACGTTGGAACTAAAATACATCACTTCTTTATCATTGTCTGCATGTCTCTTTTTATTTTCTTAATTTGTAACTTGCATAGCTCTCCACGCTCTCAGCTACTGAGTCTGCAGTCATACATCTCAGAGATTGTTGTGATTGCTTTGTTTGTTCTTTTATTTGAATGGTAAGGCAAGATAATTACCTTACCACTTCTAGCAACAAGCTGAGCTTACCTCAACTTACCTTTTTTATTACAGAAGGGAGGAAAAAAAAATTGAATGAGGTATGGAAGAGGTCAAATAATAAAACGACAGAATGACAAAGAAGCTAAAAGATTAGATCTAAAGTATTAGATTTGTAGGGCAGAATTTTATTTTCTTGTCTTTTCCACTGCAATGTTGCCTGTGTTCACCTATAAAGCAGATGTCTTTGGGAGAAGTTATGGCTCAGTGGGCATGGTATTCATATTGCAATCCAAAAATTATGGATTTGATTCCAGCTTTTTTCTGCCAGGGGCACATCGTGTTGATGTGCCCTTGGGCAAGGCAATTAACCCCGAAGTTGTTTACCAATCTGTGTATGAATGTGTGTTTGTGATTGCAACTGGGAGAATTGAGCTCTCCTGTAAAGCACTTTATGTGGTCAGTACAACTTGCTATATTAATCAAGTTACACTGTTTTCGATCCGTGTTTAGTTTCTGTTTAGCTGGTTCTTGCGGTGTTTGGATCTAGGTGTCATCACGCACAGTCCAGGCATTATGCAGCTCCGTGACGTTTGGATACAACATTGAGCAATATTGTAAGAGTGATACAATTACATAACCGGAAAATAACAGTTAACAAACCATGTTCTTTTAAACACAGATGATCTGTGAACCTTGAGTTGAATTGTAGGAACAAGTCAACTATAAAGTATATTTCATTAAAAATATTGTTAAAATCTTGGCTCTTATTATTTTTTTTTATTTAGTGTTGAGTATCATGTCTTTTTTTTTTTTTTTTTTTTGCTTTTGACTCCCAGACTTCCTGTTTCAACCTGTTTATCATTATGTTAAAGTCAGAAAATAACTTGTTCAAACTGATCAGATACCATTCAAATGTTTCTGAATTAGAATGACTCTGGATTGTGGCCAATCCAGAGACCTCCAGGTTGTGTAACAGGTAATTCCTTATTGTGTCTAAATAATTATGATGCAACGACAACTGAGAAGTAATATTACATTTTTAGTTTTTTTTTTTTTTTTTTACTTTTACTTTTGTTCCATCAGAGGAAGAAGAAAAAGAGAAATAAATGGGCCTACGTGTGACTCTAGTTTTCAACAAGAGAAGTGATGTAAGGGATTTGCCTCACTGAGTCTGACATCCTTTGACTGTGAGGGATCCAGCCTCAATAACATAGGTGAAGTAAAGACATGGAGGGCAGTTCAGCCATCCTGGGTATTGGTGGGCGTCAATCCTTTTCTGCTATAAAGCAGAAAGCAGCAATTTTCTTCTTCCATGAGGCACAGACCATACTGCAAATTGCAGAGCCCTTTGTCAAACATTTCTGCCACTGCGCTGCACGCCAAGGGCAAATTTGCTGCAGACTTTGTTGGTTTCTATTAAACCCTGACAACACTTGCTTTTAAATGGATGGATAGGGTTTGTTTTATTATCATTTTATATATTGTAAAGTATTACTTAGCAAAGACACTTTCACGTATAAGCCTTTCTTTTTTATTTCTTCTTGTCTTTGTTTCAAGAAATGGCACATAAGTGCTCATGTATGGTAGTTTAGGGATACATTTGGGGAACAGGTTTTATTGTCTTGTAATGTTGTTTAGGTCCATGAAAACCCAAACTAGAAAATGCTGGTATTTTCAGATGTTTGAGGGAAGGTTCCACCTTTAAGATGAGGCCATAAAAATATCTTGAATCTGCCGCAGTTGTTATGCCAGAAAACTAGTGCAGTGTACTTTTTATTGTACTTTTAGTTTGATACTAGGAGAAGCATGACAAAGATAAATGGATGGGGACAGGTTGAGAACTCTTCCACTGAAAACACCAGTGAGAAAATATTTCACATTATACATTATACATGTATAAATACAGAGGCACCTAAATACATGTATAATGTATGTATAAATACATTATACATGTATTTAGGTGCCTCTGTGTGTTCATGAAGATATGAAATAAAATACCAGTCCTTCAGCAGAGCTGTTCATACACCTGCCTTACTGGATTAGCATCAGACCACATCTACTGAGCTGAATAATGTTCCAAATTTGAAAATGATGAACTGATAAATGCTTAGATTGGGATTAATGAAAAGCTAAATTACTTGTAATAGTAATTAGATGGCTGCTCAACAATGCATGCAATCTTATTCAGGTGTTACTTACCATAACTTAGAGCCCGAAATCTGGATGATAAGTAACTTGGTAAAAAAAAAAAACAAAAGAAAGAAAGAGATCTAACAACTTATTCTGTCACATGTTTCTCATGTAGTTGGCATAATCATGACATCATGAACGTGGCATGATTATTACATGGCGTCTTTTCTGTTTTTTGTCTTTTTTTTAATATTGATGTTGCCTCGAAGTCTCTATTCTACACATCTTTGGTCGCCAAACACTTCTGAACTTTTGACAAGTTAAACCAAAAACCTTTGATCAGAAAAGGCAGCCAGTGAGTCTTCTTCCACTATTAGAGGACATGGCTTTCTGTCTCTGATGCTAATAGTCTTTCCACATAAGAGGCACACGCCCACACACACAAAAAAAACATAGTGCAGTTTGTTAGACTGTCTGATCATCAGTACACATTCGGCCCATGCTTCTTTCTACCCCCGTACTTTTTTACATACAGATGTTGTCGGATCCAACCTCTCAGCCTTATGTTTTTCCTGGATGTGGTGGAAGAGCATCATTCTCTTCCACCACTGGACTACCAGTGGCAGTGTTACTGAAGGCATCTTTGCTTGTTGGAAGGTGCTGCTGTTTCTAACAGAGTCAAGCTTCAGAGGACAGTGTTAAATACCGGATTGCTGGTGAACAAGTCTACTTTTTTTAATTACTTCTGGCTCATCAAGTTGGATTTTATATCCTTGCCCTAAACTTGTCTTTGGCTTGATAGGGCCCCTTGTTTCTCTGAACTCCTTGACTGTGGCTGCTCTTTATAGCTCCTGCAGGCCTTTAGAAAGGGTGGTGGGAGCGAGGAAGGTTATAAGTACCAGAAAGAGAGGCTCACAGACATCCATCTGTATATAGTTGCTCTATATATTATGTTTCACTTAGTGATAAATTTAATCAGATTAATTGACGTTTCAATATCCTAATTTTGCTGACGGGTCACTAAGTTTAATCTGTGCTGTCAGAATCTGTATTATAAACTATCCTCGGAGTGCTGCATGTGGAACCTAAACTCTTCTTCCCTAATCACCTGTGCAGTGACGTACCAGTCACCAAAATGTGTGAAAGATTTTAAGAGTGGGGTTGCTGACTTATTGGAGAGAGTTGTTGTTCTTGATCACAGGGCGGGTGGAAGATGTTTTTGCTCTTTCTGTTTCTTTTCATGTAATACGATATATGAGTGATCAGACACTGCTGGACATCCAGACACTGCTGGTCATCCAGCAGTGTCTGGGCTGCTTTCAAACATTCAGTTGAGCAGCTTCTTATCAAAAAGAAAAATACTGATCAAAATGACCTCTCTAGCAGTTAATATAAAATAATAATAATAATAAAAAAAAACATGAAAGCCAGTGACTTGGGTATCCTTGATGGTCTTGTTAGTGAGAACAATGGCCTTATTCACTATAAGGCCAATCACACCCATGGCGATTGCGCCATGGGTGTGATTGTTTCTGATATTTTCTACCCAAGCTTCAAAACTGAAGAAGCTTCTTGAAAGAGAAGTTAAATGTGTTCATTAAAAACTGAAGATTATCTTTTCAGGGCATAATAATCTAACTAAGAATCTACACCAACTTATGCATGTTTCTTTCTTTTTTGTCTAAGCCAACTAAAGTTTTTGCATGGAAGCTCCTGTGGTAGGTTGATGCAACCTCCATTGCAGCAGAGAGCTCAACTATAATAGGAGCAAAACAGCCATAAATCAAACCCACTCATTAGAGTTGTAGGTAATCAGCTGTGGGCCTGCTGTGATTGAAACCACTGGGATAGAGTCACCAGAAATAGACAGAAGAACCATTTATTCAGGACAGAGAGCAACAACAGAGCAAAGAAGAAACTGGAGCACCAACAGCCATTAACATCAGACTGTGAGCACAAAGGAGCTTCTGTGTCTGCAGTGCATCTGACACACCTTTGCAGATCATGCCAAAGATTAGGGAATCAATCTTGCCATAGAGGAGTACACTGAAATGTGATTTGTGATGAGTTGCTAGTAACCAAACAAACATATTTTGAAGTGCTCTAACTAAAATGTGGTTAAACATGTGTAGTTCATTGTTGATTTGCTTCACAATCACTACGTGCCCTCGTCATGAAGCTCTTCAGTAAAGGTTGCTATGAAATGTGGGTCATTCCAGAAATCAGGCCCTCTTTATGAGGAACTCTTAAGAAAATGCTTACTCAGACATTGTTTCAGAAAATCTATTTTCATTTGTAACACGTGCGAGAAACTGACGTCTGCATAGCTATCAATCCAATATTTTGCAGCCGTTAACTTGTGTGGGTGGGACATAAAAACTGCCTCAAGCCAAGGAGTGAACATTCTCCTTTTGTTTTCTTTTTCTTTTTTTCTTTTTATCAGAGGGAGGGGGATCATTTCAAATGCAATGGACACAAAGGCAGAAAAGAAAGATGAAAAGAGAAAAAAAAAACGAAATGAAGGGGAGCAAAATCTTAAAAGGGGACAAGAGAGGTAAGAATATAAGAATAGAGACTATAAAAAACCCAGCAGAAGTCTGCATCATTACCTGTAGGCCAACCCCCCGCCCCTTCCTTAAAAAACCCAGGAGAGAGTGTATCTGTAAACACATCAGTCCAAACACCTTTGTGCGTGCTTGTGTATGTGGGGGTGTTCAACAGCGGGTGTGAGGAGCCACAGCACTGACCCCCAGAACCCAATGCAGACATCCAAAGGACCCCCACAACATTTGAGCCCTGAGCGGACCATCACAGGATTAACCCCCTGGAAACAGACCAACAGCCACATTGCAGAAGCCCAAAGGGACTGGAATGATGAGAAGGCCACCGGCAGGAAGTGTGGTGGGGGAGGAGAGGGGAGGAGCTGGAGGGGGTTGTCTGTGCGCACAGAGACACCCACACACACACAACATGAGGCACATGCGGGCACCCACCATGCACCTACACGCACTCACTGTACTCACGCTATACTCCCAGGCTCAGGTATATAAATCATCAGGGTTATAAAACCATTTTGAGAAAACTAATAATCTAAGCAAGCAGAGAACTACGGTGCCATGAGGTCATCCAGCACAAGAAATCATAGATGGAAGCTAACCAGAAAAAAAAGAAAGAAAAAAACACTGTCAGAGTATTTAAATGATAATAAATGATAAGGATAAGGCGATGTCTTAGTTTGCTGGGTAAGGTCAGAGATAATGCATGTCATTTCTCTTTATGAAGGCAGAGGCAGAAAGATAGTGGGAACATTTAAATAGTTAGCTACATGTTTTTAGACTGATGGGTGGGGTTCGGGGTTCACAGCAGATTTAGGCATATTCTGTGGGAAAAAAAAGATTGTGTCAGTTGTATAAATGTGTTTCTGGTCTGTAGATTCCAGGGCAGTAGTGATGCAGTAAAGCCTTCCTGGGATTCAAAAAAGGAGGGAAGGACAAAAGAACACAAAAGTGTCAGATTGCCTTCACAATCCTATGTAAAGAGAAACTAACAGATATAGCTCTTCTTTTAAGTATTAGACATTTGCATGAAAATTTTCTCTAATTATGTCTATTTAGAACAAGATAAAATATTCTGTTCCCTGAAAATTTGTTTAATTTTTGCTTTTCTGGCTTTGCCGTCCTTGGTGAGAGAACCGAGCTGCCAGGAAGAGAAATGATGCAATGTTAAAAGTTAAAAGAGGGAACATTAAGATTCTCCTCACTGGCTCTAAAACTAAATCCATTCTCAGTGGGTTGTTAAGTCTTTTCAGTCCTTCTTTAACTTCTTTCCTATTGTTTTCATCCATAAACTGTTCTTTAGTTCTCCTACGTCTATACATTCTTCTGTTTTTCTTCTGGTTGCTGTTTCATTCTGGCTCATGGGATAAGCAGAGTTTATTTTTTGGGTTTTTTGTAGGGCACCAATTAACAAAATTCTTTGTTCCCTCTATGACCTAATCTACAAAAGGCTCATGTTTTTTTTTCTCACTGTCAGCCATACTTTTGTATTCAAGTTTGAAAGAAGGCACATAAAATAATCTTAAGTCTCTGTAAGGGAGAACTGTTGTGAAGGACACCCTGGCATATCATCTTCAGTCGAGTGCATTAACTTTCTCTCAGAAAAGAGTCTTCCCTCTTCCTTCCTCAGTCCCAAGTTGTTGCACATAAAGTAGTGTTAAGGATGTGCATCAATGATTCTAACATTTTGAGAGGATTGTGAGCTGGGAGTCACTAACAACAGGATCATGCAAAGAACAATGCGTTTACTTTTGCAGCAAAGGATTTCATGGTTGACTAAATGGCATGGAAATGGATCTGTTGGTGGTTTTGAAATACAAACGATTCACTCCAAATGTCTGTTCGTTGTTGAATTTGTCATGACTGCAGAGTTTGTGCCTCCTCTGACATTATCTTTACTTCTACAATTTCAAGAGGAAAACAAAAATTGCAAAACCATTGACTATATTCTTTCTTACAGAAGACATGGAAGTGCAGTAAAACTTGTTTTTAAATATGGCAATAGGTAATTGAAATGGGCTGCACAGTGGCGCAGTTGGTAGAGCTGTTGCCTTGAAGCAAGATAGTTCTGGGTTCGATTCCCGGCCCCGGTCTTTCTGCATGGACTTTGCATGTTCTCCCTGTGCATGCGTGGGTTTTCTCCGGGTACTCCGGTTTCCTCCCAGAGTCCAAAAAAACATGACTGTCATGTTAATTGGTCTGTCTAAATTGTCCCTAGGTGTGAGTGTGTGTGTGCATGGTTGTGTGTCCTGTGTGTCTCTGTGTTGCCCTGTGACAGACTGGCGACCTGTCCAGGGTGACCCCGCCTCTCGCCCGGCACGCTAGCTGGAGATGGGCACCAGCAACCCCCCTGACCCCACTGAGGGACAAGGGTGGAAGAAAATGGATGGATGGATGGGTAATTGAAATATTTGTAACACTGAGCATCTGGAATCAATATAAAAAAAAAAGACAAAAGGGTTTGTTGGTCAAAGGTAAGTATGGCAAATTAAGTTTTACCATGATGAATTACATGGCTCACACACTTTAATGAGCATCAGCTGAGTAACCGTGCTTTTGGTGATTTCTGTGAATGTACATCATTAATCAGAGAAGTTAATTAGTGGTGGGGATTCAGTGGGACTGGGATTTATTTTTGCGAGCACACGCTCATTTTAATTTTATCAATCTATTTTGCTACTTCCAAGTTCCTATCTTTATTATGGACACTCTCATCAATTAGTGAAAAGCCTTTTGTAATTATGAGACACTTTGAAAATATACATTGATGATAACATTAGCTACCAGCTAACTCTGTGAAGCCTTACTGTTTTCTTCATAATTTAAATTCACACCCTTATGCATTTTCACATAACAGCTCATTATGTTTCAGCTGTGGGAATATAGGAGCCAAATTAATATAATACCATTCATTTCAAGAATACATATTCACACAGTGTAACCTCACATCAACACATATCCAACCAGACACCTAATGCGTCTTTTACTTTCATCTTGTTTTCAACTCAACTGATTAAGGCTGAGGATAATCACCAGTGTCATCATGCAGCATTCTAACATTAAGTAAATTTGAATGAAGCACATCTGGAGGTTGTTGTTAGAGGTAATTCAACTTGACCTATTATAACAAAAGATATATCCTACATTGACCTATTCAATGAATTAAACTATTGTTCCAAAGCTCATTTATTTCAGTTACTCAATTCACAAAATTAAACCACAACTTATATGCCACTAATTACACACAGACTGATTTTAAGCTTTTATTAAAGTTACTTGAAGAGATTTTTGCATTAATGGCAACACATGTATGAGTAGAGTATTACATAAGACCAATAAAAACATTTGTAATAAAAAAAATGTACTAGAAGCACAAACTAATAGATATATAAAGACACAAATTCTTTCGGAAACATTTGAACTTAAAAGTAAGTAAGCAACAACGACTAACTTCCTTCTGGCCTTTTACCATACATAAAATAAAAATAAAAAAAATAAAATTAATAAAGGAACAAACTTATGCTTGGTGTTACCTTAACAATATTACTACTCGGATTAAGTTGCACATTTGATCAGTGACTGGTTTAAGACACAAAAACCAACTCTACTCATATCTTTCATGCCTAGTTTTGGGACTTGTTTGGAAAGACATGAGATTCACGACGACTTTGTGCCACCTCTGACTTTCAGCACTGCAGGTTTTTAATGTTCCCATGTACTTGTCTGGCACAACTTTAATTTGTGTACAATACCTGTATTTTCCTTTTTTAAAATATTAAAAAAAGAAGTGAACCTTTTGTTTGTATAAAAACCGAATTGTTTGTTATCCCAGTCTTAACATGACTGGGATAGCATGATTTAATTTATGTTTCCAATAGTTCATTCTCAGTGCTGCCTCCCAAATGTCAACTTTGGATGTTAAAATGCAGGTATAATACAACTTTTTACATAAGTGATATGTTAAAAGGCATGCATGTTTGAGGCTCTTGTGCTTAGCTCTCTAACTATCCACTGACCTTCAGTGCAGTTTTGTTTAAGCAACAGAAAATGATTTTAAAAAAATCATGTCGCTTATTCAGGTTTCTGCTTTGCTAAATTTTCTTCTTTATATTATCAACAGCAGTGCTATCAAAGGTCTATGTTTTGCAAGCAAGAATTAAACATGTAGATAGACTCAGTTTGTTTGTATATGATTTGTTTACATTTTGAGGAAAGTTCATATTTGTCTTGTAGTGACCTCTTGAATGTGGACCAAGCTGCTGTAAACAGTGAGGGTGTTGACATTTAGAGGTGGTATATGTGCATAGAAGAGTGTGACTCAGTCGGTTTGCTGGAGCGGATTTGAACTGATCTTCAGGGGTTAAGCAGACTTTGGTTATTCATGGGACACACAGCTGCTTAGCGTTTGGGATTTGCACACTGCACTGAGTTGTAAAATGAAACAGACATTCCCTCAGTGACTTGAGTTAAAGTGAGGTTTTCTTTTCTGCTGATTGATCTGATTTATCTTCTGTCTCTATTTTATGGTGTTATTTGCACTTGAGGAAACAACATAATTGAACAAATACTGCTAATATATTATTTAATTTATGAATTAGTAAATTTACATTTTGAATAGATTTGTTATTTTGCTGTGCTTTTTTTTTGAAAGCCTGCATCTTAGAAATTTAAATCTATTCATTTAAAAAAATTAATTAAAAGATAAATATTCATTAATGTGAGTCTGAACATAGTAGCGTGTGGTGTGAAAAAAGTAGAAAGAAGATGAAAAATGAAGTTTTATATTAGTTTTGTGATTAATGTAGTAAGTGAAATTTTTATCTTAATTTTCTAAAAAGATTGGTTGATGTTTTATTGAAAGGGCCTGTGTATTATGTGTAACAATATTATTTCACATTATAGATGCCTTCTCCTTTCTGAAGTCTCTGCTTGCTGAACTTTATACCTCTCTATTTTTTATCTTTGCTCACCCGTATATCTATTTTTTATGCAGCACATGTAGCTTCATCCCAGGCCCAAATTTGTGCTGAGAAATAGTCTCAGACTGCAGCATTAATAACATTTTAATTTTTCATATTAAATCATTAAAACCCATTTAATGTAAGATGCTAATGTAATTTCAACTACCTGACTAATGAAGATTGTTCATACTCTAAAGAAAACCATGATAGAGACGGGAGTAATCGACTCTGACTGACCAGTTATTTGTTTTTTTAATTGCCTCACTGTTAGAATCATCTGAAAGGACATGAATGCAATAGGTGCACCTTTTGTCTATCACTGTATTTCTTCAAATCTGATATTCAGTGAATGATTCTAAATACTGTTTATTTCTAAATAAAGTTTATTATTAGTATTCAAAGTCCTTCAGACAAATCAGATAGTGCTTAATTCACATGGCAAGATTTTTATGCCAAATGTTGTCCTGGTTTTCTACCTTCAACAATCATAAGTATAGAAAGATATTCCTCCAATTTGTGGTATGTTAAGAGTGATCTGGTCAGCAAAGGAGGACATCAGGACCCTCAGATCTAAAACTGGGGATAAATGGTAAATGGATGAATTTATTCTGAATTTACTGAATAAATGGTAAATTGACTCTTATAGCTCTTTTATAGTGGTTTTGACCACACAAAGAGCTTTACACTACAGCCATATTCATCCATTCACACTCACAAAAACACATACATGTATACACCAGATTGGTAGGCAATATAATGATATTCAGTACGGCCCAATATTGCATAGTGTGTGGTGTCCCCCAAGGACAAACAACACTGCAGTCTGTTCAGTGGTTCTGAAAAGTCAGCTGACAATTTTAAAATGTTGCTGTATGAACCAGGGATAAAAGTTTAAAATCTAAAATGTTCTGGAACTGTGTCAAACTTGTTTAAACTCAAATGTCTTTATCATCAGTGGAGAACTGAGTTCTGCTGTTTGGTCTCTATCCACCTAATAGTCTAATAGTAGCCTGTAAAATAATGCTGACTCTAGTTGGTTCAGACACGCATGATATTTTAACTATAATTTCTATTACAAGTATCCTGGAATTAAAAAGAGTAAACGGCTAATTCTGTAAAAGTCGTGCATAACAAGCTGTCTACTGAAGGCGGGATAATTACTTATAATCATAACCAACAGAATCCCTCTTCAAAAGATAGCATCTAACATATTAAGATCAACGTCACTCCACACAGACATAAAACTACATATAAAATTAAGCTCTGAAATTGAACAGGCCAAAAAAATGAGTAATTCAGCTGTCATGAGGGCCAGTTTAAATTTAAAAAGTTATATTTTTAACTTGAGAGTGGCTATGCTTTTGATTCTTGATTTAAAAAAAAAATTATTAAGGTTACTGCTGAGGTTTATCTTCACTTATTTAATAAAACAGTAGAGTGCGTGATGTGGTTTTGTTTATTTTTTTATTCCATGCTCAAAGCCAAAAAGATAAAATCTGACCAATTCAGTATCTATTTGGTACAGCCTCCTCTCAGCACCAAACAACAAATATCTCACTATCGCCACCCAGGACGGTTATTGATCCAGTATGCAGTCTAGTTCTTTCTTTCCTTTGTTCCACTCATTTTTTTTCTTTCTTGTCATCTGCTTTGCTTTATTTTATGATTTATTCCAGATGTAATTCTGGGGAAAAACAGACTTGTGTGGGTGAATTTATAAGTCTGCTAATTCTTTGATTTATTTGAGAATGCAAAGTCAAAGCATTGATTCTGTAAATGATCTCTTTGCCCTTGTTCATCCTAATTTGTCATTAGAATGTTTAACATGCAGGACACAGTTTGTGTCTTAGAATAAGATGCCTCATTGATTTAGAAAATGTGAGCAAAGTTTCTTTTGTTGTTTTTTTTCCCATACATTCTTGGTGTGTATTATAAGGTCAGACTCTTCTAATTTTGCCAAGTACAAGTATAGTTCAAATTTCTTTAATGCTTTGTTCCATAAAGTACATATAGGCACAAAGGCGCATGAAGAGAGATGTAAAGAAATAGTCTGTATTGACGCTGTCTGAAGACTCTTAGCTACTGCTTACACACAGATTTTTGAAAAAGAACCCTGATATGCTGCAGCACTTATTTAGATGGTAAACATCACACATCGGACCCAACCTGCTTTAACAGAATCAACATGGGATGTTCTTTGAAGGGAACAGAAGACGAGACTTTTAGCACCTTAAAGTCAGACATGCAGTTCCAATGCAGACCTGATTTTTTGAATATGTCCTTATTTACATTCTGCACCATAATTGGTCTATTGTTTTCTCCTGCAGGAAATACATTTTTCAAGTATCACTGGCTCAAATATGGTCCTTTGCTGAATGACAAGGGTTCCAGTGAAAATTTTTATTATAATGTAAATAATTTATGAAATGTATCTGTATTTATGTAGGTGTCTAATGAGACTAGTCATTTTATTTAAACAGTGTTATCTGTAATGTTTTTTTCACTGCTCCAATATTATATTATATAATAAACCTTTTATTTATTTATTTGTAATTGAACTACTTATACTTTTTTTTACTCTTATGTTTTTTTTTATGTCTAATTACTTGGAAAATGCTAATTGCTTTTTAGAAATTAACCTTATTTAAGTAAGGTAATTTTTAATGAATAATTTCAAAGTATAAAGTCAGATATTGATTTGATTTTGATTGTCTTTTGACAAAATAATGTTTGTTTCATGTTTTATGATTGGTGGCTGCATTGTTTTTATTGAGTAAAGCATTTTGAAATGCCATTTTGCAGAAATGTGCTATAGAAATACACTCGACCTAATTTGGTTCAGTTTGTGCTGCTGAATTCTTGCTTCTGTTCTGCGGAGCAAGGTCTCTGAGCTGTCCATGGTGCTGAACATCAATAGACTTGTTTCTGTGGTTTTAATGTCATGTTTCATGATGTCAGGAGAGGTTTTATGATGAATGCAACTCACATTGATGTTCAGGCTTAGACACTAGACAAGCTGAAAGGAACACATGTGAGCAACATGATTCACTGCCAAGGTTAGACACCTACATAAATACAGACACATCAGTATACTCTAATATAGTGTGGGGCCATTAGTCAGCTGGTGGAGACCAAACAGCATATAAAAACCCAACCAACCTGTTGGCACTGAAAGTCTTTAACCGTGGCGAAAGAACAAGGCTGTCAATGGAAAGAAACAAGATGTATTGTATATATATATAAAAACTAGCAGAAGTATTTTAAAATAGATTCTGTTATCTTCAAGGAGACGATATAAAGACTTTACTTGACATGCATGTGACATGCTATTTTCCTAGTTTTAATGAGAAGGTGAGCAGAAGCATTCTGGATCAGTTAGGCAGACCTGTGAAAATACTGTTTCCATAATCAATTTGACTAAAGGCTAAAAAATAGATTTACATAACATGCATTTTCCACCCCATTTTGGACTCCTTTTGGACCATTTGAGTTTCTCATTCTAGGATGCCTCTGCCATCTTTATTTCTGTGTCAACTGGCTCTGCTTAAAGATGTCCTGAGATACCCTCAATATTGTAACAAATGCTACAAACCAGATTGTGAAATCAGACATTATCAGTTAATCAAGTGGCACATATATCTAATATATATGTGCCACTTATATTAGATATAAGTGGCACATATATATCTGTATGTATGCCACAGAGCTACCAGACTGTGAATCGACTTATGATTGTCGATTAATAAATAATTAATCGACAATCGTAAGTTGATTAATTGTTTAGCATGAAGTTGTATTTCTAAACTAATTAAAATGAGAAATACTTGATGTAAGATAACTGTATAATTCAACTGTGCATTTTAAAGTGCATAAAGGAAATTTTTCGCTATTTTCAGTAAAAAAGTTTGTACAACATATATCAAATGTGTTGGATCAGTCATGAAGCTCGCCGGTGGTCACTGTCGTGAAACATGCTCTTCAGATTCTCTCTATCTTTCGAGTTTTATGGGGCTTCAACATCTATAGCCTTTTAGGTACTGTGTGAACTGAGCCCTCAACCGAAACATGATACCCACTGCATGAGAAGCCAACTGTAGAGAGCATGCCTGTCTCAAAAGCCAATATGGCTCTGGCCTTCAGATGTTCAAAAGGATGGGTGAGCTACCAGACTGTGAAGATTACAAACTGGGTGTAAGGTTTTCCGCTGCTCAGCCTTTCTTTTTGCCCTTTTCACACAGTCACAGTGAGCTGTGTGGAAAACTGTTCCGCTTCACAAGTTCTCTCAGCGTATTCTCTCTCCCAACTCATCACATACTGACACTTGATCACACGTCAAAATTTTATTTCTTAAAAACAAGCTCTGACAGATGGAAAAAATAAGTTATTGTGGCCAAAGGTTCTGTAAGTCCAACAGAGCTTGGAGGGTATATGAAAGGAACTAGCTTGTAAACTACAAAAAAGGTGAACAATTTTAAAGGGAAGACGTGTTGAAGGAGAAACTGGTGCAATTCCTATCCAGTCACATGGAGTCCAAATCAAATTCAAATCATTCTAATTCGTTCTACAACACTACCACATTGACTGTATGTTGTCCTATACAGTCAATGCAAGATAGGACAATGACCACTACCTCATAAAATCCAAACAAATGAGCAACGCTTCAAGTAAAAAAAAGTGTTATTTTTAAATGTAAATCATCAGTTATGAACATTTCTCATCAGTTTGGTATGTATGTTTGAAAATTCAAGCTACAGTTTCCTTATCTGTTTAGTTACTACTGCTATGTCCCCATCTCCTGAGAGAGACATATCACAAATGTATGCTATATTGACAAATATGTTATCTTGGTTAACTTGTCACAAATTCATTATAGTCAAAGGGTCTGAATACTTTCATTTAACATGGATTGCTTTCTTTAAAGTACTGAAATCAACACAGTCTATAATGTGTTTTATGGAGGTCAGTACCCTGAGGCTCTGTTTAAATTGAAGTCACATCCTCATATGATGTGAACTTTGCACTTCTGTAATGATAAAGTTTGTTCTCCTCAGCCAGAAGGATAATGAGAGCCCCCTTGGTGAACGGATCTTGGTCACATCCTCTCATGTTGTCCATTGTTTTGCCTTCAGTTTATATAGAGTTAGACAGTTGTTCTCTTTCCTAGAGTCTGTGACATCCAGAGGGAATCGGGATTGAAGTTTTAAATTTCCAGTTTTGAAACAACAGGTAACAGGATGTAAAAATGTCTTTAAACATAAAAAAAAATGTACTCTGGAAATGTCAAGACTAAATAAACAAAATTAGAAATAACAGGGGAGGAGCATAGCATTTCCAGTGCCCGAGTTTTAAAACCACAACACAAATTCTCTGTCCTTAATAGTGAGTGGAGGCAGTGAGCAACTCACCGTGAGGCAGCAGCTTAGCTTCTCTAGAAGACTACAGTTTTAGATGTTCCGCCACTCCAGCACAGCTGATTTAAATGACTGCATTACCTGCTTTGCATGCCTCACATATTCACTTAATTTAGGTGTGCAGCAGCAGGTTAACACCTAAAATATGCAGGACTGTGGGTCCTGAAGATGAGGGTTTGACATAGAAATTAGAAAACCATCTGCATGCTCACTTTTAGTTTAATTTCTCCATCCTGGTAGAAGGAGTCATACAATTCATGTCCTGCCATTGTTTCTGTTTCAATGTTTTTTTTTTTCTTGTTTTTTTTTCCCCTTTGTTTTCTCCAGAAATGTATTAACCTGAAGCTACTCATCAATGTGTGAGCCATAGTATAGATCTTAATCTAAAAAAAAGCCTTTTACTGAAGTGATTTGGATGAGTGCCTTGCTTGGAGGCACATCATTTGGAATCTCAATTTTAAAACCATCAGTTAAATATGCTCTTCTCTGATGAAGGGGAATGACCAGCAGCTCAAGATTAGCTTATGCAGTAGGACAATGAGAAGAAGCACACAAGTGCACTGCTGGATTATAAAATAAATAAATAATAATAATAATAATAATAATAAGGATTTTGATGTGGTCTAGTCAATGTCTGAATGATATTGCATGTCATAATGCCAGCTTTTTTTTTTTTAGCTAATTTTAACTGTTTATTGTTTGTTGTATATACACAAACAACCTGAAATATATTCAACTATTGGAGACAATATATTAATGGTTATTCTGTTTCCGCAATAAGCTTACCTCCATATATTTCAAGTCTGGCTGAGGCTGTACCAGGAGCAAACATCCAGACCTTGCATACTGGTATTCACTGCTATGGAAAACCAAGCAGGAAGCAGGCATGATGAAGTGTAGGTAAATAGGTGATTAAAATGTTTTAATTATGCTAAAAGGCTCCATGTTGTACTCACCACTCCTGTAAGCTCCGTCAAAACAGCATGTTGGACACAGTCCACACTGGTCAGCCGTCCATCACCTTAGAAACACATGGCAAGACAGAACTGGCAACGACGCACACACATTCAGACTGTGGATAAGTATAGATTGGCTAGTTATCTATCATACATGTCAGCGGTCAGTTTAATAAAGAAAGTCCAGAGGAAACCCACACATTCATAGGCTCTCTTCAGTACTGGCAGCATCAAGACAGTTAGATGTGACCTTTTAAATGTGGGGGATGTAATTGTAACCCACAACTAGTCAATTAGTCAAAACTTTTATTTTTGCGGGCCCACTTCCTGTTTTGCCCCAAACTCTGCAACTTCTTTAAAGCCCCGCCTCCAGCGCAGTTTGAACACAGCACCTGTTCTACTGTGGTTGTGGCTGACTGGCGTCTTACTGATAATTCATCCTGGCAAATTTATCAAAATCTCTGCAACCACTGATTTGATCTATTGGTGAGTTTTTGATTGTATGATAGCAGTATTGTTTCAGCATAAAATATCTGTTTGATTGCTCATTGGAGCGTTGTTTTATTAGAACTGGCGTTTGTTACCTGGGCAGTCACCCTGATTGTGGTCTAGTACACCCCACTCTCTTCACAAAGGTAACCTGATCATTGGTTTTATGCAAGCTTTGGCACTGTTGTAATGAAATTTATTAAAATAGGATGTAGCTACATTTAAGGAGATATTGCGCAATATAATTTATTTAATTTACTTGTTTCTTTTTTCTTTTCCCCACTCTGCTAGAGTATTTTGAGTTAATTTATTTTTTTCTTGATTGATATTTTGAAAGTGAACTTTGATTTCAACTTTAACCTTAAATTGATTAGTTTAAAATATGATTGATATTCTTTTTGTTTATTGAAATTATGGTTAATTTAACCTGCCTTAAATGTTTAGTTTAATTATTAGATATTTAATAATTGCATTTGTATGTTTGCACATAATTGTTTCATAAAACACTTAATGGGTTTTTTTTTCATGACTGATCAGATCCTCTTCTGAAACTGATGGCGACCTAAGAAAAAGGACAACAACTCTATGATCTTTGAATTGATTTATTTTGAATTAATTTGTCTCTGTGTATTTGTAATTGTTTGTTTGTTGCTTTCCCCCACCCCCCTCCAAATCACTTGTATACACCAAAACTAAAACATTGCTTTGTGTCTTCATTCACACCTCGGGCTCCTTAGAACCATCTTCTGATGCTGCTTTTGTAGCCGCAGTTGGCTACATAGCCCATAACTGTTACATAATGTAAGCAGGAGGTCAGAGGAGGAGAGGCGTTCACATTAAACACTCTGCTCCTGCATGATTAGCTATATCCTAGAAAACATCTGTTCGACAAAAAAAAAAAAATGCCAAAAAATGAAACACTGTGTGTACATATTTACTCATAAACAAGACTCTAAAACAGAGAATGTAACACACTTAAAACTGACCATCGTACATGTACAGACATGCTTCTTCTCTGGTGCTTTTAAAGGGACTCTGACATCTCCATAGAAACAGAATCCATGTTGGCTGTGACCATTAATCCATTGGCTGGAGAGAATTTTGAGCATCGGGAAGCTGTTCCCATGTTTCCTCTTGGATGGTCATGACTCAGCATTTGAAAACCAGATCAGCCATTTTAAACTTTACTTACTGTACTGTATATGATGAATTACTACAGAATAATAGCTGACACATTCCTGCTTCACGTGACTTGTTTCTACTGTAAGTAAGAAGTGTTCATTATTGTCTGCTAAAACCGAGTTTGTGATGCAGAATGAGTAATGACTGCTGACACTTAACCACAGTTATGATCTACTTCAATGGATGGAAAATTGCTGAGGGTCAGACATTTATCAGACGTGTTCCTTTGTGGAAGTATCTTTCTCTTCAGCGCAGATTGTGACCTCTGTTTCTGAATGAGTGGCTTTGTTACATAATCCTTAAGATGCCCATCTTTCTTTGAGATCCCTGAGGATGGTATATTCTGTTGCTGTGTCTTCATAATTTCTGTCTGCTTATCTGCTTCATCTGCCTTATTGTCCACCTTTATTCTTTTCTTGCTGTTCTTTTTTTATACCCACCCACAACTCTCTTAAAGATTGCATTGCACTATTCTTGAATAATTCACATTCAATCTCAGGGTTATTGGCATTATTTGAGTGACTATACTTCATCATAATGAATAATAGATATACCCTCAAAAAAGTACATAAAACCTTTATTAGGCTAATTTTTCTTTTTTTCCCTCTTTTTTTAAGATTCCTTCACATTACAACTGACTTTGCTTTTAACTCTGGGAATCACTGATTCTGACTTTTAAAAAAGCTAATTGAATTTCTTCAACTCAACTTAACGGGATTTTTATCAACAGGTTAACAAGTGATATTAACACACAAGTAATTGCAGTAATTTAATTTGAAATAAAATGAATAACTTTTTCAAAGCTTTTTAAAGAAGGTTAGGACTTCACTGTGGCTGAAGATTTTACCTAAAAAAAAGAGTAAATTGACAACTAATCTCGAATGTCTGTCAATTTCAAAAGAGCTGTCAGAGAACCCTCCAAGGTGTGGTGATGAGAGATGTCAAGCGCGAGAAGACCTTCCACTCTGCTGCTAGGAATACCAGATTTTCTTTTATGTTTCAGGTTTAATCTGTAAGTTTGATCTCAAACTCGGATGACATTTTTTAAGCCAATGATGTAAAGATACAAAGATGTCGCCTCATGATGTGTTTTGACAATATGTCTTCTTGTGCCTGCGGCAGTTTGAGAAGAGCACTGCTGCTTGGAGTTTGATCTGGTTGGTCATCTTTTCATTTTGTCTTGTTTGCATGTGAAAGCTTCCACCTGCATATCTCACTTCCCTTTCGCTATCCATTGCATCTTTTCATTTTGTTGGTCTACATTTCATCTGTAGATAACTGGAACAAGTTAAAATAAAGTGTTTGCAATCAGTACAAAGCAAGATAGCAACCACATAAACATTGCATTAAAGTCCAACACAGGCAAACCGATAATTTACAGCAAATGGCCATATATTTTTATATACTGCCTGTAAAAAGTATTTACTGCATTGGATTTTTTTAAAGTCATTTTTATTGATTATACAATCATAATCAACAGGGTGTAACTTTTTGCGAGACTGGAAGAGCACTCTGAGGTGAACATTAATTATACATTTAGGCACGTCAAGTTCAGGGCCTTGCAGCTTTGTGTTGAGGGGAAAGAAAAGAGCGGATGAACTAAATAATTGTCTATAATCAAAGGTTTCATTAGAATAAACCTCGTCTTCTGATATAAACTGGTTGCTTTGCTTTTCATAATGTTCACACACTTCATACAAAACCCCAACAATACTCTAAAGCTAGGTGAACAAAGATGGATGTAAACACTTCTCATAAACTGTTGCCAAAGTAACTGCACATCATTAAGATGCAAGCAGGATGTTAAAGGGCTAATTAGGTTGTGTCTCATGACATTTTGAACAGAAGACTTTGTTAAATTCTGCCCATGTTCAAAAAGTATTACCACTATCCAGACTGAAGGTCCATGCACTAATTTAATGTCTCTGAAAGGTATTTGAAATGGCAAAGTAAATGTCCATTCATACACCAAAATGCATTAGTGAAGCCTAAGATACTTTACAATTGGAGATTGAGTTTTCTTAAATAAATATAGAAATACAGACATTTGATTATAAAGGGATTTTATAGAAGAAATTGGGAAACATTTTGGCTTGTGATGTTGACACTCACTTTTTGTGTTAACATACACCGTGTACATAACCTTTTTTTGTTTACATTTGCATAAACCTTGCCTGCATATTATATGTGCTAACATTATTAAATGAAAAAGTATGAACAAATATTCCTCTTTCCCAAATCCCAGTCAATCTATCCACTGACATTAGTTTATACAATAAACAGAAAGGCTTTCAAAAACTGCAAGTTTTTGGTAACTCACCACATTTTTGGCATTTTGCTGAAGGGGGATTTTGTTTGTTTCAATGAGCATATCTCTCTGCTTAATGGATGAGTGCATGTTACTAATAACTAATAAATATTTAAAATTATTTAAATGACTGAAAACATTACATTTATCTCTTTCCCTCAGATATGTTTGTCATCCATAATGTTTCCTTTATTGCATAAATTACGGATATCTGTCGTATAGAGGCAAAAAGCTTGCAGAACAGAAAATAATTGACTGGCTGTGAGAGACACCAGCTGAAAATGACTGGGAAGAAGAAGAAGAAAACATTTTTTGATATTTAATTTTTCTTGAACCTTCCAGAGTTATACCTCTGCATGAGTTTAGCGATAAACAAACAAAAATGAGGAATGTATTAAGCTAATCAGCTGTGAGTAGGTTTGCTAATCCTTTTTTAAACAAGTTCAGTGTACTTAAAATCTGATGCATCATATTTTTTTCTTTGGGAGAGTTGCACAATAATCTAGTTTCCACAAGAGTCTAAATATGTAAAAACTGTATCAACGATATTCAAATTCGAAGAAGATGTCTGTTCCACATCTTTGTACAATTCACATTTTAAAGGTTTTATTTTTTTAGATTGAACCAGCAAAAGTTAGCAAAATGCTGAAGAATTCTAGTAATTTGTGTGCACAAAAAAGCATGTCAGTCTTTCAGGTAGTATGAAAAAGGACAGATTCATAATTTTGTTCTGTTTCTTTCTTTTGGCCTTTGTGACTACGTACATATGCAGTTTCAGAATATTCTGCTTTGCTCATTAGCTCCGAGGAGATCTAGCTGTAAGTGGGAGATTCTTCCTCTTTCACTTGTTGACATTCTTCACCTTACTGATCTTACTCAAAGTTATGCTTTGTTTTACAAAATGAAATTATTGAAATGCCTTCATAAATATTTATGGAGGAATATGACAGAGGCTGGTGGGCATTTTCTTTACACAACTGAATATGATGGAAACCCAGGGAAAATGTAGGATTGTCAAGAATGACAGGCCCATAATGATATGCATAACCTAAATTTTTGCAAAAGAAAATTTTCTGGCTTATATGATTTGATTTTATCTTTAGTGGTGATTGGTTCTTCTTTGAAGATGAGCACTGCTTTGTAAAACGCAAATGAAAAATGTAAATGAAACTTCAAATTACAACTACTTGTATGAAAAAAGTTTAAATAAATATTTTCTGCAGCCCTATTCAGGCCAAGCCTTTACAATTTCTTCATCAGCCGTGGAGGCTACCGAAAGGCTTTACTGAAGTGTATGGCTTCTAAAGTTTTTACATCTTCCAAAACCTTGCAGACGATATGAAAACTGAGGTCAGACAAAAACACAACGCCTAAAACTGGGGAAAAATATAATCACACAGTATGTGTGCACTGCAGGCACACAGAACACTAAACCCTTTGTCATATAGCCAGAAGCACATCTTCGGGTTCTCATTTTAAACATAATCATTAAGCCATGGCAAGTCTCAAATAGTACTGCTGGGTACTATAAGTCTAATTGAAGTACGTTTGGGTACTATAAGACTGGCCCTATTATTGCTCCTGGATGCCTCGGTTTTCCCAGCTTTGCCTTTACGCCAATAGAAAGCAATAATTTTCTTCTTGACTGAGGGTAGCAAGAACCCTTTACTTGACAGACTTGTTTTCATCTTCTTTTGTGTGAGTACTCAAAAGAAGAATATATTGTTTTTCTCCAACTCGGTTCTAATATTGGAAGTGCTAAATCAGAACAGAGGAATTTAGCTGGAGGGGGCAAAAACTTATTTTTGGGGGGACACAGTCATTTGATATAAATACATAAGCAAACATTTATGTAACCTTTAAATTAAATATGTTTTATTAATGCAATACAAATAATACTAATGATGTAGAAAATGCTTTATGATTATGCTCAGATTAGCATAAACATTAGCTCATATGTTGCAGAAATCTAAGCATCTAATGTTTACAATCTCTGTCCATTTCCTTAAATGCAAAATCAATGTACTCAAGTAAGAGTAGCAATAGTTCATTGAGGGAAGTCTGGGCCTCCCTTCTGAAGCTGCTGCCCCCACGACCCGACCCCAGATAAGCGGAAGAAAATGGATGGATGGATGGATAGTTCATATTATTCAAGTAAAAGTGAAAAATGCAGTTCAGTAAGACTACTGTGAAAAGTACCTTTTCTTCCCAAAAGTTATTAATTTAAGTAAATGTAACCAGCATTACCCACCTCTGTCTGAAAACAAAATAATAATAAAATTAATAGCTTACTCTTGTTATCTATCTTTATATAATATATTGTCACTGATTGGGTCGTCATCTTTTAGCTAACATTATGTGCATGCCACAGCATTACTCAACACACTTGGTTTGCTTAGAAAAAAACTGCCAAAGTAATTTGCTTTTTACTGGTTTGCTGACATGATTCTAACACGCACAGGTGTAGAACAAGCATGAACACCTTAACGTGCATGTTGCATTTAAGAGCAACTCGGAAAAACACAACATGTGTTTGTAATTGTTGTAACAGCTGAAAAAAAGTGCGAGGGGCAGAGGGCAGATGCATTAGTGTGGGAGCCATTACTGTGTCAAATCGAGGTAGGAATAATAGAAAGTTGGCCATTCTGAGATAAAAGAAGCAAATAAGTTCAGGGAGGCCATGGCTGACTCTGTAGACAGGCAATATCTCCAATGTTTTGGAGAAACTGACAATAGTATAGATTTTTTAATGTGCATTTCAAAACTGCTCTGTACTTTAGAAATGTGCTTTTTCTTAGTGTTTTGTCTTTGTTACAGCACTGGGACAATAAAACAGACTGATTCCGGATCACATTTGTGAAGTACACAGACATTATTGATAAAGTTGATGTAGCTTTCAACTAAGCTGTTGTCACTTCGGTGAACTATCTTGTCAAATACCTTCTTCAGTCAAGAGACTTTACATGCTTGCCATCCATTTGTGTGCTGGATTGTAGCTTATTATGTTCAATTAAAATTAATTAGACTCTTTGCAAAAATAATGAGGGGCTTGTGCACAGTAAAAATGAAAACAGCGCGTGGTGGTCTGAAAACTATTACCGAGTGCTCACTTTTCCTTCTGGATTCTTACCAGTTACATTTAATTTAACTAAATAATATCCAGACTCTGTGCAGCTTTCTGAAAACACAGTAATGTAAATCTATGTTTTTATTTCTGTCTCATCATTTTAAAAATGAAATATCTTCTCTTTTTTTTTTTCTTCCACAACTCATTAAACTTTGCTCAATATTTCTGTTCTGTTGTTTAAAGTTGATTCAAATAGTTTAAGCAAATATTCTGTATTTTCTAACTTCTCTGCTGGAGGAATCCTGCTTGGCAGCAGTCTACAGACGATATTATAAGGAAATCTGCAGATGTTAAACACAAGATAAAATGTCATAGAAGGAACAGTGCTACCCTTTGTTCCGCAACTTTAAACTAAGCACAAACTGCAAAGCATTATGGATGTTCCACAAAGCTGCTAATATATCATTAGAGAAGTACACATTCATATTCAATTTGTAAATATAGTAGTTTTAAAAAATTATATTTTTGCTCTGTCATTGCTAATATTCAAATAGTAACTCTAATACTGTATTTTCTAGTCTACTCATATTTTCCGATATTTGACAGCCAGTGTACGGAAGAGCAACCATTTGCTAATTGGGTGTAATTATTTTGAAGAGGGTATGAGGTGAAAATACGACCACTAATGTTATCAGGTTATCCCAAGATGAAACCTCCTTGTTCTGTCTGCTACTTGGTTTCTGACCCTCATTACACAGTTCATTTAGTTCAGGAGAGAAAATCTCTTGGTGATTTACTGGAGGGTGGCTGCACAGACAGAGCCATAATGTCAACAGTTCTTTCTAAATGCAAGTTAACAGATTAAACTGACAAAAAAGTTAGAGCAGGGGAAACCTTTTTTTTTCACTTTAAATGTAGACGTGTTGGTTTCTTTTTGTTAATTTAGTACATGAAGTTTTTTTTTAAAACAGGTAAGTGAAAAAATGTATTTTCAAGATCATCTTTCACACCATAGAAAAAATGGTATGCAGTAGTTTTAATTGTGCAACCCTCTACATATACCACTTTTTATGTCTGTCTTCATATGATGCGAGGTTTAGAGGATGCAGAATAGTTTGCTGATCATACACAATCACAAAACTAGACAAGTTCATTGTAACATCAGCTATAGCAAATTGTTGAGGTCCTCAAGCTGCCCGAGACCCTTAAGCTACCTCAGTCTCCATCTTTGTCTGTACATGTAATGTTATACTCCAAGAAGACTGTTAGTTTTATGCCAGATGTTAAATTTAGCAAAAAAGTTCCACTTTTCTCAATCATGCACAACACTGAAGTAGTGTTTGACATTCAGCTATTTGGATCAGTATGTGTGTGGGTGGATGATTGTGCATTTGTGTGCGGAGAAGGTCTGTGTGAGGTGCAAAGTTGTTTGAATAGAGTCCAAGAGTCCCTGTGCCTCTGTTCAAGAGAGGCAGAGGGAAAGAGGATGGTCATCCAACCTCCCGGCTCACAGTGCAGGCCAGGCACATACACAAGATCCCAGGAGCCGTTGACCAGAACTCGGGAGGACCAAGGGAAGGAAGGCACAGTGTCATCCCATCTAATTAGATAGCCCAGCTGCAGTGGCCCACAACTGGCCTGACTAATCACCATTAGCCCCAGGTCACCGGCATGTGACCTGCCGTAGTGGCTCTCACTGTGGTTCAGGAATAACCCTTTACAACCAGTCGGATGTCAGTTACCTACTTCGTGCTGTTCTTTTTCTGCATTATTTATAAATTAAGGTCAGCAAATCCTGCTCCACAATCTCTCTTGCAGAACAAGCCTCTTGTCATGACTTCTCTGAGGACTTGTCAGTGATTGCTGAAGTCTACAAGTCATTTTGTTTTGGTGTGTATTTGTATAATAAGATTTTGAACACTAAAACTGGTCTCCAGTGTTTAAAGTGATACTTTCAAAGACATCATGTAGGTAAGAGGTATACTTTCCTTGGCCTTCCGGTTATTTATTGCTTATTGGGTCTGATAAATGTCACTGTGCATTTATCAGACCCAATTTATAGTGACTCATGTGCAAATAACCAGTCAAATGCATTATTGAATTAAAGGTTTTATGAGGCTTAGTCTGCTTTTCAATGCAGGTGAATGTGTGGTGATATGTGGTCTCCTGGTCGTATTTTGGGGGCTCAGTGCAGGATATAATTCAAACACTATAATTTGTGAAAACACCACAAAATATCATGTCTGAAGAGCTGAATGGTGTGAAACCAAAACATAATCTGGTTTGTTTATTTAAAGCAGTTAATTAAACTGAAATGTATTTCTTTTTTCATTAGTTGCTTATGTTTTAAAAGAGCAATGCTTTTCAGAAAGCATTTCTGAAACTGCATTCACAAAGCTGCATCTTCATACTCCCAGAATGCACCCCACCTCTCGTCCAATGACAAATGGAAAGAGGAACCGGTGCCACTGCCGTCCTGCAAGGATAATCAGGTATAGACAATGGAATGATGAACAGATGGATGGATAAATGTAAATTACATAGGAAATTGGCTTTCAGACAGATCTGACTCTCCTTGTTGAGAGCTATGATGGCTAGTCTCCCATTGTTCACAGCTATGAGAAAATACTTTCTAGCAGCACAAATACATGTGTTGCTGTCCCCATCCATTAAATAGTGAATGTTTCTCTTTCATTCTGAAGCAGTGTTGATGAGTAATGACAAAAATAGATAGTGATATAGAGGCAAACTAGCAGCAGGGATTATATTTTGCAAGGTAAATCTGACAGAACAATGTAATAAATTGGATGGCATTAATATAATTCTCATCTTACGTTCTGCATTGGAAACCACTTGCTGTTTAATTCCAGCATTGATCATCTTATAGATTGGCTAACTGACTGCACTTGCATCATGTCAAGCCTCATCAAATGTTGAACAGTAATTGCTCGTTGCTGTTGGAAGAGATTATTCTTTGCTCCTGGTGACTTTATTTTTCCTTTTAATGGATTTGGTAGGAAGCAGCACTCAGTCCTCAGACACAGCGGACAATTCTGAACTTATTTCTGTCAAATAGATTAACCAACATTAATATTTCTTAGATTTAGACATTTCTCTTTATGTCTTGTGTTTCAAAATTCAAAGAGGAGACCAAAATTTCAATCATTTTAGAACTAAAATATCTATGGGGTTGTTATGAACAGCTGATTTACCTAAAATCTTATAGACCCTGCAGAAAAACAACCAATATAACAGCAGTTTGCAGGAAACTAATAAAACAAGAACAATTTCAAAATGTCATTGCAAATAAAATCACAAGTAATTTCACCAAAAAAATCTCAAAATTAAACACTACTACTCAACATTATTCATCCAAAATTAGTGAGATGAAGGTTGAAGGTTCAAAACACCCAGTGGGATTTTCACCAAGAATTTTGCTGGTACTCAATTTAATTGTCCTCACTTTCAATAAGCAGCAGGTCTCCTGTATCAAAGAAAGCAAAACGGCTCCAGAGCTTCACTAAGCATGTGTGAGATCTAAACCCACACACCTCGAATTGTTTTAATTATTGTAAAATCCACCAAAGCATCATTTTGAACGGATTATTGAAACAACACTAATGTGCTTTGAGCAAATAAAAATCATGACAAATGATAAACACAAAAACAAAGACATGAGAAATCATCCCAGTTTCAGGACAGTTTTTGAAGCAACTGTCCTGCTTCAAAAAGATTTTACTTTGAGCAGCAGGGTTACAGTCTGTTGATCTGGGAAAAAAAAGTCAGCAGAACTGTGAAGACGTTTTACAATTTGGTTTTACAGTTTTGTTTTCATTTTGGTGCATTTCTCACAATACTACTAACACTAAAAAAATGTAGTGCATTTCTTTTAATTACTACAAACTGCCAAATCCACCTGAACTGCAAAGACATGTCACTTGCTAAAAATGCATATTTCATTCCTCAAAGGTAAATGTTTTTTGTCAGTGATAGTGTCTACTATACTTTACTATACACTAACTAGTAGACTACTTTCTGTTGCTAGAGTTGACACCTGAAGTGTACAAGCTTCTTTATATAGCAATACAAATTTGTTTTAATAAAAGCTGTCTTTAAAATATGCTTCTCTTGTTATTCTGTCATTTAGCGAATAGAAAAAAAAATGGTAATCCTAATTGACCTAAAACTGGAAAAATTATTCAAATTTCATATCAGACAGTGTGAAAAAAATGCATATGTGTCTCTTCTTGTTGCTGTAGTGATTAAACTGTTGAGCAGTCTGGTGTGATGGGCCAGATATATTGTAGCCATCCCTGAAAATTATTTTCTGCAGTCAACTGTGAAATTTCTTGAGGAGGTTGTAATTCGTGGTGATAATTGTGCCAGCAGCTGTGAGAGTGGCCTTGGCTTGCTGTTACAGTGGTCTGAGCACTTTGTCAGATGGTCTTGAACAATTGGACTCTGTAGCTCTGAGGATCTACAGTTGCCTTCTGGCAGCAGATAAATTGCAACATTCCTTTATTGTCCATTTATGTTTGTTTCCAAAATCTCTTCTTTACATGCTGCTGCCATTTGTTAGACATATAATAGAGGTGTTGTCTAAACCTTTATTCTGAGGAATCTACAGTAAATGTTCACTGTCGGTGGTACAGAACTTGTATGACCTGTGTGGTTTACAACATACGGGTGGACATGCTGAGTGATCAGGCTACAGTTTTTTTTGTGAGGCAGAGTGTCGGTGCTTTCTTTTTTGTTTTCGAGTTTTCATTTAAATTTCTTTGTAACTTGTTCTTTAACCACTGCAAATGTGTGGGTAAATACGATTTTCCTTTCACAGTTTTATTGATTTGACTTGTTATAAATGAAAGATTAAAATATCCACTTCATTTTAATATGGAATTGGACAGTTAACAATTAAGACAAAATAAGCAAAATATCTCCGTTCTTTTAAAGATGACAGGTCGCAATTCTTCTTAATTATTTTTACAAAACTGTGCCTTTTTGTTTTTCTGTGAAACCTTGCAGCATAAAAACAGGTGAGGTAGAGCTGTAAATAAATGTATTTAAGGATCGTTAATAGAAGTAGTGAGCTAGATAAGACTCATAAATAACAGTAGCAATCACAAAGTCAGCAAAATGTCATTTTATGCCATCTTGTTCAGTGTCTTTCTGTTCTGGTTTCCTAACAAATCAAGATAAGCAGCGGAAGTTATTTATATGGTAATACACTAAGACACACAGCACATGTAGTCTGGATTCAGCAGAATATAAATGAAACGTGCTTTGAGAATTAGACTATGTCCATGTTTATACATGTATATTCTTATTTTTCAAATCTATTTACATTGCAGATTTTTTTTGTCATCCTATGCTTCCAGGTTTCAAAAGTACATCGTATACCTGTAACGTTAAAGTATTGTATGAAATTACACCCCTTCTCCTCAGTGCATTCAGTCAGTCACTAGTTTACGACTTTGCATGTTGTCTTACAGACAGTGAGATATGAGCTCCATTCACAACTCAACAAGCTGCAGTAACTGCTACAGAGAACCTAGGCAGCAGTAATAGTGTGTATGTATACTTGCTTCATATTTTCTCAGCATTGAAGAGTCTATAAAACTGATATCCACATAGACAAGGGAGCCATTATAGACAGTAATACATGTCACATTACCAACAGCCGGAGTAAAATATTAAAAATAAAATCCAGCTCTGCAAAGTTTTACTCACCAATATAATCTAAAATAACTCCTAAATTTCTCACATAGGTATAGAAAATATATTCTATCAAACTTCCTCTTAAAAAAGAGGAACAATACAACACATTTTTTGTGCAATCTCTACATAAATGTTGTTACAACAGAAGGAGATCGGTGGAACAATAGTGTCCCATGAGCCCAGCATAATACAGTCAAGTATATTCAGCCTCCGAGTCAAGAGCCTAGAAATACAGGTTGTCTCTCTTAGCAGATACTGATCACATTTCGCCATCTCTCTTTCACCTTCTCATGGGAGCTGAGTCTATTTCCCTTATCAGACAGACAATAAGTCAAAAGACCTGAAAGAAATGAATAAATGGAAAAAGACATGCATAAAAGATGAGGACATTGTTGCAATGGATTTGAGCAAGTGCTTTGCAGTCATAGACTAAATGGACTTCCTGAATAAACAGGGCGAAAATAGTGGAGACATAGTTTGACCAGATAAGGGATGACGTGGAGAGAGGTGGATTTGAAGAGAGAGGAAAAGATAAAGATGGAAAAAAAAAGATGTAGAGAAAAGTTAAGAAGGAAAACGAATAATGAAAAAAACAGAGCAACAGTGATAATGTGTTTCAGAACTAACAACTTTTTGTAAAACGATTCTGTCTTGTGAGGGACCAGACTCAAACAAGGACAAAAAAATGTTCAAAGTATAATGTTTCAATTTAATATTTAAAAAAAATCATTAACCAAGCATAAAGATTTAAAGCAAGAATAAATCAAAGGATAAATAACAAATTTGGATCCAAATTGACTGAGGTCAACTGAACTCTAACTGAACACAAACATAACTGACCTCCCAACAAAGAACAAAAGGCTGCTTAAATAAGGGTGGAGTAACCTAAATCTACCACATGAGGGAGGCCTGACCTAACAAAAGAACAAATAAATACAAAATTAAAGCATTCTATAAAAGAAATAAAGCAAAACTAACTTTAACTTAGCACAAACAATAAGTGAATATTTAAGTGACAGTCTTTCAGAAAATGGTAAATGGTTTGACCCAGGTTCCTCTTCCAGCTGGTTCCTATCAGCGGCACCACAAACAAAAACACAAGTGTAAATAAACCATTCAGACAGACATTAACTAAAGTTAATGTCTTAGAAAATATATATCTAAATGAAATAACTAACTTAACCCTATGTAGTCGCTACTCGCTGCCCGGCGTACAAGCATGTGACGCATTAATAAGGCTTTGTAATAACAGACGGCATACCGAGTTTTCATTTCGACTCTTCTAAATGTACCACATTTCGAAACAACCAATGAAAATGTGTTGACGGTCTGTTGCTAGGTAGAATGGAGACACGCGAAAAGAGACTAGGGGGTCGGGGGATTTGGATACGGCAAGAGACTAGGGTGCGGCGATGCTGGGGATTTTACTGAGTGTTTCGATGGGTTTTTTAGACCATAAGTGTGTTAGTTAGAGTTTGTGGTGTGTGTAGGGTTAGTAGTAGTTTTGCTAGCTATCGCTACATGGCTTCATAGCGAGCGCTGACGCACAGAGAAGAGAGACTGGGATGGCCATTTAGACCTCGACTGCACATACTATAAACTATACTAATAAAGAAAAAATTACTAACACGATGTGGTGGTGGTAGGAGCATCCACCACGTATCTCCTCACCTTGTCGCTACATTCACCAAGTTAATTTACATGGTTGGGGGGTTCAGGCACATTATGCTATTTAAATGCGCAATTAAATAAGTGTGTTACCTTTCATTGATATGAAAATGCTGCATGAGTCACTTAAAACGTCTCTGTCGCCTCGGCGCTTGCCGCAACAAGATCAATTAAAAACACGTGCTATACATTTATCAAAATAGGCATATTGCATATCCACGTAAAGGGAAAATGCTCTTCTAAATGATAGGATCGATATTTTCTTCCTCAACAACACCCAGATTGAACACTAAGCAGATTAATAAAAAGAAACGCAATTAGACGCAAACGAGGCTAACGAGGCACACCCGGTAAAAAACGCAATAGTAAAAGAGCAACGAGGCCCGATATACAAAAACTATTAATCAGAGTAAAGCCGAAGCTCTGAGGTTTTTAACAATACTAGAGTCACCACGCTACGTGCAAAACTCAATGAACCAGCAGCTAAAGAAGAAAAACAGAAATAGCTCATTTCACGAAGCTAAAATCAAAAATCCAGTCCTACCTTTGCCGTTTCGTGGTCATAATCCATATTAGAGTAAATATTTCCACTTGGTCCAATAATCCCTTTTCCCTGAGTACATCTCAAATGGTTTTTGGTTCGGCACAGAGGCATTTCAGTGTTTTACGTGCATTCACATTATGCCTGGTCAAATTTGGTCAATTTACGTCACATGCCTTTTTTTCGCTGTAATTGGTGAATGACTTTAGTTTCCGTATTAATGTCAACGCCCTCAGATTCTATTGGCTCTGACGGTTCGAACGACATGTCAATCGTCAAAATTGACCAATGGGTTCCCGAGAAACTGCCCCGCGTAGTTTTGAAAAAATGAATGGGGAATTGGGAGGTTTTACGCAGAGAGCGCAGAGCGCAGTTATTGTAATGTAATTATGAGATATATTAGTTTTTCCTTTGATCATATCATTTTGACAACTTAGTTTTCATTGCTATTTGCATTTTCATTGTTGTATAATTCTATTTGAAGTGTTATTGTGAGTTAATCTGTTCCATTTTCAGTCTATTACAATTTGTCTATTTTTTTTCTCTTTTTATGAATGAATGCAATGTGGATTTTTCAAAAGAACCCCCAAAAACAATTATTAGATGTAATTACTTATTTATGATAAATAATAATTCATTATATGAAAAGAATAAATGATTAAAACAGACCCTACAGAAATAAAAACTAAGAAAGTTCAAATGGCACAAATTGTGCCAAAATGGCTAATTTGGAAGGTCCGCCTAGATTTTTATCTAGAAGCACCTCTCTAAAACTCATATGATTGACTTTTTTTTCATGAAACTTGGCACAGTAAAAGGTCAGATTGTGTACTGTTGTTACTACTTTTTTTGGCTTTCACTGCATGTTTTGAAAGGAGCATTCATAGATTGAAGTGGGTTTTTTTAGGCGGAAATTGATTTTTTTCTTAATTTCTGCTGTTTATCATATTAATTCACTTTCCTCAGTAACAGGCAGAGTGGTTTTTAGAGCTGTAACATGTTCTCTAGGGTCTTGCCTTTGTTTTGATACCAAAACAATTAAAATAAACTCTGTAGTTCTTGAGATACATTCAATTCATTTTGGGCATGTTATTTTCAGCCATATTGCTCAAAAGGAGGCCATGTTCCGGAGAGGATAACCTAAATGTACTTATAAACATAGCTCTACCTGAACCTGTTACCCTGACTGACACCCTTCCTTCACCACTTCATCACGATAGTGCTTCATGCCGTTCACCAATGCCATTCACAACCGTTCTTAGGAGGCTCGTAGTTCCACCATGTGCTTAATAGTTGCTGCTGCCACCAGTATGGGGACTGAAGCTTCAAACCAGAGCTCTGTGGAAAGAGGCGGGGATTTGTAAGAGCATGCGTTAAGGTACAAACTGAATGGCTGCCACGGGAAATTCAAGGATTCCTCAGACATACATGGAAGAATCAAATTTCTTCCATGCATTAATATTTTAATTGGTAAATAACATCATAATATGACGTAAAGCTCAAAAACGTTTATTTTACATAACACTGCCACTTTAAGTGATTTGATAAGTGAAATTTAGGACAGCTTTTCAAAAAGTGATTAAACACAGATAAGTGAGTTGGCAATGAGGGCAATTAGGATTTTACATGGGGCCAAGTTTGTTTTTATAATAGGCTAACAACAATTTGTTTGATGTTCTGAAACATTTTGTGAGACAAAAAATAAAAGAAACAAAACTGAAAAAAAAATGTAATTGAGTACTGTAGTTGTTTTATTTGGGCTTTCCACCAGTTTTTATCGAAGGGATACAGTAGAGGATGTTCAGTAGTTGACACTACTCCTAAACAGACAAGAGAAAATGTAGGGAAAAGAGTCAGTCACTGTGCAATGATGTGTGTATTTTTTATGTTTTTTTTCTGTGTTTACCTTCCTGGCTACTTTTGTAATTAAATGTCACCAGTAAGTAATGATGCTCCCCAGACTGTAAGTGCATTGGCTCTAAAAGGAAATGTCGATGTTTGCTAATGGAATGCAGACAGAGGCAATGCTATGATTGATCAGTTGAGCAGCATGACTTAAGGAAACAGGTTGAGCTGATTGCTCAGTGGAATGAGAGTTTTGTCATATTATTAGCTCTATGCTTAATTTTTCCCTCTATTACTGAATTCAGATTAACACATTTTCAAGTTGCTTTTTGATATTTAGTGAAATCGACCTCAAATGTTTACCTTTAATGTAGCTGGTAAAATGTCAAGTGACTTGTCTCGGTTTTTAATGCTTTGCTGTCAGTCCCCACTCTGACAGCAGCTTGTGATATCTCAGCTCGTCATAAGGACATGGAGGGCTTTTTCTGCAGGAGTTGTCCAATTTCTCAGGTCCAATTATTTCTGCAGTGTTAGTTAGTGATTTGTTTATTTTAGAGAGCAAAGATAATATCATTACTCAGTCTCCTAAATCGTGTTAGCACTCTTTATCATCTCCTTAATCGCTCAACCTCAAAGCACTAATGAAATATTCTGACTGCTCTGCAGCAGTGACATGTTGCCTTTGTTGAGAAGTGATTCAATCTATTAGGAAAAAGATAATCACTACCTGTCATGATTATAGGCAATTATCTGACCCATATGTACAAATACTCTCAGGAGGCAAAGTGAGCCTTAAAAGGTTTATTTTACAATTATTTGATTAATGACTTGTTGCTGCTCCAGTGGGGTTGCTGGAGACTGGAAGCAGAGACACTGTGTGGATAAGGCGATAGGTAAATGGCCTGTACTAGTATAGCGCTTTATCTAGTCCAGAGGACCCCAAAGCGCTTTAAACCACATTCAGTCATTCACATACACGCTGGTGGTGATGGTGGTAAGCAAAATTGTAGCTGCATTTCTCCTGGGGAAGATTTTACAGCAGTGAGGCTGCCATACACCTGCTCCACAGGGCCCTCTGACTAACACCAGCAGGCAAGGTGGGTGAAGTGTCTCGCCCAAGGACAGAACGACAGAGCCACTGTCGGCCCTCCTGAGCAAAATGGAAGAGTGAATGTGAATAAGTGGAGGGGATAAAAGGAAGGAGCTTACTGAAGGGTGAAGCACACCAGGGAGGAGTGAGTGGAATCCAGGGTTGTTGGTGTGTGTGGTAGTTTTAGCCAGAGGTTTGATGGAGACTTGGAGCTGGATGATGAGGAGAGTGCAGGAGGCTCGGAGCTGGGAATGAGGAGATGACGCTGAGGGCTTCAGCAGGTGGAACAGAGTGAGCGTCGGAGAGCAGACAAGTTGGCTCAAAGGAAGATGATGATGAGGAAGGAGCACAGAGATTGCTGGAAGGGAAAGAGATCCAGAGCTGTTATTGGTGAAGAAGTGCATCTTTTACGAGGATATCTACGGAGAGCTGAGATAGTGGGTCTAGGAGACACCACGGAAGCTACCACAAAGATTATTGCTGCTGAGCTTCGTCCGCCGAACAAAAAACAGCAGCTCTAGATTTCCACTGCGTCCTCTAGCCAGGCCAACTAGTGGAAACATGGATCTCCGAAACTGAGAGAAAACCCACCAAGCAAACACAACAAAATCTATTTCTCTTTCTCACTGTTTATTCAATGTCACATGCTGTTTTTATTTTAATTATGTAAAGCATTTTGAAATTCCTTGCTGTTGAAATGTGCTATACAAATAAAATTTGATTGATTGAACAACCCAAATTCCTGATATTATCTGTAATATGCTGAGAGTGATTGCATCTTCTAAACTGAGAGTCTGCAAACTGTGGCTCCCAACTTGCCTGTGATTTGTTAGGCCCTTTACACTGGCCTCGTGAATTATTAGTCAATAATAATAATAATAATAATGATAGTAGTAATAATGATATCAGTAATATGAAACAGAACAGTGTTTTATCATTTGGAGGTGTTGAAAAAATGTGCAACAGGTCAGGCTCTTCTCTGTGGAACATTAAACTCAAAGTCTGTAGTTAGTGTTCATCAAAGTGCATTGCGGAGATAAAGTTTTTTGGATACACATACCGTCTAGTACGCATAAATATTTGATTGTGTCATATTGGGGAATACAATAATTTGAAGTGGAATATGCTGCATTGGGTCAATAATATTGGTAATTTCCTTGAGGTGACTTTTTTAGAGTATAGATCAAATCTGCCGTCTTGCATATATTTAGAAAGCTGTTGGGTCATTGTTCGATAGCACAATGCTCACCTACCCAACACCAAACAATTACCCTTATGTGTATTATGTCCAACACTAATCATCTTCAACATGGCTTGCTAAGTTTCGATGTGTAAGACATCATTAATACTGCTTACTCATTTAAAACACAGATTATATTGATTAGAACATCATCACGTATCGGACCTTTGGAATACCTGCATGTGTATTTGTATGTCTAATTTGTCTGAACAAGTATGGAATTATCAGCAGACAGGATATGTATTGACAAGACCCCGACTTATAAAGGCAAAGCCAGCAATAAATAGAAAAGGTAATAAAAAATAGTATGGAAGAAGAAGGGTGAAAGACATCAGAGCCTATGTGAAGAATCAGATAAAAACAAACTTCCATCTCAAAAGATTTCATTCTATAAAACAAAAGACAAGGTTTCTCATTTGTGTTTGTATAAATGAGCAGCTGAAGTCGTAACTTACCTTTATTAAAGACCCTCTATAAAAGGTATATAAAAGGTGATTTTGATTTATGCTTCATCTATGAACTCACTTCACAGCCTGTGAAGCAGATGAATGAGTAAAGCATAAAATCATAAATGATGAATGTTCTAATGTCCAAGGCAAACTCCACCACCTTCTGTGAACCATTTGTTCTTGGGTGGTTCACAGAAGGTGGTAGACAAATTTCCATAATTTGACATAAACGCATACTTTCACTGATTGTAAATGTATGTTGGTGTACAATTAACTGATTGAAACTGACCAAAAGGGACAAGTCGTACAGAGAAAGCGAGAGAAGAGAATGTAAAAGTAACAACACAGTGGGAAACATCCGTTTAATTCACTCTCTGCCTGCTGTCAACCTTTGTAAATTGAATGTCAGCATTGATGATGCTTTCCAGATTGTAAGTAGCTCAACTCCAAAAGGTGTGTTGGTAATGGAGTGGTAACGATCGATCAGCAGAGAGGAGAGAGCTGTCACTACAAGTGCAGCGGTAGATCTCAACTCTCAGCCAGAGAAAATGAAGCTTTTCCACCTCCAAAGTCTGTAGTTACATCACGTTTTTCAAGATGCCAAAAAAAGAATGATGCCCAATAATTAAATCTGAATCAAAATATTTGTGTGCTTTAATGTGTAAACTCTTAAAAATATGATGAAAGAAAGAAAAAAAGATCAAGGGATGTCTAAGAAAAACTTTATACAGCAATTAGTCTTCTTATCTGCTTATTAATATAAATGTGCAGAGGCCCACTTGGGGAACTGATCCCCAGCAGGGGCTTCATGTTACTGCCTTAGTGCCCATTTCTTCCCCCTTAAAATATCTTCACCTTTCTGAAATAATGGCCTAAGTTGTTTTTTCCCCCAAAAGTAATTTTTGAAAAAAAAAAAAAAAGAAAAAACGAATAAAAAAAAAATCACCAACCCGTTTTTGCTAAAAAAAATGACTTAACTTTTTCCAAGAAGAAAACTAAACAAAACAGGCATTCTGCAAATTGTATTGCTATCGGTAATACTATCTTTAACAGACTGATAACATATGAAGGCTCTGAAGAGGTTAAATAATGCAAAGAGCCCAAATAATAAATAAATAATTTTGCGGGTTATTTGTTTAGCTTTCTGATTGTCATGCTAATCCGGGTGAGTGTTTGTAGCTGTGCGCTACTTTAACTGCTACCTGATCGCCTTTTTTACTGCAGTGAGCCTCGATGTAGCCAAACTCCGTCAAGTATGGCATTGTTTTTATGTCGTATTAGCTTCGTTGGGTCGATGCATTTTGACGTGCTTCAATTTTCCGCCGCAACTCGCAAACTTCCCCATTCACTCAGTGCGTTATCGTTCCACATCGCTTAGGATTTGTTGCTGCACGTTTGCGCAGCGTGAAGGAAAGAGGAGACCAGCTTCACAGGCAGGCTGCGAAATGAGAAGCGGGTGATTGGTATCGGCAACAAGAGCCAATTATCGCCGATCACCGATCATGCATTTTTTCACGAAAATAGGTCAATTATGATCGGTGACCGATCGATCGGCACACCTCTAGTAGCGACTCAATAATTCTTTGATTATGTAGCGACTCACTCATTCTTTGATTACCCAGCTACTCACTCATTGTTTGATTACGTAGCAACTCACTCATTCCTTAATTATCTTGTGACTCAATCATTCTTTGGTTACGTAGTGACTCACTCATTCTTTGATTATGTAGTGACTCACTCATTCATTGGTTATGTAGAGACTCACTCATTCTTTGGTTACGTAGTGACTCACTCATTCTTTGGTTACGTAGTGACTTGCTCATTCTGTGATTATGTAGCGACTCACTCATTCTTTGGTTACCCAGTAACTCACTCATTCTTCGGTTACGTAGCGACTCACTCATTCTTTGGTTACATAGCGACTCACTCATTCTTTGGTTACGTAGTGACTTGCTCATTCTGTGATTATGTAGCGACTCACTCATTCTTTGGTTACCCAGTAACTCACTCATTCTTCGGTTACGTAGCGACTCACTCATTCTTTGGTTACATAGCGACTCACTCATTCTTTGGTTACATAGTGACTCACTCATTCTTTCACTACCAGTAGCGTCTCACTCATTCTTTGATTACCCAGCGACTCACTCATTCTTTGGTTACGTAGCGATTAATTCCTCTTTGGTTACCCAGCAACTCACTCATTCTTTGGTTATGTAGTGACTCACTCATTCTGTGATTATGTAGCGACTCACTCATTCTTTGAGTGTGACTCAAAGTACGTAGCGACTCATAGCGACACACTCATTCTTTGTTTACGAAGTGACTTACTCATTATTTGGTTATGTAGCGACTAACTCATTTTTGGTTAACCCAGCGACTCACTCATTCTTGGATTACATAGCGACTCACGCATTCTTTGATTACATAGCGACTCACTCATTCTTTGATCATGTAGATGTAGTGGCTCACACATTCTTTGGTTACCCAGCAACTCACTGATTCTTTGGTTACATAGTGACTCATTCATTCTTTCATTACCCAGTGACACTTTCATTCTGTGAATATGTAGCGACTCACTCATTCATTGATTAAGTAGCGACTCACTCATTCTTTGGTTACCCAGCGACTCTTTCTTTCTTTGATTACATAGCGACTCACTTATTCTTTGATTACGTAGTGACTCACTCATTCTTTCATTAGGTAGTGACTCACTCATTCTTTCATTACCCAGTGACTCATTCATTCTTTGGTTATGTAGTGACTCACTCATTCTGTGATTATGTAGCGACTCACTCATTATTTCGTTACCCAGCGACTCACTCATTCTTTGAGTGCGACTCAAAGTATGGAGCAACTCATAGCGACTCACTCATTGTTTGGTTACGTAGCGACTCACTCATTCTTTGGTTACACAGCGACTCTTTCATTCTTTGATTACATAGCGACTCACTCATTCTTTGGTTACGTAGCGATTCACTCATTCTTTACTCATTCTGTGATTATGTAGCGACTCACTCATTCTTTGAGTGCGACTCAAAGTATGGAGCAACTCATAGCGACTCACTCATTCTTTGGTTACACAGCGACTCTTTCATTCTTTGATTACATAGCGACTCACTCATTCTTTGAATACATAGGGACTCACTCATTTGATTACGTAACAACGCACTCATTCTGTGATTATGTAGCGATTCACTCATTCTTTGGTTACCCACTGACTCACTCATTCTTTGAGTGCGACTCAAAGTACGTAGCGACTCACTCATTCTTTGGTTACATAGCGACTCATTCCTTCTTTGTTTCCATAGCGACTCACTCATTCTTTGGTTCCCCAGCAACTCACTCATTCTTTGCGTGCGACTCAGGGTACGTATCGACTCATAGCGACTCTCTCATGCTTTGGTTACATAGCGACTCACTAATTCGTTGGTTACATAGCGACTCACTCATTCTTTCATTACCCAGTGACTCATTCATTATTTGTTAACGTAGCGACTCACTCATTCTTTGGTTACCCAGTGACTCACCTATTCTTTGGTTACCTAGCGACTCACTCATTCTTTGGTTACGTAGTGACTCACTCATTCTTTCCTGACCAGTGACTCATTCATTCTTTGATTACGCAGTGACTCACTCATTCTTTTGTTACCCAGTGACTCATTCATTCTTTGTTTACATAGCGACTCACTCATTCTGTGATTATGTATCGACTCACTCATTCTTTGAGTGCGACTCAGGGTACATAGCGACTCACTCATTATTTGGTTACCCAGCTACTCACTCATTCTTTGGTTACCCAGCAAATCACTCTTTCTTTGATTACATAGCGACTCACTCATTCTTTGGTTACTCACTCATTCTTTGATTCGTAGCGATACACACATTCTGTGGTTACCCAGTGACTCACTCATTCCATGGTTATGTAGTGACTCACTCATTCTGTGATTATGTAGCGACTCACTCATTCTTTGGTTACCACCGACTCACTCATTCTTTGCGTGCGACTCATGGTACGTAGCGACTCATAGCGACTCTCTCATTCTTTGGTTACATAGCGACTCACTCATTCGTTGGTTACATAGTGACTCATTCATTCTTTCATTACCCAGTGACTCCCTCATTCTTTAACGTAGCGACTCACTCATTCTTTGGTTACCCAGCGACTCACTCATTCTTTGGTTACGCAGCGACTCACTCATTCTTTGGTTACCCAGTGACTCATTCATTCTTTGATTACATAGCGACTCACTCATTCTGTGATTATGTAGCGACTCACTCATTCTTTGTTAACGTAGCGACTCACTCATTCTTTGGTTACCCAGCTACACACTCATTCTTTGAGTACGACTTAGGGTACGTAGCGACTCATAGCGACTCACTCATTCTTTGGTTACATAGCGACTCACTCATTCTTTGGTTACGTAGTGACTCACTCATTCTTTCCTGACCTTTGACTCAATCATTATTTGATTACGCAGCGACTCACTCATTCTTTTGTTAACCAGTGACTCATTCATTCTTTGTTTACATAGCGACTCACTCATTCTGTGATTATGTAGCGACTCACTCATTCTTTTAGTTCGACTCAGTGTACGTAGCGACTCATAGCGACTCACTCATTATTTGGTTCCCCAGCTACTCACTCATTCTTTGGTTACCCAGCAAATCACTCGTTCTTTGATTACATAGCGACTCACTCATTCTTTGGTTACATAGCGACTCACTCATTCTTTGATTACGTAGCGACACACACATTCTTTGGTTACCCAGTGACTCACTCATTCCATGGTTATGTAGTGACTCACTCATTCTGTGATTATGTTGCGACTCACTCATTCTTTGGTTACCACCGACTCACTCATTATTTGCGTGCGACTCATGGTACGTAGCGACTCATAGCGACTCTCTCATTCTTTGGTTACATAGCGACTCACTCATTCGTTGGTTACATAGCGACTCACTCATTCTTTCATTACCCAGTGACTCCCTCATTCTTTAACGTAGCGACTGACTCATTCTTTGGTTACCCAGCGACTCACTAATTCTTTGATTACATAGCGACTCACTCATTCTTTGTTAATGTAGCGACTCACTCATTCTCTGGTTACCCAGCAACTCATTCATTCTTTGAGTGCGACTTAGGGTACGTAGCGACTCATAGCGACTCACTCATTCTTTGGTTACATAGCGACTCACACATTCTTTCATTACCCAGTGACTTATTCATTCTTTGTTTACATAGCGACTCACTCATTCTTTGTTAACGTAGTGACTCACTCATTCTTTGGTTACCCAGCGACTCACTCATTCTTTGTTTACATAGCGACTCACTAATTATTTGGTTGCATAGCGACTCACTCATTCTTTGGTTACCCAGCGACTCACTCATTCTTTGGTTACCTAGCGACTCACTAATTATTTGGTTGCATAGCGACTCACTCATTCTTTGGTTACCCAGTGACTCACTCATTATTCGAGTGCGACTTAGGGTACGTAGCGACTCATAGCGACTCACTCACCTAGCGACTCACTCATTCTTTGGTTGCATAGCGACTCACTCATTCTTTGGTTACCCAGCGACTCACTCATTATTCGAGTGCGACTTAGGGTACGTAGCGACTCATAGCGACTCACTCATTCTTTGGTTACATAGCGACTCACTCATTCTTTGGTTACCCAGCAACTCACTCATTATTCGAGTGCGACTCAAAGTACGTAGCGACTCATAGCGACTCACTCATTCTTTCACTACCCAGTGACTCACTCATTCTTTGGTAACGTAGCATTTGGTCTCGGTCTTGTCTCGGTCGAGACCGCAACTGTCAAAACATCACTAAACGTACAGTATACTGTCCAGTTTATTTGTTAGCATCTTTGTTTTCAGTGGATGCAAAACGCACCGATAAAAATCCAACCAATAACGTGACTATTACGTGTTTATGTTTCTCCCCCCCTCCCCACCTTTCACTCGCACGCGGCGCTCCAAGACATGCGCAGTGGTTTTCTCTCAGCGGCAGATCTGTCTAATTGTCAGTAATAGAATAAAGCTGCATAAATTATAAGAAATCCGATGGCAACAGCTAACTCAGCAGCGCTTTGCTTTCACAGACAGTGGAGACTAGGTCCAACTTTTTTCGTCACTTAGAAAAGTATCTCAAAGAAAGGTAAGCTCCGTTGACGTGATGTTGGCAACGCTAGCTGTATTGAGACACATAAGCATTGTGATGAAAAAAAGTCACTCACTGCCTGAATTATTGTGTGGAGAGATGTTGACTGACTTGTCGCACATATGAGACAATGCTGTGTCCAAAAGTCTGCAATGTAGTGATGAGACATTCAGGAGCAGTACGATTCTTCTGCACGGGTCTTTACTTATTGGATAGGACTGGAGTGTCTCTGAGAGCCTATCAGATTACCATACCATGTCAGAATAGCATACATCAGAGGTTCCCAAACTGTGGGGCGCGCCCCCTAGAGGGAGCGCCATGCCATTGCAGGGGGGGCACGGGAAGCCGTCTGGATAAAAAAAACAAAAAAACATGAACCTTGTATGCGCTGGGTTTTTACTTTAGAACGGCCAAGTCTCTGTTATTCCTCTGTCAATTTGATACAGTAGGGGCTTCCACACTAACCATATCTGTGTCCTCTGTCACTTTTATCAGCAGTTAAAACTGTTTAATCCATTGTTAACATGTGGTAATCTGTTTTTCCAAGCCGCCTTTAAACGCAACATGAGCGCTACGACGCTGGGTTTACACTTGTACGGCAGCGAAGGAGACCTGCTACTGTGTGGAGTTGCACAGGTGTGTTAAAATCATGGCAGCAAAACGCAAATAACTTTTCACAGTTCCCCCCCAAAACCAACAGACTGTTGAGTAAAGCTGCTTGATGCAGGTAAAGTTAGCTAAAAGATGACTGGCTAGAAATAGTTTGGAAACCACTGGGGGGGCCCAGGAGAAAAAGTTTGGGAACCGCTGATGTAAGGGAAATGACGTGAAAGAAGCACAAAGTTTCCAACCTAATAATAAAAAAACATTGATCTAAAAACATTTGTACTTTCAGTTCTACTCTGTTGTGAAAATTAACACAAATATTCTATAAAAACATAAAAAACTGCTAAAAAACTGCATTTTTATTGTATCTTTGTTTAAAAACATTAATAGGTTCTTGATCAATTTAGCCAGCATTATTAAGGAGTAAGGAGATCAAGGTTTCAAGAGAGATGGAAAAAAAAGAAAAAAGAATCCCAAAGCCCTGCAGGAGAAACTGTTTAGTTTGATGAAACCAAATATGACGATTCCCCCCCACCTCAAAAACACATTGTTCAACCACACAGCTATTTGTACAGGGGTTGGGGGTGTAGAAAATGTTTGGAAACCACTGGGGGGGTGCAGGACAAAAGGTTTGGGAACTACTGGCATACAAGTATCTACTTCTTGCTTGTTGCTCCTTGGTCAGTGTTTATAGTTGAGCATCAGGGCTTTGCCTCAATTGCTATGTTTAATGGTGCAGATGGTGGTTTCTGACATGAGCAACATGGGTAAACAACCAGGGCATTATCTTTTTAGGGATGGCACAAGACCACCGCAGATCGTAGCACAGAGATGGAAGCAAAGCAGAACAAAGAGTTTGTTAAATTTAATATTGGTTTAAATTTGTTAAGTATTTAATATCTATTGGTTTTTATGGGAATATGGATCTTTCAGATCAATTTGAGAAGTAATTTTGATGATATTTTACATTTTATTGTGTCATGTAGCGCGGGGCGCTGTTCTTGGTCTTGACTCGGTCTCGACTTCCGTCGGTCTTGGTCTTGACTGGGTCTCGGACCCTAAAAGTCTTGGTCTTGTCTCGGTCTTGATACACTCTGGTCTTGGTCTTGTCTTGGTCTCTGGTTAGGTGGTCTTGAACACAACACTGTTACCCATTGAGTTATTCCTTCTTTGGTTATTTAGTGACTCACTCATTCTATGATTATGTAGTGACTCACTCATTTTTTGGTTACCCAGCGACTCACTCATTCTTTGAGTGCGACTCAAAGTACGTAGCGACTCACTCATTCTTTGGTTACATAGCGACTTATTCATTCTTTGGTTACGCAGTGACTCATTCATTCTTTGTTTACATAGCAACTCACTCATTCTTTGTTAACATAGTGACTCACTCATTCTTTGGTTACCCAGTGACTCACTCATTCTTTGAGTGCGTCTCAGGGTACGTAGCAACTCATAGCGACTCACTCATTCTTTAGTTACATAGCGACTCACTCATTCTTTGGTTACATAGCGACTCACTCATTCTTTGGTTACATAGCGACTCATTCATTTTTTCATTACCCAGTGACTCACTCATTCTGTGATTATGTAGCGACTCACTCATTCTTTAACATAGCGACTCACTCATTCTTTGGTTACATAGCGACTCACTCATTCTTTGGTTACATAGCGACTCACTCATTCTTTGATGACGTAGCGACTCACTCATTCTTTGGTTACCCAGCGACTCACTCATTATTCGAGTGCGACTCAAAGTACGTAGCGACTCATAGCAACTCACTCATTCTTTCATTACCCAGTGACACACTCATTTTTTGATTACATAACGACTCCCTCATTCTTTGTTTACGTAGCAACTCACTCATTCTTTGATTAAGAAGCGACACACTCATTCTTTGGTTACCTAGGGACTCACTCATTCTTTCATTCCCCAGTGACTCATTTATTCCTTGATTACATAGCGACTCACTCATTCTTTTATTACGTACCGACTCACTCATTGTTTGGATACGTAGTGACTCACTCATTCTTTCATTACCCAGTGACTCATTCATTCCGTGGTTATGTAGTGACTCACTCATTCTGTGATTATGTAGCGACTCACTCATTCTTTGAGTGCGACTCAAAGTACGTAGCGATTCATAGCGACTCACTCATTCTTTGGTTACCTAGTGACTCACTCTTTCTTTGGTTACTTAGTGACTCACTCATTTTTTCATTACCCAGTGACTCATTCATTCCATGGTTATGTAGTGACTCACTCATTCTGTGATCATGTAGCGACTCACTCATTCTTTGAGTGTGACTCAAAGTTTGTAGCGATTCATAGCGACTCACTCATTCTTTGGTTACATAGGGACTCACTCATTCTTTGATTATGTAGCGACTCACTCATTCTTTGGATACGTAGTGACTTACTCATTCTTTCATTACCCAGTGACTCATTCATTCTTTGGTTATGTAGTGACTCACTCATTCTGTGATTATGTAGCGACTCACTCATTCTTTGAGTGCGACTCAAAGTACGTAGCGACTCATAGCAACTCACTCATTCTTTCATTACCCAGTGACACACTCATTTTTTGATTACATAGCGACTCCCTCATTCTTTGTTTACGTAGCAACTCACTCATTCTTTGATTAAGAAGCGACTCACTCATTCTTTGGTTACCTAGGGACTCACTCATTCTTTCATTCCCCAGTGACTCATTTATTCCTTGATTACATAGCGACTCACTCATTCTTTTATTACGTACCGACTCACTCATTGTTTGGATACGTAGTGACTCACTCATTCTTTCATTACCCAGTGACTCATTCATTCCGTGGTTATGTAGTGACTCACTCATTCTGTGATTATGTAGCGACTCACTCATTCTTTGAGTGCGACTCAAAGTACGTAGCGATTCATAGCGACTCACTCATTCTTTGGTTACATAGGGACTCACTCATTCTTTGATTATGTAGCGACTCACTCATTCTTTGGATACGTAGTGACTTACTCATTCTTTCATTACCCAGTGACTCATTCATTCTTTGGTTATGTAGTGACTCACTCATTCTGTGATTATGTAGCGACTCACTCATTCTTTGAGTGCGACTCAAAGTACGTAGCGACTCATAGCAACTCACTCATTCTTTCATTACCCAGTGACACACTCATTTTTTGATTACATAGCGACTCCCTCATTCTTTGTTTACGTAGCAACTCACTCATTCTTTGATTAAGAAGCGACTCACTCATTCTTTGGTTACCTAGGGACTCACTCATTCTTTCATTCCCCAGTGACTCATTTATTCCTTGATTACATAGCGACTCACTCATTCTTTTATTACGTACCGACTCACTCATTGTTTGGATACGTAGTGACTCACTCATTCTTTCATTACCCAGTGACTCATTCATTCCGTGGTTATGTAGTGACTCACTCATTCTGTGATTATGTAGCGACTCACTCATTCTTTGAGTGCGACTCAAAGTACGTAGCGATTCATAGCGACTCACTCATTCTTTGGTTACCTAGTGACTCACTCTTTCTTTGGTTACTTAGTGACTCACTCATTCTTTCATTACCCAGTGACTCATTCATTCCATGGTTATGTAGTGACTCACTCATTCTGTGATCATGTAGCGACTCACTCATTCTTTGAGTGTGACTCAAAGTTTGTAGCGATTCATAGCGACTCACTCATTCTTTGGTTACATAGGGACTCACTCATTCTTTGATTATGTAGCGACTCACTCATTCTTTGGATACGTAGTGACTTACTCATTCTTTCATTACCCAGTGACTCATTCATTCTTTGGTTATGTAGTGACTCACTCATTCTGTGATTATGTAGCGACTCACTCATTCTTTGAGTGTGACTCAAAGTATGCAGCGACTCATAGCGACTCACTCATTGTTTGGTTTCGTAGCGACTCATTCATTATTTTATTACTTAGCAACTCACTCATACTTTGGTTACATAGTGATTCACTCTTTCTTTGGTTAATTAGTGACTCATTCATTCTTTGGTTACGTAGCGACTCATTCATTCTTTGGTTACCTAGGGACTCACTTCTTATTTCATTTCCCAGTGACTCATTCATTCTGTGATTATGTAGCGACTCACTCATTCTTTGAGTGCGACTCAAAGTACGTAGCAACTCATAGTGACTCACTCATTCTTTTGTTACGTAGCGAATCACTCATTCTTTGGTTACCTAGCAACTCACTCATTCTTTGGTTACGTAGTGAATCACTCATTCTTTCCTGACCCAGGGACTCATTCATTCTTTGATTACGTAGCGACTCACTCATTCTTTGGTTACCCAGTGACTCATTCATTCTTTGTTTACATACAGACTCACTCATTCTGTGATTATGTAGCGACTCACTCATTCTTTGAGTGTGACTCAAAGTATGCAGCGACTCATAGCGACTCACTCATTGTTTGGTTTCGTAGCGACTCATTCATTATTTTATTACTTAGCAACTCACTCATACTTTGGTTACATAGTGATTCACTCTTTCTTTGGTTAATTAGTGACTCATTCATTCTTTGGTTACGTAGCGACTCATTCATTCTTTGGTTACCTAGGGACTCACTTCTTATTTCATTTCCCAGTGACTCATTCATTCTGTGATTATGTAGCGACTCACTCATTCTTTGAGTGCGACTCAAAGTACGTAGCAACTCATAGTGACTCACTCATTCTTTTGTTACGTAGCGAATCACTCATTCTTTGGTTACCTAGCAACTCACTCATTCTTTGGTTACGTAGTGAATCACTCATTCTTTCCTGACCCAGGGACTCATTCATTCTTTGATTACGTAGCGACTCACTCATTCTTTGGTTACCCAGTGACTCATTCATTCTTTGTTTACATACAGACTCACTCATTCTGTGATTATGTAGCGACTCACTCATTCTTTTTTAACATAGCGACTCACTCATTCTTTGGTTACATAGCGACTCACTCATTCTTTGGTTACATTGCGACTCACTCATTCTTTGATGATGTAGCGACTCACTCATTCTTTGGTTCCCAGCGACTCACTCATTATTCGAGTGCGACTCAAAGTACGTAGCGACTCATAGCGACTCACTCATTCTTTCATTACCCAGTGACACACTCATTTTTTGATTACATAACGACTCCCTCATTCTTTGTTTACATAGCAACTTACTCATTCATTGATTAAGTAGCGACTCACTCATTCTTTCATTCCCCAGTGACTCATTCATTCCTTGATTACATAGCGACTCACTCATTCTTTTATTACGTACCGACTCACTCATTGTTTGGATACGTAGTGACTCACTCATTCTTTCATTACCCAGTGACTCATTCATTCCATGGTTATGTAGTGACTCACTCATTCTGTGATCATGTAGCGACTCACTCATTCTTTGAGTGCGACTCAAAGTACGTAACAATTCATAGTGATTCACTTATTCTTTGGTTACCTAGTGACTCACTCTTTCTTTGGTTACTTAGTGACTCACTCATTCTTTCATTACCCAGTGACTCATTCATTCCATGGTTATGTAGTGACTCACTCATTCTGTGATCATGTAGCGACTCACTCATTCTTTGATTACGTAGCGACTCACTCATTCTTTGATTACCCAGTGACTCATTCATTATTTGGTTATGTAGCGACTCACTCATTCTTTGCTTACGTAGTGACTCACTCATTCTTTCATCACCCAGTGACTCATTCATTCCATGGTTATGTAGTGACTCACTCATTCTGTGATCATGTAGCGACTCACTCATTCTTTGAGTGTGACTCAAAGTACGTAGCGATTCATAGCGACTCACTCATTCTTTGGTTACATAGGGACTCACTCATTCTTTGATTACGTAGCGACTCACTCATTCTTTGGATACGTAGTGACTTACTCATTCTTTCATTACCCAGTGACTCATTCATTCTTTGGTTATGTAGTGACTCACTCATTCTGTGATTATGTAGCGACTCACTCATTCTTTGAGTGTGACTCAAAGTACGCAGCGACTCATAGCGACTCACTCATTGTTTGGTTTTGTAGCAACTCATTCATTATTTGATTACTTAGCAACTCACTCATACTTTGGTTACATAATGACTCACTCTTTCTTTGGTTACTTAGTGACTCATTCATTCTTTGGTTACGTAGCAACTCATTCATTCTTTGGTTACCTAGGGACTCACTTCTTATTTCATTTCCCAGTGACTCATTCATTCTGTGATTATGTAGCGACTCACTCATTCTTTGAGTGTGACTCAAAGTACGTAGCAACTCATAGTGACTCACTCATTCTTTGGTTACGTAGCGACTCATTCATTCTTTGGTTACCTAGGGACTCACTTCTTATTTCATTTCCCAGTGACTCATTCATTCTGTGATTATGTAGCGACTCACCCATTCTTTGAGTGTGACTCAAAGTACATAGCAACTCATAGTGACTCACTCATTCTTTTGTTACGTAGCGACTCACTCATTCTTTGATTACCCAGTGACTCATTCATTATTTGGTTATGTAGAGACTCACTCATTCTTTTGTTACCCAGAGACTCACTCATTCTTTGAGTGCAACTCAAAGTACGTAGAGACTCATAGCGACTCACTCATTCTTTGATAACGTAGCGACTCACTCATTCTTTGCTTACGTAGTGACTCACTCATTCTTTCATCACCCAGTGACTCATTCATTCTTTGTTGATGTAGTGACACTCATTCTGTGATTATGTAGTGACTCATTCATTCTTTGATTACATAGGGACTCACTCTTTCTTTGGTTCTTAGTGACACTCTCATTCTTTCATTACCCAGTGAGTCATTCATTTCTTGGTTATGTAGCGACTCACTCATTCTTTGAGTGTGACTCAAAGTATGTAGCGACTAATAGTGACTCACTCATTCTTTGGTTACATAGCGACTCATTCATTGTTTGGTTACGAAGTGACTCACTCATTCTTTCATTACCCAGTGACTCATTCATTCTTTGTTTACATAGCGACTCACTCATTCTTTAACATAATGACTCACTCATTCTTTGAGTGCGACTCAGGGTACGTAGCAACTCATAGCGACTCACTCATTCTTTGGTTATATAGCGTCTCACTCATTCTTTGTTAACGTAGTGACTCACTCATTCTTTGGTTAGGTAGCGACTCACTCATTCTTTGATTACATAGCGACTCACTCATTCTGTGATTATGTAGTGACTCACTCATTCTTTGTTAACGCAGCGACTCACTCATTCTTTGGTTACCCAGCGACTCGCTCATTCTTTGGTTACCTAGCTACTCACTCATTCTTTCCTGACCCAGTGACTCATTCATTCTTTGATTACGTAGCGACTCACTCATTCTTTTGTTACCCAGAGACTCATTCATTCTTTGTTTACATAGCGACTCACTCATTCTTTAACGTAGTGACTCATTCATTCTTTGGTTACGTAGCGACTCATTCATTCTTTGGTTACCTTAGGACTCACTCCTTATTTCATTTCCCAGTGACTCATTCATTCTTTGGTTATGTAGTGACTCACTCATTCTGTGATTATGTAGCGACTCACTCATTCTTTGAGTGCGACTCAAAGTACGTAGCAACTCATAGTGACTCACTCATTCTTTTGTTACGTAGCGACTCACTCATTCTTTGATTACCCAGTGACTCATTCATTATTTGGTTATGTAGTGACTCACTCATTCTTTTGTTACCCAGAGACTCACTCATTCTTTGAGTGCAACTCAAAGTACGTAGCGACTCACTCATTCTTTGGTTACGTTGCGACTCACTCATTCTTTGGTTACCCAGCAAATCACTCGTTCTTTGATTACATAGCGACTCACTCATTCTTTGATAACGTAGTGACTCTCTCATTCTTTCATCGCCCAGTGACTCATTCATTCTTTGATTATGTAGCAACTCACTCATTCTTTGATTACATAGCGACTTACTTCTTTGGTTACCCAGTGACTCACTCATTCTTTCATTACCCAGTGACTCATTCATTCTTTGGTTACATAGTGACTCACTCATTCTTTGGTTACGTAGTGACTAGGGATGTGCAGATCAGGTTTTTTCCTGCCGATACCGATTCCGATCACCCATGAGGGCCGTTCACCAATACCAATTACATAATTTTTTTTTTTTTTTATCATAAACACTACTGGTCACATTATGTGGAAAAAGGAACCATGAATTCACCTTAATTTAGACAAAAACTTGTTTTTAAGCCATTATTTTAGGAAGGCGGCGATATGCAACAAGACCCAAAGTATTGGATCTTTAGTTTGGTATATTGGATCTTGCTTGCATAGGAGAGACTGACTGTGCCTCCCCCTCAATTTGTTCCGATGTATACTGCAAGCCAATTTGAAAGCACTATGCCACTCACATTTCTGCAAACATATGTACATGCACAAGGACTGAGGACAGGCGGTAGTGTGGTGTGGCTCTCTGCTGCGACTGCCTTACATCTCTGCTGTCTCGGTGGGCAGTGCTGGCGTTAGTACAACATTGAAATATCTGGTGGCAGTATGGCGGTGGACCAGTAGGGAAGGGCGCCCCTCTTGTGTCATGAGTCTCACAGCTCTGCAGATAATGCTTGAGTTTCTGATTCCATGTGATAGGGTAAGGCTTAACTTGCCAGTGATTGCAGTCACTGCAGATATGTTTTGATTATATATTATGTGAGTTACATTGTGTCAGAGACAGCACTTCTCTCAGAACATTAACTGGGTCTTTTGGAAAATGGTGCGTGATTAATGGTTTTTACTCGAATGGCACAGCTTTATTAACTGTGGAATGGATGTTTTATTTTGCAAGGCCAAAAGGACATTTCAGTTCTTTCTTAAGACATGGAGGGAAAATTAAATGATGGTCACTTAGCATTTCAAGGGAAAGACAGCATAGGCTTGACTCTGTATCTTATGAAAAGATGGGCCGAATGTTCTGCATGCAGTTTTGCTTCAGATTATTTGAAAATGATCAGTGATTATTTTTTCTCAAAGCCTTGGCTTTTCTGCTGACATCTGGGAAATGTATTTATTTTTCCCATCAAGGTATCATTATCTGTAAACAAACAACACATTTCTGACCCAGCTGCGTTGTTCACTGCCACGTCTAATTGGACATTTCTATGCGATTAGTGGTCATGTGTCTTGGGCATACACTATTTTACTTTCAGTCTAAAGTTAATTCTGATTATGGTCTGTCATGTTACATTTTCAGTCATACCTGTCTGTTACAGCTTCATCTTAATTTATTTCAGTCAAATTTTAATAATAGTGTATATGATTTACTGGAGAAAGAGAAGAAATGAGTGTGTATCAAAGTATAGGTAAAATATTAATCAGTTGTTGGTCATCATATTAATTTAACAACTCTCAAAATATTTTCTCTGTTTCATATTGATAACAATAGGAAGAGAAAATGGAAATGTCGACTCCAAACTGGTAAAAATTCTGACCTTCAGCAAACACTAAGGATTCCTCCTACTGTCCTTTGTTGTACAAGTATCCACTTTCTTCATCTACTTTATGAATGCTTTTTTTTTTTTTGCTAATTGTAACAGCTAAAACGAAGTCAAAGAGCAGGCACTCATTTTTCAAAACAGCAGTCAGCCATTGATTAAAACAGGAAGTTACTATGGCAACAATAATTTAGGGCTTCCTCTTTTCCACAGTTCATGTTCACTTCTATGTAGCTGGGCCCACAGCACTGACAAACACATTTTCTCTCTCATTTAGGATATGTCTAAGCTTTTACCAGCTGAAAAGTGAAATATATGTTTACATAGAATTTTCCATTAGAGTTAGGAGAACCCAGAATGCTCATCACAAATCTACATTAGTTTTGATTTATATGTTTTATCATTCAAATTACAAATTACGAGAAAGGGAGAGAGTCAAACACAGTCAAAGCCTGAGAAAGAAAAGTATATGCAGATTACATTCATAGTTGGTACAATATTTACAAAAAGCAAGCCTTTGGTTTTTGCATCTGGTTGTATTTCACATGTTGGTTTTCATATCACTAGCACACTAAATGATTATGGCAAGACACTATTAAATAAGGAGTGGACAACGAATGTGCCAATCTAAATGCTAAAAATCATTCACAGCAAATTGTGATCAAGATTATGTGGTTGTTTGTCCTGTGTGTCTTTGTGTTGCCCTGTGATGGACTTGCAACTTGTCCAGGGTGTATCTTGCCTTTTGTTCAATGATTGCTCAAATAGACACCAGTAAGGTTTGCAGGGGGTTTAGACAATGGATGGGTGCATGGATGGATCTTTTTCATTTCCATCATGTCTGTGGTTTATCAGATCATCTGTGGCTGTTTGAGATTTAGTTCAGTGGTGTGTTTGATATTATGCTTTCATCTAAAAGACAAATATATTTCAGGCTCTGACCTTATGGTACACACTAAAGTGGATGAGCATGAGTGACCCTGCCTCTCATCCACCGACTGCTTGAGACTAGTTTCAACTCCTGGATGGATAGATAAATAAGCCTCTTATTTATATCTGAAAGCAAATATTGTAGGTCATCCACTGTTTAACCTTTCCTCTTGTCTCCACTGTGCATGGTTTGACAAAAACACATTTGTCACAAATAACATGAAGGATAGTTTATCAGAAGGCCTGGTTTTAACAATTCCGATAACTTCTGACCTCCAAACTACAAACGCAAACTCAGACAGTATTTCATAGCTGACAGAGTTTATGGAATAGCTTCACAGATAAAGATAATAGTTTGTCTCATGTTGGAGCAACAAAGGCATGCAGGCTGAGTTCATATGGTGTCCTCTACTGTTGCCATGTTGCTACAAAGGCAACAAACACAGCTGGATGATAAATGGAAACTTAAGACAAGAAAAGGACACAAAGTGGAATTCTTTCATTTGGACCACACAGGCTTAGTAAGACTGACACTGGAAGATGAAAATGTTTTTCAGTAGCGAGGGTTTACATTGAAGCATTTATGTAAACAAATGTTTTGAACACATTTTTGAAGCAGTTTATTGCAGTGCGCTAAAATGCTGTGCACTTTGTGGCTATTAGTATTTCCTCTGTAACACATTCAATGTCATTTTGTTGAGATAAACACACCGTCTAATTCTCTGCATGTTGTCTCTCAGTTACGGTGATATCTTCTCTGACTAGAATCGTATTTCAATTTTTGTACTGCTTTGAGCAATTTGAAGCAACACATACCTTCACAGTACCCTATGGCTTCATTGTAAAGCAGCAAAAGTGAGATCTATTTAAAGGAAGAGGTGCTCATGTATATGTGCTTCTAGTTTTGATCCCATTTAATGTAAACAACAGAGGGACCAAACACACATTGTAATTTAAGGAGGTGCATGCAGTTTCACAGTTCATATCAAACAAAGGGTTTCATTATTTGTTGTTAGATCAGATTGTTCTAAACACTTATTCAGTAAACTGGTCCAGCCTTTTGTTTGCCTTTATAGTAACTGTTGTGATGAATAAGTAAGTTTGATAACTTTAGTAAGGATTGATATCAGTAAGGATTGATATCAGAAAGACTTGCTAGCGATGTTTGTTTCAAATTTTTTGACACATTAGATCCGTATAAATTTGTAAAACTTTAATTCAGAATGGTTTGATGAGGCAGGACTCATGTACTTTTGAGAGATAAAGTAACTGCTTCACCAAATCAGCCATGTATTTTATTCAAGACCATTTAACTCTAAAGGACAGTTCAAGATTAAGAAAGAGATTCACTACAAAAAAGTCATATCTATTTTCAGATTTATAAAGTTTTTTTTTTTAATTTAAGCAAGTCCATTTCAAAGTGGAATATTATGTAAAAAAAATACTTCTTTAATTATGTTGTAGTGTTATTTGATCATCAGAAACATGCTTGGAGTGCTGGTTGGGTTCTTCCATGCATTTTTAAGGAATTCTTGAATTCACCATGGCATCCTTCAGAAGTGCCTAAACACTTGTTTCCACAATGTGCCACAAAGTTTCTCCTTGGAGCTGCAGTACCCAGCCGAGCTTCCACCTCACAGAACACTCCTCACCCGCGCCTTTCCCAGCGAGTGGCAGAAGCAATTAGCAAACACCATGTGGAAATGTGAATCTGTTGAAATCATGTGAGCTACATTTCAGTGCATCACTTGTTAAGGAATAAGGCACAGCATTGTTTTGATGATGATGATGATGATGATGATGATGATGATGATGATGATGATGATGAAACAGATGCTTAAAGAAACAGAGGGCAATTTCGAGTGTCAAATTGAAAAGTAAAATTTCTTTTAAGCTATGTTTGATAAATATAGCATTTTATAACATCTGAAGGTAACATAACTACTTGATTGTGCATAATAATATGGAAAATGCATGATATCAAACAAATCCTGTTGTTAAAATCCACAAAATATTTTAAAAACACAGAATATTTTTAGCTCTTGGTGCTTAGAGACATCAGAAGCAATTTCTAACTTCTATCATCAAAAAAAAGCTTTTAGATGTCTACAGTGTGTTTTTTCTTTCTTGCTGCACTGATGAAGAACCTTACCGCCGTTGTATTTTTCTTACCCCTTTCTTGTCTTAGAGGTTGTTAAAAAGATCTGGTGTTTTGGACTTGAATCACATGGCAGCACTTTGCACTGAATTAAACTTTAATTAGACCTGTACTGGGAATATAAACAAACAACACCGACACTTGCTCTGCCCACCTTCCTCTCCCTCATCACTGTGCCTGAGTATGGACAGGGTCTGCTGCTGTGACCATAAAGGTCATGCTGCCGGTGTTGGTCTGGCCACGCTGTCATGGGAGGCTTCTGAAGGGCTCCAAGAGTCTAGCAAAGGCACAAACAGAAATGAAAGGGGATGAGCCAGAACTGTATGAGCTGCTACCAGATTGCCTGCAGACTTCTTCTGCTTCTGCTGAGTCCTACACTCTAACAAAGGCTTTGAGTTTATCTACAACTTACATTTTTTTAATAATTAGCAATTAGTTTCGTGTGCAAAGGTCTGGTCATTAACCCTTGTAAAGTCATTATTCATTTTCTTCTCTTCCTTCTTTTTCCCTTGACCTACATACATAGGAGGAAGTGAAAAATTAATAGATTTACATAATTTGTTTGGGTTAATGTGACAGACACGCAGCTTGCCTTATAATGAAGTTGCAGATCTTTGCTAAAAAGACTAAATTAATCACTGATGAATATGAAGTTATATAAGGTATATGCATTGGCAATGTTAGGGATATATGGCTCTGTCTCTTTTCTCTACATCTTTTATCTGCTTACACACACACGCACACCCCCCCGCCCCCCACACACACACACTACTGCACACTTACATAACCATAACATATAGGACTGGCGACAGTCAAATGTAAACATGACTGATTAAGGCAGGCCAACACTCCTTAGAGAGGGTGCAGAATGAGGAGAAAATAAAAGCAGACCTCACACTCCATTCTTTGCTTCACTTGATTGCACCCTTAAGTGTGCTGAGTGGAGCCCAGAGCTGGACGGTAACTCTGTGGCTTTTCCATTTGTATGACTTGTAACTTTTGATCATTTTCGGCATTAATGCCTGTCTTATACTTAGCCAAATCTCATTATTTTTCAAGGTAATGAATCTGAGAAGCTTTGGTCGGGTCCTGAAACTAGGAAATTAACCTGTGTGTTGCACAGAAGGGAAAACCGTGCAGCACAACATCAATGTGAAATTAAAGCTGCAAGCAGCCTCAAACGGCCCTCGCAGCTCTGCGTTGCTCGGGCCTATTGGCCATTGCGGGGGTTCCTGCAACGCCGCCCGCCGGCCACTGCAGATGTTCTCGCACAGTTCCTGCACCCGTCCGCCAAGTGATACTCATTGATGCGTTCAGCAGCACTCCCTTACGACGCACAAAAAATGTGGTGCAGATCGGCTGATGCAGGGAGGAGATACAACTGATGGATTAACATAGGGGGCGCAGTGGAGTCAAACTACAATGTAATCCTTTTGGGCTCTTTAGAGGTTCACTAGAGTCTATCTTAAAAAGTTTGGTGCAAATCGGATGATGCATATGGGATTTAAAGACAACCGCATGCTAATGGCGAGGGATTGAAATTTGCCGTTTGGCCACACCCCCACACGGCTCAGCCAGCAGCCAGCATTGACAGAGTTCATCAATATGTCATTTTATGCCATTTGGCACAGGATTAAACCCATGTGAATCATAGAGTAAGACATCCAGTAGACAAAACAGGTCACTTGCAGTTGGAAGTGGGCGGGGCTAAAGTGATGTCATCAATCCACCCTTACAATGTTATCAGGACTGGTTTGTAGTGAGACATATGAAGTCTGTTGCAGCTGTGACCTTGATCAATCACTGAAAGTTTGGTGCCTCTATGAGTTTTTGTGTCGCCAATTGAAAGTTTGGTGTCACAAGGCGAGTAGGCAAACTTTGACCCCAGGCAACCACCTTCAGCATGCACAAAAACTTGCCGTTTTGATAACTTTTAATCGGCCAAGCCTTATGAACAATCTGACCAAGTTTGAAGCCGATCTATCAAAATCCCTTTGATCAAATGCGAAGGCTGTAAACGGCCAAAATAGGGTCAAAATTGGAACTTCAATCCAAAATGGCCGACTTCCTGTTTGACTTGCCCTCTGACATTAATTGTATTTTCTGTGCGTCTTGGGGAGCTGTACAAGTGTACCAAATTTAATGTCTCTACGATGAAGTGAGGTCATAGCAGAGGGTATTTTGAAAGTTGCTAGGTGGCACTGTTGAGTCGCTTTTTTTGCAATTTTTGCGATGACATTAAAATACGTAAATTTCACACAGGCTCTATGCGTCTGCCAAGTTTGATGAGTTTTTGAATATGATAAAGCCCCCAAAAAGTCAATTTATTTGGCGGAAGCATAAGAAGAAGAAACAGTATGATTACAATAGGCCTTCGCAGAGCTTTGCTGCTAGGGCCTAATAATAAATAATACGATTACAATAGGCCTTCGCAGCGCTTCGCTGCTCGGGCCTAATTAGATACCATAAATATCATCCACAACAGAAACTCAGCAGCTGCTTCTTCATGCTGTCTTTTTTTGTCAAACTTCTGAGGGTCACAGCTCTATAAAAAAATAGAAAAAAAGCATCTCCTTGGAAAAGATCAAAGGGAGAATGATGTTTCTGAGTTTTTGCTTTGCTTGAAGCCAAAACTTTGAGCATGTCTGTCTCAATACAATCCAGACAGAATTTGTTTGCATCTTTTCTTTTCTCCAAATTTCTTCATATTTATTCAAGAGTTACATTTATGCTGACTAAGTGTGATGTCTAGGTATTTGTTGGTGTGGGATTTTTTGGAGTGTCTGTAGTGACAAGGCTCCACACACATATTTGCAGTGCCAGGGGGAATCAGCTGCTTGGCATAAAAATCCCACCCCTCTCCCAACTGACTGCCATTACCAGCCTTCAGTCATGGCCATAGACAAGAAGCAGCCTGTTGCAGCAGGGAGCCCAGAATGTTAACAGTGGGGGAGCCAAGAGGTGTAATTTGTTGCAAAGGTGAGATGCAGTTTCAAAAAGAAAATCTTAAATTGTGGAACTTACACAACATTTTTTAGTACACAATATTGTTCTGATTTGCAAGTATCTGAATTTGTACGTCATATATTCTATAACACATCTTGAAAATCTATTATATTCACTTTATTTCACATTTATGTACTACTGTGTGGTGGTGTGTATCTTATAAAATCCCTTTCATTTTGGGAATATGTTATTCTTGGAACTTTGATTCTGTCAAACTGGATTAAATCTAATGAAAAACTGTATGAGAAATTAAGAGTAATGGGAAATTCTAAATTTTCAACTGGTTTTTGGCTGAAATGTGTTGTAGTTGTCCTCTGTCTGGTACTCCAATGTCCAGCGGAAGCCAATCCACCACCACTGAAAGGTGAGCACTGCCTTGATTAGGCTGATGAGCTTTACCTGTGACCATTTGACCCAAAACAAGGACAGAAAACTGAGGAGATGATGAGAGTTTACTCTGGGTGTTTTGGAAGAAAATTACTTGCAACCAAACCAAAGGAAAACCATCTCTAAAAAAACTGAACTGAAAACCTGCCAGTGGGCTGGCTGCTAAATGAGGTTTTGGGCAACCATTTCTGGAGGTGTAAGCAAATGGAACTTAAGGTGAGTAAACCACATCACTGTTATCTCATACCTCCTTTAAACAGTCAGTTATCCTCAGTTATAGAAGGCTGAGAAATTTGACTGCTTTTATGTTATTCTTATTTAATCCCATTTTGCTGAACCCTCCAAGTGATTGTTTAAAACTCTGAATGCACATGTAATGGAAAATCAAATCTGCAAACGTAGTCCTGTTAATTTCATTTGGTGACTCCAAGCTTCTTTTTGATGGACAAACTTTTCCAACTCTACTTGGTGTGTCCTGTCCACCACAACTCTACCCCTGTCTTTACGTTACATATTTACGATCAACTGTTCTCCATAAAAAGAAAGCACACGTACTGGAATTGTTTGGATAACCTGAAGTTGGCAAGTAAAATGTTCAATTGTACAAAACGTAGAGAGAATGCTTTCAAAGAGCTATGGGACTTCAATATACAATATTTTGTACCTTGGTTGATGATTACTGGACTGTAAATGCATGTTGCCATTTGACTGCAAAACAGATTAATGTTGTTTTTCATCAGCTTTTATGGTTTTTGTAGCCATGTGTTTTCTGTACCTATTCATAGAATGTTACAAAAAATATTTTATAGTGCAGGCAGTATGGATTTTAAAATCTGTGGTGTTGAATAACTTTAGAAAATGGGTATATTTTGTTAGCTTGACTTTGAAGAAAAAAAACATGTTGACTGGTGAATTAACTGATGATTTGAATTTTACCTGTGTATATAAGAACTGCATATTGCAGCTGTTGCAAAATATATTGTTGTAGCATGTATTACATTTTAATAAAAGTATGCATCTTTATATTCTCATGAAAATGTGCATTTTTATTTGACCTAAACTATGAAAACACAATTTTTCCACATATTTGTATTGATTTCAATGACAATAGTTGTGTTAAAACCACATACACATTAGTTGTGTCAATAAAGACAATTTAATACATCACTGTAATTTGTTGCAATTAATGGGACCTGTGCTTTTATTTGTATTCCTGTAGCTTGTTTAATATTACTCAGACCATTTGTTGATCTCTATAACAGGAAATTGTTGGATTTTAATTTTTTTATTTGTCTTACCAGTTATTTTTAAGTATTGATCATTTTTGATTTATTCAATCTTGGATGACAAAATCTCTTAAAGAACATCTCAGTCAGTTGATTTAAATTGGAATTGGAAAATTTACAATAGCCTTAAGTCATGCACAACACTTCTCACTTGACCAGTGTGACGGTCATTAAATCAATTTTGCTGTTAGGTTTATTTTCTGTCTTGTCTTGAAAAGCAGTATTAGGTCCAGACGGACTGTTATTTATTCTATTTCACACTGTCTGAACTGACTCTTTGAGCTCTGATTTCCTGTCACAGCTGCTTTACTACATCTGTAGTCTCTGAAATGTGACTGTTTTTTAAAGTTAGATTGTGCAACTGTTGCATCACTTTAGGGGGCAGGCACTGATACTCTGATTGGTCACGGCCTGTTCCGTGTCTCCTGATTGCAGTTCCAAGGATGGCTTTACTGATTTTCTGAAGGGTCACCTTTGTTCCTACATTTTTCATTTCTGTGACTGCATGCGATCAGATGTTTCTTTTTCTCCTGTAATTTTTGCCACTTGAAGTGCAGATGGTACATGCAGAAACAAATGGTAAAATAATCTGTCTGTGATTTTTGAAAAGCACTTAAACAAAATTTTGTGCAAATTCCAAACGTTAGGAAGGGCATTTTCTGCTGCCGTCAGTATTTGCATATCAGTCCTTTTGCCATTTGTTGGATCTTTTATAGGCTTTTCTCAAAAAAATATTTTTGTATAGTACAACCATATGTTACCTTGCTGTAACTCTACACATACCTACTGTTTAGGCTGCTTAGGTAGGTATGCATTTCCTGATGGTCCTTGATCCACACTGCCCTGTATGTTTCCCTGGTTTAACACCTGATTAAGATGATTTGAGTTCTGTACAACCTCAGTAAACAGCCATCAATTGGAATCAGATTTGATGAAGCAGGGAAACAATTAAAACATTCAGGGCAATGTGGTTTGAGGACCAGGGAAGAAAAAGCACCTTTGTTGACTGCCACTGAAAAATAAACCGTTAATTTCAAGACATTGCTAGATTTTTCTTTTTTTCCCCAAAAATAAATATAAGAAAAATCCCAAAGCTGACATGAATTAGGAGGCAAGTCTGCATTTCAGTATTCCAGATGCATAGAGAAAGGCAAGTTGATGTTTTGCTTTGAGTGAAGAGAGAATTAAAAACATAGGCTGCTTCCCACAGAAGTTATTTAATGAATCATATCACTAATATAATTGCTATGACTTATTTCACACCATTTTAAAGAGTATTGTGCACAGGAATAAAGTGAATGATGCTTTAAAGTCTCTTCAATTCAACCAGCTCTTCCTACTTAGTGACATTCAGCACTAATGGCTGCCATTAGGCTTTTGCTTTAACTGACAATCTGTCTTTTACATCACTCTGAAGGAATGTATTCCCAGACTATGTCGAAATGTTTCAATTCAGTCACTTTGGGGTTTTCAAGCATAAATATTCCATTGAAAACCATAGCACAGGATCTCCAGTTGATTAGAGATTTGACAAGGCCAAAATCATAGTTGTTTTAGTTTTTTTTTGTTTTTTTTTTGAGCCACTAACTGGTAGCTTTGCTGGTTAGCTTCATGTCAAATGCTGTATTACTTGACCTTGAGATCAGAGCTTTGTTATGGGCTACATATGGGGAGTGACAAATGATGGTGAAAAGCAACCGTTTTCTGCTACTCTGGGTAAACCCAAGACACAGGATATTACAGTGACAAAGTTTTAACATTTTTCATCGTTCTTGCATTGCTGCCCTGCATGTGCACGTCTGCTCATACGACCTCAGAATTTCAAATGCACAAATTCCGGCAGTCGCTTGGCTGGAGGAGGGAAAGCTATTGTGGAGAGTGAACGACGTTACCTTTTCTTCCATCAATTAGCACAAACATTTCAGGTTCCTGAATCAACAGAGCAGCCCAGAATTATTACACTACTATTACCATGCTGATGTAATAGTAGTATTTTCTACTATTAGAAAAAAAAATAAATAAATTCTGAAATGGTGTTAGTTTTAATGCAGATGTAATGGTGCACAGATTTTTAAGATTTTTTTTTTCTTTTTCCTTGTCAGTTCATATAATATTTTCCCAGAAGGTTTAGGTGTTGTTTAGTGCTGGTTTGAGGCATGACTAAAATGCAGAGAAGAGATTGAGATTGTCATGCATAATTTAATGAAACAAAGAGAACATTTACAGGTCACCGTAACGGAAGAGAGCACAGGCAAGAACATGGAAGGAATGGAACAAACAGGGGAGCTTAAATACTGAGAGAGAGAGGTGAAAGTGACAAAGAAACCAGAGTAGCTAATCATCTGAGAAAGCAGCAGACTGAAAGTGCAGGAACAGGGAAATCAAAGGATAGGAAATGGCTGAGAAGAGGAGCAAGACGGCACAAGCAGAGGAAAAGGTAAGAGCTGAAGAACTTAAGAGACCGAACCACAAACTGACTTGATCAGAAACACTAATAAAAGAAGCTCAAAGCACAACCAATTGGATAAGGTGAACTAACTCAGGAATAACCTAAAATAACAAGAACTAACCAAATAAACGATAAAGATATTAAATGGAAACGGGTGAAAACCGTAATACAAACTTGAGGATCATAACATTGAGAGGTCCCTAAAGGGTTTAGCTTGGTGGGGAAACAGATCTCTGTTTTAGTAAGAAGGTATCATATTAGAGCTATCCCTTTGTGAGGTTTTAAACAGGATGTGGATAATCTAAAACTGAAGAAACTGTAAGAGGAGCAGTTGCCTATTCACTGTACTTAAGCACACACACACACTTTTAACATTGCAACACTTTATGCTCCCCTGAGGCAGCAGATGAATCCAATAAGATTTGTCACAGTGGTTTTCACAGATCATTTCATGGTTTATGTATGGTCTATCTACGTGTCACCAGGGTGGGTTTACACACTATCACCATCTTTGCTTGCTTGGCTTTTTGCATATTTGCTTTCGTTTTTATTGCTGCAAATTTATGAAAATAATTGGTAAAGAGGGTGAAGGACACAAATTTTAAGCTTGAAATTTAGCTTGTAAAAATATGTGAATAGTTTCTGCATTTGTCCTAAGTCATCTTCAGTTTATAGAATCCTCCGAGTAGCAGGCTTTGATTGACGTAGATTGCAGATAAGCTATGCATTATCAATGAACCTTAAGTCTAAGAGCTTTGGAGAATAAGGGGTGTACAAATTATTGATGGGCTTCTCCAGCCATTACAAGGTTTGTCATAGAAAGTCAAAGTAGAGCTGGTGACTTAAAAAAATTCAGTGCAACCGTTGTCTGCACATTTGAGTTTGTCCTTACCAAAAGCAGGTGGAGGTGGAACAATTGTTTTTCTGTGAATCATTTGTGGTAAATGTGGAAGAAAAAGTTACAAGTGACTCCATAACGAGCAGCAGTGTGGGATGTTTGTACAGAAATGAGAGAAAAGCTGTGAATGAGCTTTTATGTGGGAATGTGTGGTTGAATTACTGAGCATGTATAGATCTTTTTTTTTCTTTTTTTTATGTTGATCACCTTTAACAAACAAGTTAGCTATGATATTCTATTATGAAAGTACTTTCTCAAGAGATTAAGAGCTTTCTTGGCTTTGATGGAAGTTATTTTATCAAACACCATCTCTGAGAGAGGCCTTAACAAATTGTATGCTCTGATTGAAAAGTACATCATCTGCCTAACATCCTTAATGTTTAAAAACTTCTCATGGAAATTCTTGTATCAGTGCATGTCTACATGGCTTGACAGCACTTAGTCATTATTTAAATCTTTACACCTGGGACCAATTGTGATGTTTAATTCAAAAGTTAGTTTTTTTTTTCTTTCTTTGCAGTCATCAGTGGAACATGGTGTTCAGTTGATGGGTGTCTGATGTTGAACTGCTCCAAGTGGAGCATGAATTAGTCGGGGTATTTGTTACTTTGATCATTTTAAAGTAAAATGCTGAGTTGAGAAATGCAGTATCACTATAGACGTTGAGCTGATAATTGATTATGGACAGAATTATCAACATTGAATTTATTTTAACTTGCAAGGTGGTCTCATTTCTATGCAATTCTCTGTAAATAGCACAACTGAAACGAACCAACTTTCTTTTACTGGTTTTTAATATTTTTTTATTCATAATCCTACTGAGTTTCTTTAGCCTGACGGATAATCCAGAGAGGGGAGGGAAGTGGATCAGATTGATCTCATTACTGTCACCCTCCTAATAATAACCATAATAAATGGCAACTATTGTGGATAAATGTGCAGCAAATTGGCACATGAACTTTAATGAGCTGTATAAATAGGTTGTATTAAATATTCTTGACCTACATTCAGTTAGCAAATCTTAAAACGGTATCTTCCTACTATGTGAAGCTTTTGAATTAACAAAAAACTGTCAACTTTAGGTACATTTTTCCATTCTCTGTATGGAAAATTTTTTTAAAAATGAGTGATTTATTTAGAGTAATCTTAAAAGTTTACCCAGAAAATGGGAGGTTGTAGAATATTCAATGGTGAATGCACAACCAAGTGAGACGTGTCCATCTGATCCACTGACTACAGAGCAGAGAAGAGACAAAAGAAACGTGGAACCAGGAAAGACTCCATCAGTCTGGGTTTTATCTCATGACGGTTGTGAACTTGGAAACTTACAAGAATGAACACTATGAGCTGTCTTCTTTAACATCAGTAAAGGGTTGTATATTTTTTTTTTCTTTCCACCAAAAAGTGCTTCCTTCATTTTTGCACATGCTCAGTGCATTTGCTTTAAAAATACCTCAATATCATCCCATTTTAATTTCTGAACAAATGTCAGGTAGCTGAAATGAAATACTCAAATATGAGGGGTCAAGGAAAATGAACTCAATAAATGCAGGTGCTACCACAGCAAGCATTGTTTAGTTGATGCAACTCTTAGTAAAGGTGTGAAGCACTTCTAATTCATCACACTGAATCACTTTGTTGTTGTTTTTTTTTTTCAACAAACAAAAAACAGTACTTCACACATTGCAGAGGACTCGGGGAACAGATGAATATTTAATTTCTGCCTTCCTACTCTCCTTGCCTTTACTATTTTAGTCCAAAAAGCAGTTAGATTTATTTTTTTTTACCAAAAATAATGAGCTTAAATATGTCTAAATAACTATCATTTTCTTGCTTCCACAGTTAATCTTTTTTTGTTTTTGTTCCAAACGTCTGAAAGGCATATTTTCAGTTAATGCACTGTTGAATTGGTGAACAATGAGCTTGTGACCTTCTTTTCATTTTCTGACCTGGACTGTGGGTTTGAGAGCTCAGTGGGAAAAGTATCCATTTTTAAATCCGGCTTGCAAATATGACATCAGACAGCTCTGCTGGTTACTGAGAATGTTGACATTAATGCAAAATATGTGAAGCAATTAGTGAAGTGAGAAAATCTCGCGTAATTAGAAGAAAGCGAATCTGTTGCTGCTGTGACGAGGAGGAGGTGATGAAGAGAAGCTCCTTTGGCTCCAACAATACTGCTGTACTGGGGGGTGTCCCGTTTAGTTCCTTTTACATTAAATATTTTCCCGTCTTTCATAATTTCACATCCTCTTCTCCATGCCTTTCAGTATCATGTATAATTAGCTCGGGTTCTCATGTGTTGCTTTGAATTATTCATGTTGAGCATAGTTAAGTTCTGCATGAGGGAGAAATTGTCAGGTAAAGTTGTCACAGTACAATGAAAATGAGTAACAGATTTAGGGGCTTTGGAGAAGTTAAGTTGAGGAAGCTCAAATATTTTTTTAAAGGAGGCAAATATGGTAAATCCTAAAGTTCAATGTCAGTTAAAAACAATCTTCTGCAAAAAAATACAAATTGGCTGTCATATTTAAAACTATACAAGCAGACACTATTTCATATATTATAGCTAATTTGGTATAATTTACATGTTTTAAAAAAATAAAATTTTGGGGGTGGGGGGAAATGCAAATATTGTTTATGCCCGTATAAGGCTCTTGGTCACAGATTTGTGTTCAGCGAGGATAGGTTCTGAGTGCAAGTGAACACACTGTAAATTATTGAAGACAAGCTACAGAAAATCCTCTGACATGCAGCAGGTCTGTGCTCATTAGTTAAAGTTGATGCAGAAACTGAATAATTGCTCACCTTGAGATCTGCTACAGTATGCAAGATGATGTATGCACATCAAACAAACCCATGTATCAGCCAGGAAGTAGTGAGACATTATGTCACTATTTTTGTTTCGTCTTAATTAATTTGAATATTTTGCAGCTGTAAATTGTTTTCTCTTTATATGTAGGATCACTCCTGTTGGTAATGAGCTCCATACTTGTTCAAGCAGAGGCCCACAGTCCAAAGTACTTGAGCTATATCTGAACTAGGAAGTGACGTTTTGCTCTGGTATCATCTCACTCTTTGTTGGAACCACAGTCTCACTAACCCTCAAAGTATGAAGGGAGCCTCTAAGGGGTTTTCAGACCAGAACGCTGCGGATAGTTCAAGTTAATGAGAGCACAACAGTCATAAATCAAATGATCTCAATAGAGTTGAAGATGAAATGCTAAAGGTCTGCTACGACAGGAACCACTGGGATGGAGTCCCCAGAAATAGACGGAAGAGCTCCTTATTTAGGACAGAAACAATCAGCTTAGCGAAGCAGAAACTGGAGCTGCAAAAAACATTAGCAGTAAAGTCTACAAATGCTAAGATAACCTTAGCATTTATTTATCTTATAACCAAATGCTATAGTGACAGAAGCTATATAATTTTTTTTAAACTTACTTTTACATGTCCCATACTTGATCAGAAGCATTTGCAATCATGAAAATAATCAAGAGTGTGGTTCCTCTAAAATAAGGAAAAATGGGTTTTGGGGGTGTAAATACACACACATATTTTTTTCATGTTACTTTGTGTTGGTACATTTTAACAGTTTTAAAGATAATTTGTAATGTTTTATTAGGCTTTCATGTTCCTCTGAAGTGAATCTTATCAACTCTGGAGCTGTTACTATTAACATTTGGTTAAAATAGAAGACTGAAAAAAACACAGGAAAATAAAATTACAATTAACAAATGCATCAATGAGTAGAATATTATACATTTTATAAACGGTACAATTTAATAGTGCTTAAATGTATTATTGGAACTAAAGTGGAAAATACATGGTCATTTATAAAAACAATTGTTGCGTTGTTAGTTTGTTTTTTATTGGACCGTTAATATATTTCGCCTTTTATTTATTTTTTTGTCAGTTTCGGTTCTCCATCGTCTGTGTTAAAGACTTGGAGATCACCAAAACCTACAATGTCAAAACCACTGTATACATGCAGAAAGCTGTTGAAATGGCAGACAAATATCACGTCTAAAAATGGAATGAATCACTTTTATCAATGTCTAAATGTTTTTTTTTTTTAATTATTTTTATTTCATATACTACGCTTTACACTCGTCTTTCGAGAGATGTTTGATTTGTCTTGCACATAAACGTAAAAAATAGCTGACATAACTTCTCCATATAATCTGCCTCGAGTTATAGGCATAACTGTAACCGACTTCAAGCATAACCTCAAGAGGGAATCCCTCCACCTCGCCCCCTCACCCACACCTCATCCTCCCTCCCCGTGCAACACGGAACTTATCCTTCTCTCGGTGCGCTCTTCAGCAGGGGTCGCTACTCTCCGTGTGAGAGTAGCAGTCAAAGCAGTGATCGGGTTTCCAGCTTTCATCAGCTCCCCTCAGACTAAGGATTCCTTCCTCCGCTCGGCTTCACCTGCAGCGCGCTCTCTTCTGGAAACTTGCAGCTGGAGACGGAGCTTCGTCTGGAAGAGCGCGGAGCAACTGACCCTGAGAACCGGATACCATGCTTTACTTCTGGATACCCACGGCTTGGCTCACCGGGATCGCTTTCCTCTTTGGATTTCAAGGCAAGGGATCGTTTAATTATTGTCTTCTTAAATGACTTGACAGGGTTTTTTTTCTGCGTAAGTTCAGAGGGAAATAACTACAGTGGATGTTTAAATGTGCGTTTCTCCGTCTGACGCTAACTGGATCTAAGAAGGTAGGAGTATCTTTCTTCCCTGAAAACATCTGACAAGGCAGAAAAGTATGCAGCAGCAGCAGCAGCAGCCGCCGTGAAGCCCCAGACTTCACCCTGTGTGACAGTAGCGCTGTCTTCACTCCACGTTGCTGATGAGTGTAGGGGATGAGCTGCTAGAGGTCTCTGTGTACGGCAGCATTGTGTGACAGAGGAAAACAACACTAGCGGGTGATGGTGCAGGTGACTGTTTCAGCAGAGTTGACTGGGCTCTTGGCTTCAGTGTAAAGCTTCAGATCTGTTTGAATCACTTTGCCATCTTGCACCTCGTTTTGCTCCTTAGAGTCTTAGAGTTATATGTACATCCATTTGGATTGATCACATTAGAGTCGTAGGACTTATTATGGCACAACTTTTTCCAGAGAGTACATACATTTGGAGTGTGTGATTCATGTGGCCCACAAGGGTGTTTGAAGATGACAAGGAAGTGCTGCAGGAAACGGGAATTAAACCTGTAGCAGCCGGGCAACATGATAAACAGAAAAAAGGGAATTCATTTTGAATTCATTACCCCTGCATTTTCCTTTCTACTTGTATCTCAACATAAATGACTGAATGTAAGAGAGTCTACTCTAAAATGAAATGTATCTGTATTTGATGTTGGAGCTGTTACTTGGTATGCTTGGCTTTCAGTTAAATAGTCTGAACACTCTACAACACTTCAGGCTGAGTGCTGGAACAAGAATTGACAACGGTGAACATGATGAGCTTTTTCTCTGCTTAAATCAAGACACATGCTGAGGTGTCAGGAAGAGTGCTCCACAGAGAGACTGTCAGGCTTTCACATCCCATTAATATGTTGCCTTTAGTTGTCCACATGGCTAAACGTGTATTATGATTTGCCACTTTGTGTTTTTGAATGTGTTTAAATTTGTACAGTTTTAGTATAACTGTTAAATGTGAATTTTAGCCTACAAACATTGGTTTCTTGGCAGATGTGTGCAGATGTAAATTTGTTCATTCATTTAGTGCCGTTTGCTGCTGTTCTACTGAAACCAACAACTTATTGGGTGCTGCTTTTCATGATGTCCTGTTTCCCATACAACAGTAAAAATGTACACAAAAAAAGACCCGTGCTTAAAATTCCCTTGACTATCTCAGTTCTTGGCTTTTGTCTCTTATTGTAACCTTCTTCATTAGTTTGCACCAAATGCCACTTCTTCCTCTATTTGACTTGCTTATCACCTGTTGTTGTCGCCTCCTTTTCCTTTTTAACTCATGTTGTTGAATCATTCTCCATCACTCTGATTTAAGTTGTTTCTTTCTATCTGCACTGCTTGGCAAGAGTGTCCACCAAAATAAAAAAATAACACTTGCATTGCACCGTCTTTAGCTTTGATTACAGCCCTGTTCCAGAGTCCAATCTTCATACTCCCTATCAAACTGAAGGCCTTTTTTATCCCGTTAGCCTCAAAGATTTTAGTTTTTCTTGTAGCTACACTGCTATTCATTCTCAGTTCCTTGAGTTTCCTTTGCATAGTTCATTTTCCCTTGCTTTTACAACTAAATGTAACCCAGAGTGGCTGACATTACGTTTTTTTTTTGTTTTTTTTTCATCTACATTCCATCCTCAAAGATGATGGCTCTCCGTTTTCATCAGTTTAATATTGCTTTGGTGAGTTCCTTACCCAATTTTTTAGCAGTTTTTGCAATGTCCTTAGATGTTTTCACTGTTTAATGTGTGTCAGTGGTTTGGCCTTTCTTAAACAAACCAACATATTTTCCGCAACAACACAAAATGACTTTCTACACAGTGTTATAGAAAATGGGAAGCTGATTGCATTAGCTGGGGTTAAATAAATTGTTGCCAGCTGGAATACAAGTACCCATGCTCTAATTATCCAATAGGAGGCATAAAGCTATTTGCGTTGTTAAATCCAAGCTGGCACTTTTTTTTTTTTTTTTTTTTGCACCTAGGCATTGTATGTTCTCCAACATTTTAGACCCACAACAGAAAGGAAACTAACTGCAAACACATTTTGTATTGTCTCATAGCAGCTGTGATGCCCATATCACTCCAGGCCTACTTTTGAACTTGGAGATAGAAACTGATTTGCACATTTGACCCTCACTGTTCCTGGCTTTTCCCTAAATGTAGCTAGTATACATAAACGGTCTCCTTTTTAAAACAGCATAGACAGTTGCTATTTAATATGAATACTTTATTTCCTTTTTGATACTCCGCACAGCTGCTTCCATCTCAAATATTATCCTATGCTACACTCAGCTTTAATCACACAGGTACACACTTTCTTTCAACCACAAAGCCAGCTGCTAAAGCATAAAAAGAAAACATTACTGGAGTTTTCTGTACTTTTTAGAGCAAATCAATTACAAGGAAAAAAAAACACCTTTGTTTTTGTACCACAATGCAGAAACAGTTTGCAGAAGCATTATCAAGCCTTAGTCTGTATAAAATTTGCAGATCTGTTCTAGTTTTTCTTTATATTTAAACTTGAATGTTTCATATTATGGATTAAATTTTAATCAAATTTATGACCAAAATAAATGCACGCACTTTTCAAATGATTGCTAATGGAAATGGCTATCTCAGGCAACCAGACTCTGTCAGAAAAAGTGATTATCCACCATGCTAAATCATAAATTAGCTCAGTCACAAAAGTATATTGTTCTTTGATCTGACAACATGGAACAAATCTTTTAAACAAGGCAATGGTTTGGGGAATGATTTGTATGTCCAAATTTGTTCCTACTTTCTTTGCAATGTTACTCGGGTTACTCAGTTTAATGTCTTCATTCATGTTTTTTCTTATGCGCCAAATGAATTGGTGTGCTACTGCCACTGTGACCTACAGTCTGTATTGTGGATTTTTCCAGTTTTGGTATAACGTCTTGTCATTATTCTTCCACGATGAAAGTGCTGAGGCATTTGTAAAAATGTAGAAAGTATAGATATTTATCTTAAACTGTAGGGGGGAAGTCATCAGAAAATAAACACTCAAGGTACATATATGAATAATCTATTTAGGTACAGTAATGGAATATTTTTACTTCACTTGACACCTCTGGGTATATTTATGCATATGCTGCCAGCATGTTTCATTTATCATTTATGGCTATGTAAACACATGTGGATTGAAGTCTGGCATCAAAAAAAAAGCTCTCACTGAAGGTGCAGTAGGAGTATTGGTCAGGGTAGATGAAGTGAGATCAATGAAGGGGGAAATTATTTGTTTTGGAAGTTGAAAACCATTGTATTTTGTCCATACATCCATCCATTTTCTTGCACCCTTGTCCCTTAGTATGGTCGGGAGGGGTTGCTGGTGCCTATCTCCAGCTTACGTTTCAGGTGAGAGGCGGGGTACACCCTGGACAGGTCGCCAGTCTGTCGCAAATTGTATTTTGTGGCACTACTCATTATTCTTGCAGGCTAATTTCCTACACATTCTTAATGGAGCACTTGTGGGATTGGCAGCAGAACGGAGACTCGTGCAGTGTGAATCTGGGTTAGTGCATTAATGACTCATCCATACCGGTCACTAAAGAACAAAGAATACAATATAAACCACTGCAGATATCTTCATTAAACAATAAAACAAGGGCTAGCAAAAGCCATCATTGGATAGTTGCAAGGATAAAGACGGCTGACCAAAAAGAACACAATTTTGGGGCCATTCTCCCAAAAAAAAAAAAATAATACTCTCAAAAATGTTCATGGTACTGCTGAGACAAAATTGAAATGTTTGGTTGGATTTGCAATTTCCATTCCATCTAGTATAATAAGACGGCATTCTAGAAAAAAAATAACATTCTTTTGATAATATGATGGTCTGAGACTGCTTTGCTCCTTCAAGAGCAAGAAGATTTGTCATAATTGAAGTTACATATTATGCTCCTCACTAGAACGACTGTATGAAGAATATTCGGCCACCTTAAGATGTAATGCATTTTGGATATATAGCAGGAAGATGATCCAAAGCACATCAACAAGTCCATTGTCAAGAACTATAAACAACAAAAATGCAAACCAATCAAATTTTCACCTTTGCACACCATGTTTGAATTTCTATTGCAATGGTTGAGAATGAATAGAAGTTAGAGTGGAGACAGTGTTATAGGACTTAAGAATTATCACCTTTGGACCTGCGCAAGTGTTTCCCTATTAAATACTTAATTTGCATACAAATCTATTAATCTTTAAGTTAATCTTGCTAAGACAAACACCGTAGATACTTTTTCATACTCAAGTAATGTTTCAGTAAAAGTTTGACTTTTTTTTGGTCAATTAGTAAGTTATGTTAGATCAGGGCACTTACACCAATTATATCTTGGTCAAATACAAGATGGAATAATAGCAATAAGAAGTATGGGGGCGGGGGGCACATTAATAAGGGGTTTGGTTATTTATTGATTGGGTTTTGGTGAGAGACGAACACTGAACTTGGTGATTTGTTTAAAACAAAAAAAACTATAAAAACATGAAGAGGTTTGTGTGGAAATAATTGCAAATTATGTTGAGTTCTTTGCAACTAAAGTGATTTGTTAGAACAAATCACTTCTATCTTGTTAGATATGTTCTATCATGGATATGGTAGAACATATGATAGAACATATCAACTAAAGTGATATGTTCTTTTTTCCTCTGAGTCAGATTGTGTTCAGTTTGGATTTCTCTAGCAGCACCACTATAGATCTGGTCACTGTACAGGAGACGAAGATGGTTGAGTCGGGCTGAAACTACGGATCATATAGTCTCACAGATGAGTTCTGTTTCACATGTGCCAGTTGGCAAATAAGTATGGGCTTTCAAAGTGAGGTAGAGCTACCCCCCCTCCCCCGGTCAGACTAAATTACTGCTATTTCAGTAAACTTTTTACTGTTTCTATGTTGTGGGATTTAGCTTCTTTAACTGTCAGTTGTCTTATCTCTTATATTGCCAGTGTCCAATTTCCAATGACCAAGATTGGCCTTACCCTTCATGATATTTTTCTCATCCAGCCATTGTCTAGGTCAGCTTATCTTTGTATGATAATGCGTGTGTCCATAGAAGTCACTGGGCAACAGGCGGGTTACACCTCGGACATGTTGCCAGTCAAACACGGGGCAACAGTGAGCTCAAGTGCTCCCTTATGTTTGTTGTTGATCATGTACTTCACAGTGTTTCTCATGCTGTAAAAGCAGCTGCGTCTCTTCACATTATGAATATGTTCTTTTGTCCCGGGTACATCCCCCAGAAGAACACAATTGTTCCTGGCAGTTTATTGTAAACACTGCGTTAATTCATGCATCAAGCTATTATTGATCCATACGTCCTAAGCCAAATGTAGCAGGACATGTAACCTTTTTTTTTCAAAACGGTCCAGCTTCCTGTGAGTTATTTCTACAAGTAGAATGGCTTTATTATTTGTAGGTAAGAATTATAACTTACTAAGCAACAAATTGGTCTGTTTTTAAATGATCAGAAAATGTAATCATTTGACTAAGAACTTAACTTTCAACTTGGAACAATATTATGGTAGCTATTCAGAACTGTTTGGCGATTTCACATGTCTGTAAAACCTGTAAATAGTCAGAGGAGGAGGATGTGTGACTATAAATCCTGAAGAAGTTGCTTCAGTCATTCGTTTCCTGCGGCATCATGAACTGAGCAACGTTCAAACGCAAACTGAATATTTACTGTGGCATGGTCCATGGCTTCTGGCAAATAATTTAAATCTCAGGATGGCACATGGTTGCAATTATTTACAATTAGGTTTTTAAAGAACCTGTCAATCTTTTACGTAGGTTTCAGAAGACACTTGATTCCCCATGATATCAGTCAGTCCATCTTCTCTCATGAGGACTTCAGCATTCTGATGCTGGATTGTAAACCTTTCAAAGCAAAAATTGTGATAAAAGCATTTACATTAGACTATTATACTTGCCTCCTTTTATACAGCAGCTCATGTGTAAATGATCAAAGTCTTTACGCATCAAGTTCAGTATTAACACTTAACACCTGCAGTGTTCTCCGTCTGTTATACACACTCACCCACCCACCTACAGACACGCACATTTCTTCATGTCTGACTCCACTGGGGTTTTCACTGTGGGAATAGAGCTAAATTAGCATGACAAATTAGGATCCAAACCTTTTCACAGCAAGCGCAGCATCACAGTAACAGCTTCTCATCTTAAATATGTCCCCTGGTATCAGCATTAATACAGCAGGCTGACCTTTCAACACACTGCTTACTTCATTTTTGTGTATTGCTAAACTCCACATGAAGCAAAGTATAGATAACAACCATAAACGTCTGAGAAGTAGCTCTTGACAGGAGAAACCGATTGGGTGCTGATTGGTTGTTTGATGGTTTGAGCTTAAAGGTTGTCGTTTTCTTGTCTTTTTTCATTGTTGTGCAACAATAGGTTTGGTGCATCTGGTTAACTTAATTAATGCCAAAGGCAATTATTAATACAATTAGTCATTTACATCAAAATTGGCAAGTGGTTCACCGCCCTATAATCACAAAAATAATGAGCAAATAGCTTTCAGTCTTATTGCTTTAAAATACTGCCTTGCTAATTCTTGGGTGATGGCTGATGTTCTCAAACAGCATAGCTCTTTATGTGTGTCTTGAACACAACTTATCTCTGAAATATAAAATATTATTCACAAAAACAATCAAACCTTTCTGTTGACTACATTAAGTCACAACTGCACCTTAGGCTTTTTGATTAAAAATATATTTTATCCTTTTGATCCGTTAATAAAAGCAGCTGGTAAATGCTGAACTGGAAATTCAACTTGTGAATGCTTTACATGAGACTTGTATCCCAACTTTATATTTGCTTTCATTTGTTTCGTTTAACTTAAAACAGATTTTGGTTTTCCACGCCTTCTCCTCCTTTTTTTTTTTTCTTTTCTTTCTTTTCCAGCATGGGTGTACAGTTTATCTTGTATAGCTGCTTTATTTCAGGTAATCCAAACACATAAGTGTTTACAACAAAGAGCATTTCGAAGTATGATGTCATAAGAATAATCTTTTGTACAGTCATGACGATGAAAAATCATTTCCCATCATTTATTCAAATAAATAATTTGACTATGTAGTCCTTGATTTATGTTCAAGAACAGCACAATAACACTTCTTTTATATTTCAATTTAATTCTATTCTGCTTAGCCTTGTTTACAACCTTGATGGTGGCAGAGTCAAGTTTCTCTCTACTTGTTTTTGTTTTCATTTACTTCTTGACTTTTCAGAGGCAAAGACAAACGGGATGAAATATCACTTTATAAGATACTTTGACCCCCTCGATGCACAGCTACGCATCAGGTCAGGTGTTCATTCTCACCTGATGTGGTGTTCTGCTGCTTATCAATTTATGTTTCTTCACAGGCAATATTGCTTGCGAATGATTTAGTTCTTTTTTTTTTTTTTTTATAAAAGTCATGAATAAGTGAGAGTGCGGATTAAGGCAGGCAGTTCACCACATATTGAACTGCCTGCCTTGATCCACGCAGCGTCATAGTTGATCTGCTCCAGACTAAATAACATCAATTTCATCCTCCTGATCTGGGCAGTTTATTTAAACTGCAACTATGTATCAGTCTGAATAGCTGTACCAGAGCTTCCTGTTGCTTATTTAACTTTTTTTTAACTTGTAAATATGTCTTGCCTAGTACTATGGAGAGCTTATTTTTATCAGAATTTTAGGCAATATCAAATTCTGATCAAATTTGATCAGAAAATCAGTGAAATCGTTCACTGATTTTTAGAAAGGAAATTAGCCCAAATATACCCTTTTTAGAATACGGATCAGTGCTAGGACTTGTGCCTCCATCTTTCACATTAATTAACCTCACTTAGATTCAGAACACACTGAGTAATCTCGTTATGCAGTAATTTTATTTTTCAAAAAAAGACCTAACAAGCCAGCAGAACAGACCCTATTAAATTTAAACAGGCAAAACTAATTTACACAGTTAATCAGTTAAGCAAAGCAATATCAGTCAGTAATATTTGTTTCAATGTATTTACTTTGTTTTTCTTCATGTGAATGTCACCTATTAAAAAATGCAGATGTAGTGCAGACAGATTTTACATTAAAACTGGAAACCTGATCAGTATTACAACTGTTATCCGAGTAAAGGTGGACCAGGTTGATTATCAGTGGTGATTGACTTGACTTGGCGCTATAGGATGAATCACTGTGGGATGGGGCTGCTTTAGTGTAAAGACAAACTGATGCTAAAATTTAGTTTTAACATTTTGCTCCCATTTTGAAATTAATTTTGAAACACCCATTTGAAAATATTTTAGTCATAACACTGAACCTCATTGCATAGCAAATATATTGGGTACTTCCTTATAAGTGTCTTTTGGTTTATATACTATATATTGAGAACATTGCAGATAATGCTGTAATTGGTTTACAAATCTGAATTCCTTTCTGTGAAATGTCTGGTAATCTATGTACTTATCAATAATCCCTGCTCCTTACACAAATATATATATATATATATATATATTTGTGTAAGTTTTAGGATGTGTAACATAAATTCTCTTTTTTTTTTTTTCATTTTAATCCAGTGTCTCCACAGTGAAGTTTTGGTGTAAACACATTACATTCTTGTCAGCAGATGCTCATTGAAATGCTGCGAGTTAGATATTGAAAGTAAAGTGCCTGGAGATAAGCAGGTGGAGCCATAAAGGCACAGCAGAAGGAGAAGGAAAAATACAGTAGTAATAATGATGGGAACATGACATCTGTTACTGGCTGCATTTCCATTTCAAATATGTGCAAATCTTTGCCTACATTCTGCTAATGTTACCAAAAACACAATTTTGCAACAGTGGTTTTCCCATTAAATAAAAAAATTAATTAAAATCACCCATGAATAAGCTTGTTCATCTAAAAGATGAGTCTTTTGGAATCATGGCACCAACAGATGCAAACATTTACATGTGATATAGTCATAATTCAGCAATGGGGCAAGAGCTCATCTATCATCCATCAGAGGAGACGTTGGTGTCATATACTTGGCAGCAGCTAAGTATGCTTGGGGAAATTGTAGTCAGCGATTTTACATAAAAGCTATGGATTCAATGCGTTTCAATGACGCAACTTTTTATGAACTGCAATGCTGTGAGAGCTCTAATGGCGCCAGCTTCACATTGTTCTAAAAAAGAACGATCCTCCTCCTACTACGTCATGTCATCATCTTGTTTTCGCCAGTAGTAGCATCCGGCTGTTCATCACATAACTCATGTTATGCGAATAAAGTGTTTCCATTGCAGTTTTACTAAATAAATTTACCTTATCCTGGCGCAAAAACTGTTTTTTTTTGTTTGTTTGTTTTGTTTTTGTTTGGTTTTTTTGTTTAATTGCTGTGTTTTCAACAAGCAAATTTATTTTTGTCATCTGTTTAAGGGAAGTGTAGCTACTGTTGCTCAACTCAATATTTTAAGAACTTTATCTTATGACTTCAGGATAATATGGAATGGAATAAACTGATTTCTTAAACAGAAATCAACAGTTTTCACCCATGTTTTGGTCACAATCTTCATGCAAGTTTGATCTGCAGTTTTGCAATTTCTGCCATTGTGGTGCTGGAATAAGTAATTCTATGGCAATGGAAACAAAAATGTGAGTATGGTTCTTGCTTATCCAAAGATTACTGCCCTAAATGACATCCACTCCCAGTTGTCCTCCTGTCTGACGTTGAACTGAGTCAGTGTGTGCCCTGGTCCCACCCCAGATTCCACTAAGACCATTAGCTTCCAGCCATTTGATTAAATGTTACCATTGATTCCCACAGGAAATGAGTCGGTACAGCAACATCTGATCACATCTGCCAGCTCCCTAATGGTGAGTTATCAGTGGTAGAAAGAGGGAGTGGAGGAGGCAAGAGTTCACATTAACATTGATGGGGTGAAAGAACATGAAGCTGCACACATCAACAACACCCAGCCTCCTGTTGTGCGTGAGTTTGCCACTGCTTTGAGCAGCCTGAGGCCTTCACATTATATTGCACTAGCTGTTAGAAGTAACAATGTTTAAACATTAGGCTTTTGATTTCGTGTTCTCTATCATAGATGATGTTGGCTCATTAAACTGGGCCCATTCTGTGTGGATTTATATTCTACCCTTTGCTCAAAAGATTACATTCAAGACATTTTGTTGCCATTTTGTTTAGGTTTTACGTTTCTCTCTGACGTTTTACCTTAACGTGACAAGTGCAAGTTCCGATAGTGGTTAATAGACAGCAATATTAAAGCAGGATGTGCTAAGGGGGAAAAAAATTCAAGAAGTGTGACACTGAATATAATTTAGCTCGGATCCTTTCATCCAAGTTGTCACTTGTTTTATCACATCAAACTCCTTAATATCAGCACCCGTTCTCGATAAGAAAAAGCACTCTTTGTTCCTGCAACTCAGATTGAGAAATTGTTTGAGGAACAAGATATTCTATGGATATTATTATTTAAATACATGCCTCACAAATGATTAATCATTTTTGCTTTTGATATTTTCTGGACTAGTGGTGATGTAGTTGTTGGCAATAAATGCTGAAGGATCAAAACCATTGTGACAGCATTCAGGTTTCCATCAAAAACATTGTCAAGGCAATTATCTCTGCAGTTAATAACTGTAGCTTTAATAATTGGCTTACTTTAATTTTATAAATTTAAGGTAAGTTTAAGAACAGATTAATAATCTTGGATAATTTGGGGACAACTTAAATAGTGAATGGTTGGCCAAAAAAGTATCTGAATTCATTGTTTATGAAAAGGTCAAGAGACGAAACAGGACATCGATGCAGAGGTTATAACACAATGTTCTGAAAAAGGTTTCACACAGCTAGGCTAAAAAGTGACGGACAAGAAGAGATGCATCCTAAAGTTCTGTTATGCCTGAGTGTTGCTTTGAAATATTGCTTTAATTAGCATGTTTATGCAAAGCTCTGCCTATTTCCACAAAACTCCTCCTTGGAACCTCGGTCTCCAGCCAAGCTTCTGCATCACCACTCCTTCCCCTATGCCTTCATTACTGAGCTCCACCACACTAGCAGCAGGAGCAATTGGCAAACAAATGCTAATAACTGGCACTACAGAATAGATGAATGGATGAAAATAGTAATCTTCTGGCACATTTGTTAAGTCCAATTTTTACGATACATGGGGAATCCTGTCCTGTCTTTTTTTCATATCTGAAGTAGACATGAAATATGAGAGAAGCATCTGATGCAAAGTGATTTCTGCTCAACAGGCATTTCAAGAATAACCAAAAGCCTGGCGTAGCTCCATGTGTGTAGCTCGTAGAGAATTGTGTGCTCATAGGTATTGTAGTCATATTTGTCTTTACATCATTGCTTTGAGCAGTTGGGTTTATTTTAAGAGCTATTTTAACAGACTGAAGCAGTAGAAAAGTTTCTACCTATTTATGCTTCAGTTGGATTTCACCTTTGTAGTGTTTCAAATAAGGTTTTCAAACGAGAGGAAACACAATGACAACATTTTGCTGTGTATTTGTGACGGAAATGAAATGAAGAATATGATTAGGGCACTTTCTTACAAAAGAAATTGCGTAGAAGAAGCGTAGAAGGATAGAAACTGTTGCTAGCTTTGAATTTAACGTTCTGTTACCAATTTCACCTGGATAGAATGAAGTTTGTAGCGGTACAAACTTCATTTTATAAGAAAACAGTCTTGCACAAAGATGCCTCCTGTGCTGTTCCAAACAAAATGCATACAAATGATCATATTCATACAACCCATGATGTTTGGGCTGGATTTTGTGACTTCCTGACCAGTATTCTTACAAATGGTTTCTCTCAAATTAAACATGAATAGAAATACGTGGAAACAACCTGAAGCTTGATAATGTTGCACCATCATTTATGTAAACGTTCTGCAGGACATCCGCATATACAGTAATGTTTGCTGTATTTTGTTTGAAAAAGTCTTACTGCCACACATCATCCAGTTTAAATTCCGTTTGTCAATATCTGGAGGAATATAGATGGCTGGCTGCTCCTGTGTGGCAGGACCAAGGTGATCTTATAGTCACAGAGCTGTGATGTTATGAAGATAAACTATAATTTCTTATTGATTTTTTTTTTATTTTATTTTTCTGTGCACACTTGCTGTGTATTTGAATATTTTCAGCACTTGTAGGATGAAAATGTGGTCACGGATGGAAAGACCAGTGTGGGTACACTGAATAAATATTCCTGATCATGAAAAGGTAACGGAATTACTAAAACTATGTTGGGTCTTCTCTCTGTAGTATTTACAGTCCATTTCAAGAGCCTATGTTTCTTTGGTAAATAATTGCAACAATATATTAGAAATCTTGTATTAAAGTGAAAAGTTGCCTGCAAAAAAAAGAAATTCAGTTAAGCTGCAGTTGAGAACTACAGCTCACTGCATTCAATTACCTATCAAAATAAGCTGTTTTTACAGCAATATCTTACTGGAAGAAAGGAACATCAGCCTTTTAGCAGAAAAGCTGATTTTTTTTTTTGTATATTTCTCTTTTTTTGTTCGTCTTCATCTTGTTGACCTTTGTTTTGGTATTGCAACAACATTCACTCTTCACAATAAGAGTGAATGTTGTTTGAAATTCATATTTCCAAGCTCATTTTGTCTCCGACAAATGGACAACAATAGCTACTTGACACAGTAAAAACAAGAGCACACCAAAGAGTCGTGCTAGACCTTTAGTCAAAGACTTTAAAGCAGTTTATAAATAACTGTTAAATGTTTTTTTGTTTTTTTTATATAGATGGTGTAGGCTAAGTTAACCACCTGTTTTCTTTTCTACACCTCCAGGCATCATCTCAGTCAGTCACGAGCTGTTTGTCTGAGTGGAATGAAACATAAGTGCAAAAATGTGTCTTTTAGCCTTTAGTAAATGTATGTGTGCATGTCTATCAAAAAACATATCTTTTAATTTACCTTTTAATCCTGTGCATCAATGATTTCGTACTCATACCTGGTCTAGTTATTCATTTTTCTGATCACTAATTTGTCTTTCTTTTTCTTTACCGTCCCGGGTTCTGGATTGCGCTACCTTAACCTGTGGCACTTCAAATACAGGTAAAAAAAAAGAAAACGCGGAAACTTCTGTAAAGCACATATTTGGCTTTGTCTAGATTTCAAGGTGCTCTGTATGGGTTCAGTGTGTAATCTTGCAGTGGGTGTAGACAATGTGCCAACAAGGATTGTAATTTAATCACCGTAATGTCAGCAGCTCTCTACTACATTGCACTGTTTTGACTGGCAAGTTGCCAAATGCATGTTTTTTTTTTCACCTCATGCGGTGACCATCGTATGCTTGGTTTGAACGATATGTCATGAGGTTCAGTCGTCTTGGTCTTGCAATGTAAATTCTAATAATACTGTTTGACTCTATATTTACAAATCTGTATCTACGGTTCAGGTGGAGTAGATTGGCCAAACTCAGGATGCATTTCGGCATCACTTCTGAAGCAGCTTGTTGTTGGTGTTGAAAAGCAGACAGACTGTCACTCTGTTGTGATTCTATAAATGTTGTTCATGCAGTCAATGCAGTTCCCTACAACAGTCTGCTCATACATTACAAGTGAGTGTTTAAAAGCATATTCGGGTGTCGCGACAGTTTAGCTAATAATAAAGTGTTTTCATGTTGATGATGACTAGTGTGCTTCATTGAACCATTGCTGTGTTTTGAGAGATTTTTTTTATTTACTTTTTAATGCAAGAAAAAAAAAACAACAAAAAAAAAACTTGTGAAAAGGTTGTGGCTTTGTCCAGGGCTTAAAACCCAATACGAATTGAGCATTTTTGACACTTTACATTTACTAGTTTTATGTGAATCTTTTGTACAAGCTTCTTAAACCATTTTAGGTTAATGAAAATAAGTATTCTTAAAGATGTTTTAAACAGGACATATTAAAATAAATGAGTCATTGGATGACAGCACTGTATTTCTCAATCATCTAACACTGTTTATCAGATATTTTGCCATTTCTGACCCACTGTAGTGTCAATTATTTTACTCAATAAGGCCTGAAAAAAAATCTCCACTTGGATCCAAGTACACTGTTAGACATGGTTGACATAGCAATCGTGGTTAGGGGTCTTGTTTTGAAGGGAGACATTGATCGGACGGAAGATGTGGAAGAAATCGAATCTAACGGTCTGGAGAGACCTGGCAGGAGAATCGTCAGGGGAGAAAATGAGGTCTCTGCTTGTCTGAACGGTCACTTTAGGAAATCGAGCAAAATCCAGGAAAAACTCAAGGGGATGAATGTGTACATCCAGCAATTTATTATCCATCTTCCAGGACAAATATTCGACGAATGCCATAGAAACTTTGCAGTTAAATTAAACCCAGACAGCATGAATCATTTGCAGTAGGTGCAGTAGTAGCTTTTGTTCATAAGGATCAGTTCAGTCATGTTTAAATCAGTTTTAATGAAAGCAAAAGATCTTGATCTTTTTTTTTATTCAAATGTATACAATCAAACTTTTCTTTTGCTAGAAATTTTCTTCTTCTCCACATTCTTTAACTGTTATTTAGTGACAAAAAAGTGAGCTTAAAATATACACCACTTCATTCCCGAATACTACCTGAGCTTTCCTTAATTCATTTTTCACCTGATTTATTTCTTTAACCTGAAAACTGAACCCAACAAATTTAATTTCAAAAGCAGCAGCTTTAAAGAAAAGTTAATTACATGCCAAGGTTAGCTGTGAGATTTTCAAAACACAATACAAAATTTAATCAAACCTACTTAAGTCCCAAAGAGGCAGTGACCAAGAATAAACAGTCCTTCAATATTTAAATATATTTATCAGACGCTAAATCTCCCTTGGCTAGAAGGCAAAGGTGACCGGGAGGAACATGCATCAGCACCATGAGCTTTCTGTCTACATGGGAATTATATAAATATATCAATCAATCAATCAATCAATCAAATTTTATTTGTATAGCACATTTCAGCAGCAAGGCATTTCAAAGTGCTTTACATAATTAAAATAAAAACAGAAATAAACAGTGAGAAAGAGAGAAATTTAAAAAATAAATAAAAAAAAAAAAAAAAAAAAAAACTCTTCTTACCAGAGGACGCCGCCGTCCCACACAGAATTTAACTAACTTATAGTTAGAGGAGTCTGCCCTCCCGCGGACTTTAACTGGTTCCATTCCATTTCCATTCCACTTTAATTTTCATCGTTTTCCACCCTCATTTTTCACTTTCTTCCCCATACATAAAAAAAAAAAAAAAAAATTAAAAACATTAAAGACATAAAAACATGGAAGACATCAAAACCCGCACTCTAACCCTAATTTAGCCATAAGCAACTCTAAACAGGTGGGTTTTAAGTTGAGATTTAAAGGCACCCAGTGTTTCAGCTGTTTTACAGTTTTCTGGAAGTTTGTTCCAAATCTGTGGTGCGTAGAAACTGAATGCTGCTTCTCCTCGTCTGGTTCTGGTTCTGGGGATGCAGAGCAGACCAGAACCAGAAGATCTGAGGGGTCTAGATGGTTGGTACAGTAATAACAGATCTTTAAGGTATTGTGGTGCTAAACCGTTCAGAGATTTATAAACTAACATCAGTATTTTAAAGTCTATTCTCTGAGCTACAGGGAGCCAGTGTAGGGACTTTAAAACTGGTGTTATGTGCTCTATCTTCCTGGTTTTAGTGAGAACCCGAGCAGCAGCATTCTGGATCAGAATATATACATATTTTTCCCACAGTTCAAACAAACAATCACAAATGATTCTAAATACCTGTGATCATTTCCAGGGGGGAGTGAGGTGAATCAAAAGGTTATTGGATCAGTTTAGCACAACCTCTCAGTTTTAACCAGAATGTGAAATCTTTTGAAGTCCGCAGCCTGTATGAACATTGTGCGATGTGGAAGTTTAATAAAGTTAGAAGGCCTCTGATGTTGAGCTTCAGATCTGTACTTTAGACTGTTATGGTCACACAATTTGTCAGAACAACACACCACAGAAGAGAAAATGAGCTATGACAGGTGTTTTAAGTGAAGAAGTGGAACTGTTTTGTAAACTTTATGATGAAATGAGCATGTCAGACTTCACAAGTGAAGTATTTATATGTACAACAAATACAGATGAGAGCCAACGGTATCTCAAAAGGCAAATATGGTTTATTAGTTTAACAAAGATTTACAGTTATAATTCAGCCATATCTTGACAAGTTATGGACAGTGTTGACTTGCATTTCACACCATTAACCATGACATTATTAAAGCAGCTGGAGAGCTGGGTAGGACTCTCCGGTCCAGTACTTGGTTTGTTCAAATGTTACCTAAAGTACAGGGACTTCCTGGTATCAACAGATAACTTCTCATCAGAGTGGACAAAAGTCACGTGTGGGGAAAACCAAGGTTTAATCATGGGACTCCTCCTATTTAATATCTACATGTTTCCACTATTTTAGATTATAACAAGTTTGGTTACCATAAGTATGCTGATGATGCACAGCTCTAAAATGTCACCAGGAAACTGAACCCATCTAATCATTAAATAGATGCCACAGTTTTCTTCAGCTGAACAGAAACAAAACTAAAGTTGTCTTTAAACCTAAAGAACAACGATCCTGACTAGATATGCAGCTTCAGTTAACTTTTAGGTAGAAGTTTTTGCTAAAATGTACTTTAGTGATTTTATGACTTGTATTTATGAGAGTACGAGATGTGAGCTTCCTGCTGCTACTATACACAAGCAGTGTTCTAGACAATGTACTGCAGAGTAAGTTAGAAAAGTGCCACAGGTATGATAAATCTTCCTTTTAAAGGAGCCAAATATTACCACTGCTCAGTTTTTGTCTAAAAATGAGTAATGCTGTCAAGTTAACTATTCGAGGAATTGCAGGAATGGGAACTCTTCAGCAACAAGGACGTATGTCTCCCTCTCTGCTGAAGGAGTCTCGTATCATATCCACGACACACGTAAGTGTTTCTTGAGGATCAGAGCGAGTGACAGGTGTGTCCACCAGACTAGAATATTTGGATGGGAGGATTCTTTTAGATTGTATTCATATTAACATTAAGCCACATGACAAATGTATATTCGTTCAAAGGCAACAATTATATTTTACCGTCTGTGTTCATGCTATTTTAATTCTGTCAGCCTCCAGCTTACCAAACCTCCAGGTCCTCATGGCATTTCTGCCATGAGGACCTGTATACACTACCCTACTGCAGTAGGGTAGTGTATACAGTTTCTCTGTTTCTGATTTTTGTCACTTTCCTTCTATCTTGGCCATTGCCTTCTTGTGAAATTCCACTCCAATAAAATTTCGCTTACAGCACTGTCTGTGCTTTCTCCCCTTAAGTTGGATTCCCTCCGGTAGACGGGAAGTTGTCAAAGATGATGTCTATTTTCTGTATCGTTTTAGAATTGTAGTCCGCTTGTAGTTTTAGCGATGGCAGCAGAGGAAGTGAACGACGCCGTTCAGTCCATGTTGGCCAAACATCCAAACACTGAATTAACATTAGCTGTCATCCTGTTCGACTCTGCGCCTCTCTATTTGCAGTGGAGGATGGTTGCTTACGGCGCAGGTACGGCAATTTCTCTGATTGGCGTATAACATACTGGAAGGCTAAATGTAGCGGTTGGGTAAAATGTAAACCTCGACACAGTCCACACCTCCAGGAAGCAATCGTTTCTCGGTAGCCAGAGCTCAGACCCTCTGTACGAAGCAAAGTTTAGTACAAGCGCAGCAGGTTTTTACCATGTTAGTGTTCTTCTTTAAATTGTATAATTTTTGTTTGTGTTTGAAAGCTATTACTCTTATTGGGGAACAAGTTTATCATGCAGAATAATATATTGCAAATATAAATGGGCAATTTTTATATTGTGGGATCCTAAATCAGTCTTGCAAAACCAGTCATGAAACCCAACTCAAGAGATAGGATTTTTTTTTTTTTTTTTTTTTTTTGCCCGAGTAGGTAGGAATTTTTTTCCCATAATAATACGTCCACTTTATGCCAAGAAATCATTTACATTTCATCCGTGTGACCAGAAGCCATGGCCAGATCTATTCCATTATAAAACAAGATTTGACTTCTTCCTGACAAGAAGTGGTGTCTTCTGTTCTGACTTTGACTCCAAGCTATATTTTTCATCACATTAGTTTAATGGGATTTCAGCCAACCTGCACTTCGTTGGCAGCATTGCTGTTGGCAAATTAGGATGAACACATTGTTCTTTTGCTTTGGGCCTGAAATACAAATGTGTTAGAAAATGGTATAAATGACTTTGAACAGTTCAGGCACCATTTACCTCTAGGAAGTTTCAAATAGACATCTGAAAGAAATCTGAGAATTCTGGTCGATCAAACAAAATTATTTTTTTAGAAGCTTTCATCTTTTTCTCTTTAATCTGACCTTAGAATTAAGGTCCTAGTTAAATCCCAACTTCTCACTTAAAAAAATCTTTGTTAGGCTGCTTTGTTTTGCTGTGCTTGGTTTGACTGTGGGTGACGATTAACAATTAGTAAATGCCAAAAGCAATTGTAAAACAAAATTGTAATTTAGATAAAAATGACCAAGTCAGGACTCCATCTGATTACAGAAAAATAAGCCAATAGTTGTTAGTCAGTTATTGCTGTTGAATGAGGCTCGGGCATTAAACATGATGGGTGAAGAATTCAGGTTCAGCTCTGGTGTTTACAGTGTTTTAAGTTAACAAAAATAATTCAACCTTCCAATTGGAATACTTTGAACAACAAAATCTAAGCTAGTAACAATCAACAAAATTACTTGGTGACATATGAAACAATTAAATTGTGCAGACTGCTAAAGTCGAAAAAACAAAACGGTGAAAATGAACAAATAAAAATAAAACCAATATCGAATAAAGAAGATGCAATGATGTCACAGTTCAGATGAACTGTAAATGTTGAGATGCAGGTTTAAGAGGAATTTGGAAATGAGGACATATAACCTTTCAACTATTTAGATTGTTTTGCACAAAAATAATGATTTGTTTAGACAGCAGACAAAGCAAACTATTATCCACTTAACAGTACCCAAAGCTGAATTTGATCCTTCACTGTGGTGACGGGCGGGGTAAAGCTACAGAGTGCTCTGTCTGGCAGGCGGGGAATTGTTTTAGAAGCTGTGACGTGTTCACTTTCAGGACAGTTGAAGCGGTAAAGAGAAAAGCGGCGGTGGCAGCTTGGCTAGGGATGCATAAGCTCAGTGTGCTAAGACGAGCAACATGTGTGGACATGCAGTCCCTCTTGACTCTGCTCCAGGACTGGACTAAGCATGGGTCTGCAGCGACGGTGGTAGCAGAACCAGACTGGTGCTGGCGTCCTCATTTCTCAGGACATGAACGTCACAATAGGCGGTTTTAATGCTTGTATGTTGAGATATACCTTTGAGTGTAAACAAAGACAGAAAACTGAATTATGTTTCAAGACTTTTACAGTTCATATTAAAGTGAAAATAATCCGAAGAATTATGAAAGATTTGGGCCGAGGCAGATGTGCTGCATCACTTTCACAGTTGGAGGTTAAACCAACTGTTGTTTCTGGAATGAGTGTGTAAAGCCACTTCACAGTTCGTGGCCTTTTTGTCTTGGATTCCTATTCATAATGTGCCAAATGTTCTCAATGACAATTTTCTGCAGGCATTCTAGTACCCAGATTATTTTTCCTCTCATACTTTGCAGAGTTTGTCAGTAATTTAAGTTTTACTGCTTGTCTGAAGTGTTTCTGAACTCTTGGCAAGATTTCTCTCTTGATGTGAAAGAAAGTAGTCCTGTAATTCTCCCCTCTTTGTTTGTTCTTTTCATTGTACATTACATGATTTTATTTTTACTTTCTCATTAAGCTAATCATTTGTGTAATCTTTAAATGTTTTTACGCAAAAATTAAGGACCTTGCCATTACATTAGTGTGAGATTACATACTTTAAAGTTTGATAGATGTTCTGCCAGTTTTAGGATTATTGATCTAAGCATCAAACATCCAGATAATATGTAACAGCAGTTGCATAGAAGAACTATAAGCTCCTAGCGATTCTGTCTTGTATATCACTGGGACATGTCAAGACCATCTCTCTTGGAAGAAGTCTGGAAGTCATGCTTTCTGGATTCACAAATAAGCTTGAATGGCTCCATTCAAAATGGAGAAGGAGCAGAAAAATGTTCTGTAACTGGAATGGCCGAGCTCTTAACACTGTCTAGACTTTCTTTCATAGAAGTTTATAACAGCCGTTTTAAACTTACACTTTTCATCACTAACCACAACTTGCAGCCATAGAAAAAGGCTTGGTTGACTGTTGAATTGGCAGCTTTGACTCTAGCTGTTTTTTTTTTTTTTCTTGTTTCAAATCGGCATCACATGCTAAGTCTACTACTTTGCTATACTTTTAACACATACAGTAAATGACTAAGTCTCCTGCTGCATATCAAATGTAGTTTTTTAGACCTCAGAGTGCATTTCATTCATCTGGATTTTTTTTTTTAACAAATGTGTCTTAAATGCCGTTATTCTCCCCCCATTCAAACAAATGTACACATTTCTCTCCAAGTCCTGGTCTTTGGTACTTTGAACCTTTTTTGTAAAAGCTTCAAAAAAGCAGACAAATTAAAAAGTAAAACAATCTAGAATTTGTCTAGATTGTCTTAAATGCCGTTATTCTCCCCCCATTCAAACAAATGTACACATTTCTCTCCAAGTCCTGGTCTTTGGTACTTTGAACCTTTTTTGTAAAAGCTTCAAAAAAGCAGACAAATTAAAAAGTAAAACAATCTAGAATTTGTCTAGAAAGGAAGATTTTTTTTTTCTACTTGGTAAACAAGACGGTGCACAACATTTAAAGGAGAATAAGGCATTTTCCTCCCTCAAGTGTCCTGGCGCAGATTTTTACGCATACCATTTAGAGTCAGCTTACACATGTCAGGACAGATTTGCTCTACAAAAAGTATATCTCAATTCATATGCGAATGCACATTTGCAAACTATTATCCACTTAACAGTACCCAAAGCTGAATTTGATCCTTCACTGTTGTCGAGGAATCTGGTATGGGTGTGAGATCTGTCCAGGTATACGCAGAAAAATGGAATAAAGGCCTGGGAAATAACAGTATAACCCTGATTAATGATTAAAAGATGATTATAAATGTTAAGTGATTATAAGATGATGATACTCATGCCAATGAAGCAATGTGTGATGATACTCATGCCAATGAAGCAATGTCTGTGATGTGTAATTAAAACATATACTCTGTACTTTTAATCAAATGAATGTTATAGTAATGTATGCTCTGTATGCTTAAATCAGTTAATTCTACTACATTGTGAAAGACTGAAGGTGACGTTGTGGAGTTAACAATAATTAACATAACTATGTATGGTTACCATATATTATTAAAATTGTGAAGACTGAGGAAAGGAGAAAAGCAGAAATTCTCCTCACTGAGTGAGAGGCGAGAGGTGGGGGCGAGAATGGAGCCAGATGGCCGGGGAGTAAGAGGCCTTGGGAAGGTCAGGCCGCCCGGTCTTGCGAAACGTCAGGATGATAAGGCAGATAGGCGGGTTCCAAGTCAGGCAGCCCGGCCTTGCAGGATGTCAGGATGATGTAAGGAAAGTAGGCGGGTTCCATAGAAACACAGTGCATAAATACTGATGGTCAAAAGAAAAGTTCGTACTTCGTCTCCGGCGCAGAAGAGGAGCCAGCAAAGGGAAGCAAACTAAAGGCCAGCAGAGGACTACACTCGGGACCGAGGAAAAAGCTCAAAGACTTCACGCCGACAGCAAGGGACAAGTTCCACCGGCCACCAACTCCGGTTCCAGATTCGACCGTATCCTCTGCTTCTACCCAACGCTCTCTAAAATCATCGCAGCCGACTTGGAAAAGGGACGGAGGTCTTTTAAAGATAAAGAGTCTGCACGTTTAATGGAAAGCGTGAGTCTTCTCTCCGCTTCTCTTCATTAAAGAGGACTTTGCTCCGGCTGGACAAAGACTCTGACCAAGGACACCGAAAGATTACAGCTGCCGAGATCAAGAATCATCGGGTATGAGTTGACCTGCTTCCCCCAAAGCCTCGCTCAGTGAATTTAGTGAAACAGGTTAGGAATGAGAACAAGGAAAGGAGGTGATTAATCCTAGTTGATTCATTATATTTTTGCTTCTTTTATAACTCTTGGAAATTAATTTGTTGTTATATGCCCCTGCTAAAGCTTGCTTAATAAACTTGTAATTCTAAAATTCTAATGAGGATTGTGAACAGTGAGTTTAATTGTGTCAGTCTTAATTATTGTTGGTTCTCCTAAATATAGTAAAACAACATACATGATGCTAGAGACAGGGTGGCTTTGTGTTTTCCTCTGGTGAGTGTTAAAATAATGACCTTGGGACTTAACTCTAAGTCACTAAATTTAATCTAGCCGTTAACAAGTGCCGTTATTTTAGGAAAGGAGCTACCGTTAACAGGAGTGGTTGTAGGGGTTATGTCGCTGTGAGGGCTACTCAGCGGATTGCCCCTCAACTGTAAAAGGTCATAACTTCTGGATCGAAGGTAGTCAGAGCTAGACGTGTCCTTTCCGACCCCAGTTTAAACAGATAATTCTCCACAAACTATCGCTAGGGTAAGACCCGAGTTTCTGGGGGTTTTCCGGACCTGTTAGACAGAGAACTGGGCAGTAGTGAGTCCAAAGAAGTTGTGAGGAGTAGGCGGGACTTACTATTGGGTAGTAACAGACATGGCGTCCCTGGGTGGGCCCCACCCTAATGAGTAGGAGGGCCCTACTTTGACCAAGTCAGTAAAAACAGACGAGAGGGTCTGAATAGCTCACTTGGGAGACCAGCTCTTAGGAAATAGAGTTGGGAGCGACTGATGAGGCTTATCAGTCGCGACCCTTGCAGTAACTGTACAGCGTGCAGGCGAGGGAGAAGCTTCCACTGAGGCTGAATAGCTATATCCAGGACGGGAGGTCCCAGAAGAATACGTGGATGAGGTCGTGCGGAGCGTGCATGAAGCCCTTGGACATGCAGGCGTACGGCCTACCCGTAAGGAGCTGGATGAGCATGAGCTTTGGATCCCAGTGAAACAAGTCCAACGCGTGCTACGGGGCTGTGAAGTATGTGGACAATACAACGCAGGCCGCCGAGGGCAGCGGTTGGAAGGATTGACCATCAAGAGCACAATTCCCTGGGGCTCAGTCTGCATGGATGTAGCAGGCCCCCTGGGAATAACGGGAAGAAAAGGTGAGAAGTACCTTTTAGTGCTGGTGGACTCAATGTCGGGATTTGTAACTGTAAAAGCAGCCAGGAAGGCTAATGGCAACAGTGTTGTCGGCATGCTGGAACAAGTGTGCAGCGTCCTGGGAATCCCAAAGGAGCTACGTACGGACAATGGGACTCATTTCCGTAACGCGCAGGTTGACCAATGGTGCCAAAAGTTTGGCGTGATAAGAGTTTATTCACCCCCTTACACCCCTCAAGCCAACGGGGTGGTGGAACGGACCATTGGATTAGTCAAAGGCTGGATAGCTAAGAATGCTAACGACAGCAGCTGGAGCACCGTGGCTGTGGAAATAGGACGGGCCCTGAATGACAGGAACAGAGTCGACAGGCCCGCCCCATCCATGGAACTCAACCAACGACCGTTCACCACGAAGGAAACGGGGCGGGGCTCCAGTGATAAAAAGGAGAAGCTGACGCCCAAAGTGCCATTCAGAGTGGGACAGCGGGTGTGGATTAAAGCAAGAGAACAACCTGTGAACGCAGCAGTGAAACCTAAGTTTGAAACAACAGACATCATCAAGCAAGTACTGGACAGGAATACAGTACTGCTGGAGAAACGGGGATCCAAGGAGTTGAGCAGCTCAAGCCAGTTCCTGACTAGAGAGAAATAGAAGCCGGTGAAATGGCCAGTGCATCATGTATCGTTCCACCCTATCTCGGACTGGCCACCGTGAAAGGGGTGGTTGTAATTAGGAGAACAACTTCAGGGATCTGGGCAGGACGAGCCCTGAAGAAATTGGATTGGGCCAAAAATGGAGTCCTGTCAAACGAACCTGAAATGCTGAAGTGGAGTAGCACCAAAGACCGTTGCCCAGTATGTCTAACAGTCCTCCAGCTCCCCCTCACCTGGGAAGGACCAGGCCGCGACAAACCCTGGCGGCAGGAGTCAACGGCGGACGGGCTGCGAAGCCTCCCCGTCTCCCCGGTTTCGGTTATAAGCATTACGTTTTGCGGAAATTGCCGAATAGGATACCTGCCACGAACCCGGGTGATAAATCAATGGGGATGGCGAGAAGAAGAACCAAAAAGATGCCTCTGCCAGTGGGACGGAGAAAAACTGATCTACTGTGCGACCTGCGAGGAACAAATCCGCAGGGACGAGGTGACAGCAGCGGGACAGGCTGATGGCTGGCAGGTGAGAAGATACTACAGCTCCCTAAGATTCTTCCAACCTTGCGTGGGGGCCCAACCCACTTATGGGAGCCCCATACCCTCAGTATATTGGCCTCCAGGACCTTCAGCTCCCCCTAACACCCCAGAGGGACCCTCGGTCAGAGAGGACTGGATTTGGAGAAAGGCGGAAGGGCCGCATGACTTTCTTTGGGAGTCTGTCCACGCTGCATGGCCCTATGATCCTGCACGAGCAGGCCTGTCCTTCCCGCCAGTGAACACCTCATATTCCCCAGTCATTTTCCGAGTGCTGCGGCCTCAGACAGGCCCCAATTCTGTAGAAGAATTAAGTTGGCTTCCGGATGACACCTTAGCACAGGCAGTGAACGGAGGCTGGACGGGCCCCTGGGAACTGACTACCTGGGCACATCTGATTTTGGAAACCATCAATGACTGCACCATCCCGATAGTGGATTTGCCGGACGTGCCAAGAGAGGGTGAGATACGCACGTCGGATCTGTACTATTGCACCACTGAGCTGGATGGGTGGGGTAGCAACGCAGCAAGACCCAAGGAGAAGTCGGCCCTGTTCCGTGTAACAGCAGAATGCAACTTTCGTGACGGAGTCCTGCAGGTCCCAGGAGGCGTGGCCCATAGAGTGAAGACGCCCTCTGATCCTGACACTACCCGTTCGGTTCAACTGTCAGTGCAGATGCTCACCATTCCATATAAAGGAGTCTATTCGGTGGGAGCAACAATCACCGTGGTCTCGGACGACCAGGTCTACCCCACTGTGTCCTGTACTGAGCCAGAGAAGCCAAGAAGAAGACTCGGAGGCGGCGCTTGGCGGTCGCTCTCCTCCACTTTTGCACGAAGGAAGAAAAATTAAAAAAAAAAAAAAAAAAAAAACTGATGGATACACCGGCAGAAGGGGGTCAGGTCGTCAAGTCTACGAATCAGCGAAAAGATAAATATCAAAATGGGAAGAAGTATTTTATAAGCAAATTATTTAAAGTAGGAACAGAAGTCTGGTCCGGACTCTCAGACAAAGGACCCTTTCTGAAACTCCCAAATAGTTCAATCTTGTTGGATACCCCTCGAGAGGACTTTACCGAATCCTACCCGCTTTCGGAGGCTTATTTCCTTAACCACCTCGTCTATGTTCGACCCACAAATCTACAAGAGGTGAAGGTAGTACGGGGAGTGAGGAGGCAACGCCACGGCCGTGGCATGACTCATATTTCTTCCCCCCTGCGGAATTCCCGATTTGGAAAGGAAAAATGTCTCCAGAGGCCATCAATCACACAGGGAGTACGCCGACCTACCAGCAACGACTCCCGTGGATCTTTAACACAGTAAACCTGCCATTGGGGGAAAAGAAATACAGGTGCGATGGGGACCCCATTATCTGGAACCACTGCAAGGCCTGTACTGCGAGATATCAGTGAATGGCGTGATCATCTGGACTACGTCACCAGGTATGGCCAGAGCTGTGGTGAAAATGGAAGCAAACCCAGAAGATTTCATTTTCAATAATACCAGACTCCCACTAAAATTGGAACTAGACCGAGTTTATCCCAACCCGCCACACCTGAAGATTTACACTCCACCACCGTGGGGATACCGCACACGACTGACGTTACGTGGGCAATCGTTGTGTACGTACGTCACAATGCCAGTGCCGCTAGGCTACAAGCATGAGGCCTGGCAGGATCAGGCACTAAGAGAAGGTACGATCCAAGGCCCATTTCCTCGGCCAGATAGTTGGAGAGTATTTCTGTGGAGGTGGGTGTGGAGGGGGTTGGAACCTAAGTTGCCCTACCCCTCTCCAATATATAACTCGCTGCTACAAGGACGAGCCACCAGACGTGCAGCTACAACCGCAGGACGTCAGCGATGCCCTAGAGCCTTAGCAAAGATCGGCACCGCACATGGTACGACAGATCCCAGACTACCACTGACCTACGCTTTGAAGAACCCAAAATGGAAGACACCCGCTTAAGACGAGTGGGGACAAGAGCGAGTTTACTGGATGACCTTACGGATTCGGATACCACCACAGACGACGAACCAGACACCCCTGAACGACCCTTGCTACGAAAAACGACTACGAGAACGAAAATACCACTTTGTATTAAAGCTTTGCTTACGCTTTTGGCTCTACTAGTTACTGCTACTATTCTCATCGCCATCCTGTACTTCATAGGAGTTGGGCCATGGCACCTTACGCATACAAAGGTTACCTATGGTCGCTCCAAGTACTTCACTTTCAATTGTTGGAATACCAGTACCACCTCTATTTTTGTGCCATGGGACAACGAGTCTTCTGTTCATAACCAAAGTCAATTATTCAAGAAGGAAAACGGGAAAAAATATGTGGAAAGCAGAGCTTATAATCTAAATGACTCCATGATTGATGACCTCCTAAACCGCACCTGGGAGATCTACAGCTACAGCCTCCTCAAAGATGGAGTGATCTGCTGGGTAAGGATCATGCATCAGAAAGAGCGACAGACGGCCCGATGCAACTGGATCCATCCAGACCACGGCATGCCAGAATGGCATTGCAACAGAGCCTGCCGACCCCTGGCGCTGGCACCGTCCCAAGGATACTGGGACACCGAGGTGATTTATTCGGCCCCACACAGGTCCTCAGGCTGCAGGACTTGGCTCCCACGGAAGGAGTTTTGGGGAGATTATCATCTGAATTGTGAAGAAGACGAAATTGACACCGAGACCCTGTATCAGAACCGAACTGCTAGTAACAGCACTCGGACACGACCGACGGGGCAACCAGCACAGCCCGTCTGGGAAAACATCACAGCCTTCCTGATTAGACAAGGACCCAGACGGTTCATGTATCAGGCTGACCAGCAAGAATGTTATAAGACTAAATTTGGTGTCCTAAATGCATGCCTATGGAACAAATATGTTAGTTGCACCGGACAAAATCACATAGTTTTGGCTCTGAAGGAAGATTGGTCATTCTCGTGGACCCGAGCCAGAACCGTGCAAACAGAAATAGAACCTTGGTTGAATGACTCGTTTCCCTGGACTGGTATAGCAACAGATCAAGTATTCTTCATAGGAGATTTCCCGGAGGGGGCAGTTCGCTCCCCTGCCGGGTTGAAAGGACCGCACTTTGCTGACATGCGCACACAACCACTTCCAACTCCAGATGACCTCCTAAATGCCCCTAAGGACCAGTTTGCACAAATTGATGAGTGTGTAGCCCGACGCATTTTTGATAGCCTTAACGACACAGAATGGGTGAAGACGATGTCCTCCCCACATGTCAGGACAGATTTGCTCTACAAAAAGTATATCTCAATTCATATGCGAATGCACATTCGCAAACTATTATCCACTTAACAGTACCCAAAGCTGAATTTGATCCTTCACTGTAGTGACAGGGGAAAAGCTACAGAGTGCTCTGTCTTCTATACACTAGAACCGTAATGTGTTTCTAGTGTATAGTGAGGATTCAGCATGACTCGGAAAGCTTTGTATAAGTTGCAATTGTTTTCTTCAAGTGCTTACTGGCTACTCTAACTTCTTCCCACAGTCCAAAAACAGGGTTGGTAGGTGAATTGGTTTCCTTAAACTCCATGTAGGAGTGAATGTATGTGTCCAATTGTCTTGTGATGGATGGACTGGCAACTTGACAAGGTTTTCCCTGCCTCCTGCTCAGTGACCACTAGAGAGAATATTGCGAGGATGTTTTTTTGTTGTTTTTTTTTAGGCAGGAACAGTAGCTGGTTGGTATTGAGAAAATAGATGGTGCTAAATACTGGTCAATCTGAGGGGAAAAACAGAGTCCTAAAAAGAGTTAGTTAAAAAGAGTTTGCCAACAAAAGTTCAGACATGCATGTGGGGACCAAATGCACAGAGATGTAGACATAATCAAAGACATAATCTGAAAATTAAACAAATTAAAAAACTGGTGGCATAAGGGGGTTGATAGCAGAAGGAGCCTGCCTATAGAGATTAAAACCAGAGGGGAAGAAATACTGAAGATTGATCACTGGAATGAGAAACGGATGAGAGCAGATTGAAAACAGCTGAGGGAGAATCCTGACGAGGGAGACAGGTAACTTAATGAGGTGAAGTGGTAAAAAGGAACCTAAAGAGAGGGGCACAATATGGAACGTTCATAATCTGCACAGATTTTAGACTTTAAATTCATACTAACAGACAGACCAGCTACAGCAGATTGTTTCATGACTGAAAGACCAGGGATCACACACTTAGCAGCTGAACATGCTGATGGATGACAGGTTTGATCAAATTAAAGTGAATACATCATCTCACAAGGGAGACCACTTCATTAGTAAACAGTTATACAAGTAAGTGGTGGCAACAGAAGACATTGAATTTGGAGAGACAATATTTCCCTTTTAACTTTAAAAGGATTTTGTTGTTTCTAATGCAGTCCTGGAGTTCATATTGTAGATGAAGAACATTCTTAAACCCAGCATTTGTTGCAACTTGAGTGCACCTGTGCTCATCAATAATCCAGTCATAATCATTGAAACTGGATTCAATTTCCTCTCTGAGGCTGTTGGAAATGTGTGCATAAAAACCACCTGTCATCTGTAGGGCACAATATTACTAGTAACATTTCTCTGACTGTCTGTGCTGCAGTTTGTGCATGATGATTCAACATGCGGGCGCCGTTTTATGCCCCGACAGTAGAGATTGATCATGTCTGCTGGTAATGGCATTTCATGAATCAGAATTGCATCCTTCTGCAAAAGACAATGCAGTCATCATTCTGTTGTGCTATGCTAGGTTTGTTTACTGTTGAATAAGCTTGCTCCACCTGTTTTTATATGTAGTATCAAACCAATTGTATTTTGGATATTTTTTTCTCAGATTTCTCCTCTCCGTCCATCCGTAATCTAACACTCTTGTTCTTGCAGAGTTGCAAGTGTGGCTGATGCCCTGTCCTGATGCCAACAGGACAAAGGGGTGCACCTTGTTTTGTTAGGTCCTGAATTCATCACAGGATTTTTCTCTCTCATCTCTTTTCCTTCTTTCTAAGTTGTATTGTAAACTGAAACATATTGCACAACCACAATGACTTTCACCCTATGACCACATAACTGTGTGCAAAAACCAGACCAATGGACAGTATAGTTGGTATGCGAAATAAATGTGTATTTTGATTATTTCAACTCAATAGATTATTTTCTTGTGATATATCAAATCACATTTTCATTCTCTTTTCATTTTATTTAAATGATTCCAGGAATCTTTTCAGCCCTGCTTGAAGCTGTATGTCTACAAACTGTTTCGAAAAGGTTGCTAGATGCAGACACACACTTTTCAGATTTATATTGTAAATTGTTAAGAACAATGTACAGTTTTGTTTGAGTCTATAATAATTTTTATTTATTTCCAATTACAATATTCCTATGTTTCTCAAAGTTTGGTTGTGTTTTTGGAAACAATGTAAAGCAGTTCAAGGCATATGAATAATATTCCAATTAACTATATTGTCTTCTATTGCACATAATAAACAAGCCTTTTAGACTCCAGCTGTTTGATAAACAATGCTCCACCTGTTGGGGTATTTTTTCAGTGCGAGTTACTGCCAAAAACCGAGAGGTTCAAAGTCAAAAATAACGCCAGCTGTTTTACCTCACATTCAGTTTAGATATTGTATTTGTCTCCATAGCTGTGACAAAATTGATCATTTCCCATGTAAAAAACATTCATGAATAAAATCCATTGCAAAGTAGAGGATGATTATGAGGTGCCATTTTAATGGATGCATTTCACAGCATACATCTAACATGAGTTTGCATTTTCCACAACCGAACATTTAAATACTTTTTCATTGATACCTATTAGACCATGAGAATAATGTCATTATATGTCATTTAGCTCTTACAGAGATGTTATATTCAGTCTCTTCATTAAGTTACATATCACTGCTGATTTCTACTTACTCTCACTCTACATGGTACTGAAGAAATATTTGAAAGTGACTATTTAAAAAAAAAAAGTTTCTTTTTACATTGCAAAAGTCAATAAGGTTCTTGCTCTTCCCTACTTCTTATAGACAATGAGTTAATTAGAGCTTGACTATTGGAGATGTCGATCATATTGAAATGTACCTGGAAGTGGCAGCAACCTGGAAGGTATTTGATTCACAAATAAACCAATAGTGACTCTGCACAGCTTGATGATTTGACCAGCATATGGAAGCAGCCTGCACTGGATGGAAGCTTGATGGAGGTTGTGGTTCAGGGAGATTAGGTGGAAAATATTAAGTTTAAAGGCTAAAAGCACAGTTCATGTTTAAATATAAAGGCCCGTCATGTCACCCGTGATCACCAAAACACTTTAATTCTAGATGTAAAGATGAACTTTAGTTATATTTTGTAAATTTTAGTCCTCATAAGCTCCTATCGAACAGGTTACATAAACAATAAAACGTAATCGAGGCAAATTGAAATAAACTTTTCTGCATTTTTCCTTTGCACATCTGAAAATACATTGGAAATGCTGCATGATGCATTATTTTGGTTTTTTTGTTTTGTAAATTTAAAAATCTCTTACAACATTATTTACTATGAACACAGGAAGACGGAAGGAAAAAAGTGTACAAGAGGACTTGAGGTTGCTTTAGCCACATGTTTTGTCATCACCTTTGTTTTCAGAATATAATTGTATAGTAATTATTTAATGCTAATTAAATGTGCCACGGTGCAAAAAGTATAAATGCTTTTTTTCTTAAATACTTAAATACATATTGTCCCATTTTAGAATTGTAGAATACTGCAACTGAAACTATTTACTTGGTGAGTCTGGTAGAAATCTAACTTTGCAAGGACTTTGGAAAGCAGTCGTCTGCTCTTCCCTAGTTTTTAGTATAATCTGTCCCACAGTAATGGCAAAATCAACACTAGCTAAAACACAGAAACAAAATAAAAAGTTGCCTGTTCTGGAAAGGAAGAGGAACAGCTGCTGATTGGAAGAGTTTAAGAGTGGAGCCCACAGCCATCCTGAAATGAAAGAATCTGCTTTCTTCTTTCAATGAATATAATTGTCTGCTCTAAATGCCTTCAGGTGCATGTGGGTCTTCTGGTTGGATGCATTTTGTTCATCACAGTTTACTTTGCAACTGTGAATGTTCTGGCTGATTGAATAAAATAAGCCTGAACAAAACAGCTTTTGTTTACAGAGTAGAGTAGTGCTCTTGTAGTTTTCAAATCTTCTGGAACACACACACACACACACACACACACATTCATTATGAATTGTATTCTGCTCCTATTGAAAATATTTAAAAAGTTTTTTTTTAAAATCAGCATAATTGGTGACTTACTAAATGACTTGATTTTGTTTGTAGAAGTGTTGCTACCCCTCTGGAGATATGAGTCACTTTTGTGACATGTTGATGTCAGATATCCTGTACAATTCAACATGATCCAAACTGTAGTATTCTGGAAATTCATGGGATTTAATGGAAAAAAATGTATCCCCATACACAAATGTAGTGGATGGTTCCCTTGTTTTCAAAATTCATAACTGGGATTGCATGTAGATGCCGACTTTACAGATGCATCTGAGCGTCATCTCCAAACCTCCTGTGGCCTTGTCGCTGCAGCCTCCTGGGACTTCAGGGGTAATTTGTCCCTGCGGTGGCGCTCCTTGGGTTCTGTGCTCGGGCGCCTGTGGCTCCTGTCTCCATGTCTTCTTTGGTTCCTGGTGGGTGGATTTGTGACTCGTCACACACGCTATAGAACATTTTTATGGCAAAATCGTACCTAGACAAGCACGCACACACACAATTTTTATTTTTTTTACATTGTTAAAATTATCCTTTCACCTTGACAGTATAATATAAGACAGATAATCTGTGAAGTCATCTTTCTTCTCCCAGTATCAACTGCAGAAATACACCACTGTCAGAGCCAACCAGTCAGACAGGAGGGTCTTTGCGCTGTCGGTCACTTTCATTAACACCCCCCCACTTTGCTGCTTACTGTGCTACAGCTGGATACATACAACATAACCTGCCATGAAAACTAAAGCTAGTTGACATGGTGATGATGGGAAAACAGTTTTTCTGTACTGGTAAGTTTATTCGCCATACATTGAGCAGCATTGATTCTCAGAGCTCCTCATCACCCTGATTGGTTGATTTTTGACCGAGCGCGGTGCATTTCTTCAGACAACAGTAGCTCAGGGAAAAGATGCTGGAGACAACATGTTGACAGCTTTAATAAATATAAAAAAGCATATATTTGTAACAGTTACATACAGGAGCTTTAAGGTTCTTGTGAGTAATCTGTCCATGTATATTATTTTATCGCTATAACTCCCCCTATCTTATGCAACCGCACTCAGACTGATTTCACTGCAGAATGTCCCTGGAGATATTGCAGCATTGGGTCTTCATTGTCCCAGTGGACAAAATGAGCTCACAAAGGCAGAAAGTGTGTCAGTGGTTGTTTAATTCTGGAGTCTTTGGAGCTTGTAAAGCTAGTATTTCATCCGAAACAACCAATCAGAGCTAGGAGGAGGGTCTTGTCGCTGACGAGGATGAAGCCTGAGGGCAAAATTTCAACTGTGAAGTCCAGGAGTGGAAGCATCCTGGTTTGCCATAGGTGTCCGTTGCTCTGTCTGGGGTCACCTGTTCAGTAACCAAACAGGTGACAGGATGTTCATGGTCCAAAAGATATTGCACAAAATAATTTAAATATGCAAGGAAATTGTTTGTCAGTCACTTTAAACGGTGTGATTGAGTGCAAAATCATCAGGTAATATGTACATTTCATCAAACATGGAGTTTAATACTGCAGCGTAATAACCTGCTGGTCAGATGAAATTAGAACAAAGAAAAGACTCAAACCCTTTTCTGCACAGACATGAGGAATGGTCCAGAGGTCTGGTGTAATGGAAACTAGAGCAGTAGCGTTACTGACACATGGGCACAAAAAATACTTTTAGAACAGGGACCCAACAAGTTGGCCAAAGCTGAGCTCCAAAGTGATTAGTACCAGAGTGCTGCAGCTACTTGAGATGGACATGGTTACTTCAAATCAAGCAGTTCTGGATCACAGCTCAAATTCAACACAGCTGAGCAGTGGTTTAATCTATTCATGCTATTTCTGTTTTATAACATATAGCCGTACTCAATTTTGAGTCGCATAGCTCAGTTTTAAACACATTATATAGAATCTCTATACTGGACTTAAAAATATGTCTTGCATCTCATTTATGCTGAAAAAGTTCAACTCTGCAGCCACGGGTCAGTTATAAACTACAGAATAGGATTTGTTGCCTTGAAGACTGGGTCATGAACTCATTATCTCAGTTAGAGCCGAGAGAACAATGAAGAAAAATGAAGACGATGTGAAAGGAAGAACTGTAGTGGATTTTTTTTTTCCTCCTCCTCCGAAGACCCTGTATTATGGTCAGGCCTAAAGAATGTGATAACATTTTTTCCTGCATACTGCAACCCTAAATGTTTTTTTTTCCCAAAATCTGTTGAAAATTTTAAGACCAAAAGATTGTGAAAATATTTTCTCTAGTTGGATGTCAGAAGCATTTTTGCACGATAGAGAGAGAGGGCACCATGTGGAGGGGAAGTCCTGCTAGAAACTTTGCAGGTATTTTGAGTTACTTAATGATTAGGGTGCGACACCATGAGTTTCTACTAATGACCTTTTCCCAGTATTCCAAGTCTAGAGACACTGAATTTTGGGTTTTCAATTTCTGCAAGTCACCATCATTAAAATTATAAAAGACTAGAAATATTTCAGACCATGTGATGATTATAGATAATATATGAATTTCACTTTCTAAGATGAATGACGGGAAATATTGCACTATTAAATATATAGTTTTAGTTTTATTTGTAAATTCTAATATTAATTGTATACCAAAATATTGTTAAATGGTGCATACAACTTCCTCCCTAAAAGTTTGGTTCAGATAGATTATTTTTAAAATGTCTGGTTGTATGCATGATCATGTAAAGTGTTTTTATTTTATTTTTTCGCCTTTTTATATTGTCAACATACATATTACCATGCAAACGTATGATGAAATATGAAAAGCTTTTAGAGAAGTTCTGAGATTGTTCATTGGTGGCTTCATGATTCCATCCATATTCTTTTTGCATGTGCAGATTAGAATGAAAAGTCTAATGGTCTGTCGTCAGCACAGAAATGGTCTACTTTCTTATTCCAAGTCATTTCTGTCACAGACCATTGACCCTCTAGAACAGAAAATGGCATCTTACACACAGTTGAGGATTAACCCTGTTGAATTTTTTGTGTGTACAGAATGACTGAGTGTGTGTTCATATTGGTGTGTGTTTGCAGACCCTTTTTTTGAAGCTCATAAAAAAAATGTGTATTATCAGGTAAATATAATCGGTCAGTTAAAATGATGCTGCTTCACACATAGAATAAATAGTCATATTGTTAAAATGTAATGGCCCACTGTCACGGTTTTAAAGCTCTGATTATGTGGTTTCAATTTGTTTGAACAGAATTCAAGTATACAAACATCTCCAAATATTTTTTTGATTCAGTTTTTTTCTTCTTTTTTTTTTTACTATGACTCCTCATTGCTTTGCTTCCAGTATCTCTGTTGTTGACTGCTTGTTGCAATAACTTTGCCACGAAAGGGCTATTTAAGGAATGACACATTGTAAATTTTAGGAGGAGCAGCACAGCTTGTTGTGTGAACTTAACAATGAATGCATGTTAAGTTCACACATCGCAAATAAACGGAGGCATTCATCACTGGTGTTAATTTGTGATGCTGTGCCAAAACCCACAGGTTCATCTTAATGTTTTATTATAATCAGACGCAATTAGAGCTAAATGAAACGTAGTTGAAAAATATCACTGATTACAGTCTTAATGCTTTAATGTTTTGCCTCGCCCATTTGTTTCACCACAAGTGAACAGGAACTAAAATGAATACATCCCCAAAATCTGATGACTTTTGGACAAAGAGACAGATTCAGATTTATATTTTTAACTCTTTCAAATGGTGTGAAATGTAAAAACCATCTTTGCTAGCATGTGGGTTTGGGATTTGGGGACGGCATTAGGCTTATAAATTTTAATTATTAACAATTGTATTGGAAAGGAGAAGACATTAAACCTGTCACAATCTAAGCTGCCCTTAGTTGAATGATCATTGTTTTTCCTTTTGACTTTGATCCTGTGAAATGTGCATAGGGTTCAAAAAGCACCATCTTTTTTCAAAACCACGAAGATTAAAATTATGAAATTGCCCGACCCTTCTGCATGTCTGGGCTAAAGCATTTCTGAATCTATACCAGGAATTTTAGCGAGTACACACAGTCGTCTTTGACAAGACGCCCACATTATTTGCTCGCCATGCAGATTTGGATTTGAAGTAATTCTGCAACCATTCTAACCTGTGATAAGATGTGATGTAAAGCCTGTGTTGCTTTTCTTTTCTTTTAAAGTAATTTATTAAAAATTAATTTCTTTTCAAATTGACTCGGGTTTCTCATACTCTTTGGACCATATAGATCAGTTTTAGTTTAGTCAGAAGCAAGATAAAATCAACATGAATAGGTTTCACCATTATAGTCTGCATTCATCTGCCTTACTTTGTTCCTAAGCATTTACAGTTCAGCATCATCTGACCTTTTTCCAGTTGTGATGCATAATGTAACAGCAGTAAAAATCTGCAGTTTTATTAGTGAATACCTAGAGATAGAAATAGACTGCCACCCAACCTTTTAAATGTTAGGATGCTGCATGATTTATTTAAGAATAAAGTTAACCTGCAATCCTTTAATTTACTGTGCACTGACCTTTTAACTGGCTTATAAAGAAGATTTGTGCTCCATAGTAATGCAAGTGTGCTTTTTAATATCCTGAAAATCTGAAATTATGGGGCAAGTTGCTTGTTCCTAACAAATAAAATGCATAAATCTTAAATGTGCCGCTTGAAGCGGCAGTAGGGAGTTCTCAGAAAACTTGGGCTTGGCCAGGGAAATGTTAACCATCACATTGATACGGGTGCCTCTCGGTGCTCTCTGCTGCGATGCTGTCCTCAGCTCCTCTCCCACAGTGGAGCCTGCCGACAAATTGAGAAATCGGCAATGGACTGAAGTCATATCGTGCTGCTCTAGTCACACCCCTAGAAGTACTATACACAAAAGACGTATTTAACCATTCAGACACATTCACAAGCAGTGGACACACTGTGCAACTTGGAATTGAACCTACAACCATTGCAAGACGGCAAGGGATGCAAAGGATGTGCCAGTTCACATTTGCATTTTAAAATTTTGTAAAATGTTATTTCTAAATGATAAATTAACAAAAATGTTAAAGAACGCAGACCAGATGTTGTAAAGGAGATTCGACATTAAATGTAGCACAAATAGTTTTGGCACATGGGTCATTTTGTGCAAATATACTTTATGTTGCTTAGTGTATTTTGTGTTCTGTTATATTTTTGGGGTTACACATAAACACAACGGCATCAGATTTTGCCACAGACAACTTATTTGAAATGATTAAATGAAAAAGAAGTTAAAGCAAAATCCAAAAGGAAAATTACTGTACCCAGTTTGAAATTGTACAGGATATGCTTCATCATTGCAGTCAGCTTTAGGTATTTGGTCTCAAAACTGAGGCTGTGCAGAGGCAGAAGAGCTGCTTTATATGAATGCATCCTTGGGTGAATCATTCAGGTTGTGCTAAATAAGCTTTACCTACAGCAGCCACACGTGTTGACTGACCTTCAGTTGTCTTTGAGTAAACCTGTTGAAAAGTTGAAAGATGAACACACTTGGCTTTTTTTTTTCAGAACCTTTTCTTTTTCCAAGTAATCTATAAATGTATTATTCTAGTTATTTTGAAACCTACATATGCTTATGGCAATAAGCACATGACCAGTACGTTCTATGAAACGGGTAGCCTTACTGTATGTAGCCTTTACTTTTTCTTTTTTTTTTTTTTGGGTGGTCAAACAAAAAGGCTAACTGATCTCGTCTCCTATATAGTGAAAACAGGTGAAGAAGGGAGACCAGATCAATTTGTTGACCTCACGGGTCAAATTTGGAATTGATTTCCCTCACTCCATTTTCCCAGTGTGGAAACTCTGTGAAGCAGTAAATCAGTTTCTCAGACACAAAAAGAACAACTGCTGCTTGGAGGAAGGCTTTTTTTCAACAATGAATAACGCATTTCCTCTCTTGTGAACGCATACTAGAGGTTGGCTAAGACATTGACTCACAGATGCATTAAATTTATTTTTAGCATCTTTTTAATATTTGCCATCTTTCTTCACTGGAGAGTACTTGCCCAATAACCCAGCATGTGTTTTTGAAGACGGTACATTGTTGCTTATATCAATCAAATTTCATTTATATGGCATATTCACAACTTCAGCTGACCAAATTGCTTCATGATAAATGACATAATTATGAGAAAAATAAGTTTGCTAAAAAAAAGAAAAAGATAAAATTGGCAGTAAAATACCAATGAAATAATACAAATAAAAACCAGAACATACTTGATTGTGGTTGCAGGAATTTTCTAAAAACTTTAATCAATTAAGTACATTTTTTTTCCCAGTGCTGCCACAGAAAGACTCTTGTTACCTGCAGTCTTTATAGGTCTGTGATAACTCTAAGCTGTAGTACCTGCAAACTGTAACTTTATGGCTAAAATAACATTAGGTTTAAAAACAAAGACTATGAGCACAATTGTCTCACACACAGTTTGTGCACAAATCTGTAATTTTGTACACTAATCTCTCATAACTCAAAAGGCTAATAATATTAGACATGCTTAAGTCATTTAATCATTTCCAGTTTGGCTACAATTTCCACATTATTTAGGGAAGATGCATTTCTATTCATTTTTTTTTTAATTGCATTAACTGCTCCTCCTTTGTTTTTTCTTATTTTTTTTAACATTTTTTTTATTTGTACGATCATTATTTTTACATTCTTCCCAATACATCTGCATAGTACGGGCCATCGTAATTTCTGTCAGACATTTTCTGTGTCTGACTGCAAGCTATTCCTCCATTCATGAACATTTCGGCTTTATAGCATTGCCAAATATTTCTTTTACTTTGATGCATTTTGGTGGGTCCACTTGTTGGCATTTTTGCCTGTTTTCTCCCAATTTTCTAAATCATGTCAGCCCTGGACTGGTCCATGATTTTGGGCTGATGGGTAGTACGCCCCTGACTGGAGGAGTACCCTCATCAGTGAATTTGAGAGAAGAAAAAAAAAAGATTGCAACACACACACACCTTGCCTACTGAAGCCGCTTCCTGCCTATTTTCTAAGAAGACTACGACTCTGATGGCTTTGATTTGATTTTTGCTTCAGCTCTTGTCATCCTAAATGGTTCCTAATGACTTTGGCAGGATATGAAGACAATTACCACTAATTTAACAATGCGGAGTCGCTTTTCTCCACCAGTTTTGGTTAAAAGTGCCTGTTTTACAGAACTCCATTTTACATGCTCCAGGAATGGTGTTTAAAAAACTCAGGCAATTAAAAATCCACCTGTTCTTATTCTTTTCTCATTATACAGACATGCTTTAAGTCTTCGCCTAAATTAGGTTAATTTTTAAAGCAAGGCAAGCTGTTATTTTTTCTTGAATTAGTTTTTGGCAGTGTATGCAAGGAAAAAAGTATTTGATGCTCTGGCTCTATGTGTCTCAGGTACCACGATTTTAAGCCATTCTGGCACCAAATGTTTACTGTAAGGCAATTCTATTAGCATAGCACCATTTATGCACAAGAAACTGTTAATCAGATTGCTTTACGGGAAAATATTGACGTAGACAATAAAGTCACCTTTTAAAAAAGATAAATATATTAAAGGAGCTTACATGTGCAACAAAATGTAGTTCATATATAAGTGTCTTTGAGAACCCTTGACAGTTTAAAAGCACTACATAAGTCAGACTTCATTTCATTATTAGTCAGAATGATTTGTGATATAATTTTGAAGCAGAAGTGCTGTAGAGTATATTTTTGAAAGTTTCTGGAACGGTAATGGGATTAAAATAACCTGGGACAGGTGTCAGTGGCTTCTAATGCAACATCAGTTTCTGCAGGCTATGTAAAGTAGTGAGGAAGTTTGGGCTTCATGGAATAAATAAATCCAGAAACTGCATTACTGATTAATTTTCATTCGACTTTACGATATTGCCAACGCACACTGTGACTTTTAGCATGTTGGGTACTGTCAGTTCTGAGTAGCCAATAGCTCTATTGATACATTTCTTTACATCAAGTATGGAAGTGAGGGGTCAAATGATGGACTACTGAAAGTTGACACTTTAATTTGTGTGCCTTTTTATTATAGCTCAGTAAAGTTTATGCATTTGATGAAGGGCTCAGGTAACAGTGGGATGGGGTTCAAATTGCAACATTTATTACATTTCCAGGTGTGTTTCAAACAAACCAAACCCTGCGGAAAAACCCGTTTACCCACCTGCCTATACAGTGCTGCACCAGGAATCTCTGAAGGAAGCAACACACAAACCTCTGAACAAGACAATGAGCGCAACTTCCTCCTTCACAAAATGCTGACATCTGGCAACTGATTTTAGCAGTTGTAGGATTTCTCTTTTATCTTTGGCAAATGTGCCAAGCAAATGCTATTTAACAATTTAATCAGCATGAGCAGAAAATGAGGCAGACATGCACATTTGGTTTAATTGTATTTACCTAGAATGCCATGCAGTACTGTCTGGTTCCTGCTTTTGGAGCGGTCTGCAGTCTGCTTGGCATTCAGATACGCTTTCTCTTCGACCAAGCTAAGACCTAGGTTTTTTGGCGTGCCAGAGTTCACTTTTTTAGCCCACATCAGAGTTCAAATATGCTTTCACACCTTCTAAAATAATCTGGATTTTCCAGGTAAATGAACTGGAATTTGATTAAAGTGGACTAAATAGGACCCGTGTCTGCATCCTCAAAAGAGTAAGAACGGAACGCCTGAGTTTTGCATCCAGCAAATATCTTTCAGGACTCAACAGCATCTTTCTCATTCTTTTAGGTGACTTGTACCATTGTGGGTGTTGCCTGCTGTGGCTGACAAAGTGAGCTTTTCCAAGGGACTTTTGAGGTGCAGATACTTGGCCAGTCTGCTGTGTTCAGGATTCTGCTCAGTTTCTGATACTTATATCCAGCTGTGATCTGCTTCACTGGAGGGAAAATCTCTGATGGCCGACTCCTCTCTCTACGCTGATGGAGACATGCCGTGATGCTGGGAGCGTTTCCATCTGTCATTTTGTCACTTTGCACCTTGGTTACATCTTTCCTTTTGTGTCCAACATTATCCATCTTAGTACGTGTTTTCTTTTATTTCTGTTTTTTTTCTTTTTTTCAGATTTGCTACATTTCCAATTCAGTCAAAATCCTACACTCAAGTTGAAGATGTTATTGTTGCAGTAAAGGTGGAAAGTAAATTATGTTACATTACTTTGATTACTCTAGCACACCACCTTCTTCAAGGTTTAGCAGTATGGACAATTTTGCCAAATGGATGAAGCTTTAAGATCGCTTTTGATGCCACACAAACATTTTTATCTCTATACTCTGTTGCATCGTCTCTTTGTGTATTTTTTTATATAAAGGTTTTGTCCTCTATTGGTATTTATTTGGTAGTTGTCAGACAGGAATGGAGGTTATTACGGGTTGAGGGGGTTGATATTAGGCAAAGGTCATTGGGCCAGCTTCATCAAGAACTAAGGCCTCTGAACATTGGTGGCTGGTCATTGCACCAAGTGCCCGGTCATTGCACCATGACCGGGCGTTTCCTCTTCGCTTTTAATGAACTTGCAGATCTCACACAACTCAATTCTTTCAGCACCGTTGCCTGGCAATAACCACTGCCCCTCTGTGTGATGGGGCAAGTAACCACATTCTGAAAGGACTTGAATTTGTGGTAAAATTTAACCTTTGGCTGTAATAAAATGAACCACTTGTGTTATGGTACTCATTACATGTATTTTCAAAGCTTTGCCACATAATGATTCATAGTGTCTGATGCAGCAATGAACTGTCAAGTCTCAGATCCTTAAATAAATTCCCTCTTGTGACAACACATTGTGGTCACTACATATATTGTCAGTCCCTCAAGTTCATCACAGGTCATCCCCATCTGACTTGCACATCTGGACACCTGTTCAAAGACATCTTCCTTGTTCTTGTGCCAGTCATTGAATGTAAACCCCCAAATCACCACTGTCACATACAGGCTCGAGTGCACTGCATGGATAAAAATTGACAACTTTGCACTATCCAAATTGTTGGTGCTCTTATCTACAGCTAGGGGCAATGAAATGAAATATTTTCTGTTTTCTACAAGGTTTTTTGGGGAATTGGCAGCATGCTGGTTTACACAGTCAGCAACGGCGTTTTGGCTTAAACTCATATTTATAAATGGTTGCCTTTTTTTCTGGGTACCCGGCATTTCAGTCTTTCATCACGCAATTTTTGACAAATTCATTATTGGTAAAATGCTGGGCTGGTTTTGCCACCTCTGCTGCCACAATTAAACTGGCCTTCACATCTACGTCCTATTGCGATTTGGCTCTTGTGAGGACAGCCTGCTGTGACGCCAGATTCGTCTTTATTCTTTCTCCTGCTGGAGTCTTTGTTTTGTGTCTGTTGTGGTGCCGCATTTCATATAGTCTTATTATTTTATATTATTTTATCACAGCCAGAGTCTCTGTGCACAGAAGACACAGAGCTTTGCCCTTTACATTTGCAAACATACGCTGTCTCCCACCTGTCTTGAAAACCCCTGTTTTCAAAGTCTATTTGTTTAGAAAATTTTTGAGAAGGGAAGAATTTGAAAATAAATAAAGGTGCTGAGAAGCTCCATAAGGCCACTGATGAACAAGGAACTCATGCCCCACCCCCCCCCCCAACAAGCAGGGAGTGCACACATGGTGGTGTGTCAGTATATCGGCAGCCCAGCTGTAATGGTAATTACAGCGCCATATATAACTTATTTATGTCAAACTCAAGTCCCTTTTATACCACTATGGTTCATTTTAGGTGTTTATTTTTTCTAATACAATATTGATATTATGAAGACTTGAAATGGTATAATGTAAATAGCAGACATTGAAATAAACAAAACAAAGAAAAACGCTGAACACCTTCCATAATCTTTCACCAGATGTCAAGGTCATGGATGTACTGCTGCTGTCCAAGTCTGAAGTTTGATTTGAAAATTACAGTGCATGTTAAATAACTTGTAAAAAAGCAAACTGAACTTTATCTATGGTGATATCGGACAGTGAAGTTTAAGGACACTCTATGTTGAAGAGACTGTACATCTATGTATTTTCCACGCACAAAGTGCCATTTTAGAACACAATCAAGTTGCCTGTTAACTTTGGTCCCTATAAAAAATTTTGTAAATGGCAAAAGTGACTTAAGCATGAGGAGGAGCTGCATGGAAAAGGTGATACTCCGTGAATGCAAGTATTTATGCATCCTGAATGGAGATTAAAGGATTTCTCAAACATGTTCGAAATAATCCAAGCAACATCCCAGGTGTGTTTTTGATGATAAATTATTATTGTAACATGATGTAAAGCTCAGAAAAGTTGATTTTACATAATTCAACCCCCACCTTTAAAACATGTTTCCTTTTGCCAATATAATGCCAGTCATATTTTGCCATCCCTCCCTACCGCTGTCTGGTTCTTAAATAAACAACAATACAGATATTTCCACATTTACAGTATACAGCAACTGAAAATGCGTAAAATTCATTTCCACTGAATAAAATGAAGCTGACTTCAAGGTAAAGTTCATTTGTTCTGTTTGCTTTGCATGATTTACATGCTGGTTGTGGACCTTGTGTATTTTTAAAACAAAGTCTTACCTAAAACCATTTTTAGATAGAACTGTGAATAGATGTATCATGGAATTGTGTGTAAAAAAGGTCTATGTGGAGCATACATATTGAAATCAGTATATTTCCTGCTGGGACTAGATTAAGTGTATTGTATTAAGTGTAGTTATCAGTTGAATATCTTAACATCCTAATTAATGCTATTATTACCATCTGTTGATGCATTGATCATGTTTTTTCCCCCCATTTGTTGAACTATTTCTTCAAACCCTGACACATTTTCTGATTCTTATTCAAAGCAGCTGAATTGATGATCCCATTAGACTGTAGGGGGTAAAGCTGTATACATCTTCAGCAGGGAACCGTTTTAGCGCCCTGCAGGTTTATCTCCGTCTCTGAAGATGAATGCTGAGTCTGAGCTGAATGACTCTTGAATCCATTATGAATTCTCTCTCTGTGGCTCACTTTTCCCACCATCCTGAGGAATGTTGGATCACTCCAGGAGGTGCCCTGGTGTATTTTGGTGTCCAAACTGAGCTTAAAGACAAACGCGAGGGTCTTTAAGTTGATCCCTCCATCAGACTCTTTGATCTACAAAATGCAGGAGGAGAAAAGAAAATTATAATTGGAACTGTCATTGTTTAAAGCAAATAGTTGCCTGAGACTCGTTGAGTCAATAGTGTTTTAAATCCCCTTGGGAGTTGCTTCATAGATGTGTCGGAGCATGCTGAAGCTGAAAGCTGCCCTCCTACAATAATCCACTCTACTGCGCCGCAGGAAGCTATTGTGAACTCCAGATTAACAGCAGTGACACGAGCCTGCCCTTAACCCCCTCTCAGGCCACATAAAGCTGCCTTCAGTTACTCGCTACAGTGAAGTAAAGATGTTTTCGGCTAAAATGTGGAACCTGAGCTTCACATTCATGACGGTGAAAGTGCATGAATGAATAAGACGCACTGATCTGTGAAAAGATACCAATTTTTTCCAGGATTTAATTAATCAAATATGTGAATTTTCAAATTGTCTCACTCCAACTGGGACTGGCATTGCTGTTAAAATATCAGGTGTCCATCATAAACTCACTTTTATTTTATTTTAGTTTTTTCAAATACATTAGCAAGTCCACCTCTAACGTCAAATATTTAAATGTGACAAAAACAAAGTCTCGAAAGTCTGGCTAAAGTGGATAAATGCTTTTGTCACAGCCGTGTACGTATGTACGTATATGTATGCTATTATGCATTAGTGCAACTCACTTAAACAGTTGCATCACTTTGTCATTACTTTTAGTAATTCTTTGTTTAATTATTCATATTGGATACCTTTTATTTTTAACAAATGCATGTAAATGTTTACAATCCACCCTCATGGTTGATTTTTATCTTGAAAATATTTCTTAGAGGATTTAAATGGCCAGCTGTGGGTTCTGTGCACGCATGTTTTTATTTATTTATTTTTTTCCTTGTGGTTTTTGGCATCAGTCATTTAATTCCTCATCAGTTATGTCTGCCAGTGTTTTATGATGAGACGAAGCTTCTTCTGCCAACAAAGTGAGAAAATGTCAATAGGAATGGAAGAACTCCATTACACGCTTTAATCAGATGGCTCAGAATAATTACCAACAAAAAGCTTTTCGCATTCGTCGCTCCTAATACTTTATTTGTAGGTTTTCCTTTTAGGACAGAAGCCAAACAAAGTCAGATTTTACAACCAGTAGTGGAACGCCACCAATCTCAATAGTAAGCCAAAATGTGGATTGTTTTTTTTTTTTTGTTTTTTTTTTATGGATAAGTATGCAGTTTTAAAAATGTACAAAACTCCTAATCCCAGGTCAATGCGTATTCTGAGCAATAAAATTCTGATTTGTAGAAATAGGACCAAAAGCAAGGCAATTAAAAAACCCTCTGCATAGATATGCACTGGTCTTCCACTTCCAAAGTTGTTGTTTTTTTTCTGGGAGATTCTGGCATTGTATTGTTTTCATACTGCTATTACAAAGAATGGATTAGCTATCTGCCTGTGGTGGACTTTGCCACAAACAAAAACCAAAGGATGAATGTAAATGAGCGTGCATACGTTATCACAAGGATGTCTTAGCAAGCAGATGCATTTGTGAGCTCTAAACCCTCCTTATGTAAATGAGCTTAAACAATCGCTGCACTATTTCCCTGTTTTGGATCATGGGAAAATAATGATGGAAAAAACAGAGGCAGACATGCTTCTAAAGTTGTTTTTTGTATTTTTTTTTGTTTTTGTCTTTTTCCATAAAATGGAACCAAATAACTGTACTTCTGTATTTTGACATTGCATTATATATATATTTTTTGTCCCATGGGCTTCAAGTAGCTCCAAAAGACATGAGTAAATCAATGTGGTTAGCAATTCCCTTTAATATTGTACTATAAAACATGTCTTAGATGAGAAGTACTGATTTGAATTATATAAAATATTGAAACTGAGATCTGTTCTTGATTTTCCCTCAGATTCTTTAACAGCAAAGGCAGCAGCTATTCAAAAACATCCAGCTGACAAAGTTGATATAAAACCATAGCAGTAAAAGGAAGTTACTTTTGCAGAAGAAATTACCTTTGCACAGAAGTTTAATTCACATCTTTCTACTTGTGAGAAACTGCTTCTTTTATTGGTCTGTGTTAATATAGTTGAATTAACTGTAATTATATATATTTGTGTACACATACAACCCCATCTTATATGGAGCAGTTGCACTTCCAATCTATTTAGCCATTTTTGCACATTTGTCTTTGGAGTACTGTTTGTTTACAGTGTACTTTTTTCGGAACTTTACAGATATAATGGTTTTGGAAAACCTCAAGCAACATTAGAAACACAAAAACTAGATTCTTTTTTTTTTTGTTCAGAGATAATTTGGGCTTCCAATAGACAACGTGCTGTTTGGTTAATTTTCTCTATCCACAAGGTTTTACTTTTTTCTGCTCCAATCACTGCTTGTATGTTTGTTTAGTACATTAACCTCTTACCCCCTAAGGGGGTATAAATAAATTTCCGCCTGACAAAAACACACAAAAGTAAATCACTTATAGCCTCACAGCTATTAGATCTAATAAGAAACTTTTGGTACCTCTGTAAAGGTAAGATGTCATAGAATGGTTTTCTGGTGTCAGCACCATTGTAGCTTTGACCCTGCCTGAAATATTAGGGACAAAATACAAAATATTTTGCATTTTTTTTAACCTCGCCAAAATTTTCTTTGAAATAAACATTGAAAACACTACCAAAATAGTATTTGTAACACAAAAAAGTAGTACAGACTTTTAAATCTAAATGTTGTGTAAAAGTATACCAAATTTGGACTCAATCAGATGAATCATATTTATTTTAGAATGGTATTAGTGAGAAATTTCTTAGGCGGAGAGGCCATTTTGGCACATTTATCCAAAATGTCACCAAACTGTGCCAAATGTGTTTTTTACATCAATACTGGGGGTTTGTTAAAATTAAATAGCTTATTACCACCTAATGACACTTTCTACATATAATATAACCATTGGTCATGACATTTACCCCATTTATATGCAAAATGTACCATTGTGCACAGTGTAATATGTATAATAATGATGACCTGAAAGCTCTTTCTTTGACTCCAAATAGAAAACTTTTATTGAAATAAGATAAAACAGTCAAAAATACTTTTTGAATAATTTAAAAGAGCAAATAAACAATTTTGAAAATCCACCACCACCATCACCACCAAAAAATGGACATCTTACCTCAAAGAAGGTGAAGAATCATGAGAGGTGGGGGAGGTGGGGGGAGGTTCAGCGTCACCCGAGCTTGATGGTTCGGCTTCCACTCGACTATAAATAAAAATAAAGTATTTGAAGAATTAGAGGTTTATTACAAAGTAATGAACCAAAGTAAACATGAAATCCTTACTAGTAAAATAAAACATATTTTAGTAAAACATAAATAAACAAATAACCACATGGTTTTACTTCCTGCCGTTATTACAAGCATATAATCACTGAAATAAATAAATAAATAAATAGAACCAAAACATCAAATATTTTGTGTGAAATTGCGGGGGGAAACTTACACATCACCGAGATCAAGTCTGTCAGCTGTGTCCGGCTCTTCCTCTTCGTCCGAATCCCACCAGCTATCTGAAGAGCTAGCTCCACTCGTAGCAAATCGAAAAACTGTTGTTGTTCAAAAGCCTTCAAAAGCCTCTAAATCGTCCAGTTTCTGCTGCTATGATCGATTTATCATAAATAAATCAAAACTGAACTCACGGAACCGAGATAACTCCACGTGCTCAGACTCCCGTATACCACACCCGCTTACGCATCGAGAACGCATAAATTACGCATACATTTAGATCGGGTTCCGGAAAATACGTTATGATTTTGCGTAGCCGACATCTTGTGCCATACTCTGAGAGTCTTTCCACTCTCACGTGAAGCCATAAAATGGCCGTGATGATCAGCTGATCGGGTGTTTTCCAGGCAGTTGCGTCATCGCCCGAGGACCTTTAAATCTCATCAGCTGTTTTTAAATAGCTCTAAAATCTTAACATTTTGGGCAAAACCTTTATGCGGAATAGTTTTTGAAAGATTAAAGCCTCTTTTAGCGGATAATAATAAAAAAAAAAATTTAAAGGCACACGGAGCCTTTGTTTACAGAGCGAGTCGAGGTCACATGGCAGCTGGAACCCTCGGAGGGTCCGTCGGGCTTAACAGGTTTTTAACCCTTCTGTTATGTTGTGGGTCAAATCGACTCGTTTTAAAGTTTACATTTTTTTTTTAAATAGTTGGAAGTATTTTTTTTTGCATGAAACTTTTTCTATTTGTCTTAATAGGTGAACTCTACATATAAATTGAAAACGTTTTCATTTTACACATTTGCAGTCCCCCCTGCCTCTACTTGTTACATCGATACTGTTTGGGTCAATTTGACCCGGCAGTCAAGTTAAAGCGTAAAAAAAGATTAAAATGTTCAATTCGATGTGTTTCCTTGAAGCTATGAACCATATTTCACCACACACACACACACACACACACACACAAACACAACAGGCCAAACACACACATGCACATGCAGACGCACACAAGCCCACTTTCTCCCTACTGTCTTTACTTCATTATGAACTGCGAGAAAGCAGGTGTTCATACAACTTTTGACGGGAACCTATTCTGTTCCAGTGGGTAAACTCCACCCACACTGAGTGGACACTCAGTAGAAGTGGAGGAAAACATAAATACTCTCTGCATGACTCATTTATCTTGATTTTAACTGGCGGGTCAATTTGACCCAGAACAGTATGTGTGTCTCAAGTTCAATTATAGAGATCACCCTTTGAAAAAAAAAATTTATGTAATATAAAATCTTTTTACCAAAGATCAATTTCAAGGATTAATCTTTGGTAATTTTTTTATATTACATTTAATTTTTTTCCAGAAATGTCAGAATTTCCTTGAAATTATCTTCAAGGAAATGTTATTTTTAAAATCTCTCAATTTTCAAAAGAAAACGAAAAAAAAAAAATCCCAACATAGTTATTTTCCTTTTTTTATTTTTTTAAATAGGATCACTCTGGGATGGTAGTGCAATGCCTCTCATTTGGAAACATGAAGTACTTTTCTTGTGTGTCTAGGTTTTTTTCAGTGGACATAAAAAATGTAAATTCCATTTTTTATGTCCAAATGAGTAATTGAGTAAGTTGTCATCACTAATTTCTGAGAAATAAATTTCTGAGAAATAAAAGAACATCATTGCACAAATATTGATTGAAATGGTTAGTATTGGAGTTAATAATCAGATACAAAAATGATTTGGAGGAATTTTTTGGTTTCTGACACTATTGCATGATAAAACTCTCCCTGGGTCAAATTGACCCACGGACATTATTGCTGTACCTCCGAAACGAACATAACAGGAGGGTGAACTGGGAAGTAGAGCAATCAATGCTGGAATGACAAAGTACGTAGTGATATACTTTAATTTTCTTCAATAAAACTTAAAGCTGATCTTCATTATAAACATTATAATCCACACAGATTTTGTCCTGCAGTGTGTGAAAATGTTTTTAAGTCTAAATTCGCTGTCACATTTGTGGCCTCTGACTATCTGCTGTTGAACTGAGGATGTTTTAAGAGATTCAGTGTGACACCCTGCACACAAAGGATCGCTTATGTGCTTTTACTTGCATAGAAGATAGAATAATTTTATATAGAGCTTTGCTAGTTGGACTGACCACCCAAAGTGCTTTTCATTAGAGCCACATTCAGCCATTCACACTCACAAATGCACACAATTTTATACACTATTATGCAGTTGGTGAGCAACGCATGGTAGAGTGCTTTGCCTGTCAAATCCAAAAAGTTGTGATTGCAAGACATCTGCTTTATCCATTAAGCCAAAGTGTCATGCTACCCTTAATCTCAAGGATTTGATATGATATTGTCCCTCTTTTGTATCTCAAACCACTTAAATTATTTGGTACATTTTTGACAGCGCCATTGTGTGAGAGGGTGGTGACCTCTTCAAGTTGAAATTAGGGTTCTGTGTAAGTCAGTCAAGTGGTTCCACACCAAACTCTCTCATCCACATCTTTATGAACTTTGCACAAATATGTGGTCATGTTGGAACTGGAAGGAACCATTCCAGACTTCTCCCATAAAGTCGTGAGCTTGAAATTGGTGTGCTACATTTTACTGGCGCTAAGAGGCACGACACACAACCCCACACCATAATCCCACTTACACCAAATTTTATTTTCGACACACCGGAGTCATGCAAGTTCTGTTCTTCTGGTAACTCCCAAACCCATAGTGATTCATAAAATTGCCAGAAAAGGGGGCATGATTCATGACTTTTGAATCATGACTCCGGTTCTATAGAACAGTTGACATTTTGTCTCAACTGTTCTATAGTCCAGTGGCAGGGATCTTACCTGGGTAGAGATGAGATTTTCAACAAATTTATTTGGCGCTTTGTTCCTGATAAGTTTATGAAAAACAATCTCTGCCATAGTTTATTCTTGCCCAGTTTATGTAAATGAAGAATATGTGTGATATTGACACAAAACTTCGAGATGTCACTCCTCCCCAAAAGATATGGGGTTTAGATGAATACACCTCCCTCACACATTGCTTTTAGGACACAGAGTTTTCCAGATTTTGTTCACTCTTGACATGACAGTTTGGAATAATGCATCTTTTACTGCTCTGTGGGTGGCAACACTGTCAAACACATCAGCAGGGAAGAAATAAGGACTCCACAGGAGGAGCAGGAGAGAGATGGAGGGGCGGGAGTGACCATTTCCAGTCTATGCTTCATAAATCAAAAACTTGTATAAAAAAGGCTTAATACAGAATAAATCAAACTCAGTGAAACCATGAATATATGGCCCCATCCGAAAGGTTAGACACAGCTATCCATGTATAATTAATAAGTAGGTATGTTGAGACTTTTTCACAACAACTTTTAGACATTACAGTCATCCCAAGTTTTCTCTTAAATCTCCTAAATAGTTTCATGAGGAAACTTTTAAAGCTTCTAGAAAGACATCTTTCCACAATGTTCTGTCAGATCCCTTTCACTATTATATGCATTCATGCATCACTCTTTCTCTATAATTTCATGTATGCTGCTTCTAAGTGTATGTATGTGTATATAAATATTTACTCTGGACCTAAATTAAAACTATGTAGTCTGCTTCTGAACATGAGATGATGTTCCCATCTTACGTTTACTTCCTGAAGTCAATTTAAAAATGGGTTTATTTCAGAAAGCTGAAAAGTGGTACTTGTACAGACTGTGACAACTGAGCCAGTGAACTACAATAATACAAGAAATATAATGTGATGGAATGTATTGCGTAATATCCATAAAAATCAAATAATGCAACTACATGAAAAACATTATGGGTCATGTTTCCTTGACTCAAGCGAAGCACTTCAGCTACTTTTAAAAAGTCTGCCTGGATGAACTGTCATGTTGCAGCCCATCAGGCTGTCTAAACAGTCTGAAAACATGACATTTATAGATCAGTGAGGTTTTTCTACTTCTACTTGTACATAAAAAAATTGTTTTTTCTAGGTTAAGCATATGGTAAATTTAAAAAAAAATCAGTTTTTATATAAAATGATTTAAATGTCATCTCACTGCACTTTTTTAATAAAGGGTCCAATTCATATCCAGTCATACAGTTCATATATTCCCATCTAGTTCTATGAAGTTTGACGTAAACACATTTCAACTGATCAAAAAAGACCAAATTATAGAAAAATAAATCATAAATAAAAAAAAAATATATAAAAATCATAAATAAAAATCATATCAGGATGCCAGAATATTGCACAGTATCTTGTGCAAATGCTCCTGTGCAATATGTATTTAAATGTCTAAATACACTATTATATCTTGATCAAGCACCTTGTAACTGTGGAAAGGATTAACTCCTTTTTAACATTAAGTATCTTCAAGCAGAATGACGGGGATTAAGAGAATAAAGCATCGTGTTTGTACTTCCTTTTGGAAAAAGAGCAACATTAATGGGAGTAGTAACTGCCAGTAATGCATAAACTGAATGTAAATAAAATTAAGAAAGCAGAGTGAGAAAAGCAGATTACAGTTATGTCTGTAATCTGCATCACAAACTCTCAAACTTCCTATTTAAAGAACTGATTTTATAGAAAACGTCAACAGTTTGGAACACACAGTGGTGAGCAAATACCTCTTAACAAAAATGCTTACAATTTACAGTCAAAAGAAATAAAATTTTCCTTTTGCAATTATTTGTCTTTAACTGTTGACAATAGAACTAAATTGTCTTTAAAAAAAAACCTTGACTTTACTTACCTAATTACTTCTCATTGCTCAGTAAATAATGTAACGGCTCCAAAAACCACCAATAAACCTGCAGTCTGAGTACAAAGGTAATCAGTAATTTATTACAGGATGGAGATTGATTATTCAGAGTCTTATGGGTAAAAAAAGACTGTTCAGATCTGGATTTAATAGCCATCAAAAAGGAACAAAAATTCAATATTTCACATGTCATAATCGATCCTGATGTTAGAAACCCTAGAAGCTTTTTTAGAGTTTTATGGACCTAAGCAAAGTCAATCAGTGCAACCTCATGGATGCCTTTGTCTTTCTGTTTCTCTCTCGGGTTGAAAAGGGCACAGTAAAGCCTTTTAGACTGTCTATGTAGAAGTCGAAGCTTGCTAGCAACCAAAATAATCAATAAAGTTTGTTGTTTCAACCTACTTTGCTAAATGAGTGATCGCCTGCTGATTGAGAGATGCCTGCTGGTTGGCTCAATAATTAGAAAAGTTCAAAGCTTAAATAGATCTGTTGTACTACATATGAATGTTCTGATAACCTGGATTTGGCAAGCTATTTCTGCAGTATTTTTATAAATTCAGAAGAATAACTGTTCTCAGTGCATCTGGGGTGTCTGATTATATTCTTTATCTTTTTCTTTTTTTTTTTACTTTATTCAGTATCAGAAACCACTGTGCTGTCACTGTTAAATGAGATTTTCCACAGCAAACCCATGAACATTAAGAAGGCACTGGTTCTGAGGATTTTTAATTTGCTTTCAGCTGGCAGGTCATATTGTGCAAAAGTCACATTAAACCAAACCGTTATGTTTTCCTAATTTGTAAATAAATGTTTCAAATAAAGCAAAACATTTTTCCTACTGTCACACAGAACAATGATGCCTACTTTTTTTTTCTTAGAAGTCTGAGTAAAAAAAAAACAATTTGCAAAATGCCTATACAGAATGCTGTGTCCTAGACGTGTGCTTTTATGAAGTTTTTGGCAATAACTTCTGCCTGATTATTTCTAGCATCTCAACTGCTGTTGACCGTTTGTAGCATTAGTGATCAAGGCTGGGTTATATGCTTTTTGACATACACAGACAAGTTAATTAAGGACTCATGAGTTGGAGCCCTGATGCACTGGTTAATGAAAATTAATCTGACACTACAGTGGACTTTTTCTGCATAATTGAATGCTGTCCAGAAGAAATACCACACTGAGGTTTGTGAACAGTCACATCTAAGCCTTTTGGATCTAGCAGACTTAAACGTTTGAGCATAGCAAAGCTTTGTGCACTTTTAATTAGACATTCTGATGGCTGATGAGCAGGTGAAGTTATTTTCCTGCCAGCCTAACTTAATTAGCAAGTGATGGCAAAGATCAGGAGACACTTGAACTTTGTCATATTGTCTCACGATATCAGGTGGTAAACAAGAGAGTGACATTCAAAGTCTTGGTGCGTTTGCATGCTTGTTCTGTGGCTGTGAGGCAGATTTGTTGACTATAGAACAAGGAGCCATTGCTTGATTGGACAAAAAGGTTGATGTAAAAGGTTAATAAGAAGGAGGACGAGGACAGCTTTCACATTCTTTTATTTTTCCTATTTGTGTTATTACTGCATGGGTGTGTTAAAAAAAAAAAAAAAATCACCTCACTGGCATGACACTTATTCTATCCATTAGTTATACCCGCTTATCCTTGCGGGGCCTCAGGGGGGCTTTTGCCTATCTCCAGTGATCATTAGCTGAGAGGCGGGGCACACCGTGAACAGACACAGGACAGACAACCATGCACACACATGCTCATACCTAAGGACAATTTAGAGACTAATTCACCCAGCAGCCAAGTTTTTGGACTGTGGGAGGATGAGAGAGAACATGCAAATGCCACACAGAAAGAACCCAGGACCTTCTTGCTGCAAGACAGCAGTGCTACCAACTGTGCCTCTGTGCAACCCATCATATATTTTCCAAAACATATCGAGCTGCTTTTAGTATGAATTATTTTTACTTTGTGAATGCCCAGAATGATGAAAACTTATGAAGTTGCCAAATGTTTGTGTTCGACAGCTGGTCTGAGTCACAAAGTGTCATTTTTAACATTGGCAGTTTTCTGTGCATATTGTGTTTTTTTGGTGACATGTGCCAAAGTCTTGTTATTTATATCTAACTCACACTTCATGATTCAACATGTTATGCTTGTGCCAGACTTGTTTGGAAGAAAAATGAGGAAAAAGCTTTATAAATGTCAAGCTTGTACAAGCAAACTTCTTTTTAGGAAACACTAGTTTTTTAACTGTTTAACAAGAATAAACATGGATGGTTTTCTGCTGCAGTAAATAGTATCTCTGCAGTGCTTTGTAGTAGTCCTTGTGTGTTATTTTGTCTTAGGCGGTATGTATTGGATGGTAATATACTTTTCTCCAATTGGCTAATATATTGTAAAGGAATATTGTATATTCTTCCAGCAAGACATAATTTGACAGTAACTGCATAAAGCACAGAGTTCTTTTAGCTGTAGATGGCTAGACATCTAAACATTGACAGCAGCAGCAGCATTTCATCTAAAACCACAGAATAGTTGCCTCGTTACAGATGACCGAAGAATCCCAGACAATAACAGATGTCTGATGGAATACAAAACGCACGGGCCTTGTCTGCAGGGCTAATTCTGGCTATGATTGGCTGCACATAGATATAAAATAGGGATGGCGTGAAGAAATTCCACTCAGTTTCATGACCATTATAGATTGAATTTAGGGGGAAAAAAACAACAAAAAACTTTTAAAACAATATTTGTTGTTTTAACAGTGACCTCAATGATTTTTGAGATTGTGCAACCACAGTAACATAACAGTTTGCTAACTCCACTGCTAACACTAAATGTGGATTGCTTTGTCTGGGCTTTTTGTGAAGATACAAGGGAGGTTTTATGCCAAACTGGCTGAATATACTGCTTATAAACATAAACCCAATTCATAATGAAGCACTCCCATGAGTCTGTTTTAGCCATATGTTAAAAATAGTTTGTCATTAAAACAAAAACTTCATATGCACCTAAAAATACATTTCGGTGTTTTGGATTTGGAATTAGCATTTTTCTGCCTTTTGAACCATCGTTCTGTCCTTGCATAGAGAATATGCTTACACCTCAAGTAGCTTTAGTTGCAAATAAAAGTATTTCTGAGAGTAGAAGAATTTAAATCTTTTTTTTTGTATCTCAATAACTTGGTTCCCTCTTAAACGGGGAGTAAGTTACAAAAACGACTTTTTTGAGCTTTAGATCGTGCTATGCGATTTAATCTTACCTGGAGTGTTGCTTTGATTCATGCATGCATGTTTGAGTATTTCTCGAATCCTGGCAGGATGTCCTGTGATGCCTGTCATCTACTTTGCTGCAATGTCTGATATTGACCTGGCACTGTGCCTGGAAGTAGGACAAACGGAAAGCAACGAGCTGTTAGTGGAATATTGATCTCCTTAGAGACGATATCACAGAACTTGGATAGAGGATTTAAATGTCATCATGTGGACATTGCTGCCTGTGGCCATTACCTTTAACAATGGTAATGTTTTTATGAAGCTGCAATTGTATGACTGTGCTGCAACAACACATACTACATTATTGTTAATGCAAAAAGGATTTCTTCAATATTTACCATTGAGAAAAGAAAAATCCAGTATTTTCATATTAGTTATAGAAAAAATTAAACCAGATAAATTGGGGGGGATCTAAACCTCCTGCAGATTATTGCAGTTAAATGTGTTTCCTTATTAGATTTCTCCTCCCTACTGAGAGATTTGAGCAAGTGGCACATTGTTATACTAACAAACTCTAATCTTTGAATCATTACTGCTACACTTTGGTGGAGACTTTTCATGAATGTTGCCACTACGCCTTCAGTGAGTTGGTTCTAGCAGATGTAGTCAAATGCACTAGTTCGACAAATACATGTTGCGCTGTATTTGATGTTGAAAACAAATATGAAGAAAACTGAACAGTTTTCATAAACTGGAACTGACAGTAATTTTGGCGCAGGAAATATGAAGCTGTGAATAACTCAGCTCAGAGCCATGCACTGATACCCACCCATCTCATTAACATTGCGGCAGCTGTGCCTGAAAATCTGTGTGGCAAGATTAGTGAGAATTTTTACACAGAAAACTGCGAAACCCTGACATGACTACAATCATTATTTACCCAGCTGTAATTGCAGCAATCACTATAAATGCTAATAATCACCCAAATACTTTCACTTTTTTTCTGTTTCGTACTGTCCAATCGTTGTCGTTGCCAGTCAAGTTCTCAGTTACAAAATTTGCTAGATTTTGTGGAACAGGTACTAATAACACCTTTTCACACCTATATTTAGTTTACTACGGACTGCATCAGTTCATGAGTTAACCTTGTAACTTTTTGGGGTTGTTTTGTTTCTTTGTATTCATAAAAAAAACTTGTCATTCTGATCTCCAATTAGTGGCATTTTAATAAAAAAGGGGTTATGTTAAAAAAGATTTATAAAAAAAAAAAGGGATGGGCAGCACAGTGGCGGAGTTGGTAGAGCTGTTGCCTTGCAGCAAGAAGGTTCTGGGTTCGATTGCCGGCCCTGGCCTTTCTGCATGGAGTTTGCATGTTCTCCCTGTGCATGCGTGAGTGTTCTCCGGGTACCCTGGTTTCCTCCCACAGTCCAAAAACATGACTGTCAGGTTAATTGGCCTCTCCAAATTGCCCCTAGGTGTGTGTGCATGGTTGTTTGTCCTGTGTGTCAGGTTGCCAGTCTGCCCTGCGACAGACTGGCGACCTGTCCAGGGTGAACCCCGCCTCTCACCCGGAACGTTGGCTGGAGATGGGCACCAGCAACCCTCCCGACCCCACTGAGGGACAAGGGTGGAAAGAAAATGGATGGATAAAAAAATGGGTGTTAAAGCTGTTGTAAAATTAGGAAGGAAAGTGAAAATGTCAGTGGGACAGAAGAAAAATGAATAGATGGTTCTAGGAGTGTACGGTTTTCTTTAAAAAGAAAATAAAAATTGAAGAAAATGTTTGAGAAGAAAGCAAACATGTAGTCCTGTTGTGGGCTGTGTCACTTTTGATAAGACGAGTTCCTTCTGGACTTCTACAGGTCAAAGGTTTGTCTTCATGTCTCCCACAAGGGAGAGACACCTGATGTTTCAGAATGTGCCCCTGAGGGGCTTATTATATAAAATATTTCTCAGTCCAATGCTTGAAAAAAACTTCTGTAAACAACTTAATGGAGAAATGTTGCTGTGACAAAGTGCTGTCAGACAAAGCAGAAGCTTCTTAAAGAGACAGGGGCCCGATTTCAAGTTGTCAAATTGCAAAGTCAGATTTCGTTTAACTTATGTTTGATATTTACAGCATGTTTAGAAAAACTGAAGGAAATAACATGGCACTGCTGGAAAAATACTTTAAACATAGTAAAGGGTTTAGGTTCTATTCCAATCTGGAGACATTCTGCAATGAGTTTACCAAGTGGATGTTTCAGCGTGGTTGAATTAAAAATAATTTTGACTCCTTACCAGAAATCACAAATGCTTGATGACGGTTGTTGCCACCAGAATTAAAATCAATGAAAACCTATTCAGCTTATTGAGAAAATTGACTTGTGAGAATACAGAATTATAAAAGCTGTGATTGTCACTTGTACAACCTTGTTTTTCTTTTTTTTATTCTTCTTGTGGGAAACTGACATACATTTCAGAAGCTAATGCACCCACACAGTGTGAATAATTGGCTTTTTATTGTTTGTTTCTGTCACTGCTAAAAAATGGCTGGAGATGATCTGTTAAGACTGATGCACTGTCAGACTGAGAAGTAACAGCAACTGAGCTGTCAAAGCTGTTGCAAAAACTAAATGATGGTTTAAACAAAATGTTGTTTGCTTTTTTTTTTACTTTTCATTTGTTTTTGAAATCATTGCTAAACTTTTTCATGAATGGTTTTTATTTGCAAATGCCACAGCACTTTCTCCATAGCAGCAACTCAATATAGCTGTAGTGTTTTATTAAATGATTGTTCTATGCAAAAATAGTACAAAATATTGACAACAATCGGCAATAAAACTGGGCTCTAAACGCATCCCTCGGGCGTCCCAGTGTTGAGGCATTGTACAGATGACATTTTCAAATGCACAATCTGTTGTCTGCCACACTGCACCCCAGAATGGCTGGAGAACCAATCAAAGCACAAGAACAACATCCAACCAAACATGGCGCATCTCATAGAGCCACTGAGAACCCAGGGAATGCAACATATCCAAAACAAGAGACAGCAAACGGCTGAATGGCTATTGTGACAGAAATGAACCACCACATACCACAACGTGACTCAAAACCCAAAGATCATCGACTCAACCTTAAATTCATTTTTATAAAAGTCAAATTCTTGTTTAGTGAAATTAATGGAGTGCCTGGAGTTTATTACAGAGCAAAGTGCTGCCTATCACAAGCTTGTAGCTTGGTCTGCGCGTTATTGTTTTTCACCTTGACCTTTCTTGCAATAAAAACAATTGCAAAATTATTGATTGGTCTATGTTTTTGCTTTAGTCTATGGATAAATGGAATATAATCATTTAATTCAAAGTCATCATACTAGATGAATTCCAAACCCATCCATGCATAATGGATAGGGTACTGCTAAAATGTATTTATTTTTTAAGCTTTTGCCTGGACAAAAGCAACTGGTTTAAAACATGACCTAAGGTCTGGTCATGAAGCTTTTCACGTGTCATCTCTACTAAAGTATTTGTCATCTTTACTAAAGTATTTATGCTGTCATTCTGAGAGACTAGAAGTAGGGAGAAGTCCCCCTCTGGCAGAAACTGGCCCGACTTTGGTCATCAAAGTTGGTGTAGAAGTTTCTCTGGAATAGAAGTGTTTGCCTTTTCTGGATTGTATCTTTTGCTATCTGTCATGTTCTTTAGTGCACTTCACATGTTTTTGCTACTGGAGCTGAAGAAAAGCCTCTACTATGAAGCCTAAAATTAACCTTTTTGTACAATAGATACCACATTACCTGCACATTTTGTTGTGTGGATAGCAATATCTATTTTTCTCTGTACAATTCAAAACACCTATAATTGAATGCACTTTGCATAATAAGTTACTTTGATACAGATCGAACCAAACCCAGCAGTGTTTGTCATAGAAATGCTGTTCTTGTTCCAATCTTCAAGCTGAATGAAGGAGCTGAATCTACTTTCCTTATCACAAAGCAGAAAACAATGAGTTGAGAAGCAGAAAGGGCTCGAAAGAATGGAGGGTGGAGGTGGAAAATAACATAACAGATAGTGTTGGAAATTGATTTTGAACAAGTGCTTTTATTCCACAAAAGCTCTGCATCTGAAGAGAAAATGTTCTAACCGAACAAGAAGTGAGGTGGAAATGTGGTTTAGACCTGATAAAGAATGCTAGAGGGAAGGTAGATGAGACAATAGGTTGAAAAGGCAGATAAAGTGTGATTAAAGAGAATGAGAGGAGGCAAAGCAGAGGAAAAGAAAAACAATGTGTTAAAGCAAGATTGGGCAATGAGAAGGAGACAAATGAGGAAAAAACAGTGGATGAAAAGAAACACGAGCTTATGGCATTTTCGGTTTTAAAATGCTAACATTCAGAGAAAAGCGACACCAATCTTTACTTTGCTCAGCGTGACTTCATCACAGGGGTGTCAAAAACTGGATTTGAGTCGGACAAAAGTTTTAAATGGCATCTTTTTATCCAAGAAGTGAAGGTGATAATGAAGCTTTTTTAGTGATGTGAAAATCAGCCCTATTTGATGCATCTTCAATTTGTTTAGTCAACGGAGGAGCATAAGACATAAAGAGTGCTGTAGTTGGTGTTTACACAGTACGGTTTTTAGGAAGAGCAGTGGTATAAATATTTTTCCCTGTAAGTGAAACAGTGGTTAGGGAAAATGCCACTAAAATCTCCAAGACTACGTTTAAATGTTTCTCGAGTAACTACTATCAAATTTAACTGGTAACTGATTGCATCAGAAAGGCCAGCTCTGTCCTAGGATGCCCCCCTTGATCCAATGCAGGAGATAAATTAGCTCCAGCAAAATTAACGTCATTGTTTGACAATATCTCCACTGACGGCTGCATCTTCTGTGCACAAAGGAGCATCATCACAGATCCTCCCTTCAGCCATTGCTGAATAAAATACTTTTAACTACACTGTACATTCTCTTTTTCCTTGCATATATATATTTTTTTATTTTGTATTAATCTGCATACTTTGATTTGCCTGTCAATGTGCTGCCGGTGCACCTGAATTTTCCCACTGAGAGAAAATAAGTTGTATCTGTTCTATTTCTAATTATCCCATCCTTTGTCATAGATGTTCCCCCTTTTTTTTTTTTTTTTTGCTAAAGGTTTTTCCTGAAGTAACTCTGACAGACTATATTAACACAGATTTACTGTGTTTATTTAAATTAGGATTTTTGAGAGCCTTTCCCATAGGTTGTCAAGTTTCTTCCAATATCTTTTCTTATGAGGTGTCCATGCATTTTATACCTTGACAGAAGGTCTCACAAGATCAGCATGCAAGCAGCAATTTATTTATTGTCACATCTGTCTTTATAGGCAGATGAAGGACTCATAATAAAAATATTGCAATAAATTCATGCCTTATTCTGTATGTTAAGATACTTGTGTAAATCATTTGAATCAAGCACAGTGTCTCTCTTCGTCTGATATTTATTAACCTTCTCAAACCCTCTGACACTTTAAATCTGCTGCAAATCACCCATCAGTCATGATCTGCATGGCTGAAAGATGCACTATGACATTGTGGTTGCAGCGTGAAATGAAGACGGCGAGCAATAGCAAAGGGAGCCATGCATCACGTTATTGTGCAGATTTTCTGCAGTCCGGTCACATAAAAGCCTTATTATCCATTCTTCTTCTACTTTAGATGTCATTTTCCACTTGGCGTTCACCTTGGCAGAATGTCTCTTTTACGAACCACCAGCATTTTCTACATTGGTTCATGAGGTGGCAGCTCTTGAATGTCAATTCTTTCTACCCTTTCTCTTATTCTCTATGCCTCGTGCCTCCTTGTTCAAAAAGGAAATGATTCAACGGATTACTTCTTTTATTTGGCAGAAATAACGCTGCTGCAAATGACTAGATCATTCTAAGCCACATTGCGTTTCGCATTTCATGTTTTTTTTTTTTTTTGTTTTTTTTTTATGTGCACACCCAGGTGTTGTATAAGAGTGAACACTTCAGTTAATATACTTTATACTAGTATGTGGGGTATATCAGGACGTTGAGGTTCTTCCTGCAACAGGTGGGTTGCCGGTTCGGACCTCAGCTTTATGTCTCTGTGTCCTTGGGCAAGACATTTGCATAGCAGCATCACTTCTATCAAACTACGATGTTGTAACTTGCTGCTATCAACATGAATGGATGAATGATTGATGTGGTTTAAAGTACCTCGGGGTCCTCTAGACTTTAATGCTACACAAGTACAGACCGTTTATTGCATAAACTCTTTTGGATCATATTACAAAAGCCTATAATCAAATAAATTACTTGAATATGCCCAAGTATAATTATTGTAACTTAACTCACCACAAGATTGCTTTAATTGCAAGTTGATGATTACTAAGTGTAAAGGATATCATCAAAAATTAAGATATATGCATTGTAATGTTGCATGATGTTTGATTGTAATGACGGGTAATGGCGTGACAAAAAGGATGAACTTTTAATGATTTACAGCAGGGTGTCATTGATGTCAGATTAGAATTAAATTCCCTAGCAGATAACATCTGAGGACATTTCATTACTTGTGACAGTATCTCTCAAAAATACCTATCATTATCATAACCCCTGCTGTATATTTTGTGTTAAAAACTAAATGTTAAACAGCGGGGGCCTGACCATCAGATTACAGTTTTAAAAAATTCAAAGTAAGCTTTTATTTGTGAAGTAAACTAGGCATAAAATATAAGTTCCAACATACCCCACTTATTTATTTTTTCTCCCTAATTGACCCTATAGTAGTGGTCAAGAGCCCCCAACAAAACTCCAGATTTTGAGTTTATTAAGCCTGTTGTAGCTTAATTTTTCAGCTTGCAGTTAGTCTGTACAATCTGAATTCTGCTATGTTGAAGCAGCTCATGGTGTCATCAGTCACATTAACAGCAGATGCTTGTGGACATACAAACCTATTGATGGTTGAGTACCATCAATAGGATTGGAATGCAACCATAATGGGCTCCATTCCATGACAATAAACCTCTTGGGTATGCTGCAATACCTGCTTTGCTTAAATCATTCTATTGTGCATTGTGAGTTTTACATGGAGAAAATATGGTTACAAACAAGTCCTTCCATGATTATGTGTAAAAAAAAAAGTCTTGGAAATTTTATTTTACATAATTGTTTAAAGCAAGCATGGTGAAAGGGTAAAGTAGGATTTTTATAATGGATCTAATTGTACATAAAAGCCTTTTTTTAGGACATAGAAAATAGTTTGTTAGAATAGAAAATAGATGACAAACACTGGCTTTGCAAACTTATTGGCATTACTGTCAGGAAATGTTCTATTTTATCAAATCATAAGTGAGAAAAGGCAACTAATCATGGCAATAACAGGTAATGCAGATATTTTGCTGTGGAAAAAAAATCAGATGATTTATTAGCCAATAACATCCATGGACTGTTAATGGTTTACAGCAATGTGTTCATCTGTTCTGTCAGAACGATATATTCTGTTCCTAACTACCATGATGTAGCACACGGATATTGGTGCGTCACAAACTAAAGCTAATTATCTCAACATTGCTTTAAATCCATGTTGACAATGTAAAGCGCTATAAAAGCTGAAACATGTTCCTTTGAAGTTATTGTGCTTTTTGTAATTGTCACCTTAAATCATGAACAGTGCAAAAAAAAAAAAAAAGTTAAAATTCCTCTCTACAAAAAGCTGCCTTATTCAGTCCAGACTCCCTGCAATGTTCTGATTGCTGCTACCCTTAACCTTCTATATGACTTCCTCCTTTGAAGTGTAGCCTCTTTTTACGTTGACAGGTTTAAAGCAATCCACCTTGTTAATGATGCATAATTATCTCGGAGTGTGTGAGGTGAAAACTGATTTCTCCATGTCAGGATTGTTGACAGCTCGACTTGTTTAGGCAGTAAGAGGTGGCCATTTGTCATCCCTGTGAAATCCTCTGTGTCAAAGCTGGCTCTAGCCATTTTGGTGCTCTGGGCGGGATTATAGATCGGCACCCTCCCACCTCAAATGGTAATGGGCAACAGCTGCGTAAAGGTTTAAGGCTTATGCAGACAAGCTATTTTAGCTTTAAAATGTCCTGTAGAAAGCTTGATTAAATACTGAAGGTTGGAGACTGTAGTTGCAATGTAAACTGTATTTGTCATTGTGAGGTAGCAGCTCCATCTGCAATTACATGACTCTGTCTGAATGTTAACTACAACCTTATCACCTTACACACTCACCTTTTTTCCTTTTTGTGTTCTGTGGCAAGACCAAAGATGCATGCATTGAGACTCTAGTATCAATTTTCATCTTAGGTCCACAATTGTACATGCACTTATGTCCTGTAGTCACCTGCGAAGCAACACACAGACCAAAGCAAGCAATGTAATTTTATCATCATTCATCAGAATTTAATCTTTTATTGTGTAATTATTTTCTTGTTGAAAACTAATGCTGGCGATAATTGGTTGTTTTTGTGTTTTCTACATTTGTCATTTGTTTTTCTGTGTATAAAATGTGGGGTTGGTTGTTAATTTGAGCAAAACTGAGGGTTTATAAGAAGAGACTTGGTCTTGATTTGTTACAGAGAAGGTTACAGTAATTTTAAGGTACAACTTCTACCATAATGATAGAAGTGTGTGTATTGTAGCTTCTGATAATAGAAACAGTTTGGACTAATGCAGTCTTAATATTAAAATATTAAATATGGAGCAAACTGCATTGAAATTAGAATTTGAATGTGTTTGGAAACTAGTATTCACATTGCTTTGCTCTCCCTATGGAGGTTTAGAAATACTTAGCGATTTAGCCATGTTATTAGCACAAAATAAATAGTTGGAGCCTCTATTTGTTAACATATTTGGCAGGTGTTTCAATGCATCTGTCAAACAGAAAAAAAAAAAAAGATTTTATGTCTTTGCAAAACATGGCTACAGAACAGATTACTTAATGTGCTCAAAATACCACATATCATCAAGCTGAGAATAATTTATAGTATTGTTGGGGGAACTTAGCTTTATTTTAATTTAGATAGCCAATAAAAATCAACAAATGACAGGGCAGGCCGGTACAGTGTGCTGCAACCAAAAGGCTCAAACAACCTGACAAACAGGACGATGCTCCAACCAAACAACATTCAGATCAGCTCTGTTCCTCGTCAGAAATAAAAGCCATGGTCCAATCATTCAATTTGCAAACATTTTTCTGGAGAATAATTAAATTGTGGCAAGATAATTATCTTTCATTCCAATTTCCGTTAACCTAACAACACTAAGAGCATGATCCAGATTATTTTGTGAAATACATGTAATATTATATCGCATAAGAGAGAAGGCAAAAAGTTTTACATTGAGCATTTCATGTTTTCCAACCATTTAAAAAGAAGGCACAGTATCCCTTATTTTCTCAGCTGCTCAACTATTGTAAGGCTGTTCAAACATCAGCTTTTATAGGTGGAAAACATAATTCTCCAGTCAGCTTCTGATTAAAAGCCGACTCAAATTCAAATGTTCATAAGTGAAACAGCTGTTCTAGAAGCTACATATTTAATGATAATTTCACCTTCTAAAAGCTGAAATTATAACTGATTTAATGAGCCACTCGCAGTTTGACTATACTGGCCGTGTGTACTTAGACTTGCATGGCTTAATCTTTGAGACAAGCATATGCTACTGGCAGGATCATTCAGGTAAACCCCCTTGAATGACATGCCTCCGCCGCTAAAAGAAATAGATGGAAACACCATTCAACTGATGTCTAAAAGTTAACAACTGCAGGATGTTGCTCTCATGTGAGCCAGTCACATGACTCTCTGCAGGGTTGAGGTGTGACCGTCAGGTTTCCCTGTGGCATAGGACAGGTCATATTGTCCTGAGAGCAGCGGGTATGCCAGGTGTAAATAAAACCCACCTGCTGAAGCGAGTTAGTTGAACTGTAACTCCAGAAAAAGAAACATTATAAAGGTTAACATCTGCAATTAAAAGATATTTTGAAGGAAAACCTAAAGGAATTCACTTAAATATTTCTGTATCTGCTTAGTATGTATCAGCTGATGGCGCATTGCTCAGGATGTTCACTTTAAGGCACATTTGAGTGATGTAGTGAGGGGCGGCAGGGGGGTTCATCAAATAATGAAAAACTATAGGGACACCAGGGGTTTAGCTGTAGTTTATATGCATGAGCAAGGGGCATCAGTCAGGTCTTCACTTCATTTATTTATTTTATGTGTCCCTGCTCTTTGTCCATCGCTCGGAAATTAAATTCACAGCATCAAAAAACTCTGAGACTTCCTGTATGAAGGCAGAACAAAATCCTCAGAGCTGTTACAATCGTTGCTTCTCAATAAAGTCAGCTTGAAGAAAGTTGGGTGGGTGGACGACATCTAAAAGTACAAAAGACTGTGGGTATACTATCAGCTCGTGTAGATCCTCAATCATCCGTGACATTCAAAAATTTGCAGCAAAGTAGAGCTCCAAGTTCAATGCCACTGATGAGATTCTTACTAACTGAATAGATGAAAAAAGTTCTGCTTTCACAAAAACATACCAGTCACTTGTTAAAGTTAATTCAGTGATGCCGTTATTGATTAGTTCCTCATTAAATAATTGATCAAACTTGTATGAAGATAGATTTTTCATCTTTTCTTTATTTAATCTCCTGGCTCTTTGAACTAAAACTCACTGCACACACAGCTGCAATAATCTAAATACACACCACACGGCGACACTGGAAGTGCAGCCTTAATGAATAACTCTGAAGTATTTTGATGTGCAGATCAAAGTATCTCTGGCAGTCTGAAGCTTCTGTCTGCATCTGATAAACCTTTGCGTGAACGTGATAAAAGTATATATGGCATATGAACTGTGAAATGGATGCTTTGTCTGCCATTTTTCCTGCTCGGTGGGCTAAAACTTTAAATGAAAGGACTCACTTATCGAGCTCAGTTAAGATTAATGAGACCCACTGACTTCCTCGCTGAACTGATGCCATTATGCAAACACATGCAGAGGTAAATCATAGCCGTTTCTGCTCTCAGATGCACATCAGCAGGCACCATGAAATTAGATTATCTCTGTCCCCAAAAGGCCTTTCTTACTTGTCATTTTTACACCACCACTCCTGTCAGTATCATCCTGTGTCTATAGTATGAATGTTGGTTAGATTTATGACTGAAGACTGCAGGTCTTCAAGAGAGTTGGTTATTTAAAACGCCTAACCATTAAAAAATGTTCATCTGTTGATGTTTTTCTATACACTTTTTATAAGGAAATCTCTGCACACTTGTGAGGGGGTTGACTGTGGTTTGTCCTAGTTTTTTTTAGAAAAGTCCAGATGATTGAATGTTTGCATGTTAATTTAAATCAATTGCACCTTCCTAATTTTCTGTTTTTTTGTTTGTTTTTTGTTACAGGTAAGTGGAGTCTCTGAGTCCCCCCAGGAGAGTGTAAGAAAAAAGTTATCCATGTAATCTTTTACTTTCTTTATGTTCAAACTTCTTTCTTACTTATGTTTCAGTGGTAAAAACATAATTACGGGACTTAAACAGAAAAAAAGTGAAATTCTTTTAGAGGGATGTGTGTGTGTCTTTTTAGTATTTCTGACATCATAAGACCCACTTTTCCAACAAATGCAGCTTTGTGACGACCCACTGCTCCTTATAAGGCCCATAAAGAAAAGTGCTGATTTTGGGCTAGGTTTAGGATTAAGGTGTGATATGAGTTTAGGATTAGGTGTGTACTGGTAATGATGATGTTTAGGGTCAGGTTAAGGCTATAGAAATGAATGAAAAATGAACGCAGGGCAGTGCAATGTCCTTGTGAAGATGGAGAGCTGCAGAGTTGTATGTGTGTGTGATTGTTTGTCCCGTGTGTGTGTTTTATCTTGTGATGGACTGGCAGCCTGTCCAGGATGTACCCCACATCTCACCTAATGTCCTGTGGCGATAGCCACCAGGGAAGCATAAATGGATGGACTATATCATATTTTTTTTTAACATATGCATTCAGGCATCATTTTAGTATTTCTTTATTCTAACTGTAGCGAGGGATTTTAATCAACTTTAAATGCTGATTGGCATTTTTGATGATTTGCGTGTCTGTGTTCATAATGCGTATAGGTTTACTAAATAGGTTTTGGGGGATTCCTGCCTTTTTTCCGAATTGTGTGGTGCGCCCATAATGAGTAACACACACTGCAGTTGTGTGAATATCTGACATTTTTTAGCAAACTTTTTCAGTCCTACTTAAATAGGATAAATGTACAATGACCTTGATCGACTCAAGGGAACAAATTAGCTCCACAAATATGGCACAAAATACAAAACTGCTTCATTTTGGTCACCCAAACAAAGTTTCATCTGGACCCTGGCCTGTAGCTAGATTTTATTGAAGTGATTTTGTTTTATTCACAGTATGTTACTTTAAGTTGCTCAGCTATTCCTTTTTTATAAGAGTAATTTTACAGTGGGCTATGACTGAAGGGTGGGCTCCATCAGCCTAATGCTGGAAGAAAAAACAGAAGCAGTTATTTAAAAAAAAGAAAAAAAAGTAAAACACACCCCCCAATCAACTGGAAACGGCAACTCTTATGACAGCACCAAATAGCCAGAGGGTAAGAATATTTTGAAAATAAGTGGATTTTTGGATTGTATGTTTCACATTTGAATGAAATGAACTTGGTCACAAAGGCAAAGTAAGCTTTTTTTTTCTATTCTTTTTTTAACCTGCTGACAGCTGTCTGCTCATTTTAAAGAACACCTGGAGGGAGGGATTGTGTGCCCTTCCTATCAGAGAAAGAAAGACAGATCTGCATTCGTTGACTATAACAAGCTGATGGAAAGTTTCTGCAGACATTCTGAAAGCTTCAGGCTTTGACTCAAGCTCATCCTACTTCTTCAGAATACATTTCTCATCGGTAATGTGGCTGGATTTTCAAAGAAAGTCACACAGCTCTTAAGGCAGGGCCTCCTCAGAAGCATGTCGTAGATCTTCAAGCAGATGTGACTTTGAGAGAGCTAGTGTGAGAAACTTCTCCTTTTTTAAAAAAAGATTTCTTTGGCTCCAGTGGACTTAATTAATCAGCAAGTTGACAGGAAGAAGGGCAAAGCGAGAATGGGAAGACATCCAGTAATAGATCCAAGTCTTGAACTTGGGACACCTGCACTGAGGAATGTGGCCTCTGCATATGGTGCCACCTGCTCCACCACTGATCCACACTGCAGCCCAAGCTCTGTACCTATTAACCATGTTTGCACTGCATGCATATTCAGTCCAGCTTTCTTTGCTGTGAATATCATAAAAAGTCTATATTTGCAGGGTATAAAAAGAACACCTACACAAAAATATGAAAATGGCTCTGACACAACTACAGTCAGAATGTTAAAGTATGTTTGGTCAAATGAATGCAGCCCTGTTACTGGTTTTATTTTGATGGTTCTCAACTGTAGTTCAGTCAGTCAGTCAATGTGTAAATGTTTAGCTATTCTTTAAGGTGTGACTTTTGAGTTTCTCATCAATCCATGGCCATGCTGCTCAGCGGTGGGCGCATCTCTGCCACTCTGAACACGTCCTAATCATGTCAGGAAAGTGAGGAAAGGGCAAGGGGGATAATGGGATAGTAGACTGACGAGAACCAAGCAGAAACGGCAGCAAAAGGCAGGCAGGCAGGAAGACGCACTGGCAGGCAGGAGCATTAATGCAGAGTGCAGCTGGAGGTTTTTCTGCTCAAACAGACCTTTCGAATCATTAGGGCACGCTTGATTCTGGAGAGTGAGAGAAAGATCAGCTGTGATTAACAAGCATAGCTTGAGTTAACTGTCTGAAATGGCTCGCAGGCATGGCCTTTTATTTTAATCCCAGCAATATTTAGACTTCACAGAATGGTTGTATCATCACTCTTTAGGTTAATTTCATGCAGTTTATAACTGTAAAAATACATCTCCAGAAGGTCCTGAAGTCATTGTTTAACTGAGAATTGCATAAAACCGAGTTTTATGTAATTATATGCCGATTTGTCATCAGCTTTGTTGTGTGACGGTTGTGAATGATTTCAAATGGGTGCCCTCCCATCCCACACGTTAATTTCTTTCTTTAAATTGCTGTGTTGCTATTTAGGCTGAACAGTGCTGTCTCTTTGTTAGAGCACTCTAAAGAGGCCTTGTGAGGAGTGTTTGTCAGATGGCTGATGGTAGAAATGATTGCAGAGTGTCTTTGTCTTCCCATCAGTCCATAATAAGCCCTCTCACATTCACTCAAACCCCCGCATGGAACCTTTTGAAGGACACAGGTTCAAGTAGAGCAGAGCTTCATCACTCGGCCTGTTGATTTGTTTAGCTTCAAGAGATTGGAAGAATTATTGTGGTACAGAGCTGATTTCCTGAGCTTGTTGACATTCTCCATAGTCTTTTCATCATCTCCTGCAGTTATGGTCCTAATTGGCATCATTAAAACCCCGGCTTTGGTAAATAGATTCCTAACCTGTCACTACTACACAAACACTGTAGAAAGTTTAATGGATAAGCATTTCCAGAGCCACTGCATTCCCCATGATTGTTGTTGGAATCTAGTGTGTTATCATCATACTGTTTTAGAAGACATTTTGCACTTTTGCCTGCTGCCTTTGTGATCTACTGTCAAGTATATTTTTACACACTTTCAAAGTGTGTAGAAAAATGTTGATGAAATGGGAAAGTACCAAAACTCTGACGGCAAGACTGAATGAAAGTAAAGGCAGCTAGTGTTCTTTTGTTCCTTTTGCCATTTTATATTTATTAGGATATCATTAATTTCAACTATGTTTGTCTACCAAATTATTATGACCAGCTATGGTCAGCACCAAGTTTTAAATCTGCAAACTTCACCGATTTGAAACAGGCCTCCACCCCATGTTTCAAGGACAAAAACCATCAAAGACCAGAATTGCTCAATAGAATGATGTAATCTTAGCAAGATTTCATCTTTTCTGAGCATGCCTTTAAGCATTTGCCACTTGTGTAGTGCATGCATGACGTAGTGCCACTTTCTCAAAACAATCATTGGAATTTAACTTGGATATAATTCCAGTTAAATTAGGTTTTAGAGAGACTTAAACAACATAAACAAATAAAAAGTCATTCACATTTTGGAACAAGAAATGTATGTCCTCCATCTAAATGTGCAGCTTTTTGCTCAACAAAACAGCAGATGAGTCCAAAATTAAGTGAAAAGAAGAAGAAACTCCTGTGGCAGTTAAATGTTTCTTTGGAAATTAAACATCTGACAGTTGTCCCAGAATATGATCTACAGTTGATGGATTTTGTTGGTTTTCAACAAAATCAAACATTATATTTGATAAGTGTATCTGTAAGTAGTAGCAAGAAATGTCTCTAACTTTTATACTTAATTTGTTGCAGCTGTCACTGGTTAATGTTAAACTCTCCCCTCCAGTGACTTATCTGTCTTTTGCCCCTCGTGGCGGGAAATGATTTTTTGTCATCATAAACCAATTTAGTATAATTTCAAAGTAGTTTGCATGTTTTCTTTTAACTTGTGGAATATAAAATATGTTGATTTAACCACTCTCCAGTGAAGCTTTTAGAGGCTTACAGATTATGATTCTTTTTTCCAATCAAACTCATGCATGATTCATTACCTGTTTTTTTTTCTTTCTCCAAACTGTGTGAGCAGATGGTTTATTATGTTCCCCATAGTTGTGTAAATGAATAGAATTCCTATTTTTTGACATTGATTTCAACTTTTCTGGAGGACAATTTTTCTCATTTCATCATCTTCTTTCTTCAACCACCTGCTCGTTCCATTTATTTCCTTCCTTTTTCATGAAAATTGCGAAGTCTTTATTAGTTTTATTCTGAGGAAATTGGTAATAAACTACATTTGGAACTGGTTACAGATAGCGGAGTTCAAGCTTTGGGTAATCACTTCTGCAATAGAAAAAGGACAAAGAGGAGAAATAGAGGGGTGGGGAAGAGGAGAGGCTCAGGCAGTTGAGGGTTTAGTAAGCTATTGACTTTGCATCAATTGGATTTGGTCCACAATCAAATGGTGGAAGTCGGCCCATTTGCCGTAAAAACATCCAGCCCGGGCATTAAAACAAAGATGTTTGAACAGAGTTGCTGAAATGTGTAAAATCTCAAACGGATGAAGCTACGAAGTGCATAAAGCTTCATATCTGCTGTATCACGACAGAACGTCAGTTTAATGATAAAATGCAGATCACGAAGGAAAGCAGAGATGATGCTATGCTGGGCCATCTCCCCAAGTGGAAGTAGAGAACTGAATGGCATGTATGGGAGTAATCTGCATGTGTGTTGTGTGTATCCTGTAGCCTGCCTTCCGCAGAGACAAACACCTTTTTTTACTCTCTGTTTGCATGCCGGGACATATAGATGCTATGCTTTTTTTTTTTTTTTCAGACTGATTTAAAACATTTCATAAAAATTCAACAAAAAAAACCTTGAGAGTTTCTGTCCTGCCAGATTTTTCATCTTCCCTTCAAAGAAATCTTGTGGTGCCATCTAAAACCATATATTCACAGATTTATAGCACACTGTATATTGAGGACCTCCTGTCACTGCAAGGTAAAGGAAAAGAAAACACTCTTAGTTTGCAGCTGTTCTTTGACAGGTGGTAAAGTAGATGGTTTTGAAATGTCAGGGGGTGTTTATTGTTGGGATTTGTCTTCTCCTTTGCATCCTCTTTGTGAGGCAGTTTCTTTTTTTTTCTTTTGCTCTCTCTTTTGAGTCTTGTTTTTAACACTCTAATCCATCGACTCCTAGTAGTGGTAGTTTTATTTGTAGTTCTTTTCTGTCTTTTGCAGGCTTCGCCAACAGCCTCTCCTTTTCTGTTTGAAACAGAGTTATTCCTACTCAGGAATTTGTATTCACCTTCTCTCTGTAAGAGGTTTTTGGCTGTTTTTCTTTAGTCTTTTTTTTTTTTTAGTTGTCATGAGAGATGGAGCCAATTTAGAACAGTGTGTTTCATTACTCATCCTACACACAGATAAGTACACATTTGTAGCTGTTGCCTATGAACAATGAATCAATGGAGCTGGCTATCGTCTAGGTCATTTACTCTCACAAGAGGGCTCTGTTTAATATAATTTATTTTCTTTCTTTTTTTTTTTTCTTTTACAACGGTTGCTGAGCTTGAAGATGTCCAAAACTGCCTGTTAATAAAGCTGAACCCTTTTAAATCTAACTTAGGCTTGATCAAGAGCCAACCTTTCATGTGACTCTATGCCAAACCCAGCTGGCAAACACTCCATTTCACCCTGGAGTCGAGCAGACCCTGCCAGCCTCTGGTCCTGCAGGAGAAATCGGCTAATTAGTTATATACAGGTGAGACACAAGAGCTTTTGGCAGCTGCCATCACTGAAGGACTGACTTTTTATTCCCCATTCTAAATTACAATTATCTGCTTTTATATGCTTAATCATATGATCAGTTCTGTTGCAGTTTGTTAGGTTTGCTGGAGTGTAACATTTTGGAGATGGTTATATTTCTCCAAAATGGTATATATATATATATATATATATATATATATATATATATATATATATATATATATATATATATATATATATATATATATATATATATATATATATACACACACACCATATTTTTCGGACTATAAGCCGAAAAATACGCTTCCCACGCTTTGAACCATGTGGTTCTCGCCCGATGCGGCTTTTCTCTGGATTTTTCTTCAACCACCAGGGGGCTCTGTAGGAGAAAGTGAGTCATTGGAAGTCAAAATTGTAAATCAAAGAGAGCGCAAATTTCCATTTAGAACAAGCACATGCTAGAAGCAGGCAAGACGAAGAAATTTCTTCAAACTCATACCCCCTCATCACGGAAACCACACGAAGAAGTTCATATGATGCAGCTTTTAAGTTGAGGATTATCGATCTGGTAGTACAGGAGGGAAATGGAGCCGCTGCACATAAGCTCGGCATAAGCTCCATGGTTCAGTGTTGGAGACGGAGGGCTGCGTTCTTAATAAATCAAGCATATTTATTAAGAACGCAGCCCTCTGCTGTGACCTTGTGAAAAACTGAGTGGTTTATATGTGTACTTTTCCAGTTTTTTTTTTGTGTGAAAACCAAGCATACACAAAATTGCTTTTAAAATGACAATCCCAAACACATCAGTATAATTTTAGTTAGACTAATAGATACAGTCAGTAAGCTAGAAATGGGTATTGCAAGTTAAGTCGTGGACTTCAGTACTGATCATTTAAAAAAAAAAAAAAATTTTTTTTTCATTTGAATGGAATCATCTTGTCTCTGCGCATCATAATGAGCACTGTTTTTCCAAACTAGTTTTGCTTGCATGATAAATTTACCAAGACAGTTATGAATGTGTTTGAGAAAGTTTGGAAAAACTGTAAAACCTGTTTTATTCTAAATTAGATATATTTCAGCCCTTACTCTTGCAGAACTTACATTTTTTGTTTTCAGTGTCCTTGAATAAAAAGAGTGTAATTGAACATTTATTTTTCCTTCTTCAGCTCCTTGGAGAATAACCAGCTGGGTTGTTGCCAATGTCATTGCAGCTCTCTCGGTGACAGCCATATGGTCCGTGTGTGTGTGTCACCTTTGTCACATAATAACCTTTTGTTGGGTTGTTTTCAGAGTTCCTCAGCAGTGAGTAATGAACACGTCAGCATGCAGGGGAACAGGGCATGACAAAGAAAGTCATATGAAAGAGAAGGTGAGAGATTTGTAGATCAGGCGTTTCGTCATGTTTTAATCACAGATCCAGCATGTTAAAATGTGTCTCCAAGGTATACGTTTGGTAAACTCATGTCATGAGTGTTACCATGCCTGTCAGATGAGTGTAGAAAAACGCAACTTTTTTTTTTTCAAACCACTAAACCTAATGTTTCAGCATAGCTGTGTATTGATGTTGGGAAAGCTTTTCATTCTCTGTACCTGTTGTATAAAAATTTGTATTCACATAAAAATCGATACACTTGTGCATCGCTACATTGTGACCATGAGCGTCTTGCTGTGACTCAACGCCGCGTTCGCACTGCTCCCCCAACATTCACCTTTCTGCATTATCCTTTTTGCCATTCCACGACAGCGACTGTGCTCTGCTCTATATACGTCTTTCATCCCAGCGTGTGTACGTGAATTCTGATTCAGTTCAGCCATAAAGGCAAACACCGATATCTCCACTGGCATGACAGCGAAGGCGCTGATGCAACTGGTGGCTCAAATCCTCAAATTCAAACAGTCTTCCACTGCACGGCTCCTCCGGGCAATGAAAGGGCCTGAGAACAAAGCTCTCTGTGAAATCACTGCCTGTTTGCTAAAAGCATGTTTCGGTAGCGTGTGTGAGAAGAAACAAGGGATGCGAATAAAAATCCATCACCCACCTGCTGCATGGGCAGGGTGTAGACTGGATTTGTTTGCTTAAAATACAGCACATTTCCAATTTGTTGCAGAACCCCTTTAATCTCTTCATCCCAGCTCTCCTCTCCTTAAAAGAGGAGTCATACAGCAGCAAGTGCATTGCCTTGTGCGTGGGTGTGTGTGGGAGCTTTTGACGACCACACTTCAACAGGACTTAGCTTTTTTTTTCTTTTTTTTTTTGCGTCAAGCTGCACATCATTAAATGGCTAGCAAATTTGATTGAATTCTCACATCTGATTTGTACGTGTGGCAGGTTCCTGAGCTGATGTTTTGGATGGCAGTCACAAGTTTTATCGCCGGAGCCCGAAATTTGACCAGCTGCAAAAAGATGTATATCTAACTGCTGCGCCTTGTTAAATATTCATCGAGGCGCCATTTGCTGCCTGCCAAATGGTAGCCACAAACATTTGTCAGACAATCAAGTCACACCAATGCACGCCTACAAACCTGTACACCTGCTCATGCATACCATGATATCACTGTATACTAATGGCAAATGGATTCCATGAATTTGTTTCCCATATAATTAAAGAGGTTGCATGTGACGGTTACAGCTGCGAGGGGGAGGCAAGGGAGTGTCCCTGGACAGACAGAAGTCACTTATGAATATGCAAACACATCTGCATGATGATGTGCTTCTTAAAATTGTGTATTTTCAAAAGCAAACGAGGACAAGTGTGCCTTGCAAAAGTGTCGATATCCCCTGTACAGTTTTTCATTTTGCCACAAAACACAACCTTCTGGGGCTGTTGCTTGGCAGAACCGTTTTGTTTCAATCACAGCTGCATTGGAGGAGAGTCTCTCGTATAGTTTCCTCTTTCTTCTTGCAAAATACAAGACTGGATGTGAACCTGAACTTCTAAATCCATCTTGGAATCATTGGCAAGATTTTAATTCAGACTTTGACTGAGCTACTCTATCACATAAAAATTATATTTAAAACTTTTCTTTTGTAGAATTATTTTCAAAAGATGAAAAAAAATTGGTATCAGCTCTAAATAGACGCTGTTCCTCTTAAGAAAAGCATCTCCACAGTATGACACTGACACAACCATGTTTTTTCTTCATATTTAGAATTTTGCATCTATGTAAAAAAGTTTGATGTTTCCAGACCATATGGACATGCTAGTCCTCCAGAAAGGCCACATTGCGAAGTGAACAAGACTTTCACCAGAGCTGCTGATCTCTACAGCCCCCCCAGAGCTACAATGAGCCTCACATTTAATTTAATAAATTTCATGTCACATATGTGCATCTTTTTCCATTTCACAATTGGACACCATTGTTGTGTGTCAGGCAAAAAAAAAAAAGTAAAATTGTATATTTAAAATTATATATATAGATAGATAGATTAGAGAAAACCCAATGTTTTAGCTGTGATGTTGTAAAATGCAAATAAAGGCTATTAATTGTTTTACAAGGCTTCCAAAGATCAAAGTGTGTTGCAGTTCAAACTGCGGCATAATATTTGTTTGCTTCAGTCCGGACTGAAGCAAACAAATATTATGCTGTTCTTTGTTTTCATACTGCTGTAATAAATATGTATTTGTTACTTTGTGTCTGAAGCACAGGGATTTCTCAGTTGTGAGCAAAAGCACCGACGCCGGTCAACACTCAGCTTTATTTGGTGTGTTGGTCCTTGGTTTGACTCCTTGTTCATTTGCATGTACAGCATACCGACACACATTGCTTCAATCAAATGAACCTTTGCTTTCAGGGAAGCTGAGTGCTTTCCATTGTTCAATTTGCCCTTATCAGAGCAGCATTGTAGACGAGGCTCTGAGCCATAGATTAAATGTCATTATTTAATGAGAGCAGACCAGGATGGATGCGGCGTGTAATTAGTAAGACACATCCACTGCTATGATAGATCCATCACTATAGGAGAGACAGAAGCGCTTTTTGTATGTGTAAGGGGTTTCTGTGTGGGTGTTCCTGCCACTGACTTTGCCTTTCAACCCCCTAGTGAGTGTGTGGATTTAAACACTCAATGCATCAGATGATGCTCATCAATCTTCTGGTAAATTTATTTCCCCCTCCCCCAGATGAGCTGCACATTCACTTAGATGTTTGGATACCTCTCCAACAAGGCAACATTAAACATCACGCAGCACCACACTGGGATCGTAATTTCCCTAGTTTTCCTGCTTTAATATAGTAATAATGTTGAGGCTTGGATGCAACAACGTCTTCCATGACTAATGGTGGGATTCACTATCTATTTATCTCTGTCTCCCCATCTCTTTCTCCCCCTACGCCCATGCAATTTCAATTTTCTGTTTAGACACAGTCATAAAAATTCAGCTGGTATCCCATTTATCAAGCTAAAACATGACATACCAGGCACCAATCTAAAAATACAGGCTCAAAGTAACACAAAAGTACACAACAATAATATAGCACTACTGGAGAATTTGGCCTGATGGTGCACAATAACGAGGCAAGCAGATGAACTATGAAGATCTGCTGACATCTAGTGATTCGAACACGGTATTACAGATCACAATTACAAACATTTTACTTAGTCTTCATAATATCTGTGGCCAGTCTGACTATAGACATTTCTTAAACATGTTTTTTGATCCTCCATAATGTTATTTTTATCTAATGTGACACATCTAAGGGATAAATTATGATTAAATGTCATTTCACATTTTTAAGGTAAACACTGATGTGATGACGAGCTCCTAAAATATTTGATCATGAAATTCTTACATCTAAGTGAATAGACTATTTTCTAATCCTCACTGTACATTGAAGTGAATAGCAGTGACCTAGAGTCCTGGTCACTGTTTGGGCTGGGTTCCACTTCCTCTGAACTTGGATTCAGGAATGACATGAAACCCACCTGAGCTGTGTTCAAGTTTTGAGTTTGATAAACAGTCGATTCATTCAGTGACTAATGGGCTAAATAGAAAACGATAATAATGCATTTTTCAGCATTTTGTACATTAAAACATTGCAGGAGCATATTCGTATTTTATGTGATTCTTGGCGAAAAAAGAAATCTGATGAAAATGTTTACAGCTGCAACTTGATTTCTTGCTACAATCAATAAGCTTTAAATGCAAAGTATATTGGATTTTGGCATTCGGTTTAGTGAAAAACCCCAGCTGTCCTTCTCTGAACTCTGAATTACAGGGAACTTTATTTTCCAATTAAAATCTTGGATATTTTATCTTGGAGTGAAGCTGCCATAACAGTATTTATCTTGCCATGTATGTTGGTGGCGAGAAAATCATGTTAGATTAATTGAACTTATAAATGACATTTTGTGGAACATCGTGTCCTGTTCTATCTCGGAAGTAAAAATATCACATTAACCCTGTCTTAAAAAGTTTTTGTGCAGTTCAGATCAATGGAGTGGAGTGCGTTACAAACCTTAGTGTGTAACTTCTGCGACATTACCATTTTGTTCTACTTTTTTTTTTTTCAAATAATTATTATCTGATCATGTAAAAACTAAATTGACTATTGTTGTATCCCAGAGGCCAAATCAGTGATAGCCAAATTAATCAGACGCAAAGTGATCACTTAAGTTTTACTTTCAGTCTCAAAGTAAAGCTGTTCCCTGAAGGGCAAAGGGCCTGCAGGGTCACTGGTGTGACACTGTAGCTTCTGTAACACTGGTGCACAAGTGCAGAAAACGTGATGTGTGATGACATTTTCAAAAAGTCTGTGGCAACCTGCTTGATGTGGTAGTAAAATGGAATATGCTACAGCGTTGATGCGTGGGAACGTGATGTGGGAGCTTTACTTTCTCTAGCAAAAATATTAACAAAGCGAGGGTTTGAAATGGAACAGAAGCTTTTTCTTTTTCTTTTGCTCTTAAAAGGAACAGCTAATGTTGTGAGAGTATTAAACAATTAAACACAGAATAAATGGCGTTCAATACCGTACCTGATGGATTCTTGATCCTTTTGCTGTGCTATGTCAGAGAAGTGAGGTTGTAATGCTGTTTTTAAAATGTAGGTCAGTACAGAGGAACTTTGCATTCACTGTGGTTTTATAAAATGTTGCAGAACTTCTAATGTGTACATACAGTGGTAAAATATAAACATCCAATATGTTATGTACTATTTTACTCTAGAGAGATATTATACTTTTTCACCGTTTTCTCTTCGCAGCGCAGCACTGGTACTCTGTTATATTAGCAAACAGCAGATAGTGAGTCTGCACTTGGCACCTGAGGCAGCATTCCTCTTGCTTACCAGCCATTGTTTTAGAAAAGTGTTACTTATTAAGATGAATAGGGGCTTATTGAGGGGGGGCTACTCAATGCTCTAAAAAAAGCAGAGGCCACTCATGTATTTTCTCTGGGAACTATTTGAAAATAGTATAACCCATGGAAGTGATATGACTGAAAAACAATATGCAGTTTTGAACTTTAACTTCATGAAACCATTGCATCACTAGATAGTTTTAAAAAGCAAAGCTTACTATACATTATACCGAAGAGTGAGCTAATGTTTTATTGAAATGTTGGGTCCCTTAATGGTTCCACTACGTTATAAACAGATAAATAAATCAGTCCTTTTTTATCTCTGTTATTTGGAGAAAAAGCCATACTGTGTAGATGCACTTGAATGTCATATTTTTTCTTTTTTTTTAAAAGCAGTTCTGTGTTTACCATGAGTGTTCACACTTCTGTGCTTTGATGGCCAAATGTCAGAGAAAGTGTCAGCGTGTATGGTGCATTTGTGTATATAGATAAGGAGAGAGCCGAAAGGCAGTGGGATGCGACCGGCTGGCGGATTCGGCCTTCGCTGCACAGATGAGGGCAAGCGCACACTGCTCATTAGACACAGCTCAGCAGTCCTCTCTGAAATCTCACTCTGTCACAGTCATACTCCAGGAGACACACACTTATAAACACATCCACCGCACTCAGTGCCTTTCTCTCTTGCTGTCTGACGTTTCTATGGCAACGGCGAGCAGCCACAGAAGTAGGGAAAGAGGAGCTGTTATTCCTAGAGCTTGCCAATAATTACGCTCAAAGAATATGGCACACGATTCACGGAGCCGTTCTGAACTCTTGACGACTTTTAGCATGTTTCAGTTCGGTTTCTGAGGGCAGAGTTCTCAGGGGTTTACTCGAGATGAGAGGATTTGGTCAATTTGATCTGAGATGTAAACTCTGAGATATAAACTCTGAGTTTTCATTCCATCACAATGATTCATGAATGAAAACTCTTTGCAAATAAGTTTTTTTTTTTTTTTTTTGCATTCAAGTCCATATGAATGATGACTCCACTTTACCAAACACCATTGTGTCACTGTGGATGTCTTCAGAATTGCTCTTATTTTTAGTTATTTCACATTAGCTAAGACCTCATCACCCTGACAGACATGTCTACACCGGCCTCTTGTAAAGATGATGTTTATTCAACTTTTGATTGTCTGCCAGCTGTCTAAAACATTGACATAGCCAACATATGCAAGGCAGATGGAATAGGGTGCTACTTTTAATGAATTCCACTCGGAGCACACTTGGCAGCCATGGCACGTAGTCAGTTTAAAGATGGCTGCCTCTCAAGAGTTACGCTGGCAGCATATGGCTGTGTCAGTTTGTTGCCTACATAACTGTAGCATCAAAACAACAGAGATAAACTTGTGATAAAAGTGACTGTTGGAGGAAAATGTAACAGAGTTTAATAACAGAAGAGAAGATTGTCAGCTTATCCAAATATTAAAAAAAAAAAAAAAAAAAAAACAGTTCTCCCTCCCCCAGATTTTCTCTGCAGGATTGTGTTTCCATCCTTAGACGGTAAACTAGTGCAGTCCTCTTTGAATCCATGTCCCATTAAAGGCCCATATCTTTTGCAAAATATGCCTCAGTTAACCTAACCGCAGTAAACAACAGGCAACCAAGTGTCATGTAAATGGTGAAAGCAATGGGACTCAGGCACTCTGAGAGGTTTCTGCAGAAATTAATGAATGTCTGCCTTTTGAGTCTTTGCCATGGAGTCATCTATGAACCACTTTAGTGGAAATAAACCAGGTGTGTAAAACTAATTTTAATTTTGGGCCCCATCAAGAACATGAATGCCCTCAAAGGACTGCTTGTGGCAGTCAATTAGTTGCCCATTAACTTATTTATTAAAATATGATGGATTTCTAAATTAAATATCAAATATATTTTCATATTGATGAAAACTACTTTGATTTGAGTGAGGCCATCTTGACAGTAGAGCCATATGTATAGTCAGGGAGGATTTCTGTTCCTTGGCTGGCCAGGGAACGCCTTGGGATTCCTCTGGAGGAGCTGACCAACCTCAACCTCTCTGCTCTGGCTGTAGCCCCCCACGATCTAATTATCTAATATAATATATTAGACAATTTTTTGTTTCAACCCGAAGAAAGCCCAATGTAAACAATTACTTTATTTTAGGCATTCAGTCAGATTTATGAATTTTTATGTATCCATGAAATCAAACATCTGTTAAAGGGAGTTTAAAATGGAGATGAACACAATCTGCCCGTTCAGTACACTATTTAAATAATCCCTGCACTGATGCTCAGGAGCTGCTTGTGCTGTTGGTCTGAAAGACCGCTGGTAACCAGCAGATGTCTCCCCTTTTTAAAGGAAGGAGAGGCAGTTCACAGAAGCTCCCACGAGTCGTTTCAGTTTCTCTCTTATGCTGTCAAAGAATATGGGCTTATCTGACAGATGGAGTGTTGATAAACAGACACATCCCTCTCATCACTTTGAATGAGGCAGTGCAGTTTGATGGATTGGCCTTATCACAGATCTCCAAAAGACGAACAGTGACACCAGATTTCTGTCTTGAAGTGCAAAGTATTTCATTTGCGTGTTTCCTTTGCCATTATGGACCAAAGTGAAATAAAATTTAAAAAATGCATTTTGCATTACCCTTTTTTTTTTTAACAAATCTTGGTTTACCTTTACAGCTTAATGCCAGGACAGCTTTACTTTGTTTTTGCAAAGTGTCTATTTTAAGCAACCAAGATTTCTTGGTGTTTTCCACATGCTGAAATATGTGCAGAATGTACTAGAACCTAATTGGGATCAACTTAATAATTTATCTGTGTTACCATTAATAATAAATACTACAAGCCTTTCACTTTGTATCTCTGGGGGTTTGTACAATGTCTTGTTGTTGCTGTATTAGAGGATTCAACAAAAATATTAACATTTTTGATAAGTTGTATTATGAACTCAGAAAATTCGTCAAGTGGCTGAATGTTATGCAATTACTGGACAGTTCTACTTCAAAGCATTCAGTACAATATGAAAGGTTGTAGACGTGCAATTCCTCTTTTTCTTTCTTCTTTTTTTGCCTTTTCCTTTTTCAATTAGAATTTTCAAAAATCTAAATTATGGTTATCTTTACATTGTGATTTCTTTCGTGTTCCTACTCTTTTTAGATCTACTTGTAAACGACTTCCTCACAAACGGCACACACACTGAGCAGTGCCCTCGTTCTGCACTCTGGCTACTCTGTGCTTGGCTTTATTCTGTTTCATCCAAGGCTTGCAGCTTGTGATCCAAGCATTGCCTGCACACCGGCTTTGCTTAAAATAGAGCCTGTAAGCTACATGGCTCCTCCCAAGGCAACAGGATTCCAACTGATAGTAGAAATACAGTAAATCAAGAGTTGTTTCTTTCATGGTCCGTTGTGATATTTAATAATTTTTCTTTTCCCATATGCATAAAATAGAACCTTTTAGGCATTTAATGTAGTCCATGTACATCAGCCCTTGTTTTGTTTGAGCAGAAGTGTAACACCTGGACCTAATCAGTTGCTGTTTCAGTCTAAGTGTATATCAAAAGACAAATTTTGATTCCAGTGGTACAAGGGATTTTATTTCTTTTTTTCCCACTAAAATTTCTTTTTCCGTCCTCCAAATGTTGGTTAAAATGTTTTTTTTTATTATTATTATTATTATTTGATGATAGAGAGCTTTATTTCTAACTGTGCCTGGGACTCTTAGCGGGAGGCTGAGGCTAAACACCACTTCTGTGGTTTATGCCAATTCTGTATTTATAATAAGAAAGCAGTTGATGTGGGTTAAACAGTGTGGCACTGTAACTCTATTTTGAGATTCACTCAGTTTTCCAGTTTTGTTCTTGTTATGACCAGGATTAGGAGACATTTTGTTTTGGAAGTAATTTTATTTAAAATAAGTTCCACATAGTGGGTTACCTCATTGGAATAAAGATTGGTTTATGCTTGAACACGTGGAAAAAAAAAAAAAACAATAAAAAACCCAGCCGTCATTAGTAGCAAGACTGCAAAATCTGTAAGTTCCAAAGAAAAGTAGGAATTTTTATGTTTGAAGTGGAATATAACTCACTCGTGAGACCAATGTGTAGAACTGATGAACAAGTACATGATCAGTATATCCGCATATCTGTTTATAGATTTGACGATTTGTTGAAGCACATCAGGATGGAGCTCAACATGTTTGCTCAGTGAAATTGGAAGAAAGACTTGCCGTCGTTTGTGTGCTGGCATCAGGAGACAGTCGGCTCAGCCTGGCACATAGCTACATGTTGGCAGTCAGAACATCCGCTCTTATGGCTGGCATTCTCCAATGAATTAATTGCATTACCTGTTAAAGGCAAATGAAAAACAATCTCCCAGACATTCTGGCATGTGTGGATTTTCTCAAGTTCTTTGGGTTGTATTGAAGAAAAAATATGCGACAATCAGAGCACCACTAAATGCATTGAGTGAGTATTTTAACCATCAAGGAACTTGTTCCGTTGTCCTGGTGGCAATTTTTGATGCAAATTATAGATTTATCATATAGGAGCATATGCATTGTGGCATTTTTTTCAAGATCACACATTTGGGAAGAACTTGCTATGCAAAAGTGAGTACACACTTATTAAGATTTGTAGTAGCTGTTATTAACCAGAGACAGTTCAGTAGTTCCAGTATGCTTCTCTCGGAACTTTTTTAGTTGCATCGTACAGCAATTATTTGGCGAGAGCTTCCAAAGCATCAGAAGAATATAATTGTCAAACATAATTGAGCAGAAGGGTATAAAGAATTTTGTAAAGCTATAAGACACAGGAAAAGCAGTGGTCTTCAAGTTAATATTAACAAAAATATATTATTTTTTCAAAGTGATGAAAAGCCAAAAGGAAAATTGGTAAAATAATCTGGTCGGAGGCCTATAGAGCTAGTATACTTCCTGAGAAGTACTGGCTGTTTATATGCAAAACAAGAATCTACCAGTTCCAGTATTAGTCATATGATTCTATTTGTGGCCAGTCGGAAAATTCGTCCTTTTCTTGGAAGGAAAAATACACTTCTTGCACTGTTTAGACTTTCCAGAAAGACACTCGAAGTCTAGCACAATCACGTAAAAAAAAAGTTTTAAAGTCTAATGCCAACAAGGTTGAACGTTTGGGTTTTAATCTAAAATGTATATTTTAAGGCATGGAAATAAGGCAGGATATATATGGATATAAGGCATCATGCTGTGGGGCTGTTTTGAGGATTGATATGAATTGCTCCAAACATTAATTGGGACAAAACCTCGAGGCTTCTGGTATAACATTAAGTTTAAAAATGACCTTTTCAAGAAGCTGGAAACAAAAAATGTCTAGAAGATTTTCGTTCACTTCAATTTAGGCATTCTCTCAAATTTATTTTACAAACGGGTATCTAAGGAACGCAGGGAAAGTAAACAAGGTATTTACTTCCAACCTAATAACCCTAATCTATCTATCTGCTTCTTTATTACCATTAATCTTTTTATCTGAGACCAAATTAAAGTCATAGAGCACTTCCCTTGGGTCAATGTCGCCCGTACACAGTGAAATCAGTCAGTGTTTGGATTTGTGAAATATCCTTCAACAACGACGTGACGAAAAGCTCAATTTTGACCCCAGTCAAATAACTCAACACCTTTACGCGTGTCCTTGTCAAGCACTGAAATGATGATTAGGTTGGAAACTTGGAGGACAGGGAGGTGGTCATGCCTGAGTGCATCTGTATGAAGGAAAACAAAGACTTGGCAGCTGACAGAGTGGGGTGAAATCCCAACCACGAAGCACTGTGTTACTTTCATCCTAAAAACAAAAGAAAGAAATGAAAGGGGCAGACTGTTCATGTTGCGAGAGAAAACTTTGAAAAGCCAAATAAGCTATATCATCCCGTAGCCAATCACAAGTCATATGTTTAACTGTAAAAAGAGTAAGCGAAAGGTGGCTATCCCAAATGTGCCGTCTACCTCCTGTTTATTCATGTAACGTAGGTGGTGAATAACAATGAGTTATGAAACTTTAGGCATGCATACATTTTTTCTTCAACTTTGTAACCTTAAACATTGACAAGCTTAGAAGCTTTATCATGATTTTTATTTTATTTTTTTTTATGTTTCTATTTTGGTGGGGCAAATTGTTGGAGGAGATTGTTGTATTTTTTCCCTCCAGACTCGTCATGATTCAATAGCTCTTGCTTTTTTTTAGGTACAGGGCACATTGGCTGTCAAATAAAACTTTGGCTAAACGTTTCATTATCACTAGCCTAGGGAACGAAAATATATAAAGGAGTAAAGGTTGAATCAAAAACCTCTCAGAATTTTACTTTTACCATTGATCTGTTGCAATATGCTGTGTTTTACAAACATTTGCAGAAGTCATTAGCATTAAGGTTGTGTGTCACAGAGCCATGTCAATGATTACCAATAATGTTTGCTGGAGGACAAATGGAATGCATTTACTTGTGCATAATCAGTTACATAATTATCAGTGTGGATGCAAGAAGCTCTAAGTCATATTCAGTTAGCCTGTTTTAGATTATAAGGGTTTACAAGGTTGCATGTCTTTCAGCTGCTAAAATATGTTAAGTTAGATTAGCACATTTTGTCTCTTACAAAATTATTCTTACCACTTGAAGGTTTCCACCTTTTGCTATTTTTCCTCTACAAACCTCATACATTTTGCTGTGATTTTACTTGACAGATCAACACAAACTGGACATACTGTAATTATGTGGAGAGATAATTTTAGATGATTTTATTTTTCTAAATTAACACTGACAAAAGAAAATTCTGAAGAGCATCATCTATAAACTTGGATGCTTTTCACATGAATTTGCTTCCTGTTGTGCTGTGCTCTTTTTATTGTCAGATATTTGATAAAACGTTGCTCTACGTTATATTCACTGCTAGGCATTTTGCTTCATACCCAAGTAAAAACCAGCCCCTTGTTTTACGCTTTGCTTCATACAGAGGGTCTGAACCATCAGCTTTTGAGAAACGATTACTTGCTGGAGGTGCAGACTGTCGAAGTTTTAAATTTTACCCAATTACCAATGTTTGTTTGACCAGTTCCTATGTAATTTATATAAATCTGCTATACGTACAAAGCAAATGTTCAAGCTTAATGAAGCTTACCAGAAATTGCATGCACTATAAACTACCCTGTAGTTAGTAGGGCTATGAGATGTTTGCCAGCAATAACATCCCACGTGCTCCGACTTTAACTGGTCAATATTTGGGAGTGTAGCCAACATGGACTGAATGGCTTTGTTCACTTTCTTCAATGACATAATTTCAACTTGAGAAATCAAGCTCAATGGGAGAAGTCTTGGACGTAGCACTGAGCTGAACTGCATTGGAAGGCAATGGCCGGGCTAATTGTTTCATGACCTGACCCTGTTTTTAACTACTTCACAACTTTATCCAAGACCTGTCTGCTGTATTGTTTGGTCTTCATCATGACGTTTGTTCACTGACGCTCTCTAAAAAACCACAGAGAGACTTCTTCTGTCTTCCAACACTGATTTACAAAGTATCGATGCTCAGTTCTGCAACGTTTTTAGCCTCAAGAAAATACTTTAAGCACGCCTGGCTCGCTGGAAGCAGAATGTTCAGAAGTTAGGGGTTGTTTTAAAATTGTACCCAGTTTTGTATCTGTTTTTTTTTGTTTGTTTTATGTAGCATAACCTCCTAAGTCCTGTTGGTAAGATCTATATCACTTAAAATGCAACACAAAATAGATCAATGTTTGATTACAGCTGCTGGCCTTGTGTTATACATGACTCCTACATACTGAGCTGTTGCAGTTTGATTAAATTTTATCACTTCAAGAGGAATTGGTATTCCTTTCAGTCACATAGTAAAATATGTTTTCTCTACTTGCATCCACACATTTTTCTTAATAAACCATCTAAAGTTTTACATTTGCTTAATTTCCTCATGCCACCTTCAACCGAGCGTCTTGGTGTGTAATGCTTTAAGAGATTAGTTGCATCAGTAGTGGTGACTGATATTGGCCACTTCTTAAAGTATCACTTTACAGGTGGGACATTTGGTGTATTTCTGTGAAAAGTCCAAACACTGCAGCACATTGCCTGTTATCCAGTATATCCTGCTGACTCGGCAAACAAAGGACACGTGTGCTCAATTAACAAGCAAAAAGAGGCATTTTTCCAAACTTTTCAGGGGGTAATCTTCTTTCCAGAATGTGTAGCCCAGTGTGTTTGAGTAGTCAGCAGGATATTATTGATGACTGACATATTTACTGAGCAATCAGCCGAAGCAAAGTGTCTCTTTTCAAGGCTCCCTGCCCTCCCACTGTTAATTCACTTTCATGTGAAATAGTGTTTCTGTTTTTCTTTTTTTTTTCTGCTTCCCCCCTCTCCTGCATTTTCTAAGTTTCTTGGTGGAATAAGACTGACTTAGCCCTGGGGTGCTCTTGTATTTGGCAGAGTCCTGCCTCTGGGCATAGCTTTGGAAGAGAAAGTGGCTACATGATGTTCGCTGGATGATTATTAAGGCAGCAGTTACAGAGCCATGGACGGATTTCCTTCAGTTTCTGAGAGTACAATGTCTAAAACTCCTCTGGCGTTAAGTACAGATTAATACTCTGGAGACAACAAACTGGACAAAAAACTAGAGCGCTTTTAAAAGTTTTGGGTACAAAGTCCAAAAATCTAATTAATCAAATTGAAACTGACCTCAGCCCACCACAAATGAAGTTTACAAAAAACAAGAAGGCATTTCATAGGGCTAAGAGAGCAGAATATTAAGACTGAGATACAAGACCATGTTTTGACATTTTGAGCTACAGGGATACACTCAATTGCTCTTCTCATTTCCCTGTATGTTATAGGCTATGGCTGACATCACCTGTCATCTTTTATAGCACAGACTTCCACTTCAGCTCTATTCCTGACCTCTTGTGTGAAAGTTTCAAGGGTCACCATTTCTGCCCGGATCATCTTACATTCATCAGCTGTAGCCGTCTCCACTACGGTGATATACAGGCAGCAATTCAGGAGGTGGGTCGTGCTGTTGCAACATCCTACCTCTCGTATTTAATTTGTAACCAATTAAATACTTTTACAATTTGGAATATGCGCGTTTAACTATGTTCTTACGAATTAATTGGTGGTTAAAAAAATAAGTAATTTATTTTATTTCCTGTTAATTATCCTTTAGATGTTGCAGTTAATGGTGAGGTAGCCCCCGTTGTTATATCAAGGATGTCTTTTAGGGCTACAAGCTATTCTATTCTGAGACATTTAAGTGCCTGAAGCATGATTGGACTGTGGTGCATTCATCTGATTTTTTATACCTGCCAGTTAAACACCCACAACGTTCAGTTATTTATGCATCATAGAAACAGTTTCTCATTCCTACTAACAAATCGCAGTTGCTTTAACCCATGGATCAATTGCTTCCATGTAATTCTTTGCTGATTTTTTTATTTATTTATTTTTTATAATTATTGTTTGCTTATGTTGTCAGTCAAAATAAATATAATAAATGCTGAGTAGTCGTTTCCTCTAAAACTAACGGTCCTAATTTTATAGCATGAGTCACTGCACACAAAAGGGTTGAACAAGTTCTCAAAACCTGCCAACTTAATGCCTCTCTTGTTATTCTTTTGGTGGCATGTTGCCCAAATTGTTCAATTTGTGAACTTTGGTTTTCACAGATGACTTCTGTAGATTAACTAGGTTTTGCAGTCTGTTTTAAGAAACTCATTAGTTGTGCAAATATTAATCTGTCTGCACAACTTTGAATTAAGTTTCATATTTCAGATTAAGACCTTAGCACTGCTTTTCATAGTTAATCATTACTGAAGCTGAAGAGGTGTAAAAGGCTGGAAATGGGATGATTTCTCATGTTTGCTTTTGTACTTGTATATTATGATTTTTATTTTTGTTCTTTGCAATCTAGTGGTGCTTTGAACAAAATGCTTTGCTGCAAGAGAAGAGATTCATAAGGGAGAATGTGTTTCTAGTGCTGCAATCATGTCTCAGTAAAATATAAAAAAGGATAATTTCAGCTGGGTGGGGCTGTGGATTTTAATTTTACTTATGCTAAGAAGATGTATAGAATAAATTCAATGATGGTATAATTGAAAGTGATTACATGACCGCAAGGCAGGGTTAAAAGTCAATACACGATCAACCTGCGTTTTTTTTTTTTTTTCTTTTTTCAGGTCTGTTGCTTCTACATACTCACTTTTAATGGACAGATAAACGTAGCTGTGGATCCAAACTGACTGGAGCTTCAATGACATTCACTCAACAAGCTGACAGGTCTGAAAAGGGTCGACCAAGTGTGAAAGCAGCACTGAAAATAAACGTGGCCCCTCCACCGCGCTGGTGAAGCTGCCTCCTTATTGATGCCTGAAGAGCCTCCTTTCTGCTAAAAACATGTACATCACACATGTGACCCCTGCCAGGACTCCAAGATGAACTGGTTGAATGTTCTCTGAACATTTGCATTCAGTAGATCTCTGCAGAGCAGGATTTGATTTTCTTTCTTTTGTGAGTGTGAACGGGGAAATCTAAATCCTGACCTTCAGCTGGACTGACCCTGTAGACTTCAGGTGTGAGAAGAGGTGAAACAGTTGCCTCTGGCAAACATGTACTGATAGACGTCAAGAAGGAAGGCCAACATATTTGTTGTCTTCCTTCACATTTTATTTTCACCCAATGTTTTTTTTTTCTTCTCATACTTACAGTCGTCAAGAGTCTCGCAATCATTCCAAAGAAAGACTTCAGTATTGTATAATGCAGTTCTCATATATCTCGTGAAGGGTTTGATTTGTAGCCTGACAGCTTGATTCTATTAAAGTTTGACTTAGCGGAACCAGAATCAGTCAAAAACGTCCCCTGTGTATAACAATATGCAAAATGGATTTGCTTTTTGTAGGTATTAGTCATAGCAAATTTGAGGGCACATCAGTCACAGAATGTAGCATGTGCATATTGTGTACAGCATAAAGAGAGTAAGATCTATGCTGTTGGATTGGAACAAAGCAAATTACTTTTTTTGCATTACCTCAGTGTCATTTTTTTAAATTTATTTATTTATGTATTTATTATTTAATTATTTTTATTGAAGTTCAGAGTTTAATGGACTACCAGAACATTCGAGAGTTGAAAAATTGGTCAAAATCACATCAGAACAATGTATGCGAGTAGTGTCTCCAAACAGGAGAAGTCTTGAAACATGTACAGTATTTAAAACTTTTTTGAAGTGATTACATAACAATTCCTAATTTATTCTGCAATAAAGTTCCACACAAGTTCTATTAGAAGCTTTTTCTTTTTATGTCCAAACTATGTATATGTTTATCCATCAAGTCTTTGGTTTATTCCTCTTATAAGTCAAATGCAGTTTGAAATTGAGCAGGAAGATGAAGCAGCATTACTCACTATGATACTAATTCTACATGCAGTTTAGTATCATTTACCACTCGGATCACAGTTCCCTATGACCAAAAAGAAAATCCAATTGCAGATTTCTCAAAGAAGAAGCATTCTCGCTCCTCTGTGTCCAATCTCTTTTTCACAGGCTTCTGTTCAGTTTTCTTTTTTTTCCTGGCCACTCCTGTCTCACACTCCCTTTAGTTTCCTTTTTATTGTCCTTTTGAATCACAATTCTGATGGGAAAGAAATAATCAGGCTGGTGAGATGGTTGGACATGGATGGCATAGGAAGCTTTGATCTGGATTCTTTTCTTTTTCTTTTTTTTTTTAAAACGTGCGCACATATAAACAGAAACGCACTCTTACACAAAAAGGTCACAAACCACAAAAACAAGCTGAGCTGAAAATGTCTTCAGACTTTTGGCCCCAAAGCAGATAGTGTTCCAAAAAATGACATCTATGGAAGCTACATGTTCCTCTTAGCTTTTTGTTTGAGCTGAAGCAAATAAAAGAATTCACAATGACATTGAGATTAAAGCCCATTAAATTTCTTAGCTACACTGAAAAATATCTCGCATCCACATCTATGGAAGGGAGATTCTGGATGATAAGAGGCGCCTTTGTGTTGCGTTTTGTCATCGCTCACGTTCATAGATGTGTATGTGTGACTTTTAATGCCTGTGTGTAACTCCCGTGTCTCCGGAGCCATGGGATAAATGGTTTTCTTTAGTCGACTCCCCTGTTCAAATAAAAGTTTCAAGGTCTGAAAATTTAGTGAGTCCTAAACCTACAGAGGGTTTGCTCCACACTGATGAATTGCCCAACTGATATGCAAATCTTGTTAATCCCAAGAGTCAACTCTGTTAATATGGTCCTTGTTTGTCTTTTATGTAACCTGGGTATTGTGGCTTACGTAAGCTTGGCAGCTGTCTGCGTGTAGTCGCGAATGAACCCAGTCACTGTGCAGATGGTAAAAGCATTTCCAGGTGCATGGCGCCCAGCTGTTGTCGAGCTTTACAGCAACAATAAATCCCGTTCCATTGTGTGGCTTAAACGTGATCAAAACGAGTGGTGTGAAAGAACTGTGTCGGTGAATTTAGTAAATGGAGGGATTTTACTTGGATCACATGTTGTGTAAAGCAGGGGCTTGGTACAGCATAATTAGGACAGGATTAATGTGTCTTCTTTATATGGTACAATAATCAAATGTGATTTAAAACACAAGATTTGGTTTTAAAACCTTTATAAATATAGCTTGAAAGAGTAGAAAAAATATGTGCACCAGGCAGAGAAGGAAGTTCTTGCCCTGGGCGTCCCTCATGCAAGAATCACCACAGCTCCTGTGACATTGGCATAAACAACCAATTATATGCAGAAATACATCCTTGTCTCATTTACTCTCTCTGAACAACCGGCAATTAGATCTTTATCGATGAAAATGAATGTAGTTTTTTATGGTTAGCATAAACACCTCTAAAATGCACAGGCTGGATTGTGATTAACCTTTGATTCTATTCCAAACTGCTTTATCCAAGAGAACCATTTAAATGACAAATGCACATTGGTTGGTAATTGATATATGAGGGAGGGACTTCTCTTACCAAGCTGCTTCTCAGCATCATCTCCCCCAATGCCTGGCTGGGGCCGTTTAGCACTTATTCGCCCGATCAGGCTCCTCTGTGCTTAATGGGCCAAAGAAGAGCCACAACTCAGTTTACACCTCCTCCTCTCATGAGGTGATGTGTGTTATAATTCTGCTGAAAAGCCAGTAATATCATGGATATTTTTTTTTTTTCTAGATTTCCATTGAAACACTTATTTTTTTAATTATTTATCTATTGCAGAACTTTCTCAAACATGCTTTGGTCAAAATTTTGTAACTGCAGAATCCACACTTTTGTTTTTAGAGAGGAAATATATATTTAAAGTTAAATCCAGCAGGATTACTAGATGATGTGGTGGTAGCGTTACGTTAAGGCTAAACGTGCTTCCAATTGTGAAACAAAACAACAACAAAAAAACATTTCCAGCATCCTATTGGACAAAGAATAATGGAGACAGATAACACAAAGCATTATTAGCACATTTGTTTTTAAAACCAAGTGAAACGCACACCAATAATATATTATGAACACCTACCTGACAGTGTGTCGTGTCGAACAGAATGCATAATAAGTTACAGGGAAAGTTTATTGAATCAAATTAAATAAAAAATAAACTTCAATAAATATTCTTAATTACAATTTTCTACTCGTAAAGGAATAACATGTAAATCAAAAAAACTGTTCAGTGCTCCAAGATGCAACCAAAAACAGACAAGAATTGGCCGATTAAATTACCGAGTACTTTCTCCACGTTTTCCTCAAGAGATTAGACAGGTAGACACCTTACTGGAAACCAGGAGCAAACAAACATTTAAAACGCTGATTTAGCTAAGTGCCTGTAGCTGCTTTCTAAAGACGGAGGCATGTGGTTAGAATTACCAGCACCTCTCCTGCTCTCCACTTTCCAGAGAAAGTGCTGCCATGAGGCATCCAGTCACCGTGATGTATTTATCTCTGGCTCTCTGCTCATGACTGATGCTTTTCCATTAGCATTGGGTGAGACGGGGTGGGGAAAAAGGGGCGGAGGAGGGGATTTTTAAATCTCCACTGCTCACTCGCATGCCCCACACCTGAATGATTTCAATCTTCCTCTTCCCCTCCGACTCTCCCGTCGCCCCATCTGACTACTGGCAGATCATATCCCACCCACCCGTCCACTCATGAGTGTCCTCTCTGCCATCTCTCCTTCAATACTGTTGCTCTCCTCTCCTCTCTCAATCTAGATGGCAGAGTCCCTGCTCAGTGCCCTCCTCATCTCCAGGCTAGCTAGTCTGTCTTTGTCGCCTAAAAGAGAAAGCATTATTGAATAATACACTGTAAACGCTGCCACTGGGGAAAGTTAATGCCACATTGTATCAGCGTCGACTTTCATCGGCTCCAGTCTGCATGGCTCTACTGGTGTTTTTATTGAACATTTGGATCTGCAGACTGATATGATCTGTTTCTGATGGTAAACAGTTGGAGCTGGCTGTGAAATCAAACTTAGTTCAGAACTTTCACTTTTGATTATCATAACATAGATGGTGCAGGGCTTTTTTATTGTGCACTTTTTTTCTTCTTTAAATCATGCTTTTGTCTGACAACCGAAACTTTCTAATGGCATGAAACAGAACAGGAGCATCTATTTCTGAGTCGTGGTGGAGGGTAAACAAATATGGACCATTTTCTTCTTCTGACTGCATGATTATGCACATAGTCAAATGAGCATAATCCATCCATCCATCCATTTTCTTGCACCCTTTTTCCCTCAGTGGGGTCGGGAGGGGTGCTGGTGCCCATCTCCAGCCAACGTTTCGGGCGAGAGGCGAGGTACACCCTGGACAGGTCGCCAGTCTGTCGCAGGGCAACACAGAGACACACAGGACACACAACCATGCACACACACACTCACACCTAGGGGCAATTTGGAGAGGCCAATTAACCTGACAGTCATGTTTTTGGACTGTGGGAGGAAACCGGAGTACCCGGAGAAAACCCACGCATGCACAGGGAGAACATGCAAACTCCATGCAGAAAGAATCAAACCCAGAACCTTCTTGCTGCAAGGCAACAGCTCTACCAACTGCGCCACTGTGCAGCTCCAAATGAGCATAATGATTTGACAAAAAGCACATAAAAAGCAATTTCTTCATAAGGTTTTACCTCTAAACATTTTTACATCTTAAAACCACAGATAGCACTAGAACGTTTTTGAAGACATTTAAAAGGAGCCTCCCAACATGGTTCTCAAATTTGAATTGGTTTGTGACGCAGCAGGCCTCGGCTTTGAGCAGTGAAGCCTAAATAAAGCAAAAAATTCAGTTTGTGTCTGTCATGTGGAGTTTGTCTAAAAGGATGCTAACGTTAAGATGTTAACGTTAGTTGTACGAGCTAAAATTAGCTTAAATCAAAAACAAAAACATGTGGGATGTCACTAGCGTGTTGACATTCTCCACTCATTATGTAATTTTATCTGTATGACAACGTTTCTGAAGAATCCTCTGAGTGAAGACACTGTTTTTGTATAACCGTCTCATAAGGAGGATTAATTTTCAAGGCTTTCACGACTAGATTAGATCTGGACTTTTTGTTGTAGCAAACACAAAGACTGACTGTCTACTATAACCAAAGGAATGCACATGTATGACAAAACATTTAAGAGCAATAATAAAGGAACACAAACCTAAATAACAAGTGATCAAAGCAAACTGACAAAATAAACCCAAAACTCAAACTAGGACCATGACAGCACTACACTTGGCCATTCAAACACAAATGCAGGTTTTTGACTATAATTTGATGAAATATGAGAAAGTATTATGCTTTACAATGGGCTGTTGCAGAAGAAGCTGCACCATATAAAACATGAATTTAGTATTTTTTGGTCACTTCAGTTGGAATCTTCGGCTCCTTTAAAGTTCTGAGGCTAAAGTTTCAGATCACAAACTGAAACGTCAATCTTTGTGACGGATATTGCTTTGAAAAGAAAGACAGAAAAAAAAGACATTTCCTATCTATGAAAAGGGTGAAACCGGAATGAACAGGGCATAATGAAGTGTCTCATTTGACTTCGGTACTTACTTACCAACCTATCACGGACTGAGCCATATTCTACTGCTGAAAATTAAACACCTTTTCCAAAGGTACATGGCAACATTCTCAGCTGGGGAAGGTTTTGAGACTGCATAATGTGCTTGTGTCAGCTCTCAGTCTCCAAGCCAATCCATCACCAATTGAAGAATCCTGCAGAGTTGTTTGAACCGAGTTAGGTCTCGTTAGTGAAATAGATGAGACTCCAATCACCAGTAACTATGGGAACAAGCCAACATATAGCAGCAGGAAATGCGCTGGCGGAGCTTAAGCAGCTCATCAATGAGTTGAGGAAATGATCAGTGAAAGGATTAGCGAGCAGGTATTGTGATTTATCATCCACAGAACATAACATCAGAGTTTCTACTTTGCAACTTTAGATCAAAGTAGTTTTTTTTTTTTTTTTTTTTTCAGATTTGAATTTTTCTAGATTGTATGATTAAACTTAGGCTGAAAAGGTACATGTCTAGAATCAAAAGATAAACAGAGAAGGATAGTTACAATTTCTATAACTTTTTTGGACTGATTGTGGTGTCCAGTTGTGAAATCTCAATGGGGCAAAAAAAGGGATTGAGTTTTTCATGTATGATACCGAGATATAAACAGGCTTGCTAATGTTTATTTATTTTTTTCTTATTTGTTATAAGTAAGCCTATTTCAACATTTTGTTTTGTTTTGGGGGTTTTTCACAGTATTTCCCAATGACTACGTACTCTCTGAACACAAGATTAAATTGCACAAAAGGGACGTTCATCTCTAAAGTAAATTATGGCCCATGGAAATTAATTGGACGTAACCAACACAGTCGGCCCCGGTCAAATCTATTTGCAGGTCCTGCATGGTTACTCCCCATTTTATAGAACAAGTGGTGCAAGCCAAGTATTGCACACAAGTGATTCAATTAGCAGCAGCCTGCATTTATTGATTGGCCTGTGGATTTACATCACTAGATGAGTGAAGACTGTAGTAGCAGAACAGTAAATACATTGCCAACTGGATAGGGGGATCTGCAAAACATTTACCAAGAGATTTTGGAGAAACGAACCACCCAAGGGTGCGCACAAGCAAAATGAAATAGTCTTATTGCCCACTGCTCCTGCGTGCTCACACGCCCACATTCCTACCTATGGTCATGTCCACCTAGTGAGGAGCAAACTGTCAATAGAGACAAGAAATTCGGCTAGAACCGAACTAGACATTTACCAGCTAGAATGAGACTTAACAGCTGAAAAATGGCTCAGTTTTTAAAAGTGAGGTTGCTGCTGCTAACCTTTTCTAGCACCAACAATGACGTTCTTTTGATTTTTGATGACTTTGTTGCAATCTACTGATTTGGATAGACATTGCAATTGTTGATCAGTATCCCAGAGATGATGGGTGTGAAGGTTTACTATGAAAACACACACAATTCATTCCTGGGTGAAGAAAATCCCCTTTATCTGGAAATAAAGCACACCGGGTAACCTGGATTGAACCAACTTAAAGGGGGAGCAGTGTAGGACTCGAGTTTAGTAATTAGATTATTAATTCGTTAAAGAAACATGTACAATGAAACGATACAAATGGGGAGAGCAAAACCAAAGTTTACTTCCTCACTTTGATAAATAGGACAGCGGTTTCACCACACTCACAAAAAAAAAACAACCTTGCATAGTCCATAAAAGTTTTTTATACAACATATTTTAATATGTATTCCTATTTGGCCAGTGGCAAATAATATATTTTTTATCTTTCTTGTTAGCTGTTTATTTCATAGTTGATTTTCTTCTTGAATAACAAACCTCACGCAGTCTGTCACAGATAAATCTGAACTCATCAGTTAACTTTGACAGACCCGAATAGGAGCATTCAACCAGATGCCTGCAGCATTCATTGTTCGTCCAATTTTACGCTACCGTTGTCAAACATTTCATCCCTGCAGCAGGTAAGCGGTGCGCTGGGAAATTATCACAGTTTAATCAGTCACAATTTATTTCTGTCTTGCAGCAGTGACACCCTAATGCAATAATAATGAGATGGGAATGAATAAGACTTTCTTCCTGAAAACAAAGGTTACCAGATGCCTTTTGAGTATCTGTCTTTGTGTTGTGAAATTGTAGCATATGGTTATCCTTGTGAGAAAAACAAGACCTTGTAGCTTTAAAGTTTCTTTAATACAAATTAATTGTGTAGCCCCATGGTGCTAATGAAAGCTTCTCTCCATGTTTCCTGACCAATGTCTTATGGAAAAATGCAGACTGATGATGTAAATGCTTCATTACTTTGGCTTCATGACAAAAATCTTTTTATCACAGATGAAGCATATATCATGGTAGTGTAGAATCACAAGAAAAAAAATATAATTTTGTCTTGCAAGAGTCACTCAAACTATCTTACTTTGCAAAATGGAAACTCTTTCAAATTATTAGTTCTGACTCCTACGGATTTCAAATATCCCATTAGTTATAATATATTCCTTTTTTTTTTTAAACAGCAAAAAAAAAAACCTCCCCTAGTCTGATTTCCTTTGCTGCAACACAGTTAATTCCTCCTTAGCTGCACTCTGGAAGCAATCAAGTATTATAGGTTTGGGATATGTCCCTATTTGTGCCGTATTCAAAAATGTCTTTGTTCCGCCCTGCATTCAACATTGCTGTGAATGGAAAATCTACCATTCACAGCAAGTCTACCTTCTGCTTGTGATTGTTTTACGCCACTTCAAAACTCGCATTATCAAAACATGAAGTCAGAAATTATATTTGGAAAATTAGCATATTAGTTCAATTTATGGACAGTGTCCTGCATGATGAGTCTTATTAAAATAGTACAGTTTTTTTATTACAAAGAAAAATTACAACTGTGTACATTTTTTAGTATAACTTTTACTTATATTTTTTTTAATCTAGGATCATTCAAGGTTTTCAAGTTGCCATGGTTACTCTTGCACCTGTTTATCTCTAAAACTTCTGTTCTCTTCTGTTTTTTGACTCAAGCGTCCATTGAACTTAATGAGCTTAGTTGTAGTGAACCTTTACCCAAAACACAGGTTACAGTTGGTTCTCATCTTTGCTGACATCCCTGTGTTTTGACTGTGGAATTATAGAAAACATCTAGATGATTATTATTCTTTACATTGAGCTCTTATGACATACTATTAAAAAATGTCTATGCCCATGGAGGAAAAGCAATCGTGAATGATGTATGTCAATAACTATGTTAAGGTTACTTCCTGCTTCCACTCTACTGTCTTTACACTTCCCGGCTCTTGACCAATCACAGACTACAAAATTTGTTTGCTCAACACCCACCACTGTTGTAAACCTCATTGTTCTCAGCTCCTGTGTTTTTATTTCTTGAATTTATTCCTGTTTACAGGTCAGTATGTGGGAATTCCAGGATTCACCTTTTTAATGACACAGAAGGCTTTGCTAATAGAGGTCATGTACTTGCACTGATCACGATAAGGGGACTATCAGTGGGTAAAGTCTTGTTTTTGTATCTGTGTGGTTTTATGTATATCGTACGTGTGGAAGGTTAGCTTGTTTTATTGATGAGACCTGAACTGTGTACACAATGGTTGGGTTAGGGACACTATTTCGGCAGCCTGTAATTACTTTCCATTAGATGCAGCTCAGTGATGTCATAGAATAGCTACACATTTTATGACTCTGCCTCCTGTAAAGCAAACATGTTGAGTTGACTCATAATATATCATCAAACCTTACCTCAAAGATCATCCTCTAAGCCTGATTCCAAGTAATTCTACATCCAAATAAAACTAGAAGATATTGGTAAGTCAAAAAAGAGAAAAGGCTCACTGCATGATAAAATCAAATCTGGTCTTGCAGAGAGGCCCACATAAGACTTGAATACAGATAAGAGGCAACCAAGGTTAATTTAAAAGCTCAGGATCCAGCCTAGGAACAGAATGTCTGAGCCCTTCTGGATTTTAGATAAAGGAAGTTTTATTTACTTCGCATTCTTGCTTAATGTGATGTCAGCATCAGTTTTCAAAAGACGCCGAGCTTTCTATGCAACAGGGGAAAACTGTGCTTAGAAATCGCTGTCATCCCTCAGGAGCCTCTCCCACTTTTTCAAGGTCAGAATCACAGCAGCATGAGGTGAGACGTGGTCACCAAAGTGTGCACAGTTTGCTCTTTAAATTTTTACAATGCAATCTGGGAATCTTTGCTCAGGACATTTTGTGAAGGTTAGCCCATCCTAATTGCAAAGGGATTCATCCACTTTAATACTCACTGTGAACTTTGAGATGAAAGTTTAATGATAAAGTAATGCTTCCATTAGATTGATCAAATGACAAGAGATGGTTCTTGGTTTTTTGTTCTGATAGGTTCTTTTTTTATTTATTTATTTTATTTTATTTGAGGTAGCACAGAAGCATTTTAGGCTATTTGGAAAATTAAGAAGTTCAAGGAGAGGAACTCTGCAGAGGTCACGCTATAAGCCTTTTAAACACTATGACACTGTGAAAAAATAAAGGCAGCCTTATCAAAGTTTGCATAAACGTTTTATGGACTGTCATGGTAAAAAAAAGAAAAAAAAATAAGATGATACTGGTGCGAGTTGTGAGTCGTCTGAAACAAACTTCTAAAAAACTGCAAAACAGCTGAAACACTGGGTTCCTTTAAATCAAAACTAAAAACCCACCTTTAAAGTTAAAGTGAATATCCACTGATTATTTGCTTAACAGTCTATTCTTATTTTTGTTATTCTAATCAGTAGCCACCATCTTTACCTGCATCATACAGGTAAAGATGCAAAAACCAATACCAACAACTATCCAAATAATAAATACCCCAATGGGGAAATAGATACCTGCATATATTCATAAATGTATCTAAGGTTGCTGGTAAAATTTATCAGGTTAATATAATACTGAAATTCCTACAATTTAAACTTTTAATCAAAGTTTTTGTCTAGTTAAAATCAGTAAGATGTGATTATTGATAAACTTTCCCAACATTTCAGAAGCATGTCTCTTTATCAAGCTTTACATCAAACTAGCACCAAGCCAAATGATAAAGGGTAGCATTTTACCATCACAGTTTGAGTTAAAGCACAACGGTTCTCCCTGTGCTTTATCTATCATCTATCTAACCAGCTGGAGGCCAACATGCACAGAGGTAAGTACAGATTTATAGCTACCTATTGAATTCACCAAATCCCCCAGGAGAGGAGGCTAAATGAAATGTGAATAGGACTCATTAGGGGCAATTTAAATGTAAGCCTCTGAATCACAGCTATCTGGAAAGTGTTTATTGCAGCTGAATATTAAATGCAACGCACCACAGCTGTGATGGAGTCCAATAACATGCGATGCAGTGGCTAAAAGGATTATCCTCCTCATGCCTCGCCCACAAGAGCTCATTACCCCAGCCTATTTTACCCGAAACCCTGACTAGGGCTAATCTAGTTTTAAACTTCCCACACACCTTTTTTTTCTCTCTCTTTTTTCCCCCACTCTTTTAGCCCCTGCTGTTTTTACTATTGAGGCATATCTTTCCATCCTCATGATCAGCCTCTCCACTGCCACCATTTTGAACCCCCTCTACCTTATCCCATTCTTCACTCTCTCCAGCTGCAGCGCTCCTTCCGAGTCTTTCTCTTCCCTTGCGTGATTAGACCATTTCAGAAAGTTCTGAAGCTCTTTCTCTCCATCTCCCTCATGACTTCCCGCCTTGAACAGAATAACTTTGGAGTTTAAGAGATGGGAGCTGTGAATGGTCTATAATTTTGTGAGGCTTTGTGTGTGTGCGTGCGTGTGTGTGTGCGTGTGTGTGTGTGTGTGTGTGTGTGTGTGTGTGTGTCGGAATCACTATTTTGCTGTGCATCAGCACCATAAAACCACACGACATAAACTTGCTTGTGTGCAATGTAAATGGGATCGTTCTCTTGGAGTTTAGGGAGTGGAGGACGTAAACCTTGCTGTAATGCTAAGTTCTCTTCATCACCTTCATTTTTTTCCCTCATCAATTTATTCAATAGCAGCATAAAGGACAAAGACTTAAAGGGATAATGCTGAATTTTTATTTGAAGGGAAGTTCCAAGTCGAGTCAAATTTAATGTATAGCATATTTTAGCAACGAGGCAGTACAAAGTGCATCACATCATAAGAACATAATTGATACAGTCATCAATTATGAAACAAGCAATAGAAATTACATTCTATCAAATAACATCAAAATTGTTAAGCGAATACAAACCGAATATGTGGATCAATGAGTCACTTACTATTGATCAAAGGCAACTTTTAACCGGTAGATTTTTTTTAAGCTTTGATTTAAAGGAACTCTGTGTTTCGACTTTTTTCCATGAATTTATCTGATACTGTCCTCCCCTGTAAATGGACTGAACTTATATTGCGCCTTATCCAGTCATTTTTGACCACTCAAAGCGCTTTACACTAGAGTCACATTCACCCATTCGCACTCACAAATGCTCACACATTTATACACCGATACGCAGCTCGGGGTTAAGTGCCCAAGGGCACATCGACACGTGGCAGAAGGAAGCTGGAATCGATCCTACAACCTTCCGATTGCAAGACGACTCCTCTACAGAGCCACAGTCGCCCCTGTAGTACAACTGCATCATATTACAGCAAGTTCTAAGAAAAGTTCAGAAATCCTTAAAGTGTTGAGAGACTGCCAACTACTGTTTGTTTGAGTTGATTTAGCTATTTAAAAAATCTCGGACTGAAATTGTTCAAATCTGTGGGACACACCGCTACGTTAGCGGATAATAATAGACTACACTTTTGCCAAGAAACGGTTGTTAATTTTAGCCCTGTTTTCTCAGCTGAACATTATTATTTCAGCCCCCCCCAAAAAAAAGAAACTGGAAAAGCATGTGAAAGCTTAAACCTGCGATTACCAAAAAGCTTGAATTCCTTCTTGTATCAACAAATCAGTCTGGATCCACAACTTATTACAGTGTGATCAACTGAGGCTTTCTTTCTTTACTGTAATATTAGTTATTAACAATGAGAATATTGAATGCAAAGCTCTTAGTTTGGGAACGAGGAGAACTTCTATGAGGTAGACAAATAAGTGGAACTGCAAAGAAGACAATTGCAAAACATATAATCAGTCAGTCATGTCAAACTGGGGAAGGAAGGAAGCTAACACTAACCAAGCATATTTTCCTGTGGAAGGCTTGTAATCAATACAGAAATCCAAAATCTATCACTTTTACATGACAAGAAGGGTAAGGAACAGGGAGAGTAGAACCAACACAGAGTTTGGACAACAAAAGGAACTAACAAGATGACCAAAATGAAATGTATAGAGGTGACTGCAGCAGTGGAATATGTTACACGTTGGAGGCTAACTGAGTTAGAGCTTCTGCATGAGAAACTCTAATGGAATCAAAGAATAGAGAGGAGAGAAACAGAGACCAGAAAATTGAAAAAGTACACAAAACAGAATGCAAGTAACCATGTAAGCCTGCACAAAGTCCAAAAAATCAGACAAAATGGCTCAAGTATATTTTTTTCTCCTAATCAGAACCAAACATCAAAAGGCAGTTTTTATGCTCCACTAACCTGGAACAAACGTTCAGAAAAATGCAATAATGTCAAACCTTGAGTTTTCATTGAATCCCGCTTTAAAACTTATTTTAAGCATTGGTTTTGACTGGTATAATTAATAACTGAAACATCTTTAATTGTATTCTCTAGTCCAACTTTTCCATAGTCTGCTACTGCAATGTACTCCCTTTTCTCATGTTATGGAAGCTTGGGTGGAGACTCCCGGGAGAAGCTCTACAGACGTACAGTAGGTGGTTGCCATGGGAGATTCAAGCATTTTCCATGTGTATTTTTGATGACGGAAAAACATTATACCATGACAGAAAGCTCAAAAAAGTTTATCTTACATAGCACTTTCCCTTTAAGAGTAAGTAAAAGATACAAATGAGACAAGAAAACTCATATCTAGATATCTAAAAGACTACAATCCTTTATTACATCAGAAACTTCAGTAAATGAGAAGGAAGATTCCAAAATATAAGACGTATGCATACAAAAAAAGTTTGTAGTTACATGTGCAACAAGTCATTCCATCAAATTTAAAATCAAAATCTGCATCTCCTATAGAAACTTTCTAGAAAGTGAGAGGAACAAAATATTAGTAAATATCTAAAAAAAAGTTTACGATTTGTTTGGTTTATGTTGGGGAATGTGCTATCACTTTCCAATGGTCTTTATTCTTTCACCTCATATTGAGGAACCTGTGAAAGTCTCTTAGGCATTAATGGCAGAGAAGCTGTCAAGCAGTCGTTGTGACAAGTGAAGCCTTCCTCTGCCAGAAACGATGGAATGGAATTAATTTTTAAAGCCTGTTCGGTATTTTGATGAAGAAAAAAAAGATGACTTTTGCACAATAACTCTCAGCATGAATTGCATATCGAAGCAACCATGAAAGTTCAGTCCCGGAAGTGCTCCAGGGTAGACATTTTATCCCAGTAGCAGAAACATAAAATACTCTACTTGGCTGTAATATGTCGAATACATTTAAAATCTAAATGTCTAAAAGCCATTGAGATTTCAGAATAAGTGCTCTGAAGGATGTATTAAATTTTAAACTCAGAGGATTGTTGTGGTCCTTCAATAAATGGTTTTTTTTAAGTATTTCTCTGGAGATGTTAAACTTTTTTAAAATGAAAAGCTAAAAAAAAAATGGAATAAGCGAAAAAGATCCCATTCTTTTATTGATATATTTGCTCAAAGCAAAATACTACCAACTACTACTACCACTTGGTGGTAAAGATAAATATATTTCAGGTAGTTCAGGATATGGTGAAGCATGAATAAACACATTAGTTAGTGCATATTGGAAGAAAGACAGTGTGACTCTCTCAGGAGGATGAAGCTCTAATGTGCATTTCTCTGTTTTTCTGTGGACTTAACTTTTTTCCCTAAGAACCTTTTACTTTCTTGTGCTTTTTACTCCGCTGCAATGGCAGGTGAATAAACTGACAAATATTCTGTATCAAGCTGCTGGTAGATCGTTTTCAAAGGAGGTATAGCTAGAAAACATCCAGTTTGGATCTCACCTATGAGGCCTATTTCTATTACTCGAATGGATCTTGGTGTTATTGAGCCTTCTTGACAAAATGACAAATCTACCTCCCAAAGGCTAGAGCAGGGCACAGTGGCCTTGCTGTTTCATTTACAATAAATTCTCTTTGTAATGGAATGTTTCAGCTGCATTTCCAGACTGTGTTCACACATTCCCTCCACATTCAAACAGTGGGGGAAACGTAAGGTTTGGTCATAAATTCATATTATTTCTGAAAGAGAATTTTTAGCCTAGAGAGAGCATTTGAGTTTCAACGCCTGGTTCAAACCAGACATGCTTTCATTACAGGTTTGTGGTAGATTTCCATTGTTTGTGAAGGGCTGATTGACATTACATTTGATAAATCGTTCGTTTTCTGTAGCTACACAAGAATGCAGTCTGAATGTGATTTGGGGGACAGTCATGTTATTTTGTGGCCTTTACTTAACAGTGGTCAGAAATGGAAGTGGGCTATGAGGGAGGGAGAAGAGACGGGGCAAAGGTCAGGTCAGGACTCAAACCTGTGGCAATCTCTTCCCTTCTGCCACCACCGTGCCACATTTTCATTTAAACGTTAGTTTTATTTCCTTAATTGAAATGTGAAACATCTTATGGATTCTTTTCACACAATATGACGTATATCAATCATTTATTACTGTCATTTGTTCAGTATGCTTAATAGCTAAGTAAAATTAACTTTTTTTTCTTGTGAACTTAGCATAAATAAAAGATCAATTTAACCACTTGTGAATTTGTTTTTATTTAATTTTAATCCCGTGATGACTGACTGAGAAGGAGAAACTGGTTTGGTCTCACGAATAATTAAAAATCCATTTCAAGGCTGACTTTTTCACAGGAACTGAACATCGGAACGAGATGCCAGTCCACTTTCAAACCAGTAACTACGATCGGTGCCACTTTCTTACTCCCTCTGAGAACCACTGCAAATTCTATAGCTGGGAATGCCTGCTATGTTCAAGCAGTCAACTCGGTTTTTGGAGTAAAGGAGAACTTGGCATCTTGATTTATTTGACCAAGTCAGCTAATAACTCGGTGACATCAAGCCACGACGGGTCTGTGAAACTTTTGAGAACATTTGGAGAAGTCAGAGTTTATCTCCAGCTGTCAAACAGACCTTCTTCCATCAAGCAAATAAAAACATGTACATCACAAATACAACAGGAAAGGTGACTCACAGCCTTGGCCGTCATGGCCACAGAAGAGGATTTGTCGATGGAAAAGAAATGAAGAGATCAGCTCTATGACGGTCATTGAAGTCTTCCTGCGTGAAGCGGGGAAAGAAAAATTTGTCAACAAAGAAATAATCAGCTACTGAGTGAATATGTGGCAGAGCTGTGGATGTAGCATACAGGTTGGAAGTTGTGTTAATTGACTTTCTTGTTTTAATGATATTGTTCACTTTCAATGCGCAAAATGTCCTTAATTAGTAGTACGGTAATTGATGAATAAAACACCCTCTCGGTTGCTCTTCCTCTCCCTCCCTTTTTCTGCGCATATCATAAACATCCTGCTGCTGAATAATTGCAATTATATGTGTAAAACAATATCGGAAGGAATAATAATTTCTTCTAGCAGTCTTAAATGAATGCAGCAAAGTTAGTGAGATCTGGATCGATGCGGTCACTTAAAACGTATTTAAAAACGTATTTAAATACCAAGTCTGAATGATGGCCTGTATAATTGTAGCATGTAATCTCTGTACCTATGCCTTCACACACTTTTTGGCTGTGTAGTAGTGAATTCTCAGAATTTTGTGTTTGCGCTAATTACTGATATTAGGCAATTAGTAGAATCGTTGAAATCCAACGGTAGATCCCTCACCTTCATCTGGTACTCTCATTTAATTGTCGTTCGTTAGCAATCCATCTATTTGTGTTTAGCAGGAGTTACAGAATGAGTGAAGATGTGTCACGGTGCTCCCATGAGGTTGGTTCTTGTTTCACACCATAAACAGTGTTGAAAGAGGCTTCACAAGTCTGCTGCTGGCGGAGAGCTAACCAGATGGGCTCATCATACTGATAGTGTGTGAGTGTGGGAGAAAGACGCACATAGACTCTCCTTCCTCCGTGTCATTAGGCCTTCCTATCTCCATCTCAGGAATACACAGACATGCCCACAGAGGCTTACACTCGGCGGTATAATGCAATCTGCAAAAGCAGCGAGCACAAGCGGAGAACATCTGCGGAGCAAGACAAAGCCAAATTCCGACCGCTGAAAGATAGTGACCACAGACATGGCCCATATGGACAGTCCACTGATTTCCAACAAAGCCAAATAATGATTGATAAAAAGCAGTTACAGAAGCGTCTGTGCATTCCCGATTCACCAGAGAGTCTCAGTTGGAGCCAAATGAGCAAATAAGCCATGATTTCATTGCTGCTGATGATCAAATTTACCTGCCAGTCTAATTTAGAGCAGGTTGCACATTAAGTGGGTTCGGATTTTGCCCTGTCTGCTGCTGAAAGGGGAAATTACCATAACTGGGATGATGATATGATACGTGTGTCACTGAAACTCTTGAGCTGTGACTTTCATTGCATCTTTTTTCCGACAGAGTGCTGACTTAGAGGATGACGAAAACGTATGTAACTGGAGCAGTTAATTCACCTTGCAAGACCCAGAATGAATTTTATCTGAAAGCCTGGATTATGTTATTTGAGCAGAAGGCTGTAAAAGAAAAATGTGTATTATTACAATAAAGAAATATTTTAAAACCTTTAATAATATGTACAACTAAAAGTGAGTATTTGTTTTACTAATTTAAATTAGGCTTGTACTTTTCAGAAATGTTTAGGCAAGGACACATTCTTGATTTTTACAATGAGGAAATATATAATAGATTGCTGTTTTTATATGATCCATTTTGATACACATTTTCTGCTGAAAGGTGTTTGGGGTTTTTTTTTCGTCTTGAACAGAAGGCGAGCATAACTTGAGGACCCACTGATGCAGAGTTTTTTTGTAAGAAAGTCTCAAAATAAGCCGAAAATAGCTACGCCAAGCAAAACCATAAGTTTGAACAAAACTCTGAAAACAATGTAAATAATGTCAGAGGTCTTGAGAGGGACATGAAATGTGAGGGGTAATACTGTAAATATCTACTGAATTTCTTATGAGTAGCTCCTTTAACTGCATTGTGTGGAGACAGAAATATTACTGGAGTTCTATAGATATTTTTATCAGAACCATCAACAGTTTTGAATAAAACTGACTCGGCAGGATTACTGAGCACCATCAATATCAGACCAGACATTGTTGGTAAAAGGTAAGTCAAATAAAAGAATGGAGACATATTGTTTTATACGTATTTGACATCTCTGAAGTGCCAAGTCTTGACTATACAATACTTGACTTGTATAGTCTAATATTTCTGTTGAAATACCCTCTTATTTTTCATCTGTAACTCATTCCTATTGTTACTGTTTTTGTTTGTCATGCTGTCAAAAGTCCAGCTTCAGTGAAGGATTTGTTGGTTCTTTAGATCCTGCATCTGCTATTCCAGTCTTCTTTTAAGTAAGAGGACTCAAATAGGAGTTTGAAAGATTTCAATGCTTTTACAATTGAGCAAAAAAATATTATGTTGTCCCCTCCACCACCTTTAGCTAATTCATCTTGCCTGTTAAATAGGACGTCATTTAATTAATACAAGACATCTACGCATATAACATACGCCAGTGTGAATCAGCCTCTTATCATACTGTTTATTTTTTAAATTATATTCCATCTTTATTTATGCAGGCAAATTTAAAAATGAACTGTTTTAGATTTACAATGTACATAAAACAGTTTTTGCAATCTATAGAACAAAATACCCGAAGGTTCAGCTGAAAATAAGCCAGTTAATATATATTTAAAATTTTGTTTGTTTTATTATTTTGTATTTTGTTCATTCCTTTAGTTCTTTCCTTTATCCTGCATTCATAATAGTGTTTTGGCATAAATGTTGCTTGGCTGGTCAACGTTCTTTCAGAAATCAGAAAACACTTTCAAACTACAATCGTCTTTTCAAAAGGCTTCAGTGGTAAATTTGGTGCTATTTTTGTGAAAATTACATGTAGTATTTACCTCTTGCCTACAAGAGGTAAATTGCATCAAGAAATCTTTGCAGTTTCTTGATGCAAAGATTAGAGACTTTGCATCAAGAAACTGAGTTGGGCTCTGTTTGCCTTTTGGATTCAATCACTAAATCATTTCCTGCAGGTATGTGAACATAACTCGACCACAATTTGTATGCAATCTGTTGTTTTAATAGGATCATTGTAGCAATGTGCATTTTTTACAGGCTGCACAAGATTCCTTTAATTTAGCCACCTGGATTGGTGCTCTGCATCATTAACACCTTTAGAGACACTTTGTTTGTGCCTGCTGGTTCTCTTAAGGTTTTCTTTTCTCAATACCTACCACTGAAGATGATGTGTAATGATGTGCCATTCCGTTTCCCTGCTCGCTCACCAAGCAATAAAGTTTATTCAGCCCATCTGTGCCTGCCATGCTTGTTAATGCCACTCACCTGCACCTTTTGCTATTTAAGCTCCTTCCACTCAGACAGATTATCAAAAGCCACAGTGTGGGTACTTATAGCCTTCCTTTTGATGCATGATCACGATTTCCCATTTATGATGTTGTTTTTTTGCCTTTTTGATTTTTGCCGTCTGGTTTCTATGCTTGCATCTACTTCTTGGATTCCATCTCTTGACCTGTTCTTTCTTTTTCCCTACCTCGTTTTTTTATTGATTTCATCAGTTCTCCACTGCTGTGAAACCAACCCTCACCTGTCCCTGGACCAAGCTCTGTCTACCTGTGTTCGATTTGTCTACTTTTGGGATCTCTGTGAGCCACCCTGGATAGGATCTAAATTGCTCTCTGAAGGATTCCCTTTTATAACCGAGATGTCACCCGAGATGTCATACTCTAACTGCTGATAGGAATCTCCATGACGCTTACGATTTGAGTGTATATGATGTTGAGCTGGATTTGTTCCTGAGCTTACCTACCTTTGTTCCAGAACTCCTACCACTGAAGCGCATAAAATCTTTAAACTCATCCTCAATTACACAGCGTCTATTTGATCCCGGTCATCGTAACTGAGTGGATGTTGTACCAGATTTGCTATGAAGTCAGCCAGATGTGTGAACCTTCATACCGACCTTAGTCAATATAGGGAACATTAGGTACTTAAAACAATGAATATTCTTACTTAGTGGTGTAAAGAATCAGAGTAGATTAGACTTAGCTAGTTTCTGAGGATTTTCCGGGTGACTGAGTTATTTACTTGCATGAACTCAGCAACTGCACATTATTTTAAATGTGTTTTTTTTACACTCTGCCACCACTGGAGATGCATTTCAACTGGAAATGACATCTTTATTATAATGTGGCCATACATTGCTTCTTTATTATGAATTCTAAAGACAGTAAGTTAATAAGGACCCTGATAACATACTGCTCAGACATGCTTGTTTTAGCAGATTGTGCTCCTACATTTCCCCTCACCCACGCATAAGCACAGCATTCTGCATGTTTTCACTTGCTTCACATGGTTTGACAGTGTGAGTACTTCCATATTCTTGCAAAATGCAATTAGACCTGCAAACTTTCTGAGTAGCTGTTTAATGAGCTACTTCTGCTGTAACTTAGTTTTGTAAGAATGACTGTTAAACACTTTTTTTGACCTCATCAGTTTTTGATGTTGTGATATATAGAACCTTTACCCAGTGAGGATAAAGTGAGGCACTGACTCCCTCAAAGTCAGATGTAGAAATCCAAAATCCAATATAGAAGCTTATATTTTAAGACAGCAATGGGCATGCTTGCTTATTTTGCAGTGTGTGAAAACGCACCACAAGAGCTGAGACACAACACATAAAATATTTGGATTCTCACTGACCAATGAGACAAAACTGTTTGTTCCTATTTTGGGTCAATTAGCATGACAAAAATATTTTGATTTACCAAATGGCAAAATTATTGTGAGGTTGTTCCCGACTGTCACCATGATATGTAAACGACTTCCTCTGATTCCTCTTTCAAAAATCACGCAGCAAAAGTCAAATTTGCGAAAAGTAAAGGTAAAAGGAGTGTCAGTTTAGTTCTTCATGATTTTTTTTTTTTCCTGTCGTGCTCTTTCATTGTTCGCATAAAAGTACAAGGCTGACACAATGTTCAAAGTGCTCAGGATCAAAGAAGAGCGCTCTGCTTTTCTGAGTGATCAGGGTGGGATTGGATCCAGAGGGTTAGCTGGTGTCAGACCACATCAATCTTCCTTTTTTGTTTTTGCTATTACAGTTTTTTCTCCTGGTTTCTCCTCCCAATTACATCCTTGCTGCTGTGCTTGATAAATCCAGTCTTATGCCTTATCCCAGCCTTATCAGGAGAAAAAGTTCCCAAACTTTTTCTCCTGGGCCCCCCCAGTGGTTTTCAAACATTTTCTGGGCCCCCCCCTATGGATTACAAATAGCTGTTGAAGGATGTGTGTGTGTGTGTGTGGGGGGGGGGGGGCGTGTGTGTGTGTGTGGGTGGTGGTGGGGGGGGAAGTTCTTAGAGTCTCCCTGTCTCTAAGAATGGGGGGTGGAGGAAAATCGACTTTTTGGGGAGCAAAATTAATGTACGTAGCTGGACATAGAAAACAACATCGGTAGCCTACAGGCTACTTGTTAAGCTTAAGGTGATGTATTGATATTAGCTAGCTAGTCATCTTTTAGCTAACTTTACCTGCATCCAACAGCTTTACTCAATTCAGTTCTTTCCGTTTTGCTGGTTTGCTGCCATGATTCTAACACACACCTGCGTAGCTCCTCACAGCAGCAGCAGGTCTCCTTCACAGCCGCACAGGTGTAAACCCAGCGCGAGGGTCGTAGCGCTCATGTTGCGTTTAAAGGCGGCTCGGAAAAACAGGTTACCACATGTTAACAACGGATTAAACAGTTTTAACTCCTGATAAAAGTGACAGAGGACACAGACATGGGAAGTATGGAAGCCCCTACTGTATCAAATTGACAGAAGAATAACAGAGAGTTGACCTTTCCAAGGTAAAAACCCAACGCATACAGCGTTCATGTTTTGTTTTTCATCTAGACGGCTTCCGGCACCCCCCCTGCAATGGCACGGCGCAACCCCCCCCCCCCCCCCCCCCCCCTAGGGGGCGCGCCCCACAGTTTGGGAACCTCCGCCTTATCCTATGTTTTTCTTTGACTGACTAACCCTACACTCTTCTTTTCCTTCCATCACCTTGTTCTTTCTCTTCCTTAGCCTGTGTCCTCTCTTTTCTCTTAATCACTCTCTGGCCCCAGTTGCCATTAAACATTCACTTGCATCATATCAGTTTTTCCATCCTACTTCTTTACGTCTCCCCCTACCTTCTCACTCCATTTCCTTTGCTTCCGACAGAGGTACTTAAGACTAATAGTGATTCTAATCAGCACTAGTAAATTCATTCGTGGTTTGAATGTTTCCAAATTGATATGAAAGGATAGAGTTTGTTGCCACTAAAAGCATATGTGCACAGAAAGTATTTTAAAAACTAATACTTTTGCTGTTGTTTAGTTTCTCAAATAGTATCTTTTATAGCATTTAACGAGACATGTGATAAAGAACTTCTGCTTTTTTTCCTTGCTGTTTACAAAATATACTGAAAGATCACCTTAGATACTTTGTGAAAATCAATAACTATCTAAAGTATACTTTTGAAGCTTTAATTGTAACATTTAATGCATCACATTAAGAAACATGCTGTAGAGTTTAAATCCTTAACTTGCATCACAAATTCCAAAGGAGTATTTGTTTTGTCTATATAAAGCTTCAATGCTTTCCAAGACAAACACTTAACCTGTGGTGATATGACACAGTGATTTCATTACAAAGCAGTAGTCACAAGAGTCACCTGAACATCCAACCAATTAAAACAATTTCCTTTTGACTACAGTGTTAGGCAAGGTTTCAGTGTTTACGTTGGGATATATTACGCTGTCGTTGGGATTTTTTGTGCTATAAACAGCAACATCATTTGAAGTGTAAAGCTAGACTAAGTTTAGATATTTGGGCAGTGTGAATAACATCTGATTAACTCAAAAACAATTTTAGAAAATGATTTGACCATCTGTGGGTTCTCAGACTGTGTGCATAGAGCATTCGACTTTAATTGTGAGACTGTCAGTGGATCATTATGTGAGGAACAAGGGAAAAAAAACAGTGTAAATAGTACAAAAATAACTTGCTCTGTGCAGATGCAGTGTAAATTGTTAATTTTTCATCCCAATACAGACTATGCATCATATGTGGCATACACAGATCACAGATTGGACTTTATGTAATTCTGAAAAATATTTAAATCCACATAAACTTTTTTTTTTTATGTATCCAGCCAAACATGTAGAAAGATGACATCTGTGTTGAATCAATGCACTGGAAAGTGTCTATACAACAGAAGGTGACCCAGTTGTTTGCTTCACCAGCTTCAAGAAATTTTGAAATGATTCAAACTCTCACTCGTGTCAGATCTGTACAAGTTTTGTTGCAATATTTTGTAAAGATAAAAGGCTTCACATACACAAATTATCACACACACACACACACACACATGCACACACACACACACACGCATGCACCCCCCCTCCCCCACCTCCCCACACACACACACTCACCTTGCTTTCTATACCTGTTGTGAAAAGCAGCCTGTCTTACTTTGACATTGTGAGAACTTCTTGCCTACTGTAGCATATACGTGTTTGTTTTAAGTGTCTCTATCTGTGTGAGCTGTACGGTAGACTGCAGGGACATTCAGCAGTTTCCTGTGAAACGTGTGTTACTTCTCACATGGTGTTGATACAATGCAGGTCATGGTAATTCACTAGAGAGACGAAAGAGGCTGTGTGCTGGTTTCTCCATATGTTCACCTGGATATAGGTTGTACTCAGCACGATATGACTCACACACACTCACTGGCTTTATAAGCACTGCTCCAATTTGCTTGGATATGTACATCAGTCACCTTTTGTAAGAAGATTTCTCCAAAACTACATCATCAGAGAGTGTCAGGGAAGACTGTGGTTAAACCAGGGTGTGAGAATTCTTTCCACAAAATGTGAATTTTATCATGCTTGGAGTATAAAATTACCAATAATGACCAGAAAATGGGAGATAGAATGCATTTTGGTTTCACACCAGACTGGAGGCAGCTCTAAGGGGGAATCCATAAACAAGGGGCCGTCAACTGGTCAGGTTTTTTTTGTTAATAAGCCGTTGCTTGTGTGTTAGACATTTATATGTGCGCAGGATTATTGATTGATCTGAATTGCTGCAATCTGAGGTGCTCACTGCTGATAATGTTTCCCGCTTTGACCAAAGAGAAGTCATCTCCCTTTCAAATGGATTATAGATGTAATGGCAACATTATAACCTGACACAGATGCTTAACTGTAACCCTCTTCCTTCCACCGCCACACTCCAATCCTTCCTGGCTCCCTGTTCTCCCGCTTCTAATTCGGTCTGCTTCTGCGGCCCAGAGAAACACAATCAGAGCATAAGCCACTGACAAATTTTCATTATATGCAATTTCATGGACGATAAACCCACTTGAAATCAGAATCATTCCCTGAACGTGTGTGTGCTGCTTTTCAAATGAGATAATTATAAAAATCCTCATTTTTTTTTCCTATTTATTTATTCATCCTCATGGAGCCCAGGAGAGAAATTTATTGAAATGGAACACAAATGGGGCACAGCGATGATGGTATAGCTCCATGTGAGAGAAAGAAGAAACCTTGGCTTCATGAAGAGCTTTTGTCCAAAGCAGCAGCCATGGACTGTGTAACTCAAACTTACCTTTTTTTTTTTTTAAGATCGTTAACCACTTATTTTCTAACGGCATACAAAAAAAAAAAGAAACATTTCTAGACCACGATTGATTCCTTCTTAACACCTATAAAGTGACAACTTAAAATAACCAGGGTTTTTCCTAGGAGTACTACATATAGATCCTGTTTTTGGGTAAAATTCTAAATAAAACCAGTTATCTTTGATGTTCAGTCAGACTAACAAGCCCCAGTGGCTTTTAAGCATTTGCATTTGGGTAATTGAAATAGTCTACATGGACCTAAACGTACAAAGAAGTTTGTATAAGGTGTGAGAAACTTTGTTGGGAGCTTCACAGCAGAAATGATTAACGGGAGCCGGGAGGTGTTCTTTTGTGTTTCTTTATAAATCACTGTCTACCTTATTTTAGAAGTAGACTAATATTTAGTTGGGCTTTTTTTTTTTCTCTCACCCACAGATGCAGTTGTGATTCTTGCATGAATGGCACCCACGGAAAGAATCATCTTCACCTCCTAGCACCCATGCAGCAAAATTAACTCCCAGTGCCCTTACAAAATGAGTCATGACCAGAAAAGAAAACCGTTTTTATTACGGAGCTTCTCAGAATCACGACAGGCCAAAAAATACTGAGCTGACCTGAATGGGAAAACTAGATCAGTCATGTTTTCCTTTTAACATTTACTGGATTTTTTTGATGTCTAACAATAGAAAGAAGTCAAGTTGGGCAGCTAATTGGAATAGTTTATTCCACTGTGGATTATCCTCTTTCCTGCTTCAACAGCCCTTTTTTTAGACAAACCCCTAAAACAGCTTTATCATTCTCAGGACTAGGGTTCTCTGGCTTCACGCCTTACTTGTAATTCATTGCTTAATCTGCAGCATATATCACTTCTCCTTCACTATAAACACCATAAATCTTTTGACACTTGCGACTGAACAAGCACAAGCTGCAGGCTCTCTGTCACTTCTCATAATTTGTCCGACTGAAAATACTTTTGTAGTGCACGCAGATAGCAAGCAAAGGGCGTATGTTTTATACCGATGTATGTGTTCGCTAGAGTAATGAAGGACTCACACATGCTGGTCCAGTAGTTTTCCATGAGAATGCACAATTTCTGATGCTATTGTGCCTCGAAACAGACTTAAAACCTTGGAATATTAGGGAATCAGAACAATTTCATAATGTATATGTACTTCATGAAGAGGCTCAATGTACATGAAACAAGCAACCCTATGAATTATTTACTACTTGTTCCACATCTATCGTTAAGTCTTCAGAAATTGGTTCAAATGACAGCCGTACTCGTTCTAATACAGAGAAAGTAAGCTATCGTTCTAAAAAACAGATAGTGAAAATGCACATTATAGCAACTTCAGTTGCTATAATGTAAATAAAGTGATTCATGTAAATTAAAAATTGAAGATTTAGAAATTAAAATACTAAGAAACAGCTGTTTTGTTTGAGAATCCATAATTCAAAGCTAAATATCCACACTTTGTAAAATGATAAGAGTGTGAAATAATCTTAAACCACTTCAGTGAGCAACATGGTGGCATTTGATAATTTTCATTTTCTTTTGGACTCAGATCCCACTTTTTATCCACCAAAACATAACCTGACTTTCTAAGCATAAATGTGATGTTGATATTGATATCCAATATTAGTATTGCTGTTATGGCAGTATTTACCAATATCGTATTTCATCAAATATTTTATTTGATTACTCAATCATTAGAATAGTCAATAGGCTGTTTGATTACTAAAATAATCTAAATTAGAAAACGTAAAACATTGCTAAAAAACATAAGCATTACTCACAACTGGGTAGACCACTCCAAGAAAATAATGTTTATTAAGTCCAGTGCAGTGAGGGACCCACAAACATCCATACAGGTTATGCTAAATGGCAGATCTGGAAATGTTGCTACAACATAAGAGAGCCAGGTCCTGGGGTCAAAACTCAACATTTTGACTGAATCTGAAGGATTACGGAAAGCTTTCTGATATGTATGAGGTCTATGTGCACATTCGGAACAGAGAAGAAAGTTTGCAGTTGGGTTATATGCCAACATTTTTAATGCATACTTTGATTTCACACATTGGAAAAGGTCACAAACAAATTTGAAGAAGAAAAGGACATTCTCAACTTGGCTGCATTTTTGTAGCAACACATTACAACATCTGATGTTTAGTGGAAACCTACGATATTAATAAAAGACGAAAATGTAATTCACTAATTGGAGGCAATAATTTGATCAAATTGGGTCCAAACTTGTTTTGAAGTTGTCCCTGTCTTTCTTGAAAAGAACTGATCCCACATAATGACAGAACAAAATGACAATGAAAATTAGTAAATGCATCATAAACTCTATGCTAGCATTAGACCATTTTAGAAAACCTATTGTACTTTTCATGAGAATAAATTCCGCACAGTTTGTATTTGGGCATCTCCTGTGTTCGAAACTGAGGTCATTTTGCTGTCGGTGTGCTGCCGTTTCTGACGAATGTTCTCTTCTGACTCATCAGAGCCCAACAAGCACTTCAGCGATAAGTTTCTGTAATATGTAAATTTGTTCCTGAGAGAGACAGAGTCTGACTGTCTCCATGTGTGGGTGTTAAACGTTATGTCCATGTAGGAGAAGTGAATTGGCCTCCTTAATTCCAGACATTCTACCTTATTCCACTTGACGTTTTCATGTACATCCTGCACATAAATACCTCAATCACACACACATTATCACACACACACACACAATGAGACAATAAAAGCAATTCATGTTTTTATTCTCCGTACGTGGTCATTGAATGCACATAACTGATATAGGAGTGCTGGCGAGACAGGTGGCCCTTCTCCCCATCTGTCTCAGTTAAAAGGGTCAGTACGTAGGGTAATGATGGCGAGGCCGTGACGATGAAGAACGTAGAGTGACAAGCTACAAATCTTCTGTTCAATTTCACTAAGTCCAGCAGCACGGGGGCTGTCATTTGTAATTGAACACATATGACTTAATGCTGACATGAAAATGGCCCCACAGGCAAAAAGCTTTCTGACAAAACTATTTTGGCCAATAAAACTGACATAACAGCTCGCATACATTTATTCAGGTGGAATTTAATCAGCGTCTCTAAGAATAATACATTTCACAGCTAAAAGAAAGATGTATAATTTGTCAATTATTTACATTAACTAACTGAATATGAATTGGACATGTTGGTCACAAACTTATTTGAAATGACATTTGTTGTAATTGGGCACTATATGACTAACACATATAGTGACTTGAACTGGAATTGAACTGAATTTAAGTTGTATGTACTATAGGCATTTCTTGAAACAATGCCTTGTTAAGGTTTTTTAAATACCAAATACTTCAGATTTTCACAAAGCCTTCAAAGAACAATTTTTACAGTTGCTGTTAGAAGTAGTAGCAACAAAATGACAATTCAGCTCTTTGAAAATCTATTAAAACTGTACGAAGGCGCCTTTTTGAGGAGAACAAACCCCTTTGAGCGTGGCAGAAAATGATGTAAAAATGTTCATCCTTACATAATACTTGGCTTTAAAAAACATGGCTTTTCGTAGGGTAAGAAATTAGATTCTAAGTCAGTTCACAACCTTAAGTAAAAAAAAAATAATTCAATTATGAGCAAAGTGAGTGTAACTTGTGGCATCATTTTCCCCCAACTGTATGCATTTTGTAGCCTCAGATTTTTCAAAGCCCAAAACAATGGGTTTAAAGATTATCTAATAAGACACCAACACATTTTTCAGTGATGTCAAAGCTTCACAGCGTGCTCCCTAACCATCAGGAGGGACTTTGGCTTTTAGTTTCTTGCCCAAGGATACTCCTCTTCATCTTTTGCTTTCATGGCTTTCCTCTCCCCAGCAGCACACATGTCACACGAATAATGATGCATTGCAAAATGCTCAGTTGAGATAGGCATTTCTAATCCCCAGCTGTGAATGGTAACGTTGTCTCACAAGGTTTCAAAATTGTTCCCTTTTTTTCGCATTTAAGTTTGGATTTTTGAGATTTCTAACACCATGAAAGATGTAAAACTGAGGATTCTGTCCTCTTAGGTCCCGTTTTCTACCTTTTTTTTTTGTTTGTTTTATTTTTCTTTGTTTAAAAAGATGCCAACAATGCCTGCTTACTTTGTCTATTCAGATTGTTGCACTTCTGTTTTAGTGTTGGAGGGAGTTTATTGGTGGGTGATTAAATCAAATGTTATGATCCACAGAGTTTTGCTGCTGAATGCAACACTGATTTCCATCCAGCTCTAACAGCTTCATAATTGCAAATTACATAAAATGTGCTGTACTACATGGAGTAAAATAAGTGTTTTCAACAGTTTCACTGGGGGCGACTATTCCAAGAAATCACACAGTGATGTCTAATTCCTGCACATCTTTCTGTGGGCTTTGCTTTTCAGTTTAATTAGTTCTTACTGCAAACCAATTCTCATGAAACATGGACAATGGTAAAGTTAGACAACTCATCCCCTTTTGGAGGCAGAGCTATAAATCATCCAGTCATCGCAGGAGGACAAACCCAACATGCACTGAATCACCACAGGATGGTTTCCTAATCACATTAGAACAGAACCCGGCATGCAGTAGTGATTGATAGCTATACTTTTTCACAGTAAAGATTTATCCCGGAGTCTGAGTAAGTAAAACACGTGTCCTGAACCATAAAGATACATCCACGAGTTTAAGCAACAGTACTACTGATGCTCACAGTTTAAATGTGTCATTTTATTTTGAAATTGAATTTACAAAAGATGAATTGGACCCGCTTCTCCTGCTGTACTACAAGATCACATGTGTTGAGCCAGTATTCAGTGCTCGCAAAAGAAATTCTTACATGGCAGATCAACAAAAAGTACTGAAAATGTGTGTTCCAACTTTGCTCCCTCATAGCTCTTCTTACTTCATTGAGACACGTCTTGCCGCCGTCTATCATTCCTTGACATTGGTCCAGAAAAATGTGTCCCACTCTTTACTTCTAGCTACAAAGTGGTTTGGTGGTTCTTGCATTTACAGCATGTTTCAATTCATTCAACAGCATCTCAGAAGGTTAAAAACTTGGACAGCTCCACATGGCCGCAGACTTTCCAATTCTCATACGGCCCGAGGTGGATTTATCATCATGAGGCCTTGACCCAATGACTTCTGCTTCACTTTTACTTTTTCTCTACAGATTGGCTCATGCTTTTCTCTAGCACCCTCTGATACACGGTAGAATTCAGAAAGAGACTATAAGATGGTGAGCTGGCCAGATCCCTCTGCAAAGCACCACCAAACTATGAAAAAACAGAGAAAGCTTTCCTCGTGTGGTGTTTTGTAAAGTCCTAAACCAAACCAGTTCAGATGTTAAAGCCACACCAGTTTCTTTTTCTCTGGCTAAGCTAAAGGTCCAAGCAAAAATGAAGGTAACCAGTGAGAAGTTCACAAACAAGAGCTTTATTTTTATTTTTTTCACTCATCTTCCAAATATAGCATTTTTTGACTGTACAATAGCTTCAAATAAAATGTCATTTAAAATTATTTTTGAGCTCATTTAAAATGAGAGAATACTTCATCCCCTATGGACTGGTACAGTATATTTTATATTGATGTTGTCATGCATTAAAGGTGGCTCTGTTCTTTTCTGGGAAGAATTTGATTTGATTTGACAAGTTTTTGTCCTGTTTTTTATTTTTATTTTTTATGCAGCTTACTTTAAGAAAGATATGACAGCTTTTCTGATCTAAAAGAGAGGTCTTCTTAGCAAGGTTTATCACTTCCAGGATGAAAAAAATATGCTCGACTTCTGGTGTTGATTTAATGTCATTGATGTAAAAATAGCTGCATCAAATGGGCTTGCTTTTAGGACTTTTGTGACATGTTCACGCGATTCCTATTAAATTATCAAAGCTAATTCCTTTTACATCCTAACACAGTTCTTTAGCAAATCCTCACTGAAAGCAGAGTGCTGATTAGTGTGAAAATGGAAGTGTGATGCTCACATTTTCAGTTAATATTCATAATAGAATTTTATTTAAGCATGACCTTGATTAGGAACAGCCAAACCATTGATACTAAGAGAAAATTAGAACAAGGCTGAGAGTAAGCTAAAATATATGGTATCTATGCCCCTAGTGGAGCTGCTGCAGGCTTTTTAAATGCTAGCAATACCTGTACATATATAAACTCAGAGTACACCCTGTAAACATTGTCTTTGCTAAATGTAATTGTCTCTATCTATACCTAAACAAGTTGGACATATGCTTGTTTTTTGTTCCTACGTGTTGTTTTGACAACAAATACTGCACTATAAAATTTTGTAACAGAGGATGTGTTTTTTTTTTTTTTCACTAAATTTGCTGGCAGACACACCAACAGTTCAGAGAGAGACCTGTAAGGTAAACAGAAGTGTTTCTCCACGTCACAGATGCTATGGGACATTAGTTTAATGATTGCTCCCAGAATGCACAGTAACTTGGAAAAGTAGCCCTTAGACTTTTTACAATTTTGTATTGTTACAGTCACAAGGTTTGAAGTTAAATTTATATTTTATGTAATATACCAACATAAAGCAGTGGAAGAGGTCAGTTTCTTTTTACAAATAAGAATCAAAAAATGCTTTGGGTATTCATATCGTAGAGAGGTTTAAATCAGCAATAAGCTATAAAACAATATAGAATGTTAAGCTTTGAACATCTTACACAGCACTGTATTTTGATTATGTAACTAAAGGCCCTGACATACTTAATCTAACCTGCCGAAATGGTTCTTGTTTACATACATGCAAATTGCATAATTTTGTTTGCCTGCTGAACTCGGCACTAGACCTGGGCGTCCCCGTAGATAGTGGCGTGACATGAAGTGGGCGGCTTTCCTCCAGGTGAGCCGCACTTTGCAAAGTTGTGTGCGAATACGATTTGCAACCACATGCCCGTGCGTTGACTGTTCATTTATGGATGAAGTATGTCGAGGTCCTCAAGGAACATCTAAATAAACGACTCATGTTTGCCTCGTGACATGACATACATCCATAGCATGTACGAGTTGACATTTTTGAATACAATATAGTGACCGCTGGCAGGAGGTGGGCAGAAGAACGTGAGACTTGATGGTTTAATAAACAAGTTCATGAACAGATCAGAGAACAACTTGGTAATTCAGTAGAAGAGAGATAATTCATAATGGGAGGAGGGATTAGTGGAAACATGAACAGATGGGTCTAATTAACAGGATGTAGAACAGCTGTGGGGAAACGTTAACTGAGAAAGCTAAGAAAAAATACTCTAGTTAACAACCATAAAACACAGAACAAATTCACAAAATGACAATGAAGTCCATCAACTCATGACTGCTACTCTATCTGCCATTTTGTTTTAACAGAAACGGCACTAAAAAGGAGGAAAGTCTGTCATTTCACCAGCCTTAAAATTCTTTATTTGTGGACGAGTGTGAAGATGTTTGCTTGCACCTCTGTAAACTGAATTGCAAATATATAATCCTACTTTAAAACAATCGGAGACCCAAAAATTCTCATTGAAAAAGCATAGTTTATAGAAGAGTTTGCTTTCCAGCTTGTTTTTGTCCTTATGCAAGATTTTATTTTTAGTACTGTTAAAGAGATTAATAAATCTTATTTTAAGGTGAAGCACTGAGTCAATCAAGAATGAATTAAAATGCTTTTTGATTATAATTTTATCCATAGGAAGAAAATGACCGATGAGACTCTGGACAAATTGAAAGTAAGGAAAGAAAAGACGCTTGTTCATCAGCCCTGAACAAGAAGGGTGGAGGAGTTTACAGCAACTTCATACTGAGAACAACGAGATCAGTTCATTTCACAACTCTGGAATTTGCGCCTCTGGTCTTGAACCAAATCCGGTTGAAAAGAGTTTCAACAAAGAAGAACAAAAGCTCTGATTCTTCCCAGTAAATAAGACAAAGTGTATTTTGTCATTACAGTACCAAAGAACAGCGAAAAATGGCATTGGTCAAAAACCAACCAGCAACCATGAGTAATAAACGAGATTTGATCAAATTTGGTTAACTGTCTGTAATGCCAATGTAGGGCTGTAAAAATGTTTCTTCAGATGGTTTTAAATTAACCATAATCTGGGGGCGTTAATGTAAACACTTCTCTTAACACAGTTTCTAGATAAGTTCAGTCCTGTTGGATTAAACATTATCTCAGTGGCTTACACTCCATGGTATGCGGTTTACTCACCCTGGATCTGCGGCTGACTTGAGGCATTGAAGACTCACTCATATATTAATAATTGTAAAGCAGTTACACTCCATCAGCTGCACAGCCTCCCTCCCCAGTGTCCTCTGGGTCAGCGGAGGGTCTCAGCAGCGGCGCACGCTATACCTAAGAACCTGTTTTCTATCTCATATCCCCTCAGGAGATCCTTTCTGTCCTCTACGGTTTGTCAAAACGTCAAGCACTAAAGAGGATTACATGTCGTTCTTAGCTAACTGTTAAAGATGCTGTGGTAGCTTAGCTGAGAATGTAAAACAAACCTCTTTTCCTGAAGCCAAGTGCTGTTGTTGCATTACAGGATAATTAGTAGTCAAAACTGATTTTCATTAGCCAACTCAAAGGACAAACAAAGCTACTATGTGTCATCTTTTTCTTTTAGTTTTATTCTTAAAACAAAAATAAAAATTTGTTTTACTTTCATTTTGCATCCTAGTTTTAAACCAAAAACATGAAAAAAAATCGTACGTAAATTTCATGTCATTACAAACTATGTTGGTGTGCTTGTTTTACGAAAGAATCTAAAAGTCTGTTAAGAAGTGAAGGTCAAAACAGGAAGAATCTTCAGAATAGTGCAGTTGCTGTGTGAAAAGGAAATCCATCCATTGTGTATACCTGCACGTCTTTTCACCTGGGGCTGGTGCCGATCTGTAGCGATGATTGCGTGAGAGGTGGGGTACGCCCTGGAAAGGTCGGCAGTCCATCACAGCGCTACACAGGATGACAAACCATACACTGATGCCTAAGGGCAATATAGAGTAACCAATTAACTTTAGAGGCGTGTTTGATGGACTGCGGGGGAAGAACCCATGCAATGGGAGAACTAAACAAGAAATCAGAGAAGAAATTAAAAGAATTAAATCTATAAAATAAAAATAAAAAGATTTTATTAAGGGATTATAGGATTCAATTTGGGGACGGTGGTCCAACAATTATAAACACTCTGTTACCTTTTGTTTTCTCTTCAATTAAATCAGACTGAAACGTTCATCTTCTAGTTAAGATGACCAAAATTACTAGGAAGGATTAAAAAGCTTGATGTGTTCACTTCAAGTCTTCTACTTTTGGTCCAAGCAACACTCTTTAAAGCTTTTCTAACTCTGGTCTGAAGTCCTATTTTATTTTCTTCTTTCTTTTTTTTTCTTGTTTATTAGACTGAAGTCTTGCTGGTCTGAGATGCTTTGCTATGCGGATGGTTCTAAACAAAAACACAGCTTTTTTATTATTATTTGCAGGTGTACATGCTGAGTGTGTACTTGAAGCTATGAATAATCCCTCCTCCAGGCGATGAACATTAGCAGAAAACAGCCAGGGCTGTATTTGTTTCCTGCAGACCAACCCTAAGTGGTGCTTTCCACATACTTTTGCTCCCCAGCCTCTGTCCCTTCATTGACTCCGCTTTCTATGAGGCTTCACTCTGTCATTTCAACCAATCAAGCCCTCCTCCAGCAGTTAGTTTAGCTGCCCTCTATCCTAAATACGTTAGTGAAGCTCCGTCCTTATCCACAGTAACAAACAGCATCAATAATAATCCCTTTAACCCGAGGAACCAAAAGCAAACTGTGTTTTACTGAACAAATAAATGCATTTGCTGGCATTCTGAAAATATATTTCAAAATGTATAATGCTACATTTTGAGTTTATCACAAAAGATTGACCTAATTGTAACACTTGTAGTCTGGATTAATTTGTGTAGCCTATATATATTCCAGCAGATATATCCTGTTTTCAAAACTTCATCTAACTGATCAGAATAGATCTTCACACACCGAGTTTCTGAAAACAATTGCATCTGATTTTGAAGTGAAGCACTGTTTCAATTTTATACAAGAACAGCTGAATCTCACAAGTAGCTAAATCAGCTGCATTGGGGTCCCATTTGATTCTTTTTGGGTGTGTGCTGGTTGCTGGTGGGATTTATTTCATGTGATGGACTCGCATCCTGTAGGGGTTGTTCTTTGCATCTTTATGTGTCGATTGCTGAAGGTACCAGCCAGATTTGGTCAGGTTATAACTGGATAATAAATGGATCAATGAGTGCTGCTTCTGTGGGTGTACATTTTCCAAATTTAGACTATCTAATGTGTAAACTTGTAACTGTCTGGGGAACAGGTGTAGATTGTCTAGCTAGAGGAGTAGCAGATGGACCAGCAGTCATGCATTACATCAATAGCACCTCTCCTGTGTCCTACACAGGTTTGGGAAATATTTTACTACCCTTTCCCCCACCTCTGATTCCATCCACTCTAGAGGGCTATATAGGCTGCTACTGCAGTTTTAGGAATGACAGCTTGTGCACTGCTGGATTAATATAGGGTGTGAATGCTTGTGTATTAATGTGTATGTGTCCGCATGAATCAGGTCACCTCTACTCCCTCCTGGCCTTCCCCACTTTCCTCCATACCTCCATCCTCCTTCTGTTTCCCCTCTTTCCGTCATTAACAGCAACAACTCTCTTTAAAAGTTAGTCTTCATAAAATCAAATTACAGTTGTTTCTTTTTTTAAAAATGCTGAATTATTAGCACATATTTAAACACGTCAGATCAGTATTTTGTGTTAAATAGGTTTCTAGCAGCTAAATTATGCTTCTTTCTATTTATTTCTCTTAGTCTGAATAAAGCTGTCATCACATTACTGACTTGTTATGCCTTTAACATCTTTTTGAATTGTAAGTGAATCAAAATTAGATTAGACTTAAAACCCTGGCTGGCATTTTAATAACTTAGTTCTATGATGAATATCTTGCTAAAAGATGGTGACAAGTGAATTAATCTATTGTAGAAAAGCTAAAAACATAGTAGCAAAATCACAAAGATCAGTAACTCACAATTCAACTTTGTAACTAGATATTAACCACATTATTTTTCCATTGACATTAATTTATAGTTGAAGACTGTTTAAGTTTAATCTCAAATTTACAAATATCTTGTTTGTAAATGTTTTTGAACACAGTTTGTCATTCTTTCCCCTTTTTATTTTATAAGAATGAGTCACAGTAAGTGTGCCACCACATTCTATGAGCTGAAAAGTTTTGAGACTTATCTTTTTTTTCATATTTCATATAAAGAAAAGTGCAAGCATGCATACAAGGCTAAATCAGGCAGACCCGTAAACCAGAGCAGCAGGCGGCTGACTGAGGCTGGTCAGCATAGATATGAAACATATAAAATGGCTCTTCTACATCATGTATTTCTACTGCAGACTAGTTGGATGACTCCTAACACAAGCATGTGTGAATGTACTGTATGTCCTCATACAGGGTGCCAAATTTGTCACATCGGTACATTTTGCTCCTCACACTGAATGCTGAGCTGACGGTATGCTGTATGCATTCAGAGAACTGCAGACTTAACAAATGTGCCTTCTGCACCTTGGTTGAAAATCAGACAGTGTCTGATAGTATAATATTATGTATTCAATGAAAATACATTACATAAAAAATGTTTAAAAAATCCTTGTCAGCCGTAATTAATACATAATTTGAGAGCTTGTTAGAAGAATAAACCACATGATCATGTAGCAATTCAGTTTATATGATGCAATAATTATTTCTTTGTTTTGATGTGCTAAATGCCACCCAAGCTTTGCTGACAGCTTTTTTATTTTTTTTTATTTACTTGTCTCAGTTATATAAATCCAGCCCGGTGGACATTTGCAAAGCGGATTACTGTAGCTTTCTTGTTTGTTTTTAAATTTTCCTTGAATCTGTTAGACTGGGAAAGAACTTTGAGGCAGTCTTTTCAGTACTTACAGATAAAATGCTGAGATAGAAAACCAAACTCTAAACATAAAGCTCAGATTTCAGTAGGAGAAAAAAAAAAAAAAAAGTTTTTTACACCTTTTGAAGTAACCCACTCATGTTTCAGAGGTAAACATGAGTGAGATGCTCATGTTTACCTTTAGGGTTATGTTGACCCTAAATGTGTCATAAATATGTAGTGGTGAGTCACCAGTAACTAGTTGCAAAGAACTAATTGTCAAAAGCCCCAGCTAATTTATTTTTTTTGCTGTATTAGTGGTGAAACAAGAGTTTGTGCCATAAGAGCTTCTGATATTAAAATGTCCTTGTATTTCTTCTTCAAGTGAAGAAACACTGCCCAGCTACTCCCAGCATGTGGCTTTGAGTGCTGAAATAAGTGTAAGCCATTTTTATGGGCCCGCAATATGAAGGTTTGTCTGACAACCAGAATCTATGTTTAACACTTGTTTCTGTCTAATTGAGGTTTGGTTTGACCTTCAACTAATAAAAACTTTTTGCTGAACTGGCGAGTTAGAAACCATGGGGGGAAAAAATCATATTATCTATCATTTGTTTGTTTGGCAACACTTTGGTTATCCAGTAGAGGAAAAAAAAAACAACAAACAACCTGACAGAGATGGTGCAAAATCAGAATAACCTAACTGGTCAATGAATGGCCACCAAAGGTGTCAGCAATACAACTTTAATTTCCTGTCTAATCACATGGATTGACTTGGTCTCTGCCACAATAACTCACTATAATACAGCCCCTACAGTATTGCTTTTTTTGTTACACATGTTTATATATCCTCCTTATGTCATTGTTAGGATTTCTAAATCCATTGGTGAGAAATGTACACTTCAAGGCTTCTTATTTCCTGTTTTTTTTATATTATTATACAGAACAGCAATCACAACATATCATGCTCCTTTCACATACTGTTTATGGCGAAAAATGTCGGCCTGACTGTTTAGAATGAGATTACTTCAATTTAGTACTCCATATAAATGCTGCCTGGAGCTTGACTGGATGAGATAAGGGTCAAATATTGACAAAAAGATGGATTTTGGCCATTTTTGCCTGCAGTGTCAATGTAGCCTTAGAGTTGGTCATAGTTTTGAAGGATGATATTTGATCAATAGAAACCATCATCTTCTGAACTACTGAAAAAATGTGTATGATTCAGTGAAACTATGCTAATCGGAGGACCCTGAAAGCATGAAAAAGGATTAAGTAGGCAATGAAAAATGAAAAAAGAATGGACATTTAAATGAATTAAACCACCATTCATGTTTCAACAAACAAAAATCTTGCTTTGCTACTTCCCCCTTTAGGAGCGAGTGCGATGATGCATTTTGCTGGTATGGCTGCATTTTTATTTATTTTTTTACTCCTCCGCAGTGCAGGTGTCTGATCAAAAACAATAAAAATGCTCCTTTTGACATAATTCTATAATCTGTCTGAACATGACCACAGGGCTGCAGAGATGGTGACACATTAAGTTTGTCTATGTGATAGAATTAACTCTAATGTTGCCTGCAGCTTACTGTAAACACGCAAAGCTCTTTAAATCATAAAACTGGGTTATAGCTGTCGTCGCCTTCTGCGCAAGAACGATGAACGTCCTCTGGGTGAAGAACCCGTTGGCCGCAAGCTTGTCATTCATTTGCTTTCCTCATTTGCCTTGGTATTCAGCAGAGAAGGGGAACAAGAGAAAGACATTCATTTCTGTCAAGAAATGTTTGGAGGGAGATTGTGATTTAGTGAATTCCATTAGATATGAAATAGGGGTATTATCTAAAGAAGTTAAGCTCTAGCCCTTTTGCTCTAATGCCTAATGAGCAATGATTCGTTGTAAAGGCTTTATGTTGGGTTGTTATTGACTTTTCTGCCTTGTGGCATTTCTTACTCCCTTAATTATTTACTCTGCCCTTTTGCCACATCCCATCGCCTCGGTTGCCAGCCGTAAATAATCTGGATAAAAACATGTGCTCTCAATGATGAGCAAGTTAGACACACAAAGGATGCAGCGAAACTGACAAACATGTAAAGATAAAAGACGCCAGCGTAGGAAAGCAGATTATAAGGATTTGTCACAAGGGAGAAATAAAATGAGAAATCTCCAAGAGTGCTATTACTGTGCCTTCACGTCCACATCCTCCCAATTAAGAGAACAGAGGAAGAATGCAGATTAAAGGGGAGGGCCTGGAGATAGCCCTGTGGCTCTGCGGTCTTCAGAGAGAAGTTCGTCCAGGGAATTGCTTCGTTCATACCAAAACAATGAGGGGGTCTACATTATTCATTTATGGAAGTGAGACTGAAAGCCAGTGGGAGAAAGGAGCCTAGTGAAACAGGAGTGGGGTTGGAGAGCTAAGATGTGAATTGCCTGCGAAAGAAGCACTTCGGGGTTCTGCAGATCCTTTTTCATGTAGGTGTGGTTTGACTTTATTTTTTTACTTTTTTTGTTCTTGTCAAAGCTGCTATAGGAATCCTGACCACCCGGAGAATCCAAGCCTTTCAAACCTGTAACACTGTGATATATCATCCTTTCATTAATACATGATGCACTAAGAAAATAAGGCTCTCACACATTGCATTAGATTTTTTTTTTGTTGTCTGTCACTTTGGCTGACAGCATAAAAAAACAAAATTATTTCAGTTTCTATCCATCAATTTTTAAATGATAATAATGACACAGATTATTCAATTGTATTTCATTTTTATTTGATTTAATATTCAGCAAGTTGTACAGAGAATCCAGATCCCATCACACAGCAAGCAGATGAACACATGTAACCACAGACTGCGGCCCCAATAACTACACATGAACAATGAAATTAAACTTTTTATTATTATTATTATGTTGCCTCTAAGAAGTACTTTGTGTGTGAAGTTAAAAATGTCTGTGTGTATGAATCAAGTTATCAGGGGTGTAAATTGTAATCCGTCAAAATGATGGACAGTCTTCAGATTTTTCTATCATCTAAAATAAAAAAATCCACATAACTCTGCTATGCATTTAACACTGAAGCATCCATAATTTGACCCCTTGATAAACCAGCCCGCCACAGATATTTTTTTGGACATGTTGAAAAGTTCCTCCACATGTGCATCAGCTTTCACATGTGCACCACTGCTTTTATATGTGCACAACAATAACTCTTGATCTCAAGCTATGGAGTCTATTCACTCAAGTCTAAATGCTTCATGCTGAAAATGAAGCTTGAGGCAATCTCTATTGCCTGATTAATAAATCTCATAATCGTCTAACCGCAGTGACTGATGTTTATTTCCATTTGATGCAAGGGAAAAGAGACAGACCTAGTCATGAAACAGCGGGACACTGATTTCTACACTATGAATCTCAATGCAAACTGACTTTTCATATTTGGAGCGTTTCAGAGAACTTAACCGAATTCAAAGACATCACATGAATTGGTTACAAAATCACCTTTTCACATCACACTTTAGCCCACATAAGATATATTCTTCAGATTTCCAGCAGACATGGCAAAGCAAAAAAGATTGTGACAGCAGCTTTAGGTTCCTCTGGTTCTGCTCTGCAGTAAGAGCATTGTGAAAAATGGGCATGGTGCAAAAAATGTATTGCCATTTTATATCCTCAAATGAACCTTTTACATGTCCACTTAGCAGAGGACATGTCTGAAATTATTCTCAGACATACAATTTTGAGAGGACATTATAAGAAATGCATGTTTTCTTTTGAATACCAGGCAATATGGAATGATTGTTCTCCATTATTTTCAGTAGATGTGTTTCTGACAGTCCAATACTGCAGGAATATTATTTGGTGCTGGACAGCTCAACTCTGGACATGCAATTATTAATTGGACACAACATGTGCAAGCACAAACCACAGGAAATGCTAATTTTTCCTTCATATTGTCAAGTTTTTCTTCACAAACGATAATGCCAGTTTGAGCACTGATGCAGAGTCAGTGTTCCTGTCTGCAGATGTTGTCTGTTCTGTCATGTTCAGTGTTTTCCCCTCATCATTTAGTTTCCGGCTTGGTGTGGATTTTAAGTACCAGTTTTTAGACACTCAAGAAGGTTTTTAATCCTACAAAACACACCTGTCATTGTAGCTGACACATTCATGCAGCTGCTTTAGTCTTTTAAGTCAGTAAATGGTAAAGCACCGCAACAGTGGTGCATTTCCTCTAATTAAATGTACCATGCTTGCTGCAATTTTTGACATTCCTTTGTGTGGCTTTAAAGAATTCTAGTTTCAGATGTCATATCTGTAGCTTTTCAAAGTTCCTCAAAATATTGGGTGCCCAAAGTCGGTCCTCAAGGGCCGGCATCCTGCACGTTTTAGTTCTCTCCCTGGTGGTGGTAACAACCTTTTCAGCAAGTCAATGTTCCTCTTAGGCCTTCTAACGGGCCATCATATGATCCAGGTGTGTTAAACCAGGGAAAGAACTAAAGCATGCAGGATGCCGGCCCTCAAGGACTGACTTTGGACACCACTGCTCTAACTAGTATGTGATCAGTTATGCTTTTATTTCAACAGGGGGCTGCTGTATAGGCAGAATCTAAAACTGGGGACATGTCCTTTACCTTTTTCCATATTGAGAACACATTATGGCTCATAGGTACAGGCTATTTGCCTATGAGTATGCATGTAATATATATGTGCTATGTACAACATGCATGTTTAAGATGTTTTCTTGCTCTAACACAAATGAGTAAAATACATAAGCAGAAATCCGCCAATTTCTGCACAGGCTTGGAACTAAACCAGAAATCTGACTGAAACAGTGACAGATCTAAATCATGCAGAAAAGCTCCTCTTGATGATGACTTTTGACATGTCTTGTGGCAAACTTTAAAATGGAATTGTCATGGGTTTCTTACAACAGGGATTTTCTTCTTGTCACTCTTCTACAAAGTATTTGGCGAGTGAACAACTAACAGTAATACTATATTAACATATTCCCCCACCCTAACTATGGACCCCTCCAGCTCTTTCATAACTGCAATCGGCAACTAGATGCTTCCCTTGCCCAGTCTTATCAGGTTAGGTGAACAATCATGTATAAATTTTAAGCTGCCACATACTCATTTTCAGATGATACATTGAGCAGTGTTCTGTTAGATGTTCAAGCTTGATATATTGTTTAATAATCAAATCCTGAAACATCTTCACATGACAAAGATGGGGAAGTCCATGGCTTATGAGTGGTTTTGAAAGACACTGTGGCTCAGGTCTAATGATACGAAATATTTCATGTTAGAAAAGTTACGAATGGTTTGCTGGGACTTGGAGTGACCGGTTGTTACAAATGAAGAACAGAAATCATTTAAGAAATCACCTATAATGTCCAGTTATATTAAAACACATCCTCGTTGTCCATGTGTGAATTTCAGTGATACACAGTTTCATGTTCTGAAATGAAACAGCTGTGTCAGCTGGCACATTGTGCTGATGGTTTTTTAATCTGAGCTAAAGAAGGAACCACTTAAGTGCAACCTGTTCACTTCATTACAGCTTTTTAATTAATATCAATCAATGGACTGCACAATAAAGTGTGTACTGTGATTTTTTTTCTCTTTTTCTCTGAGAAGAGGCATTTCTTTTTGTGCAAAGAAATCTGTGTAAGATGTTCTTTGGCAACGTTCTGAACTACCATGGAGAATTACCAGGGAGAGCCCTCCAGAACTAGAAATGGGATGGAAAACATCCAGACCACTGGCAGCCCATAGTGAAAGGCAAATCCGTTTGGGATAAAATTCCTTGGCTTGTAATAACTGCATTTACCATGTGACCAGCTGACATAACTAAAGTTTTGCAGTCTTCTTTTGTGATGCTTTCTGTACTTCCTCTTTCAGCTTTTTCTTAATTGGAGGGTGTCTCTTCAGTCTGTTTCATCGGTAACTATGTACAGCTCAGGGGCTGTGAAGATGCTGCTAAAAGAACTTTAATCTTGTTTAACTTGTTTAATCACATTTTTTCCCCCTTGTAAGAAAACCATCAATTAATCATTTGAAAACTGTGTTTTACCACAGTGTACCATATATCTTTAAAAGCTGTGCAAACTTAATATGTTTCTAAAGTATTCTCAAAGCACATTTGATCTTTTGCAGCAACAACAAAGCTCTGTTGCTTGAGTTCCTCACATAGTGTTTGTGCAACACAAGCAGTCATCTTGTTGGGAAGTGAACCAACTAGATCATGTTTCATTTTTAATTATATATTGCTTTAAACTATTAAACAGTCATGTCGAAAATACTTTTTTTTTTTTTTTTTACACAGGAGGATGTGCTGCATCAGCATTCAGATTAATTAGCAAGTATTCAAATGGCTGTAATTTTGTCTATTCAAAATAGCTATTTTAAAAATGTGCTCACGGATAAAGTAATTTCAGTTAATTACTTTTAATTTCCTCAGAGTCGCTTAGTTGTTTGGAACAACAGTGCTGTCTCTGCAGGTCTTAATTAGTTATCCATCACCTCTTGAAATCCATCCCACCATAACTGAACTGATGCAGAGAATAATTCAAGCATGGTCGTATGATGGTTTGCATGAAATAAACCCGCTGCAGATTTGAGGAGTTGTTTTTGTTGCCAAGGACAAGCGCCTTAAATCGCTCTGACCATTACACTCGATGCTTCTGTTCCTGCAAGGTATTCATGGTGTTGTCCTTTAGGTTTTTACCTTGAACAGCTAAACCAATCCTCTGCAGCAAGGTCCCTGAATGCCTGCACTCTAATAGAACTGCATAGCAGGAGCAGGAGATGACCCTCGGGGAACAACTTAAAGCAATTCTTTTGTAAGCAAATTGAGGAGCAGCCATGGCACAAATATCAACAGTAAGGGAGAAGGATGATGCACAAGTCCTGAGAGCTAAGGTCACATTTCGACAAGCTACACATGCATTAAACTGATAGTAAATCCTCTTTCAATTCTATTCAATAAATTCGATTTTACTTTGCCGCACAACCAAATCAAGAATAATAAAACATACGAATGTAGGAAAAGTGTTGTCGTTACCCTTGAACTCCACCTATTTAACTGATTAGCAGTACGTTCGAAGCAGAAATGTTAGTAAATTTCTTATGTTGAGCATTGAAGTATGAATCCCGAAGACGAAAGATAATGGCGCTGCTTTACAAATGCCAGATAATGGCTTTACAGACATCATTTGAAAACTGTGCTGTTTTCAAATGATGATACAGACATCAGAGCTGATCTGATCCAGCTGATCTGATCCAGCTGATCAGATGCTTGCCGATCAGCTGGATTTGGGCTCCACGTATTATGTGGTCCATGACTAACTTTAGCTTCTACTTTAACAAATGTTTAAGTTTATCTAGGGTGGGTGAAATTTTGAAAAGAGAATTTTGAATACCTAGTTTAAAAAGCTGTTTGCAAATAAATTTACATCAGCCCCAATGATTTGAGGCAACATTGTCCGGAGTCTGGAATATTGCTTGATCTCCTCTGCATGCCATCTAGTTCTGCTGAAGTCTGTTAATCGATAACTTGAAGTTAAAATTGAAGTTCCATAAATTAGATTTTTTTTTTTCCAACAACTGAAGCAGAGATGTCTCTTTGGCATGTTGTCTGTAATAAAGGTTGCATTGTGTCAGAGGTTTGCCTCATTTTGTATTCCTGCTGACAGAGAGAAAGAGAAACTATGGCGCGTGCACAGGGCTTCAGGCATAGGTTGGTGTGTTTTGTTAGTGTGCATGACTATCTGCTTTGAAATGCAATATATGCTTCAAAGGATGTTGCCAGATATTGTCTTTAGTCTTTCATTTTGCTGCCAAGAATACATTTTTGATATGTATGCCAGGGTTCAACGTGCATATGTTTTGTTTTTGTTTTTTTTTTTTAATTTGAAAACAATTTTTTTTTTCATTGTTTTGTTGTGCTTTCTCTTACATCTAAGTTTGTCTACGTGGAATATTTTTGGAAAAGTCTCCATAGGTTGGCACAAAACACATTTGGGCCCTAAAAATGAAAGGATGTGAGAGCAGTGTTTGGCTCATTGATCTTCTATTGCTCACACCAAAGCTAACTGTGATTTGTTTTCATGCAGAGGTGCAAGAGCAGAGGTGGACGGAGAATCAAACTCCCATTATAGAACCTCCACTTATTGTAACTGCTCTGTTGTTTGTCTTTCATAAGATGGTATTGATTTCATGATCTGAAAGAGTGAGAATATATCCTGGAGCAAAATTCAGAGCAAGGAACTTTGTTCCAAAATGATAATATAACACACACAATGTCAAAAGGTAAATCAGTGAGTAATTACATTTATTTTAAAGAAATATTGTTTATAAAAAAGTATGTTTGGAGATTAAAAACCTCTAAAACCTTTTTAGTTTAACTCTTTGGGACACATCCTTTATTTATTTCTTTATTTCGCTAAATGTGTTGCACTGCTGATTTGTGTTGATAAGCAACTGAACAGGTCTGGCTAATAAAGAGGATGCATATACTCCTAAGTGTATGACATTTATCAAATATGCCTCAACAGTGCCCTAACACTTCAGGATTATGGGAGCAGTGTAAGGATTTTTCTCGAAAAAAAATAGGTCCCACAATAGCAATAAAGCATCATTTAAACTCCACAGACTACTTTAGTCTGTCTCTTTATGATCACATAGTATCAGCCTTCTGATGGGTACGTCTGGTGGATATTTGGAGATTAATAACTGAACCCCAGAGGTCTCAGCAGTCTGCAGATCTCAATCCAACATAAAGTCTTGGATGTGTGGTAAAAAAATAAATAAATAAAAATCTGCAGCTAATTTGTTATGTTATGTCAACATGGACCAACATCACTGAACAATATTTCTGTTGAATCCATGCCATGAGGCATTAAGGTTGTACCGAGGCCAACGGAGGGAGTTGTACCTAATAAAGTGGCCAGTGAATCTACATGTCTAATGACAAATCAAGGTTTCAACTTCATCTCTTACAGCACAACATGATTTAGCTGCCATGCAGCAATAGTTCACATACGAACAAATGGAGCTGCTGTTAAAGTGTTCCTTGTTCTCCTCTTCCCCTCCCACTGTGACTTCCATCTGTACACATCATTAGGTTAACAGACATTGTCATTTGCACTCAATGGGAAATTTGATAGCTGTTTCACAGACTTTCCAAAACAATATTTTAGGCTGCCAAATAAAAAAGTGCAACTTAACACTGGTTTAAAGGATTTCTCAAACATGCATGGAAGACTCAAAGCAACACTCCAGCTATGTTTTTGATGAGGGAATAACATTATAACATGATGTAAAGCTCAAAAAGATCATTTTACAAAGCACCGCTGAATATCTAGGAGACTGTTGCGTTTACAACATAAACACAAAAACACATGCAACATAGAATCAACAATCAAAGCATTACATTAAACCAAGTGCCATCACTGAATTCGTAATTGATTAAACAGTCGCCACAACTACGGTAATTTGACTGCAGACTACCGATTAATTATTAAAAAAGTAACTTGGTTACATTACTGATTACATGATTTCAAAATTATCTGCCAACACCAACCTCCTAGCTTTTGTTGATTGGATGGTGGAGGTACTCCTGAATTAACTGCAGCTCTCTGCTGACAGAACTTTATCTTTAGGTTTGCCTTTGCTGCAACTCAAAATATTTCTTCAGTTTTTATCTAGTGCTGGTATTTTTACTCCTTACTATTTCTTATTGCCATCCCTATTCTGTGCAAGTACCAGGAGTTCACTGGTACTTGCACAGAAGAACCAGTGAAAAAATATTTTTCTCCCCGGGACAAAAGTTACTTGTTTCGGCAAGAGGTCAGTTTTTAAATCTTTTTCTAGTTCTTGTTTCCTGAGTGGCAACTGTACAGATGTCTTTATTACTTACCCATGTGAGAATGAAGTGAAACTTCTTGACTGCGTTATAAATAGCATGAATATGTGGGTGCAGTCAGGCCTTAGAACAGGAAGTAAACCTGACAGACATAAGATATGAAGATATAAGGATGAAGAGCGAGCAAATGTCAGGACTCTAAACCAAAACTAATAACTTTACAAAAAGATAAAAAAAAAAAAAAATCTAACTCTGAACCCAATAACCACCAGTGGGGACATTTTTTATTGTGGAATTCATTTCTTATCTGAAAAAGCAGTTGTTCCACATAGAGATATCTGACATTTTGTTTTTCTTTTTCTTTTGCTTTGATACAATGTACCCTTTCAGAGTCATTAGCTGAGGGGGAAGTCAAGACACCATGCAAAAGTGTAATATCTAAATCACACCTCAATAGTTGCCCTTTAATCTAGACTTTGACAAAAGTACATTTCAAGTTTTACCAACAAATATATAAAAAAAACATTTAAAGTTTCAGAGTAACCCATTAAAATCTGAATTACAACTGAGCTTTAGATACATTTACCAACAATGTAATATAATTATAAGACAATTAATTAGATAAAATGTTGCAACATTTATTCTATGTAGACTGTTATGTTGTACTATCTAAAACCAGAGATGAATAACAGCTCATGTTCTGCCTTCCACTTGAATAAACTGATTTCCTCTTTTGCTGCAGTGGTTTCATCATTTATCTCGCTCCGACTGTGGTGCTCATCATAGATAATGACAGTTGTTTTTGCATTTCTCTGAGCCATACTATTCTCTTCCAGTCTCACTGTCCTGAAAAAAAAAATCTCTTGGGTCCTTGGTAATGCAGTACTTGGAGCTGAGGCACAAAGAAACATGCTGCATATTTCACCAGGGAAACAAATTCAATAAATATCCTGTCCAGGAGTGACACTGAAAACTAGTCATGGATTTGTTACTTCAAGGCTGGGATTCTTTACTATCAAGAAGTCCACACAATCTAGTTAAAAGCTTTCAGCTGATCCAAAATGATGCAGCAATGGTCCTGATGAAAATTAAAAAGAGAAATATTGTTTCTCCTATTTCAGCTTCCCTTAATTGACTCCCCGCTAACTCCAGAATTGAATTTCAGATTCTACTCCTCACATACAAAGGCCTTAAAAATCGAGCTCCATCAAACGTCAGAGATCTGATTGTTCCATATGTTCCTAATAGAGCTGTCAGACTGCAGCTTTTCTGGTGGTTCCTAGAGTTTCTAAAAGCGGAGTCGGAGGCAGATCTTATAATTATCAGGCCTCTCTGCTGCGGAACCAGCTCCCAGTGTGTGAGCCAGAAAACCCTGCCTACTTTTAAGACTAAGCTTAAAATGTTCCATTTTAATAAAGTTTATGGTTAGACTGGTTTAGGTTATCCTGCGCTATCTCTGTAGTTCTGCTGCTATAGGCAAAGGCAGCTGGATAAATACCTATCCTGGAGGAGGGCATCGGCTGAGATCTCCTGCTGTTAACGTTTTACTTTTCATAAACATTGAAAATATTCCTACATCAGTTCATGTGTTTTTTTATGCGCATCTCCTCTGTTTCCTCACATCCCCAGTCGGTCGTGGCAGACGGCTGCTCGTACTGAGCCGGGTTCTTTCGGAGGTTTCTTCTTGTGTTTTTTTTCTCTCTCTGCTGTCGCTGTATGCATTCTCAGTATGAGGGATTGCTCTAAAGTCCATGACAAAACGCAAGTGATTGTCTACTGCTGCTACATGCTCGTCCAGGAGGAGTGCATGTTGCAAGTCAATGACTCAATGCAGTCTGCTGGGTTTTGTTAGAACTTTTTGAATTAATTTGGATGCTTATCTGAGCTCTTAACATACTGTTTGTAAACTAGGGTTATTTGGGATATATGTGTGACTGAACTGATTTTTTTTTTTTCTTGTAAAGAGCCTTGAGCCATCTGCTATGAACTAGCACGCTATAAATAAACTGAATTGAGCTTAATTATATAAAATGTGCCTGGTTTGCATGTACATTTTCAGTGTATTTGGGTTCATACAAAAACAAGTAATATTTTTTTCAAAAGCCACATACTTCTAAATAACCTTTTATATAGATCTCTCTTGCATATGAGCTTTATATGGGGTACCTTACATACTTTGAAAACCACAACACTAAAACTTTGCGTGTATCATGCCAGCTTTGTTATAACCTCGCTATTTTTCAGCCCTCAGTTTGACTGTCTGAGTCCTTCAGTGTAGACTAGAGCAGAGACTGACTGGCTCTTTGTTAGGCATTCATGAGTGCTGCTGTGCTGCTGTATACTCAGATCACTGACCGACTTCAGAGAATGTATGACTAAAAATACAGCTCAACACCACATGAGATTCTCTGCTGTGTAGCTCTGTATGCAGAGTGGTACCCTGCTCTCTTCTTCAGAACTAGTAGTCCCAATTTAAAGTGGTTTTAAATGCACATACTGCTTTAACTGTGTGATCTTTAAGATTGCTTCCACTACCAGAGGCTTAGAAGATTGGTAGAGGGCTGCAGGGATTTTAGGGACGGCTTCACATCGTATCGATAAACAGATCTCAATGAAAACATGTTTTTAACTTATAAACAAACATTACACCTTCAAACATTTACTGATGTGAGTAAGCTGAACATTTTAATATAAACATGTTTTTGTTTTTTTTTTGGTTCCGTTATTTCCAGTTATACAGCTTGTGTCACAGTGGAATAAGCTCCAGATAACAAATTTATTCCCCCATCACTCTGTCGCGTCTCTACCTTGCATTTTTATGACATACAAGGATACCCAGATTTAATGCTGCAGCATGACCTTTCTACCAGTCTAGTGCTGTATTATGCGAAGTTTGTTCATTTGCTACAACAAGCGGTTATAAATTTCATGGATATTTTTTAAAGATTTCACAGTGATGCAACTTTAAAACAACACATGCACCACAGATTTGCACAATTGGCATGTTGTTTAAATAAAGGCTATTTAAATGTTACAATGCCCCATAAATAATTGCATCCTGTGCTCTGCTGCTATGTGTGTTGATGAAGATTCACCCACACCCGGTCCACACCAGTTTAGACCATTTTTTTTTTTGGCTTTTCAAATGTTCCTTTTCCTTATAACAGAATCTGAAAGGTGTTTTTTTCCCATGTTGACAAGACAGTTTCAGTTTGTTTCTCCAGCATCAGCATGCCAACATTTCTTGGCTAAAAATCTTTAGTTGCCACTGGGTGTGAGGTGAGGTACCTCTGGACAGGTCAGTGGTTAATAACAGGATAAAACACGCACACACACACACACATCCATACCCAAAAGCAATTTAGGGTACCCAGTTCACCTAGTAAACACATTGGCGTCATGTGTGGGGAAGCCAAAGTATCTAGGGAGAACCCACACATCATGGGGGAAGTGAGTATTAAATGCAGAAAAACCCCAGGTCGGTATGGCATGTCTAAAGTCATTTTCCTCACATCTAAATATCTGAATGAATAGAAGTAGCACCATGTAATGGGGTACAATCAGACAGGTGTAACTAATGATGTAGACAATAAGAATACGGGAATTCTCACACAGTATAGTATGGCCAGTCCTTATAACTGGTTGCAGAGGTTTTTTAATTCCAAATGTTGAAACTGTAGTAAAGAACACAAAACAAACTGCACATTTGAACACATGGTCAAGTGAGTATAGATGGGCATTTTCAATTCTAACTGAAAATTCAAATTGAAATTTGAATTGAAATTCTAAATCTACTGTATTAAATTGTTACTCTGAACCAATCTGAATCTTCCACTGATCACTAGACAATGCCTAATATAGCTGTTGCATAGTTGGTAAGAAAAACTGTCTTATTGTCATGTTTTCAATGGCTTTTACACATCTGTAAAGGCTACTCCTTATTTTGGCACAGTGTTTGTGCCAACACAAACACTGTTCACTGTTCACGCAAATAGTCCTTTCTAAACGAAGTAGAAAATTGCATTACTTCACATATTTATTGGCTTTACAAGTGATGTGATCTTGAATTAAGTTTGTGCATTTGTTAATGTTGGTTCAGTAGTACAAGAGGCTTTTATGTTTCTTTCTCTTCTTCTATTAACAGCATTTTTAGATGTTATTGCCCTGAGCACAGAATTAATGAGTATCTTCTGTGGAATTATAGTTTGGTTTTGTCAGAGCATCTGTTCCGATGTATGCAGCAAGAACAATAGGTGTAGTTCAATGTATTTTTAAACTTAGGTTCAGAAATTTTCAAGAAAGCATTTTTTTACTGAGCTTAGCAGTGTTGCACAGCTCATGAAATCATATACAGAAATTCCTGAATTATATTTTTGCATACAGTTACATGCATACTGCCAGATAAATAGGCAGGTTTGAAAGTTTTTTTTTTTTTTTTCAAAGTAGATGGCCTATGTTTCTTGGCTGTCCTAGGAATGCTTTGGGATTCCCCAGGAGGAGAAGGCTGGTGAGAGGGAAGTCTGAGCCTCCCTACGTAGACCTGACCTGACCGATGGATGGGTGGATGGATGGTCGATCATTTTGTTTTATCCTTGCAACAGGATTTCCAACAGTTGATTCGGATTCAATTCAGGGATTCTTTCTTTATTTTGGAATGGGATTTCTAGCTAAAGCTAGTCAGTGTGACAGACTATTGGAACATACACTTTAATTAGAATATTAAAAAAATGATTGAAAACAGTCCAATAATTAAATGAGAATGGGAATTATTTTGGCCATTCTATACCTAAGGTTTTAAGATCTTTAAAGTACAGGTCTCCGGGCTGCTATTCAAAAAATTAATTCACCAGCGCAAAACTGCCAGGCCTGGAAGCTCCTTGGTGATGTTTTAAATAAATTAATACCTATAAATTCAATGACTAATGTTCTAATGATCCCCATTGTGTCTCTTTGCATACATTCCTGCTAAGCGAGTTTAAAGCATATTCTTGCCTTCTCTTTTCTAACCTATAGTACTACTTATGTTAAAGGAATAGTTCATGATTGTGTTTGAGGTTTAGCACTATTCACAGAAACTAAGACCTTTTTGAAGCTGGGTTTGTGTTAGTAAGGTTTAATTATCTGCCATGGGGAAGGGAGACTGGACAAAGGGACAGGTGGGCCCCAGTGATGCTTCTTTTTTTTTTTCTCAATCCATTCTGAATAGAATTAATCCCCAAAGAGAATGTTGGAGACATCAGAGAACACAATATGCATCAGTCACTATTGACACCAGACGAGCCTTTAGTGGTGGTGCTACAGTGTAGGCAGATGTGTCTGATCAATACAAAACTGCCCAGCACTTTGTAAATGCTACAGTGATAAGCCCATACTACCTAAACACCATCCAGACATTGTGACCCAGCATGAACAACGCAAACATAAAAAACCTCTAAGATCAGCTGAGTCTCCATGTAAAGGCTTGTAAACCTGTTTCCCACAACATTAGTTACCTGAGGATCACCCTTCAAAAGTGGGATGTAAGGCCTCAGCAGATAAGTTGACTTGTGAACAGCATCAAACATTGTTGTCAAGCTGTAATGTATGCACAAGAGCATATGAAACGTTATTGAGACAGTGACATTTTTGTTGTAGCATACCCACCTCTAGCAGTAATGACATTGTAGTCGTGTGAACTTTCTATGTTCTTCATAAATTTTACCAAAAAGCCAAATTAGTAATTTATCGATGTCAATTATTTTGACAGGAAAGCAGACATTCTCAGAACATGGAAGAATGAATCATTGATGACACACTACCTCCTTCTTCAATTTCTCTTTTAAATAAATCATTGGGTTTCTCTTCAGTAATAGCCCAATGCAAGCATGACAACCGTTTACTGGTTCACAGAATAGCATCCACATACCTAAAATGTTCTTGAGAATGAACTTGTTTTAAGATGATAGAAATCTGCTTTAGTCTTGACTTCTCTTAGTGAAGGAGCCTCCCGGACCAATAAATATGGACATATGCTAAATGAAAACACCACGAGACTTATCCATCATCAGTAAGATATTTACAGCTTATAACTTTTACCAGAACCACAATCTCAATTTTTGAACTATCCCTTTAATATACCCCTTAACATGAATATTTTTGAAAACGTTGTTTTTATCTTTCATAATAGTACTTTTTTTTTTCTTTTTCTTTTTTGGACAGTTATTTTACGGTGGTCCTCACTCAGCTGTGTGTCACTGAAAGGGACCTCAGGTGGTGCTGTTGTCCTGACAACGAATGAAGGGAGCCTCACAGTTAGAGGCTGGATAATGTGAAAGAGAGAGAGAGAGAAAGAGTAGGAGAGAGCAGAGAGGGAAACAGGGAGGAAGAGTGAGGAGGTGGGGAGTTATTTTCACAGAGTCTAAACAGTAGCCTGCCTCTCTCCGTCGCCGCTGTGGGTTGTGAAGTCCCTTTACGCGGGGAGCATTACGCGTCACTGGACTGTAGAGCGAGGACCCCGCACTTTTCCACCCCCCAGCCGTGAACTATTTCAGGCTCTCATCCATCCCGCGCTGTTTTGGACCTACATTTATCCCGCGTTTATTTACAACAGAAGTCTGGACCACTCGTCTTGTTTGTTTTTTTTTTTTTTTTTTTTTTTGGTTTTTTTTTTTTTTTTTTGAACGTTTGGATCTATTGCTCCCGAGACGCGCTTTTAAGATGCATGTGGGGCGCAAATCGTGTTGGAGGCAGCTGCAGGCTTCTTTTTTCAGACTGCTCTGTCTTATCCCCACAGGATTCCCCGTCCGGAGTGTGGATATGCAGCGGGCCACCGACAACATCACCATCCGCCAGGGCGACACGGCGATTATAAGGTAAGAGTCCATCTCACAACTTTTCCTCCAGGACGCAGCATCGTTCCTGCGAGCACGCAGCTACTTGGGGGGAGGGCGGACCCGACTGTTTTTTTTTTTTTGTACTTTGTGCTACAGACTTTTTCTCTCTCTCTCTCTCTCTTTATTTCCCTAATGTAAAATGTCATATAAATTAAAATGAAAATATTTTTTTATTCAAACTCTACAAAATACTGAAAGTTCCTGGTCACTACTTGTTCAGAAACATGAGCTATTAAATGTTTATTCGTTCACAAAAACGTGGATGTGCACGTAGCGAGCTGATTTATAGTTTAGATCGAGATTTAGACAGGGGGACCTTGTTACTAAATATATTTTTTGTAATGGGTTGCAGCAACAAATTATATTATTTTAGAAAATGATAACGGGATGGGAGCTATCTGATCTGTAATGACAACTTTCCTGTGGCTTTTGGATATTTTTTTAAAAGAAAATAAATAAATAAAAACAGAATGGTTCATGTTCTTGCATTTTCTCTGTGCTTTCGCTTGAGTTTGAATGTCAAACTGCAAACTGCGTTTTCTCCTTGCTTCAGTTGTTCCTGGAGTACCTTACCAGTACAATTAATCACGGCTCAGGCAATGCAAGCTGTCAACTTTGTCATACTCAGATGCTGCATGGACAGACGCCACTGGCCACGTGATCGGAGCCATGTGTTTGTGACAGCCTATAAATGAAAGCGGATTAAGCGTTTTCCCTCGTTTTTTGGTAAACATGTCCCTCTGCTTCAGCCTACCTCCCATCAACTGAGAAAAGGCGATGCTCTTTCATATTGTCAAACTGGAATTGCAGGGCTGCACAAAGAACACACAGAACACTCTGCATTGATTTTACTCTCATTCTCTGGATCTGTTTATTTGCACCTCCAACCTAATACTTGCTGCATGTCCAATCTGAACAGGCATGAGCCATTTCTCAGGATCAATGTAGGTTTTTTAAAAGTTAGTGTCATAAACATTATCATTTTCTATTATAACATGCTGCTTAAAGGTGTTCTTTTTATTTTTTTATTGATTTTTTATTAAGATGCCAGAAACCATTTCAGTTTTTCCTGAGCGTCCTTGCACGCAGAGCTCCCCCAACGCCAACTGTCGCTGCACAATACTGCTACTTTCTGAAGTTTACAAAATTATGGATGTTTTGAAATATTTCCCATTTCAAAAACACGAATAATAAAAAGTAAAAAAAAAGAGACATGTAATATATGTATTTTATTTTTTACATATTTGTTAAAAGTGTCACCATGTCATGAAAGTATAATACAAGATAAATCATCTGTGAGAAAATTGAGCTCCTCACTCCTCCCAGTTCTACTCTCGCCATCCCAGTTCTACTCTCCTGGCAACCAATCAGAGCCAGGAGGTTTGATTTAACGCTGTCAGTGAACCTCGTGGATGAACTCCTGAACGGCTAATGACAGAGAAATAACGTATTTTTCGCATGATAAGGCACACCTAAAAACCTTCAATTTCCTCAAAAGCCGACATTACGCCTTATAATCCGGTGCGCCTTATATATGGACCAATATTGAGCCACAACAGGTCTAGCAACTACGGTAAGCAGCCGCCGCCTTCATTTTCCCCCGTAGAAGAAGTAGTGCGCGGTGCATGCTGGAATAGTTGTCAGAACGCTGGTTTGTTAATAAAGTTTCATAATACATTTAAACATAGACATAATATAAGAGTAGATGCCTCATGGACAGCTCTCGCCTATTGTCGCTGACGAGATTTAGGGCGGCCATCTTGGAGCGGTACTCTACTCCACTCAGCGTTATGTGTTTAGCAGGCAAAATGACATATCAGTGCATTTTATCGATCATAACACGCTTTTTTGTTACTGGAAACCATATTCAAACATCTATCAAAGATACATTTATAAACAATTGTATTTTTTAAGTATGTTTTTAATGCATAGTTCAGCATATTTAAATATGCTTAGTGGCTATAACAATAGAATAGGAATGGAATATTCTGATATTGATGTATGATGAGCATATTACAAAGCCCACAGCCATTCATAATTTATTTAATAATTTATTTAGTAAGATCAATACATATTTATATAACTATACAAACACAAATAAATAATGATTAATAATGACAAATAAATAATGATTAATACTGAATAATATATATTGGATACATGTTTATATACATCCAGCCGACGAGTTCTAGCTTCAGAGATTCCGCACCTGAGATTGAGTCCAAAATCCGATCCGAGATTCATCTGTGCTGCATGAATCCATCTCTCTTTATAGATATCTCCCACTTCTTCCTCATATCGTGTCTTTATAAAACCTTCAAAACAAAAACAGAATATTTGGGATGTATCTTACTTTTGACAGAGTGAGATAATTACACATAAATAGTCTTTACCACCTGTCTAAACTTTGCTGGTGAATGTTATAACACATAATATAAGTTTTATAATATGTGTTATATTGTTTCATTTTAAATATAGGCTCTTGTGTCAGATAATTTAAGTCAATGTTAGAGAATAATGTCTATGCATTTAAAGCCAGGGGGGGAGGGGTGGGGGAAGAAAGACAGAGCCTGTGGCGGCAGCGTGTCGGTTGGTCTGTGTTACCCAGAAAGCAGTTGGGCACAATATCGCAACACCAACACCGTGAGTGAAACAATGACTGGGGCAGCCTACTATATAAAATACTCGGGGACCACTTCTTTACGAATGTGAATGTGTAATAATAGAGTACGGAACAAATTGGCAACCCAAACTGAAGCGTCTATTCTATGCGTCTTATAATGCCTTATATATGAAAAAAGTTTTATAATATGCCATTCATTGAAGGTGCGCACTTATAGTGCGGAAAATACGGTAACTTGCTGTTGCTGAAAAAAACCTTCTGTCATCGGCAGCCATGCTAACTAGCCTGAGCTAACTATTGTGGTGAACAAGCTGAAGTATAGCTGAGAGAAGGTGGAGGGTGCAAGCAGTGCATACATGAGCAGAATTGCCAGAATATATATTTTTTATGTCACATACTGCAACGTAAAGCAAACCAAAACATCTTGTGTGAATGCCATTATACCTTGAAACTTCTCTATTCTTTTAAAGCATATCATAACATTAGAATCATATTATGCATTGTGAATGACAGTCCAGATGTAACCACACAAGCTAAATACAGTTGCAAATACACTCAAACCATTGTGATGATAGGGTTGCCAACTTTTGTTCTTCTGGAGTGAGACGCTTGCTCTCGTATTTCTTACTCTTCCAAAAACAGTTCAAGTAATTGGAGCAAGACACTTGTTGCCACACTCCTTCCTGGAGGGGTTCCTTCTAAACACAGTGGCACATCTTACTGTTGTGATGGGCAGCTCAAAACGTACGACATCTAAAGTACTGAATTTCAAAATTTGTTTAATCACTGTCTACTTTTATTTACAATTTTTTTGGACTTCCTTCTGTCTTCAGAACTCCCTTAATTTCACATGACATAGATTGAGTAAGGTTTCAGAGCCATTAGTGATTCTGGTCCAAGAACTGAAAATACTCTTGCTAGTGACTTTTAATATAAAACACAGAGCACAGAACTCTGCAGCTTTTTAAACTGTTTTTCATGATAAACATTCACTAATTAAAATGTAATTTCTGGTTGTTTCTTAAAAGTAAGAATGTGTTAGTGAAATCCAGTTGTTATGCTGTCCCCTTTCTTACCCCATCTTATCTCAATCTCCACTCTACAGATGGCAACCAGCTTTAGAGGTGGTCTATTAGACATCTGTCTGCATTAGTTCTACAGTATGAACACAATCTGTTCTTTGAGATGAATTGAAGGACAACCCAAAGACCTGTAAGCTTCCTCAAGCAGCAGAGTTATTACCTAGACTTTAGGCCGTTAAATCAAAATTCGTGACCAGCATTGTTAAAATCAGAAATTGCTGTCAGCTAATTGCAATGATTTTACTCCAGTATAAACCTAGGATCTATTGTTTGGTGATATTTTTTTTCATCAAACTTTGTTTTAGTAATTCTACTCTGTAATATCTGAGTGAATCTGGATTTTACCGATCAGTGGGTTTCAGGACAAGGAATGAATGAGAGATTATTGTTTTTAGACAGTTATGGTCACCATGTTGTTAGATTTGTGTAAAGGATATATATATATATATCAGTGACGTGCGGTGAGGTTCAGTCTTTTATGTTGACGTCAGAAGAGAGAAGAAAACAAATATATTGCTGTACTTTACTTATTTACTGTGTGGCTAGCTCCATGGCTAGCTCACTGTGTCTTACTCTACAGTTGTGGAGTCACAATATCTGGGAACATGAGCGCCCCCTGCCATGAGGCAAGAGAACTGCCTGCCTCACCTCGAGTCTGTTCTCTGCCGTTTCTGATTGCTCTTCCACACACAAAACACGATACACACACACAGTTGGTGACAAAAAACGCTGTACATTATATACATAAGCTAAATTATGGAAAATCAGTCCATATTAAATGTTTTTTAGCCATTTTATTGCTGGCGTACCGACAGGACGAGCATGCTCTCATAGAGTGGCAGCCAGTGCAGTTAGCGAGAGGTTGCGCAATCCCAGGTTAGACTCAGCTCACTGCTGGCTCACGGGCTTCGCTTCTGAGCATTTGAATGAGAAAATGTGAAAATTCAGCGATTTTTAAGAAAAAACTAATCAGAATTGGTTAAGCTAAGTAAAAAATAGATATGTTATAGTATAAACCACAGGGTGAAAGTAGCAATATAAATGATTTTATTATTATATATTATTTTACCATGATGACAGGTGAGGCCTTCCCTGACCGCACGTCACTGCGGTCAGGGGAGTGCGGTCAGGGGAGGCCTCTATGATATATATATATATATATATATATATATATATATATATATATATATATATATATATATATATATATATAATATAATATTCCGCAGGGCCTACCCTGGTCCTGGTTATGTTTGCATTGAGCAGAGTACCACCTTGAAAGTGAGAACTCAATTCGACTCATTCACAAACAGAAAGAAAGACAAAAACTACAAAGAAACAGTCCAAATGGTCTCTCGTGTACAAGAGAATGCATTCGTTCCTGCAAGCAGGTGCCATCCATTCAGGTATCTCTTAATCAGATTATCTTGTTGCTGTGTGGTTCACAGGTATTTGTTTCAGTTCCAAATCTAATTGTCTGCTTCTTTGCTAAATCCAGAAAGTTAGTCAGCTGTAATGGCAGACTATGTATAGAACTACAGCTAAGTAAGACTATCCTTTGAATCTGATCTGAAGCTTTTTATTTCACCTGAATCCTTATAAAATGTTTTTTTTGTTAGTAATTGTAATAATTACTTAAAGGGTGTCAATAATCATTTTTGAACCATGTGTTGCATATCATTGGGTTTGATGATCAATCTTATTTATTTCCAGTCAGGCAGTCCTAAGTCAAGTCAGGTCCCCATGGCTCTTTGAAAAACAAAGCTGTTTTTCACACCCTGTTTCCACCTGACAAATTGGAAAGAGAGGGAGGAAAGAGAAGAAAAAAAAAGCAAAAACCAAACCCGTAAGGGTCTAAAGAGCAACAAAAGTTTGCTATATCTGTTCCGGTAAGCTGTGTTTCTGAGGAGGCTGAGGGATATTGGTGACCTGGGGGCGTAACGGGGCCCGCTCTCGCTCAGTGGAGCCCCTGGCTGAAGTCGTGACACTCCAGGCGCTCAAAGAGAGATGCAGTGTTATGGAAACAGTATGTGGCCAAACAACCACTCTGACAAGAGCACACAGCAGCGGTCCACAACCTAAATGAGAACGGAAATGTAGTTTAACCAGGGGGCTATGAGGTCTGTCTTGCTGAATTCACAGGAAAAAACAAAGCAGGAAACTTTCAGATTTGCAGCACTGCTGTAAGGGGATTCTGTTGACCAGTGTGTTTAAACCATATGCTGCATAGTTACTAATGCTATTTAAAATAATGCTCATTTCTATCATAAAGTGCTAAAGAGGGTTAACATGCCAATGACTGCTGAAGGGTATGTAATCTATATAGGCCTCAGCAGTCAATATATACTGTATAAAGATATATTGGTTAGCAAAGCTGTTGTTTTTTTTGAATGGATATTTTAAATCATGATTTTTTTGCTTTGTGATATGTAGGATTTGAAGTATAAAAATAATAAATATTATGTAAGACTCAAGGAGAGATGCTGCAATTCCTTTAAGTTGTATTTTATTTTCCATGTAGCTTGGAAAATAAGCTACAAAAAACAAAAAAGTCAGTTCTCTGGGGGGTTTTTTTCTGCACCATTGGCCATTATTTTATTAGGTAATACAATTTTTTTGCTTAAACGGTATTCAGTTTTTTTTATTTTTTTTTTTTTACTTATTTAGAAAATAGAAGTATTTTGCCGTTATTTCCCATTCCTCCAGTAAATTAAAATCAGATGAAATTTCCACCAGCAGCACAGAGCACCATCAGAAACCAGCCACAGAAAATCTTCACCGTAGATTGTAGATTTAAACGTCATTGTACACATTCTGGCCATTTGACGTTGAGTCCTTGTCATTTGCTCAGCATTTCATCTCACAAAGCTTTGTCCTGCGAGTGTCGGCCTTCCTCAGATTTCATCAAAAGAGAACTCATCGTAAATATTGACATAGATATCTGCCAGCTGTCCATGCCATTTGGGAATGACAATAAATCTACAATTGATTTTCGCCATTCACCTGCAAGGTGGAAATGTGCTCTCTGTAAGAACGCTTCACATAATTAGATTAAAATACTCTTAATCTATATATATCTTAATCTATACAAGAGCTCCTTATCCTGAACAGCCTATCCAGCCGTTAATCTAAACGGGATTACTCTTTTACAGACGGTCACTGTGTGGGTGCGGTGTTGACCTAATGAACTTTTTCACACTCCTACTTGATCAGATGTGGTTCCATCTACTCATTTAATTTTTGTTTTTGTTTGTTTTATTTCTTAAAATATCTCATTTGTCTTCTGTAACATGTCCCTCTGTGCAGTAATTACCAGACATACTCTAGTTTTCCACTACTTAAAATTCAGAGGTTCTGTTCTTAGTTCAAAGACCAGCTATCTAGTCTTACATTTGTCCCCAGGCTGTTGTATCACTCCAAAGAACGATGGGGGAGGAGCATTTTTAATTTGTATCTGCTTGATGTGACATTTGGCCCTGGAAAGCATGAACAGAAGTCTCTGCATGGCAAATCTAGGCCCATGTCCCAGCAGTCATGTTTAGACCCATAAGATTTAGGTCAGAGAAAAAAAATCCAATACTCCAAAGCCAGTTTTGCGGTTGCTTAGCCTATTTTTAATTATTTCTTTACAAGTATGACATGAACAAGCAATAGGAGACTCCTCTCAGTCTCTGAAAGATGCCTAAAGAATCTAAAAAGATGGTTAAAACGCGTCTTGACATTTGTTGAGGCCATTTCTGCAGCATAATTTTTTTTTTGCTTTTTAATTGCTTTTTCTTAGCCTGTCGCAGTGATGGGGCCTTCAGGGGCTGGTCGCAGTGTCAGGAGAAAACTCAGATAATTGACAATTGCTTATTAAACCATTGATGACACAGTCTCAGCGACCACTCTCCTCTGGGTCAATTATCTGCACTTTGACAATGCTCCCTGTCTGGCTTATGTTCAGACAAGATTCTGCACTTTTGCTTTGCCCCAAAAGGATCTTTATCATAACTTCTCTTACAACTCTGCCTTTAATTTAAGTCAGAGTCAGCCATATATTATGTAAGTGGATCCTGCTTGAAGCCAAAGCCTGATGTCAGTCTGATTCAAGACCTAATGGAATTCACAATGCTCGAGAATGCAGTTAGTTTCATTTGCATTATTGAAGCACAAACTATTGAACTCTGACGGTTGCATCTTTCCACGCAGATGTGCACGTTGGAACACTCTTTGGAGTGTGGCTAAAACAGAAACAAAGGCTTTCCAGATGCAGCAAATAAGCCGCATATACCAGCAGATTTCACCGAGCGTAAAGCTGATCGCACACTGTGTCTCCACTGAACCAGATGGTCTAAATTCTAGCAAATATTTACTATGGAACAACAGAAGTTATCAACTGTTACACACATCCTTTAAAATGCAGAGTTTACAATTAAAGTTACTATCAGAAATTGTTCTGTGAACCACAATTGCAAGCTACACTCAATACAAGCATCTATGCAATAATTATGTATCATATTAGCCAATCCTCATTTAATATTCCTAACATCCAAGGACGCTCTGCACTGGTGATGTGATTCGAGGTTTGTAGCAAAGAGAGTGGATGTAAAACATGGCAACACTATGTTAATGTCAAAGCTCAGATGATAAAATTTGACTTTGAAAATTCTAAATTCAACAGTGAGTGGACTGATGCATATGTTTTTACTGAAACTGCCAAATGCAAGCCGATGTGCCTGCTTTTCTTCAAGTGCATCGGCATTGTGAAGGATTACAACCTGTGGAGGCATTTTCTAACCAAGTTTTGTGGCTTCCACCAGCCTTTTCTAGCTGGTTCGGACATTAGCCAGTAAAAAAAAATCTGTCGCCAAACAAAGTGTGAGAGTAGCAGTAACACCTGACTTCAGCATGTGTTGCTGAAGTCAAGAGAGAACTGCCGTAGCTTTTCTGTGTGCGGTGTGGATCCTCTGCAAAAGGAAACAGCACTTCAGAGATGGTTTAGTGCCTCATGGCTTCATTAGATGAAGGGGTCGCTGAAAATCATGTAAGAAGAAGTGCTAGCAAGCATAAAGTCTATCACATCTGCTAGAAGTAGGATGGACATTCTGGCCTCAGAATTTTTTGAAAGTGTTGTGACTCGGACGAGGAAAGCTAAAGTGATGTCTGATTGGCGATGAATCCACCGATAGTTCTGACATGGCCCAACTTTATTCGATTTTTGACTGTTTCAGAGAGGACCCATTGAGCTTGATATTTTGAAAGGACATACCACTGCTGCAATTAATGTTCAAAATTTGGGTATTTTTAAAAAGACGAGCTCAAACATGTTTTTGACTGACAATCGACAGTGAGAAAAGTGAACGGGCTTTCAGCTCGGCTGTTAGTTGCATGGATGAAATCCCTTCTGTGTCTTCTGTGTGCCTAGCAGTGAGTGAAAAGACTACATTAACCTCAGTAATCTCTATTAAATTTATCCGATCAACATCCAGCCTCCACACACAGGCTGTTTTGCAGGCTAGTCGAGTCCACTTAGCATCAGGACTTGCTTTTACATAATAATGTCTGCCGATTAAGTAAGGTAAATGCGCAAGCTTACGGAGGAAACTTTTATTTTTATCTGAGAATAAACACAACAAAGCCACCACATTTCTGTCTCAAATGCAGGTTTATGTGTGATTGTCAGAAATGTGCTTTTCAAGTGCAGTTGTGTGCTTCAGTCACGCATGTAATGTCAGATTTTTGTGTTAAGTAGAGTGACAACTTTGCAGTAAGATTTAGTGACTTTGACATGTCCAAGGAGTTGCAAACCCAGGTATCAAATAGGTGAATACAATCATGTGAAAACTGGTGTCTGGTGGAGAGGTAAAAGCAAAGTTTACCTTTGAACAATTATCATGAAATTATGACAAATTATAACAATCATAACATTTTAATGAGAAAAAAAACACAACTAAATCTTTCACCTCTGCCTAAATGCACCTAAAATTGAATGCTCACTGCACACACTTATGTTCTCTAAACGCATGCAAACATATTTTAAAGATTTCTTTGGTATTGTTTTTTACTCCTTGTTTTATCTTTCATTGTCTACCAATCCAATTTCTTGCTGGATCACATAAGCAAAAATATCAGACCAACTTTTCCCAAGTTACCTTGTCTTACACAGTGTCGTTTCCAAGCTTGAAAGCTGGTTGAGCTGTACAAACTGTTCTGTAAGCCTGGTCCTGGGTCAGAAGAATCTGCAGGAAAAATGTTTAGATAAAATCCTAAACAAATGCACAACCAGACTGAGCAGGTTTGTTTTATTGCCAAGGAACAGGAACTTTATAGGCCCCTGTTTCGTGGCTGAACTTCTAAGAGCAGCTGTTGCCTTGCAGGAAATAGTGTTTGGCTTGAAAACCTGGTAAAGGCTTTTCTGCATGAGTTTACATCTTCTCTCTGTGCATCCATTTGTTCTCTCTGGCTTTGCCTTCATTCCACAAGCATGCATGTTGAGTTAACTGAACACAATAAGCTATAATTATGAGTGTGTGCGTGTGTGGGCGTGTGTGTGTGTGCGTGTGTGTGTTTGTTTTTTCATTTATGTCTCTGTGATGCCCTCTGAGAGACCAGTGACCTGTCCATATGCTGCCTGGATTTCTTTCCTGCGTAAAAAAAAGAGGAGAATGAAAGTTTAAAGCAGGTTCAAATACAACGTTTCTAGACTGGTTTCAAACAGGAACCAGTGTCCCTGTAGAACTGCAATGGCTCCTGTGCAAAAGAGATAATACAAAGTAATTTTCTTATGATGATATGTTGTAGCACAGAAATAACTAATTGATGCCTTGGAACAATACAATTTTTGCAACAATGAATTAAAAAGGAATGTGTTGTGCCTTTAGCTTGAGCCATATTGATACAGGATCACAGTCTTTATCTGCTAGATTGGAGGTCTGCTTCCTGCAACTTTGGAGATGCAATTGGCTCTGTGGCTCACTTAAGATATTAAATGATGAAATGTCGCCTTGTGTTTTTGTCTCATTCTTATTTTTTGTGTGGTGTCCCCATTTATTTATGTATATATTTATTTAGCAGCATGCAGCACAAAACATTTTGTTTTTCAAAGTTGAGCATATGTGTATCGTGGAAATCTCAACGTACAGCAGTGAAATAAGCAGATATTAAACCTGACGCTTTGACATCAACACAGCAGAGTTGCATTTACTTCTGACTCATTAAAGTCTTTGGTATTCTCTTCCTAAAAAGCTAAGGTTTCCACGAAGAAAAATGATTAGTAATGTTAAAGGGATTTACAATCAAATCCAACCTGGCCCTTTCTGAAAAAGTAATTGCCACCCTAAATCTAATTACTGGTTGTGCCAGCTCTGGTCACAACTGCTATGAGTTTCTTAACTGGCAGTACATCTTTTACATTGCTATAGGGGGGTTTTGGCCTTCTTTTCTTTGCAGAATTGTTCTAATTAAATCAGTTATATATTATTCACTTATTAAAAAAATATTTAAATAGTTGATTCTCCCTCTTAATGTCTTTTTTTTGTGAAGGACCAAAGGGCACACTGACAGCTTAACTCAGCAAATCACATTATTCCAAAAAACCTGCAAACAGATGCTCTAATGTTACCATTTTATTTTGTTAGTGCTGTTTTAAAAAGCAAGCATTGCTTGTGAAGGCGTCAACATCCTTATCATCAACACTCTGAAAAACTGGGATTTAACACAACTTTTACAGCATGATTTATTAACAGAACCTGGCAATATTAAAAGACAGATGGTTTTAAAGACCTTAGTCAGAAATAGAACTTATGAATTCAGTGCAAAAGAACGAACTGTTGTTAGCACAGGTCTATTTTTGCATTGTATTGATACTTGACAGGTGAATTAAAAATTGCAGGAAGAAAACAAATAGTGAGCATGTTTTGTTCTATAGCTAATCCAACACTTAAAAATAGTTCAATAAGGCATTTTTACAGTTTTTATGTCTCAGATTTCACACATCAAAAACGAAACTAAACTGTAGAAAACATAATGCATTGTTTTTCTTGACCTCTACTATCCCCCATGAGACTGCCTATACTTGCTGACAAAAGCATTTCCTTCCTTCGGTCTCCCAGCAATCTGATGCCAAGTTAACACCAGACTGGCATCAGTCTGGTGTTAACAGTGGAAATACAAAGAACTAATCACTAGCACAAGCGGACTGCTGGAGCTTCTTAAGAGTAGCTTTACAGACAAAACAGAAAATAAATTTACCACCATCCCTGTCACAACAAATAGTGGTGGATTACATGTGAACGATATACCTGTCAGATGTTTCTGTGTATGACGAAGGTGCCAAATTCCCTGGCTAACATGGACACAAAAGCTATAAGTGGCTGCACAAAGTAAGGGTTCATCTAATAAGTTGACTGGAGATGAATACATGAACTAAAACTGGAGTATGGACCACTTGTGTCGTGACGTCACGTGTTTCCTGCTGGAAGATGGGGGCGGCAGACGATGATTACTATTGGTTTTCGCTGCTACCGTAAGTTGTCAATATAAAAATCTTAGATGTATGCCTGCTAAAAGAAGAAGGGACGCACTCCTTTGCTACCAATTGTCAACAGTAGGACAACTAGACAAGGTAAGGAAACGGTTTTAATTAAGACAAAAGTGAGTGAGAGGGAAGTAGTTCAGTTGTGCTTGCTTAACTGTGATAATTGTAGATGTGATGTGGGATTTGACGTGTTTCGGTTCAGTTGCAAAATGGAAAAAGGCGACCACCAACACTTGAGACCATTAGTAGAGCAGGTGTTTGCAGCTAATTAGCTACCACCGCTGTTAGATTAGCACTAGCAGCAGAAGCTAATCACTTATTAATAATTGCAAGATTAACATCGAGCCTAAAAATATACTCCCGTAACGACCTGAATGTTCTGTTCTTTGTGTGGGAAATGTCGGAGTGTTTTTTTTGGGTTTTTTTTTTTTTGGTGTTAAATCCAGATAGAGATGGAGACGTTATTGTCAGTTGCGAGTCTGCGTGTAAAGTAGCTGACATAGAGAGCGAGAAAAAAAAAAGAATAAAGTGGTTTTGAGTTATTCTTCAACGGTTTTTGTTTGGAGTTTTTTCCCTTTCCTGTGGCACACTTGACTAAATTGGTACCTACATTCCCAGGTTTCATTTAGGTAGCAGAATTGCTCTGCCACTGCGGCTATGGATTGTGTACAAAAGGTCGATTAATTTTTTTGCCCTCCAGCATTGTGCGCATGCGCAGAATTTTCGGACGTAAACAATAACCTGGAAGTGGTCCATAGACATTTGCTTAAAAATAGAAGAACCATAGTGGAAATCTGGATATATCATTTCATAGCACTTTATCTAAATCTGACCTTTGTTTTCCACAATCTAGGATTTTATTTTTCATTTTGTATTAGAATTGGGGAAAAAAAACAAAAAACTTATTGAATTTTTCATTTTGCTATACAATAATAAAGTACTTCTGTATTTACCCACTTTGACAAGGTGTTAAATATAAGATGATTTAATTAATTTCCTTTAAATATAACTGTAAAATAAAAGAGAGAGAGCAGGAGAGACATTTGCTTGTTGCAGCGATGGAATAACTCGTGAATGGGAATTGTAATCTTTACCGTAATGTGATCATCAGAACTACTCTGAACAGGTGTAGGTTTTCACTTGTATTTCAAAGCTGTTTGAATGTGAACCATAGCAATGTAGTCCTGGCTGTATTCAGAAAAGGGGGGGAAAAAAAACAGATCAATTTCTCGATTTCCGGGCAGGGGGCAACAGTGCAACATAATTTGGGAATTCCAGGCCCCAGGGTGGCTTTACACTCTATGTCTTCTAACTGCTTATCAGTTCAAAAGTATGCTTTTTGTTTTTTACAATTTTAACCTTCCCTCACCACCTTCATATCTTATCTGCCCAACATGCTGCCCCCTCCACTTTATTTTCTTCTCTCTTTTGATATGCCAGCACTGAACTTTCTAAGCATGTTTCGAACTGTGAGCACAAAATCTGGTGAATGGATGGAGCTTACTTTTGGGAACAATGCAAAAAAAGTAAAATGAACAAGCGACGACCAAAGAGCTGTTATCATGAAGGAACGGCACAACGGGGGGATGGGGAAATGATGGGTGGAATTAGTGTGGGGGAAGGCCACAGTATTAGGACAATCAGCACAATAATCCCTTCTGTTCCAGTCTGGCCCGGCGGAGGATTTTCAAATCAATTTCATTTTCGCTCGGAGGCTACAGTGGTGGGGCTGTGAGTTGGGTCATTGTGATGTTCCAGTTTAGGCTCAGGCCAGAGCAGAGGTGAGGGCCGGCAGGGTGAGCTTTGTGGGTGGAAGGACGTGAAATTTGGCAGATTGTTCTTTTTCTTCTCCGTTTCTCCAAAGTTCTACTGGTCTTTTACAATGTCTCTGAGACATTCAAAGGTTTTCATGTTGGTCAGTTAGATCTGTCTGATGGCCTGCAGAGACAAAGCATAGCCTATTCACATAACGTTCAGAGGCTCTCTTTTAAACCTCGCAGACCAGTACAGTTCAGCAGGACTGACTGGGACTCCATCAAAGACTCCCAGCCAGTTATGCTTTCAGACTTCAGTTTGATGTTTGCTGGTTCATCCGCAGTAAACACACCATGACTCTCCAAGGTCTTTATTATTTGCTTTCAACATGTTTTTGTGAATAACTCAACAGGGAATTCAGAGCTGAACTTGTTTTTTCTTCTTTTTGATACAACTGAATATTAAAGGAGCGCTTCTCCCTAAAAGCAATTCCACTCCATTTCCCTCTTTACCTAGGGTTTTGTTGGTAAAGCCAGACTGTCTCTAAGTGCATATTTAAGATACTCAGAAGTTTCTCGTTGCCTTTGGCAACATACAGAGGGCAGCCAGAGTGGGCTGCAGGACTATTCTTTCTTTCTCAGAGATCCTAAGTATGTCAGACAGCCACAACACTGCAGGATGTGTGTTATTTAAAAATAAAAAGAAAAAAAGACTGGGACTATGATTTGTGTAACACCCATTTTATATCGATATACTGTCAGGAAGTTAGGATTATAGTTTCCACTTTGATAGATGATTATCTCCTCTTTTCACTTAGGCGTTGTCACTTTAATTGCATTTACAACTTTAAGAGGTTCAACATCATTAATTATGTCATAATGATTAATTTCTCAAAATGGTACCGATGCTGAAGCAAAAGCTCACTGCCAGTTCGCTGTAATTTAGCCATCAAATAAACCTTGAAAGAACAAAAGAAGTCTTTAAAGTGAAATGTAAATGTTTAAAATTCTAGATCAGTCAGGGTGAGAGGAAATTAAAGCTGAAACGTGTTTCTTTGAGCTGTGATAACTGGTGTCCCCGCGGCTGGAAATCCAGATGGCTTTAAAACAGATTAGTGGATTGCAGTAAGTATCACCCCTGGCAGAGAATGCTCTGCATCCACGCCCCCACTTCCCACAAAATCAGCAAATACCTCTGCGTACAAACCCGCTGACACGTCCTGAACTCGCATCACCAAACCATAATTTCCATATAAATTACACATCTGGTAGCACATCACATAAAAGAAGGTGCTAAGTGTGTCAAATATATAAAATCATTGAACTATCAGGTCACTCCTTGGGCTAAGGAAACACAAGGCAATAGTTTTGGGTTGATGGTTTCTGTGATGGGTTACGTTGGTTTATCAAAGTTTTATCTTTAGTGACTTTAGCATTACTGTCCTTGATAAAGAGAGTTACTGTGATATAAATCACTGACATTTTATGATTTAGGTGCAAGGATATGGATTTATGATTCACTTTTTAGTTGAGTCTTTTTCCTAATTCATAAATAACACAGCATTTACAGTGAGAAATGACATGTGCAAGTCTTTCTGGTGTTTCCATTCAAGACTATCAGCTTGTTGTTTTTGACAATAATCCAATTTATATAAATGCTTGTGAAGATCCTTGACTATGAGCACTAGTGTTACTCAACATTAATGTCATCTAACAGTGATAACAATGGCATATTTGAAAATGCTTTCCTGTTGTCTAAACAATAAAGCAAATAGCCACATTTTTTTTAGAACATCAAGGGCAATCACACATTGTAAGTATATACAGCAAACTGCGAAATAATTATCAAACGCATTACTCCGAGTGGAGTATGGTGTTGGGGACATCAGTAACTGCTCCTGGCTACCACGACTGCGGGTTCAGTTTGGCAGACTAACTTTGGTAGTCAGAAATGTAAATATCCTATGTGTATAATGTATTGTATATGAATTGTATATAACTTTTCCTTTAGACTTCTTTTTTTTAGATTAGTTAAGATTAGATTCAGACATTCACCCCGTGATGTCCTCCACTCTGCTGTGCCAATTCCTGCTTTGTTGTTTAAAAAAGGCTTTACAGCAGAGCAGTGGGTCTTAGAGCTAAAAAGCTCTTTGCACATACATGTTGTTGTGGCTTTTTACTCTCTGCCGTTAGTTATACCCTTTCCCTTTTTGCTGTCTGATATAATGTAAAGAGACTCACAAAATAAATTCCATACTCCATTAAAGGAAATATAATAAGATAATTTAATAACTGGCCTTACTGAATATTTTTTCATCTGCCATGAGAGCTGGCATGATTTATTTTGAGTTACATATTCATATTCTGCACTAGCACTTACATTAATGAATTTCACTTGTCACCTCTGGCAGCACAATATGGATTTCTTTCAGAGAGCAACTCTCAATGGCAACATGCTCTGAATTTCATTATTCTACTAATTTTTAATTTTAGTTCTAATCAGCACAATATCAGAAGGCCACAGTGGTAAAGGTAAGCAAGATTAGAGTTTTTTTTCCCCCTCTCATGCTACTAGCATTTGGAAGTATTTATAACTACTTAGCCTGCCTTGTTCTAAGTTTTTATATGATTTCTAAATATTTTAGCTGTAAAAATCCAACTGAATGTATGTATTGTGTTATCTTTAGACTTTGGTTTTAATTACTTTAGTTATTCAGTTGAATCATGTCCATACATAAGTTAGTGATGCTCTTTTTGTCAACAGCATCACTAGCATGTGAACATGCAGAGTCAGATTCTGCAATTCTCCAAAGGTTGGAATGATACATTACTAGACAATGTTCAATACTTGGAATGCATTAGTGAAAGCATTGTGTGGTAACCACACTTAAAAAGGTCGTCTACCTCTCTGGGAAAGGGGATTCACTCACCACTGTATGCCTGAGTGCACTTATATTAAAAAGCAGATAAAGTGGAGGTGTCTTTTAAAAACAAGTCATAGCATAGTTTTAACACTAAATTAAAACACGTGTGCTTAAATTGTGCTGTTTGTGTAAAGCATATATTGTAGAAATATTAATCCTTCCTCTATATGTTTCCTAATTTTAAAGTTATGTAAGTGCAATATTTCATACCAGTCATTTTATAGATTCTTTACAGAATGAACCCCTTGCAATTTTCATGTTTTCATAATGTAAAGCACTTTGAATTGTCTTGTAAAATGTGTTATTTAAATAGACTTTACTTGCCAAACTTGCCCTTAAAATCAACAATGTAAATTGGAAAACCTCCCACATTTGCTGCTAAAACAGTATTCCAGCTGAGACAACGGGATACAGACTGTGATGTTTGGTACTGGGATAGTTCCTAAGGTCCTGTAGAGTGGTTTTCTAAAGGATATACCTTGTGCTTAGCTCATTTATATTTCTGTGTTGAAAGTTCTAATCTGGGAAATAAACTTAGAGCACTTTGCCTGAAATTCTACTTGAAACGACAGTTATGTTACAAACTTTAACCACTACAGCTACGTCTGAAGACCTGTGATCATTGGAGCAAGAAGCTGTTTATTTGTAATTGTCAATGAATCGAATTACAATCGCTCACTAGTCGGTACTGGGCAGCCTCTACAAATTAAGATGCTGCTGAACTATTTGAGAGCACAAGAAGCAAAGTAATAAAGTACAATGTGATTGTCTTGCGTTTGTAATAGAAGTTGGTGTGGTCTCCGTTCACAACAGTTAACCAATCTCAAAAGTTTAAATCTCAGCTCTCAGGTCTGGTGCAGCTCTCAGATTTCCATTTTGGCATCCAGCTTGGGAAAATGCCTCAAACCTTTTCCTTACTCTTTGAAGAATATGGAAATAAAAGGTTTTTTTTGTTTGTTTTTGTTTGCAGGACTCACCGTTCTTGTTGCTTGGAGGGGTGTGCTACTCATAAAAATGAGCCTTTCGGTGCTGCTTGCACTACTACCTTATTTGCTGAAATCGTACCTGATTTGTCGTTTTCTGCTTAGCAGTGCTGCTGGTAAGATGTTATCGCAGCGTCTTGTCTCATTCAGCTTGCAGCTGAATTTACCGATGTCATTCCGAAATTAATGTCACATCACAAAACCTGCATTGTATGAGTTGCTCTTGACAACTGTGCACAGGGCAAATGCAACAAGCAGGACTTCCAAAATTAGTTTTTTCTGGGTCTGTGCTCTGGCCTTCCCCTTCCGCCCACCTGTCATTTGTTGAATGGTAGCAGTGACCGTCACTCAAATGTTTTTTATTACAAATTATAGTTTGCTTGCAAAAGAAGCACAGTTTGAATCCAAATTGCATGGAACAAACAAAAAAATAAAGTCAGCTTATGTCCGGATCTAACAAACAACAAACAACAAAGGACTTTCCTGGTAGGAATACACCCTTTCTCAAGCAATATACGATGCTGAAATAACATCCTGTTATGGATTTTTTGCATTTTGACTTGTAAGTAATAAGGAGTCCAAAACCTTTGGAAACAAAGGACCATGTCTGGAGGTAAACAGTGCTTCCATGCATCACGCAGGGCTAAGGATAAGTCAATAAATTGATCTGGCAAAAAAAAAAAAATGCTAATGTGGCTTTATGACTCTACCATCACAGTTTGCATTTCTAGTCTTATTATGTATTTAAAACTAAAATTCTTTAGACATGGTTTTAAGTTGACATTGATTCTTTGACTGCTTAACTGCTAAAGGTATAAGAGGTATGTTTGTTATCAATTTATCTCACAAAGCTGAAGGACATTGCACAGCATGATGAGCCTCAAGTAAATATTGTACCCAAAGTCTTGGCTATGGATGAATGCAGAGATGGTAAAAACAGTTTCCCTTTGTGTCCTCGTACCAAGAGAACACGAAGGAAGACAACTTCTCATCTATTTAAGTATGATTTGACTGAGTCTTGCCAGCAGTTTCTCAAAGAAAGAAACTGATTTTATCTGCTAATGGGGGTTTCATATTGTGTATCTTAAATACAAATAGAAAAAAAAATGAACAAAGATGAACATTGATGTTCACAAATCTCACCATGCAAGTTCTGAATGCTTTATAATCACAGCAAGTTTGAGACTCTATGCAGTTTTAGTTGTGCTTGTAAATGTGGTTTAACATTATTGTTTACTATGTTTTCGCTGTGGTCCTAACCACAATATAGTTGCGGAAAAGTAATAGAAAAAAATTAAACTGCACACATAGTATATGAACTGCTCATTTAAACTGCATTTATGAACTTAAAATTTTAAAATGGAATCTTTTAGTATTTTTTTTAAATCCTTTTAGTTGTTTTATGTTTTTCAAAGATATGATTCATATTTTGTCTGGAAACCCCTGTATAATTTAAATTTAACACAATAGTACTGATTAAACAAGCCAATGTGCACTACATTTACAATTATTTTTTTTTGCAACAGCCTCGTAGACTTTCATCTAAAAACAACTTGCTGCTGTTTTGCTAGTCAAAAGAGCAATGGAACAATTTTGATTTTACTGTATAGAAAATGTTTTACTTCCTGCCTTTTAGGTGTGAAGAGTGAGAACAAATATAGTTTGTTCTGAATATGCCGTTTTTGATGCGACCAAAGCAGTTCAATTTTCTGAGAAAGTCCCACTTTACAATGTCTGTGTGTCAAAGCTTTAATAAGATGTTTGGAGCATGCAAATCGCACAGTGCAGTAGCTTTGCTGAGATGTTTTACTTAAAGTGGCTTAAGATGGGGTCATTAGCTTGGAGACCGCATTAGTCATGTTGTGTTGGGACTGAATAAGTGAAGATATGGCATGGTGAGTAAAACCTGAAGTTGAGATGTACATTCTGAGCTAACCATGGAAGAGAAATGGGACTGATGATGGATAGATCTACGTTTTGCAAATAGAAACAAAATCATGGGCCAGCACAGCTGAGGCAGTGGAGTCAGAGAATATGTAAAAATATTCATAGTTTTTCTACATCTCCAAAGCTGTGAATCTTTTGTAGGACATTTTCCTGTCTTAACTTCTTAGATGTGTGATGTATGTATTACCTTTCTGAGCTTTGATGTCTTGATAGTCAGCATTTTCAAAAGTGGCACTGAAACAAACCATCTTGAAAGAAGTGATTCATAAATAATCTGTCTTAAATCAGGGGTTTTGTAATTCTCCTTGTAGAATCCTGATGTTTTACTCATCTCAAAATGAAGCAGCCTCTAATATAAAAAATTGCCATTACCCTGGTGAACACCCAAGAAAGGGTTGAGGCTTTCTGATAATCTGCTTTGAAAATTTCTCATTCTTTATGATATTTTCCCCCATAACAATGATGTGTTTCTGCTTTTTAAGATCTATGTGCTTTTCCATAAATTACTTTTTATATCTTTCTGCTCTAATTAAAATTTTAATTAGCAAAGAGAGTCTTTGTGTTTCAATACTAAGCTGTTTACTGAGTGTTCCCAGCGTAGAACACATAAAAGGCAGCTGGGTTGCCTTTCTTCTTTCATTGCTCAAGGCTTATAGCGGGAGTTGGGAGCTGTTGCACCACATTCCTGTCGTTTTGTAAACACAACTTGATATGGAATGAAGCTTGAAACATTTGACTGTCCATGATAATGTATGACTCTGCTATTCCTCTCTCTTTTTTTAACCTTTATTGAGATTGTCTCCCAATCTGTTAAGAGATGTAGAAGTTATCTCGTAGATCATAGCTAATATAATGCTTTTTTTATTTTCATTTTTTTAAGAAATGTGATATACCTTGGCCCCCAAATTGAATATACATTTGAAGTTGTTAAAACTGAACTAAATTATTCTGAGCTACAAAAGGAATCTGAAAATACAAACGGGTTATGACTAGTAAAACCTGTATTCTATTTGTAAAAACCAAAATGTTTTTGATGGTTATATTAAATTTTGCATAGGCTTACAAAATTTAAATTGAACAAATCCTAGATTTTTTTTTTGTACATGATCTATTTTTAGTTAACAATCATACAGGTGAGTTTTAGCCAAATGAACTATTTTAGTTCGCAATCTAGAGTTAATCACAGCTCAGATTCCTTAAAAACAATGACTAGTTGGCTGAGGTGTTTTCATAAAAGCAGCTTATTCTTCTGAATACTCACCCCTATGAGAATGTTTGTGTAATTTGTGCTCTGCATTATGACACATGGCAGGCAGGTTATTGTCACTGTGTGTAGCTGTGTAGAATTTCAAGTTGTATCAGATGGAATAGGTTAGGGAAAGAGCTGGGTTCTGTAGCAGTGGAAGAGTTTACATATTTCTGTTTCTAAATAAGACGGATCATGTTATGCAATCTTGCAAACAGAAATATGTACAAGGATTTATTTTTTGCGAGTGGTGAGATGGTGTCAGATAAAGACAATTTCAATAAATTTCACAGATCTGCAAATGTTTTTTTTTTTCCTTTGACAGACAGTTGGAACATTATCATTATGCTCAGAGGTATTATTGGCAGCATTCTTGTAACACTGCTCATTTGCCCCAGCAGTGTTTTCACTCCATTTTGCAAATTGTTTCATCTCTTGTTCTGCTTTTATTCAATAATGGAGTGGAGCTCTCTTATTTTACAGCTGTCCACTCAACAATTTGAACATTTTTGTCATTATAAAATTGTTACGTTCTACTCTTATGTAGTAAAATCACAAGCACAAATTATAGTTCTATGTAAGGTCAATGGTTATATCCATGTAGCTATTTATGACCATATGATATCAATATGACTTTAATGCAGAGCCATAACAATTACAAAGATGAAGCATACAGCAGTTTAGTCAAATTAAATGACCAGTGGTACACAAAATCTATGGCATATATTTTAAATTGAAACTGAATTCAGCCTAGATGGTTTTAGTAAAATATCCCAGCAACGTGTTGTTCATTTGAATATGTTCATGAATGCAGTTCACTTTTTTGAGAACTTTCAACGGAACAATACATTTTTATTTATCTATTTTTTGTAAAATGAACTGATCTGATCCCAGCTTGTCCGAATTTCATTAGAAATTGAGATATGTTTTTATGTACTGGTTTGCACACAGCAAAAACATGTTTTCTGAAAAAAGTCAATAAAATTACTGGTCATCAGATGGTTCTATTTATTTGTCTAAAACTACTTTGTGAAAAGAATCAAAGCTCTCAACATCTCATCCATCACTATAGCAGTATCTTCCTTACCAGAATTGCTGCATCATGTTCCCCTGGACTTAAATTATTCTTTCATTTGTTGTTTGACATATTATTAGGGCTGAAACGATTCCTCGAGTGATTCGAGTACCTCGATTATTAAAATTCCTCGAGGAAAATTGACCTGCCTCGAAGCTTCGTTAATTTATGTTTTATCATTTAGCGCACTGTGTTTCAGCCGGAACATTATTTGCGTTGAGCGGAGCTCTGACTTCCGCCTCTGAGTTGTTGACGGAAGCTACGTGTTAGCGGCATAACGTCCAATCTTCAAGTTCGGCCCGCGGGGATTTTACTGATTGGTGATAATTCCGGGTTTTCATCGTTTTTGTGGGACCAATAAACATCCTTAAAATGACCGGCGCGATGCCGGGAGTTCGGCAGCCTTTCTGCTCCGGAGCTGCTGGTTGAATGGCGGGAAGAAGTTGAGGAGGATTTATACAGGTGAGCCGAGAGACTGAACACGGCGGGCGGCTGAGGGTTGATGCTTACAGGGTAAGAGCAGCTTTACGGACAAACCGCACAATAAACTTATATCATCCCGGTCTGAACAAACGGGAGGCGGAACATGGCTGGTAGATGAGTTTCTGAACGGAGGAGCCGTAAATATCCCGTATTGCTCCCCCGGACTACAAAAAAGTAACTGGTAGGGAAGCTCAAATGTGGAAAAAATAGACTGATGTTGATATCCGATAGTAACACTGGTGTTATGGAATATTTACCAATATTTTATTTCATAATTGTTTTTATCCGATTACTCAATTAATCGTAAGAAAAATCTATAGATTACTCGATTACTAAAATAATCGTTTACAACAGCCCTACATTTTATGGTGAGCATCTCCATTAACCAAGTAAAACCAAATGAAACCTATTTTGAAGCATTAACTATGCCCCTTCTGAGTTTTGAGCACACTAATAAGATTGAGACTCTTTGTCAGTTTTGAATAGAGAAACCGATTATGTAGTTTTGTCACACTGCCTTATTGGCCTGTAACTCCATTAATTAGTGATGAAAGGCATCAGGCAAAATAGGAGAAGAGAGCAAAGACTCTGGGCTTTCAGGCAGTGTTTACAAGACCTTTATGTGATTTATTATATCAGAGATAGGAATGATAATTTCTGAGAAGTTTGATTTTGTTGCACTGGCATGTCTTATGCACAACTTTTAAGACCTGTGATTGAGTGTTACAATTCACATTGTCATTGTTCAAGTCTCAAACTCTAGTGTGCAAGGGCTAGTTACTTACAACGTTTAGAAGTGTTTTTCCTTCAAAACACCTGAATTAAAAGGTTACATCATTTGCATTACTTTGTAAAATTTCATTTCATGTTGAGATGGATAAATAACCATTTGAGATGCAAATGAGATGCATCAAAAACTAGCATGGGAACCCCAAGAACTTAAAAAAATTGTTTTTTTTAACAGGTTAAACCTCAACGCCCAAGGGATTTAGAGGAGTTATGGTGTCATCGCCAATGCATCTTTTAGTTAAAAATCTTTGGGAAGAACATTGGAAACAGATTATATCTCCCTGACACAATTTGCAGCCTTATCACAACTTGATGGAGTTTGATAGATGTGGCATTTTGAAAATGTGTGACTCTGAGTGGTTGTAGTTTGCGAATTGAAAGTACTTCCGACGTGCAGATGTCACAGAGGCCCAGGCTCCATTCAGTAGGCTTGTAAAGGTAACCATGAGAAGTAAGCAGTTCATATAGCAATATACACTTCATGTACATGTATACCGCTAGATGAAGTTTACAAAAAATATGACTATTAACTCTCTTGACTCACTCTTTTAACTCAATCAGAGGCCCGAATTATGATGCCATGACTTATGTTCTCTATTGCCCATTCTGGTTACGGCTCATTCCAAACAAAATCGACTTGATGGTCTGCCTGTGTCCTACATTACAGGACAGTCTATTCCTTCCGGATGCTTAACTTGGTGATTAACTCTTTTTGTTACGAAGTCTATTGCCCTATTTTACCATGTTAGCAACGTGAAGGACAAAGAAAGTTGCTTGTAATGAGATACTAACAGTTCTGGCCTAGGCTAGATGATCCTGCAAATAATATGCTTGAGTAGGAGGGCTAATGCAGATGCTTGTAATTTATGCTAATTAAGAATATTTACATTTTTATTACAGCAATGAACTTTTCCAATTATTATTAGCATGAGGTTGCTGTCGCTGGTGTCATTTCTAATTAAATATGCAGTATTAACTTTTTTCATTTTTGGTCATTTTTCTCCTGAAAGTCAGGAATAAGACATTTTCAGTGTCCATAAATTTGTGAAAGCCTGATCTACTTTAGCTGTCAACATACATATTGCAAAGTTAATGTTGCTCTGCTTGCACGGTCTGTTCAGACTTCATTATTTATTGCACATGACATGCTATTTTCTTGATGTTACACATCAAAAGATGCTGAAGTTTTGCACATATTTTTACACATGGAATTATAAGGAGGAAAAATGCTACAAAACATCCCTTAAGGAATAAAATATAACTAACACCTTTTCAAAGGATAAATATGAGTTACTGGGGCAACAGAGAAACTGCAATGAAAGTAAATCAAGGAATCAGTAATTCCAAGGTTAATGTTTATTTAAAAAATGAGTTTCTAAATCCAGTTACTCATTCCTTAAAATGTGAAAGTGACAAAATGACTCCACATTCAACTATACTCCTACAATGCTTCACAGATTTATGTTTCAACTTGTCATCAAGGTAAAATAAAAAAAAATAAAAAGATTTTGAACTTTCTTCTCAAAGCTAACAAAACATTTGTTTTGTTAGAGATTTGTTAGAGATTTCTCTGAGCAATCTGCTTTATATTGGTAACGTATATTGATCACATGAGACTCAGAACTGTTTAAAAATGCTGTGATATCTCCAGCTTACTGTCTGAGTTGCCCGTAGAATGTAGAACTCCCTAATCCGGCATACGGAGCAAAGCGAGAAGGTGATAAATGTTGTTTTTATTTGCTGCGAGGAGAGATGGAGGGGAGAGATCACAGGATACAAGAAACAAGACACACTATCACAGCTGAGACAAAAGAGACAGAACCTGAGGGACGTGTTTCAGAGCGCAGGGCTGCTGCTTTTCATCGCACGTAGAGGGAGTGTTGTGTGCTCAAATGATCCGTCTGATCTTTGTAAGAGTATGAGGAATGGAGGATTATTGAGGACATTTGGTTCATAAGGTTGAATCTGGCAATGTGACATTTAATTTGGGGTTTCATTCTATGAATCTTACATATATGCAGTTCCACTAGCATTCAACTTTTACAATCTTCCTGTTGCTTCTCAGGCATGCATTTGAGAAAAAAAACAAAAACAAACGGGAAAAAAAATGAAATTGCAGTCATTAGAAAATATTGTTGGCATATATGTGTGTTGTCTGAATCATAGAGGTATAGGTACAAATTCACCCTGTGAATGTTCCTGCAGTTGCTCAATATTGTCCGACATTAGCTCATTTTACAGCAGCTTGACTTCCCTCTCTTGCATGCAGCTTCTTTCTCGCCTGTAGGCATTATTGATGCACACGCTTTCTTTAGAATCTGAGGTTCTCAGATCATTTTATTCGGCCAAAATCAAGAGTTAGATATTTTGGCTGGCCTCTTCTTTTGCTCAGGGATGCAATTCTTATATTCACATACATGCCACAGAAGCATTAAGCTGTGTTAAGGTGCTCCTTTGTTCTAAAGATGCCAGCAGGTGTTAAATTATGAGAGCAAGCTCCCAATGTTCAACAGTGAACCTGTTGGTGATGCACTGATATGTTTCTACTAAGGAACCATTTTGAAAGTACTCTGCACAAGTTTTTGAGGATATTAAAACTATCACTGGAATTTCTTTTAACCATAATGTTTGAAGTTCAAGAGGTATGTGTTTACTTGTTGAAAGTAGATTGTTGATACTTACGCATTTTACTTGGAGTTAAGCTCATAACACAGCAATAATGTTTTTTTTTTTTTCTTAAATTCATAGATACAATTATTAGTACCACAGCTGTCAATTTTTTTATTTTTTAATTTTTTACCACAAATGTGTTCAGACAGTGTGGTTATTCTATTGCAGTAAAGGATGAATCAATGTTGAGTCTTTTTAAAACTCTGTTCATATACCACACCTGTATGTTATGTGTAATGGGTGCTTAATAGAGATGTAGTGAAGTGTATGATGGTAGTAACTCAAAACTACCAGAGAAACTCCCATTACTTATGGGGCAGAGTTAACAAGTGGAGATGGGCTTATTTGGAGCAACAGCATAGTCTGATGCCAGCATCTTCCAGGTGTCTTTTGTTTAGTTGTTGGTGGAAAAAATGGAGCATCCCCACCAACCACTCGCATATGAAAGAGGGCTCTTTAAAATACATAATGTATATACTTAACCTTCCACCTCATTTACTGAGCACAAAGGAACACGTTGCCAGTTTCCTCTATGACACACAAGCTGGCACTTGAAAAGAAATCTGCTTCATGATTTAGCAAAGAGGGAGCGATGAGAGATGCAGAGAGGCAAAGAGAATAAGAAAAGAAAGAGACTGATCAGTGAGTGGGAGGAACTGTAAGTCTGCTTCAGGCTATGGATTTTTACCATGTGGGAGCCACCATTTGGGTTCTTTTTTTGCACTACAGTGTAATGTTCTGTCAGATGTCACCCTACAAACGCTGCGTTTCTCTGGTATGCTAACCTCTCCCACTCTCACTAACGACCGCCCAAAAAGAAAATACACTATTTCCATTTCACAATTTTTTTTTTATGCAAAAAAACATAAACATTTTCAGCACCTGTTGATAATTTAAAGTTCTGCGTTGAAACATCCTGTTTTGCTACCAGTATGTGCTATACTTGTAAAAAAGGATCATTCTCATCACTCCTGTCCTCCTCCAAGCAATACATTTCTTTCATGTCTATTTTACATCCCTTCCTCATGTCTCTCTGCTCCTCTGCTTCCTCCAGAGACAGCCAGTTTCTGTTCCTGTTTCACTGTTTCAAACTCTCGACGTCAACATTCAAGGCTCGAAGAGTCCTCTGCCTCGGTGCTAATGACCGGTTTTGTCTTGCGCTATGTTCCTGTGTGTTTATGGACTCTGTTTTAGTGTGCCTTAACCTCGCTTCTAATCTTTCACCTGACATTTAATCCCTCCACGCAGGAAAGCCAGGATTTGCAGAGAATACCGTAATTATGTTTCGTCATAAGGAAAACGCAGTTGCAGTATTTCTCTCTTGCTTGTTGATTGGACCTTAATGTACTTATTTTTACCAAAATAAAATGATTAAACCATGAGGACTTTATTTTATTTGCAGAAATAAGCCTGAAGCCATTTCACATGCAACACATACTGTTACGTAAGTGTTTCTGGCATCATGTCTCATGTTGGTCTTAAAAAAGAACCCAAATATGACGGCATGCTCTTACTGAACATTTCTCATCTGTGCTTTGAGTTCCAGCACTGCAAGGTTGTGAACAAAACCTTTTGCATTCTTTAGTGCAAGATCAGTGTCTGTCTGGAGGCCAAACTTACTGCCATATGCACTGGCCTCTATCACAGTCCCTCTAATCTTATTAATTGCTCTTCCTGAACTCCATCAAATGCAATCTGTATTGTATTTGTCGCAAGAATTTAGGTTTGTGACTGTTATCCATATTGGTTTTAAAGAAAGGGTCCTCTATTATTAATAACAACAAAGGTTTATCTCTGCCTTTAAGTCTTTTTAGCAAGTACTGGAGCACAAGACAATGTATTTGCCAAATTTCTTGATTATTTTTGAGATTTTAAAATGTAGCTTTTTTCCCCCTCTTATTTATAGTGTCAAAAAGGGATTTATCAGGCAAACAAAATGACTGGCAACTTGCTCCCATGTTTTTATTGCGTTTAGTGCAAATGGCATTAATGTTAGAATGGTGAAGAAAGTGGAAAATTATAAAGAGTATTTAAGATTCATTCATCATGGTATGCCAAATGCTTGAAGAGTTGAAAAGCAAAGTATGACTCTTGTTTAATAATTTCATCTTATAATTATGTACCCACTAAGTCCAATTCTTAAGGCATCACCATTAACCCTGCAGCAGTCTCAGAATGACTGAGAAGGAGGGCTGCAACTGTCTCAGACTGCGTGCAATTCCCAGAACTACTCAAAACAATCCCTCAAAAGCATGGGGTCAGTGTGACCCCACTGGAGCATGGAGTCTTAATGATCCCATCTGTTAAGACTGCAGAAGGTATGGGTATGGGGAAAAAAAACTGATAATCATTCTTATTGATAATCAGTTCAACCAGATAAGATATGGTTGTACTTTTTAAATTTCCTATTTCTGTCTTGGTGGGGCTCAGACATTGGAGTTCTTCATTCATAATCTACCTTAGACAAGATTAGACAAGTGTCTGTTTTACACAGCAGGCTGAATACGCACATAGAGAATTTTTATGTATTCTTTTCATCTGTTTGTCCTTGTGGAGTTAAGTCTCAACAGTCAATACAGTGAAAGTTTGAAAGATAACCTTTATAACATCACCGGGTGTTATAAATTCATTGTCTTAATCCGATTTGCTTTTTATGCAACTATCGCTACTACATCCTTATTCTTCCTTCTTTCCTTCTTCCTTATTTTTGAAGAATGGCGCCTTATTCCTTTAGTAGATCCAGAGAGGCTTGTAGAATCTGTTACATTGAGGGCAAATACTGCTCTGGGGAGATGTGGTGGCCTAAAATGTTCTTGAGACTTTTATTTCAATGATTTGTCACTCATCTGTGTTTGTTCTAAAATGTCCCCTGTGGTGTGCATCAGAGAATGACAAATGGAAAGGCTGCACACTTGTAGGCAAAGCAACTGATTTTTTTGGGTGCAATTCCCTGAGGATCCCCTATGTTGAATAGATTGATGCTTCTTGAAATGTCTGTAATATATCCCTACCTTTAGAAAGACAGTCTGTAGCATTTGCAAGTTGGCTTTGTTACAAGTAGTTTTGGAATAAAATACTATGTTTAGGTTTCAGGAATGTTGTCTTGTTTTTGGCTGTATGTATGGAAGATAAAACATCTTGTTAAATAGGAGAAACTCCAAGCCAAACTACTAAGGGGACAGTCCAGCTGGCTGAGCTGACCACATGAAGTCACAGAATGTGTGCTTGAAATCTGTAGTTCGCTGCAGTCACAAACCATCAAAATGGCTTTGTAGCTCTTTCCATACTTGCAGATGTCAGTAGATTTAGCTTTTCGTCTGACCTTGAATTTCTTTAAGTCAGTGTTGTTTTTGGAAGTATTTTAAACGACTTCATGTTGTCAGACAGGTTCTGTATAAATGATGTCTCTATTCTACATTTTTGACAGCTTTGCAAAAACTGTCATTAATTGCAGTTAATGAGCTGTTTCCTCAATTCTCATGTGAAAACTGCATTTTGCAGTTGCTTAGGTTATCTTGGCTTAATGGTAAAGGTCTATTTGTATACCCTGTAGCATGTAGATGAGAAAACGTGTAAGGAATGTATATAGGGGAGAAATATGTTTTGTTCCCACATTGTATATCTCTATGCTGTGTTCATTTCTGTGGTGCATCTGGATCAGTAAAGGAAGTAATTGGACTTCTGTCACCTATTGCCAACTATAATAGCTGGTTAACAATGACATTAAATGTAGACTTCTATGCTTCACTCCCAATTGCTGTTTGATTTTCTAGTTAAATATCAAAAACATATGGACAAAAGAAAAAGCAATTATGCATATTGCATACTTTTAACACGTCAAAACAATTGTTACAATTATGTGCAAGGTAGTATGTCGCCATGACTGTACTCTGAGTGTAAGACGGTGTATAATCTCTTGTTTTTTTTATATTCAGGTTGATTAACATTGTATTTAATGGAGGAAAAACATCCCCACTATAAGGGCAGAAAACCTTTGTTTTAATTGATTTCAATATGAGAGCAGTTCATCGTTATTCTGCCCTCTGAGATAATTTCTGACAATCTCATTAAACTACCTTATAATTCTAAGCATGCCTTGATTCCGTTACAACGTGTCCTTCCATATTTTGCTGTGTTTAGGTTTACTACTGTGAGTGGAGTGAGAGGTTCTCTGATTTATTAACATTTTTCATCAACTCCCTTGACATTGTGACTTAATTGAGTGCTTCTGCCATGGTGAACTAAGGGATATGACATTAATAAATTGTGTGGAAAACCCAAGCAACCACAATGAGCTTGAGTGTTACAGAATAAATAAATATTAAGTATGGTGGTATACAGGATAGCTGAATGTGTAAAGTAGGGGTTATTCATTATTTAGGTATGAATTAAGCTAGGCTCTGTCCCTCAGAATTCTTTCACTCTTTAACATCTTGATGCCAGCAACAATCAGCATTCGGCAGGCTCTTAGTTTCTAATATACTAATGGCGTTTTTCATCCGTAAACATCGTGTACTGGCCATCTGGTAAAATCCCACTTGGCCATGCTGAAGTTTATTCAGTGAGAATTGTGTTTGAGGTGTGAGATGTTGTCAAATCTGCCTACTGGAATGTGTTGCTTGTTTTTCTGTTAAATGATACACACCACTGACTTTACCAGAGTAGAAACTGTTTACCTGATGAACTCTTCTAGACAAATGTTAATATGTCCATAACTGAGATTCCACTGTGTACTTTAATAACGTATCCAATAGAAATCTGTGGCTTTTTATAGGTTTTATGCTGCTACAAATGACATTCAATTCCCACAAGCTGTGACCCAGCAGGAGGTCTGGCAGACCTGCTGCACTTTGAAGCCTTGCATATTTTTGAAGGTCTGTTACACTTCCCTCTGTCCTCCTGTCTGACAGTCTCCAGCTCACGCAGACACTACCTCCACCATCACAACAGCCACAGGGGTCCTAGATTACAGTGACCTACATGTGGTGCATGGTATCGAACTGGGTTACAGCTAATCAACTCTATGTCCATACGCATTGTAAATGTGGCGATGTGAGGACAAAAGATGAGGCACATTGGGTGTATATCAGCTGGTTGGCCACTGTCTGGTTGTGACAGTGGCCATCTTTGAGTTAAATTATCAGCACAGAGCAGTTGTAATATTTTAAGAAACAAGTGGGAGGTAGTGAGCTGGTTTGCAAAAAATGCAAAGCATTGCAAAAGTAGTCATAACTTTTTTTCATATTTTGTATTATTACAAGCAAAGTATTTTTTAGATTTTTTTTTGTGATGGACTGGAAAAAAAGTATCACATTAATCTGAAATAGAGCAGTGAGCAGTGGAAACAAGACCACATTTTACTGTAAATCGTTTTGGGTATGTCTCTACCATATTTACACATCTTGAGTAAAGCATTTTTGTCCTTTCTTCTTTACAAAATAGCTCAAGCTGAAGCTTTGAATAGCTTTTTTAAAGGGGCAGTAGTATATCAAATCTACTATTTTGAGATGTGGTGTTTATCATGTTAAAAAGTTATTCCCTCACCAAAAACATACCTGGAGTGTTGCCTTGATTTTTTTTTCATGCCTGTTGGAGAAATCCTTTAATCTCTGGTGGCAACCATTCAGCTGTGCAAAACACCTGTGAGGACCAAGCTTCCGAGCTTCCATGCGACAAAGCAGCCATCCTCCATTCAGCTCCTGCAGGTTAGCCAGTATCAATTAGCAAACACCTGGTGGAACTGTGCATCTGATTATACGAGCTAATTCTCAGCTAGTAAAAACATTGTTAAAGGGTTAATAGAAGAGCAATGTTGTGATGACTTCCTGAAGGTGGAGTTTCAGAAAGAACAGGAGTTTTTAAAGAGACAGAGGCCGTACTGCAAAGTGTTAAATTACAAAATCAAATTTATTATAAGTCATATTTGATGTATGCTGCATTTTTATAACACCTGAAGGTTATATAATATCACTTTATTGTGCTATAATATGACACTATACCTAGAAAATACATAGTACGGCCCCTTTGTCATGCAACACATTCTCAATTAGATTTCTGTCAGAACTTTGACTGGACCATTCTGATGTGTGCCATTCCTATAAACCATTCTGTTAGAGCCCTTGGGTGTATAGGGTTGCTCTCATACTGAAAAGTGACCCTCCTGCCACAACAGTCTCACGTTTTTTGCAGCTTCTGTTTTTTGTTTGTTTTGTTTTCCTCTGGATTGCCCTGGATATTTTTCTGTCCCTTTTCCAAGAACACTTACTTGCTCCCCTGTTGTAGAGTAATAGAAGTCCACCGAGCATGATGCAGCCATTACCATGCACATTTATCTTTTCAGATCTGTAGTTGTAAAAGAAAAAAAATGTTTTCCTGTTCCACATGTATGCAACACTTGGTGTGTCTATTGTGTAAACTTCCAAGAGAATACAGGGTAGTTTACAGCTATGATATGCCAATATGTCAAAAAGCAATAAGTAATATTCATTCTTAAGGCATCATACCTAAGTGGCACATACCTGATATGATAAACTATGGAACATATTGTGCCTATCTTGATTCCAATCATGCATTGACTTTCAATGTTATGCAAACTTTGTATTGGTATGTAAAGGAAAAAAAAAGTAAAAAAGCAGGGCAGCAGTTTCCAGCTGTAATGTTATTTAATCCCAAAGGAGTTGGTTTTGCAAGGCCTGAAAACTCATTATTGGTGTCCTAGATATTTACATTATTAACCCTTTCACTGGCATTTTGTACACATATAAGCTCCACGTGTAGCATGGATAAATTACGTTCTCCACACAAGCTTCTGATCCAGATTTCAGCTTTTTCCTAACACCAGACTGACATTACATTCGCAATACAAGTGTAACATACTTTCTTCTATTCCACTAAGTTTTTTTTTTTGTTTTTTTTTCTCCTGAAAAGCAAAGTGTCCAAATGTAAATGAAACGGATGGCTTAAATTAAATGAGGAAATAGAGAAATTAGATTGGGAATTGGATTTCACTTATTTCACTTTATTTTTTATAAATTAACATCACACACAAAAAAAACAACAAAATATTTTACAAACCCGCAATTTACCTAAAAAGGGACAGGTTGGAGCCAATACTTAAGCTTGCATACCCTCTCAGATCACTCAGTTTTAGTAACTATGAGATAGTGTGTTATTTGCAAAAAATATTGTTCTCTCTGAAGGAACCTGCTATGTGTAGATGCATTTATAAAAGTAGAAAACATTAAGACATCAAAGCTTATACCCTCTATTTTGTCATCATAAGCACACACTATCCCTACTTACTTGCCATTCATCATAGCTTTGCTGGTTTGCAGGGATTTTGTCACTTGCACTAAAGCACATCAGCTAATTTGAGAGCAGAAGCAAAGGAGCTGTCTACACAAGGAAACTTGTCTGCAGTAATAGACAACATGATCACAATGCCACGTCACCGACACCATCTTCCATGCAGAAAACAGTAGGAGTTTTGCAACCTCTGTAAACAATGTTGTTTTAACCTCTCCAGAATAGCAAATTGAAGTAATTGAAATCAACCTGACAAACACTTGCGATAGTGTGGTGAGGTAATAAAAGTGGTGGCTGGTAGTCCACTCTGGTTGCAAACATCTTAATAGAGGAACACTACATGGTGATACAAACTTGGCAAGCTCTTACCAAAAAGATTACTTTGGCTGATTCAGTTTGAAAAAGTTTGACTAAAACTGTCAGTACATCTTTCTATGTGACATTTGGTTTTAAGTTGTCTTTCTGTGTTTGTAACTAAAAGTGCATATGCTTGACTGCACCTTTTAAACAAAGGTAGAGTGGGGCCTTCCGACAGGCAATAAACATGCAAATGAGAATGCAACACCAATATGAGGTTATATCCAGATTACAATACAATGAACAGTTTAACAACTGTTAACAGCTTGTCAGTTAAAATAAATCTTCAGTTATTAAGAACATGTTGTCTGACCTTCGTGTTTTTTCCCACGATCAGACAACCCTTTTTGTTGAAACCACTAATCGTTCATATTAGAGGCCAATATGATTCCAAAGAAACGTATTGTCTCCAGTATTGCAGTTTGAAAAACAGAGCATGCTATTATATTTATTTCATAACCAGATAGGTTTGCTGCACTATTAACTTTGTCTTTTTTTCCCCCTTTTATTCCATGAAACGTGATATCTGTGGACAAATGGGATTTTTAAATTTGAGTTTCAAAATAAACAATAATTAAATAACTTGCAGATTCAAAGGGCTGCACAGTGGCACAGTTGGGTGAGCTGTTGCCTTGCAGCAAGAAGGTTCTAGGTTTGATTCCTGGCCCGGGTCTTTCTGCATGGAGTTTGCATGTTCTCCCTGTGCATGCGTGGGTTTTCTCCGGGTACTCCGGTTTCCTCCCATAGTCCAAAAACATGACTGTCAGGTTAATTGGTCTGTCTAAATTGTCCCTGGGTGTGAGTGTGTGTGTGCATGGTTGTTTGTCCTGTGTGTCTCTGTGTTGCCCTGTGACAGACTGGCGACCTTTCCAGGGTGAACCCACCTCTCGCCCGAAATGTTAGCTGGAGATGGGCACCAGCAACCCTCCTGACCCCACTAAGGGACAAGGGTGTAAAGAAAATGGATGGATGGATGGATGGATGGATGGGTGGATGGATTGCAGATGCAAGTTTCACAATGCACTGGGCAATCCATCTCAGGGGATTAAACTTCACAGGTACTTCATTATTACATGTGCCCACACATCCACATATTCCTGCATAACCTAGAGTACCTTAAAAATCATCATACAGCTTATCATTCTCAGAAACCCATCCAACTCTTGTAATTAAACTCCAAACTGTCTCTCAATTTAGCAGGTTTGAGCTGAATTGAGAGCACTTTTCCTTTACTGTGATCTGACATGAGAATCTAACATGATAAACTAGAGTAAAAATACCAACTGCATAGTTTTGTGGTATTGCATTTACACTAAAAAATGTAACTAGTTTTTGTGATGTGTGAATTGCTTTCATTTACTAAAAATATTAATTCCCGCAGATGCTACAATAACGTAACCCAATTTTTACAGTTCTATATGTATGTGGTTTACTTTTTCCACTAACTTCATCAAAAGGTTTGAATAAAACAATATTAAACTTTGTAGTAGTTTTTAAGGTTTTTTTTATTTGAACCAAAATTGTTTTCTGGAGCCACTTTCCTGTCCCATTGTTTGTCCAAATCACATTACCAGGGTTGAAATCTGCCACTACAACTTTTACCATACACCTAAAGCTGGAGGATGCTAATTTTTTCTTACTACTAAGAAATAGTCCCATGTTACTTGGTACTTTGTTTTAGGCCTCCCAAGGTTTGCACTCCTTATTCACATTTTTTGTGCTTTCAATTACACATAGTTTGCTTTTGGAAACACATTGAAATCCAGCCACACATCTTAAATATTACAGTGTCTTATAGTGTCTACATTATAAGACACTGTAAGAGATGGATTTGCAAGTTAGTAAACTTGCAAAGTTTACTAAATTGTTTATTTCTGAAAGTTTATTTCTGAAAAGAAAAACTAAAACAATAGCAACTCTATGGTACTTATATGGTTAATACAAGTACCATAGTAACCTCACTACGCATAGTAACCCATAGTATTGCAGGCTTTAATAACAAAAATGTTAATTTGAGCAAACTTTCTCTGAGTAGAAATGATCTTGATTCAGTTTGAGCGTAACCACCGCCAGATGATTTGTCTGACAAATTTCAGATTGTTTCTGTTGCACTAAATCCATATTGTTAAGATTAACTACACAAACTATGAAACTTAATTGTTGCAGAATTATTGGATGTATGCTTACTGCTGAAAATCATGACTTTTGAAAGAAATTGGGTATAGCTGTTTGTTCAGTTTGAGGCGTCGGTACTTTTGCTTCAAACCATGACTGTTATTAATAACTGATAAATACTGAATTGGTCTGATTTCATTGTTATCATTGTACTCTGGACTCTGCTATTGTGGTACAGACAGACCCCTCTTTGTATTACGGAGCATAATCTCCTGTATCTGAATGATCTGGTTCCAGACCCCACAGCTAAAAGTCTGGATAATATAAAAGGTTCTTCTGATACCAGGAGTTGGCCTACTTCTACTACTGCAGTAATTTATTGATGCATACAATTATTGTAATTATATTAATAAATCCAAGGCACCTTTTCTGAATTCTGTGCTTGTAGGAGCCTTCGAAAGACCCTGTGTACATCAGAGCATCAGGCAAGTCTACCGTGTGAGACCCACCTTCCAAGACATGTCTTAATTTGCAACAATATTGACGTACAGAGCTTTCCTGGCTTTGTAGCCATGTCTTGCATACTTCCGCTTTTGCTATGGCTCTATCTGATGCAGATCATGTCACATCGACACAGAACATCTTGCATAGACAGAATACAACGCATCAAAGGATCCCTCTGAAAAAAAGAGATGGATTTGCAGCAGCTACATGAGAAGGATACACCTCTTCCCTCTAAGAATGCAAGCAGGTGTTAAAGCATTTGCAGGGTTTTTGCTCTGTTCTGTCTCGTGCACTGCTTCACTGAGCTAATGTAGGTCCCATCTCTTGTGAATTAAGTTTACCGGAAGAGCGGTGCATGAATAGTGTGGAGTGTGGGATCTAAGAGCAGAGAAGTTTTAGGAGCTTAGTCTCTGAATTTTTCTCATACACTTCTCAATCTCTGCTTAGCTTGAGCCATAATCAGCATTGAATAACTATGGAATATGAACAAATACATGCTAATTATTGTCTTTATCAAAGAGCTGCAAGCAAACTTTTTTTTCTCTTGGTATCTGGTATGATTATGTGGATAAATATGTATAAAACAATATCTATCTCTGCAGTACAGAGCAACCACATTCCTGCTGTGAACAAAGCATAGCATGTATAGTTACTGCTATAAATAGAATTCCCTCATTTTCTTCTGTCATGCATATCTCCACTCTCCTCTTTTCTCTGTATAATCTTACTCATCCACATTGGGGCATTTTTCAGTTTCTCAAGAGTGTAAAAAACCCGTCTGTGTTAAATGTGTTTATCTTCTTAAGTGAGAGAAGGAAATGATTTGTGGCTCTAGATGTAACAGATCTAATCAATGAAGATGCGAGGGGTTGCGAAAGGGGTGTGAACCAACAATGAGAGTGGTAATGAAACAACTTTCCATGGATGAAAGCCGAATTTGTTGGTCACATGTTACAAAGTAACAACAACTATTGTGACATTATCCTTCTTTTGGTTGTTGAAGTACCTGAGAAATCTATTAATACCGTTAAGCTTTACCGTTAAACATTTGTCATGTTGCAACCATAAAATTCAGTTTACTTTCATGGGATTTTATGTGACACCGCATTAGGTAGTGCACTGTTCCTCAGTCAATGAAAAGATAGTTGGTGTCCACATTTTCTTACACCTGAAAAGTGTACTGTGCATTTCTGTCAACTTGAGACAATACCTTTTGGAACCTAACTTTTCTGCCATTGTAGCTGCAAGTCTTTTGAAATATGTCTCTGCCACTTTTACACATCAGGAAACGAAGATGTTTCAAAATAGTTCAAGTTTTGTTACATTGGATTAAAGGCCTCTGAATATATATTTTAAAGTGCATTGATGTCAGTCATTTCGTAGCAATCCTGGCTGTATGTTACGGGTTGTTATCCCACTGGATAGACGAACCTCCACCATTTAACATGATTTTCCTCTTGGATTGCTCTCTATTTAGCACTGTGCATCTTCCCACCAACTCTGTCCAGTTTTTTGGTCTCTGCAAAAGTAAAACGACCCCACAACAGCATGAACCCGCAACCATGTTTCACTATGTGGGTGGTGTTTTCAGGTGATTTTGTTTTTTGCATTCCATGTTTGTTTTCCACCACCTGTTCACTTTTTGCTTGCAGACCAAAATAGTTTTGTGCCTCCTGTTAACATGAAGTTTTATGACCTTTTTTTATTTTTTAACAATGACTTTCTTTTAACCACTTTTCCCTGAGGACCGGATCTCCGAAATGCACTATTAATCATTCCTTAAAACATTTGAAAAATCTGTCTCCAGATACTTCTTGGCCCACTCTAGATGCGTGTGTGTCTTATTCAGTAGTGGTTGGGCTTCAGCATTCCTTAGCTTGGCCGTGTCTCTGAGCACTGAACATCTTGTATTTCTAAGTACTTCAGTGAGGTTGTAGTTATGGAATATAATAGAACTGAAAGATAATGAGTTCCTGGTTGCTTTTTCTGATTTAATTCCCCGTCGTTGGGTGATGCACTAGAATAATCCTTATGTATGAAGAAAAAATATGTATTAACGACTTTGAAGAGTTATATGTGCATTTAATGAAGCTTAAGTGATTAGTGCAAATGATTTTAATGAGCAAAGATGGGACATTTAGACATCTCTAAATCTGCAAATTAAAAGTGATTAAAACAAATTATGTTCATTGTTAACAGGTAGGAACCATTCAATCCACAGTGAATATCTCAGATGGTGTTCAGTTGGCATGAAAAGTAAATCTGATAGAGTAATAATTATTCATCCTTAAATTGTTTTGTTTCCTAGAATGTGATCTTTGGTTCCCTCTGTGACCTAACTCATTTTAGAGATGTATCTGTAGTGAAAAAAACATAGGATAGAGCATTTAGATTAAATGAATTCCCTATAATAGGACTGCACAGGAGTAAAAATAAATGATGCATGTATTGTCATAGTCGGTATGATATTGATTAACCCTTTTCACCCTGTTCACCTAGTCTTATCAGGTGGATTCTTCTGCTCTTTCTTTCCCCACTTCCCCAAATTCCCTAGTGGGTATTTTGAATTTATGAAAATTGACTCTCCGTCTTTTTCAGCAGATGTTGCTGCTTGGCAGAAAGAAGCGCTTCATTAGTTATTTAAATCAGAATAGCCTGGGACTGTGTATCAGGCACTAAATTAATCTGATGTATGGCAAGAGAAAAACAGAGCTATTAGTGAAGAAACAAAAGCACAACGTCAGGGCTGGGGGATTTTTCTGCTTCTTGCTGTTAACCATTGCTGCAACATGTCAGGATGTCAGCAAGAGATGCCAGTGCATTTTTTTTCCCCAAAGCCCTGGAAAATGTATGCTGTCAACAGTAAGAGCTGAATAGAATTCACAAAAAGTCAGTCTTGGCTTGAAGTTATCATACGTATTGCGACTATAGTGTATAAAAATGCCCTGTCCAATAGAATGTATATTTTGTAAATCTAAATGGGACCAGGCTCCTGAAGTGAACAACCTCCATTCAGATGATTATGTGACTGCAGTCCAGCATAGTTGGAAATATTTACATGGTATCTAAATTCATGCATGATGGCCATTTATTTTGTAAGCAATTTTCTTAATTCTCAATGACAATTTTTCCCCTTTACCAATTTAAAATGTCAATTTCCCATTTCCTCTCTTATATGATTTGCTATTAACATAATTTAAACAGCTTTTCACTTAGGCTTTCATCTTAGAAATGTTTTTATATTTGGAACAGAGGTGACATCAAGAGGTGTGTGTAAGAGGAATGCCTGAAACATATTTATTGTTGTAAAATAAATCAAAATTGATTAGACTATAATCATTGTAATCATAACTATAGCATCTTATGTTGGCAGTTTGATTAGCATAAACAACTATACACATCTCAGTTATGTTGTCCCTTACTTTAACTTTCAAAAGCCTGTCATTATTTACAAATCCAGTTCATTTTTTTTAAGTTAGAAAGCTCAGAAGTATAAATCAGCAGTTTTTCTTGGGTACCGTCAGTTCGATTCGGTGTCGTCTAAAGACAGCTGTGGGTCAATTTGCCCAGAAACATGTATGAATTGACATCCTGGGGAAGATGACTCTTTTTTTATACTTGACATTTTAGGTACAAGACAACTATAAAGCTGCAAGCAGAAAAATGTGAAGGAGGGAAATAATTATTCAACATGTCTCCATATAAAAGGTGTAATTTTAGCCACTTATGGTCTTTCTGCTTCTTCTAAATCCATTTTTAAACACTTCATTGACAAAAAGATGAAACTGGATATAGCTAAATATTCGTTTTTTTTCTTCCTCGGGCACATCAAAGAGTGGTGCTATTAGTGTGATATGTTAGTACTTATGTGTGGTACGTTCACTCTCTGGAAGTAGATGCGATTTTTGAGATTCCAACTTGATGGTCTCCTGTCAAGGCAGGTCAAGCAAAAAGGCAGTTAACAGTCAGTAGACTATTCCTCGGTACATCTCCAGCTTACATGAGCAGACTTCCGCATCAGCATTGGTGGAAAGTAGCATCTCACTGAATATGTACCACAATCAGTTTTTATGTGTTTTCATGCATGTCAAAGCTGAGGGTACAGAAAATGCAGAGACGGACTGAAGTCCCCCCGACTTCCTTCTCTTCTGTTTGTCCATATCCAAGTTCCTATATGCCATCTTTCATCAGTCCCCCAAACGATGTATGCCACAAGCTCTCCATTCTGCCTAATTGGGCCATTCCTTCACCCCTTTAGCATCTGGTCCACAGAGAGCAATCTGCATTTAGATCCTTGTTCCAGCTTTCAATTCGTTTTGCGCAGGCCGCCACCTTGCATTATGCGCTGCCACTTAACACATCATTTGTAACAATTTGCTGCTTGTTTATATGGAAATCGCTATACCAATTAGGAAAAACGGTAAACAGCTTCAGCTGTCAATACTGCCATACTGCTGGGGTCTTTAGTGTGTGAGAGGGGTGTGAAGTAGAGGAGAGGGGCTAACTTTATGTCAGTTATTGCTGTCATCATAGTCCCTTGTCTTTACATTCACCCCCACCTCAGGATAAAACTATCATAACTCTACCAAATATCAATAGAGCACTTCTCTAGCTAGACCATTGTGCACAGACAACTGTAGGCCCCCTTAAAAGTATCAGAGACAACATTGGCCCAGGGGATGAATTAACAGTTATGCAAGATGAACTTTTCTTTGTTCTTTGTTCACTTCATCATCTCTCACAAAAGGATGAATAGGCTTAAAAAGGATAACACTCTGGAAGATATGGCCTAAGCAATTATACTCCCTTTTCTCAGATTAGTCTGCCTGCCGTCCATAATCCTTGCCGGTTAATATGAGCAGTGGAGCCCTGTGGAAAGGTTTTTTTGGTGATCAATCTTCAACCATCCTCTCTAATTTTCCACGGTCAGCGCTTCCATCCGGCCTGCCCTTGTCGCTTGAGTGGACTTCCCAATTATGACTGTAACTATGTCAGCTTATTACAGTACAGGCATGGCCCTTGCCACCATATTGACCCCATGTGATTGACCCAACCCTGCCAACTTCTAGTCTTCAATTAAATATTACCCCTACTGTAGTCCTATCGAAGACTGAGATAAGATATTGATGGTGCCTGTTTATTTGCATTTAGTTTTGCCTGGATTAAGGTTGAATAAACTAAACACGTGTGAACAATGAGGTTTTATTACATGTAATAAGTGCAATAAAAAGCTTGTTGGCAAAGAGTTTAACAAGATATTTTTTCATATCTCACAGTGGCTGTATGTGAATGTTTGCTTTAACTTAATTAAGAGTAAAGGTAATAGAATTGAAGTGTATTATTGTCTTATATTTTGTACATATCCCTTTTTAATGAATTTGGAAAAAAAAAATCTTCCACAGCCTTAGCTTCTCACATTTATATTTTGCCCAACAAAACAGGATTCTGAGTTAATATCCCACAGATCTGATTGCAGATAGTTTGCTGTCCCTCAGGCAGATAAGACGTCAGAAAGAAGATGCACTTTAGGATCCGTACAAAAGAGAGATTGAGGAGAATTGGACTTGTGGATGTGTGTGCCTGAATGTGTGAGAGTAAGTTCAGTGACTCTCAATGAGGCTATTATTGATTAGAGAGTTCTATCATTAGATAATGTACATCCACAACTGGCTTGTCGGAGTATGCGGTTGGCTAGTGCAGTGGGTCAGTTAATGGGCTGGCCTATTTAACTATAATTTAATCACTGTCATCGCCTTGATCTTAGTATTGGCTGAATCCAGTACCATAGTTTGGTTGACAGGGTTATATACTTCTGCTGATTTGGTCTTTCTAAATCTATATAAATTAACCTTTTCATCATTCAGACATACTTTTAGACTATTTTTCAAACTAAATGAAAATGTAAGCTCATTACAAGAAGAGATAAGCTAAAGATGTTTTTATTTTTATGGTAAGCTTAACCATTAGTGTTAAATGTTGCACAAAATAGTTTTTTCCTTTAAAAGGACAAGAGTTTCAAAACTTTCATGAGTCTCTTGTTCTTAGTGAGTCCCAACGTTCAGCCCAGTAGACCCTTACATAGCTGCCAAATATTAGAGAAAGTGTGTATGTTGGTTTGGATATTTGACAGAATGACAGAAAGTGGTGTTTGTTTTAGGCTTTGCAAAAAAAAAACAGAAGCACTACTTCTTGTTTCCAATACACCAGCTGCTAGTGTAGATAAGAAAACTGAAAGACTCAATCATGAAAAGAAAAGAAAGTTTCTTTGTGCTTTTCTAAACTGAGATTTTACAGGAATGCTTCACTGGCTCAGAAGTGGTGTTGCACTGTTGTGGTGAGTCAAGAATTGGATACACTATGTGCACTCATTATTTGGCCCAGACGTACCCACAGGCACAAAGTGGGGCTTGGTCCTTCTGTCAGTGGCTAAAGAAGAGGTATGACTTGAAGAAATCATCTTCCTGCTCCCTTTTTGAAGTATTTTTGCTTTTTTGCCTTCTCCTTGTCTACTGTTACTCTCTGCTTTCTTTACCTTTTTTTTTATACTTTTTTCTAATTTTTCCTCTTTTCTCTTAATAACCTGCACTTTGAATGGATCTTCCACAACAATGTGGATGTGGGAGACAAAGAAACAAAAAACAGGACAGCTGTGTCTGCTGTGATGGACGAGAGAAATGAGGGGTGTACAGGCCTGTACTGACAGAGGCTAAGTGGTGCCATGCCGTCCCAATGGATGACCATCTTAGCCCCTAGTTGGCCTCCACCCAGGCCATTAAAGTCTTGTTGTGAAATAAAAGGCGATTTCACTCAGGGCCCATTTGGGTCCATGTTTTAATCACTTTTATTGCAGCTGTATCATTGCCTCCTTGTCCTGCTCAATGCAACTTCTTCTATTTCTGAGAACAATCAAGACTAAACTTCGACCTGCCCTGCCAAGTTCCCTCTGTTGCGTTAATCATGAGTGATGGTCTGCCTCTTAACCAAATTATTTTCCATATTGAAATGAGTCTCTTGTGTAGTTTTAGGCAACAGCTGCAGCAGTTAAAATGACTGCCAATCAGTAAGAATAATCAGTCTGACACCACACAGCATTACAATAAAGCGTTGCAGAGTTTAGCCTTTGCTGTCGGTGCATAGCCATGCTGCTTCATAATTAGTGGTCTACAGAGTGCCTGACCCTAGCAGTAGTCTTTCTCTTCTGGGGGGGAGGAGGAGGTAGAGGAACTGGGCAGAAAAGGACTCTCATTGTTGGCTTAACTGGGCACACTGCATGGACAGATGAATAAGGTGATTAATATGCAAGGAATGGAATGTCCTCCCTGTGAAAATCTAGGAAGGAGCAGCAGAGATTCATTCAAGGAGGGGCCAAAATGTGTGCGTGTGTGAGTATTGAGAACTGGCCAGAAAAGAGAGAGCATACTAAAGAGGCATTAGAGACACAAAGAATGCCTGTGTTACAGCTAGAGACGACATACACTGACTCACAGCAGCAACAACAAAAAAAACTTAACATCATACAATTTAAGAGGCCTTAAACTGTTTGATGTCGTTTGGAAATTTAATAACGATAGGAGCTGATAGCAGTGTTTGATGCAGAATTTTACTTGTTCAGCAAGCCAGAACATTAAACGTTAACATCTACTTAGCAATTCGTATGAGGATTTTCACCCCAAATTCACTGCAGTGTGATAATCAGTTTAATATTATATGGGAGACAATTTTTTTTTATCATTACACCAGTTTGTCTTTTAGGACTCTGGTAGAAATGATTCACTGACCTTTTATCATTTCATGGTTGCCAAGAGAAACTGAAAAGCATAAAGAGAAAACATAAAGTAAGACAGGCCATGAAGACCATCAAAATGAAAAGAAGGAAACGTGTGAATATATCAATCCTTGCAGCAGGACCTTTTCTATTTCTGGGTGTCAATGGCTGTTAGGCAGGGTACAAATCTCACTGGTTTCAAGTCCAGGTTGCATGGTTTAGAACGCTAAACCATGCAACTCACACCTGATATTTTTGGACTTTGGGAGGAAACCTGAGCTTCAAGAGAAAACCTAGATATGCACAATTAGAATGTTTGGTTGATGCAGAAAGGCCCTTGGCTTTGATTCAAACCCATGACCTGCTTGCTGGAAGGCAAAAGTACTTTCAAGTGTGTCACCATGCAACCTCTGCCATTATACAGCTCCATCTACCCCTTACATCAGCCAATCAGAATCTGACTGTTTTGAATGTTTTTCAAACACTCATTCACAGTCACACAATTTATTTAAATTTTTGTTAGTAAATCTTCTTTGTTTGAATGCATCATTTACCAAAGCAGTAAATGGCAAAACTATTTATGTGGATGCAAACATAATCTACATCTATTATAAAGAGGAAGTACTAAAAACTTTAAAAAAAGAAGTAAGAGAGCCATGTAAAACAGCACATTGACTGAAAATTCATGGTTACTCAGAGCACAATATACCACAGTGTAAGTTTTATGAACCAACTGAGCACTGAGCTGTGAAAGAGTCTGTTCTTTAACTTTGTGCTCAATGACTCAGTCACTGTATATTACTTGTGCCTCAATCTATAGAAGCATGGCTGCTTTTGTTTTGTTATATGGGTGAATCAGCAGGAGGAATATGCCACTCCAGCTATCAACTATCAACACAGCAAAAGAAATTCAAGACATGTGGTGTCGTCAGTGTCAGCACTGCATAATCGCTGTGTGAGACAGAATCGGATGGCCCCCTGCAAAGATGCTTACATCAAAAAGAACAGCCTAAAGGCTCCTACATGAATCGATACAATACACTCACAGAGAGGGTGCATAATTCCACTGAGAAAAAAATAAATAAAAAGGCAGCAAAGTTTTATAGCCTCATATATAATAAAGAAGGATTATCTCATAGCTTGTCAGCCAAGCAAACGGTGTCCCTAAAGGGATTTTTACTGGCAGGGGTGATTTAAGATTCCTGTTACTGGTAATTTAGTTTATGCTCATGTACTCAAGCATCTTGCCACGTTATTGCTCTGAGGGTGGTCAGCATCAGCAGCATTCTCACATGCTGCATTTATCTCAGGCATTTAATCATTCTCCCAAATTATTGGAATCATCCTTTACCTTGCAGCAATCTCTACAGCTCTTTGCTGGAAATGATAAAAAAAATTCCATTCCAAGTGTTTAGAACCCAATTTGTATTGAGTAAAAAGATGAACTCTTCATATAAGTTGGTACATTATTTTTTACTGATATTAATGTAGCCAAATCTTCATAGTTATTTAAAAAAATAGCTAGAACGTCAGTTGAGGTCAGATATTGCAATCAACTGTAAACTGACCGAACCAGGTTGAGAAATAAAGGATGGTTAATGTTATGGCTTAGGCAACATTCTTGCTGATAAAGCTTAATTTTAGGGCCTTGTTGTAGTTCTGCTGCTTTTGTCTTCACAAACACAAGAATCATGAAAAAAAGGCTGCAGAGGGACCATGACCTTGCTGTAGAAAAGGAAATGTAAACTCACCTCCAAGGAGCAGTGGGATCTGGTTAGGACACTGCAGGTCTCAGCACATGCTGAATCTTCTCCACTAGAGTAAACACGTGGCTTCCCCTGATGCACACGAGGTCAGCAGTGGAGGTAGCAGTGACAAGGACTGCAGCGCAAAGGGAATTTGATTTACCAAGTTGCAGAGCAAGATGAGCAAGAAAAACAAGACATGACAAACAAATCGACAAACTGAAGTCCCATATGGCAAGTTTATTTACTCTAGAACACCAAACAAAAAAATATGAATAATGCCATGAGCAAATACTGATTTTCCTGTTTGATGCTCTTTTTAAAACGCCATCTGTTGTGATGCTCTCCCTTAGTGGTAGTCATCATTATAATGACTGTAAGAAAGCCCCACAGCCCCCCAGCAATATTTGCATTTGAAACCTTTAGGATTTCAGCTGATGGCAGGTATGACAACATGTCATAGAAAATGGCAAAAGCGGTACAGAGGATACTCATCTACTTAAGTTTTGTTCTTGCCTTTCTCCTTCCTCTGAGATTGGCAACATTTTCCAGTTCACATGAACTGTACAAGCAGAATTATTAATAGCCATACTCAAAGTAGTTAAAATATCTTTTATATGATTCATAGTTTTCCCTCTATTGGAATTGAACTGATTAAAGAGAGGATTGCATCCCGAGTGATCTCATCTGCCAACTGCTGTTTCTAATAAAACCAGGAAGTCAAGGGGAATATAATTTTGTTTCTGGCATAATGGCACTAATGATCACCATAACCCATGGTAGTCATTGAAATCCTTATCCTCTAGATTGCTCTAGAGAGTGTGCTTTAGGAACTTTCCTGTTACCCAGTTCAATCGATCCCCATCGTAAATAGTTAATGGCCCCATTCGAGTTAGTGGAGTTACTTCTGTTCTGTTCTGTCCTTTGAAAAGTATTGGCCAGCTTGTCTAGAATGTACCTATGTTATACAGTATGAAGGCAGTTTAGGTGATATTCTGGCTGCGCGTGCAGCAAGTACCCTTCAAGGGCTATTTTCCTCACGTTTTACCATGTGAACACAAATTTTAAATCAAACGATAGTGAAATAAAGTAGAAACCAGCAATCAGTTTGGTTTGGAAAATGCATTATAAGAATGGGTGGAGAAGCACCTGGAATACTAAATCAGTCATGCACTTCGATCTAATCTGCATTCATGAAGATAAAAAGGCAAAAATAGGTACAGTACTTCCAAACCAAGACCCTCTGTCTGTTTTACAGACTTGTTTTCTCCTTTTGTTTTCTCATACAATGCTTTATGACACCAGAATTTCCTTGCTCATCTCCAGGCGTTAAAACTGATTTGAGTGATAAGGGCCCTTCTGGAGTGGCACAGAATGCAAAGTGGTGCTCTCTGACACTAATTGTTCTTTCATCTTAAGCGGAGGCGTCTCAGCCAATCTCCAAAGGCACTCCCTGATGAGACCTGTGGGGGAGAGAAGACAATGACAAAGGGGCCAAGACAGAAAGCTGACTGATGACATTGTGATGCTTTTTGTCGTTTGGCTATTTACTTAGTTATTTTATTATGGTCTAGTTATCTTAAGATTTCCTTCCTCTTCTGAGTCTGGCGTGCCCCTTCCTGACCTTTTTACTACGGAGAAAACGTATTTGCATTGCTCTGGCTGACTTGCTCCATACTTTATAAAGGGGATTTAGAGATAACACCCGTGAGATTAAAATCCAAATTGCTTGACCAAGCAGAAATAATTTCATAATTGGCTGGGGTAGACTTCACGCATGGGTAGCGTCCAAAGCTGCATAAAGATGCACTCTCCTGGTGGATTCTAGTGTTAATATCAGTGTTACATAGAATGTGATTTCCTTTTGTACAACCTACCTGTCAGTGACATTAATTCAGGGTTCTTTTGCTATGACCAGTATTGGCTAAAGAAAACATCTTTGTGACATAAGATCAAGACATAAATTATTAATTGGACTGTATTTATTCACATTTCAGTCAGTTGTGAAGCAGAAAATAACTTTCTGTATTCTGTGGACATAGCAATAAACCAAGAAAGGACAATACTAATCAAAGGAAACTAAATGGAAATGAATGAAGAACAAAATGCAAGAATAAAATTAGAAACTAAACTAAATACAGAGGAATAAACTGGTATGGCAAGACCTTTCGAGCAATAATTAATACAAGAATAAAAAGACACTATTTCCAGATTAAAGGTAAAATAATATTGTTGAAGTGCCATGGATTTGTTGAGACCATATCTAGTACTGAGAATAAATATATCTTATGGACCATAACAGTAAATAACTGATCACTTATTTATGTTTTAATTAGATTTGATATATTTCTTCAATATTATTTTTCATGTCGGTGTTAATGTCATGAGGCTGATGACTCCATGACACTTTCAATTTGACTCATTAGGATTTGATTAAGAACCAGATTTATTCTTTGTAATTTCTGTCCAGTAAAACTATTAATCTATAATCAATAGACAGGTCTATATAAAGATTTAATCCATGTTTCTGTCTCATATTTGTATGGCATTAAAAGGACCTGGAACTTTAGTTTTTCCACTGAAAAACAAAAGTGGGGGCGGTGAGGGACCTGGATAAAGGCTAGGGGGGCGCTGGCCCAAAAAAGGTTGAGAAAACTGTGCTAGATAATAACTCCAACTAAAACAGAGGTAAACATGCTAACTGTGGCCCAACACTTTAGTGAACTTCAGTGAATTAATCTGCATGAAAGCAAGAGCAAGACGTTAGCTCATTGAAGAACTTTGTCGTGTGTGAAAGTGATTTTAAGCAACAGTAAGGTGCCCCTTGGTTAAAAATACATGTACCTGTATATTCTTTCATCTGGCTAAATAATGGAAAGCACAAACACATTAGAATGTTCAAAGAAATAGCAAGTTAGCACTCAAATTATGTCTACTTGTCCTATTGCCAAATAGATCACCTATTACCTCATGAAAGTGAAACACTAAAAGGAACAATGTCATTCAACTTTCAGCAACTTAAGCACAAAATGCAATGTTAATTGAAGTAAAATACAACATATTCATTTAATAGTCATTGGAAGTCCTGAAATAAAGTGAGCTCTGATGAGAAAGGCTCACATTAGCATGTTTAAATAAAATTATTGTCATTACTGTGCTCTGATCTAGTTATTTATTTGAAAATGTATTCAAATGTTTACACCAAAATTTGTACCGCAATATCCTTGAGCTGTTTCCCTCTGTTGATCCTATAGACTGGATCCTGTCCAAACTGACTTTTAAAGCATCTGCATTATCTACATAAAACACATAGCAGCTCAAACCTTTTGTAATGTTTTGATGGTTCTAAAATTGAAAACATTTCTGTGAGATTGTGAAAGACGTTGTGCATTTTCGTGTGTAAGAGATGAGGCAAATTCAACTTCCTTATAGCACACTGACATTTCAGCCCAGAAGGACGTGGGCTTCCCTGATGATATGATAGTTTAACACAAACGCCGAATTTTTAATGCATTCCATCAAGAAACCAGATGGTGTCATTGGAAAGAGGAGACAGCTCTTCGTCTAGCCGGAAAGTCAAATGTTGATGCGACTCCAGTAGATCCTTTCTGGCAACAGAGCACAGTACAAACAAGTAAACATATCTGCACTTCTGTGTGATTTTCCCCTCTGGAAGAGTTCAAGGAATCGTCCAACCCTGCCTACATCATTATGGTCCAAGTAGTGCGCAGCATCGCCTGCGGAGGCAGTCGCTACAGCTCCAACAGTGTTGTGCTCATTACTGTCCTCTTACCCAACGAATCCGCTAATAAGTGAGGGAAATCAGTTAGTGTGAAGCGACTGAAGTTCGAAGCGGTAGAGGACACTATGGGCTCTCTTTTTTTTTTTTTTTTTTTTAAATCTTTAAGCCATCCATTGTTGAAATCGATTTTTCCGCTTTAGTGATTCCCTAAGGAGCCATTTAGTCTGCCGTTGGCTGTGGGCTGAACCATGAGCTCCTTCTTTCAGTGTCACTGTATCGGTTTGTTTCTCTCAGGTTCTCTCCTCCTTTGTTTTTCACACACACGCACCAGACACCAGTGGCTAAAGGTATACTTAATGGGCCACAGTTTGATCCTCTGTCAAGAAGTCTCAGATATACAGTTGCTAGTGAATAGAGAAGCAACTTGAGAGGATTATTTATTGCCTCTTGCTAGATAAATCTACCTCAAAGATACCCTGCAAGTGTCTGCTTACGGAGAGATCCAATTATTTTTAAAGCATCTCTTTGTGTAATTGTAGTTAATTAACATAATTCTAATATCAGCTTAAGTGTTTAACATGGTTTGACAAACTGTTAACCACACATTCACACTCATCAAATGTAGCATGTTAGTTGTATCCTTGTGATTTAAATTGATTAAGCTGTCAGGTTGCTGCATGTCTATCCCTTCTGGCTTTTAGGGGCAATATTTTTGCACCCCTTCATGCACACACTTTGGGATTAATTTATTGTTTTAGCCCACACACATCTATTAATTTGGTGTGAAGGAGGGAGGGAGGTTAGGGACGAATACAGTGCTGATGGGACTGAGGCAGATGTGTTGTTGGTAGTTCTGTGCAAAGGAGACTAGCTGAGAATTTAAGAAAAAAAAAGCAGTGGGGAAGACAAGATTTTTATATCAGAGAAAAACTGGGGCGGGGGGAGCATACAATGTGAGAGTATGGCACATTGTGTGAGAGAAAACGTGGAAGCAGAGAACATGAAAAACTAATTAAGGAAGTCAGTGCAAAGATGGATGTCAGTAAATTCTGCTCTTATGCTATGGGAGGCCTGCATAGGCATGGCTTTGAATCCATTACTGTCATTGTGATTCAGTCTGCTGACATTTGCAAAATTTTACTTTGGGTTTACCATTCCCTTCAGGGTGGCTGTACATCTGCAGGAGATCACTGGAAGGATGTGTGTGTGTCGGTCTGTGTATCTATGCGCGTGTGCTTGTGTGCACTTTGCCACCGTGAGAACTTTCGATTAGGAATAACTCTGTTGCTCATAACTCCCTGGAGGCTGTGATCAATCACTGTCATCAATAAAGAGAGGCCAGTTTGTCAGGAAGCTCCCACAAGCCCCAGGGTCAGATGACAGCAGGGGAGGTAGATTTTAGTTGTGGTTGGTCTTTTGCCTCTGCTGGTGCTCCAAACCTTGGTCCGACCTTTAATGTTGTTAGGCTTTTACCATCTTCCAACAGAGTTACTGTTATCCAGGATTTTGGGGCTCCCAACACTCAAATTTAAATATCTGCCCCATCATTTCTTTTGTTCTCCTACACTTTGTATTCTGCTAATCATAAACCTCTTTAGCATGTTATGCTGTATTTCTGCAAAGCTGTTGGGGAAAACAAAAGATGGAGAGGTGACTGCAAAACATTTTAGTTCTTTACAGTATGAGGGAATGTGACTTCAGAAAAGCACTGACATGGATTGTAACTGGTTGAATATTTTGATACCAAACTGAGCAGAAGGAAATATTAATTGACAAGATTCACAATTTTATTATCATAATTGTATGGTCTTTTAATGGGCAGTCTTGATAAAACTATTTGGGGTATCCCAAAAACTGTTTTAAAAATACAACACAGTAAACACATTTTAATCATTTATATATACTTGTTTTTGTCTTTGGATGCTGGCAAGTCTTGTGTTTCAGTACAGAATTCAAAGAATAACATTCTTTTAAATCAGACAATTGTAAAACTTATCAAAAAGGTAAATCCAGTTTAATTTATATAACTCCAAGTCACAGCAACTGTCTCAAGCCATTGCACAAAAATAATTATATACAAAATCCGGTTGTGACAATTCAAGTAGTCAGTTGAGTTCATATCCAAACCAATTACACAGTCATCATAAAATGTATTTCTTAAATAGCTTTTAGGTGTTGAAAATGTTACAAAACTAATTTAAGAATGGCACAAAAAGATTTTGCTGGAGTACATTCAAGTTTCTACTTACCCTTGCATACATTTTAAAGACATCTTTACAATGTAAAAACTAATTTATTTTGTTGACTTTTTATCTCATCCATCACACAACCTCATTTTAAACAAAAAAATGTGTTGGGTATTTTTACATTTCAGTCTGCATTGTGGCACAGTTGTTAGCACTCATGGATAGCCTGGGACAAAAGAAAATGGCCCTACAATAATGGCCTACCTTGATCATTTGTATGCAAAGGCCCTGGGATGAACTGGTAACCAGTCCAGAGCGTACTCTGCCTGTCACCCAATGTCTTCTGGAGATAGCCACCATTTCCAAGACCCCACAGCCCTCTAAGGATAAGTGGGTAGAGACAACTAATGGATTTGATTTTCACATTTCTTTCTTTTTAATCCATCATGTTTTACTTAATGAATACCTATGGGTTTGACATAATTAGAAACAAAATGGACGTGAAGCATAAACACAAATATTCAGACTTTGTGTCTTATTACTAAATCACAGAGCTCATTCAGACTCCCCTCACTGTACCCTTTATGCTACAATAGAATAATTGTAGCCATTAGTGAAAATACCGTCTCGCTTGAGCAAACAGACAGTTTAACCTTTAGACTGAGGGTTCGTACATAATAGCGGGATTCTATCGTATCTCCTTGTTTCTTCTCAGGGAAGCTATTAACGATCTGTGAAGTAGAAGATAAGGGGCATACATCAGTCCTCTGAATTGCCACAACCTTAGCAGATATTGTTTTAAGTAGCAACACATCATGTTTGTTATATTATTTACACATAAAACTGATGCCATTCTAATTCTAATGTATTTAATCTCACCAGTGTTTTATGTCTAATAGCAATACTGAGATGCTAACGTGTCCCCAATAACTAATGCTAATGTAATATAAGTTTTAAAAATGTTAATGACTAATGTTTAATCCAAGCCAAGCAACATGTCACGAGCCATTTCACTTAAAGTAAAATATATTTTTGTGTCTTGCTGGAAATACGCCTAGTTGCCCAAGAATCAATAAGTAATTGATGTTTATCTTGTGAACTTTATAAATTCATGAACAAATATTACTGCATTTCATCCAATTGTTTGAATATTATTAAACACTGCTATATTTCCTTGAGCATTAGAGAAAGGCACATATAAATCATTTGTTTAGTTTTGTAACTGAGCAATCCATCCATGCATTGGTTTCTGCACCCCCTAACCCTGACAAGGATTGTGGAAGGGCTGGCGATGTTCAATACATTAAGGACATAGTATACCATAGATAAGCTGTTAGTCCATCACTAACAGCTTATCTGTGCATGGACAGATGCACAAGACTAATGTCTGAAGACAACGCCCCAGGGGAATTTAGTCTAGTTAACCACATTGCATGTTTTTAACTTTTTGGGGAAACAATCGTGCTTAGCTTATGAACAGAGAACCTCTAAATTTCTCATGAAAAGTACTCCTCTTAATGTCTTATGTGTTATCAATAACTTGTAGAAATACCAGTAAGTTTAAACACAAGGCCAACATAGACAAAACCAGATCCTCTATTGGATTACTGAAATCCTGGAAAGTAAGTGGCTGGAGGCCATTACAGTCAGTCTTGTAACATCTCAAAAGCTAACCCATCTGATCTTTATATGGCTCATGGCAGCTCATATAGATCCCCATTGTCTTTGCAGTGGATCTCAACCACTGTAAAAATTTTAATAATTATTGCAATGTCCCAGCAACCCGAAATTTGCTGAGAAAGACTGTATTCATGGTCAAGTTGGCCATCCCATTGGAGGACGGAAGAGATTGGCTTGTAGAATCCAAAGAACAAGCATCTAACGCTGGTATTTGCATGCTTGGAAGCAGGGTGGAGAAATTTCACAATCCTGCTCGAGGTTTTATTGCAGAGACTACATGAAGGCCTCTTTGGGATATCTCCAAAGGACTAAAGTGACATTGAAATAAACTAAGAAAATTATGAAAAATCTTTCTTTGAGAGGAGTATTTTGCTCCACCACCCTGAGATACTACTGGATTAAAAGGAAGAAAATGTCAGTCGAGGGTGGCGTTCAGGTGATAACTGTGCAGCTAGACAAGTTATGCCAGACAGGGAAGCCGCCAAAGTGCAACTGGTACAAGTGCTTTGACAAAAATGAATAAATATGTGGTATTTCATATGCTAAGATGACTTATCACAAGTAACACTGTATTAGCAGTAGAGGTAATTATGTGCTAAAGAAAACCTATGTTTCTCCCCCGTTCTTCATGTTGGCATGAGCTGACTGATGACATAATGCTAATGACTGGTGACCAAATTATTCTAAATGTTTTTTTACACCCAGCTGTGGTCTTCCGTTATAAAAACAGCACTGGAACTCAGTAGTGCTAAAAGTGAAAGAATGTTAATCTGCTGGCAGCTCTAGAGTAACGCCAAATGATGAATAGCAGAAATTGGCACAGAGACCACAGAGCTTAGAGGTGGGACTTATTTTTATTTGGTTTAAATACCTTTTTATATTTAATCCAAGACTTACAGGAAACAAAGTATGAAATATTATTGACTCTCAGTCGAGCACAAAAAACAAACTACAGAATTGATTACATTATTTTTCCAAATATTACACAATTGGGGCACATTTCATTCCTTTTTGATGCAATGTTAAATGAAACCGAAATGACAAGTTGGACTACATATAACAGGAGCGAATAACTGCAAATGGTATTGTTTGATGACTTCTAAGTATTGTCACGGTCCTTTATACAAACCCACTGTAGATAATGCACTGCGAGTTGTGCCAGATCTACGGCTTCTCAGACCAAAATGAAGGGAGCCAAAACCTGACTTGGAGTCCCTCGGCAGCTTGCAGGGTCATCCGTCTCGGAAAAGACAGAGCAATGTTGTCTGTGCTGTAATCCTGGTCTTTGTGGAAGGCTTCTTATCAAAAGAAAAAGGTTTAGTGTGGACCAGCCACAACACAGAACAGTACAGTTAAAACCACACAGAGTACAGGGATATTTCTTCTATGTAAGGACAGTGTCATGTCATCTCTTTATGGCAAAAAGTTGCTGACGAAAATGTTAAAATATATTGGATTTATGCTCAAACATTGGCCTCAAAGTGAGGCTTTAGTCTCCAGTCATGAATACGTTGTACTGTAACGTTGGACTATATAGATATAGTTTGGACATTGAGTTGATTCCATATCTACTACATTATTGGTTTGAACTTTTGACCAAAAAAAATCAACACAAAACAACGATCTTCTGATAACAAATTATTTGCTCACTAACTTTGCTCAACCTGAACTTTAAGAACCCCAAAACTGTAGCAAGAAGACGGATCTATTCCCTGTCATATGAAGAACGTATATTTCATCAGTGCCCATTTATTACTCAATGTGATGTTAACAATTGATTTGCTGTACGTAGTGACGGGTGGAAGGTGAGGGAGATATTTTCAACACAGACGTAGAAATCATGTCAAACGAAAGCAAAGGCAGACGAGGATGAACCGTGATGAAAGCCTTGCACAAAAAAAGAACCTGTAGAATAAAGATACAGTGGCTAGAACAGGTTCTGCTAGAGTTCAGGTCTCCAGTGCCTTCCTCAGTTTTTCCATGAGCTCTGACCTTTCACCTCACTTTAATTCACATGGAACATACCTTGCTTCCCCTCTGCCTACTTTACTGTCCTCTTACATCCTTATCTTCTCGGTTCTTATCACCTTTTCGACTCCATTCCATCACTCATTATTTTTTTTGCCTCATGTGTATGTGGGTGAGTCTATAGAAGCACTAACTGTGGTTATCTCTAGAGAGGATTGTGTAAATGACTGGAGCTGTAAAAGTGCCCAAGACCAAATTTGGAGTTGAGAATCTTAGATTTGATTAAAAATTCTAAAAATTGCATTATCTCAGAGTCTGAAACGGCTTTAAATCGACTGCTATAGTTTTAATTACTACCACTACAATCTGTTTTGGCTACTGAAAGCCCACAGTTCTGTGGCTGGGATTTAGACTTTGCTGAAGCAAGTCAGGTCAGCTTAATTTAGATAATGTAGTAATTTAGATAACATCTGTCTCGTCATGACGTTGCTCAAAAAGAGAGTAGCACAGAGACGGGTAGGTTTGTAGTCTAAAAAGAACAGAAGGAGCCACCGATTAATATTTACTTAATAGCATAGATTTTTGATTTTGTCTTGTCAGATAGTGTTTGTAATCTTGTTCTTGAAAAATAAGTCTTAAAAAAAAGGTAATAGCAGCTCACCTGTAACAACCAAGGGATGCAAAATGCAACCCACGAAAGCACTGCAAATTGCTATAATACTAACAATGTCTAGCCTTTAATTTTTTTAATTTATCTATTGTATCATATAGAAAAAAAATATACTATGTAAACGACATTGTACTAGTCACAAAATATTTCTAGTTATAATTTGTGATCATTGGTTGGAAATGCAAAGTAACATCACCATAAATATCTGACAATTGTTATTTCCCACACATGTTATTTTATATTAATATTATGATAAATCAACTCTAATGTTCTGCCTGTTGGGAGGTTCACACTGGGTGGGGTTTATTGAATTATTAAATTCTAGCTTTTTAATTTGTACGTAGATCTTCTGATATGGCATCCTAGATTTTAACAATTGAAAATATCCTTGAAGATAAAACCTTTTGTTCTGTGGTTTAATTAAATCGAATCTTAATTTCAAAACAAAGCTCTGTCCCCAGGAAGTTTTACACAACCACAATCTGCCTTTCTTCTGACCTCCCCATGTGTGGGGAGGATAGGTGCAAGTGTACATATTGCAGTGAGGCTTGGCAAATTGGTCCATGAAACACTCTAAATCTCTAGGGTGGTAGCCATATTTTTAAAGATAATCTGTGATTGTGTGTGATTTCTCCGACACAATTCAAACTGAAAAGATTGCATTTTTATAATCTGAGGCCGAGGGTTTTCAGGAAACGCTGAAACAGTGGGACAAGGAATTAAGCGATAGGAAAACAGATCTAGTGATGATCTATTAGACACTTTCAAACATTTCTCTTCAGGTTTTCTCTCCGGTGATGGCTCAGAATGTAAAGTGGGCATGAGGCTGTGCATACCTCCATGTTTGTATTGTGTTTGCGTGTTGGTTATGTATTGATTGCTGCAGGGTGATGTTTTATTAAACAGGTGAGAACGGAGATAGAGAGTGTCAGAGTAGCTGTTGTCCTTCACAATTGTTAAAGCCCCTTTCAGTTGGCCTTTTGCACTTTTTCCCCATGGAAAAAAAAACCAACTAATTTTCTCCTCTCTGCTCCTGTTAATCCTTAAATCAATCAGCAGAAGATTCTAATAGATTTAAACATTCCAGGCCATCTTTCTATCTCAACATAATTTATCAGTCAACTTAGTTGTACGTAGGTTAAAAAAACCAAGCCAAAATAATATATTTAGTTTAATTTGGATACAAAGTTTCTGGTGGTGTCTAACCAACTTTTGTCAGCTATAAATTATGTAATGTATGGCCATTATATTAATGAGAACAGTTGTTTAATATTATTTTATCTTACAAACCTTCCCTCAGCGTCTCCCTCTTTGCTTCCAGCCGTTACTTGTTTGTGTACCGTCTGTCTTTCACAACCAGCTCTGCCTTCTCTTAGCTCGGCCTTGTTTCAGTTGTCTACCTCCATCCTGTTTTTTGACTTGTCGTCCATCTCTGTTTTTCCAAATCTCTCATTCTTTTCTCTTTTCTTCCCTTGTGCTCATCTCTCCCAACCTCTCCTGAGGAAACCGAATCGACAAGCCCATACAAATGGACATGTCTTCATGCCCTCCTCACCTTTATTTATTTATTTATTTATTTATTTATTTATTTATTTATTTATTGCCTCTGCAGCTCTCACAGTCCTTCAGACAAGGATGGACTCCATCTACAGATCCTGTGTTTCTTTATTCCTTACTCTCCATTTTGACATTCTTCTCTCGTCTTTCTTCTGTATGTGTTTCTGTCAGGTTATTTTTCCTTTTGTCATTTCATTGCACATTTTGTCTAATCCCACACTGATTGTCTCTAGAAAAAAAGATTCTCCATTCATTTTAGGTTTTCTTGGATCAAACTGAATCATAGTAGGGGCCAAAATAGGGGCTTCTGGTGTTGACTAACCAGGTTATTGTTTATTTGTGAAAAATCTATATTTTAATATTCCTTTTAAATAGGTCAGGTAAGCTTAAATGGGACTAAACTTAACTGTGTTAAGGATTTATTATGCTTGTAGCTAGGTGAATGTCAGACATCGCACTCCACATTTTTTTCCAGTCGTACTTAAATTGGGTAATTCTTAGAAAACCTTTAACATTTGTTTGGCTTCACTTAATGTTTAGTAAATCTATAAAATGGGACTTTCAAAAATTGAAAGTCCCATTTCAAAAATGTACAAATTATGACTAATTATAGAGAAAAAGCTAATTAATTTCTGGCTCTTTGAATATTGTTTTCTCTATATTTGCAAAAACTGTGTTTTATATTGCAAATCCCTCTGGCCTTCAATGCTCTGCCCACCATTTGGCACTGGTGTAGATATTCTACTCAGCCTAAGGGACATGGCTTCAGACAAAACATCTTCAAGTGGGCGTTTGGCCTCAAGGGGAACATATGTGGTAATTGCTTCTTTCACACCTCCAATTCATTTTCATTCAAGCTTGTGTGCTCAGCAGTGTGGAGGAAGACACATCTCTATTTCTGAGGCACACTTTTAAAAATCATGCAATGGCATGTTTCATATTTCATTGCATAAGATCTTTTGAAACGAATATGTGCCTGTGGACTCCTACTTTCATTCCAACATCAATACTTGTATTTCTTTCTGTTGTTTGCCACCAGTTTTGGTGCACATGTGGAAACGATGGGTGACTGTAGAGCGGCAGCTATTTCAAGGTGGCCAGTGGCTTATTGATTTTCTCAATTTTTTTTTTCTCCAATAATGCCGAACAGAGGTTGTCAGACAGATTGATTGGGAGTGCCTCTGTTTGTGTGCCTTTGTGTACTGGTGTTTGGCCCACATCACCCTGCATCATTCCATACTGAATAAGATGAGCTGTTTAAACACTTCTCATCCCTTTAAAACTATTCAGCAGGAATCACTCAACTGGCAAATGACAGAAACGACAAACGATAAGATCCTTGCTGACATCCTGTAGAAGTTTTTTTATTTTTTATAAATTTTTTTATTGGCAATATGGCTTTCCTATCTGTGTATCATTTTTGTTGGTGGGTGTTTTGAGTGAGTTAAGTTTTCCATGCATCCAATGACTTTTGTGCAACTTTCCAGCACGTTACACGTGTTGTTGAGAGTGAATGGTAGTGCAAGAAAATACGATAATAATTCTAAAATTTCTATTTAATTCACAGGTTCCCCTTTGGCGTTATATTTTTCTATTACTTATTTCTTTGAGCATACTATATAGCCAAAGCTGCACCACAGTAATAGACAGAGTAAAGATTTTCTAAAAAATAAAACAAAATAAAATAAAAAAAAGTCTGTATTAATCTTACATGTTCAGTAAAATTTAAATGTCTCAGACCTTTCTGGCATTACATATTAAATATTTGCAGTGCGTTGAATATGCATTCAAATGAGGCTTGCTTGTCAGATAGAAAGTATATTTTTTGGAAAATGACACATTGGTTGTTTTAAACATAATTTTTATTTATTTTATTTTACAAAATGTGGTGTTAAATTTTTTATTGGTTGAATGTAATATTAAAATGCCTACTGGTGTTTTCTTTAGCTGTAAGTAAAATATGATCATAATTAACAGAAATAAAGGCTTGAAAACATTAGTCACTGTGTAATTAATCTGTATAATATGTTTTACCCAGGGAACTAAAAAAAACTAGCGTTTTGAGCTTTCGACTTTTGGACCACCGTAGATTAAAAAAAAAAAAAAATCTAAAAACTTGTTGTCAAAAGAAGAGGCGTGCCCAGGGAGGCATTCATGCAGAACCACTACTGATGTCGCCATACTGTCAGTTATGAATCACAGCTGGAAGGTGGGGGATTTAGATGAAAAGATTTTAAACAAAAATACTTCTTAGAAATAATTTTATCTCCCAGACACATACTAAAAAATCATGCCCTGTCTGACACATTTGAATATATATGTATATATATTTATTTATTTTTCCTCAGGCGTTACTATCTCCTAGTTGAAGGTGTATCTCTGAGTTTTCAACAGCTTAATAGTCTGGTCCACACATCTCAGACCGGAGGAGATTCTCTCCCCGACTGTTTCATCCTGAACTTATTTCTGCTCAAACCTTATTACAGTCTGTAGAGTAAGGCGGTGCTTCTGTGAAACAACCAGCTAAGCTTGTCCACGAATGAAAAAGTGTTTTCAATCAGTGGAGCCAAATTGAAACTGTATGATACTGAAATGAACATTATCAGTGTAGCACTCCAACGACGGCAGAAAAAGATGTACCAGTAATAACGTGAGTTTCTATGCAGTGAAAACTGTTCGTTCCTGAGATGTACCATACGGTTTTTCAACCAAAGCCGGGCATTTTAGCAACTGAAAAGTTGTTCAACAGAATTTTTTTTTTTTTATTATTAAAGTTTTTATTAATGTTTCAGAGCATGTTCACAACCTTTCCCAACCCCCCCACCCCCAACACACCCTCATGAAATAAAATACACAAACAAAATAAAACCAAGCAAGAGAGAAAAAAAAAAAAAAAAAAAACAGGTCAGTGCATTACAAATCAATAAAAGTTTCACAAAAGATTAAATATCCTCGGTGTTAGCAGAAACAACCACAGTAAACAGAAGTAGTCACTCGCTAGTATTTTCCAAAACAATAGGCCAGTAGTACCCTAACTTGTCCCCATGTTACAGGAGAGGAAACAGTTCCAGGATTTTTTGAAGTTCTCCATGTCATCATTTAGTTTGGCCAACATTTGTTCATATGACACTATTTCCAACATTAATTCCAACCAGTCCTTAATATTTGGAGCGGATGGAGATTTCCATAATCTGAGGATTATTCTGGCAGCCGTGACCGTCCCCACCTGCATTACAGTATTTTGGTGTTTTGACATATTGGGCATCACTGTTTGATCCCCCAACAAGCAGAGTCTTGGTGACATAGGTATCCCTAAACCTATCCACTTTCCAACGTACAGCAATACTGTTTTCCAGAATGGGAAAATTAGTTTACATTCCCAGAACGCATGTATAAAGGTTCCCGGGTCAGTTTTGCATTTCCAACATAGGTTATTGGTGAGCAGACCCATTCTATGGAGCCTGGATGGAGTGAAATAAAATCTATGTACAATCTTATAGTGTGTAAACTTCCCTCTTGATTCTCTAATATATTTCCCGTTATTTGATAATATTTTCAACCATTCTTCATCAGTAAAAGTGCATCCAAGGTCCTGCTGCCAGATAGTCCCCAGACTTTTACATGTATCACTTTGCATACTATTAAACAATTTGTAATATGTGGATGCTTTATATTCAATTCTACTTGAGCCCATATATTCTTTTATTGGATTATCTTCATATATGAATTTGTCTTTAATAATACAGTCTCTAATTTGTAGATACAACAGAATTTTAAAGTTCTAACATCCTTACACTAGCTTCCTGCAGTTCAGCGAGTACTCTTTAAAATAATGTTGTAAGTTTACAAATCGCTGAACGTCTTAGTGCCACAATATATAAAATATCTGTTGTTGTATCAACCTTGCAGACCTCTCAGGTCTTCTGGTTCTGATGTGCTCTACATCCCCAGAATCAGAACCAAACATGGAGAAGCAGCATTCAGCTTTTATGGACCACAAATCTAGAACAAAATTACAGAAAATGTTAAAATGGCCAAAACACTGAGTTCCTTTAAATCTAGACTAGAAACCCTAATGTTTGGAGTTGCTTCTGAATGAAACCCTAATCAACATTTTGATGTGTAATGATGGCACCCCCTTGGACACACTGCCATGCAATTTCCCACTCATGTTCTGACTGATATGAACAGCAAAGTGAGGTGCATGCACTGTAAAAAGAGGTAATGGAGTTTGCTTATAAGCTTAATGAAAATTTAACTTAAGATGTTTTTGTCCATAAAAAAAAAAATGTGTCCATAAAAATATCCTGATCAATCCTGCCTGCAAAATAAAAGGAAAATACAAGAGGCCCATTACCTCTCAATATAATTAATTAAATGCCAACTATTTGGCACAACTTCTCTCTGGCCTTCTCATTAACCTTCCCTCTTCTGACGGTCAGAAGAAGTAACCTTTTCACAATTCACTCATGGTCTTGAGACGCTGCTTTCTGAGCGGAATAACATAATACCCATGCCAGCACATTTCTCTGCTGTTCAGTCTTTGTAGCACAAATAATTGTATCATTCGTTGACTCTCACATCCTTATTTATCTTTCAGGAACTAATTAATACTCTGAACTGTTGACTTAGGCAGAGAATCTGTTAGAAATGCTTATTGTCACCCATGAAAAGTTCTGCATAAAGCCAGAGGCCATCTTTTATTGTCATGTTTTTTAATTAAAGTTGCCTTTTTATCCTACCTCTGTTGTTTGAATTAAAACCATCACTTTCATAAAGCCGGGTCATTATTTAAAATGTTATGAATCCATAGCTCAGAGGCAACAGCAGGCACATTATGACCACATCAACAATCAATTTTACTGGTGAACTTAAAGCCACTTCCCCATATTAAACAGCTCTGGGGAACTGAGCAGATCACTTATCACCATGGAGAGTCTCAGCTTTGCAAAATTGAATGGTTTATGTCAAAATACCAATAAATGTCATGTTATCCATGACCTGCTTCCCACACCTCACTTTTCTGTGTGAAAAAGGAATCAAATCAAAATCAATTTTCTTGGCTCAATCTAAAATGAGCTTAACCCAACAAAATGTCTTTCCTAATTGCACCAATAGTGTTGGGTCTTGCTGACTTCGGAGGCGACACTAACGAGAAAATGAGTGTGAATAACTGTAAATAAAAGATGTCCTTAGTAGAATAAATGTGACTCTTCCTTTATGGAATTTCAAAAATTTCCTTGTCAATGCATTTCATAAAATTACAGGGAAAAACTTGTGCTAATTTACTGTTTGCATCCATTGTATTCATTTTCACGATTTTGACAAGCCTCCTCCAGTCCCTCACAAAATGTGCCTTGAATGTTTTAACATTTGTCACATGACAACCACTAACTTGAAAGAATTTTAATATGATTTTATGTGATATTGTGGATCAACACATAGTAGTGTGATGATTGGGAGGGGGGGAGCTAAAAACCAGAAGATATCCCGTGCAACCAACTGTCTTGGGAGGTTACCTGCATAAAAAAATAAATAAATAAAAATAATCCTCTTGGGTTTTATTTTATACCCGTTCTGTCAAAGCCTGAGATGTTAATTAAAAATGAACAAACTGCATGATGACAGCACAGGAATGCGACAAACAGGTCAGGGATAAAGTTGGTAAGAAGTATAAAGCAGGGTTAGGTTATAAAACAATATCTCAAACATGGAATATGTTAAGGAGCAATATTCAGCCCATCATACCAAATATCCCTATATATATATATATAACATGGAAGTCTTTAAATATACAAGTCATCAAGACATACTACATCAAGACGTCTCCCAAAAAACCTGGGGCTTCATCTGCAGCTGAGGTGTTCCTATAAAACACTGAGCTGAACTCAAATGCTCACCACACTATTCAGATTTTTATGTGTTAAAAATGTATATTTATATCTCCTTTTTTTTCTTCTACTTTATTACTTTACAGTTTTTTTCTTGATGATCATTTTGTCTGTCACAAAATGATTTTTAAAATATATAAAAGTTTGTGGTTGTAATTTAACAAAGCATAAAATGACATATCTAACAGATGTCTGTTATTTTTTCTTTCATGTGGTTTCTTGCGGGCATTGGGTGTGGCTATAATCCTCTTGTTTCATCCACGTGTTGCACAACCCTCCCTGCAGGTAAGAAAAGCTTTTGTTTGTTTCTTTTTTTGCCTTTTTTTTTTTATTTTTTAAATTTTTTTTGCTTTTTCACACACACTCGCAATGTACCCGACAGGACCATTTAGTGATGATAAACACTTGTGTGCATCAAAGTTTGCATCACTGACATGACATAATGACGAACTGTGAACTTGCATTTGCATAATCAGTGTGTGCACTCCTGGATCTCATTGAATATTCATATGATGCTGAAAACAACTCTCCGACTTCGAGAAGGAGATTGCTGTCACAGTCCGTGAATCACGGAGCAATTTTAGCTCTTGAATTGCACTGTAATCAGCACAGCCTGCTGCCATCCCTTATGCACATCTACAGATCCACACGCACACAGACACGCATAAATGCGCACCATGATCCACTCCATAATCACTGATGTCTCTTTCACACCAAGGGACAGTTTTCAGTAAATCCCACTGAGGGTTTGTAGCTGGATGTGTCACAACCTTATCACTTTAGTTCCTCTTCACTCAAGACTCTCTTCTAAGGGGCAGACCTAATAAACTGAGTGGACATCTACAACCCTGGAATGTCATGTATCCATCAATATAGTCCATTCAATTCACTCCCAGATGGGACTATGGGATTCTTAAAAGCACTGAAAGTGTTTATCTCCCAAAACCAATACTTGGGAGTTCAAAACCTAGGGGAAATGGGGAGAGATCAAACAGTCTCTTGTGGCCGTGGATGAGGAAATTTCCTTTGCCCATCAGTTTTTGTTGGAAGCAGTGTCACTTCTGGTTAATGGTATAAAATGCTTGTGACCTTTAAAAGGAAGTGAAAAAAGACTGAACTTTGTCACTTGTGGATCTACTGATTTTCTACATCCTGTGACCGTTAAGTAAAGGCCAGAAGTCATTGGTGTGCTTGCGATATTTGTGATTCAAAGGGTGAAGAAAAAGGAAGATGAATTAAAAAAAATGATTCTTTCATATATAATCTACAGAGAAGCTACAAAACACACACTTCATCTCCTGTTCACATTAGTTTATAATGTTTGGATGTTAGAAACACAGTAACTGGATCAGGCTAAATGGAAGCATTAGTGCATCCCTGTCTTTTGCACAAATTAAGGAAAGCTACACAAACCTTTCTTTTGCACCCGTCAAGTTTGTATAGAATATTTACTTTTAGAAAAAGGTATGTTAAAATCCCGGCAGGTGAGAATATCAAGCCTGATTTACACACAACTTTACAGCATATATATAAACCACAGCTGAAGCTTTGCTGCAGTTGTGTTTTATATATTGTAGTATAAAACAATTTGGTATATTGAAAAGCTCAATGGCTGCAAGATGAGCCCAAATCATCACCCCTCTACCAACAGTCTTTCGGGTAGGCTTAGGTGTTTGTTCTGATAAGCTCTTTGGTCCTTGCCACGGGGAACCATGCATTATGAGTAAACCTCTTGAATACCGCCTCATCTGTTTAGAGGGGATTGGCAAATAGGTTCTGTGGTTCATTCCAATGCCACTTTTCAAACCTCACCTTATATTCTTTTCATATGAAAGAGTCTTTCTCCTGGCAAGATTTCCATAAAAGGCAGACTTGTTCAGTGTTTTATTAGTTATCCTCTAGGTTAACTTTTTACATTTACCACTCTTAGCTTTTGAGGTAACTTTGTAATTTTTTTTTACTTTCTTCAGTACACACTCTGGTAAATTTCCTGACTTAGATTGAAAAGGTTTCAAAACATGACCAGGTAAATGACCAACAGCAATTCCTTAAACATGCCACATAATAAATAAATTAATTATTTTGAAAGAAATTAAAATGGCTAAAACACTTGCTTCTTCTGTGGTTGTATTTATGGCTACTTCTTAAAAAACTGTGTGAAAATTATATTATTTTACTTCGACTTTATACAAACATACTCATACATACATACATTCATTGTTTTTCTTCATATGATTTTGGTGATTAAGCTGTTGAGAGATCAGTACGCAGTAGAGTCACACATCTCTCCTGGAAACAGTTTTATTTATTTTATTAATGGGGCCTTCATTGTAGACTACAAAAACGTACCCGCATTTTATTTTATCATCTTCTGCATTTATAAAAAAGACATCTCTGTCTTGTGTGACTTATCACAGAGTAGGTGGGATGTAAGGTGTTGATACAAGCACTATTAGTTTGGGTTGTTGTCAGCGACAATTAATTTTAGTCTCTGTATCTTAAACATTACTGACTCATTCTGGCATATTGATTCCACCGGTATAAAACGGTGTGAGTCAGCGATGCTTCAGACATTTGTCTTCTCAGGTTTGCAGTATTTAATAAATCGCAGCCATCTCACTCCCCGTTGCACTTATTCATGGTCATGCTGACTGCTCATGTCATAAACTTTATAAGACTTGCAAAATTATTTTAGCCTTTTGAACTTGCTCCCACTTTGATATGTTACAACTGCTAGCTTTTGTTTATTTTATTTGGGTTTTTATGTGATAAATAATACAAGTTAGTGAGTAGTTGTGACTTGGAAGAAAAATTATACATAGTTTTCTGTGCTATGGTACCCCTTTATTAAAATCCAGTTCAGCTAATTGCTTCTTCGGAGTGTTTCTGTGTGTAATTTAATGTGACTACAAATGCAGCAGTTCTGTACAGTGGTAAGCAAACATAATGCAGACACCTCAACAAACCAGGGATAAAATCATGAAAAAATTTAAAGTCCTGTTCAATCCACAAACAGAAAAACAAAGAACACACCTTCAAACCTACCAATATTCATCTGTCCACCTAAACTGTCAGGCCTTGTAGGGACAACATTAATTATAGAAGCGGTCAAGAGGCCCATGGTAACTCTGGAGGTGCCTCAGAGATCCACGGCTCAGATGGGACTTTTGTTTCAATAAACAACTACCCTAAGCACACAGCCAAACCTGGAATGGTGACCATCAAAATATACTTGTGTTAGAATGGCCCAATCAAAGTATTGACCTACATGGATTTCAGAATCTGAGGCAAACTTGGAAAATCAGTGTATCAAAATCTGACTCAGCTTGACCTGCTTTTCAGAAAAGGGATATATTTTAGTCTAGATCTGCAAAGCTAAATACCCCTAAAGATTCACAGACTACAAATTATTAATTTTGTATCCTTCTGGGAGTTGAATAGAAATGCAAGGCATACGTTTCAAAATTTCACTTATAAGCAAACTGGTAAAACCACATATAATTTTCCCCCACAGTAATGAAATACTTTTATGTTTGCATAATCACAAAAAACAAACGACAAAGTATGTGAAGAATGTGGTTCTAACCTAGAAAAGGGTAAAAATTGTAATGCAAGATGCCATATTTGCACAGTTTTAGGTCATGCTTATGATTGAGCCATCCAGCTAAATCTGTATTAATTCTAATAACTTCATTTCGTCATTCTGCAATATGTGTGTTACATGTGACCTGAATAATTCTGTGTGTGCATTTGTTTGGATGCCTGTGTGCAGATCTTCGTCTCTGCCCTCATGGCAACGTACCAACGACTTCACTTATTGTGGAGAAGTTGCACTTTCTTAGCAGAGCTGCTCATTTAGATAAGAGTGGCAGGGTATTTGGAACATGAATTATAGGGTTTGGGCGATGGCCTGCAGAGCTGCCAGCAGCTGTGGATCTACCAGTACGCCAGCTGTGGAATTTAGAGGAGAAACTGGGACTAATCCTGTTTGTAAAACGTCACAGGTAGAAGGATGAGGGCCTGCTCTGTTGTTGGCATCAACATAGGCACAAAGTGGGTGTTGGATTCTAGTTTTTTGCGTGTAACTGAGAAGCGCCAGAGGGATTTGTGAGGACAGGGACCCATAAATGACCTTCAGCCAACACATGCATGCATGCATAGTTTCGCACTATTAGCCTCACTTGTGGGGATATTGCATTACATTGCTGTTTATTATTCACAGTATGTCCTCTGAGATCAGAATTTCATGCATTGAATTTCTTTGACGGATACTCATTTCCTTCACAATGACACATATTTACCAATGTGTGTTTAATATTGAAACAAAATCAAAAAGCTTTTTGAGATGATTTTATTATTTTTAAAACGTATTTAAAAAAAAAAAAAAAGATAAAGAAATGTTTAGGGTAGTCAACATTTTGATTCATCAATGACATTTTTTCCTATGCTGCATTTCATTTCCTAATTGCATTTAATTTGCTAAGAATTCATGTCTGTCCTAAGGCTGCCATTAGGTTTAAGTTATTTTGGTAATTTAAAGCTGAACTCTACAATCTTTATTTGGGGTTTGAATGTTTGAAAAAGAATTAGAATATTAAAGTTCCAAAATTTTACACCTCAAGGCATCTACTCAGACTTGACTACTATTTTCTAAAATTAACAATTACTTTTTTATGTTAAATTTAAAATTATTCAACAAATCCCCATATTTACTTTTAAGCAGAAATTACACAGTCACCTGAATGACGGAGGCAAATGTGGCTGAGTGAAAATTTGAAAATTGTGGGTTTAGTTTCTTCCTCTTTGCCACATATTGGAATGAGATGTAGCATAGCCCCCCCTTTAGAGTTTGACTTTTATATGTACAAATACGTGTGCTCTTCTATTTTTGATGACTGGTTTGATTTTGTTATGCAGGCAAAATTAGCAAAGTAAAGCATCTTTATCAGTTCACATTCCAAACGGTTGTTAAATCCTTTTGTTTATATGGATGCCACCTGCAGAGACAATTAGGAATCATGAAGACTCCCTACTTAGTTTCCTTTAAAAGAAAATCCATAATTAATCATCATGCAATTGAACTCTGAATGTTCATTATGCCAAACTCTAGCTGTGAAACTGCTTTCATCCTGTAATAGAAGTACTTGAGTTTAAAAATTATTTCATTTGCAAAGCAGTTCTTAGTAGAAAGTAGTGTTAGCTAAATAGGAATATATTTTTTCATCTGTAATGCTCTGTGATGCCTTAGATAAGTGCTCTTCAACTCCAGACCACGAGGATTGGTGTCCTGCAAATTTTAGATGCGTCTCTGCTTCAACAAACCTTAGTTGAGCTAATCCGATCATAAGCAGAACCCCAGAGAACTTGACTGCTTACCGAAGAGATAAATCGGCAATAGATTCAGGTAAAATTGGACCAAGAATACATCTAAAATTTGCTAGACTGGAGCTGAAGATCTCTGCTGCAGTGGAAAAACGGTTGCTTTTTGGCTGCAACACACTTGATGGATAACATAAAACAACTCTCACCATACCTGATTACATAGTCCAGGTTTGGAGTGATCCTCAGAAACAAAGTCGGAGTCAAACAGGACTCATCCTGTTCATACAAGTCAGATTTGCTTAATTTTAACTGAAAGCATTGAGGGACCTTTTTTGAACATACACTCCTTGCATTAATAATCAAAAGCCCCCAGCCATTCCAAAATACTTTTTTATATAAAAAAATTTGATGTATTGCATAATTAGACTTTTTACAGTATGTGGACTTTGTTATTGAGGATATGCCACCCACCCAAGTTTATCTTTGACTTTTACATACATCAGCACACACCTCCTACTGTCATTTTTACCTTCCTCCTACATTCAGATTTACAATTCCCACATTGTCTGAAAGCCTCTTTGTCTTATAACAGTAACTGAAAATAATGCTACTATGCCCATGTTGTCCACAGCTCTGTTCATATTATTTACATGTGAACACCAAAAAAAAAAACTTTGACTCTGTTACACCCTCATAGGAATGGAATAAAAGTATTGTGAGAGAGCTTCCAAAAAACTACAGTTAATCCCAAAATTATTCATAAAATAATCCTTCAATTTTCTAGAAAGAGTTCCTTGTGACTGGAAATATTAAAATTTTGGGGTGGTCCAGCCAGAGTCCAGATTTCAATCTGATAGAGAATCTGCAAAGAATATGCAAGCTGCATGCAGAAAGACTCCCTGACCTAGAATTGTCGTGCTTTATGGCAATAGTGCTACCATTGTTCTATTGTCTAGATCAGGGGTGTCAAACTCCAGTCCTCGAGGGCCGGTGTCCTGCAACTTTTAGAAGTGCCTCTGCTGCACCACACCTGAATAGAATAATTAGGTCATTAGCAAGGCTCTGGAGAACTGAGGAGGTAATTAAGCCATTTGATTCAGGTGTTTTGTACCTGTGGCACATCTAAAAACTGCAGGACAGCGGCCCTTCAGGACTGGAGTTTGACACCCCTGGTCTAGATACTCAATGAAAATGCAGTTAGATCTGCTAGTGCTACAAATAATTTTGCGCTTAGATATAGCTGGATGCTTGAGTGATAGGGGACTAAAAGTTTCGCTCACCAACATGTATTTTTTAGGCAACCCAAACCATTTTTTTTTGTTTTCATTTAATTTCCTCATACAGCCAAATTAAATTTAATGCAAAGGCACCAGTACACATTCAACTGTGGTTTTTGATTTTATAAAATGAATGGCATGTTGCCACTGACTGGCACAAACTCTCTCAAAGAAAAATAAATGACATAATGTCATGTGAAATTTAAGCATTACAGAAAGTTTTCTTTTAAAACATTGTGGAGAGTGAAGAATCCCAAAATACTATAAATACATTTAGTTAAGGTAAATGTTATCAATTATATTTTATTTTCAATTTTAACAAATTAATGACATTTAAATTATTATTTCATAAGTTATGTATTTATTGTAATTTGGCACTCTTCACTCTCCATCTAGGACATTACATTCCCTGTCCCCCAAAATAAACTCTTTTCCTATTTGTTTTCGGAACGTCCTAGATGCAGATAAAGTAAATAAGAGAAGAGAGAGATGGGACTTGTACATCATGGGATTCCCATCTGAACCAGCCTGCACTGCATTTGTACCATATGAATTTACCTTCATGAATGAGTCAGCAATTGTGCAGCAGAAATGACTGGAGATTAGCTCTGATTAAAGAGGGGAATCGGTTAACAAAAGCACCGCCCTCCTGTCCTCTCTAGCATCCCTTCTAATTAAATGCAGCCATGTGAAGCTGTGGTTTGTTGAGTTTTCCTGGACCTCTCCTGTAGCTCCTGAAGCTCGCATGTAAAATATGTAAATCACTTTTGATTATGAATATATGATATTAATAATTTCAGACAGGAACATTAGTGTGTACTTAAACACAATGATTAATGTTGTTTTGTTATTTTTTTTTAAGGTACATTGAATGTGTTAATGGTTCAAACGTTTTTGTAGTTGGATATGTTCTTTAAATTGCAAATAAAAAACAACAAAAACAAACAAACCAGCTAAAGATGATTTAAAATAGATAAGTTATAGTTTTAAATCCAAAGGGTAGTGTTGTATTTTAATAGCCTCATTTCACCACATCCTTTGACTATGTAGCCTTATCTTTGTTCTTGCTCATGTTGGGAGTTTGAGATGTTCCAGTTACTTTTGCAATTTAGATAGAGAGCAAACTTTTTTATGTGGTCAGATTATTTTTGCCAAATAATCCTAAATGCTACGCAGTGTCCTCACTTATTCCTTGAATTTTGCTACAACTGTACAAAATACAAACAGCTTCACCATAAACATGCGCAGAATCTCTATCTGTGCTGCTTCTAGCAATCAAAACTCACCGATCAAACTGGAGATATCTCATCGTTTATGGGTGAATCTCCACACAATGCCAACTTTATGATGATTGTTGAATTTCAAATGTTGTTGTTCAAATAGCTGCAAGTCTCCTATTAGCCTTCTGTGTCCAGAACCTCTGGGTGTTCACACCAGGTAGTCAGGCAGACTCTGACTCTACGCCGAAAATGAAACGTTTTTCAACTGGTGCAATTTGTTTTCAATTAGTCAAACAACAAGACACTGACCACAACTTATCTCTTTATGAAATGTAAACACATGCGCACTGGTGTCACATAGGTGTAAGGCCTCTCTTATGTGTTTGGAAAATGTGCCAAACAAACGCCCTTCAACAATGGGCTCAGCATGAGTAGACATGCGCATTTGTTTTGGTTGTATTTACCCAAAATGCCTTGTGCTTGAATTCATTTCCTGCTATAGGAGTAGTTTATAGTAATAAAAAGGAGCCTTGTAAAAAAAAACAAAGTATGCAACACAATATGCCTTGGGGGAGGGGGGATTAGCCTTCCTTCCATTTTGCTTTAAACTTGTATGTTGTATGCATACGCAACACGAGCAAATTAGGTTCTGAAACAAAAATATACTTTATAACATTACTATATGTATATATGTATCAATTTTATTTTATGTTTTTACCTTGCACATTAATCTAGAAGTCTTGCCAAGTATTCAAAAAAGGAAGACATAAATGGAGTCAGCCATTTCTCCCTTTTCACCTCGTTCCTTAGTTTGGAAGCATACATTATTACATGGAGTGCCTTGTTAATGGAGAGGAAATATTCACATCAAGCTACTGGTAGGAGACAACCGTTCACCTATTCGCTCGGAGTCACCAGGCGTGAATTTTTACATCCTCATACCTCAAGTTGCAACCGGTGAGTGAACATTCCATGTATTATGGATGAGGTGAAGAGGATGGAAGTGTGGAGGATGGTGAGGGGGTTATCACACAGAGATAGAATTGTTCAAGAATGAACAATGTCTGTCTGTTCACTACATGAAATGCTTCTGTACGGGACGTTTGGATGTGTGCGGCTTCGGAGTGTCTTGTAAACCCTATTAGGCTCTCGCGCGTCAGCCCATGGACACAGTTCTCCTGACTGAATACATCCATAGACAACAAGGGTTTTAAATTGCGGAAAACTTCAGAGCTGAGAAAGTGTTTTCTTTTAAACCACAATCCCTCTGGTTGTCGACTTAATAGGAAAAGGCTAGTGCACATAAGAATGCCAGTAAATTGAAGAGCCTAAGCCTCCAAAAAGGACCAATTTGTTATTTTGTTTTATCTTTATTTTTTCATTAAATATATCAAATCATCTCTGATTTCTGCTTATATCTAGTAATGGGGTATTTCTGTAGATTTCTTTTATGCAGAAAAAAGCCTCAAAAGCAAGTATTTGGTAATTGGGGTGTGTATGTATTTGCTGGCATCCACAGCTTACATTAACGCCCGTCAGGTTCAGAAGTGTTTGTAGTGGAATCCATATTGGCAAAACTGTGGCTACATCTCAAGAAAGGTAATTCCAGATCACGATGCAGCCACTAACTGGTTTAATTGTGGGCATGGTGTTCCTCTGGGGAATACACGGTTTTTTCTGTGTCAGTTTTAACCTTTGGAATTGTGGCATTCAAATTTTTCATCTGACCACAGCAGTTAGTCATGAGGTTTTTAAAATTATTGGCAGCACTATGTGCTTTCTTTGACAATTGTATTACTGTTGAAACATATCTGCAAAAAAAATTATGTTACCAGGGTGTGCACACTTTTGAGAGCCACTGTATGAGTTTGTAAAAGTTGGTCAAGATTAACTTCTGAATAAGGCAGGAGAGATTTATGTTAACACTGTTGCAATAAAAAAAAAATCTAAACTTTGGTCATTTTAATATGACATATATTCATGTTTATAGCCATGTACATGCACAAGTCTAACTTGGCAATGTTTCCAAACAGCGATTAGGATCGTTTTCTCCTAAAAGTTAATTGTTTGCCTTTTTACTCTCTACAAATAGATATATCACACCAAAGGTTGAAAAGCTACATTTTGTTTAGCTTTACCTTAAGTCACTAAGGTAATTGAAGTCTAAAGTGCTGAAATTTTTGCTCTCTATATCCAAATCTTCACCTGTTCAAACAGGTGGGCAGATGTTGAACATTTCTAATGTATTGTTTGAGGGGGTGAGATAAAATCAACAGCAAAGTTTGAAAAATCCCTTCTAAAGCTGAAGGGCAAAGATAGTGCAGGTATGACAACATAGAAGTAATATACCAGTGATAACCCTTATTCTGAGCAATCATCTTGAAATAACTCTGAAAGTCACAGAGCCTGCCGTATAAAAAAAACCATACGTGCATTTTATGCAAGAGAAACTGATGCAACATTTACGCTGTAGATGATAAAGATATGTCATGTTGATCACTTCCTTTCACAAAACGATACACATTGTTCAGAGATTGGCCTGCTGGGAATGATGCTAAATGAATAAACCTGCAATGCAATGATTACACAGCAGCTATGAATTAAAAGCCTCATTAAAGTAGATGTGCAAAAATATAGCAGCCAGTTTTCACTCTTCATCTGTTGTCCTCAAGTATCTCTGGGAAGCTTAGTGAATGACTTGCAAGAGAAGCAGAAAAAAAAGCCTTATGGATCTGCTGTTTACCTAAACAAATATCATAACTTATTCCTTTGTGAAAGGGCTAGTAGGGCTATACATCTTTAAGGATATTTTATTACACACTGCTGTCTTAGCTTCATAAACTTTGCTGGTAGAAACTTTAGGAGCTAAAGCTGAATGTAATCTCTTTTGCTTTGTGTGAGGGTTGGATTTCTGGCTTAAAAACTCTTCTGCCTAATACAACTGTGAAATAAAACACAGAGTAATTCTAAAGCATAAAGGTTCCTATGGGATGATGTATTTCCATGGTAACAAGCCAGTTTATCACTGTGAAGGCATACAAATGATGTAGCACCACCTTGTTGTTACGCTCAGACTTCATGAAAGTTTTAACAATAGGTATTCATTCTGGATGAAAATCTATTTAGACTGGCCCAATTGCTCAAATTATGAATATGTACTTTTGACATAAAGTGTGAAAAGTATGAAATGACCTACGACTTTCTTTTTACTGAAAAACTGGTATTCTTCAGTCTTGTCATGTCGGTAAAAATGAATGTAGATTTTTTTTTTAAATATCTTTTTAGAAGTGTACTTAAGCCGAATATCAAATTATTTCCCTTGAGCATGGCTCTTTAGTGGAAATGTGACAGATTCATTCCAATTTCTGAGAAAGAAAAGAACATCTAAAGAGCATTTAATCTAAGGGAGTCTTGTTCAGGGATCAAACATGCAGGGTGACGTATTGTTGAGCTGATTTCACACGTTTCATTTCTTCATCTTGCATCACTCGCTAGTCTCAATGAACAAGCATTGGGGTTTTAGAAGTTCATCTAATAGATTAACATTTATATTAATTCATAATCATACTGAATTATGTTACATTAATATTATAAGATTAAACTCTTAAGAGATTAGACATGAAGATAAAAAAAACCTGTCAACTCTTTTAGAACATGTGGCAAGATTATCATTAGCATGACTTTGCTCTCAAAGAACCATAAATGCAGAAAAAATAGAAGGATTTGCAAAGAGTATTTTGTCTTTTGCATGTTTTTATTGTGTGTATTATCAGGTTTTGGCCTTCAGAATTATCCACCATAGGGTTCTGTTCTCTAGTGATAAGGCAAAAGCTGTTGAGGAGATGTTTTTTTTTTTTCATTTTGCTCTCAAAGTTAAACAAAATGGTGACAAATTAGCAGCCAGACTTGTTGATGTGTAAAAATGATGTGCAAGAAATGGTAACTGAGTTTTTGCTCAATTTCTTCCATTGCTATAAAATTAATGGCGCTCTCTGTTTTGCTTAAACTGCAGAGAATTTGGCTGGTTATAGTTCACATTTGAACCTTGTGCATCAATACAGTAGGTGGATAGATATAGTGATTTTAGCATTTTTTTGCTGAGACATTTTGCATGTCAAATACTCTGAGAAAAGTACATTATATGTTAATCATATACAAAGTTTTATTTTACAAATGTACGTATTATTTTGTCCAAGTGCCTAATGACATTGACACGTATGTTGAAGATTTCTCTGACAACATGGATGGCCACAGCACTCATGCTTTTTGAAAAGGCACAGTTTGCTGCCACAGATAAGAAGAGTTTCTGTTGCCAGTTGAAATCTTGTTTCAGTCTCTCTCGGGCTTTAACTATGCTTCAGCTTCAAAAAAGATTGTACCTTGCAGCGTAGGTAAACAAGAAAATGCCAGCAGTCATGTCAAACCTGATAACCCAAAAACGGCAATGCAGAAAAAGAAGTCATGACAGTTACGCTAAATGTTACTTTGCATGCCAATTCAGCATAGTTTGAAATGTTTTCTTTCTAGAGTTTTTTATGCATTTTATCAACATCCTTTTCAGTTTTCAATACTGTATATTTTTCAGAGATGGAGCTGGCAGTTCTCAAGTTGCCACAGGTGTCACAGAAAGAGGCAACCCCCAATCCCACACACGCAAAACTAGCACAACCTTAGTGAATTTTTATTCAATTTTCCAGGTCTGGCTGTCAAAATGCCAGTCAAGACCAGCAGAGCCCAGTTTGCTGTTGTCACAAAAACCCCAGTTTTCTGGCATACCGTTGAGCTTTGCTTCTCCTGAACTTTGGAGCCGATGGCGTTTAAAAAGGACAGCTGAAGTAAGTCTTGCACTATTTGAGAGCAACAAACTGAGGTCACAGAACCACATAAATTCTTAAACAGGCATTGAAGTCTGTAGATAAAGTAATCTGGAAAAAACTACACACACTCTACTTGTGCTTGTTGGCTTTTCTCGCCAACTACTGTGTCAGATGGACACCCGGCTGGTTTTGACCTTCGATTACCACGATTCCAGACACATATACTGAAATTTATCAGGGTTTAGAAAAACATTTACATTGATTCTACTTTTTCCCTATTTCTAAGCCTGCTGTTCTCAGCAGCACAGGATTGTATGCATTAGTCAGCTCCACACATATCAACATCTTCATCTTAGCCACCTGCCTAGACCACCCACCTTCTGTCGTGACACCTGCCAGTCAAAACCGTGTCAGCTAACGATTAGCTGGTGAGTCAAGTCAGCATATCAGTCAGTGCATCTGTCTGACCGAGGCGAGTCTGTTGGCTTTCCACTCGGACAGTCAGCAAGTCAGTCAGAGAGACAGATTGTCATGCAGATGGCTCATCAGTTAGACATGGTGGCCCTCCACTGCACAGTGTCTATCAGGACAGTAGCATTTCCTCAATTTCTGTTTAAATTTCCAATTGACAAATAAGATATATTTTACTTTCTAGTTCCAAGGGACCCTCTCCTTTTTGATGTCACCCTGGGCAACTGCCCATATAGCCCATATCAAAATCTGCCACTGTATGCACGACTTAAAAAAATATCAAGCATATCAAGATTCTCAGTTTTCTATGGCGAGGTTTGGTGCCACCAAGTTGAGCATGCAGTGGTGTTCTGACATGCGCTCAAATCTGACAAGCGGCTCACGCTCGGCTCCATCTCTCTTTGCTCACTGGGTCAGTTCTGTGTGTGTGCTCACACTTTGCTCTGCCTGAGCTCGAAACTTGACTTGTATGTAAATGAACCATACCACCAGCCAATTTTTTATTTATTTTTTATCCAGTCAAAGCATGCCTTGACAATACTGCGTTCACTTAAGTGAAAAACGTCCAATCACAACCAGCAAATTGGGGACATTTCCACTGTTTTGCAGCCGATAGACACATGCAGCATGACTTTACACCAGTGGTAACTAATGTACCACACCAATATCTTAATAAGTTAATTGTTGTCCAATAATCGCAAAATGCATGCTTTGATTGGATGGAAAAATCCTGTCTGTGATTGGCTGGTGGTGTGGTTCATTTAAATACAAGTCAAGTTTTGATCAGACACAGAGTTAAATATGATCACACAGACAGAGCTGGTCGAGGGACCAGAGAGAGATGTTGCCGAGCGCAAGCAGCTTGTCCGTTGAGTAAATGTCAGAACACCACTGCGCACTCAACTTGGTGTCACTGCACGCTCACCTTGCTCATTGCTCTCAACTTGGTGGCACTAAAGTCACACGATAGTTTTCCAGGTTCCTATATTCCTATAGGAAGTCATTTTGCACGTGGATGTCCACATAGTGACACAACACAAGAAAGCTGAGAAATGTTCAACTTTTGTCGCCGTCTGCTGTCACGGAAAACATTCACCTTTCGCAATCATTCGTCACTCCCCATGTGTTGAGGCCATAACGAGCTGCTGTGAATTAAGTAAACCTCTGTGGGAGAGAGACCCGCAGGTCAAATTAGTTGCTCAATTAATCTGCGTTATGTAATATTAATGAATAAAACTTTTTATGTTAATAACATCCATTAATGTGTTAACGTTGACAGTACTAATTTTGATGCTCGTACTGTTATAAGTCCTTTAAGATGAGTCATTTGCGAGCATTGATATCCAATTAAGACATGCATATGCTTGAAAACTCATCAGCTATATAATAACACACTATATTTGATTCCTTTCATATGGCCTATGACTGTACCCCACTGTACTCATTAACAACAGTTTCCATTTTTCACCATAATTGACCCTTATGAGCAGATCATATAGACATCAATACCATTGTGTCTTGCTCAATGTGACAATATTTTCATACCAAACTATTCATGACAATTGTTTTTTCTTCTGTTTTTCCTATCTGATTTGGGTTTTGTCTTAATAGTTCACTTAGGAGGCTAAAATAAGTCACAGTCCAACATAAATCCTTATTTATTTATTTTTTTAAATAATCTTTATAAACCAAAAGGAGATGATGGGGGGTGGGGGGAAATGCAATAGTATTTCTAATTTATTTGTACAGAAATATGATTAGTTCCTGTTCTGACTACAGCTGAGTGGGACTGGTGTGTGAGGACTGAGAAAATGTGAGTGGTTTGGGAAGAAGAGGGCCCCTTGGCAGCAGCCTCTGTTTTTTGACAAGCGGTCTAAGAAAATGTGTGCTTTCACAGCAGAACTCATAAAAGTCTCTGGTAAGACAACAGCAGATTTGCCTGTAGTGACATTTTTAAAGAAAAAAGAGAGATTTATTACTAGGGACTTAAAAAAAAAGATCAATATTCGCTAAATATCATGACAAGAACATTAAGTTGGCAGCACTGTAGCTGTCACATGTGCCAAGCTAGTCACTTGACACTGATGGATACTTGCAGCAGCCAATACAGTCTCACTTCACAGTAAACATGTTAAAGGATGGAAAATGTGTGAGATCACTGGGAAGTGAAGACACACATTTGTTAAATTTATTGTCCTAATATAGATTTTTCAAGCACAACAGTGGCTGTAATACTGAAAAATGAAATGTAAATCCACTTGCAGGTATATATATATATATATATATATATATATATATATATTTATTTGTATATTTATTTATTATTATTTCACTTTGGTATTATCAGACCAAAACACCTAACAGTTATTTAAATGTGGACTGCATCTCTACCATATGCAAGATTGATTACATCTTCCTTATTTTATTAGTAACAACGCTTGAGCACAGATGCATATGAAAATAATGAGCACAAGTAGGAAGGAGAGAGTCATCCTTTATTGACGTTTGAAAGACGTTTTGCACTGCTGTATCAACTGATTAGAATGATTTGAATGAATATGCCACTGTTGTTTATGCAGATAAGTATGAGTGAAAGTGTGATTTGATTGGTGCGCTACTAACAATTCTTATGAACAAGTAAGATTTCAGCCTGATCCGTCTTCAAGTACGAACACCTCACACAAAACCTGTTGCACACGCGCAAAAAAAAAAATCAGATGGGATGATTGCTGATACAGTCTTAATTAAAAAAAACAATACGAGGACCTGCACAGTTAACCCCAGCAGATAATTTGAAGCCGCTGCAATTGTGGTATGATTGTATTTCTTTTTCTCTCCTCAGTAAAAGCCAGTGAGAACGGATAAACAGAAACAAAAGCACAGCACGGAAGTGCAGCCACCTTGAAAAGAACATCAGCACACTCATGCACAAACAGGCACCAACCCAAAATGCTTTGTTTGGACTGAATCACTTGATACCAAACTGAAAAACAATGAAAGGACAGGCAGAAAATGGCAACTGCTGGCAACCACATCAGGATTCACACTGAGATAATTCTGTCCATCAGACTAACTACAATATTACAGGTATTAAGGGTTTGACATTGAACAGTGTCTCAGTTTGGGTTCAGGGGATTTATATGTATATATGTATGTGTCTCCAAATTCTCCAAAGAAATTATGAATGTGGATAAAATGTGATGTTTTGACCTCTCCCACCTTGTATGCACATCTCTTTCTACTAGAAAACCTCTGTTTCTAGACGGTGATGTTTTTGCCACTAGAGAGTTTTTTGACTTTGTTCTCGTTTAATGAAAAGCATTTGCACTCTGTCACAGTTCACGCCTTTATCTAAAAACAAGTTTCACAATTTAAACAATCTTCCTTTTCATATTTGTTTTTGTTTGTCCCTTATAGTTTTTAATTACTATGGTTTTTTTTCTCTCTTGCATAAACACTTGAGCTCCCACTGCTAATATGCTGCTTCTGAAAGTGCACTCAACATGACAGTGTTCAGTAAATCCCAACATAAAATCAAACTTTTAAAAAAAGCAACCTGCTATTTGGTTGAAACCAAATATTAAAAATACCCAAATGAAATGTGAAAGTATTGCCCCTGGAGATGCTTGGACTTCGTCTAGCAAATCTGCCTTCAACTCTGACAGCATGGGATGAAATATCAAGGAGTCTGTGATGATGCGAGTGTATGCTAGGAAGCTATTTTGTGTGTTCAAGCTGTCATTTTAAAAGCCAAGAGCTGCTTGAAGGATATGTTGCTTCCCTAGAGGCAGAAAAGGCAAAATATAAGATTTATCTCAGACAAGCTCTGTAACGCAGCAAGGCTGGGCTGATGTGTTTTAAAACCACTGCCATTGAAAAAAACCCCACAGTCGACTGACATCGGGAACACATCTTGGATGTGACAGATATGGCATCTTTATTATTAATTCATTGGAACAAAGTTGGATCTTGGCAAAGTGCTTCCCTGTGCATCCCAACCCCACATCCAAATGAATCTGAAAAGGCAATCTAAATTAAGAATGTCATAGAAATCTAACTTCTTACTGTGGAATACACTCATGCCCTTACCAATGGCTAAACATGTCCACTTTTCTCAATTTAAACAAACAGAATTCTTCATATGCTCAGCGTTTCTCCCTTTGCTTTTTTGTGTGTACACAGGAAGCTAAGTTTGGTTTTTCTTTGCCCTTTTAACACAATGTTACTCCCTGAGAGCTTGTATAAAGCTTAATAAACGGATGTGGTAGAGCAAAGGAAAAACACGTAAATAATGAACACCAACCTGTTAGAGATTTTTAGACAGCTATTTTGTTTTATTTTTCCTGATAGAGTTTAAAGGCAGAATATTTATGGCTTCGAGACAAGATGGAGGAAAAAAAAAACACTTTAATGCTTTTGCTGCTTTAAAGTAATCATTTCTATACCTGTCAGTAAAATACAATACTTATGACAGGCTGGGAATCCACTGTGGATTTTGTTCTCATGTCATGCGCTTACATTTCTCACTTCTTCTACAGTTTTGTACAGCATAGTTGGGTCTAGAATTGCTTCAGGTTGGTATTTTCAGCTGTGCTGTAATAAATGATTGTTACTCAAGACAATAAAGTATTAAATGGTTCCAAGATTCCCATAAGTGAAGATTATTAATAATATTCTCGCTTAATTTTTTCAGTTATTTTTGTCTTGTATTGTATTGTCATGACATAATTTTAACAAATATGTAAAAATCAACTGAATCCTTGAATCAGTTGATGAATCAATTTGGAAGTATAATAACTTGACTCTGAAAACTGGTTTTATAAGCAAATCATGTATTTTTCCTCATTTGTTAATTTAATTTATTCTTCTTTTAAACTTTAACAAACAATTTTCTTTGCAAGATCTTGGTGTTCAGGATGTCTGGGAGCTAAAATGATCTTACTTCATTTGTCACAGTAAATGCAAAAAGTTGCACTCTGATCTTTGTAGTCAGGAATCAATCAATAATTGTGATACTGTTGCTCCAGAGAGCGTCAGCTGTGTGTGAACCAGTAACTTTGCCCATCAGTACCTCCAGCCACAACTGGCCTCGCATTCACAGTCTTAATGTGGCCCAAAATGTAAACCAGTTTGACACTCCTGCTCTAGTTGAAATCTGTTGAGCTAGTAGGAACTGTGCTCTAGTCATTAATATACTGAATCAACAGCAGAGCCTGTTATTTTTAGAGAGAATGGCTGCTAAGATTACACTACTGTATGTGTGCACAAACAAGCTGACACTTTACACGCCTCTCCTCCTGACAGAATGTCTTTTTTTCTGCATATTTGCGTATGCTGCATATGTCTGCTGCTCCCTCTGTCGGCCTGCGTGTAATTGCTCTGTCATGCCGTGGACACTGCATGCTGCAAACACTGAGGTTTGGAGGGATCTTCTGCTTCACCCACACAGCCTTATAATTATGGTGGCCTCCCTCCAGGGATTGGTTAGATTCAGCTGGGGAACCTCCCTAACCCTCCCAGCACCGAGCCCACATGTCCGCAAGGCTTCTTTTAAGCAAGCACTCGTGCAATTACCTGAAGGTGAGGGAGTGACATACATTAATGCAGCTAGAATTTGATAAAGTGGTTTCTATCATGTGTGGCAATGAGCAGTACTGCATAGATGTTATGTTCCTGTATGTGTGTATGTTCTGTTCTGTTACAAAAGCAGACATTCTTACCTTTGTAAAATATTTTAATGAGACTTTTTTTTTTTTTTACCATAACAAATGAGTAAAACCCTACAAACACATCTACCGATCAGACCCATTATCATGTGATTTATCACATTTCTGTCCCCTCTTTTCTCAGCTCGTTTTACATAGATTTGTGTTGACTCAACTTGTGTGTTGTCTGCCATCCTGAAAGTTGAGAAGTTTACACTAATTGCACTAGATGTATTTTGAACAATCAGAGGCAGTGAACAAAAAGCATTTTATTTTCTACAGCTCTGAGCAAGTTCCAGGAGTGTTTGTTATCCAGAGAAAAGTGGAGGGAAAAGCAAAACAATTGTAAAGACAAAGAAATTCCCAACTGAAATAGATCTGGCCAGCGGATGCGATGCAGAATGTGCTCTCAATCTTTTTTTTTTGTTTTGTTTTTATTTGTTCATAATAAATATATTCTGAAACTGAACAAGCAGTGCCAGTATGCAAAATCATCCTTTTTGTATGAAGCCAGTTTAATGCCAGGGTCACTTTTTACACTGAGGTATCATTGTTTCTCAGTGGGCCAAGAAGAATAAACGATTTCCTCTCTTTGATGTTTTATTTATTTTTTCTTTAATGTTACTATGCCCCATCTGTATCACATTTTGCATCGATTATTTTTGCTCCACTAAATCGTTGAAGTTAGCTTCTACCATTTCATCCAATTTATTCTCTGTGAAAAGCTGGTTGTCATTTTCATTAATATTTCATTAATGTCCCTCATCCAAAATATCCCCAACAAGGAAATGTATTCTAAAATGAAATGGAGTCACTTAAACTTTTTTAAGGTATTATGGAGAAACACGGTCATATATAAAATGTATAGGAATATAAAAACATGAAAACCTGTAGAGTGCGCTAAGAATGTATTCTTGCTAAGTTATATTTTATGTCTACCCATAACATGGATTCATCCCTGTTGACTTAAGAGTTTGAACAACATATGAGTCAAGTGGCAAAGAAAAATCTAATCTTTTGGTTAAAATGAATAAATAAATAGAGAGTTGAACATTCAGCTTATCACAGCTGAAAAACAACTACACAAGAGTTCTTAATTGTCTATTGTTGGCTAAGACACAAGAGTCGACCGAGAGGAAAACAAATTATGCTTCATTTAAAATCACTTTAAAATCTACTTAGATTGATTACATCCTCAGAGTGGATGCTTGAAAAACACTTTTTAATCTATTAACTACCTTTGACAGTAAATTAATTAATTAATTGTATTGATATTTAATGTACATCATTAGTATTTTTCTTTATCCATCGACTTGGAGGCCATTAGGAACAGAGCAACTTTAAATGCCAAAAGAGAAAAATAAATCTTATCAATAAAGAGCAAGCCCTGCTGGGAAGGTAGAACTGCCATCTGCAATAAAAAAAACTCAATAAAAAAAAATATATCTGCTATTGCAGTGCTACTTGAATGATGATTTAAACACTGTTAAACAAAGAGAATTTCCAATTGCTTTTGTGGCAAATTGGCTTGACACACCAGTGTAAATCGGTTTATGTAAATCTCATAAAGAGTGCTGTCCTTATCTCAACATGACATAAACCAGAAGCTGAATCAAAGCCTTTAAAACCAACAGCTCTAAGTAAACACTGAGATGGGTTGGCGGGAACTCCGGTGCAGAGGTTACGCTTTGCAAATAGAATGCTTAGGGTTTAGCGAGTAAAACAAAATTAATCAACCTTTCAGCTGATTTACTTAGATTAGGCTTCCTTTTGTTTTCCCAGGCTGGTTACTTTTATGTCTGCTCAAAGTCATCGCTGTTAGTTATTCTTTAGCTTTTTCTGCAAAAGATGAAAGTGAAGAAATCATCTGGAAAAAAAAAGGAGAGCCAGACTTCTTATGAGACCAAAACATAACAGAGATCCTCAGATGATGCAACACTGCTGTCATGAACTGCATGAACTACGCCTCTCTTCAGGAACGTTAGGTTGAATTCTAGAGATGGTTTTCAGTTGTGTCCAAATCATTTTGCAGAGACACCTGACCGCAAATAATGAGGGTATTTCAGATGGGGGGTAGCCAAAATGCATTTGCGGCACTGCTGACACAAAAATGACGACCAAAAACATTTAGAATTTAGACGGACTAAGAACAAATACATTTAATCTCCTGCAATTAAAATTCAGTTTGGCCAATGTATTCCTTTATATATTGAGTAGCTGCAAAAACGATTATGTAAAAGAAATGACAGAAACATCACAGGGGTGAAAATTAATTAATCTGTCAGGTAAACACTGTTGATATAGTGGAAGATAAAGGTTTATTTGTTCATCTGAGTTCCAGCGAAATAAAAATAACTCAATCATGAGAAATTAGCGACTTCTAAAGTTCTGACAAAAAGGTAAGATAAACATCAGTTGTTGACATTACAAAACAGCAGATATTTCAGAATGCTATAAGAGGTTAAATGAACAAAAATAAATGATATTCAGGGGAGTTTTTTTTTCAAGCCATATCTTTGTGTAGATTCTTGCTGCATAAACACAAAACAAAAGCTTTTCAGAAAAATGTTTTGCTCAGCTATTCTTAACAGTAATAGAATCAAATGTTTTTTTAAAAACACTCGTTCATCTGTTTTCATCCTTCTTTCATTATTGCCCTTTTACAGAGCAAGCAATTGTGCAAGTAATAGGTTTTTTATCATTATAATTTAGCAGTGACTTAGGCAAGTATAGTGGAACAAAGGATGGTTAAAAATACAATGTAAAAATTGTGTCCAATGACTTTAAGAATGTGTTAAGTCACTGTAGTTTATTCAGCAACATTCAGTATTATTCTGTATATAGTGGATAAAATAAGTACTGAACATGTCAATGTTTTCCCAGTTCAAATGTGGTTTTATTGGCATGCAATTGAAAGCAGATGTCCGCAGCAATCCAAGTAATCCACACATATAAGAAGTCGTGGCAAATTATAAATGAAGCATATGATAAAATCCATTTTAAAATACTTGGGCTACTTTGTTTCAAAAGTTGTGCGTGCATAAATTATTGGGCATCCTACTAACAAGATATTTATTTTAATAAAGTTATTTTTTGCATTTCTAATTGATAAAAGAAACAAAAGGTGTGGTCCATTCATACTTTAAACTTCATTATTTTGGATCACAAAATAATACATTTAACCATCACTGCAGTGGCCAAACCAGTATTGTGTGTCAATGAAAAGTAATGTGACCAAAGCACACAGTTCAATCTAAAGTTCTTCTGAATAGTTGGTTTGAGATCCCTGGTAAATCTTTTGCCTCAGTCTGTTACCTGCTAGTCGACCTTTGGCCCCCCCACACTTTCAATCAACAGTGCTGATCGAACTCTTGCTTTTATGATTGTATAAATCAGTACAACAAAGCTGACATCTCCCTGCCAGGCAGTCTGAGTTGGTTTAACTGACCCTCTTCTGTAATCCGCTTAGAGTACGACAATTTAGCCAAGACCTGGGGGTCACTGTTAGTGTTGTTGCTTTTCTCTTACATCAGGTACATAGAGTGACCCCTGAGAGCAGGTCAAGCTGAGGTAAATCCTTAGGTTAACTATGCTACTTTCTCTTCTCAGTGTCTCTCTCTTCACACGAGAAAATACCAGGAACTGATCACTAGGAGCAACATCTGACTTTAATGTGTGTTACATGCATCACTTCACGCTTGTTTGCTTTAGTACAACTCCCTTATGTAACTCTAGAGTAGCTGAGCCAGAAACATGGCTTTTCATCTGCTTTGTGTATATGACTCATGGAAAAAAAGAAAGAAGCCACAGACCCAAGGCACCAAGGAAGAGAGGAGGAAAACAGCTCAACTGACTGATGACAAGTAATGATTTTCAGGCCTATGTTCCTGGAAGTGCAATTTGTCGTATTAGTTGAAAAACGCTGAGCCGAGTAACAAGAACTCATCGCTGCTGTTGTTTAGATGACAACTCGCACAATCCCTCTCCTAGACGGGCCCCTGTGTGTTGTTGGAGGCTTGTGATAAATAATTGAAATGTTGACTCAGCCCAGTGGTCTGGGTCACAACAAGCTGTAGTGCTGCTTATGTGGGATGTGTGTGTACATAGGTTGCCATGCATTTGATAAACCTATGAGGCTGGTATCTGAAAGACATCATTGTATAGTCAGCCGGGAGAGGGGGCATGAGGCTTGGACAGATATGACGGTTGAACCAGAGTGGCATAGAAGTATAAGGAAGAGTGGGAGTGAAAGGAACTGTGAAATTGAACAGCTGTCCGACGTGCTGTCCGACGCTCGATCTACCCAGTGGTGGGTGAGTGTGAACACACATACACACACCTGCAAAAGTTCTCACTGGCACAAGCGGAAGATCACGGACGTAAGCATTTACTGGAAGCAGAACAGAGGTGTTTCACAACTTAATTTATCTCCTGTATAAGCTTTATTATAGGGTTGAATTCAATTTAAGCTAAACGAAAATGTGAAAAAACTAAATTCAAATATTTTTTTCTTGCTTGTGTGTAGTGTCTTGGACTTGCTTGTTTAGTTTGTTTTGTTTTGTTTCTTTCTTGATATAAACTAATTCTTAAAGGTAGAGATATAACTTGGCTCATAAACTATAAGTGGTCCTGCAAAATGTCAACCTTTTCAGTGTTTCTATCCAGTTAAATATGTCAAGTCAATGAAATGCTTTGAAGTCCTCTGGAGACCTGAATTTAGATACATGTGGTGCTGCAGCTGCAAGACAGTGGAGCCTTTCCAATAGCCATGCCTTACCGATGGACTTAAAGTCAATTTCACTCGTCTGTACTGCCCAGTAAATTCCAGACATTAAAGGAAATCTGACAAAACAGAGAAAATTAGATTTCTGCAGTATTTTATTGTTGTAATGTCTTGCAATCAATTTTTTGAGAGTCCATTCTGGTTTGTACTGTTGATTAAAGTGTAATGAATAATGTAGCAAGTAATATAACTGGTCGCCATGCTGAAATGAAACATCCAATCTAAGAGCATAGTACGTTAGTTTACTTTGCACTCGAGTTGAGCCCAATCCAATCAAACACGGGTATCTGAGTTAATGATGTCACTCTGACTCAGGTGGTAGACTTCGCTTTTCAGACTTGGATGAAAAGTTGTTGCACATTTAGATTTTAAAGTATTGATTGTTGTCTCATAGTTAAATATAGGAAGATGTTTTTAACAGACATATTTGTTTGGATTCTGCAAAAACCTTCAATGTAAACTAAAGTTTTTTTGAGTTAATTGGAACTTCTTTTGTGGTAAATAGTTTGCTGAGCACTCCACTGCTCAGCATCCCCTTCCTCTGAGAAATGTTAGATTAGAAAAAAAATGATAATGTTGTTTGTTTTTTGCAAACCTTTGGAGCCGTGGATGTAATGAGGGGTTGTTACAATAACAACAACTGAGGAAAGAACTACATAGAGCTTTATCAGACAACTTTGTATAATAGAAATTGTTCTTAACAGTCCCATAAACTGAATCGCAATTAAAGGATTGTCGTGAATACTATGATTATTTCTGTACCAAATAGTGTTTAATCTTCCATCCTGCACAATAACAGCAAAGTGGATTATTTCATAATAAATGCTTGAGATCTAATAGAGAAAGCTTCAAGGCAAACCTGTGTTGTGTTGAAAACTCCCTTATTGAAATAACTTAACAGTAACAAAAAGAATAGCTCCTTAAAGCTGTCCTCCATGAATTTTTCATAAGTAGATGCTATGTGTTTCTTGCATTGAACTTTAGAATAATAATAAAAAAATCTTCCAGCTGGTGAAGTTAACAGCTGGAAGTGAGCAGCTACAAGACAACAACTGAAGAAGGCCAGTTATGACATTTTTACATGACAGACATTTGCACATTTTTTACGTCATAGACCGGAATATAAGCGTGGTTTTCAGTCACAGTCGTCACATTTCCAACCCACTTGCAGCTGTGGAAAGTGTGGACATGGTGCAGCTTTGACATCCCGTCACCTCGTTTAACCATAAAAACACAGTTTGGGGTCTCTTTGTGGTTACATCTGTTCCATGCCAAGCTGGTATAATTGAGAGTGCACTGTGGTATACACTTCGAGTCTGAAAACACCTCTTAAGCCGTTTACTTTCAAGTTAATCCCAGATTTTGTGAGGTGAACTGCCACCATGACATTGACTGCACAAGTTCTGAGTGAATAAATCCCACAAAGTCCAAGAGGTCGTTCAGTCTTCTGCTCAAGAGCATGACAGTGTCAGGTTCAGGTTCAGGCTGACTAATCCTTCATCAAAATAACCATTTCTTTTTTCTTTGTTTTTGAGAAAAACTTTATCTTGTGTAAAACAGTTTTGTTTTTATCGCAATATTCTGTCATTTTATCAGTATTTTATCTGGATCCAAGTCATTTTTGAATGCTTTTTAATGTTTGGTTGTTAACTTAATTTAGTTGCATCTAAATATTTTAACATGATGTTGTCCATGTGGTTAGAAGATATTTGATCTAGAATTATTAATGATTCTTATCCCTGTTTAATATAGAATTAATAATATGACCATGCAGGAATACAAAAGTTCTAAGAGCTTTGTTTTGAAATTGTCCAAAAGCAATAATGTGTATCTGGCACGTCATTGTCAAATGCTATAAAGCATAATCTGAATGTGCAAATGACAAATATGAAGACACAAATCAACTTAAGTGCAAACCTGGAGTGTTTAAACAACCTCTGACAAACATAAACAATGCAACAGGAAGTGTTTAGTAGCAAACGTTTTTGTTGGACTTAAAACACAAGAGTAACAGAACCACATTTTTAAAGTTCAATCTTAGCATATACAGCATTAGCCAACAAATTAAACCAGCTTAAGTGAATATCAACTATAATTATAAGGAAATATAGGCCACAATTGTTTTTAGCCTCTGGTATTGTGCTCTCCATTAATGTTAGTTTGAACACCAACAACTGCATTAATACATATATGAAGTTTTGTTTGTTTCACTTCATCTAACTTTGCTCAAAAACATATTAAACTGTGACTATAAAGGAGTTACTGTCACACCCCAATATTAAATCAAAACCTGCCCTCTGACATTTTAGGTAGCTAAGTTGGAGTGACTTGATGGCACCAGAGGGGATTTAATGCCAGATGGGGGAAAAAGGTCATCGTTTAGTTCTTGGCATCGCTGAAATGTGCAATAATCAGGGTGGGATCGGGGGGGTAATTGCACTGAGATCCCCTTCTTTCCCCCTCATGTCCTGTCATTAGAGACGTCGGTGTGATAAAGCTGCTCCATGCCCAGATTCCATTATTGAACACAAACCCTACTTACCTGTTGCCATAGCACTCATATATCTAGAAGATCTGTTCAGTACCATGCCTTTTTATCCCTTAACCTAGTCTGCATATGTTTGCTAAAAATAAACAACGGTTTGACAAGCGTAAAGTAATGTATTTATCCAGGAAACAGCCACGGCAAACAGTGTTTGGAAAAGAACGTTTGTATTCTGTGGATAATCATATTGTTACACTGTCAGTTCACTAATGCCTTCAACAGGGAAAAGAGATTTGGCGTTCTTATGCGCTTCAAATCCGTACTTGGAACTTGCTCTTGCTGTCTAAACACACACACACACACACACACACACACACACACACACACACACAAATATACCCAGACAAAGCGAGTTATTTTTCAGGGTTTAGTCCAGTTATTATTCTTGGAGAAGTTGACTCGGAAGTTTGGTCCTTTGCATCTTTGAAGTATATGTATTCTCTTTTAAGACGCATAGTAACTCATATGCTCATGACAGCCCACTCCTCTTAATCACATTTTACATGACTCATTTCTATTTCCTTGTCATTCTTCATCTTCGCCTTCCTTTGCAGTTTCTTGTGACACCTGTCGCTTGCACTTTGGAAGAAACAGACTGATGTGCAGACATTAATACCCCTCAACCTGCTCTCACCCCACGCACAAGCCTTAGGCTGATAATATTTGCAGACTTCGTTCTGAAGCTTTTCCACTTCTCTCTGTCACACGTTGAGCAGTGATGGGTTTGAAGCAGTGGTAGAGCTCACATGCCTATAAAGGAGGGTGGGGAGTCTGAGATTTAGATAATTTATGAGGTAAGTACAGTGCTTTGCAGTAGTATTCACTCCTTGAACTGTTCCAAACTTTGTTAATCACAAACATCAATGTATTTTACTGTGATTTACTATGTTAAACCAAATCGGTTATAATTGCAAAGTGGAAGGAAACATTTGTCTTTTTAATTATATTTTGCAAATACTGAACAGTACAGTGCTTTACAGAGTCCAGAGGACCAAAACGCTTTACACTACATTCAGTCATTCACCCATTGATGGTGATTATAGCCACAGTTGCCCAGGGGCACACTGAAAGAGCGGGAATCAAACCGGCAACCCTCTGATTGAGACACAAACTCCTACCACCATAACATCCCATAAATTACATGTAAGAATTGTTTTTAACCATGTATTATAATTCTTGTATTGCACTTCGCTGTGCAATACTTTCACATAACATGCTAATTTAAATGTGTGCTCGCAATGGGACAAAATGTCTGGAAGTTGATATTTGACGAAGTTTGGACAAGTTTGTTTAGTTGGTAATTGTCAACTTTTTACTGTTAGTAGCACTATCATGCCACGCAGAGCACATGTTGATGTGGAACAATGATGATGATATTGATATTACAGAACAAACAAACATTAAAATGTCCACTTATTGACTGTAAATATGGCTCATTGCACCCTCAAATTGAATCCTTAACCATATCTGATGGTGCCGGGTCATTAAAGCCTGCAACACAATGTGGAGACCATATAACGCAAACAAGTGGAGTATCATCAGAATGAGATGAGATTGCAAGACAATTTGCATTTAAATCAAATGTAGTCAGAAGGAGCCATATTTAACTCAAAAGTCAAAAGTTTGCATGTCCTTGGGCAGGGTTTTTACACATTTCATATCAACATATGTGTGTATTTGCTTTAAAAAAAAAACAAAACTTGCTTCTTGTGTGCGTATTCCTCAGTGTGTGTATGCTAATTAGTTGTGTTGTCTGTGGGTGGGAGGAACATTTGATTGTTGGCGGGTTTGTTTCCCCTGAGTCCTGTCTGATGGGGATAAGAGAATGGCCTGAGGCAAGCCAGATAGACGGATGCTGTGTTTATTCCCACAGTTCCACAGGCTATAGCCCCAACATCACAGCGAGGCAAAGACAGAGTTGTAGGGAAGCAAGGAATACACCAAGGAACTGTGATGATTAAGACAAAAAGGGGGTGTAATGGGAAGCAGCAGGGAAAGGAGATTATTAGGAGAGGGGTATGCCAAAGGAAGCAGTGATGGATCTGCTGAAAGGAAACCGAGTGGGGACTTATACTATGTCAAGAAGCTTTTAAGTCCTAGAAGAACCTCATATGCATACTTAAAACCCCCCACATCCAGATTCCAGGCTCTATAAAAGGCAGACGAGTCTGTGTGGCTTTAATCTGTACCCAACACATTCAGTCAGCTTATTGTTGATGAATGCCCACCTTTTTTTTTCCCCCTTCCTGAAGCACCCGCACAACTTCAACATTATGAAGCCACTCTAAATAGATATATTTTGCAGCATTATGCAAAAGACTGAAGCAAGTCTGTCAAAATTGAAATATGAGGATAACGGACTCGAGAGAAATGCCAGACTGTAGGTTTTTAAACAAGAAAGCCTGCCAAGAGGTGCCTGACAGAATAAATCACATTAGATCATAAGATTGTGTCTTTAATTGCAATTTCTAATTACCTTTTAATGCGATTATAGAAAGGGTACTTGATTAACACCTAATTTGACTGTATACTGTAAATTTCTACAAAATGTAATTCCCTCAGTAGATAATTCATGTTTGAGTGGTTTTTACAGTAGTGGCATTTTTGTGTTTTTTTAATTTTTTTTATCTTCCATTGCAGAAGCCTTTATCTACATGCAAGGCAATTTCAGCTTCTGACTTTTTTTGTAGGGTAAAAAAAAGAAACTACATCTAAAGTGGTAGCTTTGCTTTTTAAGGATTTAAAGGTCTTAAAAGGAATTTTAATGAGCGCTTCAGTGTTTGTAGAGATATGCCTGCCTTTTTTTTTTACTTTTCTTTAATCTTTAAGTTTAGTTTGAACTGAGAATAGTCCTGAATGTGACTTTAGATGACTTTAAACAAGCCGTAAGAATTTTGGGCTTGTAAATTCCTGACCTCGCAATATTGTAGTTTGACTTGTTCTTTGTATTTGCATTTGTTTTACACAGAATAATAGATTCTAGATCGTAGAGTATTTAGTACAAAGGTATCTTCGACGTGTTTGTAGTTTTGTTAAAGCAGTGTGAAGCAAATAGAGATGTAACTTCTGAAATTATGCCATTTTAATCTCATCTGTATTCAAGGGTTGTTTTTTGTATAATATCCCTTAAATATTCAACAATTTGTTGACAACTGTTTTTTGGGGGGGGTTTTGTTATATGTATATTTCCATTTAAACATTTCTCATGAAGGTAAACTGTTTGGAAGAAAACAGCTGATGTTTACTCTTATTCATAATTCTGACCTTTCTTTTCCATTAGCTGGTTTTCACCAGTCTAGTTTCAAACAACTTCTGCACAAGTTCTTTAGCTTTTGTTACTGGGTTGATACACAGTTTTTACACCAATAGGCATTGATCACGTCTTCTTCCCATTCAGACAGTCTTTTCCATTTTTTATATGGGGTTCAAAATTATCCTTCTTGATATTAAAAAATTTACCAAATTGCAATCAATTTAGTAATCCTATCTGAGCACCATGAGAAAAAGTTTGGTCTGATTTATGGTTGGATGATGAGAAAAAAATGGTTACATTTCTTTGTTATACTGCTAAGTACATGTCTGATTTTAGCCCTAGTCCTGTTGTTTTCATTTCATCCGCTGTTTACTTTCATCAGTTTTTTTTTTAATATGGTATATTATTATATCTCAACTTAATCTTTGCTGTGTTTTAATATCAAAATCTATCACTTGCATTGTTTCATTTTTACTCCAGCGATCCTGCTATAAAGAATAACACAATTTCTCCTTATGGGTCAATAAAGTTGAAATCCTGTCAAACTCTCATGCAGCATCTTCGGCACGCTGTCATCTGCAAATCAATAAAAAAATTATCTGTCTGAATTGTAGTAACAAAAATGTGGAGGCTGTTTTATGACAAAGTGGGCACAATATACCTTTATTATTAAATGTTTTATTTGAGGAAATATAGCATGCTTTCCCCACCTGTTGTAGCAATGTACATCCATCACAATATGTATTGATTAGCAGCTCAGCTGGACTGTCTTGAAACATGGATGAACTCATGATAATTGAGTTTTAAATTCAGCTTGTTCATCTTGTGTCAAATGCAAATGATTGGTGGAGAAGCAGCTGCTTCCTCGTCCAGGTGTAGCAAGCTAATGTTCTGTCAGGCTTCCAGAACAAATATAGCACAACAAAAATATCTTTCCATCATCAGCCCATCATTAAGTGATTCAACTATCATTTATCGTGTCATCTGTTTTTCCTTCTACCCGTATGTTCATCCACTGATGCAATTACACTTCCTCTATACCGACACACATCACCAGCCAAAATGTCCAATCAGTTTTGGCTTTTTAATCATTTAAGTCGAGATTATTTGCATATCGCATTTCAGCAACAAGGTAGTTCAAAGTGCTCTCAAAACGCAACAAAGCAACTATTAAACAAGCAACAAACATTTTCAAATATTGCAATTTTTTTCTCATCCAAAAAGTGGCCAAATAATAAACGATATAGGGGTTAAAATATATGCATTCACCCCAACTCGTATACCAAAAAACAACCCTTACCAAGTTGCAGAGACTATTGAGTCTTTTTGTAGACTTCAACAAGCTTCAACTTATTTTCAGAAGATATTTGTTCGGCGGCCTGCCAGTTCATGTGAGAGCATCTCTTGGCTTTATTCAAGGTTGTTATGAATCGCCCTTCATCTGATGAGAACAGCTTGGTTAAACCTTTACAACAAGCAGGTGTTCCAGATAATTTTGAGTAAATTCTTAAGCTACGTTGAAATGCTGGGTCTGTGTCATGAAATCAACCATTTTAATTAACTTTTATCACATCTGATGAACAGAGTGATCAAATCCCGTGCCAGAATTTTCCCAGAAGCTTGCTGATGGAAAAAAAAAAGTGTGTGGAGTAACCTACTTGGGGGATGTTTAAATATTAATGAGGATGTATAAATTTCAGAATAATTTTGTATAATTCAGAACCGGTGAAGGTTGGAAAAAAGTAAATAAAAGTCAATCAATGCATTAATCAATCAAACTGGTTTACCCAAAAGTTGCTTTTAATTATCTTTACACACTAGAAGCAGAAGAGTTCAGATAAGTCATTAAAAGTCTCAAATTGGTCTAGCGTTCAGGCCCATGACGAGTTCACATAAACCTATTTTTACGTTACGCCAACTTGAACTCAAAGTTAAGCTTGTCCCACTAGCATTCAGCTGCTTGATGGCAAAGCCCCATGAAAGTAGAACGCAATTTTCACTTGCTGTTAACCCCCATCAGTGCCCCTAGAGGTACCGAAAAGTCTCTCATATGGCCTCTCTGTCTGCATTTCCTCTGCTCAGGAAGTTGCCAAAAACCATAAGCATATTACTTGTATTTGGAACATCTCCTGACATTTCCAACCTTCTTTCTGCGTTGACTGAATAACAAGCACCGAATCACTAAAGAGCATCAGAGGAACACATACAAACTGACATGCATAAGTTCACACCTGCAAGACCAGGAAGCTCAGGATCACCTCCGACTCGGGGCATGCCTCAGGCAAATCGGTTTTGGAGAGCACCGCCGCTGTTTAATTTCTCTTCAAATGTGTGAGAGCATCGGATAGTCTAAACATGACTCAGTTTACGTTAGGCCCAATGCGGTGAGTTAGTTGAGGGGCTGTTTAGAAGCTATACTGTCATTACCCTTAAGATTGACAGGATTTCACTTTAAATACGAGATAGTGAGGATATGCTGTCTAGTTTCGGCTTGACAGGGGGACAAATATGGGATAATACAAACTCAGTGATGTAACTACGCTGCAATCACTAGGCAGCATGTAAATTATGCTGTCGCCTTTTCTCTGGGAACCCATTAATGGCTGCTTCAGCAACTGTGTTTCTCTCAAATTGTGGGTGTTGTATGGGCCGATATGGCATTTCTGATTGCAGTAATTTATCAATGTCTTTGTATTTGTGTGCAGAGAAACATTGAGTAGTTTTGGAAAACATGCTGATATTATTTCCTCTAAATTAAAAGTGACAAGTGGCTGATCTTGTTTAATAAAAAAAAAAAAAAAAGTGAAAAAAAAAATATTATTTTTGGCTTTACACAACATTAATTACAAGTCTTGTGCCTCAGGCTTTTAAGAAGGACGTCTAAAGTCAATATACACTTTCCAGTCCAGTGGCTTGTAAAAAGAACAGCAAAATGTGTAACCTTCTTTAAAACGCACGCACAATTACAGACACACACATACTAGTGTCTTTCTATCTTCCTTCACCAAAGACGTCACATTGACTTGATTTCATTTTTCATTCATTTTTTATAGCCTAAACTTGACCCTAAACCTAATCATTAGCAGCACATGTCTAAACCTTCCCTAAACTCAATCCGCATATTAGTGCTAAGCCTAACCCTTAAACGACACTAATTATTATGGGGTCTGGGGTTCAGGCACCATAAGGAGCAGTCGGTTCCCAAAATGTAGCATGTTTTATGAAAACTGTTTTTACAATGTGTCAAATTTAAGGACACGCGCACACACACATACGCTCAAATACAAAGGTGCGTGCACACACCTTGTCAATAAACGTCCTTAGCCAAAGACCTTAATGCCAGAAATGGCCGACTGCTTTGCACACTGGGTAATAGACCATCGTCTTCCTCGATATGAGGGATCCTCTCCCAGTCTGGCTCAGAGTTACAGACCCAGGCTTACACAGCACAGCCCTTATCTCAAACGGCTCTTCCAGGAGATGGGGAGTGGAGGCAAAGCTGACAGCGGTATCACAACTCCCGACTAGTTTCAGTATCATGTAATGTCTCCACCCTTTGGGAAACAGTTCTCTGTGTTGCTCACTTTAAAAAGCCTCTGAAGAGATAATTACTACCCTTTCCACTGTTGACCCACTTTGGGAGGATATCGTTTGCAATTCCTAAAGAGGGCAGATATTTGCAGTAAAGATATGAGCTTTTTTTATTTTTTTTATTAATTATAATTTAGCTGGTTTCAATTGAAAAGAGTCACAGTTCACCTAGTTTGACCCCAAAACAACTACAACATTGTAAAACTGAGTGATTATGAAAGTAAATATAATGTTCATGAAGAGTCATTGAATAATTGCTGTCGTAAATATTTAAGTAATCATCTCAAACTACTTGAAGGCATGTAGTTCAAAACAGTTTGGTTGGTGGAAATTTGCTCTCAAATAGATTCTTTTAAGCGGCAGCTTGACTTAAGCTTGACTTGGACCTTCCTACTCAAAGATAGATTCTTACTTGTCTTACATACTCCACAAAACCTCACTTTGAAAGTAATTAATTACCCTTGCAAGAGACCCTGCTTTAATTATTTCCTCCAAGTCTCCATGCTGTTATAAATGGATTCATTTGCTGCGTGTCAGCCTGGGGTAAACTCAAAGGTGGGAGTTTTATTACAGATTAACAGCATCCTCAGACGCCTCATTCTTTTGCCTGTAAAATATTACAACAATAAGTTCAACCATTTACTCGGTACTGCTTTTTAATGGTGTTTAATTACATTGCATCAGTTATCACCAAAATGGCCAGCATAGCATATTGCTTAAAAAGTGTACAGTTTTATGACTTCATAGCATCCTTATGAAGTGGGCCACAGTTTATTAAACATTTCTCCACCTTGAGGTGGACTATTGTCCTCATGTCAAATCCAAAATAGTAAATATGTTCCAAAGCCATTTCAAAGTTTGTGCAATATTCTGTGCCTCTGGTTGTTTCTCATGAATGAAAATAAAACGTTGCCAATTAATCATTTCTTTATCATTAACAGAACACATTTTTTCTTCAGAAATGGTCGGACCCCTTGTTCTTATATACTTTTGTGGAGGGATCAGATTTCAGAATTTGGCAACTTCCAGAATTATTTTGAAAATTAGCTGAATTCTCCAACTTGCCCTTTTTTGTTGGTATACTTCTAGAAATTATTTTCCTCTCTGAAGCTTAAACTCTTTGGTTTAAACAGTTTTTTCTTTAGTACCACACTTCCTTTAAGTAGGCTCTTAGTAAACTTAAAGCTTCAGTGTGTAACTTTTATGACAAAGAAATATATTTATTTTTACATATTTTTTAACACTCACAATATCGTGAAATAGAGACAGATAATTAGTGAAAAAATCTGTTTTTTTCAGACAGCAAGAGTAGATCAGTGAGGAGGCGGCGGAGCTCAATCTTTTCACGGTTTGTCTCAAACAATAATGTCACGGCATGGCGACACTTTTAACAAATATGTAAAACTCATACTTTTGCAACACTTACATACTGCAACTTTAAGCTTAATTTCCTCCCAAAACTTGCTGCAAACATGTATTAAAAGAGTCACAAGTCACACGTTCCTCCAGTTTGTGCTGTTTAATGATTTGACTCAGGGTGTGACTTTTGAGTCCAGGAAATGCCATTGTTTAAAACAAATGAGTTCAATACACTTGTTAGAATGTATTGGTTTTTATTTTGAAGTTGAATACAATTTATTTAACATGGGCATCGTGTTAATTAAATTGTAATTAACATGGTTATTTGAGATAAATATATATTTTTGTGGTATCATGTCTAACATGTTTAAAACACGTTGACTGTCTTTTTGCCATTTAAGCCTAAACCCTGACAGCAAAGGAGTTGATTGCTGCTTAGTTGTACCTGTGAAATGTTTCACCTTTCCTAATTAGAACTACTTAGTTTACATTTTATGGCACCTCAAAAACGTACATTTACTCTGTCTTTTAAGGAGTCTGTCATCTCAATTTATATTCTGTTTTTATACCTTCATTTTTAATATTTAGTAGTATATTAGTTGGTTTTACTTTCCTTGTTCCCACTTTTTGGGTTTATTGCATTATTAAGTATTGCTGCTTTTTGTGTCTACTCATCTACTCTGTTTTCCTAAAGTTACTATATGGATAAGGTTGGTGTTGACATAAACACAACTTACACCCACCAAAACCTGCAGTAGTTTACAATTAAACATGCTTATATATGTGTGAGTGTATTTGCCTTGATTGTCTTCCACTTTGCTACTGCTGCACAGGAAATTCCTCATTTGACACAATAAAGGATATTTCTGTTTTCATTTCTAAATATATAGCACCGTACAGTAGCCATTGAATTAGTCACTCCATCTGCTTGGGACAAGAACATCCAAATTTGTCTGTCTTGTATGAATGGTGAATGTATTATTTCAACCAACTGACTAACACACACACACACACTGGTAGTACAATGGAGCATTTAACAGATTTCAAACCTATTATATCTTTGTCACTGGAAACCAAGTAATAAATACATTATTGCCCTTGGATTTTTTTTTTTCCACTTGATTCCTATCTGCAAAGTCCTCAATTTATTAAAACATTTCAGACGTGGCTTGCATTTGAATTGGCGTGTTAATGTGCAAATTTCCCCTTATTTCAAACCGAATCTCAATCAGAAACTACGCAGGTGGGGAAATTACTTGAACAAATATCAAAGTTACAAAATCGTATCAACCTGTCAGAGCCCACCCTTAGCCACTTACTCTGTGCCAGACCGAATGTCATTAATGATAGTCCATCAAAATGATTGGTTTGACACATGAAAAATATTTAGGATTTCCACCTTCAGGGGAATAAAACGGCTTCACACTGTCGTGGAAAGTTTTTTCTTGCTTTAATGAATAGAGCAGCTGACAGTGTGCTTTGGTGGAGATTACAACCATCAGTCTGTGTCCCAGACTGTCAGAACAGAGCTGCCGACTCTCTGTGAAATGATGGCAGGGTGCCACGCAACAAAAGCTCAAGCTTCCAGACAACTTTAAAGCTGAACCTTCGCACCAGAAATCACTACAGAGGACTTTCTGGGTTTAGAGTAGCTGTGGAGTTCAGAATCTCTGGGCTGCTGAGAATCAGTGTTCAGCTTTACCTTGATGCTGATGAGATCAAATGGAATAATATAGGGGGAGCCGTATAAGAGTATGTTTTAGTAATGGCTTTGCGTTTCAACTTTGATACAACTGAGACCTCATAATGATTTAATGAAAGGATGTAAGAAAATTAATCAAGCCTCAAAATTATACCAAAAGGTATTCTTTTATACGACAAAAATGGGGCTCGGGAGAAGATCTATAGCTATAATTTGCTAACCTCTTTTTCACGCAGTCTTTTTGATTTTTCTTATATCATGCAGATATTATTTTTGAAGAAATTAGAATTGTTTTCTCCTGTAAAAATACACATTTCAGAGGACACTTCATAGCGCAGTGGTAGAGCAGACGCTTATGCAGAAGCAGCAGTCCTCAATGTGTGTGTGTGTTTTTTTGTTTTTTTTCCCAGTTCAGTTTCTGACTCTGGACCATTTGCTGCATGTCTTGCCCTACTCTCTGCCCTTCTACCTGTCCAGATATAGAGCAATAAAGGCCACTAGAGCCACAAAAACTTAAAAAAACAAAAACAAAACCTTCATCTGTATGCTCTCTGTCATGCCAGTGAAGAACAATCTTTGGCACCAGTAAAAGGCGACAATGTCAACGTTCGTGGCTTCAGAATTTGGAAGAATAGTATCTTGTCCTAGCAGAAAGCAATGATGGGGTGAAAAATTTTAAAGAGAAGAAGAAGAAAATAAAGAAACAATTGTAACTTGTTTTTGTTCTTTGGTGGTTTACTCCTTATGGTCAGCCATTATTTTGTTCTATTTAGATTCAAATCAAACCTGAGACTAGTTATAGTCTCATGCCGCCCCCTGACAAGATGCCACCCATATCGGAAGCCGCCACCGACAATAACGGGTACTGATAATCATGCCACTGGTGATTTTATTATCATTTAATGTGGAAGTGAAATTTTCCACAGTGAGCTAATGTAGTCAAATGAAAGATTGACCTTTTTAAGGTATTTCTACTGATCTTTTCCTGGGCTGCCAATAAATGTGACCACATTACTGCAGTCCTATTAAAAAGAAAGCCTTTCCCAAGCAAGACTTCCCTTGAGAGTTGTATAATAACAACAACAACAAAACTAAGTGTAAGTGAATAATAAAACTAGACTCGGCATTTGGCTGCAGATATCACTTTTTGCCTAAGAATGAGTGAGCAGGTCTGTTCTTTCTATCAAAGGCAGATAAAACATGACAGGGTGTTTGTAATCTCTAGTTATTTATTGGAACAAACCATAAACTAAAGATCTATTTGAAAGACAATATTTCTGAAACAAGATACAAGTGTCAGAGTTTCTTTTAAATAGAGTCTTGCACTTCAGAGCACAGCAAAGAGCGTAAGGCTGTATTTGTCCCTTCTGTCTCATTTTACTGTTTTTCTTAATATTTTAGGGGAAGTGCATGTGCATGGACAAAAATTAGAAATAAATTAAATACACCACAACGATGTTACTGGAAAATGTGTCATGTACACACAAGGTTGTATTTTTGGTCATCCCTAACCAAACAGTTGTGTAGAGCTTCTCATGAATTCCAAATTGTTTCCAAAAACTTTGGATTTCGGAGAATATTCCTTGTTGGATGAGCTCTGAAAACAAGCATACATGTAATATCAATCAGACTCCCTGAAAGGCTCATTCCTCACAGTTGTTCCGTTAATACTGTGGTCCAGAACACATAAAATTTGTAATAAATGTCTTGCACAACAAGAGAGGGGGAAAAAAAATGCTTCTAATTTATTGCCCAAAATCTTAACATCCCCCTGCTCAGTGTAAAAGAAAATAACAGTTTTATTACGGAGTGGTACGTCTATGAGGTGTGGAGAAGCAACAGATGATGAGCAAAGACGCTGTCGGGTAAACTGCTCTTACAATTTGAACGCTTCCCAACACACCTGACAATTCAGCTACCCTGTTCTCTGTGGATGAAACAGGATTATACTAGTTTACTAATGTCACTGCTTCTGGGACTGTTTAGTCTGTGTGCATGCATACAGACTAAATATCTTTTAAGCAAAAAGGCTCATTGCTTCTCTCAGATGGTGCGTGCAGGTTGCTGTGGTAACAAATAACCTCTAACTTTATTATTCAGTTTTATATTGTGATGGCCATTAATGGTAAATAGGAGTAATGTGGGGAAAAAAAGCAATTAATGGGGAAAAAGCTTCACTGGATACATTTATAATCACAGTGGATTAGATTTAAAAGGGGTCGCTCAAAGTGACCCACAGACAATTAGAACTTTAAAGGTCCACTATTATGCTTGGATAGATTCGAGCTAGAATACATCTGTGGGCTACATAAAACATGTTCATTACATTTAATACACAAAATTATTCCCAGATGTTGAGTTTTATCCCGATCAGTTCTGCCTGTTTTGAGCTCATTAAGGAATGCAATATTTTAGGGCTACGTCACGATTATGAAAGTGAGCTGGTGCTGGCCAAGCCCTCCCAAGCTCCTTAGACACGTGAAAATGGCTACAAGCAGTGGCACAACCCTGCATCTTTGACCCAAAAGCAGAAGTGGAGCCTCCTGAACAACAATAAAGCCACAACAACTGAAGGATTAAACGTTTATATTGTTATCAAACTTTGAGGATTTTATTTCGCTTCGGGGCAATGTGCCATGATGTGAAGTGGAGCAGCTGACATCAGCACAATAAGTTAGTACAATTTTTTTTCCCCAACCTTCTTTTACAATGCATTGTTGAGAGGTTAGAAGAGAAGGACTTTGATCAACATGTAAAAAAAAAATAATAATTCAGTTGGGAGTCCCACATGTTTTCAGAAACACTGCAACTTCTTAATGCAGACTCACTTCCAGCTACTGTCACACTTTACTGCGACTGTAATAGTGCAGATATTGTGAGGAGCTAGACATCAGACACAGGACTAGTAGAGCTATCTTATGGTGTTAACTTGTGCTAAATGGCAAATTATGTTCAGGCCGAACAACAATGCAAAACACACAAGGCATCATTATGTACTTACATCGGCATCATCTGGAGATTTGTGATGAACAGGAGGGACAGAACCTTCTTTCAGTCCAAGTCTTTCGGTACGTCCTGCTGTGTACTGTTGGTAGTTCACAAAGGACTCCTTCCTAAACTGATTTGCACAAACTACAACTTTCTTAGGCAAAATCACAAGGATATTACAAGCAAGAATAAAAAGAAGTTGCACAGCTCTGTTTTCCGTGACTTCAAAGTAAATTTTGCATACTAGCGGACATTTAATGGTTCCACTGATTCAAGCTTTTTTGTAAAGTGTGAGCTTTGCTTTGATTTTGTCTGTTATGTTTAATGTAGGATGAAAAAGTTACCGAAGCTGGTGAACCATTAGCAACTAAACATTTATCACAGATTTGTCTCAGGAGTTGGCATTGACCAAAATCTGACCTCTGGTGACATCTGGTGTAAGATGAAAACCTTTAAATACATAGAGATTATTTTTTACTTTTATGTTCTGTTAATAAAATGTTGACTTTGCGTGAAGGTAAGCATTGCTATGCATAGCTGTGTTTTACTCCACACCATGCGAAAAAAAAATATAATGTACAATTCTGTATTTATAAAAGAAGGCATGCTTAAATGGGTATATTTATGATATATTGAGATAATTAGATATTTATCTAATTGGCTCGTGATAGTGGACCTTGTTTTGCAGTGATAATGGTTCAACAGTGTAATTATTTCAATACACCATTGTTTAAAAGGTTTTCAGCACATAATGTTCTTTTCTGATAAAAACAATTGTCTAAATCAAAGCATAAACAAAAGGCAAATTTTTTATTTAGACTACAGTGGCTTTGCTGGAGAAGACACCACATTTAGAAACCGCCATCACTGACCAGTGGTCTTACTTTTTAGCTTAACCCCAAGTGTCATAACTGAAAACCTGGATGATAGAACGGTGCACTGCGCGAGATGAAAAATTTATGGGATTTTTTTTTTTTTCCAGAAAAATACTTTGTGAGAAAACAAGCTTTTGATTATCTTGATCTACAGAAATTGGCTTCTCTGTTATTAGTTTTGGATATAGATCTAAGATCTCGGTTCTTTGGCAGTGGGTTATCAGAGATCCTTATTTATTATCGGATCCTCTTGCCTCCTGGAGCTTTTGGCTGTTTGTAGAAAATAATTGGTATTGATTAATGTCATGTAGTAGAGGATAACAAAACAAAGCTCGACAGGTTTGATCTGGACGGTGACTGACTGACAAGTGAGTTTGGCTAAAAACTCAGAAATTGTCATAAAACAGAATTATTGCTTTCCTTTCATACAGATTTTGTACGACTACAGCTAATGCTTCCACTTGTCCGCTGAGGGTGAGCACTGATCACAGAGAGCCTAGGTGGAAAACATCACGTCTCCTTTACCTTCATACCGATTTGTTTCACTTGTTCATGTATCGACTTGGGTGGAAATTACAGGCAATCATGTCTCAAATTACTCTTACTTACTTAAATTAAATCCCCTACACAAAAACATGAAGTTGCTTAACCAAGGCATGCTCCTTGTAGATGTGCTTCTGTCAAACCGTGATGATGCTTTCTGATACAGTGCCCTGCTGTGTTCTGGTGTCCCCCCTGGCTCAAATCTTCTTACTGCGTTTGCTCTTTACTTCTTCCCACCGTTCACTATTTCCAGGGGATTAATGGTGCATTCTGAATAGGGATGCATCAAGAAATCAACTTGCAAGCAATTTCTTTTCTTGGCAAACTCAAAGATCGGTTGAGTTTTAAATGTTCACACTAATGATACTCTCAGGCTGGAAGGTTGTTAAAAAAGGGCAGATGACTCAGTTAACTGTTAGTTGGTTAAAAAAAAAAACGAGGTTCAATAAGCAGAAAAGGTTTGGCAGGTTTTTTTTTTTAAAAGGAAAGTTTCTTATGGAGAACAGTCTGGCAGTCGTTGAGGCTTACACGACAGGGGGTGAAACTTCAGCACATATCACAAGTACTAACTGTATTGAAGCAAAGTTTCTCTGTTTTATCATTTTTGAGCTTTCAACCGCTGCCTCAGATTGATTTGGAAATGTTGGCAGCTTTTTTGCAAATCTTGGGGCTTTTATGAAGTTCTGCATTCTACAAGGGTATGCACACACAGACGGATCCTAAACATGCTAATTGCTAATTCAAGATGTTAAAAATAGCTCAAATGTCAACCGCGTTCTCATTTTGTTTTTGTTTAAAATGCTAAAACCCTATTAAAAAAAAAAACTGTCTAATGCACCCAGTGTGACATCACGTTTGATATTAATTTTTAGTAAATGGGAGTTAGGAGTAAGGGTTTAGCTTACAAAGTGAAATACAGTTTTGCCGGATTTTTAAAATTAAAACCAGCTATACATAGTTCTTTTTCATGTTTCTTATTTGAACCACTATTTCCCCCTATAACCTGTATTATGCATTTCAATAAAAGGTGAGGAAGAAACATTGCCAGGAGCGCACAATGTCGCTCTCTTTCAAGTGTCGATGTGATTCATATGCTGTAGGAAGCATAGAATAAAATATGAAAAGGGTTATTGAAGAAAAAAGTTTGGCCTTTAAAATTCTTTTTGTTTGTAAAGGCCCTAAACGCTAGAGGTGTTTCTGCACAGGAGTGTTGAGATTGGCCTTTTATATATATATATATATATACATATATATATATATATATAATTCTGATTCTTTGATGGTTGTGAATCCAGACTGTTAAAGACAAGAAAAAATAGAAAGCATGCTAATCAATAACTCTCTGCTCTGAAATAATAATAATAATGAAAAATGTTGAGCAGAGCACGTTCTTAACATTAGCATGCTGCATGTGCTATTTTGATCATTGGATGGATTTCTGACTTGAATGACCTGAGTTTCCCATTAGTCTGCTGCCAGTATCGGCTGCTTTGAATTCCTTTTGCTATTCTTCTTCTTCTCACTGAGCACTTCTGTTCTGTCAGAAAAGTTACAGTTTGCCAAGTCCAGAAAGCGGACTACGCCAGACAAATCATTGATATGTGGCTGTTCTCGTATCTCAGTTGCCATATCTTTGAGCCACAGATGGCTTTAATAGGCCTATGAGCGGCTGCACATCTCGAGAAGGGGTCAACATGCTTTGTACTCGTAGACGTCTCTTGGTTAAAACAGCAAGGGAACGCAATGTGCTGTTTATTTTTGCTTTCGGTTTCTATCGCAGCCCTTTCCTCCACTTTGTGTACGTCTGTGGGTGGTTCTTTAGTGTTGGATGGTTGTGAGGAGAAACACTTACCAAACACTAGGCTTTTAGGCTGTCATTATTGCAGAACAGAGAGAGATATATGGAAAAACAGGCTTTCAACACAAAGGATATTTTGACATCAAACTGTAATAAAACAGTGTAAATAAAACCAATTCTTACGCTTTTTTTTAACTCAAGTTCAACTTATTGAGCCTCCAGGCTTTTCATCATGCTGTTATGTTCTTCTGAGACACCGAAGCCATTGTGAATTGAACATTTTCAGCAAAATGTTCAGTTATTAGGCTTTGAATGAGCCCTGGTATGAAGTAGGCTGGGCTAGCTTGGTGATAACATCCCATATTAACCTATATGTTATATGGTCATAGCATCACATAAGAGTAAATGAGCAGATCCACATGTGGAATCAGACATTACCCTCTGGATCCAAGGAACTAAAGGTCTACCAAGTGTTGGTAACAAAAGTTTGACTATACAGGCTCATGAGACTGTTATGTCATAACTGATGAAATTCAAGTGATTGTGGACCTGGCAATTTTCTGCAATCAGCCTGAATGATTTGTGCCTGGAAACTTTGTCAGTGTTAAGAACTGAAGAGAGCACTAGAATTCATATTTGAAAAATAGCTTCTAATAGTGTTTTATTAGTCATCAAGCATATTTAATTTGGGTTAGCAAAGGCCGGGGGTAAAAAGCATAACTACTTCAAAGCTCAATTGTTTCTTTAGAGACAACATTTTGTTGGTTGATTGACAACTGAACAATTAACTAGCAGTATAACTGGCTCGGCTTCCAACACTAACCCATGTGCCAGACAATAGGTGGTTTCTTCAGGAATATTCAAATAATCTGAGTGAATAAAAACCCTAACTCTAACCCTATAAAAAAGTAGTTGTGCACTCTTAACTAATGAGCAGGAGCTTTGTTAATTTTTATTTCTTCTCTTTATCCGTCACAGACGCACATCTCCATTGAAGTAACTACTGTCGGTGTTTTGGTTCTTTGCTACTGTATGTCCTTCTCTTCTCGCCGATGTCGACTAATTCTGTGAAATTGTGCATTTTATTGTGAATTCCTCAGTTCTATCCGTGTTTTTCCACATCACGGAAATCACAGAGCCCTAAGAGTCAAATGTTCTGCAGTTCTCTGATGGAACAGTAGGAGCTGTTACTGAGAAAAAACTGCATCAGATTTGGAAGCAAAAAAAAAAGGCATTTAAGTTTAAGGTTTTTTTCCATGTACAATTATTTTTTTTTGCTTTCAAGAACATTTTACATGAAATAGATTGTTAATTAGTAGATAGCATTAACAAAATATATAAATGTGGGTCTTGGCATACTAATTGGCAAGATTTTGTTTGCATATGGGGCATAACTGCTAGATGGTTCTTACTACATGTTTTATGAGTATCATTTTATGAGTACAATATTCATCAAGTGGTATAGTTGGTATAGATTTTCCACCCTTGGTGTATGATAGTTAAAACAGAATTGATGACAAGTTTCAGAGGTGTCGAAGAATGTCGTTCACTATTCTAATCGTTGAAGTACAACTTTAAGTTTTGTTCATAAAGTTGGACACAAATTTTTATTAAAGTTTATGCTTTCAAGGAACTGACATCTTTAAACACAATGTGAAATGACATACTGTAAAACAGAGGAATGTCTCTATGCTTTTTGTGTCTGTAGCTATGATCAAAATTAAATGACACTGCAAATCGTATCCCAGTAAATGTTCTGGTAGAGCATGCTGTTGTGACTCCAGCCTTCCAAGACTCAGATTGGATTTCTGAGCCAGCTTTCTTGCCTGGCTGCTTTCGATGAAGACACGGGATGTCACAGCTCCAGATGGGAATCTGAAGCCAGAATAGAGTAAGATTGAGCAACAGATTGAGCTTCATTCTGAGCAGCTGCTTCTTTAGTCTGTGTCCACTAAAAGACCGGGGGTGATGGAGTGCCAGGAGATCCAGTTTGACACTCAGAAACTTTCCCCTGAAAGCCATATATATACATTTTATTTTTTTTTAGATTTTTTCCACACCCCTTTAACTTCTACATATTTTATTACATTAAAATGACAAACACTATAACCCATAGCAAATGTGGAATAAAATGATCTGATACCAAAATTAGAGTTTTGGGACCCCGAGACCTAACTTTGTACATAACCCTGAACACACCATTCCTGATGTGAAACATGGTGGTGACGGCATAATGCAGTGCAATGGTTTAAATTAGATCAAAGCATATTCACCTGTTAGAGTCCAGTTAACATATAGATATAAATCCAAATCAGAATGATTTGGATGCATGATTTGAAAACTGACGTTCCTCCATCCAATCTAATGGTGCTTGAGCTTTTTCTAAGGCTGTAAATGTCTTATAACATGAGGTAGTTTTTTTCTTCTATTTTTACAATTACTCAAAGCGCTTTTGATTGTAATGTGGTAAAATGTAAAAACGCAAAAATGAAAAAAATTCAGAGTACTTCTGCAAGGCACTCTAGGATGCAAAAACACATTTATCTTTTTTTTTTGTAATTAGTTAGTTTCATGGTTACGAGCAACAAAGGCATGCTTTAGACACAAATAATTACCAAAGCTATATTTGAATAAAACTGCAAGTGGAAGAACCAAAAAGCTAAACTTGGGTGCAGGGATCTGAAAAATCTTCAGCTGAGCTTCTTCACAAAAACATGCAGTCGAAAAGCCCTCATAAATCAAAAATGCTTTGTGAAATTAAAGTCTATTCACAGCTCCGACACAGCTACTTCATCACAGCTTCTTTTTTTTTTACACTGTAAAACAATGCTAAAAAAAAATCTGTTTAGCCAACTTGCCTCTCAGCCCTACTCAAACGCTTCAGAGGCGATGCTCTCAGAAGCATAAACTGACAGCACCTTCTGTTGGTGGTTTCAAAAAAGGCGTCTAATTTTCTCTCTTTGTGTGAACTTCTTGCTCTGTCACTTTCTGAAGCGAGGCTGCAGAACAGCACTGTCCATGCAGTAAACAGCTTGCTCATTTTCTTCTTCACAAACAAACAACATACTCTCGGAATAGAAAGGGCATAAGAAATGTCAGATCATTTAAAGCATTTCACAGTAACCCTGAATTAATTGTTTATGTTATAAATAATACTCTCCTGTGCTAAAAAGCAGCGTGTAGAAAACCCACTGTTGGGCTTTTGGCTGCCTCTTCTCTGAAAGCCACTGCATAAACAATTTGTTCTCATTTTGTACCTTTACAATGCTTTTACTAATTTCCTCTGTCCTTTTAACCTCGCTTTGTTTTTTCCTTCTCAAAGACACTTTGTTGTTTTCTTTTTACTTAAGACTATGAGCTTGGCACTGTAGCTTGAAAAAGAAGAAAACATGAAAACAGCTAAAAAAAAAAAATCATGAGCAACTCTCAGTCCTCAAAGGCATCCTGTAAATTCTGCTCCCCTTTCCCCACAGTGCAGCATATGTACTGCACTTTTGGATATGTTTATTACTAATGTAAAAATGACTAGTGTTGGTATGTACTAAACCAAGATGGTCACCAATTTGGGTATTGCTAATATTACAATAAAGATTAGCAAAAACAGACTGACCAGGAGGAAGAGAGAGATAGGTGAATGAATGGACGGACAGCTGTCACTTTATTTGAGAGGGTAGGATGTGTTTACTTATGAGCATAAGATAATCAAATATGTATTTAAATGTCATAACAGGGGCACTATTTTGTATTTTGCAGGCACATGGTGCCATTTTGTAGCACAATCAAGTAACTCTAACCTTCAGTTGTTTTGAAAATGCTGTAAATCAAATACGACTTTGTAATTTAGCGCTATAAAATTGGGCCTCTGTCTCTTTAAAAAATCCTGCTGTTTCTCACACTTCACCTGCAAGAAGTCATCAAAACATCAAAGCATGATCTACTTCTTTAAGGGTTTTGGCTTTTGTTCCTTTTCCAAGAACACTGTGGGCTTCTGTCTTGTCTGAGTCATCTGGGAACCCCACTTTAGTGGACTGAGGAAGAGAGAGAGAGGCTTGAACTTATTATAAAAGTAATGAGTTCAAACCAGTTCAATTAATGCAGGTAATCAGTGGAGGATAGCAGAGATTTGAAAAAATGAGCCTGCGAGAGCCTGATTTCTTCCTGGTTGGTAGGTGATAAAACATTAAATACTAACAAATATTGATCATTTCAAATTAACGCAACGTGATTTTCTGGGGGCCATCAGGGTTTAGATTTTGTTTCTCTCAGATAAGCGTACCTACGACAGAAATCACAGACCCCTTCATTCTTTGTGAGGTACGTGGGAAAAGCTGAAGAATAAAAAATAAAATCAAAGTTGTATCAAATACTTATTTTCTCCACTGTATGTAAATTCATCTCCAAATAACAATGTAAGCCAATGTACAGGCTTCGTTTGCTGTAGAAATGGAGAAAAGTTCTGATTCTAACAAATCACCTTTCTGACTCTAGTTCCTGCCTACATGTAGTCAGAGTGGCTGTAGTTAAAGCTGAAGCAACTGCTTCTGCCTAATTTGTCTGGATTAAATTCAGATGTCTTTAAGTGGGTTTGTAACTTGTAGAAACATTCTTAAAGTTTATCTTAAGGTTAAGAATTCAGAAGGTGAACTTCTGTCTGCCCTAAAAAAAAACAAAAAAAAACTCAAACTCCACTTGTTAGTGGAAGTTTTCTGTGTGAATATTTCACTCTCATTTAACCATGTAGGAGGCTAAGAGAATGTGTACATATACCGATATTTATCCTTATTAGTTTTATGAGGCAGTGTTGCTCGTCATCAAGGTGTCGTCTATTATTGATCGAAGGTACTCAGCAGTCATTCTGGTTGAAAGACAATATAACACTTGGCACTGATTCACTACCTTTTCCCTTAAAGCCTTTAGCTTTAAGGACTTTTGTCTCTGACTGAACAATGTTCTTATGGAAGGTGACAACAGTGTGAGGCTGGCACAAAGGGATTTCCCACTTTACTGTCACGTCAAAGTGATATGCTACATGCCACGAAGCCAGTTCTAATCTACCTGTGACAAATACAGAACTGTCTATGTCGAGATGCCACAAAATGGGTTTTCCAGTTGATGGGAATGGGTTGACCAAAGCAAGCAACTTGGAGGGGAAACAAAATCAGTCGCAGTTCAAATGAACCCAAGCAGTAAGGGTTGCCACGTAGCACTGGTCCAAACCAATGGATTGTGCCGATGCTATCAGGAGTCCAGGTGAGGTCACTGTCCCAAAAAGATGATTGATGAGATCATTACTTCCTCTACATCCTGGAAAATCCCGATTTTAGTTACTGTCCAGCAAACTGTGTGTGCAAAAACATTTTTAAAGCAGTTAGTGTTCTGTAAGCTTGTTTTTTATTCTTCATGTTTCATGATTGAAAATCAATAAATGTCACACGCTGTCACGTTACAGCCACAATCATGAGTGTCCTTTATTCGAATTTTAAGTGATAAACTAAGACAGGGTAGCACATATTAACTTGTCACCTCCAAAATGCTTACAAGTCAGACATACAACAGGTTATGTCAGGTTACTTCTGTCTACATGACAGTGAAGACGTTAAAAGTAAAACTCAGCTGGTTTAGGAATCTCAGTGCCCATTAGATACATAGTTGGTTAAGTGTTAATCTCTAAAAGTGGGGATTTAGTTGGGGATGTACTTAGCACTTTAGACAACAAAAGTGGCAGGAGTTGAAACCTAAAGGGAGGTATTATACATTTCAGACTCGTATCAATCAATTAATCAACTTTATTTTTAGATCACATTTTAAAAACCGCTGGAGTAGTGTGTCACTTTATAGCAGAGTCAAATATCTGTTACTTTCCATTTGAAAATTCAAAAGCAACTTTAAGGAAATCTGATCTGGGATCACAGTCTTATCTGCCTTTAGTGTCACAGACTTCACAGACCACATTTGATAGGTAGGTATTATTTATTTTAATTTTACAGTTATGCAATAAATTAGTGTTGATCTTGCTTTCTCTATAAAACCTTTGGGATGTAACATGACAAAATGTGGTACAAATACTCTTGTTTTGTCCCATATATCAACCAGCCAGTAAAATAATTTATTCAGCTTGATTGAGTTTACATTACAAAGCCTCAAATTCTGGAAGAGCAGACTCTAAAATTAATGGAACCTTACTCTTAACTTTTGCAGGAGTGTAAAATGGAAAATGCATTTTTTACTGCCTCAGCTAGACGATACAATAGCACAGGAAGGAATCTGACACAACATACAGATTTACTCTGCAGCTAATACATAGCAATTCCTCACTGTGTGTTGTTGAGAAGTTGAGTCGTCTTGTTGCCTTAAGGAGGAGTATATAAAGAGGCAAACAATGTGTGGCATTTTGCTTTAAACAACCCTCCTTATCGTCACTTCTGCCGGAGGCTAATTTCCTTCTTCACAGAGTCGGAGTTTTACCACAGGGGCATAGTTTCTTTGTTTATTAAACCACCGCTGTGATGAAATTACATTCCTCTGCTCATTGATTTTCTAATGGCAGTTGAGTATTTCAGCATGATTATTAGCTTTAAGATTTTTTGTCTCTTCCCCACAGCTATAAAAGTAAAAGAAGAGTAAAAGTAAAGATGTTTCTAAGCCTACAGACACTTTTCTCTTCTTCCATCTCTTTCTCTTGTCAGCGCTGCTTGGCATTATCTGCTGGAAAAGTTATTCTGAGGGGGAAAAAAACCAAACACTTTCCCCCATTGTTCTCCTACATTTTGAAAAATAACTAAGCTGTAAGGACACTGAAGAAATTTTAGCCTACATTAACATAATTGCTTTGGTCACTTCAAACGTTTGTCAAAATGTATCGACAAAGTCCATTATCATTTGTTTAAGTGAAGATAATATTACATTTTCTAGAATTCTTATCATATTCCATGTGATAAATTGTTGCGTCATCATTTTGTATATTTGTATAGTTTGCAAAATTTTAAAGGCTAACCAGATTTTCTGCTTTTGCATCGACTCTTTTTGTACCAATTCCTTTCTTATCCTAACCTATGTCATTCAATAAACTACTCCACACCAAGTTATTTAGTCAACGGCTTTTGGATGAATCACTTAGATAAATTGGCATAATCATGGGAAAATATCAGTAATAGCAAAATTTTTATCATGGTGAAAATCAGTTTGGCCCATGGAAAAGGGTAGTTAAACATGCAAATTAAGGACAGAACAGAATATCTAGTGTTTCTCCAAAATTTATATTGCGGAGCAACACACAACTATAACTTTCTAGTATTAGCTATAACGTCAAATATGACTTTAATAGGTTAGTTAAAACAAAGTGAATAATTCACCAAAGAAGATATTTGTCTTCACAGGCTGCTCACTCCTTTTATTTATATATATACATATATATATATCTGCTTGAATCCTAGTTTATATAACTGAATGAAAATCATCAAATGTCATCTTGCTTTGAATGCTCCAGTGACAAAGAACTGCTGAAAAGAAATGACCGTCTTTGCTACAGGACAGAAGGTTTTGAAAGAGATAATAACACTGAAGCTCTTTCCCATTATGTAGAACCATACCTGCTTTTATCATTGCTGCCATTAGATCCTTCTTTCACACGGTGGAGTCTCAATGGCACTGAGTTCAGTTCACACCAAGTGCTCCAACCATGATGATGACACAGTGGCAATTTTTGCTTGCAGAGTTGCACAACTACTCATGCAATTCCTTACCTATTGACTAGAGGATGACATGTATGATATCTTTTTTTGTTGTTGTTTTTTTGTTTTGCTTGGAGCATCTTCTAGCTCGACTGTTGCATTTTAATAAATTTATACCCTGTGATTTATTCTCCAGTTTAAGTGTTGAGTACAATTTTCACAGAAATTATTTACAATCGCAATTTTATGAGTTATTTGTTTAATTGCCATACTTTTACTCTCTGTGGTTCTTTCACCTTTGCTTTTCTGTAGCAGAAAGCATGATGCGCTATGAAGACGAACCTTGTATTTGTTTACCTTGTACCACTCTACCATATAATTTAACAATAATTTAAGTCAAAGATATGATTGGAATTTATTTGCAGTCATCTGTGAGTCCCCTGCTGATCCTAAATTATGTTCCTATCGTGTCATTATCTTGAGGCAATGACTTTTGTGGCACAGCCTAATGGGGCTGCTGGGGCCTGTGCCTTACTGCCTGCATAATCTAATGACCGGATCAATGAATCAATACATTTTCACTTCATTATCATCTCGAAGTCAACCTGGTGGTGAGTTGGCTCCGGTGGTGGGGGAGGAAGCCGGTCAGACCTGGCAGGCCCAAACGTGTAGTGAGGGTCTGATGGGAACGTCTGGCGGAGTCCCCTTTGAGACGGAGCTTTAACTCTCATCTCCGGCAGAACTTCGAACACGTTCCGGGGGAGGTTGGGGACATTGAGTCTGAGTGGATCATGTTCCGTGCCTCCATTGCCGAGGCGGCTTATCGGAGCTGCGGCCGCAAGGTTGTTGGTGCCTGTCATGGCGGCAGGCCTCAAACCCGTTGGTGGACACCTTCAGTGAGGGATGCTGTCAAGCTGAAGAAGGAGTCTTATTGGGCCTTTTTGGCCTGTGGGACTCCAGAAGCAACTGATGGGTACCAGCGGTACCCCTGGAGGAGCTGGAAGAAGTGGCTGGGGAGAGGGAAGTCTGGGCCTCCCTTCTGAAGCTGCTGCCCCCGAGACCCGACCCCGGATAAACGGAAAAAAATGGATGGATGGGTGGATGGATATCATCTCGCTTTGTGGTCTAGATCAAAGGAGTATGAAAGGGTCTCTGTCAGCCCAAAAGGTTTTGCTAGAACACCGTGGAACAGGGGATTAACATTATCTACACATGGTTTCCTAGGTTTATATGAACAGGTGCAAACTCAGCATGAAATGGATGATTAAAAAACATATTTAAGAGAACAGCCTTGAGCTGATTCAACCCTTTTGCTCTGATGTTCTCTGTAGCATGCTAAAGGTGTTAGCATTAGAAAACCTTGATGAGACTCAAGGGAGCACTTGAAAATAAGTTATCCCTGGTGCTAAGTACTTTGAAATGCCTGTTAAACATTAGTGGGAGTCCATGTGTAAATGGGGCCTATCTTCTTGGGAAAATTAATTCTTCAAATAAATAAGAAAGGCTGATGTTCAGATGTTGACTATTTAGGGCAAGTATTTCTTTCTAGCTGATTTTAACAAGAAGTCAAAAAAAGCATTTGAATTTTAGCATTTCCCATTGAAATATAAGTGTGATTTTCACTAGATGTAATGAGATCTTCTCATAACAAATCACCACATTATCAACATGTTGATAAGTAGTTTCTATCACTTTGATTGAGCCTACTGCTTCGTTCCAACTGAGCAGTATGGCATGTGTCAATGCTGTTAGGTATGCTATTTTGTTTCTTTCGATTGTAAAAGTGGCTCATCCAACCAACCTGTCGTATACCTCCTCCAGTTGTAGGTCCATAGGACAGTGCTAAGGTATGTTATAGTGCATTCTCACCAAACGTGTTTTGCATGTCAGGCGCGTCTGGTGTACATTCAAAGTCTATGTGGAGGCATGTTGAGGGCGCAATTTGAAGCATTTGGAGCGTTTGACACGTCAAGCACATCCAACGTGTCCGACAAATAGGCCGGCAAAGGAGAACAATGGCTAGAGTGATTTTGATGCATCTGATGAGCCTCCACATAGACTCTGAATGTAAACCAAATGTGCCTGATGTTCAAAACACATTTGGGGTGAGAACACACCATCAAGCATTTGCATTCAAAGTGCACACAAGTCGAACTTGGAAGCGTCGGACGCGTTTTTGACACATGTAACGCGTTTGGTGTGAATGCACCGTTAAGGGTGGAGCTACTGGCATCACACTGTTGATTGGAGTCTGAAAAATATGGCAAAACTTTTGAGGTGAGCTTGAGGAGATGGGACCTGTGAGTATCAAGAGACGACGATGAGGATAGCGAGAATTAAATGAGAACGCAAATTAACTGAATCACAAAAACTAAAATGCAAAGAAGCTTTCTATTTTAAATGGGCCAAAAGTTCAAGTAAGCAAATCCTAAACCAGTTTACATATTTAAAGAAGAAAAACATTCAGACTATAGTCCAACAGTTTTGTAGCTTAGTAAAAAAAAATGACACAGTTACTGTTATAAGCACTGGTGACATTAGACTCTTAGTGTTTGGGTATTTTAGCAAAATCAAAAGCAGTGTTTATTAGTTGAACACACTCACTGTTATGTCCCTATTCTGACATGTGAGACAAGGCAAGCTAACTGATTATAAGGACAAGTTCAGAAAGTGCTTTCTTGACATATTAAGTGATTGAAGTGCATTACCCGGGCTCAGTACAGATATATTTAAATTATATATCCAGTATTCCCATTAGCCTGGAGGCTTCTGCATAAAAAAGATGAGTAGCTGTCCGCTTTGTATGTCTCCCCCTTCCTCTTTGGCATTTCTGTTAGCTCTGCCAACCCTTGCAGCAAATCACAGAAGACCTATGTGACCTTCTCATTTGACACAGCATCTGTCAGTCATATTTGATCTCTTGACTCTGGCAGTAGAGCTGGCTAACCTTCAGAGCCTGCTTACAAATGTTGCAGTTATAGAGCCAAATAACATCAAACGGGAAGCTTGAAAGTTTTGAAAATTAGCCAACAAGGAACAAATAAAAGGCGCATTAAAAATGTAGTCACTGGCATGGAAAAGTCATGGAAAAAAAACTTTCCCCTGAATCACAAATAACCATTACAGATGGGTGAGATGAAGCTGCCTATAAGTCATAAAAGACAGCAAATCTCTTGGCTTATTTCTCTATGATTTTCTGAATTCTACTAGAGCTCCTCTAGATGTGCATGGAATTTCATTTAGCTCTAGCACAGGCCTGGCTTGTGATTCTTTAACGTGAACATTTCCTGGAAGTATGAAAGGAAAACTTGGCCAACAAAATCAAAATAAGCCTCTTTTATTCTAGACAGAAGTTATTCTAAATGTTTAGCACCTCCAGACTACATGAAGCAGCCAGGTCTGGGGTATTTTATCTGTTTATAAAAGCATCTTTTTGCCTCCCCTCCTCTGCTCTCCTTCTTTGGCACTGCATAATCAAGTGATTCACCTCTTTGTAGCTTTAATGCACCAAAGCAGAACACTCTGATGGATCACATAGGAGAAAAATATGGAGAGCAGAGAAACGAGGCAGTCATTTCACAGTGTCAGGCGTAGATGCAAGCCGTTATGTGACATCCTACAAAAATAAAAGGAAGTTGCGTGTTGAGATGTCAAAACAGAATAAAGGCAGCAAAGAGCTGAAAAGGTTTTGACTCTATAGCCAGTAATTGCAGATTAATGTGTGTAATCTGCACCTGTGAGAGGCAAGCCGCTCACACTGCCGCAATAATAACTATGCTGTTCATGCCTTCTTTCAGCAAGATGAAAACAGAAGTGCAAAAAGGAGGTGACGTTTTATCTACCATTGCTTTGTCCATCTTCCACAAACACTGTTACAGCAATGCCATATGGTCAGAGCAACTTTAAACTGGAGAGCAGGGAGTGAGCTAAAAAAAAGAAAAAGGGAATGAGCTAAGAAAGGGACAGAAGAGACGGACTGTGGCAATTGAAAGAAATCATGTGGCAAGGATGAATATTGAAGACCCGGGAAAGAGGGCAAAAACAGACGAGGCGTGTGTAAAACAGTAAAAAAAGGATAACTTAGAAGAATAAGAGTGACAAAGGGAGAAAGTATGACTAAGGCAGGAAGCACAGTACATCTCCTGAGATTTAATAGTAGCAACCTGCTCTCACAATACATCCTCCTGCCTACATCTCAATGAGGCACCATCTGTCACTGGCTCGTTACGTTCGACCCCTTCTCCCTCACAATCCTACCTAGCACAAAAACACAATGTAGGAAAAGGAAAAAATAAGTGGAAGAATGACAGAGTTTACATATGAAATTCAAACATCAGGCCTCTTTCAACCTTGACTTGTACTTTGTGTGCACAATTATTAGGCAAGTGAGTATTTTGACCACGTTATTTTTTCTAACTCCAAGCTGGATAAACTTGAATGCTTAATGGGTTTATTCATAGCAGCTGATGTGTAATGAGAAAGGGAAGGCTGTGGCCTAAGGAGCTCAACACCCTATCAAGATGTGTATAATTTTTAGGCTAGGATATCCCACACTTATGCATAGGAGTCAACTTTAAAATGCTGTGAAAGCACAACTTGGTAGAAACTTTAAAAACTTTACTAAGCACAACAAAATAAATAAAAACGTATTTATATACTTAGTCCACACAAAGGCATTGCGGTAAGCTTACATCTGAATCATGCTCATATGAATAGCTCATACAATATAATGACTGGTTTGTGGTCATTTTTGATTAGTAATACTCTCCCCTGTGGTTGAACAGGCTAAGTCTCAAAACAATCGGTGTAGTGCTGATTAACAGCTTGCTCTGAGCACTGAAACATGCAAACCAAAATGGAGGAGTTTCATGCTGAGGGAATTATTTGGTTGTTTGTGGCTATCAACAGAATTTGAAAAAGGACAAAAACAATAGTTGGAGTTCTTTAAGTGCCGCAGCAAAGGGAAAATAACTTCTGACCTTATCTGAATGGGCTTAAAGTAAATTTGGTTTTTCTTTCTTTTTTTTCTTCTTTTTTTATTCATTACGGTTGCTAAGAACTTCCAGCTAATTGTCTATGATATTCTGATTTCCCAGCATAAAAATAAGAGGTGTCCCTGTAGATTTTTCGGAGTTTTTAGGGAAATAGTGGACTTGACCAGGAAACTGAAAAAGGTTCATCATTTGTTTTTTTTTTGTTTTTTTAACTGCATGTAAGTGTTTTTGGGGTGAGTTAATGGATTTTAACAGGAGAAACGATACACAACAAATGACAAATCAGCACATTCAATGTTAATCTCTCATAAAATCAGTCATCTATCAGCTCAAGTTTCAGGCCTAGATACTGTAGAAAGGGATGAGCTGAAAAGAAGATAACATCAGTGAGTCTCTGAACCTATTCAAGAGATTTTGTGAAGAATAATGGTTAGAAATATACTTCAACTGAGTGTTGTCCATCTCCAATTAAAAGCTACACACTTTAAAGTATACTTAAATTATGACATTTTATGATGCATGGAGGCATGGGAAGCTTATAGATTGTAACATCGCCTGAGCAAGAAATGTTGACTAAAGTCATTTCACAAGAGCAGAAAAGGACCTTTTCTGGGAGGACTTGATTTTACAGATAAAACTTTTTATGTACTTTTCTTTGTTTACTCTTTTACATGATAATGTAGAGATTCTTCATTCATACTGCTCTTAACTTCAATGTTTAGAAAGAAAAGTGCTCATGTATGCTCTGGGTTTGTACAGCAAGCTCAGTTGTTCTTTTATACATAGCATGCAACTTGTGCAAAATATTCTTATATTTCGATAATGACAGACAATCGACAATTTCAGCTGATGGAAAAAAAACTGTTGTAGGTGGGAGTGATGGCCATCCTGTTGTGTATTTATTTGAAATGTATCTCAATAAAAGGATTTGGTTTGTTTCCCCCCAAATTTATCTCCTTAAACACTTCATTAAACCAACAAACACAATTTCACAGGCAAGCTTTAAGTACTTTCCACTGTGGAAATCAAGATAATTAATTGTTTGCCACTCGTGTCAACTCCAATTTACAATTTCATTACATAGATTCTACCTGCTTTATTGTCAATTAACACAACAACCACACAAGCTAACATCTGTGTACAGGATAAATATATTTAATATTTGGTTTTGTTTGTTGCTATATATTTCAATTCCAATGTTGTGTAACATTGCCACTGCTTTGCTTAATAAGGTCATTCAAGGCAAACTAGTAAACAGATGGTGGTAGAGGTGGAAGTATTGTACAGTATCATTCACTCTTAGATTTTTATGTATTTGAAATGTCACTGCTTCTGAGTTTCAATCTTATTAAATTTTGTCATTTTAAATTTTTTTTTAAAGAGCCTTTATAATAATATTTCATGTTCTTCCATTTGTCTCGATACATTTGCAGCACTGTCCTTTTGCTGCTTGGATTAATTATTTTAAATTCAGTAGTTTATTTTGAAGATTCTGGACTTTTTTTTTATTTTTGCAAAGTTCTGGTGATGACTCTTGACATCTTCATTCAGTATAAGTCCAAGTAAGAGAAGCTCACAGCAAATAATCCAGGGACCAAAGTGGATTTCTTGATTATTTATGACAGAAATATTGAAAAGAAATATTGAAAAATGGGGCTTGCAAGGTGAGAAATACTAAAACAAACACACACATAATGCCTATAGACACCAAAGACATCGCAGTCAATTCACCTCCAGCGAGTTCAAGTGGCAAAAATGCTCACAGAGAAACCCTTTGTGACACAAAACCTCCAGTCAATATGAGGTGTAAGGGAGGAAGGGATCAGTAGGCATAGTTTTTAAAATACTATGGGGGTGGAAAAAGACATCAGAATTAAAAAGAAGAAAGAGGATGAAAATTGTTTTGTTAACGGGTGAGAAATGTCAGAGACGTGAGAAAAAGATGAGGTCAGGTGAGGAGAGTTGGGTATTGATGCAACAGTGGGTGGCGTGGCTCCTCTGTCAGTCTTGGCACATCGTTCATCTCATTACACTTTCACTCTCCGGCTCCAGCCTGCTCTCTGGTCCTCCCCCACGGCTAGCCCCGGAGCAGGGTTCCGTCCCGCCCAGCTCTCCTGTCAACACAAGCCCAGCTCAGCAGCTCTGGCCCAGGCATCTGTCAGCCCACACAGTCCCCTGTCAGCCACAGCCTATTGGCCAGCTCATATTGACACTACACACTGCGCCAGAAAAAGACTATAATATACCGCAGCAGAGCATCTATCAACAAAGCTCCCGGTGAGCTAGAAGCCGAGGCATCCATCACCGAAACATTCTTCCAAAACCTTACACTGATCTCTGTGGGGATTGTTGCTCGACAGCTTTAAAATCAAATTAATTAGCAAAACATTTGGCTGAAATTAGGAGGCACTGACATTTTTGTTTCATGACAATGGAAACTGTGGGGTTGTTTTGCAGATCACAAGGTGGACTTTACAAATGGAGACGCTCCAATTGTTTGCCAAAAAAAAAAATCTGATGAATATTGTCAAACTAGATTACCTAGCTAAGATACTAAATTATACTAAAACCTTAACCTCGGTAATGGGATGCATTTCCTTTTCTGTTCAACTGTGGGTTTCTGTTTCAATGAAATTGAGTTCCATGGGAAAGATGAGTTAAACATGTTGGCAATGAAACCAACCAAAGTCAGGTGCACTGTTTGTTTTTAGTCTACGACTTTAGCACAACCAAGGAAAGACCCACCTTGACAGCTTCTCTGCTGAGCAGAAGTGAGAGCTACAGGCAGACGGCTTTGACGAGTGATGGGATACTCTCCACCTCACGGGCAGTGGCTCATTAGCGAGAACAGAAAATGGTTACTACTGGGAGTGCTGTGCAGACTGAGCTGAGAGTAGCACGGACTCGGCATGAACAATTCTGCAAAAGAAAGAGAAAGCAAAGGCCAAGTCGAAGGAGAGACAGGGAAAACGTCGATCAATGAATGGCACATTTGATTTTAGCAAAGTGCTTTTCACCTCTGCTCTGGAAAACTGATGAGCAGAAAATAGTTGAGAAGAAACCTGTTGAAAGCAGCGACAAGGACCAGGATGTGAGGCAGCCTTGTTGAACAAGAAAACAATTACATCAATAGGATTTGGGGAGAAGTTGTGTTTTAATAATAGTAATAATGAAGAAAGCATATAAACAGGAACATGTTTTCGGAGGAACATTACAGTATAGTTCTCTGAAAGTGAAATGGTTTTTAATCCGTTTTGACTTTGTTCTATATCAGCATTTTTTGAAGTGAAGAAAAAGTAGACTGTATAGTTACAAAATATATATTTAGATTAAATTAACTGCAAGTCGAGGATGATATAGTTCCATCCTAAATTGATCAAATTGTTGAAGAAATGTGCTATGAATTGTGCATATTTATTGGTAATCAAACATAATCAGAACACAAATAATCAGATTTATTGACCAATATTGGGAATTTGGTTTCACATGCTGATAGTGTATAAACAGATGAGATAGGATATGATACGAAGAAAGGCTACTTTTTGTGAAGATGTTGTTGTCATAGAAACAAATAAATTACTGACCTGTTAGATAACTTCTTTAAAAAAAAAAAATTCTGCATCTCGACGCCAGTACATTTCTGCCAGATAAAAGCACCATATGGACAAACACTCTAAAAGTACATTATTTATCAACTATCTGTCTGTCTTTCATATCTTTGAAAAGCCACTGGTTACAACACTAAAGACATTTGGAACATAAAATTAAAACTGAAATTGAGAATGTATTGGAAAATTAATTAAAGATTTAAATTTACAAAGCTGAAGTGCCTTGTGTGAAAAATAGAAAAAAATCTCAATTTATTTTTTCTACAGTCAATAGATTTTTATATTTTATATAATTTTCTATGAATTGGACGTATTTTGTAAAGGGCTTGGATATGACATTTGTTGTAAAGTGGGTGATAAATAAGTAAATTGCACAGAGTTACTACAACAGATGCTTCCCAACTGTACAGTCTAAGATTAACATATCTAATTGACTAGATGAAATAAGTAATTTCTTCATCTACTTTCACATTCAAGTTAAATTTGAATTTTATGTCAAGTCTTATTTCAGTGCAATACATTTTTCTTATACATCGTTGTCTTGTACTATTAAAAAAATGGTGCCCTATTTTAAGCTAGTAATAAGAAGAAACATGAACAGTTGGTGCTCAGAAACAGTGACAATTAATAGTTCACCTTGCATAATTGTTGTATTCACTTGGCTTTGCTTTAGAACACGCTGTTTTGTTAGTTCTCAAAAAAGTGACTCTGACTTCAGTTTATATTTTACACCACACCCTTCTTATTATTTACCAAATCTGTCCTTTCAACCCACTTAAGCACTGATTTTGTCCCTGTCTCTTTTAGGCCTTTTTATGACTTTTCTTTTTTACTTGTATGTTATATTTTTTTCACACTCATCACTTTATACATCGAGAGTGAAGCTAATTAGCGATGAAGAGAAAGCAAGTTAAGAGAAAATAAAGCCAAATGCAACCATTCCATCACCCCAGAGAGTTTCCTGCCTTACTGAGAACACAGAAAAGCTTCTCAGTTTGTCAATGTCTGCCTTCGGGTTGTATAAGGGTTGTAGAACATTAACTCCTTAAAAAGTAAGGCTTGTTGAACACTCAACAGCGTTACTTGTCTGAAGCCTTTTGTGTTTGTCAGACTGAAAAGGCTTTCACAAAAGGGAGGATACCTGCAGATGTTTCTGTATACCTACATAAGTTTGTGATGAGGTAGTCTTGCTCAAAGGTGCTAAAGCAGATGAGCCCTGATCTCTTTCTTCTTTATTCTGCTCAGAGTTAGTTCCAACAGACCAACAGTTCAATAGCTGAAACCAATGCAGATTTTTCCTTTCAGGATATACGGTGCCGATGATTTGTATGAAACCTGCACTGCAAGGTTGCGTCATACGTGAACAACTTTGAGTCAACAAGGCTCAAAACTTTAACGAAAACGAGGAAACTGAGTCATAAACTGATCGATGCTCCATGGCTTGAGACGGTTGAGTCAGACTCCATTATCTCCTCCAGACGTTTCCTCTGGATTATGGATGGTTCTGGGGGGAAAGGGTTCTTCCTCAAACCCTGTGCATATAGGAAACTGTCTGAATCAGTTTAGCATGCTGCTCTTTTAATTAGACCCCTGAAGATTTTTTGAAACTAAAATGGATAAGTGCTTCTGGATGAGGAAAGTGGGAGTTATATGTTAGACAGTCGATAACTACAGACAGCTATCACAGTTCCACATAAAGGGAAGGCGGATCAGCAGGGATTCGAGCTGCAAGTAAAAGCCATCAAAGATCTGACATTCACCTCCCACTGGGTCACACACTGGGGTGACTGAACTGTCACTTTTGAGCATCACTGGAGGTCAACTGCCTCAACACTCTGCCTCGCTAATCTAATCCCTCGTAGGCCAATCCAAAGTAGCGTGCTTAACCGAGGCTCGGAGAGTTGCATGAATTTACATATGAGGTACATCTATTGTCAGCTTGCATTACAGCTTATATTCATTCTCATTTACTCTGACATCCTCTTACATTTACATTTATTCATTAGGAAGATGCTCAGCTCCTTTGCTTCATGTGTGAGATGTCTTAGCGTAAGCTTACCTGGCATTAAGCTCTACAATGACAGGAGAGTCTTTTTATGATCACAGAAAGAGGGTTGCTGTTAAAGAGGATGCTTATCACAAAGAGACGGCTTATAGGAGAAGAACAAGTCGAGAAGGACTGCAAAAGAGAACACTTACAAATTTTGATGTAGTTTATTGGATTTTGTGTGATAGACCGATGCAAAGTAGCCTGTAATTGAGACATGGTAGGAAGCGTGAAGAGGGTTTTAAAAAACAATGTATGCATTTAGACCCACTGTGAACTATCCTTTGTAGAACTATCTTTTGTTGGAGTGTGTGTTTACCAGCTTTGGACATTTAGAGACTGAAATATTTACCTTATTTATAAAATACAGCAGCTCAGGGTATTTCAAATACGGGGTAATTATCCCCTCACCCCCCTGTCCCACTCCAGGTGTGCAGCTCTTCTGGGTGAGGGCAAGGGAGGGGGAGCAACATTAGAAAAATAAGAGACCTTTTCAGTCATACTGACCACTTAAAGTTCTTTATAGTACGAACACATTCACTCATTTGTGCTCACAAATGTACACATGTTCGAAAATCGATTCGCAGATTGGTAGTCATCTTGGGGTCGAGAGCCTTTCCCAGGAGCACATTTCCACTTGACAGGAGGAAGCTGGAATCAAACCCACAGCCTTCTGGTTGCAAAACAACTATTCTGTCATTGATCTCTATTCAGGCACCTCCATTTATATCTCAAAAATCCCTTGTTTTCATTCATCATACATGTCCTTTTTCTAATATCATTTCTCTTCTGTTTGTATTCATTAAAAGGTGAGCTGGGGTGTTTAGTTTCTCCCCCCCAACCGCTTATGTGGCGTTCTCTTCTTCTGTGTTTGCAGGTGTTATGTTGATGACAAAGTCTCCAAGGTGGCCTGGCTCAATCGATCCAACATTATTTTTGCTGGTGAGGACAAGTGGTCCCTGGACCCCAGAGTAGGCCTGGTGACTAAAGGGCAACTGGAGTACAGCCTACGCATACAAAAGGTAATGTTGACCGCTGCAGTACAACATCTGAGCCATAAATAGTTCAACACTGAAAATGTTGTTTTTTAATGTTTATCAGAAAGATGGACATAAATGCATGTTCTCCAGTCTTTTCCTTTTTGAAGGATAGCCAGTCTGTCATGCTCTGTTAATACCTCAGAGAAAAAAGGAAGTTGTGGCTTACTGATTGAATCTTCCTAATCACAAGGATCAAAAGGCATATTTTATATTTTCTTTATACTTTTTTTACATTTTCAGGCTTGGCAGTCATAATTATATTCATTTCCACAAGTCAAGAAATTTGTGGAAAAAAATAAAAATAAAGTGCAAGCAAGCCAAGGACCCAGCTTAAAGTTGCCAAAGACTGATAATGTTGGGAATGAAACATTAAATCCAGGCATAAGTACATAATGCAGTGTCCACCAAAGACTGTAAAGTAAGAAAGTAGTGAAAATCATGACCTATTCTTTAATATGAGCTCATAAGGGTAAGGTTTATGTTGATTTGTTTGATGAGGAGGATGAAGTCAGGAGACATGTTTGATGGCAGTGTTGAAATCTAACACACCCACATCAGACCCAGAGATTTACAAATTATCTGGGGAAAATCCAGTCTGCCTGTAATTCATCATGGTGGGCAAAGACCCATTATGACAAAAATTATTATTAAAACATAAATTCTGGCAGTTTCTGGTCTTTCTTTTTCACTGCGGCTGTGTGTAAGACTCTGTTTGTCAGAGGAAGGATGTTGAGCTTAACCTAATCTAACCTAACATAAAATACCGAACAAAAGAGTCTGAGAGCAAATCATTGACTGGGGACTGCAGCTTGTGTTGAGTATAGTATTCTCTGTGGCTGGAGGTGAAATTTGAACAGAATAGTCCAAACAAATCAATACGCAGAATTAAGAAGGTTAAATTAAATAGAAGCGGTCAAACAAAGTGCAGAAAAGCAGAAAGAGGTTTATGTTATAACTCCCATTTGTGGTCGCATCCAGCCATGATAAAGCAATGATCTTTAAAAGTCTTTAAATTTAAGAGACCACTTTTAAGGCAACTTTTGCTTGCTCTTGTTTGTGTTTTTGTTGCCTCCGTAAAAGTTGACAGTCTTTTCAGAGAAAACCCCTACCATGAAGATGGTTATTGATTTTGTTGTTGAACCAGACTTTCTGGAAACAGAGGCCTGACTTCTATCCTCTGTTTCCAAAACAGTGCAAACTTCAAACATATAAAATGCATGAGAGGTGGGAATAAGTTCTTATGTTATTTCACTTTTTCCAAAGTGATGAAGTCTGACTGATTTCCCTGTTTTTAATTTAAGTATATCATAAAGTGATTTTGAAAATGACTCGTCTAAATAACCAAGATTTAGAATGTAAGTGCCAAGTATGAGGAAAACTGATAATGAAGCAGTAAATATATTAAGAGGTTTGTAAAGTTTTTTGTAGGAATGTAAAAATGCAACTTTTTTAAGAATATGACAATAAAATTTCCCTTTCTTCCTCTTTAGGTGGATGTGTATGATGAAGGCTCATATACCTGCTCCATACAAACCAAGCAGCAGCCTAAGACCTCACAGGTGTACCTCATCGTACAAGGTAAGCTGCCAACACCTGCTCCCAAGGTGCATACCGCATGGTTTCCCATAGTTACCAACGAGATGTGCCTGGAAATGATCTTAAAACTTGCTTTTTTATTTTACGTTGTTCTCTGATATATCTCAACTGTGTCAAAAGTCCCAAGCTTAGCCAGTGTTCTTAGAGGCAGCAGACATCATCATCACTCTTCATTTCCTTAATGTGGAAACATGTCGTTCTAAGGTCTTTGCAGTAAAATCTCTGAATGTGCTCAGTGAGAATACACAGGCAGTTTGATACAATTGTCTGCCCACAGCAGTACACTTCTTTCCATTTGCCATTTCAAATGATTTCCAAGTGCACTTGTCAAGCCTTTTTAACATTTGCCTTATATATCATAGAGCATGAAGGTATTTGTCCTGAAAGCAGTAAAACTGACAGAAAGATATGATCAGAGGTGCTTCGGGATTTTTCCTGTTCCGTCTTTATATGCAGGCCAGAGCTACTGGTTGATGTAATGATGCATTCCGCTTATGAAACAAGACACGGTTTTAAATTTGTAAGAGACAAGAGATGAATTTAAGCATCCACTTTTTTTGTTATGTTTTCACTAGTGATGTGTCTTCTGTGTAAAGTCTCCATAGCGGGTCTCGAGTAATTCAGGATGATTTTTATGAAGCGTGTATCGAGTCTTGTGTTGATGGTGTAGGCATCATTTGTGAAATTCTTAACCATAATCAGTTTTTGCATCTCGATTGACTTCCTCAAAGAGAAAAAAGGCAAATAGGCTTAATGGCTAGAGCACATCCACATTCTGCATTTTCCTGAAAAATGTTCCTTCTTGTTCTCTGACGATGCGGTACCAGATCTGTAATAGAAATATCAATTCATAGATAGGCCATACAATGAAAAGCAACTTCGCAATATTTTTTTTATTTTTATTATTTGTTTTAGATGAAGGAAACTTGGGTCCATGTTAACATGCACTCTTTTAATGTGTTGATTATAAAGTTTTCATGAACAATAACAAGATCAATATTTAATCCCAAAATATCAAATACTGAACTAAGCCAATCCTAAAAATAAAAATGCTTATTCAAATTTGAATTGAATCACCTGTAGTCTATTTTGTCTACATACTCTGTAGCCTCTTTGTCCTTTTAGAGAAAATGTGAATATCAACATACACTGACTATTATATTGAAAATATTTTTATTTGACTTATAAAAATCCGTCAAATAAAAACTGCTCAGATTGAAGCAACTGAGCAGTTTTGTAGAGTATTTACCACTTAATTTCTTCTTTCAGTGTGCTTTGGAATCATTAATGAATAAGAGCAATAGGGACATCTGATGCCGCATCAAGGTCAAAACAGACAGATTCATTATCGTTCCTAATGTAATTGTATTGTTTGTAGTCTTCTTTTGCAAAGCAGCCGTTACTGCAGTGTGTGGCACTTGTTGCTTAGCTCCTTTGTATGGAGGAGACGCGTGTGGGGGAGTGCACCTCAGTTTCACCTCTGAATTATGAAAACACTTGACAAACCAGATGCATTCCCATCATTAGTGAGGTTTGTTCCTTTAACTCAGGTGTGTATCATGTATGAGTTGGCCAGTGAAATGTAAGCCCAGTTAAATACAACAGGCTGGTGGATAAATGCACCTCTGCATAATGTCACCTAAGACAAAACTCCACGAAGAGACTCTCTCCTTTCATTATGAGCTTATCAATTCATCCATTAATAAAACTTTCAAAGGTCAGTGCTTGTATTGACGATGCTCCTCTGGGATTCATGGCTGCAAAACTGCCCATCCTTCCCAGAATCCATTGCATGCGATTAGTCAGTGCTTGATCATCTGAATGTCCTGTGTTGACTTCCAAAGTTTCTGAAGGAAGGATCATTTATCACAACTAATGCAATAGTTAAAGCCAAAAATTGATTTCTCTCTTCTTTCTTTTTTTTTTTTTTATTATTCCCGGCCGCTGTGTCCTTTGTTTCACCTTTTAAATAAGATTATTAATTCTGCAGTCCTCCTTGCTATGTGGGTGTACTCTTTTATTTTATTTTAGCTCAGTATGGTTTTGCTGATTAAGGACAATTGGGTTCAGAAATTGAGAACAAATGTAGGCAAACAACTGGCTTTAGGGTGCAGATGGAAGAGCTCATAATTTGTCATAATAACTAATAAATGCTTTCTGAACAACCCAATACAAATGTAAATTCAGCTTCTTCAGCGCACCGGCTTTGCCCACCTATTCACTCGCTTTAGCTCAAATCTTTCATTCAGAAGATAAGAATGTCCCTTTGTGTGCAGCGACACTTGCACCCTTGCATGCAGCGACCTGAACCAACCCCCACAAAAAACCCAATCAACTCTGTAGGATAATAATTCACCCTGCCTTCATCTTTTAATGGGTATGAAAGTCCTAGGCATCCAACATTGCCCCTGGTTACAGACTCCCAGATCAGGTTCACATAACCAAAGCTGACAATTTTCTGCTCGCAGGGACAGGGAAGTAATTGGAAAACAAATGGTCAGACAAAGTAAATTTGTGGAGGATGAAAAAGTGGCAGACTTGTGGAACTTATACAAGAGAAACCAAGCAGCTGAGTGATTGCACTAGAAATCCCAATATAAGGTAGACTCCCTTCTCTAATCTGCTTAGATTTGTTGAAAAAAATAAATATTGTTTTTATTTTTCTTATTTTTGATTTAAAAGTAAAGGATTTGTACTTTGAGGCTGTGAAAATATGTGTCAAGGAACTGGAAGTAATAGATAAGATACAAAATTGATTACTAAACTAATTATTAGTTCTGACCATATATATATATATATATAAAAAAACAGAACAAAAAAAAAAACATTATCCACTAACAATGTCTCAAGTCTTTCTTGGTGGTCCTCACACTTTGACAAATTGTCAGCAAGTGAAGAAAACAATAAAACAAGTTAGGTGAGCTGCACACTCTCTGCCTCCTATATAGTTGTGGTTTAATAATCACTCAGTAACCCTCAAGGACCCCCCCCCCCCCTCCATGCCCCCACCCCCCGTCAGTGTTGGAGTAACTTCCAGAGTGACTGCCTTTGATTAACTCCTGAACTACTTCTTGCACTTGTTTGTACAGTCAGGCACATAAAGCCTCGCTTAAAGCCATTATTTTCTACAACCCTGTAAGGTTGCAAGGTCCTTGGTTGTTAGTTTGGCACAGCCTGTGTCTGCAGGTCATAGCTCATATGTTGTTCAGGCAATCAGGACATGTAGGTGATGCTGTTGGAGAAAAAAACTAAACAAAAAGACAAACACGTTCAAAGTATCTGAACTTATGTTTTGCCAACTTTAGACTAAGAGAATTAATTTAATAAGACTGTAGTGGTACCCCGAGCTGTACTTTAGTCGGGAATTGCATGGTTTACCTTTTGGCACTGATGAATTCATCTGGGTGCAACTAGAAATTGTAAATATTTTACATTATTCAGTCTGTGCTTTGAATTGTGTTTGTGGCCACGGATAATGAGCCATCATGTTGCTCAAACTTCCACAGTTTCAGTCAAACCCTCACAGCTCTACATATGTCTGTCAGACTGTCAGATATATGCAGATTCAGCATATTTTTGCACAGTTTTACTTCCCATCCTGGATGTCAAAACACACTGCAAATCAGCCAATCACATGGCAGGGGCTCAGTGCATTTAGCTTTCTAGATGTGGTTAGGACAATCTACTGAGGTTTCACGTACAAGAACCTCTCAGGTTTACAGTGACTTGTTAAACAAGAGAAAATATCTGGTGAGCAGCAACTGTGTGAAGGAAAATTACATTTTCATAGAAAAGTGTGAAGTGGATGGTCAATAATAACAGGAGATCACGTCAGGTCTTACTCTTTTTAGGTAAACTCGGGTAGTTGAGGCTAAGATCCAACAACTTAGGCAAAGTTTCACAATAGCAGATATGAAAAATGTTGCCTTTTAAATTCAGATGATGCATTTAGATGGAAGTGTCAAATGTAAACATGAATGTATTGATCTAGCCTACGTTCCATCAACGCTCCAGGCAGCTGATTACAGTGAAATAATGTGAGATTTTATTTTTTTGGTACAAACTAAGCATTGTTTGAATCCTGTGATCTACTTGAGTGTTGTTGTTATTGTCCAAACATTCAAAGAGTAATTCAAAGTGCTTTACAGAAAGAACAACGCACCATTAGCAAAAAAAAAAAAAACAGCTCCCGATACATCAAAAAGATAAGCAAAGCATCACATAAAAACTCAGGACAAAGGCTTAATGTTCACACAGTAGAGAGATATGCAATCCTTTTTCATGGCAAACTGAATGGCCCAAATAAAATCCAAGTTGTGCCGCTTCTTTATGCGACACTATTGAGCTTTGTTTTCAAAGTGGCTGCTGTCATGTTGCATTTTTTTCTGACTTTTATGTCAATGATGTGAGGTGTGCATAATATTTTTGCCCCAGAAGCCACATGTGGTAAATCCAGACATAAACAATAACTGAAAAAGTTAGAGTTATGAAATTATGGAAGTCAGGGTGTCAGTGGAGAGCACCACATCCCAATGCCATCACTCCTAATTTGATGATGCACCCAAACAGACTAATATACAAAAGTTGGGGTCAATGCTCCACAAAAATATATTTCTATTACTTGTGCTTTCCTTTTATTAGCTTCCCCCATGTTGTTGTTTTTATGGCAATACTGTTGCCTCTGAATAACTTTGAAATTGAGCTGTAGACATTATTACTTCTGTAAATAGCATGCTGCTGTGAGACGTCTGTGTTCTTCTTCTTCTTCTCATTGGTCTCATTGCAGTCAAGGCGGGGTACATCCTGGACAGGTCGCTTGTCCACCATAGGGCTAGCGGTATAGATACCATTGCAATAATTTAACCTGATGAAACCAAAGTTATGCATAATTTTTTCTGCATATATTTCGATAAGAAGCCATTTATCCTGACAATGTTTTTAAGGCCATGGCAGGCCAATCTACTGATTGACTTCCTATGATTGCTTTTGGGACCACAGTGTGTCCATTTTCTGATGAATGCTTCCAGCAGGATATTACATCATGTCTCAAAATGGTTCTTAAACATGTCTGTGTGCTGTACATTAATGACTTCCACAGCCACCAGCTACTAACCCACAGGATTAAGATTAAAGTAACAATTCCTATACCTGTAGTATTTAGCAGTTTGTCTAACACTGTTGCTGATGTATTTTATAGCACCATCTAAAAACAGATAAAAATGACTCTGACTTGTGATGCACACGGTATTCTCGCAGAGGGGTAACAGTCGGTGCATTCAGAATATCCACAAAAATAAATCCCATCAGCAGCCCATATAAACTATTTCACCGTCCTTGTTAATTACGTTCCTCTTCTAAAGGAAAAACAGCAGTAGTTTCTCAAAGGACAAACAGCAGTAGTTTCTCATCCATAATTTTAAACTATGTGTTGTGTAGAAAGTTGTAACGCTTATTTCTGTGTAGCTACTGTCAAAATGAATAAGCACAAGTTATTTTTACATGACTAATGGAATCTGGAGACATCTTTAAGGCTGCAATTTTTACAAATATGTTTTCTTTCCTTTTCCTTTTTTCCAGATTCTCTATATTTTCAAATATTCATCTAAGCAGGTTTTGTTTTCCGACACACCACAGCAACTGATTAAAATAAGGACTAGAGCAAATGATAAACCTTGTCCATCCATCCATCCATCCATCCATCCATCCATCCATCCATGCATCCATCCATGCATCCATCCATTCATTCATTCATTCATTCATTCTCTTCTGCTTATCCGGGTCGGGTCATGGATGTAGCAGCTTCAGAAGAGAGGCCCAGACTTCCCTCTCCCCAGCCACTTGTTCCATGTCCTTTGGGGGAACCCCAAGGCGTTCCCAGGCCAGCCGAGAGGCATAGTCTCTCCAGCGTGTCCTGGTCTTCCCCGAGGCCTCCTCCCGGTGGGACGTGCCCGGAACACCTCACCAGGGAGGCGTCCAGGAGGCATCATGACCAGATGCCTGAGCCACCTCAACTGGCTCCTCTCGACGTGGAGGAGCAGCGGCTCTACTCTGAGTCCCTCCCGGATGACCGAGCTTCTCACCCTATCTCTAAGGGAGAGCCCAGCCTCCCTACAGAGGAAACCCATTTCGGCCGCTTGTATCCGTGATCTCGTTCTTTTGGTCTTGACCCAAAGCTCATGACCATAGATGAGGGTGGGAACGTAGATCGACCGATAAGTCGAGAGCTTCGCTTTTTGACTTGGTTCTCTCCTCACCACGACGGACCGGTACAACGCCCGCTTCACTGCAGACGGTGCACCAATCCGCCTGTCGACCTTCTCTCTTCTTCCATCATTCGTGAACAAGATCCCGAGATACTTAAACTCCTCCACTTAGGTCAGGACAGCCCCCCGACCCGGATAAACCATGTGTATCCCTAAGCATACATGCATGGTGAGAATATACAGGCTCCAAAGTCCTCGGATTTTAACCCAGGATGTTCTTTCTGCAAGGCAACAGTGCTGACAACTGCACCACTGTGCAGCCAAGATATTTTAGAAATAATATTTAGGTAAAAATGGTGTGTTTGTATTCGTCCCGTTTTCTCTGATACCCCTAGAGAAAACGTAGTGCCACCAATGGCTTGAGCAATTTACTCTCTGTATACATCTATTACGTTGGTAAAGAAGATTACTGAGCAAACAACATCATAAGCAAACAAACAAACAAAAAGAAAGAAAACATCGTGCCCATGTTGAAACATGATGGTGGGAGCATCAGGCTGTGGGGATGCTTTTTCTTTCCATGAACTGGGAAGATGATCAGGTTCATAGGAAAATGGATCAAGCAGAAAATCAGTGGAAAAATTCTCCCAAACTTTTGAGTCCTCTCTTTTTAAAGGTAGCTGTACAGAACATTGCGTACTTTTGCACATAAAGTTCATATGGATCCAGCTAAAAAGAAACTTGTGAAAATTAATGCAAACACAGATTTCCTGTTTAAGTTTAAGCTATATTGTTAAGAAAATGCAAAGCTGGTAGAGACAAATCCCAAAAGACTTTCAGCTCTACAAGCAAAAGTATGGACTTTACATATACTGTATTGTATATTACACTTTTCTGTGTAAACTGTATAAGTTTTGTTTCACTGCATAATTGCGTACTACTTTTTGTCCGTCAATCATCAAATAGTCAAATGAACTAAATTACGTGCGTGGTTATAATGTGACAAAATTAGAAAAGGTTTGAGGGCAATGACAACATTTAAAAGTCTGCAAATACACACAGCTGCTAAGGATAATGGCTTTACAATGAAGCCAAATATAGTACAAATTATGTTGCACAACGGCAGTGTTTCAGCAAATTAAGCAAGTGCTATGTAAATATGCTTCATAAAATGCAGAGCCTGGGGAATGATTCATTCATTTCATGAGGTCAAGCTTGTAATTCCCTTACAGGAATGGAACCTCGATTCCAGCTAACTGACAAGCCGCCAGTAGACTGCTGACCCCAATCATAAGCGTTTCAGTTTGTTGAACCCTGCTTTTCACCAGTGTGTCTAACATTTAGACTTCATTTGGCGTAGCTGATTTATAGGTTGAGCAAATCTTACTAACTCCAGCATGTGAGTCTGTTAATTTGTATGGGTCTGTGTCACAAATTAGACTGACGGAGAGAGACGGAGGTAGAGAAGACTGAAATGGTGTGGTTTGATATTTAGGCAATCCAGTGCATGAGACTTATAGTAGTGGACCCGTATTTATCAGTTCAGTATTCACTGATTTTTCTGTGGAATGTAGCTCAAAAATGTTAGTGAAAAATTCACATTTTACTGTAAAGCATATCTAGATTATTGATAAGTATAACGCAGCCCACACAGACGATCCCAAAACTGATGAAGTTGCTCGAAGAGTTTAGTTTAATCTCTGTTTACAAAATTAATATAAATAAAACTCAAGTATTAACATTTAACTATGATCCACCATCTTCAATTAAAACTATGTACAACTGGAACTGGGAGGCTGAATCTATCAAATATTTAGGTGTTTCACTATCGAGGGACTTCTCAAAACTGTTCGATTTAAACTACGGACCACTAAATTTGAAAATAAAATCAGATTTACATAGGTGGAATGTTATTCCCTTTCTAAGTTTAAGCTCCCGGATAGAATTTATCAGGATGAATATCCTTCCACAGTTATTGTACTTATATCACTGTCTTCCAGTTGGAATCCCACCTAAACAGTTCTTAGAATGGGATAGATTAATAGCGAGGTATTTGTGGCAGGGTAAAAAGGCCAGAATCAAGTTTAGAACTCTACAACTAAAAAAGAAAAGGGTGGAATGGGCCTTCCCTATTTACAGGAATGCTACCATGCAGCCCAGCTAAGACCTTTAATATGCCTGTGTTCATATGCATGGAAGGAAATAGAAGGAACAACAATAAAAGGAATCCCAATAACGGCCCTACTTAGTGATTATAAGTTACAGGAAGAACAGCAGATCCCAGAAGATTCCATAACAGGTAGCTTTCTCGAATCTTGGCAGGAATTGACAAAAATTAGCAGAATAGAAGATGCATCCAAAACTATGAGGTGGTGTGCCTACGATTCATATTTTGCACTAAATAGAATTGATAACAGATTCAAGTTATGGATCTCAAAAGGATTAACTACATATTATTCACTCGCTCACAAAGGGATATTTAAGAGTTTTGAAACCTTGCAGAAGAATCATGGACTGGGAAAAGATGATTTTTTTTAGATACCTACAGGTGAGACATTATTTTACTAAAAATGTAAAAGAGGTGTTGAGAAAAAGTGATTCAAGTTTCATGGGGGTATTTCTATCACTAATTAAGCCCAGATCAGACAGCAGAATTATCTCTAAATTATATAATGCCACACAGCTATCTAAACAAGAGAATACAGAGTATATAAAGAGAAAATGGGAAAAGGAAATGAAGGTAATAATCTCACAAGAAAGCTGGGAGAAAATATGTCAACTGCAGTGGATCTCGACCGGCTCAAACACATGGCGGGAGTTTTGCTGGAAAACATTACACGGTTTTTTGCTACACCCATTCAGAGACGATATCAAAGAAACGGAGACGCCTGCTGGAGACTCTGTGGGTCTAAGGGAGTCAACCACTTCCATGTTTTTTGGGATTGCCAGATAATAAAACCATATTGGGAAGAGCTCCACAAACATATTGAAAATGTATTCAATGTAAACATCCCATTCAAATGTGAAGCGTTGTACCTGGGCAACCTACAACTGGACTCATGGACCAATAAGGACAAAAAACTGCTGGCAATTCTACTGGCAGCCAGTAAGAAAGCCGTCACAAGGAAATGGCTAAAACCAGTCCCACCCACTATTGATGAATGGATTGAGATTGTTTACCGAATTTATGCTATGGAAAAGATTTCTTTTTCCTTCCAAGTTGAAATAGGACAATTTTATAAGATCTGGACCAAATGGACTGAGTATGTAAAACCAATTAGATCTGACTTCATTTGATTATTCTTGTGAATTATGTGTCCTGCCCTTTTATGTTCGTTCATGTGATCTTTATGGCTCGAGTTGGTGCAATCCCCATTTTTGTTCAATGTTGTTAATTTTTGTTATCGTTCACAACTAAAATTAGTAACAGTCTGTAAAAGAAAATACCAGAAAGGCAGTATGTATGTAAGAAATTACTTTGACTCTCTGCCTCTATCCTTACGCACAACCTTAAATGGGTTAAGTTGTAATTAGCGATTGTAATGGAAATCTGTCTTTCTAAATAAAAAATGTAAAAAAAAAAAAGCATATCTAGAATATTTAAAGAAAGTACAGCTTGGGAAACTGAAATCGCTCAGTGCAATGTTATGTGACATGCTATTTGCAAAGCAGCCAATCAAGGACTTCCGTTCATTTTACATGACTAACCCAAGAGCAGAGATAAGGAATGCTGTAGATACTGTATTAAGTAGGGGTGGGGATCTTTGAGAATCATGGTCTGGTTCCTATTTTTGGGGAAACGATTCAATCCAAAATGTATTTTCGCTTCAAAATAATTATTCATAAAAATCTCTGCTTTGATCTGTAGGTGTGCAAAATGGTCCTCATGATCTCCAGCATGCATTGCAAGGCAGAATGACAAACGGAGATGTTGAAGTGTCTTTTTGACGTTTATTATGTTTCAAATAGTAGTCCATCCTGATATTACCATGTATAGATTAGCTCACCAGGAAAATCTTCATCTTCATCCTGTGCACTAAAACCACTAAAGTCGTCTTCTTCAGTATCAGATTTGAACAAGCTCAGATTTACTTTGTCACACATTTCCTCTCAATGTCACTTTTGTCCCGAGACAAACTTGCCCTTGAACTTGTGCTCTTCATCATGCAGCAGTCTAGCCTTTCAAAACCTGATGGTAAATTATTCTTATATTAGTTGAATTATTGTTTAAGCCACAGTATTGACTGAAATACTCATATGCTGATATAAAGTTTGGTTCAGTCCACCCTTCTTTTTCTTAAGGACAACCAGTTTTTAGATTTATACACTTTTTTTTTTCCTTAAGCAAACTTTTCTTTTGCTTAAGGGGAAAAACAGTGTCCAAACCAGCTTGTCCTCATGTAAAAAAAAAAATTGTCCCATAAATCTAAAACTGGCTGTCACACTTGGCAGCAACGGCTACCATTAATAAGATAAATGTGGAATAATTTAATTAATAATAAATCTGGTTTAAGATTATTGCTTTTTTTTTTTTTTTTTACTAATTTGAACTGTGGTTCTGATTCTGGATCCAAATAATCTGTAATAAAAACGTACTTGTATCCTCACTAGGAATGGTTTAATTTCTGGCAGAATGATGGGACACTCAAATATCTCCACTTCAACACTGACTCATTCTTTCTTCCTTTCAATTCTTCATTCTTGCCATCACAATGCTGTGGTATTTAAAGAGTCAGTCCACTGAACTCTATGAAGAAAGCCATGTCACTCTAAAGAGCACCTTAACAGGAGGGGGCTGAGTCCCTCTGCTTTCACATAATCTCTTGCTCTTCAATCTGGCCAAAGAGGGGGACTGACCTTTTTACAATTATCATGGGACAATCAGATTATTTGAGTGGAAGCCATTTGCTTCTTTTCCACCTCTCCCAGTCTTGACTCTCATTCATCTTTTTATCTTTACTGTTCTCCTGTGCATCTCGTGACTGCCTCCAACACTTATAAGAGCTGTTGCCGGGGTGCTTTGTTACTTCCTCTTGAGCTAACTATAAAGGTTCTGGACAGGAGTTAGAAACACTCCAGAAGACTGAGAAATTGAAAGAGCTATGTTGGGTAGAAGTGGATTAGTTGTTGTATGGCTTTCATTCATTTTGGATATCGGCAGTCTGTCTGGCTCTCCTGCTACAAAACTATGATCACACCCACAAACACTTAATTGCTTGTTCTGCCGCCAGGCATGGCTCTCAGACTTCCTTCCTTCTCCCAGATGATTCCACCTTCCTCGTCTGAAATGAAGAATGTTAAGAAAGATCAATGAAGCTTGTACTCTCCGAAGAGAAAAAAGCAAATACAAGAACAAAACTTCCTCTAAACCACAAGTACTACAGCTGTTTGCAGTTTCTCAGTGAGAGCAAAGATACTGCGTGTCATGGGTTTTCCACCTAACTCTGAGCATCTAGATGGTTTATCATGTGCCAAATATAAATATGAATATAGTGCATTGGAATTATTAGATTATTCATACCACTTGCACATTTTCACATTTTGTTGCCTAACACTCATTTTAATGTATTTTATCATGATCTTGTTGGACTGACTCGGTGGTGACGCATTTAGTCTTAGCTTCACACATAAATTGTAAATAGGCTCTAAAGTTCAGTTTTGGTTTCATTTGAAGATTTCACCCATTTCCACATGTTTGCTTTGTCCCTGATTGACCTCTGGCACTTTGACATAAACACCAGACTTGTGAGGTACATGACCAATATTGGTCCTATAAACGGTTTCCTTGCCTGAACTGGGAATCCCTGCAGCTGTTTACATTGCAAAGCGGAATCTCTGAGGAATCTCCTCAGATGATTTGAAGGGCGTTGCTTTATGTAGGGGCATCAGAGTAAATGGGGACTTAATACCACACCAATCAGATTTTATTAGTAAAAATATGTACCTTAGAAATTCCTTTCACTTCACAATTGTGTGTCGCTTTATGTTGATGATTAAAATTTGAATTCTGCAGTTCGACATAAGTAATTGAGTTAAACTGCAAAACTAAATAAAATAAAAAGCCTAATGGTCATTCACACAGACAGTCTATAAAGACATAAAAAAAAGATGTTGGAAACTATTCAAGTAAACGCTGCAGCTTACAGTTGATGCAATCTATTTCTGTTAGGAAGTAAGACTTATAGTGTGTCATAGTTGGATGCAAGGCTTTGACTGCCTTGCAGAGAGCAAGGAGAAGATGCCTGGAGAAGAACAGGAGACACTGAAAGTTAATTTTAAAAAAGCACTGCAGAGCAGGGCAGTCGGTGAGAACAAACTGCATAAAGCAACCCTATCAAGGCTGGGGAGAACAAAGAAAAAGTGACAATGTTGGCCTCTGCTTCGGGGGGGAGAGATTGACTCTGAACTAAAGAAATCCAGGAGGTATATTTTGAAGAGTCTATGGAATTGCAAGTGGTGAGAAAGAAAGCAGAAAGTCACGCTGAAAAATGAAGCTGACTCTTGTCAGTGCACAGCATGTAAAGCTCGAATGCTTATAGCAACACTTCAGATAAAAATGTATGTTGTTTCCATCTGTCACTACACAGATGGGGTGCTGGCTATGGGGTGCTGACTGCCTGTAATACAGTTGAGGCCAAAGCTCAAAATTAGGGTAATAGCAAGGATGTCTTCCAATCTCAAAGGCTTGGATCATGTTCCCAAGAATAAAGGGTCAAAATACTATTCAATTAAATTCAGTTCTACCTGAACTGAATGTATCACCAATTCACAACAAATGTTGTCTGAAGGCACTCTATAATAAAAATCCTTCTAGTCCGTTCACACTTACATTCCAGTTGATCCTTGTTCAGTTTATCAATCAAGTTTATTATTCATCAAGTAAATAACTTTCAACAAGCCCTCGTGCAGAGCAGAGAAATATGATCTCTCTTCTTAATTTTCATTGGAACCTTTGCTGCAGAGTTTTGGATCTAATTTTACTGAATGGTATACAACTATTTTTGTGTTGATCGCAATTGAATTATTTGGTCATGCTGGAAATATCCCACATAAAAAGCTTAGGCATTGGTTTGACAAAACATTTTGTTTAAACATAAATGGTGCATGCACCATCTATGTTTAAACAAAGCATAGATGGTTTGTTTATTTAATTTCAACATCGACTCAGGTTGAAATGAGGTTGTTTGTGTTACCACAATGAAATTAGGTGTGTTACAGAGGGGATAAATACATTTGTACGTAATCTACAAACATGGACTTGGCAAAGATTATTTACTGACCTTACTGCTTAATCCAATACCATTGCTATACGGTCATTCTAGTTCTTGCAGTAGCAGAGTTTTTCTATCTGAAAAGGAATTACTATATTCAGTTTTAATATAAAACTTCTGTGCAGTTGTTAAAAATGCATCCCCCTCAGTTGTTATAAGCATCTCTAAAGACACCAGAGGCAACTTATTTTCAGCATTTTACCACTCTCTATGCAAACAGGAAACTGAGGTCCAGCTTTCAAACTTTTAAAAGCCCAAGCTGAGCCCTGACTGGGTGAAGGCCAGCAGTGAGCCGTGCCATGCCTCATTATGCCTGACGTGAACACGACAGCAGAGCGACAGCAGGACACACATCCATATGCACAGGTCCCCTTGGGGACAAGATTACAAGAAGTCGTCACAGCGGACATTATTCAGTGCAGCCAGCCAGTTGGACGAAGCAGAGGAGGAAGAACGGAGAGAGAAAGAAGCCACACACATTTGCCGTTGCCTTTGAACTTTCATAATGAAACTGACTCCTTGAAGTTTTAATGAAAGCAACAATTTACCATTCCCTTTTCTCCCTGGGCTGCTGAGGCTTTCTGAGGCGGAATCTCTAAAAATAAAATAAAAATAATAAAATAAGACTGCAGTACCCTTTAATCTTTTTTTTTTTTCTCCCTTCGTGGAGAGGAACTGCCATGCATTTAAATGGCACCATCCCATGGACACACACGACAGTGGCAATATATTGACCAGGGAGTGCAGGTGATCCAGAAGAGTCGTATTTCACAGAGTAACCAGACGGACATCGGTTCTGGCCAGCGTCTCTACGGTCTGATCTCTGATGTAGAGGGCCACTATTTCTTTTTGACTGCCTCTGCTCACCGCATGCATCCCCATTACTTGCATAGAACCTGCCAGCATCCTTTCCCTCCATCATTTTTCCATCCTCTGTGTGACCTGGGCCTGTCAATTAGACGGACAGCCCGTCGAAATGGCGCTCGGCACACTTGCCTTTGAAAGTGAGATGGAGTGGCAGAGTTAAACTTGACCTGACTGCCTTCCTTTGAGGGGTAAACACGAACCGAAGTGTGTGCAGAAGTGGTGTCAGCATGCGTCTGCTGTGTCAGAGTAAACAGACCCAGTTCTGCGCATGAAAATATATGGGGTGCTGACTGCCTTTTTAGAACTTCGCCCTGATATGCTGCATCTGTAGGCCTGTCATTACTTCACCAAATTGTGGCCTTACAGAATTCTGTCACCTGCTCAGCCGTTCCTGTGGCCTACATTACTTTGGGTCGCCTGTCTGAATGCGTGTTTGGGTGTAAACTTTCTGCTTCTCAGCACAGCTGCTGTTAAGGTCAACGCTGCTGCTAGACTTGATCCCACTATCAGCACCATGGTTCAGCTCTGCACAGAGATATAAAAAAACAATATTGAAGGTTTTCAAAGTCACCTAGCAGCAGCTATTTAATTTGTCCGAGCAGGAGCAACGGATCTCTGTAATAATATTAATGGGTTTTTCCTTAGAGATCTAACTGGGCATCCATAAAGCGGAAAAAGCACTTTGTCTGCATTCGAAGTGTTGTAAGCAGTGCAAGCAGGGGCTTCGGGGGCATGCTGAGGGATATCTGATTTTGGATGCCTCCTGATGGCTGAGCTGAATCAAGCTCAGCACTGCAAACCGGCAGACCTCTCTACTTCTCCTTTTTGCTTCCTTCTGCTGTCTGCAGACAGAAAAACAGACCATTTTAGAACGAATCTTTCTTTCTTCGTTTTTCAGTGCAGGCAATGTCCAATGAAATATGAGCGGTGTTGGTTTCGATATGAGCGACATGGCTCACGTGGTATCGAAACTTTTTAAAAATTATCAGACTGTACATTGTTATGCCTTATCCATTGCATGGTAGTCTATTTTAAAATCAAAGCACACAAGCCATTACAAAGCAAGAAACTTGGCATTGCCTCACAGCAGCAACTCATTCTAGGTCATAAGAGACCGTGATGTACATATGGGGTACATGTGGCTATAGAGGTCAACAGTCCGGATATAGCAAGGCAGCCTCATGCACAAGGTAAGATTACTTGTTTTACATGGATTTCTGTAAATGAAACATGAGGTATATTTGTTTTAACAGTGTTTGCACAAACAAATCCAGATGGATAAAATGTTGTGTATAAATGAATTATCTCATGTTTCCTTTGCATATCCCCAGTAAGTGTGGAACTGAGCACGCATGAAGGAAATACCAGACACATTCATGAGTATACCCCTTTGTAAATATGCAAATACCTGTGAAGACGCCCTGCACATCTCATTCTCCAAAAAAGCTAGAAGACGACCTACTTCGTGGCCTGTGTATAGTAAATTTGCACTGGTGAAGGCTGAGACCTTTTTAAATTGTATAAATGTTTACTGGCATAACTTTTGTAAACAAACACATTCAGGAGCTTGGAAGAATACATTGAAAGTGTCGTTTAACTATCAAAAAATAGAAGGTCACTCCACTGTAGAAAGGATCACGTTGTATCAAGGGCATTATTGTCAACATGAATGAATTTTCTTGCCAAGAACTAGTTTCCGTTCATAGTGTATCTCGGTCTTCCAGTTTACGACAGTAAATGAATTTTTCCCTGAATTTGTAGAATGAGAGAAAATGTGTTTTGTTGACATGAACAGGTTCATTGTGTAAAGAAAAAAAAAAGCAAAACTAATGTTTTTGCCAGGAGTCTTTTAAAGATGTTTGAAATTTGTTCCCTAACATCCATCATGTGCTTTGCATGGATTACATACTCATGCACATCCTCAGCATTTTCCAGTGAGTGTACTTGGCTGCTACATTCCCTGCTGCCCCACCAGATGTCTGGCATGCTATTCTGTTGGACCATATGCTGGCCGGCGCTGATGCAGTGCTTTACATACCAATTCATGAGAGTGGCAACAGAGTATTAAACACTCGTGAAGAAGCATAACTTTTTGATTTACAGTTGCTTTATTAAAATGCTACAATTGCAATAAGTGCAAAAAAGTAACTAGTTTGCAGTAAATAGTGTTAATTTTTGTTTTGCTGCTTGATCGGTTTTTTATGCATATTAACATCGCATAAAGAAATAAAAGGAATAAAAATATATGTTTGCAGTTTTTTAGTAAAGTACAAATATTTAGAGTGGATGAAAGCCATATTTTAGCATTAACTGAGGAAATATAAGTTTGACTGCAGCTGAGTTATCTTAGTGCTTAATACGTTTTGTTTTGAGCAAATTCAATGTGAAAGTGGGATCTGAAAACAAAAAATGGCTGTCAGTGATATTGTGACAGGCAATTTGTTTTTGTGTGCAGTCTATGTGGTATGTAAATTTGTGTCATTATGCATGCACTGTGAACAGTTTTAACAATCTCCAAAACCAGTTTTAAACATTTTTTTTTTCCTTCCTGGTGGAGTGCATTTTGTTTTGTACCGCTTGAGCTGTTGTGGGAACAACAACTCAGCCTGGTTGAGCTGTATTGGATAAGTTCTTTGCTGAATGTATTGAATAGGCTAATGTTGAATTGAATTTATCTTATATTTGACAATAGCTGTCTAAAATGCCTTTACCCTCCCGCAGTCCTAGGAGGCGGTCAGGAGGACCCTGCGTGCGCTTTTACAAGTTTTTTTTTTTTTTTGTGTGGTTTTGGGAACTGACAGGCTGATGAACTACCCCCATTGTCTGACTGTGACATCTTTCTACAGATAACAGAAAGTTACTTCTTAGGCAATCCTAGGAACTGTAATCTACTTCAGAATTCAAAGTTTAGATGAGAGATGCACAATATATCAGCATTAATATCAGTATCGGCCAGTGTGCTTGAACATATCTGTATCAGTCCCATTAATAAAACTGCACCGACATTAACAATCAGTTTTCATTTCCATTTTGTTGCCAGTTGTGTATGTGGCTGAAGAAGGGAGAGGTATTCATATTGGAGTATTCATTAGGGTGAGTAAAGAAGAGATTGGGGGGAGAGTTAAAGCAGAGAATCCATCTCTGTGGCATGGACGTTTTTTCACAACGTCAGAAAGGTAGGGATATATTAAATGTATAGACATATGTATTGATACACTTAATATAAGTAAATATTGGTCATCGAGCAAAATGGTATAATATCAGATATTGATATTGACTAAAATGTTCAAAATGGTACATTCATAGTCAGATTTTTGTTTTTCACCCATTAGCTGTATATTCCAGGTATTAAACTTTGAGACTATAATACTGTAACAAAATATTCATTTATTTTACATCTTCTTGCATATTTAAGTCTCATTATTTTAGTAAAAGAAATAAAAATTTACTGTTTTGATACAGTATTTTTCTTTCCAATGATTAGGTATCCCAAAGTAACAGTGCAGTCACAGAACAGAGTCAGATATCTTCCTGCTTTTAACACTTTGATGGTGAAATTACAGATTAGATGGGCAATATTTTATTCCTGTGAAGACGCGCAAGAGTTGGCAGAGGTTAGATGCTGCACTAGCCACTGCAGTAAATAAACATATGAGGTTGTTATCTCTTGTCAGAGCTAGGGAATACTCAACTCCTGCAGCCTACTCATTACACTGGAGCTCAAGGGAAAATGCAGAAAGAAATGAAAGACATACTGGAGAAAAAGCGACGGTGATGATGTAAGAGCTGAGCGATTGACTGCAGCCGATAAACTGAAGAACAGAATGATAGATGCACATGTAAGATATTGGTGTAAAAAGCTCATCTGCATCCTTATGAGGATGTTTTTGATTATATAGAAAGCAACTAATGTAAAAGGAAATTGAAAAGCAGCACCGGTGACATCCACAGAGACTAAAGAGAGAGAGAAAGATGGAAACGATGAGCGTGTCCCCGCAGAAGAAAGAGCAGCTGTGAGCCCAGTCAAAGACTGTGCGTGTGTGAGTGGAGAGCAGTGTGTGGCAGTCTCCAGCTAAGTGTATCAGGTGTTTTCCACTCCAGAAGCTGTTCACAGTTCTTCACACAGCAAAGAACCAACACACTGGAAGAGAGGGCGCAAACTTGTAACTCAGTCAACCCGATCAATGGCATCGCTTTATTTTTACATTCTGGAGCCACAGATAAATCTCGCAAGATGTGAGGAACTTTTTTAGGAAAGATTTTCTCAATAAATTGTTGCTACTTATTTTTGTATTTTCCATTGTTATGCTAATTTCTCCTTTGATTTTCATCATTGAATCCATTAACATCATTTTGGTGGTTTAAAAAAAATCACAAAACACCAAAGTGTGACCTTTGTACCCTGCTTTGTCAAAGACGGATTAATAAACTTCTAACGGATGGAAGAAGAAAACTCCGCAGGTTTGACTTTTATCTAGACAAATCATTTCAAAAGGGTATTCATAATTTGCTAAACGTTTCATCTGTGTTTGAACTGCAAGCCCAATTTAAGCAATTGTAGATGCTAAAGCATCAACAGACAAATTCGTATTATTACAATCTCCATTTTTTCCACTTGCTTGTTGTTATTTAGCAACAAGAAGTTTGCCCTCACTCCTAAGCCTCATCGAGGTAAAAGATGAACCAGCTCATGAGATTTTCTCAGACAGCTAGAGCTGTGCCTGGTTTTGTGTTGTTTGTAATATAGCACTCACAGAGGCTGTAAACTTTTAAACTGCTTACTGTGTTGGATAGATCAGGATCAGTATGAAATTATGCAAGATGGTTAATTACTGTGGCACTTTAGAGAGCGCAGATGTTTCAGTACCATGCACATTTGGGTTCTCAGCTAAATAATACCCGTTTTTTGTCATCCCCCCCATGGCTCTTTTTTTTTTCATGGCTCCATGATTCAAATTACTATTGAGAATTTGACAATATATTTATCTGTGCAAACCACTTTGCCCAGTATTCTGTCACCTGATGTTAAAACAGATTAAATTTGAAGTTGTTGTAGCTCATTTTATCGTTTTGAATCTTAAAGCCATGTCCAAGTTCAGTTTATTAACATAGTTTGTAACACTTAACCAAGACTGCTCAGTCTTTGTGATTCTCAAAACAGAAAAAAAATGTAAATTATTCACCGGGATGTGCTTTTTTTCGACTTTACACTAAAAATGCACTTTTCAAACTGTAAACACTTGCTACTTATCTGCTTCATCTGGATAACACATTTCAGTTTTGTTTTCTTTACAGGGCCAAGTTATTGCAAACAGCTCATGACACTTTACTCCACAAACAGATGAACATAATTTTCACTTATGTAGGTGTGATCCACTTTATTACATTCTAGTACTTTCATAAAGTTATTTTCTGATACAAGAACAAACATGGATGGAAGATGTAAACATAAATAAATGCCAGCTATGACAAGATCCTTGAAATTATCTCCTACCTTAAGTGCTGGCTTGACGGGGATGTTTAAATATGATGGGGATTTGAACCTTTAACTTGATGATAAATATTTAGCACATATAACAAATCAATAAGAAAAAAAATAATGTTCAAAGAAACATCTAAAGAATTTTTTGATTTAACAAATTCTTGCCATGTTAGTTGGAAATTTTCTTGCCCCACAATCAGAATCAAATAACAATATCAGTAGTAAAACATGTGCAGTTCTATTTATAAAATGTTAAAAGTGTGATTAAAGAAGTTCTCCTTTCTGGATGTGGTTAAAGTGGCATCTGGGCAAAGACAGTATTGTTAAATGTGAGTCTTGAACAGCGATTTAGTTGAATCCGAGTTGTAGCTTGGCCGTGGGCTTACGGTTGTGTGGTGGCGTTTCAGTATGAAAGAAGGTCAGTTTGTTCCTGTTGTGCAGTTGATGAGAGGTGAATCTGCAGCAGAGCGGAGCTTAGAAAAGGTGTTGTGGAGCAGACAGTCTGGTGGAAATTTGAGTACACCGGAGGTGCGGAGGACAATTGTGGAAAGGCTGGTTCCGAAATGGTTTTTAACACCAGAGGTTTGTTGAAGAAAACTCAAGTCGAGGGACCTAATAGCAACCTGGGAGCACAAGAGAATGAATGTAATCTGAAGCCAAGATAAATAGAGTTCTAAAACACAGGAGAGCTTGACCTTACAGAACAATGAGACTAGATACTACCCAGCAAAGTAGATCACCTGGTGGAAAGAGGTTTTTATGCAGGTCCTAAAGTCCTCATAGTCTGATAAAGAGCCTGGTATGCAGCTGTGCACAGATAGAAAAGTCCACCTGCAGAGATGCTCTGAAAAAATAAGACTCACACTCTCACAGAAAATACACGCATACACACCACAATCATGACCTTTGCTTTTACCATTGTTCCTTTAAATAACCCCTGGAGCTCCTTAAAGGGCACTTTTTTTTTTCTTTTACTTTGATCCCCTTTGCATATACATAGTATTCTTATAAAGAATACAGTATTCTCATTTGATTGGGAAGTAACTTGAATGTGTTCAGTCATATCATTTAAGGCTCTTTTGTATATAGATGCAGCCAAACATGTTTTTATATGATTTACCTGCACTTTTGTAAAATCTTCTTAATACGAGTATTTTCATAATCCTATCTAAGGATAATCTGAGCTCTGGTTGAGAACTATTGCAACAAGAGCAGGATGAACTCGTTCTGCCAGGTTGAGGCTCTCACTGAGCAGGATTTCATGTGCTATTGTGTCTTATTTCTGAGAGGTAACTGACACGTCTATTTTCTGACCTTTACCCATGGACATGAAATTTGGATCATGACCAAAACAATAATGTCTCAGAATAGAAGCACCTGAAATTGGCTTGGGTTACTGGGCTCAGCCTTACGAATAAGGCCAAGAGCCGTGTCGTCTGAGGGGAGCTCGAAGTGAATCGAAAAGAGTCAGATGAGATGGTTTGGGAGCCTGATGAGAATGCCTCCTGGCTGCCTCTCAGATTAGATTAAAATGCTTTATAAACTAAGCATGTAGGACTCTTGTTACTCCCTCACTGATACATGAACACAGAAATGCAAACTCTAAGAGTCCACGTTATGCAGTCAACTTTAGCAGATTGTCTCAAATGGGAATAAATCAGGTAGTATCGATTGGTTAGTGCTGACTATTAGTTTCACTTCCTTGGAACATCCTTAAGGGTCTCTGGGAATCAGGGGAATTGTACTGAAAGGCCATCTGAATGCCACAGTAAGCCACACTGTAATCTAAACTATTTTTTATTGCCTGGGTGAACAAAGAAGTAGTTCTGTACGTTAATGTTTTGAACTTCAGGCTTTCTTCTAAATTAGGGAGTGTCGATAAGACACAGTAGTGGACTGCAAACATTTAAACTTGACCTCATTTTGGAATGCATAAGAATTAACCATTAATGAAAAATGTTTACTAAAACACCTGTTTCTGAGAAGAAGATGGAGGCAAAATGTTCAATGTAAAATAGTTCAATAAAAAACATATTTGATGGCTACAGTGGAATAACGGTGTAAGAAAGTTCAGTCCAACAACCTTGGAGTCTTCGTTGAGAAACCTTTAAAATGACAAAGCAAAGGTGACTTGCTTTCACACTGTTTCTCTTTTTAATGATCTCCTTTCATGGGCTATGGTTTTAAGTGGTAGGCCATGTAGATGGGTAGGTTTGCAGATGTGATACGATCTTTCCATTTTAAAACGAACAGTACTTGATGTGCTCAGAGGTATAATTTTATGACGTAACCCTGAGTTACAGGGTTATCCCTGACATTATGTTCCTTTTTGTTTTATGTTTTGTTCTGGACTAAATGTCTGTAAAATAGTTGGATTTGTCCTGAGGTTAAATCAGTCTATGTACTAATTAGGTGACTTCTTGGTAGCACATTTTATTAATAGCTACATGAATATATGTCGGCTTAAAATAAATGGTCACCAAATATTTTAGATTTTTATTTTGTAAAAAGAAATAAATAAAAAAATGGGAAAAAACATTAACCCTAACCCTAACCCTATACCATATAAATTTATGGTTTCAGTATGGTAGATTTGTTCAAGGTATTTGAATATTTAACTGAAAACAACGAGGAAAAGCTGTTTAACGTTCTTTTATTTTCTCCTCTTTAATCCCCTCTTTTCCATCACTTGGAGAGAAACTACTCTTGGACCTTTCTGCCTTGCGTCTCCTGATCTCCACGTTTTAGTGCAGAGACCAATTAAATGTTCAAGCAATTTACAAGCTGCTGCCCTGAGCCCAACCATCAATTGGAAGAAGACTAAAATAAAAAATAAAAAAATGGACTACCCACTTAATTAATCACCTTGGGGGTCCCCAAATCACTCGAGGTTTATAACAGGGTGGATGGAAATCTGATAGCTCTAGCACACTGTTAAAAATCAGCAGAAATGGAAAGCTCTTCTTCACCTCCTTGAGTCAGGAAAGGCCAGTAGGCCGTGGCATCTGTGTTACACTCTGTGTTTCCTTTGAAAGTTTCTCATTCGTCTTGGGCTTTTAAAGCACTGCAGGTGCTAATGGCTACATAAGAAATGAGGAGAGAAAAAGTTCTTTTTTCCTTTGTTTTTTTGATCTTCCCTTTCTTCAATTTATGGTGAGAGGCACATGTGCAGTGGAAATGTAGTTAGTGAGAAGTCCCCTTTGCATTTCCAGGTCACTTGGCAAGAATCTTATCTGGGTGACTGCGGACAAGACACTTCAGGTTTTAACGCAAACAGTCCACGCTCCTACAGTTTGCATAGGGAGATGGAATAGTCAGCTGAAATGTGTATTTAGACTAATGTGTGTGCCGCCCATGTTATGCAGAGGTCGCTTTTCATGAGATCGAATGGTGGTTTAAAGATGAGTAAATAAAGTGATAAACCACATATTTGATCACTGAGTAAGATTTGGATGGACAAAATGTCTGTTTGTGTGTGATTCAACTGACTAAAAATAGCAACATAAGCATCAAGCTCGTGCTCCTGTCGGACTGCTTCCTGTCTCGTCACAAACGGAGCACTGATCTTGTTGCAACTGCAAAACGTCAGTCCTGAGAAAGGCAACATGTAGGTCAGATGTGTCCAAAATTAGATTTTGCCCTGGACTCACCATGTGGAACATGGTGGTGGCAGCATCATGCTTTTTTTTTCCAGCAGTCACAAGTCGGAGTCAATTCAGCGTTTTATTTTCTATTTTAAATAAATATAAAAAATGAATAGCGGAAGGAGAATGTTTAGTTGTTGACAGTTGTAACTCAGCTGATGCTCCCTTTCAAGAAGCTATTACAGCGAAACAGATGTAACCTCTATGGAAAGAAGAAAACGGAGAGAAAATAAAAAGTTAATTGTTGAAATAACGGTGAATAATGCAGATTGGAGAGTTGAAGAAAGGAGCAAAATGAGGAAGTGGCCAGCGTGTCCTCCAGCATCCGTAGAACAGCGTAATTAAAGAAATGGTTTAGGACAGTGGTGGGCACAGTTCCGCCAATGTGCTAATAGTGGAACCAATTTTTCATGTTGCACTTGGCGTCAACCTAAATATTTTTTTTTTCCTGAATAAATTCTGAATCGTTAATTTACTCGACCGTTTTGTAAACTTTTACTTGAATAAAGTTTGATATCTGTGTTGAAGTTTTGAGATCAATCAAATGACAGATGTGATTGTATCAGTGGAGTGAAAAGGCAATGCTGGAGGAATGTAAGCAAAGGTTCTATACCACTGAAACGCAAGTTAAATATGCAGTGATGGAATAGATGAGTACTATGTTCTGTAAGCATTTTTTAGCTCAGGGTTTCAATTTCTTTATCAACCATTTCATATGCATGGATTCTGTGTGCTTCCCCTACTTGCTTTGTTTTTTACTTTAATCAGCTTGAATGGTTTAAGCCACTTAATTGTTGTTTTTTTCACCTTTTACAATAACATATTACCTTGTGGGTTTAAGGTGCCATATTGTAAACACACAAAAGGGCTAAAAACAAGCTCGCCGAGGAAGTAGACATAAACACACAGCAGCATTAAGTCACAGCAGGTGCTTATTTAAAACGACGTGATTCCGTCTCTTAGTTTTGACGGCGGCTGCCCTGGTTGAGCTGACTTTCTTTATAGAAAGGAGGTAATTGGTGCTAATGCTTCCAAGCACTAAAAGCCAAAAGCAAAAAAAAAAAAAAAAAACCTACAAGTGCTTTCTCCTGATTATCCTCTAATGGTCTCAAATTAGCTGAGCATAATCATATGCCTCTTATGCACTGGCTTCCATATCCCTCCTCCAAATGTCACACAGAGAGCCGGTGGGGGGTAAATGTTAGGCAAGGCAAAAAAAAATTATAATAATAATAAGCTCATATAGGGGGAAAAATACAAAACATTCAAAATGATATACACACACCTCAGTCTTTATAAATGTGCTATTGTTGTACAGTACAATAACATCTTTGATGTAAAAAAAAAACAAAACAAAAAAAAACACAGAACTGTATCAAAACAACATAAAAAAAGTCTTTCATTTTGGATTCTGCCTCCTATTTTATGACCATAAAGCCAGTGAGTGTGGGAATGAATCTTTACAAAGACTAAGGCTGTCTTGTTGTTTCCCTCTGTCTTGCATGTCTGCTAAACAAGAGCGTAGAGTTTGGCACCGTAATCTGTGCATTGTAATGAACAGTTTAGCTTGAACATAAAGCAATGTGACAGAATACAGGTGGGCGAAGGCTCATTTTGTTTTTCTCTGCGTCTTCCCTGCTTCTGTTCAGAACCTAATTTATAGATCGTTTTATTTGCGATGAACCCAACAAGAATATTGGTACTTTTGTTTTTTGCTACATTAGAAAATAGAAGTTGTTATTGCATAGAAAATGAGTTCAGAAAAGGAGAAAAACATCACAGGAGAACTTGGAAGTAAATTTAGATGTAGGGCATAAGCAGTGTAACAACCAGTTAAATGTTTTATGGTCCAGAAGAGCATTTCTTTAGTGTATATGCTGTTTTATTCCTCTACAAAGCAAAGCTCTAAACAATGGTTTAACTTTATTTTATAATTTTATTGACAAACACCCTATGGACCACAGTCAAGAAAAAAATCTTAAGTGTTTGGTCAAACTACTGACTTGACAAAACTTATTTTGAATTACGCCTCAGTGCTCTGATTTTCAAATGGGTTTCGTCAGCTGCTGGCAATCCCCCCAAGTAGGTAAGGTCAAAAGATCTGCCAAAGATCACTTCTTGTGGTTTATTCAAACTCAGCGGGGAAGTCTCTTTTGCATAACGTCTGCAAGCCAAAGTCATTTTTTGTGTGATTTCTATTCATCTGAATTTAAGGGGACTAGAAGTCGGACCACCTTTGCTACTCGTCTTTAGTCCCAGACAGGGATGAACCGGGAGTAGAAACCCTGGATTTTCTCTCAAACAGACCCGCTGCCCGTCATAGCTGTGATTGTCTGTTATAATAAAAATATTATTATACAGTTTCCCTTAGGTCTACATTCACTATTTTGCCAAATGGATTGTCTCACCCTTCAATTTGAACATTCCTAGGAGCATAAAATCACAAATGTTTATTTGATTTCAACAATTCAATAGCAAAATATCCCATGTCAACACATTTGAATCATCTGACAGAATGCTACTCCCCAATGAGGTTCAGATGTCACCGAGGTGTTTGCTCTTGTCTGTGTTTATGACTGCGATTTCCCCCACTGGGGTTTCAGCAGGATAGCCTCCCCCCTGCTTCAGCACAGGGTGAGGATCCGTTCAAACACCTGAAATATGAGTGGCAGCATAGTTTTATCTCAGGGAAAATCTAGACACATGTGGTTAGTGTGGTTGTAAACCTGCATCTCACATCCACTGAGGATCTTTGCATTGTAAGTGTTTTTTGAAATACAGGCAAAGTTACTTCCTGTCTCTTTGGATGTGAATGTTGTATTGATCTTATGACAAGTTTTTAGTGGGAATATTGAAGACTTTCCTTTGGGGTTTGTCATGGTTTCATACTCAGACCTCTTTTTTTTCTCTCTTCCTGTTTGTTGGTGTCTGTTGTGAGAAAACATGAAGCCTCTTTCCGATTTCTTACTCTCGGCTTTTTGTTGCTCTTTATGTCTGTTCTATATCTTCTAATGTTTTGTCCCTGTATAACACTTTGGTTAAATTTGTTTTTGTTCACATAAAGTGTTATTAAAGAGAAATTATTTACTTTATTTGACCTTGAAGCGATGCTCATGAATTTTTGGTAAATGCTCGATAGAGTTGTTTTTTTAATGATGTCAGTAGCCTTGTCCACATATCTTTTAAAATTTTCCAGCTCTAGTCATATTTGTCTTCAACAGAATACTGAAATAACACGGATGTGAAAAAAATGTTCTGCTTCTTTTTAAACAATTAAATGCTACTGCACATGGACAGAATTACGCACTGATACTAAGTAAACCATAATTAGCACATTTCTATTTAACTATTGTTTACATAGTGACTGTTTTGGCCTTTTTTTCTGCAGTTGTCCATTCTTTAATTATCCAGTCAGTAAAGAAAGTGTCTTTTTTCCCCCTGAATTCCCTGCCAGACACTTCTTCTCTCTGGGAAAAGCTTGTCACTTGGAGTCAGGATTTGCCTGAGGTTCTTTTTCTTTCATTTTCCCTCTTCTTGTCTGCTCAATATACTGTGATAAGGACATAAACCTACAGACATGAACACGTTTTTCTCTAATTACTCTTTCTTTCTATGTGTGCACACTATATCACTGTCTTTGAAGTTTGAAATAGCAGTTGAAATGAAGGTCACTGTATATATATATTTTTTAATGTTTTCATCTGAGATTAATTAATTTTCTGTTTCTGTCTGAGGGCCTTGTCTTTTTTAGCCAAAAATCTTTTTGTTGTTGTTGTTGGAGGTGGTTTCCTTACTTTTTCATTTGGTATTGTTTGTTGTTGTTGTTGGGAAACCTGCCATGAAGAAGGGAAATCTCCCACCGCAAAATATGAGCTGTTGTATTTGGATATAGATGATGCTGGGCATGGTGGATGGGTTGAGTTATGATAAACATGAACATTAATTCTCTAAAGCAAGGTCTGAAAAGTACAAACAGTTATTGGAATATTAAATATCTTATATAACTCATTTCAGTGGTTAAAACATTTGCAAACTGTGCATGCCATCTTTCCTGCAACTTTGGAGGGGAACTGCTTTTCAGCTAGCTGCCCTTTCCACAAATATTCCTTGAAGGCTGACCTATGATCACGCCCTCACCCGCCCCCTGTCACCGCTGACAGCTGAACACCAGGCGCTCTACGGCTGCATGAGTTGAAATGTCATTCACCCTTCTTTTCTTCCCCATTGTTATGCTTTTTTTCATGTCTTCTCCTTCTTCGTTTCTCGCCCACACTTCTGTCCCTCCTTCCCCGTTTTTATATGTGACAGGATTATCGCAGCATGAGCTGTCGCGTCCCCTCCCGATCCATTTATTTTATCAGCTTCTGAAGATTTATTTGCCAGTCACACCTCCCACTCATCAGTTTTCCCCCCACCAAGACCCCAACAGCCGATTTATAGATGAAAATAAATAAATAAAAGAGAAAAAAATGGAAAGAAAACAATGGACAATTTGGTCCTTTGTCACTTCTATGGAGAGCCCCCCTCCTCAGCAACCCTTGTTTCATTTTGTCACATCTGGAAAGCACATCTTCATTTCTGCTAGGCCATTTGACTACAGCAATAACTCTGTATGACTTCGGTGAAGATGCTGCGTGGCATGATTGTGACTGCCCTGTCAGTTGGTATTAGGCAGATGGTTTCCAGCGGGGCGCTATGTGTGTGAGTGAAAGAGACGGAGAGATGGAGGGACGTTGGATGGGAGAAATGCTGTTAGTGTTGTTGTGCAGAGATAAAGCTCCAATAATACCCTTGCTGGGGAATCAGAGATTGAAATACCGTTTCTTTGAAAATGCGGTCGATATGAAGGAATGAGCAATGAGTTCAACACTATCAGATTTAGAAAACAACAATTCCCACACGATACATTGCTCACAAATGACTGTTTTGCTCCATATCATTGAAAGCTTTCAGTATGGATTCTAAACGTGTGCCGTTGATGTTGATTTGGAGACATAGGAAAAAGTGTCTTAGGCTTTACAATCATAAAGTCCTGCTTTGGACCAATTAACAAGTCTTACATCAGACTACAACCATTAACTTCTAATTACTAAATTAGGATTTCCTGTCTTAGAAAGCAGCGTATAATTGTAGAGGGAAAGGATTAAATTGCTTTCAAGATATTTTGCATGTAAAAAGTTGGAATGCATTTGAATTCAGCTCCCAACCCCTTGGTGTCAATAGTTCACAGAGACTTCTATCAAATATATCTATAGTCTGAATTTTCCTTTGGTTCATTTCTGCAAAAGAGCTGCACATCACCCAAATAGCTTATGCTATTTGTTTAGAACAACTTTGAACAGCAGTCTTCAATTCTTGCGATACAATCTTTTCATTAATTTTCAGTCAGTTATCTCTGGCTCAGTGTTGTTGTCGAGCTGTATGATGATTTTATGCCATAATCTCAAGTTTTTTGTAGCGCTAAAGGTTTTATTTTATGGTTGACTTGTATTTATTGTCATCCAGTTTTTGGCATTGATGGCCTTTATTTGAAAGTATTCCCACAGGAAGGGGGCAGAGAGAAAGTTTTACTAAAGACGAGAGCTACATCCAGAAAAGGAACTGGCAAAGGATAACCCTTCACAATTAGGTGACCTACTAGAAGCAGGCCTTTTATCATCCTCAGATTAACACCAATCAACAATAACGTGCAACATTTTTGTTGATAAGGCCTATATAAAGCTTAGTTGAAACAACTTGAGATAAAATGTTTCTATCGCTGTTTCTAGAGGCAGAATAAATTACTTTAAAAATATTTTTATTCTAATTATTCTCTGTTCTAACAAAATATTTTGTCACAAGTGTCAGAAAGAGATACACACCAGCACATACTTTTTGACAAGGGAACATTTTTTGAGACATCTCCAAAGAGGCAAAAAGAAACCTGAAAGTCCTGCCTTAAAAAAATGTGTACCTTGACGAAAATTATTTCCAGCATAAAGTGTGGCCTATTGTTGATTTAACTAAATGAATGTGGCACCTTGAAACCTGCATGTTGTCTATTTGTTGAGCAACAAAAGGGACTAATCTTGTGGAGCGAGGCTCTGGCCCTGATGAACTGAAGGATGAACTTCAAACAGCTGGTGTCAAAGAGGGAAAGGGTCAACATTATTCTTTTCCTGTATACTTCAGGGTCCTGATGATGTACGTCAGAAGTGGCAGCGTGCGTCTTATCTGCAGAATGAGTCAAAAGCAGCACTCTTTGTCTTTGTCCTTGGCATCGGCAGGTGGTGATAAATGGGGACATTGAAGCCTCAAAAAACTGCTACACTGGCAGTCTCCAAAGCCTGTCCTGCAAAGTACTTCCTTTACGCCATTTAGTGGTTCATGCAGTGAAATAAAGGAGATCTATTTCTTACAAAGGTTTTTCTTGCAATTTTGCTAAACAAAAAAGTACAGTGGTAGAATGGTAGCCTTCAATGCTAATCAAAATGACTTAGAATCCAATTTAGAACCCTCAAAACCTCAATACGTACTGTAGGATTTTATTTCCATAATTGAAGAAATTTTGGGGATCAACTATGAAATTAGTCCTGTGATTCATTTGCTTGATCAAACAAGGATTGAAGTTCCATCTATCCATGGCCACACATACTGTAAATATTAAATGAGTGAAACCGATTTCACATAGAAACGGCATGTATTTGCGATACTATAAAGCCTAATGACCCAGCATTACCTTTACCATATGGAGAGTCAGTTGCAGGTTGAGAGCTGCTCATAAATGTCTGCAGATAGTGATCAGAAACCATCCTCAGTGACTTTAAAATCATAAACAGTATTTTGTAAAACATCAGATTGCAAACAAGGACACTTGAATGATGACTCCTATCACATTTTATTCAGCAGAATAGTTAAGTTAGAGTATGAACTGAAGTCTCTTTTTTAACACTAATAAAAACAATCAATGAAAACAAAATCCCATCTAATGATCATCTCTGACCTGGACAATGAACTCGGTGCATCTCTCTGGACGGGTCTGGTGCGCCTCGTCCAGAGAGTCTTGCTGACTTCTGATTGTCAATCTGAGAGATGTGAATTTTCTGTTAGGCTTGTTGAACATTGATTAAACCGAGTGAAAAGCATATGGAGTTAAATGTCATTGTAATTATTCTTAAAAATGACACGTAAAAATAGAATATGATCGAATGCTTTTGACTGCATCTGTCAAAATGACTGAATGAAAAGGTCCTGCTTCAGTTCTCTGTACAAAACAAAGCATAAAACAAGTTGCTGTTTTTTGTTGTTGTTGTCGTTTCCATGCCACCTAACTACAGTCTCAACAGCATACACCCAGCATTGGAATTTACGACATAACTTTGGTTTCTGCAATTTCCAGAATCCATAAAGCAAATACTATTTTAATCTTGGACAAAATGGGCTGCATGACCACTGCAGGGAAATATAGTTTCACTGTCAATATTAATATGAAAGGCAAACCTGCATTCAGACTAGACTGCACTTGGGTATTGCTTTGTTTACTGATATTATAAGGTCACACTGAAGGAAAGGAAACTTTTAGCTTGTAAAGATGGGCTCAGATCAGGGGAAAAAAACTGGTTTAGATTTTCAAAGTCATTCAGTGTTGCAAAGTTAAACCTCAAGTAGATCCATAATCAATGTTTTAGAGTTTTGGAAAAAAAATATTTTATTTGATTTAAATTAAACATGAATGAACTTCATTATATTCACCATTGTTCATCATCATTTCTGCTTTACCATTATTCATCTATGCCACTTTAGAGTTGTGAAACTCTTGATGAATACCCTTTGCATCAGTCATGATTGATTACATGCTAGCTGATGACTTGCTTTATCGCTTTTACCCTCAGAATATGTCAGAGCTCGTTCCTCCTCCCAAATCTCTCGTTTTGAGGCTTTATTTTTTACTTATTTATGTATTATTTCATTAAAAGTGACAGGACTGGGAGGCCAGAGTAAACAGAGACTGCAAAGGAGAATAATAATCAGACACGGCTGAATACAAAAAAGGAAGGTAAACGCAACCTTTAACCTGTACATTATGAATCATGCATTAAAGCCCGCCTTCTCGAGGTGTGTTTGACTCAAAATCAGCACGAAACAACTGTCGGATCTCCCGCAGGACAAAAGAACCAATCTGTCTATTTGATTAAATTGCTTATTGAGATCTTTGTTTTCAACACATTATTTGGATCTGCCTCTAAAGGCGAAATTTAACAGAAAAAAGTTTTCTATAAACCCACCTAACCTCTGAAGAGCAATACATTCTTTTTTTTCCATTGTCGTTCCTGCTTTATATCACCACTTGCCTTATGTGAAAATGTATTCTGAGAGTTATGTGAAACATTCATGAGATTATTTATACTCTGGCTTCAGTGCAATCACACATCAAATCTCCTGTGTCCACAGTTCCAGCTACAATCTACAAGGTGTCAGAAGACATCATTGTAAATGAGGGCAGCAACGTGACACTCAGCTGTTTGGCAAGTGGCAGGCCGGACCCTCTAATCACCTGGCGGCTGCTCAACCCCTCAGGTAAGAAACATGCAAACATTGCTCATTATTTTGGTTATTTTGTCCAGGTGTCTCACAGGCTGTGAGACAGATTTTGTCATTATATACCGTTAATGTTCGGTTTCTTACCTGACCCCCGATACGCAAACACAGTTTGAAAAAAATACTGCATCTAAATCTAGAAATACAGATTTCACCATGTGAAGTGCTGTAAGAAATATATTTGGTATCCTACAGACGTCTTCTGTTTTATCCCTTCAATGAAATGTTTCAGATAAATAGACAAGGAAAACCTGAGTAAATATGATTTTTTTTTTTACATAGTTAATTTAATCATGGATGAACTTAAACATACCTTCAGTAAGGAAAAAAAGGCTTGCCGTGTTTTGTGTCCCCATGAATGTGTAATCAGTACATTTATGAGGTAATTCTAGTTGGATGGGCAAGGTTCACCATTGCTCCATGTTTTAATGTTTTTAATCGTTAAAAGTCTCCCCAGGGGTGTTTTGAATTATTTACAGATTTGAAAGTATGGATTCTAAGCTTTCTAATAATGTCAAACATAGAAATAAAAAAAACAGATATGGTCATTGGAATGTGAGCAAATTGTCCTCAACGGTTCAAATGAATTGACCCCAAGCCAGATCAGTTACCAGTGGGGAGGTTAACAAAAATTTACATTACTTTGCAAAAAAACCCAACACTCCCTTGTTGACTGGCGACTGGTATGACCGGGAAGGTTTACAGTCAGAAGCTCACGTTTGTCTGGTTAGAAATTTTTAGAGGTCTTTGTCCCTTTTTCCAACAAGGCTGCTGTGGCTGGGAAGTCTGGGCTTCTTTGCTTAGGCTGCTGCCCCCCCATCTGACTCCGGATAAGCAGAAAATAATAATGAATACAACGTGTTGGACAATGTTTTCTTTCAGCAACATTGTCACAGTTGTTTATTTTTTTCCTGAATCCCTGCAGTTCAACTGCACAACAAATACCAACAAGCAAACATCATCAACAAAAACTCTACCCACCATGAAGCATGGCAGTGGCAGCATCATGCTCTGGTTGTACATCTATGCAGCAGGCACTGAGAAAAAGGAAAATATTGCCAAATCCAAGAGGATTATCTGATTTGACTGTCACTGAAATATAATGCAGGATATATGATTTTCAACAAGACAATGACCCCAAATAAACAGCGAAACTATTCAGAAATGGCTCAAAGAGAAAAAGTAGGACACCGAGGCGCTCCCAGTTCAAAGACCAGATCTGATTCATATTACGATCTTATGGTGGACATAAAAATAAGATTGATCCCAAAGCCACCTGACAAAGCTCGAGCTTGTTAGTAAGAGTTGATTGACCAGATGTGCCAGCCTGAGTGAGCCGTATCCAGTCCGACTCAGGGCAGCCAGTGATGCATCTAATGTCACATGTGGTACATATTTATGCAGTCATTCATGTTATCTTTTTTGATATTAATGAAGTGACATGTTTTGTTTTCACTTTGAAATTAAAATAATTGCTTTCCTTTCTCCAAATCCTTGCCAAATTGTAATGACCTTGGCATTATTTACGACAGCAATTACAACCTGAAGCCTTAGAGGGGATGGACACTTTTAGAGGCTTTTTAGTTTCCTCAGATGTTAGCAGCATTTTGCTTTCGGGATGTAGCGCTTTTTCAGAGAAACAATGCATGTCGCAGGTCCCCGATAAGCTCGTAGAGTGATGGATGAAGATTGTGGAGTTGATGAAATCCCAGATTTGATGAGAGATTTGTGCTGATGGAAAGCCATTCTATGCTCATCTCTCTTTATCATTTGCCTCGTCATCTTGTCAGTACTCCAGACATGTTTCACTGACCACATCTGTTTCCTGCACCTGCAGCCTGAATAAATTGGAGAGGTGTATTGGCCTCTTTTCCATATAGGCATTAAAGAAGGCCAATTTGTTCTCCCTAATTTTACATGCCTTGTGGATCAGACAGTCTGCAAGCTTCTCTGAAGTGCAGTGGAAGTGGAAAACTTTTTTTTTTGTATTGCCTATAAAGTCAAAACAGAGGGTAGTTCAGATTTCTAATAAAGGTGTTGAAATACCTTTGTATACATTGATAGTATTTTGTTTGGACGAATAGATGAAAATATCTATCGAGGTACAGAAAAGCTACGATCTGAGCTACAACAGTCTGCTTTTATTTGCCATTTCAAATTCTGTTTTCATAACGTGGCTTTTTTATATATTTTTTATTTGCTTTGCCTGTGTGTTATTGAGAAAGACATATTTTAAACAAGAAGGGAGAGTGAAAGAAAGGGGGGAAGAAAAGAAACGGTCAATGCACAGGCAGGATTGAAACCTGCACTATATGTCTGCCACATATGGCTTCCTGAGATGAGAGCAGCACTTAATTTGAAAGCACTGGCACTGTTATTATTTTGGCTGCTGTTTTATGGGAGTCTTTCTCTGCAGAAACCTTAAGTCTGATGCAGCTCATGAGTGTGTGCAGGGAGAGATAATGGTGTCTGGCAGATGGCAGGCTCGCCCCTTCACACTGCTGCGCTTAGCTACCAAGCTTCTCGACTTTTTGCAAGGACCCCAGATGTTCACAGGAAACAAACTGCCAGTCAAATTGAAGAGTCAAGCTTGTATGTGGTGTGCAATTTAAACCTTTGTTCTGCTCTCTAAAGCTGTTTTCACACTTACTCAGATCTGTTCACGTTTGCTACCATACATAAGTATATGTTTTAACATTTTTTGCAAATCCAAGATAAACCTTTGTCTGTTGACAGGTTATTATGCAAAAACAAATTATATATATATATATATATATATATATATATATAGGAAAAAAATCATATTATTCTGTTAAAGTCCGGGTCTACATTTAAGATCAACTTTATTCATATAGCTTTAAGATATATGTTTCAAGTAAACTTTGTAATTGGAGTGGCTCAGTCAGACTCCTGACTCTAATCTGATAGATAATCTGTGGAGTAAGTGAAGGATTAGGATAATGGCAAGGGGGCCTTCTGACCTAAAAGACTTGGAGCATGTCACCAAAGATCATCATTATGCTAGTGGAAACATGCAAAAGATGACCAGCAAATATCAGAAGGTTTTGACTGCTGACATGCCTATAAATATTTTTCTATTAATTATTTAGACATGCATAGGAGACCTTTAAAATGTATTTTTGTTTTATATTATCTTTTGACTGATACCTTCTGTATTTCCTGTGAGAATCTATGAAATCCTAAACCTGCCAGAGGTCTGAATAATTTTGGCCATAGCTTTATGCACAGAACACATTGGAGTCTCTCTGAACTGTGAAACTCCTAGTGCTGAATTTTTCGACAAAATTTCCAAAATGATCTATTCCCACCAGGTTTAGCTTGAGGTCAAATTATGTGCGCTATGTTGTAAAATTCATAAAACGGTTGAATGAGAAAGGCAATGCTTAAATGTATTTTCATACACCAAGGAGACACAAAGCAAACACTCAACTGTGTCACAAGGATAAGAATCAAGTTTTTAATATCATACCAGCATGGCTGCACATGCATTTTTGATTTCAACTGCTTGCAATAACAGCATAAAGACACCATGCTTATTTTAAACTGTTACATAAATGACACCATTACACAAATACACAAAATAAAAAAAAACAAAATGCCACAAGGTCATTGCTAGAGCTTACACCTCATTACACTGAACTTATAACCACTCATTTGTTCATATTCCCTGTTGCTTACACCAATGAGAATAAGGCAAGACAAAAAGAGAACAAAACGGCATTACCACCGTTTTTGATTTTATTTAATAAAAAAATATCAAAGCCACTACTCTCATGCTAGAAGTCTGGCAGAAGCTCCCACGTGTATGATTACATAAATATGGAGATGCAGACTGATGACTTTATGCACATATTAATTTGAATAGGTCTTTGAGAGAAAATTAGGTGGCATGCAAACACAAGGACAGAACAAACCATAATGCCTTACAGTTCCACTGCACTTTTGGCTATTTCCTGCTGCGTGTTTGCACTTATGTGTCCCTAAAGAGTCAAAATCAATTAATTTGAAAATCCTTAAGAACTCAAGGATATCAGCAGAGAATAGAAATGCCTGAGCACCCAGGCTCACTCAACAAGAAAATTATCTTCAGGCCACATGAGACAAGTCCTTTGCAGTAATGGCGGCAGCTGAGAGATGTTCATCAGCCAGACATGTCTGACTTTTCCATTAAAATCCTCTTTAGGTCTGCAGAGTTGGTATGAATGAGGAATTGCAATAAATGCAATGACAGGCACTGGTCTTGACGTGTTCAAAAATGGTTTAGCAGAATCTACAAGCAAATAATTTCTGGATCTACACATAAACTCTCTTAAAGCGGTGTAGCTTTTTTCATGGTGCAAAAATCAATTTATCAGACCAAATTGAATATTATACATTTATTATGAATTATTCCAAGGTTTGTCATCTTCACAGTTTGTCTGGTTATAAGCCTTGGTGGTGAAACTTCATGAGGAAAACCTGATGTACTCCTTTAGGATTAAATTACATGAGTGACAAATGACGCTAACTGTTTCAGCTGACATTTCATTTTAGGATTTATTTACTGCACAGTTATAGCAGTAATTTTCAAGGTGTCCATGTTCATTACTGCTGTCATCTGTTTCTACAATGCATCCAAGCTGCATTTTAGCTCTGCTCCGCTTTTTCACTGATGCTGCTGACTATTTCTGTTGGTTACCATACAGCTAATTAGATTGAAACTGACGTGTTTGGCTTCTTAATGACAAACTAGCTTGCAGCTAGCTGGTTGGAAGTCTAACCAGAAATTGCTTTTTTGCGGTGATGAAAATAGATGCATAACTGGGCTCCACCAAAGAGACCGACGATACGTTTGTCACCGAGACACGAACTCTGACAGTCGATTGCTTACATTTCACTGAGCTCGATTTGAATCTAGACTATAAAATCTGATTTGTTGAAGTCTGCCAATACATAGCTCTTGTTTCGAAACTGCAGCCAGCAGGAACTGACATGACAATACAGCAAGAGATACAAGTATATCAAACCTGGTGCTCATTAGTGTTGGCAGGAGTAGGAGCCAGAGATGAATTGTGCAGATAGTACAAGTTCAAGCGATATTTACAATGTTCTAACTAAACATTAGATGTCAAGACATGTTTATGGTTTACATAAGCTTGTAATTATTCTACAGGTTGAGACGATCTCTTCTTGCTGAAATATTATAACATAATGATGAGAAGATGCTCTTGTTGTGGCAGGCTTGCACATATTCACTTGCTCATATTGACAAATGAAGAGAACAAAGCATCTTATCAGTGTGGGATTAATATTTGCATGATAACTATTGGGAATTGCTTAGTTTTACTTTTACTAAGATGCAATTCATAAACACCAACGGGGTTACTCCTCAAACAAAACGCAATTTTGAAAATACAACATAATTTTTCAGGCTGGGAAAGAAACAAGTGTTTTTAATTGTTTTTTCTAAGGAGATAATGGTATCTCCTTAGATTGGGACAAGCATATTTTGGTGCATATGATATATTATGTATTGTATATCGAATAAAGATTGTTCAAACCAGAACTTCTATACAGGTTAATAGTTCTAGTTTTTGATTTGAAAAAACATTTTCTCCATAAAAAAAAGATTTTCTTAGCTTTTCCCAAGCTATTGCTAGACATTTGTCTTGAGACTTAAATGTTTTGCTACATCTCTGCCAATCATCGATAAAATACCCGGTCCGGGTTTTGCCAGTTTGAGTACTTTTTGAAGAGAGCTAATTAAATGCTTGGAAGAAGACTGTGAAATTATTTATTCTCATTGCACAGCACAAAACTGGAGGCATCCACTTGCTATTGACTAGACATTCACCTATGTAATAAAAAATGCATTTGGGGATCAGTAGACATAATTTTTTGAAAGCCAATGCTTCCCTTTGACAGGATGGAGTCACAGGGGCTTAACTATATTGCCAGTATTAAAGCTGTCGCTGTTGATTTAAATATAAAAATTAGCAATAGTTTTTTTTTTTCAAATGGAAAAAATATTTTTTTCTTTAATTTAGATATTTTTTGACATGCAGTTTGATTGTTCACAAAAATGAATGAACTGGGCCATGCTCATGAGTATATGATTCTCACATGAAGAAGAAATCGACGCAAATTCAGTAACTCAATAAAATTGTCTGGGTTTCTTTTGTCAGAAAACATTTTACCAGTTAGCACAATAAAGTAGAAATGATTTATAAAAAAGGATAGGATTGGAGTGCATGAATTCTGAACATCTCTATATCCAGATAATTGCATATATCTATACGTTTCAACTGAATATGTTTTTGTTTTGTAAAGTGCCTTGAGGTTACATTTGCCTTTGATTGCCACCATACAATTCTAATTTGGAATTCAAATTATTTTGTTTTGCATCAGTATTTAGTGTTTAGAAAATAATCATTAAGAAAATAATAGTGTCTGTCAGGACGTTTTAATGTGAAATGATGACAGTCAGTGGCCTGTTGGGTTAATTACTGTAGATGAAATACAACCACATTTAAACCATCAAAGAAAAACAAAGGGAAGCAACTTAATTAAAAAAAAGGTTTATCTTATTATTCATATTAATGTTTTATATGTTTTGGCCTACTTCCATTAACAATGTTTAACCCCTCGTCTTCTTAACGTAAGCCAGTGATCCTTCTCTATTTTGCTGAATAAAGTACGCAGCATTGTGAACATCTTTTTCTTTGATTTATGTGACAATAAGTCCCTGCCAAATGTTGTGCCCTCCATATGTCAAAGCAGCAGCGTGCCTTTTAAAAAGAACCATTATAAATGATTATCCATATCCCTTGGATGAGGCGCAGCTCATACCAGTTTTGGCTTTGCTTAGATCTTTTCTGGCTCATCATCATAAAACCTTTAGAAAAATCTACTTTTTGAGGTAATAGGTTTAAGACCATTTAACTGAACTCTCTTAATCCATGTAAATCTTTAAAAAAGGATATGCTTTTATAATTTCCTGATTGAACTGTTGTATACCTAAAGAATTTGAGAGTAAAAGTATTGGCTACAATGAGCTCTGATTATTTAAATGTAATTACAAGAGCCCAGTATACACAAAACAAGCATTTCATAATTGAAGTTTTTTTTTCATTTTATTTTTTATTGAATTACTGAGAGGAGAAACGGAGATGCAGAAATTGATCCCACATATCCAACAGAAAGAAGCATATTGGAGATTTTAATCACGTAATGTTGTGGGCATCTACAGTTCATACAAAAATATGGAAGTACATCGCTTTTCTTGTAATTATAGGGCAGGGAACATTCAGTATCCTTGTCTTCCGCTAAGTATAAATAAGAAAATGGTAATAAATCAAAGAAACTATAATTTGCATAGTTTGTCTTTCTATCTTAGGATGCTCTTCAGTATCAAGAAAAAGATTGAAGCCTTAACTATATAACCACACATGGCCCATATATCCAGGGATCAAAGTAAATCCAGAAGAGTAAATATGTCCAAAAGTCCTTTATTTATTCTAATAGCATCCATGTAATATCAATGCAATTACATCACCACTATAATCTCGCTCTAAATAAAGAAGAAAAAAATCAATCAAAACTTTAATTTGAGTGCTTTGTTTCAGAATCAGAAAACAAAATCCATGAAAATCTACAGGCGCCGCAGTTTTTTTAGCACCCCTGCATGCAATACTTTGAATTTTGGCAACACGACAATATTTACTCTGCTTCTATAGTATTTCCGAATCGATTCCTTTGAATGTCAACCTGCACTGAGGACATCATTTGGTTTCTAAGCTTAGTTCTTTTTCTTTTCCGAATCTCTATATTTCTCTGCAGTGTTTTGTTCATTTTTTTGGTGTGTTAAATAAAAATGAAAACTTTAATTAAAATATTGATGAAAAGCAAGAAAGAATGATTGCTTTTGTAACTAAACAAATGCATAAAATTAGGCAAGCATAGACTTCTCACAAAAGCACTAAATGCAGAAGGATTTATTGGCATGCGAAACACTCATATTTGCCAACTTAAGCTAAAATATGAGTCTAAGATGGAGATAAATCAAGAGATGTTTGGGAGCTGTGCCACAAGAGTCCGGCACTCTTAAAAGTGTCAAACTTCCCATTACCACTGAGCACTGTCTCACTGCAGCAACGTAACGATGGTGCGCGCCGGAAACCGCACTGTGTAGGAGAAGAGGGTGACACAAAGAGAGTGAGAGAGCGTGTGAGGCAAGTGACGCATGAACGAAGCACAAGCATCATCCTGTTTTCTTTCTCCTTTCTACCCTGACTCTTCTCAAGGCTGCGTTCAAACAGGTGCCAGCCACCTGAGCTTTAAGCTCAGAATGGACTGCTGGGAGGTGGAGCCCAGGGGCGCCATGGGGTGACATGATTCATTACTCTAGAGCAAATGTGTTACCTTTTTATTGCTTAGTCTGTATTTATTAAAATGCTTCACTTCACTTTTTTGTTAAATTATGTTACCCATCTTGTGATGTTTTATTCCTACAAGGTCGATCTTTGTCTCATCTGACCAAAGATAACTTGTTCTCAGTAAACTCTTCATGTTTATGTTTTTGATGGTCAGGCAAAAAAGGCCTTTTTTCTGGCATTCCTCACAAGGAACATTTAGGATGTAAACAGAATGTAGTGGCTATAATGGGGAACCTGATCCAAAAATGTAACTCCTTACTGCTTCCCATTAACACCAAGCTTTGGAGATTTTTTTTTTCTTGCCTTCCTCATCATCCCGTTCTCTGTTGAGGCGGCAAGATAAATATGAGTTGTCGTCCAGTCTAACAGCCAATGGGGGAATGAAATGTGCCTGTGAGTCATGTCATATTTATACCTCAGGAAATAAGAAAGTCATGAATACCTAATTTAATTGTATTTAAATTATGTTCAACTCTAAAAAGTAGTTTTCCCCACTGACTAAGATTGTGCTACTGCAATGGATTTGCTAATTTATTTTAGGCCGTTTTACACAGCTCTACTAAATCTACCACATATCTGTCCACAATTTGTGTAATCTCAGCTACCTTTCAAAAATAAAATTTCTAATTTGCTCTGCTAGGGAATACAAGTCCAACTTTTGATATTAGAGAAAGAAAATGACATGAAACAAGTCGTGAGAAGCACAGTAGTTTGGATAAGGAGACTGGTTTTGACACAGTGCATTTGTTCAGAACTTGTAGTGTTCTGCTCTGTGTGTGTCCAGAGACCTTCAAGTATGCTGCTGATCCTCACTTTAGCTGACTGGATCCCAGCAGGAGTCTGTCCCTCGTTCTTTAAATTGCTGAGAAGAGTTGCCAGAGGTTATAGAGTGGAACTCCTGGGTGGCGGGATGCCGGAAGAATGGTGGCACCCTGTGTGGCACAATGACGGGAGAAATAGAGCCGCCAGTCAAGCAAGGAATGCTTCCCTTCATGCATATCAGACCACCAAAATAGAAGCTGGACAAGTATGAAAATCACTTGGCTCCTGGTTGATTGTAGTATTTCATGACACAAGGAGGAACCACACAGAGCAAGCAAGATTTAAAAAAAAAACGGAAGGTGTTGTGCTTTCCAGAGAGATTGAGGGAACACTACAGAAAAGGCCACAGACGGATAGAGAAGAAGAGCACCACTTTAGTATGTGAACAATTAGTTTCACTTGGTAGGAAATTGTTCTTTTCATTAGTTACAGCAAGTACAATTATGAAAACATGTTAAATTATGCATTAAAGAGCCACTCACTTCTTTTGAAGTTCTGGAGTTTGTCAGTCGCTGGCTTCTGCAGGACGAAGGCACTGCATGCAGCTGTAAACGCAACCATAAAAAGTCATACAAATGCAGACTTATAAATAAACCACAGAGACAGTAGTGGGGAAATGCACTGCCATGCAAAAGAATTAATTTGATTTACTGTAGTTTTGTGTGATATACCAATTGATGAATAGTTGTGAATTGTAAAAGGAAAAAAAAAAGAATTTATGCTTTTAAAAATCCTTTTGAAATTCAAAATCCAAAACTTGTCGTGTGCATTTCTGTTGTTGTTCCCGTTGTTTTGCTTCATAGAATCCCCCTTTTACTTGTAAGTAAGGCTGGAAGCCTTTTGGCATTTGTCTCTGCCAAATAAGCACAACTATCTGAAGACTGAATTGTTTGCCCATTCTTTGTAAAAATGCTCAGTCGGACTGGAAATCACCTGTTCACAGAAATGTCTTATCACAGATTCATAATTGGATTTGGGTCTTGGTTCTGACTGGGCCATTTGAACATGTGAATATTGCTTAATCCAAACCATTATAATCTGGCAATGACTATATGTTACAAATGCTTTTATGTACAAAATACAAAAATCATAGCTTAGGTTAGTATGTTTGGTCAGCATGAAAGTTAAGTTTATCTGCAAGGAAAGAGGGTTCTTTGACGCAATAACAATGGGAAGCGCTCAGGTTTATGTGATCAATCTCGTAAAATCCAAACGAAAAACCTTCAATTCTAACTAATGCAGAAAATGTTGAAAGATGTAAATACTTTTGTAAGCCACTGTATTTTAGATTATGGAGAACAGGAATATTTCCAAGGCCACAGTTTGACAGCTCAATCAATTAACAGCTATAAAGAAGAAACCCAAGCATGACAAGCATATTCCCCTCAGCAGTATTACCTGCCCATCAACAGGGATTACTGCTAATGATGTCCTTGTGCTTCACACTTATGGAGTTGTGGATAATAGTATCAACTGCCTGCAAATGCTAAGCCATGAACACCCAATGATGCTTTTCACTGCAACAACGTGTCGAAATGAATCGATTTAGACTGCGGCTCGCATTCATCTGCTGTATGAAGCTGCTGCATACTGAAGACGCGAGCTTTATTTAAACAGCGTTTGGAAGAGTAGTCCTTTAATGGTTTGACACTGAGCGCCCTTGACGTCCCTCCCACGCCATCCTCAGCGTTATCGGCTGTGTTCCAAGACCAACCTCAAGACAGTCTCCTCAGGACTGTCGCCTTAATAGGACAGCTCTCCTCCTCTTCCTCTGTCTCGCCATCCATCCTCGGCTGTCGTTACGTCTACCTCTTCTCCCTTCTCTCTTTCACTCCCTCCCTCCAATAATTCGTCATCTTGCCATCTCTGCCAACGTTAAGGTATGACGGTCTCCGCACCTCAGCTCGCTCTCAGGAGAAAGAGACGGCGTCAGAGTGAACGGCTTGCTTGTGCACGCATTTCTCTATCTCTCAGGAAGGAGTGAAGCTGGCCAAGAGTGCGTAAATGTAAGGGCTAGGCAGTGTTTGTCCCTGGTAGAATGAGAGGATGAGCAGATTAGGCAGGAGACAGCACGTATACAAACTTATCATTAAATACCAAGCTGTTACCGAAGGAGAGTAGCTGGCAGGCCAGTTGATTGTCAGAGTGAAGTGTGAGGTGATGACAAGTCCTTGTCAGAGAGACGCAGGTCAAAGCCACGGATCCGCATCCCCAGCTGTCTGGAAGTTTATTTTCCACAGAGTTTGAACTCTGCTCGTGTCGTTACAATCATTTAAGCACCAGCACTTTGGGGGGCTCATCACTTTGCAGGTCTCAGATCTGTGTTTTTTTTTTTTTTTTGTCCGCAATCAGCCGCCAGTCTATAATCGGTATGCTGTTACACCAGCAATAAAACAAGATAAGCACAGCTTGCCTTATGTTTGCATTGCCTCATTAGCTGCAATCAAGTACAGTCCAGCTAAAAATTGCAGCTCGCACCTTTTTTTATTTAACTCACAACTGTGCTAAAAATTCTCCACTTTTTTTTTTTATATTTCCTGGCCATAAGCACTTTTCCCAAAACGCCTAAAGTCACAGAGGCCCTGAGGGAGGCTGTAGCCTAAAGGAGACGAGAGCTCATGACTTAAGGGTGTGCAAGCTAACGGATGAGAGGAAACGGAGAAGAACAGAAAACACATTGGACAACTTTATATTGTGGCTAAGAAGCTGCATCTCATGTGCCACTCTGCTGCTGCTGCTGCTGCTCTGGTTATATTGAGGAGCTTATCTGTAATTAAAAAAAAATACAACGGCAGAAGAAATTTGAATGAAGAAATGTCACAAATTGTTCTGTATCAATAAATGGTGCAGTGAGCTTAGAAACTGTGTGAATCATATTCTCTGGCCTCCACAGACAGCAGCACTCAAACTAATGATCACCAGTGGGAGATCTCAAGTGATGTGTTAGATAGCTCTCTCCTCCACAAATGAGGGTTAGCTGTAAATTGTGAAGGGAAGATGTGCATTTGCCCAGCAACTTTACTGAGACATGCCCAGGAAAGTATTCCCGGAAGGACTGGAGCTGTCTAGAGACTCCTGATGGGATATCTTCATACTTATGGTATTTTCATATAACTTAGATAAGGGATAACATAACTTAGGGAGACCATGGGTCACCGTGTGCCTCTCTTGAGTGTACATCGATTAGGAATAACATTATGACCACTAAGAGGTCAAGTGAATAATTCTATTTACCTCCTAATCACGGCACCTGTTAGTGGGTCAGATATATTAGACAGGTAACGGAGGCAGTTTTGTGTGGAAAGTGAATATTAGCATCAGGAAAAATGGGCAAACGTATGGATTGAAACAAGTTTCACCGGGGAAGTTTTCACTGTAGACCCTAGACAACTGGATCAGACCATCTCTTCATCTGCGTTGGGTGTTCTCAGTCTGCAGCAGTCAGTTTCTATTAAAAGAGATTGAAGAAAAGGACCTGTGGTGAACCAGCGACAGGGTCACTAATGCATGTGCGGTCTGTTTTATCAGAGCTGCTGAAAAAGTTAATGTTGCCTCTGAGAGAGAGGCGTAAGACTACATGAAACAGACCATGTTCTGTAGCCGTTGGAAAGTAAGAGAGATTCACAACTGGATTACTTGCACAGGTGGCATTCGATAATGGCACAAGGCTGGATTTCACTGATCTCATGAGAGCAACTTCTACTTTCACAAATGTTTGTGGAAGCAGTCTTACTGCACAGGTGCTTGGTGGTTGTTTGTTTTTTTTTTTACACTTGTGGCCATAGAAGTGATTATAAAAACCAACTCAATGATTTGAATGGATGAGGAATCGCTTCCAGAAGCACAGCCCAAGTTATGTGCAGGAACAGGACAGTATTCCTTGAACTATGTTTTAGTGAACGTTTGTGATGATGATTTTCTCACTGGTAACAAGCGAACCAAAATCAGCACAAAGTATCGCTCCGTGTTCAACTGAAAGTCGTTATCATGTTCATCGATACTAAAAGCATTTTCCCTCCAAAGTGGAATCTGCCGTCAGGCAATCAGAAAATATCCTTGGATGAGTCGCTCTGTTTTACAGCAGGTTGTAATGTCAAAGCATGATAACGGAGGTATAATCTTGTAAATGTCACTTTCTTTTTAGAGGTGTGTTTACTTCCATAAGCTGCAAACATTTTCTGCTACATACAAAAGCTCTGGCAGCTGTGTTTTAAAAAATATTATTTTATGTCTAGTAGAAGATCAAATCTAGATAATGTTGCTCATCTCGAAATTTGTCTTCGTTTTGTCTATGTTCCAGACTCACATGTGTGCTTTGAGCCAGCAAAATTCAGAATAATAGGAATCAGACGAATTTAAATATTTCTACTGTGCTGTAATCTTCAAAATTGGAAAAGCCCAAATGTTGACAAGCCGTCATTTATAAGCCTTTTTTTGAATCCGTTTTAAGAACTTCCATATGAGTTTCAAATCTCGGCGTATTATGCAAATACTTTGAAGATGGCAGCTGTTCTGTAAATCAGATATTATTTACATGACAAATCATTACTTAGCCAAATGAAAACACGTTTTGTTTTGTTTTTCTCCAGCAGACACACATACCTCAGGTGCTGTTTCCTTTGCTCTCATCTCTGACGACGACAAACTGTAATTCTATCCTTCTGAGGCTAAAACAAGATAATAAAAAAAATTGATGAATGGAGCAGCAGTGCTAGCGTAGACTGAGGTAATAAATATTTCATAAAAAGTGGGCCTTGACAATAAAAGGAAAACAAAAACAAAACTAGATGCTGTTCTTTTTCCTCTATCACAACGTCCATGAGGAATTATCTATTTTCTTTTAGGATTAGCAGAGAGAACACTTTTCTTGACAGATGCATTGATTACAGTAACTGGCCAAAAACTTCAGATACCGAAATAACTTGTTTGAGCACAACATCGGATTGGTTTGGGAATGGTACTATAAAGTTGAAATAGTACTCTAAAAAAGGAGAGTCATTGGAAAATTATTGTATAGTTTATGTTTTTTGGTGACATTTTATAAAAAGACCTGAAATGACAACCAAAAGTTTAAAAATGATTTCCAAACTCTCCACAATGAAAACCATCCTGACATGGAACATGAAATGAAAACAACATTTCAAAAATATGTTTATATCTGTAGATTGTATTTAACTTAACTAGGATGTCACTAAATTAATATAAATGTGGACATTGGAACAAATGTGGAACATTTTTTGCAATTTGTTGGTTTCATTTGGTTTGTGGGATAATTGAGCGAGTTAATTGTCAGTCGGCTAGTTAATGGGTTGGTTGTTAATTTCTCGGCTGAGTGGTTTGTCATTTTGGGGATGGCCATTTGATCTTTTCATTTACTGATTAGTTTATTGGTTAACTGACTGGCTGGTTATTTAATGGGTGATTGGTTGGTTTTATCAGTGTGGCATATATTACTCTTGTAAATCATCGTGTTCCCTGGCAACAAACACAAATGATCATGTATAGTCGTTAGTCATTACAGCCAGATCTAATAAAATGGTGTATTTTGCCAAGGTGGATTTTAACAAAATGAGTGTAAATTAACAGTAAAGAAAAGGAATTAAAAAATAGTGCAAAACCTCCTATTTACAAAGTTTCCTGAGTGGTGGATTTTGTTTAGATAATGAGGCTGCTCATATTCAGTCTGTCTGTAAGATAATGCTGTCTTTTTTGTGCCAAGACAACTATTTTTCCTATAAAATATTATTTTCTGTAGACAATGCTTTGGACTTCTTTGTCTGCGTTACTGCAGGAAAAGTTCTGCATCAGCACAGGGGCTTCCAGCTAATCATCTGAATATGACAGAGAGCGTACTATCACGAACCAGAGAAATGAATGAATATGCCAGGGGTAGATTCCTGCACAGTCATATTTCTGTCTTTACAAGCACTTTTCTGCTGAAACTTAAAGCCAAACTTGGATTTATTGACGTAAAGAGAAAAAAAATCTCAGTTATAAGTCACCACATGTGGCCTCATGCTCATTTGTTGCAGACAAAGGAGAGGGGATACGGCAGATAAAGACCATAATAGAAGAGTGAGCAGTGATCCTCTGTGGCTCACTGTGCTCTCCATGCTTAACCCAGAGCTTTCTTCCCCATGGTAAACATAAGCTCATTAAATTTATCAAGACTGTAATAAGAAGACCTCCAACAACAAAAGGACAGCTTTGTTTATCAGCTGATTTGAAGCAATAGCAGACGAACCAGCTTCACTTAGAGGGAATTCAGTGGCTCAACCTTATTGTACTTTATCAATGAATCTCCTTTTGAAGCCTCACATACTTCTACAGCACGAACAACGCTCTAGTGAGCGACAGTGAATGTAGGGCTGCCTCAGTATGAAACAAAGGTCTGAGAAGAAAAGAGATTGGTATTGGTATTGTTTCTCTGATCACATCTGCAGTGTGGCAGCAGGAGCAGCAAATAAACAGTCGACTTGTTTTTGGCTCCAGCACTTGTGTTGTTTCTGCACTCCCAGTTACTGTGGTGGCAAATGGTCTGTGAATGGAAGGGGAAGTTCTGCTTTTCTGCTCCAGTTTTTCTTTCCAGTAGTTCAGTATTGTTGCCATTCATAAAGGAAATCGGGCAGCGAAGCACAAAAAAAAAGAAAGTTTGTCAGGATAGTTTAGTGGGGGTTTTGCACAGAACATTTTCAAACATTTGAGATGCTTGTTGCAATCAAAGGTCATACACACATACTTGAATAGACACCAATATTGAAGGTCTCATTGAATAATGATGGGCATGTCCTTGTATGCAGACACCAACACACAAACACACACACACGCGCACACGCACACACACCATCATAAGGATGCAGACAAATAAAAATAAATGTCCCGGGGTCTTTGACTCTGAAGTTTCTCAAACATCTGTTTAACATAAATTAGCATTTGGAAAATAAATGTAATGTTTTGCGCTGTGGTAAAGAGATGCAATGAATAAAGCATGAGGAAATGCAAAAGAGCACAACTCATTGCTCTCCCCCAATCCCCATTTCCTACCTTATCCGGTCCACTCTGCAGGAAAATGCTTGGACATCTACAACGCAGTTCCTGTTCCCATCCAAGATGGCTTCTCTGTCAGCCCTATAGAGTGCATGAATTCACATGTAAAAGTTTTTTTTTTTTTTTTTTGTTCCTGCCAACTTGAAATTTACAGTGCAATGCAAATCTGTATCCAGCAGGCATTTGTAAAAGTGTACTGTGTCTATGCTAAGCTCTTCACAGATCCCCTCCTAAGGCTGCGGCTGCATTTTCAAAAGGCTTGAAAGTCTTTCAAATATACAATGGATGGGGAGAAGGCAGCTCTCAGTGTCCGAGAAGGAGTAAACCACCAGCATGGAGAACTGCTCAGGACTTTTGTTTTCTTAAAGTAATCACAGAGAGTTTATGTGCTTTCATGAGGACATTCACATTCTGTAGTGTGAGCAAAAAAAGTGATAAACTCATGACTTTTATATAATTTTCAAGGGAATTTCCACAAGCTTTCAGATGGTAATGGACAGGAAGACAGACTGGCTAATGTGCCTCATTCATGTCATCATTTTTCTGCAGGGGTGCCGTAGTGCTGCTTTACCGTACAACCTAATCATTCAAAGATGTTTCCTGTAATTCTCATCCATCACATGGTTTCCAATTACAGTTTGCTGTTTTCATATCATGTGCTTCTGACTCTGAGCATTTCCACCCAAAGGGATTCTCAGATTCGAGGTATTACCTTTCAATAACACCTGAAACAAGACTTTCCACCTCAGATTGTTCTGGAGTCCAACAAGTAAAGTGGCATTTTCACCCTCATCATCAAGAAATGGGCTTATTTCAATGGTGGATATGAAGTCTATTAAAAATATGCAAAATATTGTTACCAGCACAATAACCAAATGTCCAAAGATTACTATATGTCAGTAAAACATTAAAAACAAAAAAAAAAACCTTTCCACTAAGCTGCAACCACTTTAAAGAGAAACATAGAGTTGATGAACATTTCAACATGTAGAACTAAATGACAGAAATCGTGTTTTATAAATATTGAAATGTTTTTTTTTATGTATTCCCAACATGGTTGCAGGATTTAGACGAGCATAAATGTAAAGGTGATGTAACTGCATCTGGACCTGTGATTGGATAAAATCACTGCATTGTAGCAAAGCCACAACATTCCCAGTTTTGCTAAGTATGTACATCATCATCATCATCATCATCATCATCTAAATGTTTCTATTTATTGATTCTATCATTGATTAAAGTTACTGGATTTGATCAACTTTTTATTAGTTTTACTTTTTTAATGATTGTGTTGACAATATGCATTTTTTTATTAGATGGAGGACAAGAAAGGAAAGCATTTATTTTATTCTGTATAAACTGATCGAGACTTACTGAGTAACTTTTTATTGTTCTTCACAATAATACAACATTTTGTTTTACTTTTTATATTATCTCTAATCATTTGTTTCTTCACAAGAAATATCCCACTCATTACATGGAAGAAATTTGCACAATCTTAGCTGACCTCATGTTCCAATTTTTTTTTTTTTCCAAATCCCTAGCAAATACAAGAAATACTCCATCTTGTCCCATATTATCATCTTTCCTAATGATGCAGTGGATTATAGAAGCCAGAACTTTAAACTTTAGTTTATATACACAAGAAATACCACTGCTGTTGGAGGTTGTTCAAACTGTAACTTGTGACAACAACTTTTTTTATTAAAGAGTTGCGTATTTGTGTTTAAATTGGAAATAATTTTAAAAAACGTTTTCTGTAAGTAACATTTATGAAATGAAAAGTAGTTTTTCAAAAATCTGGGAAAGAAAACTTGCTTTGTAAGAGGAGAATCCACAAATAACGGTAAAAATCATAAATTAATTTGGAAATTAACCTTGTGAAACATGCAACATGAATAGCAACAGATTTTTCATTAAGCTGAATAGAAAAGTAAGTACAGCCTTGGCCTGTGAAGCAGTTCTCATTTACAAATGTCCATATTTTTCGTCCTTTGTAGACATTTCTGAGATTTTTGATGACTCTTCCACATTCAGTGAAGCTTGAAATATTTAAACTGCTCTTACATGTTCTGCCTGATTTTGAAACTCAACACAACATGAATGTGAATTGGAATTAAATTCAGTCGGGCTTTTACAAGGCCATCTAAAATCCACACTTTTCATTCTGAATCTGTGGCTGTGCCCTGAACTTTATTCACGCTGAAAAGATTCAATTTTATTTCTTCCAATATTTGCACAGCTATGCATCAGAAAGGATATGGGTTTCTTGTCCTGACAAGATCTTTGGCCTGCACCAAACACTCCTGCTGTGATTGAAGTAATACTTAGAATTCTCTTATGTTCTGTTTCAAACAGTCTGGTTTTTGCCTTTGTTCACTGAGGATTTAATTTTTGTTTTAATGTTCTTTTTGCACAGCGGACGCAAAAAATATTCTGAAGCACATCCTTGGTTTATGAATTACGTGTAGGCCCTTTAATACAAAAGTGCCTCGTAACACTAAAGACAGGCAATAATTAATATGTTGTGCATCAATAACTGTGTTCTTTAAACGAACTGGTTCCACATATCTTTACACCTTCAGAACTTTTAAGAAATTAAGAATGTGTGGAACCTCATTTTGAATGTCCGACATATGTCTGGTTTATGGAAATGACATAAAATTAGAAAATGCCATCTGATTTCATAAAATTTCATAAACGCTTCCTATATTACTAGCATTTAATGTGTAATGTAGTATTATTTCGTAAATATTTGTGTCTAAAATTCTTTTGTTCTCATAATTTTTGGCTAAATTCAAAAAAAAAAAGTGACAATACAATCATGCAGCTTAAAATGTCAAGCTTCCAGTCAGCATGTAAACACTGGTGGGTGTAAAGCAAAAAGTAAAGTTAATGTTTATAGAAAGAGAAAGACATTACTTTGGTTTAATAAAAACACGATTTCAAAGAGTATTTTGACAAAGAAAAGAAAATGCAGTCAGAACAATTGGAGCAAAGATGCAATCTTTGTAGTGTTGGAGAGGCTTTTGTGGTGGCTTGTAGGTGCCTGAGTGTGATAATGCAGACAGCTCCTGTTCACTGAGAGACCGCATTGTCAAAAGATGGGGAAAAAGAAACTAAGCATTGCACTGTGGGAAAATGAATCTGGATATCGTGGAGAGCATCAGATATGAGATGAGGATTCCAGCCGATATGAAATCTGTCGTGGATTCTGACGACCCATGTAGAATTAAAAAACAAATATTAAAAAGAGGACTCCTCATGTTGTGAAAAATAGTTGCATTGTTCAGCATTTGCAACATGCTTCAGATTATCTCCCTCCTTTTGTAATAAATGTTTCCTAAAACATGCACCATGGACGTGTAAGAGCTGGGACTTGCTGTCCAATATTCTCATATTGATTTGGACGCATAGATTCTATGAACCACAAACATAATTGTGATCTTAGTTATTTATTTTCCATTTCACGGCTTCATTATTGGCTGGAGTGATGATTTGTAAGCAACATACTAAACTGATAGCAGCTAAAGTAGGAAAAAGTTTCAGTTGTCACAGTTTGATGGTTAATTACGTAGACTTGATGCAGTTTGTGGCATATGGGCCCATACATCTGCAATGCAACTGAAAGTTAAATGTATCATCATTTATTTAGCACATGGCTTTTAAATGACCACATTGCAGAATTATATATAACAGCATTTAAATTCTCACCACCTTCACACCCTTGATTTCCTTGGTAATTAGGATGCAGTTGCAAACATGTCACTAATTATGCTATGCTGATGATAACCAAGTGTAATGTTTACTGTAGTTGTAAATCAGTCAGTTTTCACTCACGTCTGAGTCATACGGTGCCTTGAAAAATGAGTTGTATCACTTGAACTTTACGAGGAGACAGGTTTCATATTACAGCCGCAAGTTTATTTGACCAAATTCATATAGTTTTATTTTTTCTCATTCTTCATAAAAGAGCATTGTATCCATCCTTTTTTTTTTTTTTTTTTTTTGGTTGAGGTACTGCTTCTTACGACAATTTCTTCGTCTGGGTTTGGCTGTTGTGTACCTTTCTGATCTTACTTCTTTACTTTTGGACAGTTGTGGCAACTAGGTTATACAACTGGGAGCAGCTGATTAGAATCTGAGGCTCAAATAACACCTGTACTATGACCCCAGATCTCAGAGGAGTTTAAAAGGACACTTAATGGAAGCATAGCAGAACCAATGAGCAGATAGGAGGAGGATCTTCCTCCTATCTGGGCAACGATCATATGCCTCTGACTCCAGTCTCTCTCTACCTCGCTTTCTAATCATACAATTAGACGGAGATTTAAAGAGGAGTGGTATAAACAAATGCGATGGATCAGCAGTGCTTGACAACAAGTGTTGGTGACATTCAGTACATGCTATTTTGAAGTATCACCCCTGCTGCTTCGATATTTGAGTTGTCAGCATGTAATGACACTCATGGGACTGTCTTCAGTCAGAATCCTCTTCAGGATTGTTGCAACATTTAATTTCCCTTTGAATAAAGTTTTTTTTTTTTATATTGAATTGAGTTTGAATATGGTTTCATTTGAGTTCTGGCTCTATGTCATGCTGAAAGTAAACTTCAAACTCTCAGGTCTTTTGAAGTCTCTAACAGGTTTTCCCCCAGCACCACCTGCTAATCAGCGCTGTGTAGTGCTAGGTTTCCTTAACACATAGCGTGTGGCTTGTAGGCCCAAAACTTCAATTTCAGTTTCATCTCTCCAGAATGCATACTGTTTGTTGCGTTTTCCAAATGGCTTGTTGCAAACTGCAAGCCAAACTTCTGTTGGCTTTCCTTCGATCAAAACTTTCTTGTTGCTATTCTACTTTCTAAAGGCAAAATTTGTAGAGCTCACAACTGAAATTATTGACAGATTCTCCCAACAACACATTTTATCTGTGCAGCGCCTCCATGTGAGTTTTTTTTTTCTGCTTTTGTGATTTATGCTCTCCAGGCCCAGTGGGTGAGTTCAGGTGGACGACCGTCACTTTGTCGCTTTTCAGTAGTGTCCTGATCTGTGTAATTTTTTTCTTCTTTTTTTTTTTGTTAGCTAATTGAACAAAGTTTGGAATAATTTCTTAAAATCAAATCAGCTTCAGAATTCTACACAAAGTTGATATTCATGATGTTGTTTGGTCAGTAATGTTCTCTATCTGATAAATTACTAATAAATTGTATCAGATTAAATAAATGCTGGGAGCTTATGCACTTCACAATTTCTTGAGTTATAAATGATACACTGCTCAAAAAAATAAAGGGAACACTTTAACATTTAAGTGAACACTGAAGTGTTCCCTTTATTTTTTTTAGCAGTATATTTATGAAGATAAGTGAAATATATATATATATTTTTTTAGACTTGATAAAAATAAAAATCTCTCATAAAATAAAAAAATAAAATAAGTGTAATTTTTTTGGTTGTAATGTATCAAATGTGAAAAGTTCAAGTGGTATGAATACTGTTTACAGATGGCTAACATCAGCATAAGCAGATAATCAGTGATGTGGTCTGCCTCTTTTGGAAGACCATATGGACTAAAAACCAATCTTTTCACTCCCCTCTGCCTAACGTGCTCTTCCTTTTTCTGACACCTACTCACTTTTCTCCACCCTGATTAGCATGGAAATGTGACGATGTAACGTGACATATGGTGTAAGAGCAGGATTCATGGGAGGGGGGTTTAATGTGCATACTTTGAACCAGCAGCTACATTCGGTGGTTCGTGCAAACCTGCAAGGAAATTTGTCTTCACATCAGCTCATGCATAAAAGCGCTGTGTGCTCACCACACTCCTCCTCACACAGCGCAGACATGTATGCGTATTATCGGTGCTGTGCACACACTCAAATCAGCTCCCTTACAGACAAGATTAAGCAATCTGTCTTCATTACTCTTAATTAGAAAGACACCTTTAGGCATTGATTATGTGCGTCAGGCAGTTGTATTCCCTGGTGGGAAAAGAAAACACAGCTGAAATTTAGTAACCGATTGTTTCTTTGGACATTACATATTTTCCCACCTATGTCATGATTGATCATTTTCTCTCTTTGCAAACTGAGTTACTAAGAGTAAATGTATTACTTCCCCCCACCCCAACTTTCTCATCGTTTCTGATTTAGATTATCTTCCCTCCCTGTCTTCACTGTTTCTGTGCTTTGATCTTGGTGATCACCTGGTCCTTTGCCGTTCTTTATCCAGCACCAAGCTAAAGTGCTGAAGACGAGATTGGACTTCAATAGAATTTCCATGGCAACAGATTTTCAATTTAACCTCCCCGATCATGTTAGTCTGACAGTTCGTCCAGAGAGAGGTGACTGATGTGCTGCAAACTTTGATCCTGATCCTGCTGATCTTTCAATCAGCATGAAATGATATTTTATCAACTGACCGCCATTTTATCATTAAGCTTAGATTTTTTGCTGCTTCAGTCCCCAAGGCAGCGCCTTATTTTAGAGATATTATCTGAAGGCATGTAGAAAAGTCGAGCTGACTGACATTTTAGGGTTCTCGTTATAGGGGTGTTTTATGAGTTTTATGGACTAACGCAGCCAAAATCAAAGTATTAGTGTCCATTGAGAAACTAACTTTTTTTTTTTTGCTTTTTGTTTGTGGTTATTTCACCCCCTTAAAAGGAAACTCATTCCTTCTTTACTGCTCTGGTAATATAGTTTTCCAGCTTTGATAAATCCTAAATCAAATAATTCCATAGTGTAATTTTCTTCCTTTCTTATTTTCTTGGATTAAGAGAAGTATCAGTCGAAGTTATAGCCATTATTACATTTCCTGGCTCCTTCGAGACCATCTCCTATCTCTATGCAGATAATTGTATCTTCTGAGAAACATCATGAGTTCTTCAATGCTGTACATGGATCACAAAGAGATTATTACTTAGCAGTTGTAAAAAACAAAATAAAATTCTATTTTCTGACAGTTTGAAATATATCCAGAATGGATATCTATAGATCACAAGTAGAGTTTTTATCATATCTCATTCAAATGTTGGCACACAGATCGTCATATCACGAGTAATGATATGATGAAGTCTTGACGTTAAATGCTATTTTTGTGTTTCAAGATCATTCATTGAGTGCAGTTTACATGGCAACTCATGAAGAAAGATCTCATCTGACCCACCTACCTGTCTCTAATATGTCACAGCATTTGGAACAAATACAGTTTTATTAGAATCAGACTTTTAAACATTGACTTTATAACACTGAATTTTTTTAATCAAATGTCAAGGAAGCAGAACTACTGTGCTTAAAGTGGGTAATTAGCTGGATTGAACATGAAACAAGTATTCTTACGGCAGTAGCTCTGGTTCACTTTTGCCCTCTGTGCCTTTCTGTCTGACAAAATGCAAATCTCTACATTTTGTTAATTTACTACAAAGAAGCTATTTAAAAAATCAGCTGTAAGTGGTTGAAGACGTTCAGTCAAGACTTTCAATGTCAGCTGAATGAATCTGAATTGCTACTCGTTTGAAATGACATGAATGTGTGCAGTTAGGGGTCTGGGTAAGACGTTCTTTATTCAGCTATGAGAAATCAATAAACCTCTCCAGCATATCAACTTCGCATACATCTAGTGACTGTCATGGTGTGTGTGTGTGTGTGTGTGTGTGTGTGTGTGTGCGTGTGCCTGCGTGCGTGTGCGTGGGTATGTGTGGATGTCTCACCCTTTCCATAGAAACTCTTTATTTTTTCAGACCAACGCTTTAGTGGCTTGATGTGTGTGTCATGAGTATCTTGACAACAAAAGAGAGACAAGACTATGTCATTGATCAGGAGTGGTGTCCTCCATCATGTGCACAGAACGGTCTGACATCTTCATGCTGACTCCATCCTATCTGATCTCACCACAAACTGTGAAATTATCACTTTTTACTGAAGTCACCCTGAAAAACCTTGCGTTTCAGTGTTTTAAGTCATCTAAATCTCCATCTTAAAGATGCTAACAAAAGTTTTCATTCTCATTGAACAATTTCACATTTTGTCATTTTAAGAACACAAAGGGATTCTTCACTATTACTCGCCATGACTAAGAAGTTTAGAAAAGGGAATATAGAGCCCAAGCTTCTTCTTTTTTCTCACATCTTGAAAGAATCACCTTTTCCTGTATTTACAGTCACAGACTTGCTGTTGTGTCTGTACCAAATTTGCAAATTTTAAGAATTCAGTTTTTGCTCCAGCTCAGTTAAATCGGATTAAGATCGGCTCCAAATACTTTTCCAAGTATTGCAACTGTTTGACTGGACTTTAACTGGACCATTCTAATATAACTAAAACCAGCAAATCTCTGGTCCTATGTAATTCATTGTCTCACACTTTTCACACTTGCATTCAGTTACATTCATCTTCTCTGACGAGCTTTCCTGTCCTTGCTAAAGAAAAACATGACCACGCCATCATGCTACCAGTGGGGATGTTTGTTCATTTGCTCTGTTAGTTTTCCACCAGTTTGTGAAGTGGATAAAAGTTATCCTGTCAACATATTTTTACCCACCTAGGCTAATGAACTTTGCAACTCCTCTAATCTTGAACCTCTTGACTGCTTTTCTGATTAATGGGCTCCTTGCTGAGGCTTCCCTGTGGAGCTAAACACGAACATGCTGGCAAAATAAGTTTGGGCTCAGAACTCCGGTTGTTTCTGGATGTTCCTATAGACTCTGAAATCTGAGGAAACTGAGCTTTTTATGTTGTTGTTGTCTTCTTAGCATCTGGATGTCAACAGTTTGAATGGTTTTAAGTTACCTGGGTGTGCTCTATAAATAATGTTTGGTTGGTTAATTTTTTTTTTTTTTCAAAATTTGTTTTTCCACCACAACTTCTGATCTAAACATCTCAAAACTATGAAGAATTTTTGATTCTTCATATAAAAAGACATATTACTGTTAAGCAAAAGCTGAAGAACATTTACAAATCCTGGTTTGACATTTATTTTACAAATATTGTTTTGTCAGTCATTCTTTCGCATGATATTTGCTCTTGTTCTGTAGTTTAGTCAAAAACACATCTTTACATGAGTCATAAAGGCCATACATGGGCGTGTTTCGAAGGTGTTGCCATTTATTTACTTGTTTTTTTCTTTTACTTCAAATAAATCTCAAGTTTCCTCCTTGTCTTGTTCTGTCACTCATCGATTCCATCTTTCCACAGCCGAGCCGCTGGATGGAGAGGAGTACCTGGACATTATAGGCATCATGAGAAACCAAGCAGGTCGTTATGAATGCAAAGCCAGCAACGATGTCGCCACACCTGATGTCAAATATGTCAACGTTGTTGTCAACTGTAAGTAGCAAGAAGCCGCTGCACATTAAATGCTTTCTGAATGCTCATGAATATTTTTTTCCCACATTTATTATTGAATTTTATAGAGAATTGATGCAAAGTAAACCTAAGCAAGAACTAGAGATGTCTTGAAAGTTCTGGAGCTCTCCTCTGTCGTTCCCAAAATGAAATCAGGTGGAAAAAAAGGAAGAGATGCCTTGCACTGATTGCCGCTATTACTTCTATGGCAGGTCTTACCCACCACATCGTCATTTAAATAGACACTTAGAATTTCAAAAAGAGGATAATTACCTCCTTTCAGTGGTCCATATTATTACGGATTCTAGCTCTTCGGGGTTTGATAGACGGCTCATGAGGCGTCGCTAAACTAATTACTCTTCAAGGTATTCAAAAATTCCCTTTGATCTGAACAAATCACATGTGGCTGTTTGCCCGAGTCGTACTCACACCAGGTCTGAGTGCCAGATAGGAGAACATTTCAGTGTATATTAAGCTTTCTTTTGGAATTTAATCTTAAATGGAAGATGGGCATAAATCCATTTGGAAAGCTTTGCTGGCAATTGTTTGTAAAGATATGTGCGCGATGAATACTAATATACCTGTTAAAATGGGGCGTTTTGTCAAAGGTCCATTTGTTATGTCAAAACAACAATCTACTTTGCTTTGGCAAAGTATTGTGTGGTACTGATGGGTTAAAACTTGATGAGAGCTTTGAAGAAAGGTCTGCTACAAAAATCTCATAAAGTGCACTTGATCTTGTGAAATGAGCTAAAAGGCTTTTTCTATAAGAAAACAGTCTCTGACTCTGTCACTGAGTTCTTAATGAAATGTCTTTGATGTTGGTTAATATTCAGTAGCTTATTTCGAGTAATATGCTATTCTAAAATAATTACTATGTGAAAACCTACACATTTTAATAAAAAACTTTAAAAAATAGTTTTAATTGTGGCAAGTTTTTCTTTTAGATAAAATGAAATGCTACGGGTCAATGTGATTTCTTGGTCTGTGACTTTGCAGATCCTCCGTCAATAAGGAAAACCCAGAGCTCAGAGCCTCCGGTGGGCCGCATGGGGACCCTGCAGTGTGAGGCTGCCGCCGTGCCCACACCGGAGTTTGAATGGTACAGAGACGACAAAAGGTAAAACTTACCTCACATCTATTTTTATCCCTTCGTGTTCATCAGCAGGATCTCAGGCAGCCACCCGTACGGAGCTGTGTGTTCCTAATTATGCCTAAGAAAAATATTACTGGGGATGCGATAGACTGTGGAATTTGAAACGACAGAAGATAAAATTGTCCTCATAAACGCTGGGTGTTTTATTCTTGTGGGATTTCTTTGACATTAAGTTCAAGATGGACAGAAATATTGACATTAATAAATTGTCAGTAATTTTACAAAACCAAATTGCATTGGAAACAACTCATCACAGACACTCCAAACAAATATTTATTGACATTTTGTTACATTCAACCACAGATTTGCAGAATGCTGTTTGGGTGCTGATAGGGAGTGACATTTGCTTCAGTATCCTTCAAAAATGCACTTTTTGCTGGCACTGTTTCACAACCAAGTTGAAGTCAGAGATCAGTATTCTGAGGACATTGGTTGGTAGCTGTATACTTTTTCCAACTGGTGTTGCTGTTTCCAAGTAGTGCAGGTTGTCATTTAGAGGACAATCTTTTTTTCAGCGTTTAATTAAAACCATTTGCACCTTCAAATAACCAAAATGTAACTTTTTTGCAAAAAGAGTGACATGTCATATCACTCTGAACAGACCATCCCCACTGTCAAATATGGTGGTAGCAGCATCATGATCTGGGTTACTTTTCTTCAGCAAGGACAGGAAACATGGTCAAAGCAGAATGGAGCTAAATACAGGGCTTTCTTAGAAGAAAACTTTATAGAGTCTACAGAAGACTCCAACAACTGAACAACCACCCCAAACATAAAGCCAGGGCTATAATGGAGTAGTTTAAAACAAAACATATTCATGTGTTAGACAGACACAGTCAAAGTCCAGGCTTGGACTCAATCGGGAATCTGTGGCAAGATCGAAAAATTGCTGTTCACAAATGTGTTCCATTTTATCTGACTGAGCTTGAGCTGTTTTACAAAGAAGGATGGGTAATTTTCAGTCACTAGATGTGCAAAGCCGGTATAGACATATCCTAAATACTCGCAACTGTAACTGCAGCAAAATCTGCAGTTCCACAAAGTATTGACTCAGGGGAGCTTAATATTTTTGTACGCCACATTTTTCAGTTTTTTATTTGTGCAAAATGTTTTGTATCATATATAATCTTTTATCCCACTTCACAACTGCATACCACTTAGTGTTGGTTTTTCACATAAAATTCCAAAGAAACATATTTATGTCTGTGGTTGTAATGTGACAACAATACAGAAAAATTCAAGTGGTATGCTTTTGCAAAGCCACTGTATAAGTAAATAAATTTCCCTTATGTGATCAATAAAGTATTCATCCATCAATTCCGTCCACAGCTAAGGTCCAGTAATCTCTTCTGTCTTGGCACAGAAGAGATTTTATATCCATTGTATTTGAAGTGTGAGTTCCTTTATGGGCTCACTTTGCCTTAAGGAGGTTATGTCTTGAAAAGGACTGTTTGTGACAGATATGTGATGGCTTTTTGCAGAAACAACATAGAAGGGACCTTGAACAAGAGGTCCCCAACTCTAGTCTTTTAGGCCCCGTCTACACAGAGATGGTTTTAGGTCTGTCCGCAATGTCTAGGCTGTTGATCCACATGGATTGAGCATCTTGGGAGATGAGAAATTATCATTTCTGAAATCGGTTTCCAGTGGACAAATTTCAAAACGCTGGCTTTATGTTTCCAGGTGGCCACGTGAGATGTAGATTTGTTTTTAAATGATGAAAATGAAGTACAATCTCTCTCTATCCAACATGCACCCGACTCACAAATAACAGATATGACATAATCCAGTGTTTTTTGGATCGTTCTCTACATCATTTTCTGTGGCGCTGCAACTTGTTGTGTGGACACACATTTTTGTAGAAATATTTTTTTTGTAATTCTACAAAAATATAGGTGCATCCTACTGTCACTATACCTGAATCAATTGATTCAACTATTACTGGACCGCTGCAGAGCTGAATGACATGCTCAGGAGGGGATCCAGGTGTGTTGAAGCAGGGATGCAAATGAATGTTGCAGGTCAATAGCTCTCCAAGAACTGGACACGAAGACCTAAACCGACTTCCCAAGAGTTAGAGAGGGGAAAAAAACACGCTAGCTATTTACAGGCAGAATTGTTTAGCATACATAGGTAGCTACATTTATTTATCGTGAACAGTAAGTTACTTACTTGTACAATACTTAGTACCTTATTAAATAATGCCTCCTATGTTGCAGTGTTTGTCTAAAATACTTGCTTTCACTGTTTTCTGAGTTCCAGTAGCTTTCCTTGCATATTGTCCTGTGTTGATTTATCTTTAGCTTCCAAATAAAGCAGAAACTTAATCACTTTACTGCAAGCTCTACACATTTTTTTGTGTGTCTTTGTCCATTGCTTATAATTGGATCTTTTCCTTCTCTTTCTCAAGTCTTAATAGACAATAGAACCGTAGTGGTCCCATTGTAATGTAGGATGAAATCATCATTGTAGTTCAATAATGACTAATCACCCACTTCAGCTCTCCCTTGGCTGTTAGTCTCTTAATTGAATGCTATTACTTGGGAAGGAGTGGATTTTTTTGACATTCTTTATTGAAGAGACAAAGGACAGATCATCCGTCTTGTTGTAACCAATTGTTTCATGAAGTACTGCAACTAAAAATCTCTTCCTTCATAAATCAATGAAAACACAAATCAAGCTCGTCGTGTTCCGTGCCCTATTCCAAATTGTGTTACCAGCCAGATGTCCATTAGAAAGCCATCAATTCAAGTCTCGTGCATCTGTCTAAAAAAATACTGGAATACAATCGAAATGAAATGATGCTCAAAGGTAATGACATTCAAGTTGTTTCAATTCAGCACTTGACTCTCAACAACCTCAGACATTTTACTCATTTGCAGCAAACTCACCTCCCACCTCCTTGTGCTAGGAAAGCTTTGGCCTCTGTGGATAATAATAATAAAAAAAAAAAGAAATCAATGATGTGTAATTTCTCTCATCCCCCTGCTACAGCAGGAAAAGTTTACCGAAGATAGCAAGGAAATATTAGAGCAGTGGCACAAGTGTTATCAGAGGCCTGGTCTCCAAAGTAATAGGCCTATCACGTCTGAGCTTGAAAGGAGAGATTTATGGTCGCTGAAATATTTTTGCATTATCTGTTGTTTGCAACCTTCATCTATCTCAGTGGTTTTATCCCCTGGAGGATTCTGGCTCTGTGCCTCTTCGTGGCAACTCGGCTCCCTCTCTGCCAGTGGAAAGTGTTATTCCTCTTTCTCCTTGGATGATGATCCTAATGCACCATAAAACTGCAATTTAGCCATGGTTGGCTTCCTAATTTTATACGTCTTCTGCAAGAACTAAAGTTAATGCTCTGTAGCATATTCTGTCTTCCTTACCTGATTCTAAAGGTGATGTCTTGCTCATGAGCTTGCACGGTTCATTGGTTTAACTTCACGAACACAAAGGTCATCGGTAAAATTGGCATTTCAATTGCCGTTTAATGATGCTGTCAAAATTTTGCTGAAGTTAAAAGTGATGTATTTAAAAGTCGACGCTTTTCGTTGCAGCATTTGATTTCCTATATAGATATACTACTGTGGACATTTTGATGCCAACTCTTATCCAATCCAAACTCAGATTTAACACAACCACGCTGGATCGTCTAAATTGCAGCCATGGCAGCAATAAAGGGATGTTAAAACTGAGCATACACAGACACATTTACTAAGGCACATCCAACTTTTATATTGTAAAGGAGCTCTTTCTATTTGACTTTAATGCAATTAAAGAGCAACACATATTTTCAAATATTTTCTACTGCTGGTCAATAATCACTTAAACTTAACAACTGCTGCTAAAGTCCCTACCACATAACTCAACATTTGCAATATACAGGTTTATCTCAAAAACCGTGAACATTGTGAAAGTTTTGCCTGCAGATTAAACAGGCGGTGTTACGTAAACGCCACATTTTTGTGTTTTGCATTATGTTATAATGTTATTTCTTCATCAGAAACCTGCATGGACTGTTGATTTGATCTTTTCGTGCATGTTTGAGAAACCCTTTAATCTCCCGTGGCACTAATTCACCTGTGCAAAATAACTGGTGGGACCGAGCGCTGCCTTCAAGGACGAAGCTCCTCCTCAGAGCTGCAGCTTCCAAGCTTCTGAGCTTTCAACTCACAGAGCACCAGCAGCTTTTTGCAAACACCTGGTAGAACTGCACATGTGCTGAGCTCATTATACAAGCTACTTCTCAGAGAATCGCTGGTAAAAACATTGTTAATGGATTAATAGAGGAGCGGTGTTGTGATGACGTCCGGAAGGCAGGGCGTCAAAAAGAGCAAGAGTTTCTGGAAGAAACAGAGACTCAATTTCAAAACGTTAAATCACAAAGTCAAATTTTTGTTTTGCATTTGGTAGCACTTTATTTGAAGGGGTGTTCATAAGACTGACATGGCACTGTCACAAATATGACATAACACCAGTTATGAGCATAAAGAAGTCTTTATTAATATTTATAACTGTAGTAATGAAGTGCAATTCTGTAAATAATGACACTTTTAATGCAAAGTTGCATTAAAAGTCAATTGAATGTGTCGACGTATACCAACTGAAGATAATGTAGTTCATATATTGTGGTATAAAATAGCACTTTGTGGCTATAAATCACATACTGATTTTTAAACAAAAGTGCATATCAATAACGGGTAGAAAAGCTAATAATAATAACTCCAATGAGCAGCTAAATAACTTTCGAATCAGGAACTACCTCTTCAGAACAGTCATTTCCTGGCTGCAGTAGAAGTATAGTTTCACCCACCTCAGTTTAAAGAACAACGCAGCACTGGATGTTTTCCTTTGGGACCTTTGTAGTTAATATGCAGCAAATAAGGAATCAGGAGACACTAACAAGGTTGAGTCTTGACGGCCCCGTTATCTTCCATCTGCCTGTCATGTTTGTTAAAGCAATGCCTGTATGAGCCATTTATTTGAGCTGTGGGTCAACAGCTATATGTTCTTCACCAAGCCACCGTTTGCTTTAGGGCCTGAAGGGTTCAACAACTCACTGAGATGAGACTACCACTTTGCTGGTACTCCATTATACTCCATTATCCTCCATTTGATAGAGTATTTCAGTCACATGGAATGTGGAGGTGTGATTTTTTTCCAAGCTGTTTTTGTTCGCTTTATTTCAAGCTTCCTTTTCCACCCCCTGTCCTTAACTTATTTCATTTTTAAAAATCCAATAATTCTGAGACAATATGATAATGTTTGGTCAAATGTTTTCACTTCACCAGAGTTGAAAGTTTCATTTTCCACAAAAGAAGGCAGAAATAATTGGACAACCACATTATTAGAGAACACACAATGAGAGAAATTACTGATCCAGCTTCATCACTGTTTTTATTTGTGTGACACATTATAAATGAAGTTAGATTTTTGTAACATGTAGAAAGCCTTTGCTCTTTTTGTTCTCATTTTCCTATTTTGCTCTGCCACTTTGACTTGGAACTGTAACACAAAAGACATTTGTGTGCTTTTCTCTTTGTGTGTTTTAGTTTTGAAAAATATATTTTATCAGAAACAAAAAATAAAAAATAAGTTCCCAGTCTTTTAGTACAACTCTATTAGATCTTGTGTGTGTGAGTCTATAAACTGAATAAGCTTTTAACACAGGGTTATCACATTTCATTCAGAAAATAGACATTTGCTATGTAATTATGCCCTTACAAGTAAAAAAAAAATCACTTTAATCACAGCTAAATCAAAGCTTTTGTTCTTGTCAAGGTTTTTATTGTCACCTCTGTCACCTCTGCTGATAATTACAGTTCTAGAAATACAGATTTTTTATAAAAGTTTTTTTTCTTCATCTTTTTCTTTCAAATAATATTTCCGGAAGATCTCAGAAATATTCCAGAGTTTCAGCCAAATGTCTATACTCCCTGCATAGATTAGAAATCATATTTATTCCTGAAGACCATATTCTAAAAGTCACACCAGATGTCACCACAAATACTTTTCTGGAGATAAAGAATGGCAAAAAAAATTTAACCTTGAACATAATAACATAATAGTGGACCTTTCATACCCCAGCCTGGTATTTAGAGCACAAATACAGCTGTCATGCCAGATTATATTAGCATGGTCTTCATATAATTGCAGCTAATTGTTTCTCTTCAGCTCTTGTACTTTAACACAGCTTTCGTTTCTGATTCAACAACAAAACGTATGGGGAGAATAAGAAATTTTCATTGTGGACTCGACATATAATATATGCAAAACCAAAAGATGCCTCTTTTTTTTTTTTGCAATGTTATGACATAATTGGAAGTTTTTAAAGCTGGCGAAGCAAACTCTCTAGATTTGGAACAATTTGCTTGGCACAAGCATGTGAGCGAATGCTGGTGTGCAGAGCACTGAGCATAGAGGCTTAACTCAACTGTGTCTGTGTGCATCTCCACCTTCAGTCTGTCTCACACGAATTCGTGGACCCCCTCAGGCGATAAAGCCCAGCTCGTGCTCTAAAACAGAAATGAATCATGACTTCACAGCATCTCCCACAGCGCAACAATCTGAGAGCCCACAGCACATAAATAATTGGTTTACCTCAGAGGGCTGAGCATCATCTTAAATCAGCAGGCTGTGGGTGATAACTCATAGATACTTGATGTCATAATGATGATTTAATAATGTGATATGGTCCAGAGCAAACGGTCATCAATGTGAGGGAATTTTCAATTAATTTTTGGTAAAATCTCTCCATTAATACAGAAACGTGCCTATGTACTTACACCACTTAATATCTTTCACATTTTATTATCTTAAAGTAAAAAAATTAATAAATAAGGGATTTTCTCTCAATCACCACAAGTGGAAGGAAAAGGATGCAAGGTTTGCAAAATTTTCACAGATAAAAATCTGAAAAGTCCAGCATGCATTTCATTTTTGCTGCAATTACAGGAAAAACACTTTTGGTGCCCATCTTCACAGTCTATCCACATCTACAAACTAGGTTTATTCTGTCAACAGCAGAAACAATTGGCCAAATATGAAACGCCTCAACCAAAAAAGAAAAAATGCTAACTTTTGTCACCCAATAATCAAATATCTGTATTTTCTCCTAACCATATCTTGTGCCACCTGATATAAAGTGTCTTCTAACACGATTATTCTACATTTAGATTCTTCCATTTTCTTACCAGCTATGAATAGCTTTACTTTTCTTGCTAGAAAAAAAGTTTCCCTTCAACATGATGCTGCCACTGTTATGTTTCATGACGGGAATTGTGTTCTTCAGGACGATGTACAGACAGTGTTAGTTTTCCACCACACAAATCATTTTGTGTATAAGCATACTTATGGTCTCCACTGACCAGAGCACCTTGTTTGATGTGCCTGGCAAAAACTGCAGATTGGACCTTCATCTGATCTTTTTTTTGAACAATGGTTTTGTAAAAGCCAAATGTGTGGCACTCACAACTAATAGTTGTTGTGCTAACAGTAACTATTAATTGTGGAAAAAACCACACAAGCTGTGGATCATTTCAGCTCCTCCATTGTTAGCATTGGCCACTTTAGTGCTTCTCAGATTAATTCTCACTTGGATTACTCTGTTTTGGTTGGTTTGTAAGTGTGCCTCACTCTTTCCATGTTCTCTAAAAGATTTATACTTTAACGCTGACATTAAATGGACTAAAGGCACTCGCGTTTTATTTAGGGCACTCAGGATAATGGCTCCATACACACAATATGTTTTAAATTCTCATTTGTGAGAAACATTTTAATGTGAAAAGGTTGAAGCTTTTTTTTTTTTTTTTTTTTTTGTAAGACACCAAACTTCTGACTTGAAGAATTTTCAAATAGAGCTGTCAGCTAATGTGACAGACAGAAACATTTGTTTTTTTGTCAGCTGATAGACAACTGTCACTACCCATGGACCATTTTCAATCATCCCTGGGTTGTGACTCTCAGCAGGACTCTCCACTTGATTACATTTATCATCAGCCTTGAATCATAACAGGCCTGTCACATTCCCTGGCAGTGATAACCTACTTTCAATGCTCCTACACATCGCACAATCAAATCTGTCCATCTGATGATTTGCTCCAGTGTTTCATCTGCGCCGGCCCAGGACCGCAGTCCGGCGTGAGCGCAGCGCGCTGTCCGCTAAATTGAGAGGTCAAATCATTTTGGTCTGAGGTTTAATGTTGCGCAGCAGCTATGTGAGGCAGGCGTAGAATGCTGAAAGACATCCTGTAGCGCTCTGCTGCCCTCTTCCTGTGGAGAAAGATACCAATTTCTTAAAAGCACTGCTCTGACAAATAAAGAAAAAAATAATTGTCCCGTTTCTGGCAATGTTTTCGATGAAAAGTTTCGGTCTTGTTCTAGATTAAGAAGCTGGCAAACATGCAGGAATATATATATATATAAGGATACATTTTAAATCCTTGCTGAGTAAAAGTGCAGATTGCAGATTAAAAAAAGTGCACCAAGGGAAGCAACGTTGAGCTCGTTGCAAGCTGAACTGAAGACAAAGCGCTCGGCTTTCTGCTCTTAAATAAATAACCTTCGCATCACTAATGAGAACAAAAGACTTGCACTCCGACAACAAAAGAAAGTTCTTTCATCCTCTTTAGGTCAGTTTACCCCCTCGCTGCTGCATCACTATCATCAATTGTAATCTTTTGTGAAAGCAGCTGTTTGCTCTCGGCTCCCTGCAGCTCTGCGTATTATCTGGTTTTCTCAGTGGGTTCGGTGGGCAGAGAGGCCTTTTTAATAGTGCAGTCACTTCTCATGAAAAAGCACCGGAGAATATATCTGCTGCTGCTGCTTCTGGCCTTATCTTTGCAGCCGAGAGGTTTGCTTTTAGATGAAGCGCGGGGCACTGCTGGAGCACTTGGCCTCTCTTCATGCTCTCTCTTTGACTTTCAAACACAAATGCGCTCGCCGCCGCCTCCGTTCCCAAGGTGTCCCCATGGTAAGGGCTTCAGCACTTTATCAAGTTCCCCCGCTCCCCTGTGTGCCGAATTATGCTGTGCGCTATGATGTGAGTTTCCCTTTTTATGTTAATACTTTCTATCAGCCGAGCATGCGTCAGCACAAACGTCTCGCTCTCCTGCTCAAATTCCGATTACCAATTACACAGGCTTAAGCAGGATTAAGTTGAGGCGCCTGAAATGAACTTCACCTCGTTCAGGATGTGAAAGGCTTCGAGCAAGAATGTATCATGTGCATCTTTTCATAAAAATACTTTTATTTGAGTATGATAATTAAGGGAATGGTTTTCAGTGGGTTGTACACTTTTTCTGAAGCATATTTCCAGAGGCATGTTGAGTTTTTAATTTGCTGCAAACTGGAGTCAAAGTAGACTTATGCCTGACGGTCATTTGTAAAGAGGTTTTAATTTTCACATTTTGTCAAATTAAAACCATATGTAAAAAAAATATAAATGAAATTCTGAAGTTTGGTTTGCTTATATGAATTGGAATACAAGTAAATAAGACCAAATGCAATAACCTCCTTCAGAAGTCACCTAAATAGTGAACATGTCAGTATAAATCCAGTTGTTCTATGAAGGCATCAGAGGTTTGTTAGAAAATGTTGGTGAACATAAAGCATCACAAAGAACAAAGATCACAGCCAACAGGTCAAAAGGAAAGTTCTGAAGAAGTTTAACCAGGGTTGGTTTACAAAACAATATTCAAAGTGTGGGACATTGCACTCCACTGCATTCACTTCCTTTGATATTTTACACTTTTATTACTTTTAAAAATCTGTTATAATCCACAAGATTTTCTGACAAAATAATTCACTAGAAAATTCCTTTAATGTTAAAATGAATACTGAGTTCTACAATATAAGGGCAACTTAATACAAATATTTAATATAAAATTTAAAAAAGTGATTACATAAATATTTATCCCCTTCAAGTCAGTAAATAATAGCATGGAGTTTGTGTGGATAGATCTCAGTCATGCTATGCATCTTAATGCTGCAGTTTTCCTCCATTCTTCCTTGCAAAGGAAGTCCAGGCGCAAATCCTCAATTGAATTGTGGTCTGGTCTTTAACTAGGCCACTCCGGGACATCCACCTTCATTTCTGTATAGCTTTAGCTGGATTCTCAGAATGAGCTGCCACCACCATGCTTCACGCTGGAGATAGTGCGTTTGTGGTGAAGTTTTGTGTGTCTGTCAAACATGGTGTCTCATCTCATGTCCAACAAAACTCCATTTTGATCTAGTTACTACCCGACTGTTAAATAACAATTGTGAATATTTTGTAGAAATCAGTTTTCACTTTTTTACATTTTTGTTAAAAAAAAAAGAAAAATGCCAAAAGTTTATTTTATTTGCAAAATCAATTAAAAGGGTAAAACATTCAATGTGGCGATTGTTTTTTAGCTCTGAACTCTGAAAGAACTACAGTGATCCATAATTCAAGGAAGTGAATTATTTCTGGCAAAACAAAACCAAAATGAAACTTGTTCAGTCATCATGCAAAACTCTACATGTGGAAGGCCTGTCTACAAACTAAAATCCCTAGAAAACACATAGAAGTTTATGATTGTTATGGCACAAGGTGTGAAAATGCTAAAGAAGTATGAATACTGTCCAGGGCTGCCAAAGTGTGTTGTGGGAATTTTTCAGCAAATAACTGGAATAGAAAGGATGTTTCATTCTCAAGGACATCTGACTGCACATAACTCAAACTTTAAAACAGCAGTTTTGTCATTTTTATACGGTGGAAAGAAAAATAAATCTGAGAAGAGTGCTGCAGTCCCTCACTAAAGTCAAGTTTGCTGCATTGTATCAATCTCTTAATGAAAAAAGTTCAAAATGACTAACCCTGCCTGGGCCTTCCCGTACCAGCAGGAGCTACACTAGCGGTTCTCAAAGTGGGCGGTACCGCCCCCAAGGGGGGCGTTCAGAGGACGGCAGGGGGCGCTGGCAGAATTTTTTACAACAGGGGGCGCTGGGATGCCTTTGGGGGGCGTTTGGTCGAAGGTAAACTTTACACCTTAAATGCACAACAATACCAGTTTAGACTTTGAGCAACTTGGTAAAACTGTATTGTGTAACATTAAATCATGCTTGGCTGCAACTGTATCGATGGCAGCTCTTCTTCTGTTCAGTGTTTGTTAGCTTCTGTTAGCTTCTTGGCGCAGCTCCGTTCTCCTGCTATTTTAGCTTCACCGCATCAGTTCAGCATTACACCGGCTGATGATGTTGCTGTGATTCACTTTGTCTGGTATTTTTGTACATATGTTTTGGCAGTTCTGTGATCATGTTAAGCAGCAACTTATATTAGTTAAGCAGCAACTTATAAAAGTGTTTTATTGTCCGTCTGGATGCTGCCCGCTTCCATGGAAGGACAACAGAAAATCGCTCTTATAAACATGTAATTACTAAAATCACAATACCCTCACTTTGTAGCCCTCTGAAAAATTAACCCATTTAAATAAAGAAATCCCTCCATGGGTGATACCACAATAGAGAGCGTTCATTTTATAGCGTTAACACCGGTGCTGCAAGTGGTCCGACATGAAACGGATTTGATGGAACAAAGGTACCACAGCACTTTTAAATTTCAATAATCAGAATACCGAAATTGTTTCCGTTGTTTTAAAAGGTTTATGTCAGTCTGCCTTTTCCCCATCGATATGTTTCCCGACCGCCCTGCACCTTAGGGGGTTAAAAAAAAAAAAAAAAGTTTTGCGCAATGTTTTGCTCACATTGCGCAAAACTCTGAAACAGAAGAAGCGGGACATAAAACAGAGCGACGAACTAGATGTGAATTATGGCATAAAAACAGAGAATCCCACGCTGAACAGTGAAAAATCAACACATGATGTGAAACACATGACGATTAGGCGGCGCAGCAGGTGATGAGTGAAGATTACTGGTGGTCAATAAATGATAAAATAATTCTAGCAACAGGAAAGAAACTAAAGTGGACATAGCAATAAACCAAGAGAGGATAATACTAATCAAAGGAAACTAAATGGAAATGAATGAAGAACAAAATGCAAGAATAAACTAAGAAACTAAAGTAAATTCAGAGGAATAAACTGGTATGGCAAGACCTTTCAAGCAATAATTAATACAGAGGCCTGTATGGCAAGAATAAACACATACTATTTCCAGATAAAAGGTAAAATAATATTGTTGAAATGCCATGGGTTTGTTGAGACCACATCTAGTACTGAGGATAAATATATATTACAGACCATAACAGTTTATATTATTTTTCATATCAGTGTTAATGTCATGAGGCTGATGACTCCATGACACTTTCAATTTGACTCATTAGGATTTGATTAAGAACCAGATTTGTTCTCTGTAATTTCTGTCCAGTAAAACTATTAGTCTATAAATCAATAGGCATGTCTATATAAAGATATAATTCATGTTTCTGTCTCATATTTGTATGGCATTAAAAGGACCTGAAACTTTTGTTTTTCCACTGAAAGCTCTGGTTTGAACAATAAATGCCATGTGGGTGAAATGTTATACATGATACTCTGATGTCCCATTCTCCTGAAGGCAGCACAGAGCTGCACTACCAGAAACTGACAAACACTGAAGAGAAGAAGAGCTATGATTAATGTAGTTACAGTTCTATCAATGTTTAAATGTTGCAGAGCTTTGTCGGTTTGCAAATAGATCAAAGTTTAAACTGGCATGTTGTTCATCTTTTATCTGGTCATTTTGTGCAATATTTAACAACTAGTAAATGGCAAAGAATAAGAATATTTTTTTCACTCTGATTGGCTGCTGTTAGGCCTACCAATTTTAACTTGAATGTTCATTGCGTTTTTTGTAGACGCCTGTGAAAATAATTTCTATTCACATGGTTTTTTGGTTCTCTGGGAAATTATTTTTGATGATAAATACAGAAACAGGCATACAAATCAAAACATCTACAATAGTGATAGTAATATTAATAATAAAATAGTCAGTGCAAAGTAGCCTACAAATTATTTGGTGGGGGTGGTGAGGGACCTGGATAAAGGCTAGGGGGTCGCTGGCCCGGAAAAGGTTGAGAAACACTGAGCTCCATTAAGCTTCAATGCACAACATTGAACTTTGCTGCTGTTTGCTCGTATCAAATTCATGTGTCATGTTTATCTACATTTTTACCCAACTCTCATGCTTTTGATTTGGCAGATAACTCTCCCCCTGAAATTGTTCTTCCTCTTTCTGTTTGTCTCTCTTTTTCAGGCTGTCTAATACTCAAGGCATCAATATCCAGATGCTTGGCGGTAACACTATCCTCATGATTGCCAATGTCACTGAAGAAGATTACGGGAACTACACCTGTGTGGCCTCAAACCGTCTGGGTGCTCAGAGTGCCAGCGTTTTCCTCTATAGTGAGTAACGAGTCCGTGGCCTTATATCGTATAAAGCAGGTTTTTTTATTCAAATGAGATTGGTTCTTTAGAGGTACACTGACTCTATAACTTTAAAATCTGTGAAACATATTGACTTTAAAGTACTAATTCAATTCATCTTAATTCCCTCTGAATCGTTAAATATCAGCACAGAGTTTTCTCACTGCAAGCTTTACCGGTGGACATCTGGAAGCCAGGAAGAGACATAAAGCCTCTCTGCATATTAGTTTTTTTTTTCTCATTTGACATACAGCACAGATATATCTCTGCATTGAATACAGCCTTGTGTGGAAATATAGACACGCAGCAAAAGAGCAAAGGTGACATTTGAAAGTTAAGAAAGATTTAAAGTCTTCAATTTCAACAGTTCACAAACTCAAGTTTCCATGAGTCTTCATCACCAGAGGTAAGGACATCATTATAAGTTCTCAAAAACAATCTGGTCCTTATCAGGTGTAGCAACAGGAAGGAACTGCTGATAGGATCAATGGAGAGGTTAGGAACTGAGGTCCAGACTTTTTCAAAGGGATTTTTTCCCCTTTATCCCTGTATTCAGTTGCAACTAAAATAGTGCAACCGTGTCTGTTGGAAAAGTCAGGTTTGTAAGTTAAAGATGAACAGGTACTCTTGCTACAAAAAAGAGCCAAATCATCATGTCATGCTGGTTTGAGGTATGTCTGCTCATTTGTTTAGTTTGACCAGTACCTGTCCCTGTGCATTTAACCAAGTAAAAGAAAACTCAAGCAAAACTGGTCTGAAACTGTATGTGCTGCTGTGACACATAGTTTAGTTTTACCCTCTCTCATTGTTAACGGCATATAAAAGGCTGATTACATGAGCTCCTTCTAGAAATATTTGATTTCCCATTTCCCATGATTTTGTTAGCAAAAAAAAAAAAAAAATCCTTTCCAATCAGTTTTTGGAGATCACAACAGCCTGGAAGAAAAATAAATGATTAATGATTAAACGTTGCCTTCACCAGCTAACAATACTGGCAGGATTGTATCATAAATTGTTGCCTTTTACGCACAATATTACAATACTGTCATCTTTTGTATGATTGAAGCAGGGCTACTACGCAGAGAGCCAACTGAAAAAGGTCTGTGGAAGGTTTAATAGAAAAAGAAATCTTGTAAGGTCTTGAAACAAGGTTAACAGGAGGTGGAGCATGGAGTGATGTGCAGGGGAACAAAAAAGTACAGCACAGGAACAAGAAAAAGCCAGGAGCTTAAATAAAGGGGCAAAGGTGGAAAATGACAAAGGAACGAGATGAACTTATCAGGTGATATGGAGCAGCTGTGGCAGAGAGAGAGAGCAGGGAAACTGGGCGAGAGAATAATTAACAAAATGGGAGCTGAACTAAGACTCAGAAGATATCTTCAAACCAAACGGGAAAAGGAGAAAAATAAATTCAAATGTACAAGGAACAAAATAATAAACTAGGAAACTCACAAAGGATATGGCAACTTAAATGAAATCAAGTGGCAGGCCAAAAGCTCCATATTGTTCTGATGTGACTGGAGCACATTTTTCCATATGCTCGCCGTGATCCCTACATGACTTATGGCAAACCGCTAATGAGGTTTGTGTCAACAATGGCTTAATTCTTGGCACTGTTCCATAAATGGCAGATTTGTGGAGTGCAGGAGGCGTTGACAGGAGTGTTGGTGTCAAGTGGGAACAAAATAATGTTCCCACTTGAGCTGTGAATCTCTTCAGAAAGTTACCAATTTATCTCTCAGTTGCTCTTCTGCACAATGCTCTTATTGGCCAGCCTGTTTAGAGGAACATATGTGGCATTGTATGTTTTTAAGTTTTGGCATAGTCTTTCCGTCTTTGATGGACAGAAAAGCATTAGATTTTACTAGTTAAGTAACTCCTAAGGGCGTTGGCCTTGGTCTCAGGCCAAAGCGAGCTTAATGCCGATCTATGCCACCCATCTCAGATCGTGTTTTTTGTAATTTTGAAAATGTAGCATTTGTTGTAAGATAATAACAAGGGGAAAGGTTCACTTCTGAAAAACACTGCAGATGGCACACTGACATTCAATCACAAATACCAGCATAAAAAAGCATTACCTAAACCCTTTATGAAAGAATGTTGCTCTTTCCGAAGCTGTAAAACGATAAAACATGAGATGCAGAGGCAGAGTTAAATCAGGTCCGCCAGCCTCCAGAGCAGAGCATCTGCAGCAGTGCTGCCTAATGATGTTTGACCGCAGCTTAAGCTTGCTTCAGGGTCTGAGTTAAGTAATGTAGTTTGTTTCATGTGATTTTGTTTTTGTAAAGTCATTGAAAGCTCGACATGCTGAAACGTAAAATGCTAGAGGAAACTAGAAAAAGGTCTGTTCAAATCAAGAGAAACAAAACTGGAATAAATGCAGTTTGTTGTGCAGAACTTAACTGCAGAACTGGTATGTCTTTATTATCGACATGACCAATTCAAACTATATCTGTTAGTGCACCATTTTTCTTTCTTGGCATAGTCCTTACAACAGCTGATCAATAGTTTACATAATTAGCATTTGCACATTGATGATTGTATGATCTTTACATCTGTGTACATTTTTATCAGGTCTTTTTTCTTTTAGTTGTAGAGCGTAAGATTTGTCGAACTAGTGTACATCTCCTTTGTGCTATAAAGTCTTACTGCCAATTAAATTTGGAATCTAAAAATGTCTTTACTTGTGTTTTTGTCTGACATCTAAGTAGCCTGTAGCTCTCTAAACTCAGTTTATTTGTTTTGTTTATCCTTTTTTTCTTTGGTGCTTGAGCTGTTTAAGTTAATCAAGCTTAACTTTAAATTTGTTATTAAATTAGAGTACTCACTTAGGGTGGAGGACCTTTGAGTGACAAATACTGCATGGATGAAGTCTCATTTCTTTTATTAGTAAAATAAAAAAATGTGATAACAGGGCTTCTCCCATCAATAGTTTTTTTTTTAGAAATGTGATTCAGACCATTGAACATAAAATTTTTGAAGCCCAGGTCAAAAAACGCAATTTGTTCAACGGATCCATCAATGACACTCTGAAGTCACTAGATGTCAGCAAACTCCTCTTAATGTCTGTCATTCCTTTTGTAGTTAAATCTTTCTCTCCATCAAATCATCAGAAATATAACTAAAGTGAAATAGATGGTGTCAAATGTTGGCTCGCATGAAACAGGCTGATTGTTCACTTTCTATTTGTGTGTTTCTTCTAGATGATGATGCTTTGTTTTTATGTCCTAAGGACATCTTATTTTCACTACAATGTAACCACGGTGTTCTTTCCTACACCCTGGTGACAACAACAGTGGGAGATTGCTTCTATCTAACTCAGTGGTTCTTAACCTGGGTTCGATCGAACCCCAGGGGTTCGGTGAGTCAGTCTCAGGGGTTCGGCGGAGCCTCTGCCACGGAGGTAAAGACACACTTGTGTAAAGTTGTGATGACGCCCCGCTTTGCCATCACTTAATGCAGAGGATCACGTTAAATTGCTTTAGCCAATCAGTGCTGTGGAGGAGCACTGATTGAAGGAGTTCCACTATCAGCATGGATTTGAACTTTTGTCTTTATTTACTTCAGCAAAGCTCACAGTTTTTACCAAATTCTGTAGCTTTTGGTGTACTTCTAAATCTGCTCCTTAGTCGCATCTTTTCGAGGTTGGTACTGCCTCTAGTGGCATGAGGGTGGTAACACAACTAATATAATTACATTCCTAAATCAGAATACTGCAAAGTCTTTATTATTTATTATTAAGGGAGGGGTGGGAAGTCATATTTTATTTATCACTACAGAAGGGTTCAGTGAATGCGCATATGAAACTGGTGGGTTCGGTACCTCAAAAAAGGTTAAGAACCACTGATCTAACTAAAGCCGCCTCAGATTTGTGTAGTGTCGCATCCCTTTTGCTCCATTAAACCCTTGCTGACTCCCTTCTTTGCCTCTCTTGCAGGACCTGGGACGGGTCGAGACATCAACGGCTCTGCCTGTGCATCTCTATCACTGTGGCTCCTGTTGGCCTCCTTCGCCTGCCTTTTCTTCAAGTGTTAATACCGTCCGTCATCCAGCTCTCTTGCTGACCCCACCCCTGACCGCCCAGCCCTCCACCCGCCCCCCTGCTTTCCCGTCCTCCCGCTCTTCAACTCAATGACATCCTTTTCGCTACCTTATTACCAACGCTGCCGCCTCCCTCCCGCAGACTGTTTGCATCACAGTACAAAAACCTTATGTGCTCTTGAGCACGGCTTACAGATATTATGAGAAGCGATGAATTATGATCGAGTAAGATGTTTTACCAACAAATAAAAACAGCGGAATGAAGGACAAAACAAGCAAACAGTGCTCTTACAAAGATTTGTGATGTTGTTTTTAATTTGTATGCACTATTTTGTGTCTGTAACATCTTGTTTTTGGGTCTGGATTTGGATCTTTTCCCCTCCGACACCCTTTATTTTTCAGGGGGATAAAAGCAGAAGCATCCCAAAAACTGGGATACCAACAATCAGCTCTTTTGAGTACATCTAAGATCTATTATGTTATTGTGTGTTTAACCCATACATTTAATAGCAACATGCAAAATATCTGCCAAATATACACCAATATTTGAAGCTAAAGTGTGAAACTCAAAGGGAAAAAACTAATGTATCTGATTTTTATTTTGCTTTTATTTTTTTGACGAAATGAGATTTTGGTGTTGAATGTGTCCAACTATGACATGAGGCGACTCAGCTGGAACACAGATGCAGAGCCTTAGCAGGACAGCTCTTCACTCAGTAACATTTGGGCTATGGCAGTCAATCTTAGAGAGGAGGATGCAGTGAGCGAATCCTTCCGAACAAAACCATCCTTTACGTCCTCATCCAGTGGCTTTGCTACTACCCGCCTTTATTAAAAAAAAAAGGAAGAACTGACAAAAAAAAAAAAAAGATACCCATGTAGGTTATAATTATGCGTACTGTACATAGTTCAATTTTGTATCTCTCTAAGACAAGTTCTGCCACTGTAACACCAGGATTTCAGAGAACGTTGTTGCAGCGCGTACTTTTAGCTGAGATATTTTAGGATCGTTCTGCTAGACAGTGGGGATTTGGATAAAAAATATATATACACGTATGACACCAATGAATGACTTTTAAGTTCTTTCCTCTTTCTCAAAGAGTGTTTGTTTTACTATGACATGGTACAGAAATATTCATGACAATATATGATGCTCATGCTATTTTTTTCCATCTTTGTCTCATTCATTTTTGCAGCACACTTCAGCCAAAATACCTTATGTACAATACCAACCACGTTTATTGGCACCTCCGGTAAAGATGAATAAACTGCCTTAAAATAAATTTATTGTAGCAACCTGATCTCACAAATAATAACACCGAGTATGTTTATTCAGAGTGGACAAAAGTACCATGTTAAGAAAATTGTTTCTTTTCACTACAAGACTGGTGGCCCCCATGTTGGTACAACTTTGTAGAACCCCATTTTCCCAGTACGATGAGTAAAACTTAACCTCTTAAAAAAAGATTACAAGGATGAACTGGGCTGGCTATGGAAGACGTTTTCGAGGTTTATGCTGGTAGGACAGACACTTTTTTTCCGGAAACCAGTTGACATGACATAAATAACTACAACTGTAGAGATTCTGTGTACAGTTCTCCAGCAGTTACTTTTGAAGAATTTTATTTTTTTTATATAGCACGATACTAAAAACCAAAAAACATGTTAAGGTGATTAATTTGCTTATGTTTAAAACAGCTCAGCAACAACTACATCTGCTGCTGTGGAAAAAACACGACTAAATTCAACGTATTAAGTATTTCCATCTTGTAATTGTGCCCTTTCTTTAGTCAGCTGACTGGCAGTGTGCAGCAAAAGGGCAAGGAGGAGCAGCACTGTGCTACTTTACTCTCTGTCTCGTGAAACTCCAGACTCTTTGGGTTAAACGTAGAACCATTTAATGGTTTTGAGCCACTTTTTTTTTTTAAGCTTTGTACACCAATAACCAGGAATGATTGCACAATTGATTATGATTAAGAAATTTCTATAATTTCCAATTATGAATGCGAAAGTAAGCCTTTAAAAAAAAAAAACTTCAGTTACATTTATTTTTCAGGAATTTCTAAGAGTGTTGATGATTTTTATTATCAGTGATTGTTTCTTAAAACAGTATTTTTCTCCACTGAATGTATTCAAATGCTAAATATTTTAGTGGGACAAAATGATCCTGGAATAAAGGATGAATTTATTTGAAGGCAACAACTTTAGCGCTGGTGCACTGTATAAAAAGAGAAATCTGATGTTTCTTTATAGGATAGCATCTTATTGAGGCTTGTAGGTCTTTTAAACTGACAGGCGTACAGTTTTGATAGAAGCCTGTTGGATGGGAATACAATAAGGCAAAGTTATGCATTAAAAGCAGATAGTTCTGTGCCGTTGTCGTCGTCGTACTTATTCTTGAGTTGACATTTTTGTTTTTAAGAATGCAGTATTATGGTTAGCTTGCAATGCTCATTCAAATGCCTGAACTTCAGCACGAGAACTGAATATTAACAAGACACTGGACATGACTCCTCTCAATCGCCAGCAAAAAGTGATTAAATTTAACTGCAGCCAATCACCAAGGCCTTTGCCAAAAGCTGTCGCAGAATTTATTTCTGCAGGAACTACATGTCTGTGGGTTGTTCTCTACTCACTCACAGAGGTGCAGTTCAGGGGCGCAGCTGTGTGGCTCAGTGAACCTGCTGCACTATTAGCTGCCTTTTTTTTTTTTTGTTACCATTTTCTTTGACCTACTGTAAAGCTGCAATCCTTTGCTTAGCTCAACACTACCAATTGTCGGTCATCTGGAAACAAACATTTAATTATCGTCATTTTCACCGTGTATTTAAAGACTCGTTTCAGTGTTTCCATGGTGATTGCCTCTGAGGTTGCAGCTGTCTGTGGTAGTGATGTTGAACTTAAAATCTCGTATGCTTTTTACTTGAAGTGCTGTTTTGGTCACACCAAATCCAATATCACATTTCTGACTCTTGGAGGTGTTAAGGACTCTGCTTATTTTATGCTTTCACCTTCTTGCACAATTTTTTTCATTTGTTTTTGTTTTTTATGCATACAGTATATACCTGGTGTGTTTTATTTCTTTGCAGCATACATTAGGCACAGCAATATAATTTAGTTTTTGTGGAATAGATCTTAGCAGGTCAGTTTACCTGAGAGAAATGTTGATTCCTCCTCCTCCGTTTCTTCTGTCTTTTTATTTAAAATAAGGGCAGAACAGAGAATGGCTGACCTGAAGCAGATGACCAGATGTAGACTTTTTTTTTCTTTTTGCTTCCTGGCTTTTTTCATCAGTTAAGTTGAGGAGACTAAGACAGACAACCAATCTTGTTTAAGAAAACAACTTCTAACTGCCTCAAACCTTCATTTTAGCATTTGTATGCATGGCCTCTGCTTAAAAGCAAAACCTTTAAGGGAACTCTGATTAATGGATTTTAAGTTGATTTATAGACTATCTTTGTACCATTCAGGTTGTTCAAGTGCATGAGGCTAAGCTCAGCGGTGTGGGTGCCCAAGCACATTCATGCAGGTTAAAACCAGCTAAATAGCACCGACTTACAGTGCCTTGCAAATGTATTCATACCCTTTGAACTTTTACACACTTTTTGTCACATTGTAGCCATAAACTCTGATGTGTTTTATTAGAATTTTAAGTGGTGAATAATTTCGGTATAAAATGAAAATGACACATGGTTTTCAAAACTTTTTGATACATGTAGCATATCATTTGTATTCAGCCTACCCACCTCTGCAGTCCCCCATACATAGGAATGTCTACTTATTCTAAACTGGAACGTCATTTATAAAAACACAGATTTGTCCAGACGGGACCGTTTACATAAATGTTTTTATCTATTCGTAAATACAGAGCAGTCCTACACATTGTTTTTACTCCACCACCAGTGTAAGTGGTGCTAAATGTTGAGTATGGAATATAAATATAAGGCCTCCATAGAAGATTAGTGGTAAACACAACATGGAAAAAAATCGCAAACAACAAAACACACAAGTGGAGACATTTGTAGAACTTTTTGCAGTTGCTGCAAACTTTTAATGAAGTTCTGCACTGCCACCAACTTGTAATCTGCCATTGTTGTTATGCATAATCCATACAGCATGTGAAGTTGAGCTAATACGTCAGCATTGTCACAAAAGATGCATTTTTGTCGTCCAGATTAATATGTTGGGGCTAAAATTTCACTCTTTAACCTGTTTTTTTGATAAACAAAAAACATTTTCTGTCTACCTTTGTTTTGAAAAGTGCTCAAAAACGTTACACAAAAAACATCTCTGTAGCTGCAACTACAGCTGTAAGCCTTTAGGGATACATCTCTGCTAGTTTGTAGTAATTATTTCAACTAAAACCGTTTTCCCCATTCTTGCAAAATCACCAAAGCACAGTAAGCTTGGTTTGAGGACCCATTAACTTTATCCACCATCACCGTCCTAGTTAAAGAAAAACATCTCCACAGCATGATGCTACCTCTGCTGTGTTTCGCTCTGTGGGAGAAGAGTTTGCACCATTCGTTTTCATAGTGAAAAAGTAACATTTTTGGTGTCATGTGAGCAGAGCATGCTTCATCCATGTTTGGTGTGCCCACATGAGACTTGAGGCAACCTGCAAATTGTAGTTCTGACTTTCATGTAACAACACTTTACTTCCTGCCACTTTTCTATCAAGGCCATTTTGTGTTTTTAGCGTCCATAACTAATAGCTGTCCTGTTAAAATATTCTCCCTCCTTTGCTGTTCATCTTTGTAGCTCCTCTATTAACCTTGGGTCTCTTGACTACTTCCCTGATTAATGCTTTCTCTATCCGACTTGTCAGCGTAAACGGACAGTCATGTAATAATAGGTTTGCAGTTGTGAACTTACTCTTTCCATTTTGGATGGTGGATTGAACAGAGCTAAAGATGTGTCTGAAGATTGAGATGCTGTTTTGTTGAACAGCTGTATTTATACCAACAATAAATCACACGCAGTAGGCTGCAGTTTTTGATTAGAAAATGTTTCAATAAGCTACGTATCATTTTCTTTCAACTCTACAAATATCCACTCTTAAAGTTCGTGTTTGTAATGCAACACAATGTTAAACATTTTAAAGGGTGTGATTACTTTTGCAAGGCACTGAATGTATTCAGACCATACATGTAAAAGCCATGAAGTTCTGTCTCATCTGTAAAGCAGAGGAGGAGATCTGTCTTTCCACGTTTAACACATCCTAACAGCCAGTCTAAGGACACAACACTAACCCAACATCTGCTGAAAGCTACAGGCACTGCTACCTAGTTTACTACTGAGCATTGTCTCGGCCCTCTGCTTCACTGTAGTAAGCTGGCTCTTGTAAATGGCGTGTGCGTTCATGACGATTAACAATGACTGAAGTTGTAAATGTGAGGCATGAGATATATGAGGAGTACACCAGTTCGTTGATGGTTGCTGCGGTAACCCTCTTTTTCTTTAGTTTCAGGTCCTACCATCCTTTTCTTCCTCTTGTCTGTATATACAAAATTATGTTTCTACATTAGAATGTTGTAAAGTCACCAGTTCCTTAAAGATCTTATTCATACAACTCCTACCTTTTGAAAATGTAAACTGTTTGTACTTCCCCCATACTTCCCTTCAGTCATGGGAAAATTAACATTCAACCGTGGACTATGATACCGAAATGTTTCTTTCTTTTTTTTTTTCTTTAGTTTTGCTTTACTTTAATATTGCATAAGGTAATTCCAGTCCATTTCTAAAAAAAAAAAAAAAAAAGATACGTATTAAAGGTAAACTGTATGAGAAAATGTTAACAAAATAAAGTTGTTTGAAGTCAGTGTTCTGTATTTGAATGTGACTTGAAATGTTGGGGCAAGTATCCCTTTTTCTTCTTTGGGGGGAACTCAGAACACACAGCATCTCAATGGTACTGATGTGTTAATCATCATGTAACATGCAAATAAAAATAATGTATGTATTGTTACAATCTTTTCTGAAAGACATTTTTGTACCTACAAGGTGTGAGAAAATCAACTAAGGTTCTGGTTTATTGTAGCTGGTAACATGCAGGTAAATACACCAAAGAAAAAGACAAACTGTGTACAGCTATTGGAAAGGCTGCAGTACATAACTGCGTCTCTAGGTGTCACAACAGACCATATTTTAAAGTATTGGGAGCGTAAAAGCAAATACAGAGGGAATTAATTATGAAGAAGGCTGACCTGAAGCATCTGCCTCACAGCAAGAAGGTTTTGGGTTCAAATCATGTCGGTCGGTGACATGATTTGTCATCATCGTGTCTGTCAGCTCTCCTTGTTCATGCAGGCCCCCCGAGTTCCCACCTAGAAACCAACATTCAGTTGGGTAAATAGGAAACTCTACCTTGCCTGTAGGTATTGAGTTTCCTTGAATTGTTGTCTGTGTCATTTGTCTCTGTGTTGGTCCTGTGGTGGACTGGTGACCTATCCAGGGTGTACCCCACCTCTCACCCTTTGACCCCTGGATATACGCACCAGCCCCCTGTGACCACGGGTAGGAAAAAACAAGCACAGACAATGGATTGCATCTAAGTTTGTGCACAAACTATGTCTGTAGTTCTGCATTGCAGCATTGTCTTCTGCATACCATGTATAGAGCATGTGAAAAAAAAGTACATTTTCCTCACTTTTTCAGACTAAAATGAAATAAACGAATGAGTTAAACTTGTTGAATTTCATACAACGTAGACATCGACAAGGAATGTAAGCACCTACAGGAAGAAAACATTACCAGCCTGATTGTGACTCAGTAAATTGAGGGATTTTTTTTTTTCTCCAAAGAAAGGAACCTCTTCTCTGGAGAGCTCACTCAGTGAGCGAGCATCATTAGTATGAAGGTCACTCACCCTTTGTGGGAAAGAGAATGGCATTTTCTGATGGGCATGTGGGATGTTCAAGTATTAGCACATAGTTTGCTCATAAGTCTTGTCCACACACCTGAGATTGAACCCACAGACCTTCTTACCAAGACAATATACTGCTATCACACCACCGTGTTACGATGTTCTAACGTGACAGTGTGGGATTCCAATCCTTATGCAAAGATGCAGACGTATGTGGCTGAGAAATGAAATGCAGAAGATTTTCTTTTTGAAAGTTAATTAATAACAAGCATTGGAAGATATTGAGTCCTAGTTCAAACACTTGACAACTAAAATTTAAATAACACATTTTCATCAGTGATAGTCTAAACTCAGAATATCTTATTTGGTTCTGTGTTTCTTCAGAGATTTTGGTTCATATGCATTTGCTGTAGATTTGTCAGTTAAACATCCATGCATTGAATCTGCGCTCAGACCACATTCAATGCCTCTATATGTTGAATTAGCATCTGGTGACTGAGGGAGCCACTGGAATAAAACAGGTACAAGTTTAAGAAACAAATTTTATATTATTTCAGCCTTGTTGCGTTCTGCATGATTCTGCTGCACAACATAACAATACAGCAAACCTCATATTCTCTTAGGTTCAATTAGTACGAAAGGGCCGAAAAACCCCCTAAGGAAATATCCTTTATGCAAAGCGGAGTGGTTTCAAGCTTACACCAAATTCTGAGCACACCATCTGAATGTTTCAGCTGAAATCTAGACTCGTTGAAACCAATCTAATTTACACAAATTTTATAATTTGTGCAATTTCTTTGAAGTTATACATTTGATCTTTTGTGGACCATCTTCTGTAAGCTCTAGCAACACTTGTGCATGAGTGCCAGAAGATCTGCATGACATTGGATGAATACTGGCCATTGTCTATACCTGCTTATTGTCACAAGGTTGTTGGAATACTCACCCACACCATGCCTCATTCAAAGTTACTTAAATTTCCTTTCTTCCCCCTTCTGATGCACAATTTGAACATCTTCAAGTAATATTCGCCTCATCAGATACTTTAATATATCTTGCTGCTGCAATGATTGTCTAAATTCCCATTTATGTTAACAAGCAGTTGAATATTTGTGCATTATGAAGTTGTCATTGAGTCTACATCAGATTGTTGTCATGCTTCACCTAACTTACTTATCGGTGATGTGCATTGTCCAATCTGTTTGTCTTCATGACAGATATTTTATCCAAAAATAAAGTTTCTGTAGTTTAGCCTCAATATGCTGCTCCATCAGAGATTAACTGACTTAAGGAAGCAACAATAATGTTCTGACAGCTCTATAGTTTTTGATAATATATGAGAGAGCCACAATGATATGCTAAGCTATCAGGACCTCAACCCCGTACATGGGATGGATAGAAACATCTTTACTAAGCCCATTTGTAAAGTGTTATTGTAAATCTGCCTCAAGCTGCTTTTAGTCATGTGCTACCAAGGTGGCATTTGTATGCTATGACTGCCAATAGTAGCATATTACACACATATTTTGAATACTAAGGATCAGGTTATAAGCACTTTGCTACCATCTTGAAGACAGGCCCATTTTACCTTATTCTTCTGGTTTGCGTTAAAAAAATGCACATTTCCAGCTTTTATGTCTGCTGTCAAATTAACTATGTCTACTTGGTAAGAGTGTTTCCCAACCCTGGTCCTTATGGCACTCTCTGGCCTCCATGCTTTAGATGTTTCCCTTATTTAAGACACCTGATGCAGATGGTTGCAGTTAAATCAGCTGTCAGTTGAAATTATGTGTGCTTTTGAAGCAGGGAAAAATCCAAAACATGCAGGGCAACAGGGTTAGAGAACATTGTTTTAACCAGTGGGTTGTTGGTTCAGAATCCTTTCAGTCAGTCTCTCGTTGTGTCCCTGGACAAAGTCTCTTCACCCGCCTTGCCTGTTGCTGGTGGTCAGAGGGCTTGAAGGTGCTGGGGCAGGGCAACAGTGTGAATGACTAAATGTAGTTTGAAGTGCTATACAAATACAGACCATTTACCATTTGACATAAAATCATTATTTTTATATATTTATAAATACCTCAAGGCATTATTCTTCTACAACCTAAAGGTTTCCATCCATCAGACACAACAACTCGGCTTTAAACAAACTCAACTGCTTAGGATGGTAATTGGCACATTTGCTTTATTTTGAAAACAGACATTGAAACCATTTTTTATTTTTTTCAGCATTTTTTTTTTTTTTCACAAGTTTGAACTCTTTGATAAGGTTGAAACTGGACATTGTACTCACTGGAACATAGGAAAAGAATTTCGTATGTTTGAATTTTTCTTTTTCAGATTTTTTATCTTTTTTTTCAGTAACATCAGTGCAAGAGTAATTTTTTTTTTTTTCCAATTCATAGAAACTGTCATAACAACACCAAAGACATTAAAAAGAAGCCGCCACACCTCTTAAGTTTTTGTGACTGCGAAGAAGTTCCTCTCGGAGGGAGAGTTCCCATCATGCATCTGGTTCCATGGTTCATGCTACTGTTCTCACGCTTGCTTGGCAGAACACAAGTCAATATATATAAGAGCCAGTTACATCAATACTCTAGTAATTTACTATAGTTTATTATAGGATTTAAATGGCAACAGGTCCTTTACTGTAAATGTGGATTGACAGAGTTTGTAAAAGGGGTGTAAACCGAGCCTGAGTGACTCAAGCTGAATAGAAAGAGCAGGAATTTTATTGTCTTATTTTTGATGTGGAATAAAACTACCCAACTAGAAATCTCACACATCTAGATATACATTCGAGTACCCATCTGACGTGTTGCTGTGTTCTCAATACACTTGCGCGGTGCTGAAAACTGGAGTTGCATTTAAAAACTGGCTTGTTTTTTGTGCATGCATTTGCATTTGCAGAACAGATTTTTGTTTTTGCAATGTGATTTTTAAAAAAAGAGTGCATTACAATGCAAATGAACCGTGGTGCATTGGCAATGCATTTTAAATGTGTGAGAGGTCCAGTTGGAAGCAGACAATCCAGTCATGTTTCATTTATATTCAGTAGTGAAGCTTTTTACCTTTGCAACATCATTATTATCATCATCAAGGTAATATCATTTTTCACACTCATTAATACAGACATCATCATCATCATCACCATCACACTATTAGCTTGAGCCAAAAAACTTCACGTTGGAAACTCCCCCAACATGAGAAAATCATTGCCACACAAAAAATGACAAACAAATAGAAACTGACCGCCCTCGACATTGGGAAGGCAAAGAGCAACCTTTTTAGATTTTTGTTTTTGTGTTATTCATCATTTTCTCTTAATTCTGATTTCCAGTGGCTAAGACTTTGCCGTTAGTCTTCCTTGGCCTCAGAGATCTCCGCAGCCCCGTCTGGGTGGGCGTTCTCCTCCGCTTTTGACTCCTCTGCAGCATCTGTGGGGAAGCGAGGGGAGAATACAAAGGGAATAAATGTAAATCGAGGAAAAGGAAGAAGAAAAAGGAAACGTGAGTTTGAGAAGAAAAGTCAAGAAAAGCTCATTTTAGCCAACTACTGTTAGACTACAATGATAAAAGTCTAAATGTTGTTTTTTTAAGATTCGGAAAAGTGCTGCAAATATTAAATGTGAGTTTTGGAGCTTTAAAAAGTAATATCTGATTAAACATTGAATAAAAACAACATTATGGGGGGAAAAAAATCTTGAAAAACATAGAAAGGGGCAAAATAATTTCATATTTTTCCATCAAGAGCACACCATCTCAAGCTTCAAGCTAATTCAAAAATATTCCCTTCTACGTGTGTAAATAATAAAGGAGCAGAGGGCTCCTAATGGACCCATGAAACCCTTGAACAGACATCACAATGCTAACAGCAGCATCTTGGCCTGCCACATCTGATTATGTGTGATGCCTACAGGGAAGGACTGGGCTACAATAACCACCAGAGTTGGCTGTTGCTAACTGTGAATCGTTGGTTCCTCACAAACCTACATGTAGGTTTCTAGGCTGTGGGTTATGTTGTTCTGGTGTTTTTATTTTTACATTCTGTCTAATGAGTTTTTCTCTCCAAACAACATTTTTAAAACAACAACAAAATCATACCAGTCAAGGTTGTATTAATAAGTAAACGCTTCAGTTCCAGATGTGCCAGACACATGCATATTAGTAGAGTGCTCTTTGTGAGGTGATGTCACACTTGGATGATCTCATAGTTTTTTAATGAAAAAAAATAATAAAAAATAAAAAACAGATGACATCACCCGGGGTGACGAAGTGCATGAGTGTGTTTTAGTGTGTGTGTGTGTGTGAAGAGGTGCAGGGAAAAGTGGGACGATCATATGGCTGCACTAATATGTGACTCATGACAGAATGAGTCATAGTAGACCGTCCAGGTAAGAGGTAATTAACTTGTTAGCTGGCATGACAGATTCAAGAATGTCCTTCTCCATGGCTGCTGAATGTGTGTGTAGCAAATACAATCTCATCCAATTTCCTGAGCCAACGCTTGTTTCCAATGTTGTGGCATTTGCTCCAGATTATCCATGGCATCATTGGGACCAGCAGAGAACCGCTGAAGAAAGCAACCAGTGTGAGAAAATGGCTGGATTAGGATTTATATGAATAAAATCCACCTGTTATTTTCCACTTGTTTTTAAAGCAACTTGGCTGACAGAATATCAACAGTCATCAAAGGATTTTTCATAAAGACAGAGAACTGATGTAACATACTATGCAGATGACATTTGATTGTTTATAGCAATATTATTCTGTCAGTAATATTTAAAAGTATTTGAAATTTATCTTTGCAAGTAATTTTGGCTTTTTTCTATCTCCTTTGCTTGTTATTTTAAATGTCCAGACTTGGTTAGGTACTAAATGTGCTCTTTTCAAACAACCACTTGATGGTTATTAAAGCAAGCTCAGATGAGAACTGATCAAAACTGAAAACAGAAAACCTAAAATAAAGACCTTTTTTGTAATTACCAAACATTTGGTGCATCATTGAACCTGGAGCAACATTTTGATGAAAAACTTTCACTGCTTGAACCTACAATCACTAAAGATTTGTTTGATATCTAGAGCCAAGCATTTTTAAGTAACAGATGTGTTATACAGCTCATTGTTCCGTAGTGTTAGAAACACTTTAACAGTTTTTTACTCATGTTCCCCTTTAGTAATGAATACAAAATTATTTCCAGATTATTCAATAAGGAACAGTTTGATGCTATGAAAGTCAATTTTGAATTAAACAAGCGTCAGACACATGGCCTCTCATATCCGACAGTGTTCTTCAGTATATCATAGCAATCTGCACATTAGGAAACCTAACCAAGTTATTCAGTAATAAATATTAATTTACTCTGAGTCAGTTCAGTGAGTCCAGCAGTGTTTTGCTCGCTGTGGCTATAGGTAATTAGATGTTCCTTGTCAGCTTGTGCTTGTTTATGACATGCCTCCCCGGCGTTGACCGTTACCTTTAAGGGATCATTAATCATTCATTTAAATCGGAGCACCTGTTATGGCAGCTCTTCTCCACGCAGGGCCAGCTATCCCCATTGAGGTGGTAACTATGACAACAGGGAGACAGGTGACCTAGTTTCTTTGTAGTTCTCGAGTTGGTACGTCTGTGTGCTTCACCATTTCACACCCCCTCCGACTCCGCACTGAGCATGCTCCACTACCCACCTGTCTGACCCAGTCTGAGAGTCCTTGGACCAGAAATATCAACTCATGTCAAGAGCGTGTTGTCAGAGTCTGCTGCGTGTCTTTGGGACGTCTCTGCTCTTCCTGGAACTTGAACTCTGGTTTGCTTAAAAACGTAGCCTTCATCAGTATTTGTTGTTCATTTTAAAACCGTGACAATGGGGGGATTTAAATGCACTTCTGTCAACTTTAAATAAAGCTTTGTAACATATTCAGAAGATCTGAATGATTGAACAGGCATGGTGATTTCTCTTTAAACGACAAGTAATCTCTGCTTCTTAAATACAGCTTTGATTACTCCTAAAATCGCTCAGCACATCATTCTCAGAGATAATTATTCTTCAGCTCTAAGCATTACCACATCAGTATAGAGTATCCTTCAAGCTGAGGCTGAGATACAAGGCTGTTTAATGTAATATTGAGCTGCATTTCTGTGTTAAACAGTGAATGCTGGAGCCCTGCCAATGATCTTTATATCCCAAAGACTTAACGCGAAGTGATGTCCTGGGGTGCCTGCCAAGCAGCCTATCTGAAAGTCTACCAACTCTTCTTTATTACATTTTTACACCTAGTAATTGCTTCTATATTGTTGGAATTGACTAGGAGTATTTGTTTGTCTCCAAGTACCATCACAAACATATGCACAGAAACGTGTCCAATTAAACAACTTTTTAAAGTTTAAAATTAAACTTTAAAATTAAACAAGAATCTTGTTTAACTTTTTAAATTAAACAAGATTCTTATCTAAATGGAGCTCTGTGATCCACATACCTTTTTTATCATTTGTTTGGTTAGGCTCCTCCTTTTCAGCTGTCGGACTGACAGCAGCAGGCACATCGGCTTTTCTGGCCTCCTCCTTCTTCTCCTCACTCTTCTCCTCCTTTTTCTCCTCGGCTGTGGCTGTGGTGGGACTCTTGGCTGTGGCCTCCACCTCTTTGGGCTTCTCCTCGGCCTTCGGCTCCTCTTTCTGAGGTTCAGAGGGGGCTGTGGCAGCCGTGGGAGAGGCAGCAGCTGGAGCTGCCGCTACGGGAGATGTTGCTGTGCCTGCAGGAGAGTTAGCTGGCTTATCTGCTCCTGGGGTTTTGGCCTGGTTTGTCTCCTCCCCCTCCTTCTTGGCCTCCTCTCCTGTAGTTTCCTCCTGCTTAGCAGGTGCCTCTTCTCCCTCCGCCTTCTTCGTCTCCTCTCCGTTTGCTGCCTCTTCTGCAGCAGGACTGTCTCCGTCCTTCTCTTCCTCTCCATCTTTCATCTTTTTCCGAGTTATGTGTCCACGGAAGCTCGCCTGTATTTTGGTGGCAGCCTTGTGAGCCTTGTCTTCAGGCTTGTTGGGGGTGCCATCCTGCTCAATCTTCTGGTCTGCATCTTCATTCTTCTCCACCTGAAAAGCAAGAGACATTTATGCAGGTTAACAATTGAAACCAAGAGTTTAAATTTAGGGGAAGCAATCTAGGTCTGGAAAAATGTATTGAAGGGATTTTTTTTTCAGGAAAATATACAAACACAATCCCTAAATATCATGCTGGCATTTGTATCTGTTCATTACACATTGTTCAAATGTAATGAACTGAGAGATCAACAGCAGGAAAAGTTACTGAAAAAGTCTTTAGCCACCCTGTGCTTCTTGTTGATTTCCATTATTCTGACAACCTGCTAAAGTGATCTTCTGAAGTCATTCTTCAGAATGTAATTTGTGAAAAGATTTTCGATGGAAGTTGGATGATTTTCCATTTAGCTTGTGCTAAAGATGATGCAAAACTGTTTTCTATTTCTAATGCTGGCACATCTAAAAACACAACTGATGTAATAAATAATAATAAAAGGTTTTGTTTTGTTCTACTTTGGTTAGTGTACATTACTTTTACCGTCAAATCACAGTTTTGTTTTTTTCCTACTTAATAATGGTGTAAGCATGAAGGAATTGAAGACTACAAGAGTTTCCCCCAATTTGCATACAATTGTTAGCTGAATTGATAAAAAATAACTTTGCATACAGTCAGTTACAGCCACTTGAAGCATTTAGCATGCTAAGGTAAGGGACTCTTCATTGGTGCAGACTGAGCATATGCATTGCATTACACAAGATTCATAGGTTTATGGTTGTGACATTTTAGTAGCCTTTATCTCAGGCTTTGCTGTAGTGACATATAAGTGTGATGTTTATTTATTTTTATTTATTTATTTATTTATTTGCTCATGTATTTGTACTTTATTGTAATGCAAGGCCTGTTTGTGACTAGAACCTAGCTTAGGAGTACTTAAACTGACTGGCCTTAAACAAAATCAGAAGAACATATAGAAAATATAGAAAACCAAATCAGCAGATAATTCATAGAGGAGGAAATGTGCTTGCCTCAGTTTCATATAAAATAACTTTGGGTTTCCTAAGTTGCTTTGTGCTGGTTAAAAGGTCACAACCACAACGTTAGTTGATTTAATAATCAATCATCTCTATGAATAGACTCATCTAGACTGAAATACAGGTTTTAAAAGCTGCCAATGTTCTTCATAAATATGCTCCCAAGCTGAAATTTAAGCATATAGTCGGTTAAAGACTTTTTCATTGAACTGAATAAGCTGTATTTGTAACCATAAAGAAAGAACTGAAGGCTGGGAAAAGTTCAGATTCAGGAGGCATATGACAAGATGAGGAAAAGAGTTAGGAGCAGGACAGTGCTGAGTGCAAGATTAACCAGGATTTAATGATTTTACCTTGGGCAACAGGATCCATAGCTGTCCATCAAATAGTGGCTTGTGTTATGAGTCATATAAATCTAATAAAAAGAAATCAAATCCAACAAAAGCATGAACGATGAGTACTGAAAGTGGCAAACAAAATAAATCAACACATTCAAAATGAATAGGAAAATAAATCAATGTAAAAAATATTCACAAGTCAATAACCTGGAAACAATGTTCATCTCAAATCAATGTAAGTAAGCATAATTAAGCAATAGAATTATCCAGCAGCCTGGAGGCTGTAATCATTTATTTATGCTAAGTGGTAAAGAGACAAATGGGGAAACAAGCAGCTTTTAAATGGCTTGGGACACTTTTTCCTTCCAGCTTGAAATGATTTAGCAGGAGCCGGTGACTGACTTCAGGAAAAAAATAGACCCGTAGTATCATTTTATGTGACAGTAATAGCAGACTTAGTATTGTGAAATCAAAGTTGTGTGTGTGTGTGTGGGAAGGGTGGGGGTTGATTGCCTCCACATAATGAATTAGGCACACTGGGATTTAAGGGAATACAAATATCTGAGTATTTATTATGATGGTTCAACTTAGGCAGAAGGCTGATATTGTTCTCTTCGCATGCTGCTGAGTTACATTTAGTAAATCCTCCCCTCAGCATCCATTTGTCGCGTGCCGAGACAATTTTCTGCTAGTGATTTTCTAAAAACTGTAAAAGCCATCTCTGTCTCCTGCGTACGGTCGGTGCTTCCCATCTGAATGAGATGCCTGCACAAAAATCTCCTCAGCATTCACTGCCATACCCCTCCCAACCATCAAAGGTTACCTTGACAACCAGAGTGCTAACTCATCACAGCTCTGTATGCTGGTTGGCGCTATGAAAGACCACATATCACCCTGATTGGCAGTGCATCTGACCTCTCGGGTGGAGTGGGCCAATGGGAGCACATAAATTAAAGACGGAGCAATCGGGAACAGCTACGGAGGGGTTGCAATTCAGCTGCAGGGCGTGGTGGGATGAAAGGGTCAATGTGCATGTGTGTGCATTAATGTTGGTAGTCTGTGTCATTAGGCAGCGGGATGATGTCGAAATGTGACTGGAAATCGTGCCCTCATCACTGCTACTGTACCTTTGTTTCCTTCTGCCTCTGTTAGTGTCACTGTATGTGATGTAAGGTCTAAATCGGAGAGCTGCCTGCCCAGGGAGTCACATCAGTGTCGGATGATTTACTGTCAGAGTCAGAGCCCCTAAACCAACATGTTCTCTTCAGGGTCAGTGTGTCAGTGCAATAAGGTGCAGCAGTCTCCCTCCTTCACATTTCCTCCCTTGGGTTCAGATAATAAATTCTACTGCTCCATAGCAACCCATCCTCCTTAATTATTTTTGCCCTGATAACATTTTAAAGTAAAAAAAAAAAATGTACCTGCAGAGAAAACAATCCACAGCTTAATCCAAATAGCGTATTTTAGGCCTGAAGGTAGCAGCTGACTGCAGAGGGGTCAAGGCCAAAATGGTTTAAGCAAATACTAATTAGAGAGAGAATCTTCACTATATTTGCATTAAGTGGTTAATTTCACATAATCAAATTATCGACACAGGAAATGCAAGCAGGAGGCTGTGTGCCACTAATAAACTTCCTGTGTTAAGAGTTTCTACCAAGAGTAAAAACCGTTCTTGGTATGCCTTTCATGCTGAGAACTGTGTACATTTTTATTGGATTATGTAAAATTTACCATTTAATGCAAGTATAATGAAGCTTCCAATCTTAGTTCCCTGAATAAATAATCACCCAACTTTTTGGCTAAGTCCCAAGGTTCAGAAAGTAGCATTTGCCTAAACTGCTATAACATTCTTGACATTTGTGTTAAGATGGTAGAAGTCTGGTGTTAACACCTTTAAATCTACCCGTTAGGTTTAGCCTTGGGGATAAACCAGTATGGATTTACACTAAACAAGGACAGTTACCTACTGCTGGGAAAAAAATAAATAATTGCCTATAACTTTTTGACAGAAGCTCACTAAAAAATGGACTGGAAACATTTGCCAATTGGCTATTAAGTGTTGTAATAAACATAAGAATGAGTCCTTTCATTAGGCTGGATGGCATGGAGTCAGACAAAGCTGCACTGCCCGGCCCTCTCCTCTTAGTAATATGCAGGCCTCCAGAGACTTGTTTGGCTTTTATTGGTCTGATCTCATAGAAGCTTGCAATTGCCAAAAAACTTGACCTGCGCACTTAACTCCAAACCAGATTACTTACCGACTGCATTCAGTGAGTCAGGCGGACAGAGAAAAGGATTGATGAGGGTGTTTGGGAATATAGAGAGGGTTGTGGGGGGTATGACATCATTGTTGGAACAGAGCTAATATCATTTACTTTATAGATGAGTGGAAATATAATAAAGCATCGGCAGCCTGCTGAGTGATCTCATATCAGCGTATGAGGGCGGGAAACGCCATCACCTTCACATCACCAGCTTAATCAACTGCATTCGCCTGCATTACACTCTTCAGTGATGCTGCGCTGTCATGTTTTTTCAGGAGGATGCTAGACTTGTCATGTCAAGCTCATTGAGCTGCTAGCAGTGGTAAAGCTCTGCTTTGTTGGCTACAGGATATGAAGAATCCCATTTTGTTTCAACAGGACCGTAGTTGCAAATGCTTTTACAAAGCTTCTTGAAGAGCTGTTAATTGAGGCCCCGGTCACATAGGAATCCTCCTGCGGGCGTTTTTCCACTCTGTCCCTCTGCGGCGCACATTTTCATTCATAAATACAGAGTCGCATCCCTCAGGTACAGCAGGCCACAAGGTACGCTCGGCTTAAACAAAGACTTCATGCCTGCTCATGGTCTTCGTCAATTCATTTCCGACGAGGCAACATATTTGCATTATCCTGCTGATCAAATTACTTTTTTAATAAAAATCAGCTAACAGAGTTTTCTCCCTTGTGCTCACTCATTTTGGTTGCCATAGATACGGAGGAAGGACGCATACAATGTGAAATCTTTGTCATGTGAAGGCAGACAATGTCAGTGATGATTGTCATAAAAAGCCTTGAGTGTGTTGTGATGTCTAAGGGGTCATGCTTTGATGTAAGGAAACCAACAATGACTCGCATCTACCTCCACAGCCCTGCAGAGAACAAACACCTCTCCTCTGTCTTGTTCGGTTTGTAAAAGTGACAAATAACTGAGCAAAAAATGTCTTCAGATCATCATCTACTGGCTGAATGTGTCGATCAGAGCTTTTTGCCAGCGGCTGCCGTTCGCCTCTGGTCTTGGCTGGCCACCGGGAAAACCACACCCCATACAGCCAACGGCTTTACCAGCTTTATCCATAGCCAATCGCATCACCATCCCCCTGCCCCACCCCCCACTGCCCCCAGTGGGGACACACTCTAACAATTTGCCACCTTTCCGCAGCCTCCCTGAAAATGCCATTAGGGACTTGTTCTGGGAGGGGGAAGGAAGGAGAAAGGATGGAAGTGGTGAGGAAGACAGCAACCACAGAGCAACAGCGCAAGCTAATGCATACACAATGATGTGCACACAGACCAAGAAGATCTTTTTAAAAATGAATATTTGATGGTTCTATGCCAAATACAATTACGGAGCTATTAAGAGTAATTTTTGCATCCACAATGATTATGTTGCTCAGCATTGCTTTGCAGAAACTCTTCAGTCAGAAAGCCAACAGGTGCATATATATATATATATATATATATATATATATATATATATATACTTTTTTTTTTTTTTTTACAAAAGCCATAACAATGGAAATTGCTCTCATATCAACGATCTAAATACCAAAATAAAAACCAAATGGCAATCATTTAGAGCACATACTTCTCAAACTTTGGTCACTCAGGTGAGCTAAGGCTCAGTGGAGCGCCCCTCGCTGAAAGCCTCCACAAGATTTGAATATCTGTATGCTCGTCTCCAATAAGCATCCAGACACCAAAGAGCAAAGGCTGCAGTCTGCAACCGCTGAGCATCTCTTCCTCGTTCTCTTTCTCTTGTCTTTCACTCTTCTTCTCGGTGAGCAAACTGCCACCCACTCACTCTCCGTCTCCCTCTCTCTCAGTCTCACACACACACACACACACACAGGCACAGCAAAGCAAAGCACCACACCCTTTTAGCCGGCTGTCTCCTGCAGATGAGGAGAGAGAAGTGGGAGGGGGGGGGACTCAGCTCAGGTGGTGGCTGCCACAATCCCCACTCGCTCTCTCTCTCTCTCTCTCGCTCGCTGCCTCTCCCTTGACGGTGAATTCATTAGGATGTAATGTTTCTTTATATTTATTTTTTTTATTATCTTCACCACAGCCCAGGAAAAGATGCTCTGCAGCAACCACTAACAGCCATATGCTAGCTTCATTACGTCCTCCGGAGCAGCCTTTAATTGAATTACACCGGCTCTCTGCCTGAACAAAGGCTCTGCAATCAGCGCTGATCTCATAGGGAGCCGAGGATAAGGACGGAAAGGAAGAAGAGGATGAAGAGGGCTGGACATGAGAGGTGGGGGCTAGTTGGCGGAGGAACAGAGACAGTGGTCTCATGCTTTGGCTTGGGAGTTAGACTGCAAGAGCAGCCAAAAGAGAAGAAGGAACAATTCAGGTAGAGAATAATAATCTTAATAGCTGAGATGACAAAATAGGTCCCCAAGATAAAACTGAAGACTTTGGTGCAGGTGGAATTCAGGTGGAGCCAAAAGAGGGTGAGAAATAAAAACTTCAGCTAAAAAAGTGAGAAGGAGTTGGAGACAACTTTGAATTTAGGTAGGAACCTGGATGCAGGAATAAAGCTGGAAGGCATGCGCCGGCAAAGACACAGCCATAATTTGGGGGCAGCAGGGGACTTCTAAAGTAGGTGCTAGCAGCCACTCCTGTACACTGAAACGATGCTGCAGCAGCACTTAGTGCTCCACAAAGACATGGTCCAGTATTACTGTGCTAAAAAGCAGAAAATCATGCTCTTTGCTCATCCATCCATGAGGACCACAGACTGTGTCCAGATTCATTTATTCTTAGAAGCGGGAAGATGAGGATAAGTGCTTATGGCCCGGGGGGGGGTATCTCTCCCCAGCGATGAGGTGTGCAGCCTCACCCACATGGCTGCCGTCTGCAGCATGCAAGCCGGCTTTTTATTCCTTAATGCCTCCTCCCCCACTTTTGATCTCACTCACCTTTGCACTCGTTCACCTGCTCCGCCTATTATCTCCTGCCGGCTGCAGCCACCACCGTCTTTCCTCTTCATTCCCCTTTTTTTTTTTTTTTTACATCACCTTTGCAGCATCCCTGCCTCTCCCACCATGCCCCCCCCCCCCTTTTGAATGGTCTTTTCCTTTTGCATCTTTACCCCAGATCACCTCCATGTGCAGCAGCCATGCTCCCTCCCTGCCTGCATCTCTCCATGCAGCCTCGTGCATGTCTCTTAAGCAGCCTTAGCTCTACCACTCTCTCTCCTCCCTCCTTGCCAGAGCTAATATGACTCATGTGGGCTGACATTTAAGATGCAATCAAGGACCATCAGAATCCAACATGTTATGAGTCTGATAAATTCCCAATATGTCTGAGGTAGCAGTCTGAACCTCTCTGAGATCACACAGAATGACCATGATGAATGCTGCCTCCTTCTCTTTCTTGCTGTCCTCCACCACTGAGACCGGACTCTGGTTTTCATAAAGCACCCCTTAACACCCTTTAAACGAGCACTCTCTTCACACAACCTCTCCACTGACTGCATCCACTTGTAAAAAGCTGGAGGGCTGTGATAATCCATTTATACTCATTCATTCCCATTGTATTCCCACGAGGCCACTGACATGATGGTGCCGGCAAACTCAATCCGTACCCCACCCATTTTCTTCCTCGCTGTGGAAATTTCTACAGCTCAAGATAACCCGATTTCAAAAGACACTCAAGCACCCCTCATTTAAGGTACCAGTGAAGGCATCACAGAAGGTTGGTCCAATTAATATGAAGCATCATTACGAATGACAGACTCTGACTTTTGGAGAGTTTCTCATCTTTTATATCAACCAATAAAGTGCCCTTTCATAATCTTTAACTTTTTGTCTCAAAGTGTTCAATCAATAAAAAAATAAAAAATAAAAAAAAAGAAACCAGCTGGCTAAGATTGTGTTTCAGCCTTTTGCCTCCTCACCGGAGCAGTGTGAGGTCTGAAAGACATTGTAGCAACATCCATTCATGCGGGATAATCACATTAACTAGGCGTGTCGGGGCTTTGTGGATAGATTTCTATGAAGAGAAGTCGGGCCCAGAGTCAAAGCAAATGAGCCCAATGCTTCCCTCTAATCTCCCCCCACCACACCCCCAAAACCTCCTAATCTGACTACCAGGCAGCCTGTGACAAAAGTTCAGAGATGAGATGAATCATTTAGCGATAGGAAAAAAAGATGCTGAGGATGCTGGAGAAAGCAAAGCGATGCACTTTACCGGTTTGGTTCTTCTTATGCAGCACAGCATAGTTGGAGTTGTAGTATCCTCCCTTTCTCTTCTCTGCTTCTTTCTTCCCTTTTTTCCTTCCCTTTCACTTCTTCTCTGTCACCCTCTCTCTCTCTCTCTCTCTCTCTCTCTCTCTCACTCACTTTCGTGCACACACACACACACACACACACGCTCTCTCGTTCTCTCTCTCTGGCTGTATCACCAGCTAAGCCTTCCAGTGCATTTATTCATCCCAGTTTGCACACACACGCTCTTCGCTGCCTGGGTGCAACTCTTTTCTCTCTCTTACTCTCTGCCTGACAATGCCTACAAGCCCATCCTTTAAGCCCCTCCCTTCCCCTCTCTCCTCCTCCTCCACCATCACTTTTAGATCAGCACTCCTCTCTTCTACATGTTCTCACCCTCCTCTTCCTCCTCCCTTTCAGCCTAGCTCCAGCTAAAGCTGCGGCCCCACCCAAAAAGGCAGCCCCCTTTGATAACTGAGTGGACACCTCCAGCCAGGATTTGCCACAGCGGTCTCATTTTATTCTGCTCAAATTTACTTTTGCGTTACTTCCCACCCCTTTTTCTCACACACAGATGAGGAGATGTCTCTTTTCTTTTTGTTTGGCTCCAGTATGAAGAGTGTGTGTGGGGGGGGCTGGGGTGGGGGGCTTGTCGACTTCTCAGATTGCGAAGGCTCTCAGTGTGTCAGATTATATGCCTGGATGTGCAGTGCCCAAATTTTCAGGGAAATGCCAGAAGCATGTTTTCTGGCGCAGCCAGGGAGCAGCTCCTGCCAGCACAGACGTATGAAAGAGAGCAGCGATGAGCGCTGATGCATGCAGACATACACACACACACACACACATACGCATACATACATATACACATGCACGCTCAGTGCTTTTAGGACACGTCACCCACATCACCAAAACCACCCACCCACCCTCACTCTCTCTTCAACCCCCCCTCGGTACCCAGCGCTCTCTGTTCTCATGGAAACACCACACAGAAGAGCAGAGGAGGAGAAGGAGAGAAGGAAGAAAAGGGAGGAATGATGGCAGGAGGAGGAAGCAAGAAGGCCGGGTGTGGCAGACAGGCGGACTGCTTCTCTCTCTCTCTTTCTCTCTTTTTTTTCCTCCTCCTCTTGTGTCCACCTTTGCACATAGTCTGGTTTAATGAACAGGGACTGGGCAAGCACTTCCCCCTATTAGAACCATTAGCATAGAGTGAGGCTTACAGGCGCATGCTCATACAAACACCCACACACTGTATTTGTATTTCATAACACACACACACACACACACGCACACACACGCACACACACAGACACACAGTGGTGTCAAAACTGTCCCCACCCCCGCTCTGACACCAGCAGGCTTCAGCCAAAGACACAATGAGGATGGGAAAACAGGTGGATGAAAGGGAAGAGGGGTGGATGGCGTGAGAAAAAAAAAAGGAGAGGAGAAAGACCTGGAGGCATTTCCAGTTTACTGAAAAAACTCATCAACTGGCACCACCACGTCTTCCTCCTGCCCAGTGGTCACTGCTGTCACACGTTCAAAACCCAGCACCATTACTTGGCAGCACTACATCATCACTTGGTGTAATCATGGTCTGTAGCAGGCACAGTGACACAAGCTGTGTAATAATGCAGGGTTCTGCTGAGTGTGCCTGATCTCGTTTTTACCTCTGCATAGTTTATGCACATTCATGCTGAACAGCTGCCAGTTTAGGGCCCCGTTTACAAAGCTGCTGCACTGCAATAACCGTTAGATATGGCAAACGAAAATGGATGATATTTTGTGTTCTGCCTGGACTTATTGAGACAAAATGAAAAAGGAGGTCAACAAATAAAGTTCCCAGAAGAAACACGATAAAATAGGTATTTTAATAAATGTAAATAAACAAGAGTGCTTGTTTATTCAGCTTTCTTAATTTAGGAAGTAACGGATAAGAAACAATTGTGAATTCAGAATGACATCAGCTGCAATCACAACATTACCAAAAAAAGGCATAGTCCTGTGGTGACTATCACCAGGTTTTGTTGTCCTTTATATTTTCTCTCATCAGCTCTACCATTACTGCTCATCCTGACAGAACATCTGGAAACAGATCAACAGAAGACGCAGTCATCACAGTTTTAAAACACATCTCCATATACACTAGCCAAATTTTACATATCGATTTCAGCCCACGTGTGAAACACTCATACCTCACAAAATGGACCAGAAAATGAGCAAACTTTGGTTTTTGGCAGGTTGCACACAGAAACTCAATGCCCTGAGCCACAGTTTGCAATGTAAATAATTCTAACTCATATTCAGACTGGGGCCAGGCAGCATTTCTGAACAGCAATTTGAATGTCTTGCCACAGATTTTCAATTCGATTCACAGGGTCATTCATACTTCGATATAAACCAATGTTTCTCAATCTGAGTCACCAGGCACCGTTGTCCTGCAGGTTTTAGATGTGTACCTGTTCTAGAACACCCAAGTCAAATGATTGCATAACCCCCTCATCATGCCATCAATTGCTGCAGAATCCTATTAAAAGTGAAACACCTAAAACATGCAGTGCAGTGGTTTCTGAGAACTGGATTCAGAAACATTGATCTAAACCATTGCGTTGTAGCCGCGGTTGTATATGGCTGTGTTCCTGCTAGAGCAGTGGTTCTTAACCTGGGTTCGATCGAACCGATGAGTCGGTCTCAGGGGTTCGGCGGAGCCTCTGCCGCGGAGGTAAAGACACACTTGTGTAAAGCCGTGATGACGCGCCGCTTTGCCATCACTTGCTGCAGAGGATCACGTTACATTGCTTAGCTAATCAGTGCTGTGGAGGGGCACTGATTGAAGGAGTTCCACTCTCAGCATGGATTTGAACTTTTGTCTTTAATTACTTTAGCAAAGCTCCCAGTTTTTACCAAATTCTATAGTCTAAATCTGCTCCTTAGTCGCATCTTTTCTGGGTTGGTACTGCCTCTAGTGGTGTGGGGGTGGTAACACAGCTAATATAATTACATTACTAAATCAGAATACCGCAAAGTATTTTGTGTGTCGGGAGTGGGGTGGAGGGTTGGAATAAGAAGGGTTCGGTGAATGCGCATATGCAACTGGGGGGTTCGATACCTCAAAAAAGGTTAAGAACCACTGTGCTAGAACATGGATATGTCTTGTCTTGAAGGACACCACAACAACTCAGCGACGTTATCCAGAACTTGTCTGCTGTGTTTCTTGATCATTGTGATGTTATTTGTTCACTAATGTTCTGTAAACAAGTTCTGAGGCCTTCGCAGAACACTTGCCTCTCCACTGAGATTAAACTCAATTCACTAACCAACTTGTAGTCTAGTGGTTGGGCAAGATTTGTTTTTCAAGAGTATAAAGTGAATCTTTTTTTTTTCTTTTGAATTACTAGAATAATTTCATTCCATGTTACACTCATGCATTATTTTATGTTGCATTCATCTATAATTACCAAAGATTTGCATCTATGTCAGTCATCATTAGTGCATTTCACCGTTGGTAAAATATTTACAGCATCAGCAGTTCAACATTAAGAAGCAAATCACTTAAAATCAAGTCCCCATTCTGGAAGTGTTGATACAAGTCCTTAGAGAGAACAAATAATAATCAGCTCCCATTTTAAATGAAGAGGGCTGTTAGAAAGAAAAAAAATACTCAACCAAAATAATAATCAAAACATTTCAATTACCAGGAGTCAGAAATCAGGCTGAGGCCGGGGCTGTAGTATCTGTGGAAACTGGGCGAGAGTGTGTGGGCTGGCCTTTGAAAACAGTCCATCTGCCATTGCAACAGATTGGGCTGCAGTTGAGTGGAAACTAACTCAGCAGACATTATAGCTGTTCCTGCTTCCTGAACAACTTGCTACGCTAATGTATGTCCAGTTCTTTGATTGTTTTGTTAAGCAATTGAATCTGCAGCCTTTGCCGACCACAGAAATCAATAATGTCGCACTGATCGGCCAGCGCTGCCGTGGTGTGTGCTTCGGCAAGGCTTCACACCTGGCAGACTGTACCTCCGGTCACAAAACAAATATAAATAGTTGTACTCAGAGGTTGGCAGAGTAGCCAAAAATTGTAAGCAACTGTTGAGTCAGAGTTGCATTATTTCAGTATGTTGGTTATTAAATAATAATAATAATAAAAAAAAGAACCAAGTCATTTTTGCACAATTTTTACAGAATTACAGTATAACTGGTTGTAATGTTATGTTAAACTTAATTCTTTTTTCCCCCTTTCATTTTCACCTCAGTCCATCTCCAGTTCCAGTGGAAGAGAGATTTAACATTCAATGTGTGCCCAGCTGAAGGCAGATAAAGAGGGTTTGCAAGAGTCTTCAATGAATGTGTAATCCCTTAAAACTTATGAAGCGTGTCTTTGCAAATGATTTTAACTATTTGTATGGTTACAATAGTAATGTTCACATTTAAGGTATTTTAAAGCGTTTTGATGTTATTGCATACTTGGAGGATCTTCTAAGGCTGCGGGTGAGAATATCTTAACCCCCGTTAAGGTATTATGCTACACACAATTGCTAAAACTTGGCAGACGGGGTAAAAAAAAATCATGTCATGCATCCTTGAATTTCCTCAACACATAAATCTACTAAATGTATAATTTCACTCTGTACATATAAGAAAACTCCTTACCCAGTGTCAGCCCTGTGCACTGAGAGTGCATTCTGTTTGTTGCTTTGTCCATTAACAATGTACCACTTTCCTCGCTGTGATGAAGCTCCTCGTCTGCAGAATGAAAGGTCACCGTGTCTGTGAAAGGCAACGAGGTTCACAAGTAATATACAGGCTGCAAGCTACAGTATATGAGAATATTAAGGCCAGGGCCAATTTCACCTAATTGACCATAACTATTGTAATTGATTAATTTCCTGTAGAATGCTAACGCAAATGTCAGAACTCAAGCAGCGCAGATGGTCGTGAACTGTGAAATATTTGGCTTCCTAGAGTTGCTAAAAGTAGTCATTATCAGCTTATTTATAGTTAGCCCTTTGCTATATATCAGTATATGACACATCCCACATGGACTTTAAATAGATGATTCCAACTGGGCGATGCAAACCTACTCAGCTATACAGAAACATTTGCAGAGGGTTGTAACAATAAACAAAATGTGTAGCAGTAACACAAACTCCTCCAAATAAAACTTCTTCTTGCTGGTTGTGGCTTCTGGTAGCAGTGAAACTTGTTCGCATCCAACTTTATGTGACGTAAATTAAAAATTAATTGCATTAGGATCTCAAATAGAAACATTTACAGAAATAACATTTGGAGGGATATTCACCTTCCGTAACCGGGCACTGGTATAACAAAAAGCTGAATTTCCTGTGGTGAGGTTGGAGACGGTTTGTGTGTCTGCCATTACTGCTGTGTCCAACGTCTTGTGAATGATGTTCACGGGTTTTGTTGGTCTCTTATATGAGTTGTTCAAACACGTTCTGTGATTCAAGCTACCAACAATACACAAAAGAACCGAACAAAGGAAATTGGATAAGTAATTTCACATCAAAAGCACTTCAGCTGGTAAAGAACTGCATCATCTATGCAAACTTAATAATAAAATAAAGACAGATAACACAAAGGTTTTGAAAACTGAGAAAATTGAGTCTTTCTTCCGTCTTCTCTCAGTGTGTATCCACTGCATGTATCCACTTGAAGAAGACATTGACATTGATGGTGTTATCATACAGCTTTGTAAGTCTGGAGTCCAAATCCTTTAACCTCCAAAACACATTCTCCTCGGAAAATCAAGTCCGTGCAGGAAACCGAGGCTTCTTCATTCAATCAATTTTCTTGATTTTCTTTTTTCTGACCAACACTAGTAAGCTGTTGCCATGGTAGTTCAGATGAAGCAGGAATAATAATTGTTTCACCATAGCTGTGTGTGAATTATTAAAGCCTAGAGGGCATGAGTGAACTAACTGAGATACAAAGAAGTCAGAAAGAACAAGGACTGAGTTTTCTTGTGGATTTCATTTTTGTGTTCTCCCTCGGTCTCTTCACAGGAGTCAAACCTGACCTCCAAGATCTGCAGAACGACTCGGCAACATTAGGAAGCGGCTTATTCATAAAAAGTACATAAGTGGAGACTCGACTTCAACAAGTTGTGTTTACTGATGAAGCACTGCATGTTGTGTTGTCTTTTAGAAGGGAGTCTAGTTTTAAAATCAATGCTCATTCTCTCATCAATAATTTATTTACGTTAAAAAAAAGATGCGTCCAGAGCTAAACTGTCACACAACAGGCCTCAAGAACACACAATAAGAAGTACACTGACACAAGGTTGGTGCTAAAATGAAACAGTGAAAGACAGAACACAAAGTGAGATCAGTAGAAATTTTAAATCAAAATGTTTATTCTGTCCTAATCTCAAACACCCAAAACGTTCCACTGCCACTCAAAGACAGAATGAATACAGCCGCTCTCTGAGGTAATAAATTAGAATAAAATAAAATAAATGCATCCACATGCTTCACAATAACAAAATGACACTAGGTAAATCAGAAAGTTAAAAATATATATATATTTTTTATTGTATATATATACAGTGCTTGGTTGGCTTGTTTTGTCAGGTTCCACCTGATTTAAAGGTGCTTGGTTTAGTAGCTCTACTGCAGACAAAATAAAGTATCTACACCATAACCCACGAAGGTATAAAGGATTTTTGTATTCTGTCAGATCTTATCTGCTCAGCTCAGCAGTAAAAAGTAAGTCAAATAATTGTGGTAAATATTGCGGTGGAGCAATTTCTGAAACTGTCTGAAAATAAAAATGGAAGAAAAAAAAAAAGTAAACTTTATGACCAAATACTAATCAAGAAGGCCAGTTTTGTTTTCTGTCCAGTGGCTGAAGATTTTAAACAACTATCACCGTGGATGTTAGCACTGAGATTCAACATGCTCCTCTTCTCTGGGTTGCATCTTCTGCATACTGTAGTATTCCTCCTCTTCGTCAGAGTCCTTGAAGAGACCAGAGCAGGGAGAGATTAAAAACTCTGTGCAGGAAAATTATCAGTATGTCACACATCTTAATGTTCCTGCTGTAATGCAATGAGGTTATGCAATATGCACTATTCATTTGATGAAGTGGACATAACCATTCAAGTTATTCATGAACTGAGAGTTATTGTTTTCCAAGTGCAACACTGTTAAGACGTACCATTAGACACATGTCACAGCAAGTGGTGCTCTTTACGTAGGCTGCCTGTGGGCAGACACCAGTTTCCTCTCTGATGGGAGGAGAACACGCAGAGGGTCGTTAATGAAAGTAATCACACAAACAGATGTCAAAACATGCAATGTATCACACATTTTAACCTGTGTTTTGTGTGTATAAAACATATCAAAAGCTGATTTTTACCCAGTGTTGAAATGTGTCACTGTGTCTTTCACTCCTATTACTTTAATATCAGGGCAAGCAACCAGGGCAAAAAAAAGTAAAATAAAAAAACTCTTAGAGACAAGTTCAAACAAAACGACTATTTGAAGATCTATAAAATGACTATTTTTATGAGTTATCACCACACAAAAGAAAGCGATGCATCAGTGCCAGAAGCTGTAATTCTTGGAGAGACTGCCCTCCAAATGTGAGTCAGTCCCTGCAGACCTTTGTGTTTGAAAACCCTGCTGCTCGGTGCTTTCTGGCTGGTCTGGAGTCGGAAGTGGTGCATATGCTTCAGTGTCTTTGCTGTTCACAACATGAACATGCATGTCTGATAAACCCTGATGAAGGTTTTCACATTCTTGCTCCTAAAGCCACAGTGCAGTCCGAAGCCTCATGAACTGTGGTTGAGGCCGCAATTTTGAGTATCAGTTCTCAAGTGAAGACAAGTGAAATATTAAATTCTATTAGGAAAAAAAGAGTGATCCATTATTAAAAGGTTATTAAATTGGCAAATAAATGATGGATGGCTGCTGCCCTGTGCTCTGACTAAATGGATGTTAAGCAGAAAAGAAAAGCCTGAAGCTGAAAGAGAGCTGTGTTCAGTAGCGGGGTTCAAAAACTTACATACAAGGACAAGAGTTGATTTTGTCATAAAACTACACTATGCTATAATTCTTTAAGGCGTGTTTAGTAATCACTTTATTTGTTGTGCTTAACATTGTGATGTCAATTTATAGAAACTAAAATTTACAGTTTGAGCTCAAAGCCCCATACTCTAAAGATGAACTAGGTGGAATAGTCCAATAATTTTTCAATTGTAAATTTTCCTTGATTAATGAACCTATAATAATTACCAGGAATAAAATTGAATGCAAAATATTGAAATTTTTTTTAAAAAGTTGGAGAAAATATACTTTGGCATAATCTTGACTTAACGCACCCAAACCCCTTACATTTTAAATACATTCATCAAGTATAACTAAGCTATATCTCAATGCCATAACACACTTAGTGTGTTATGGGCTTATATAAATTTATATATTATTGCTATATAACTTATATCAATTTCATTTTATTTTAACCTAGGGATTGACACTACTTCTCAGTAAAGCAATCACATTGTGTTCTAAGTTTTTTAAATCTCGTACATATCGTGATATTTTTCAATCAAGGTATATGGAGAGCATCCCATACCGGCCCAATAGAGCAATAAAGATATTATGGTGTGTTTGTTTTATGTTGGGGTTTTTTCCCAGTGCACCTAAAACACAATAAAGTATCTATCAATCCATCTATCTGACTTTTATAGTTATGTTAAGGTAACCAGTTTATCCAGAATCCCAAAAGAGTTAAAAAAGAGAAAGCAGCAGCTCTGCTCAGATTATGAAGTCCATGCCTGCAATCTGAAGCCACATTAGAGATCAATCATGGGAAGACGGTGTTGGTTCAAAGCACGTTCCTCCAAAACGCCTGACCTTTCTTAAGCCAAACCTTTAACTTAGACCTCAGTTCTTGCTTAACCTTTGCCGCATTAGCAATCCAGATGTAGAATCTATCATTGCTGAAGGCTGACTTGACTGTCATTATCCCCAAGAGAGTAACATCAGTGATTGGTAGAATAAATGTCCTCACCCCTCTGTGACCTCTATTGGTGATCTGTAGGCCTTTGATTGGTTGTGCCGTTTCTTGGGACACAACATCCGTCCAATCAGGAAGAAGGTAATGAGGCCGGAGGGGAGGAGGATAAAGGCGATGAGCACGGCAACATCTGAGAAGCGGATGGTCGTAGCTGAGGACAGCAAGAATATCGGGGTCGTTAGGTACAAATTACCAAGGTGATCATCATCAGCTACTCACAGGAGTTTACACCAAGAATACAAACTCCTCACAACTCTCTCCTCAGAGAAAAACAAACATTTCAGAAACATATTTAAAACAATTTAACTTCAACGTTTTAGCATAAACAGTTATGACTATATGCACCAATCATAATTTCATTCACAGGAAGTTTATGGTCCTATTTGACTGGGACCACGAACTTCCTGGTTGCCTGGAAACTGCTCTCAGACATAAACAACTAAAATGTGCAAAGTTTTCTCAGGAGCTTTAGCAGTGCTGCTACTGCAGGTGCTGAAACACACACGGCAGAGGAGGGTGATCTTCTCCAAATAGACATCCTCAACCTTAACCTCAAAAGCCAGAAAATGTTGAGCCAGATTGCTTACATTATATGGCAGCCCAATGAAAACGAGGCCTAAATATTTGCACTTAATCTGCTGAATCAAGAAATATTTGGCAGGCAGTTGAATTCAAAGGGCTGCCCACCATTATGATTTCCCATCTGTTTCTGTGTTAACTTACGCTTCGGAGTAACTGTCAGAACAGTGTGCGACTTCGGGGAGCCGAAGACATCTGGGGGGTTTGTGACATCACATGTGTATGTCCCATTATCATTCAGAGTGGCATTGATCAGGTAGATGGAGACGTCCCCACGTGCAGGGGTTCCCTGCCATTTGATGCGACCAGCAAACTGACCAGTCTTTGGAAGTTCCGCTTTGGAGGAGAAGTGGAAAAACTGCAATGGAAAAGAAAAGCCAAAAAAGATTGTTTCATAAAGACCAGGTGGTGAAATAAAGTGTAGCTTGAGCAAAAACTGTGCACTTTAAATATTTAAATTCGCTGTCAAATATATAACACCTGAAAATATTGAGTGTACTTATTCAGAGCAAATAAGACGAATTGCTGCAGAATTCAACTTGGGGCACTGCATTTGTCCTATTTTGGCAAGGTTGTTCATAGAAAAACAACTACAGGGAAAGGATATTCATGGTTGTGGAAAAAATATCTGCACATGTCTGGAAAGCAAAATTTAACTCTCAAGTTGACATTTACCCACATCAGTTTGTTTACAACAACAAACCTCAACACTGAGTCACTACTCTGTTACGCCGACCAAGACCTTTTCAAACACTGCATCTGGAGTACGAGTTTGTTGTATGTGTGTGCGTGGGAGCAGGGAGGGAAAGAAAAACATGTTTTAGAGCACATTTCGACAAATGACTAATAAAGTTAGACAAAAAAATTAACTATAAATATAACTGGATTTAAACAAAAAAAAGCAGTGATATATGATGCTATGATGATAGATTTTTCCAAATGTAATGAATAAGGACTACAAATGTTTTAAATATTGAAATGAAGGCCAGAAAAATCAAGATTCCTTGATACTACACTCGAAAGCTGGAGCTTAAAACTGAGAGATCATATCCAGGTTCAGTATCTTTGAGTTGCAGGATGAAAATTGCACTACCAAACTTTGCCTACAGGCAACAATGCCATGGAGAAAAAGTGAAGACAGAGTGACTATTTTACCCATCACAGAAAAATGTAAGGTCATTCCAGTTAATTAAGGGTTTTAAACGTTGGTATAAACCAGTAAATCCCCATGAAATCTTCTGAATTATTCACAGTCTGGTCTGCTAACAACTGTAAAGATCAGTTAGTCAAAGCTTTAAATTTATGAACTCATAAAGCCACATTTTAAAATGTAACCAGACTAATTGTCTCCTATGTCCCCTTAACTTATGGCAAAATGTTGTCTAATGCAAATTTATGCAGTAGCATCTAGGTGAGTTCAGTAAGGGTGATAAAATTACATCTGTCTAAAGTAAAGGTTACAGCATAGCACTATACCCCATTATGCAATATTTCATTTGGCAGCTGGACAGCAGACTGTTTTTATTACTCTTTGGTCTATATAACAGAACTCGGGCTAACAACTCCTGAGACGATCATGATTAGATCTATAATGATTCCTGAGAGATTTCACTTTTAAAGCTAATGTCTAATAAAAACATATGGCAGTCAATGTAATTTAAAAAAAGATCCAGACCTCATTTTTATCACAAAACCTGAGTTAAAATTCAAGAAAATAGCAAAAAAGAAAAAGATTTTGAATAGGAAATTATGCATTTGTTCCCTAATGAGGACTGAGGACTGATATAACTTTGTGGTTAAGGGTGGTGCTGAGTTCATTTTCACAAATGAACAGGTGCACTGCAGCCTATCGTTCTCAACACACTGGTCACTGGCTATTTACTGCATTGTCCCGCTGCCTCTGCCCTCCTTCCATCAAGCTACAACCGAAAAGGTCACTAATGTCCATCCATCCATCCATCCATTTTCTTGCACCCTTGTCCCTTAGTGGGGTTGGGAGGGGTGCTGGTGCCCATCTCCAGCTAACGTTTCGGGCGAGAGGCGGGGTTCACCCTGGACAGGTTGCCAGTCTGTCGCAGGGCAACAGAGAGACACACAGGACAAACAACCATGCACACTCACACCTAGGGGCAATTTGGAGAGGCCAATTAACCTGACAGTCATGTTTTTGGACTGTGGGAGGAAACCGGAGTACCCGGAGAAAACCCACGCATGCACAGGGAGAACATGCAAACTCCATGCAGAAAGACCCCAGGCCGGGAATTGAACCCAGAACCTTCTTGCTGCAAGGCAACAGCTCTACCAACTGCGCCACTGTCCAGCCCGTCACTAATGTCACCAAACCTTAAAAAAAAAATGCTGAGGTTTTGTCCCCATTTCACCTTACACATTTTTCTTTATTTTGTGTGTATCTAGGTGTGTGTTCAAGGGAACTATGCTTCTTATTCATTTAAATACTGTACAAACACAGATACTCTCCAAATAAGATTTAAAAACATTTAAATATTGTGTGCTCAATTCTCCCCATATGCATATTACGAGTATTTCAAGCTCTCAATTTTCGTTTCTTGATGTGATAGTAGCCACATTCTTTCATTCAGCTTGTTGTTGATAAAGAACACTGGTTTAATGGTTAGTGTGAAATTGGGATGTCAGTCTTAGTCACAGCTATGTGAAATAAACAGGAAGCAAAGAGAAAGCTTTCCTTCTCATCCGATTACCAAGAAAATGGCATTCCAGATCATTATAAGAAAATGGATACCAAAACTGGAGAGAACTGATAAGTATGTAAGCAGATAAATCACACTACTACTGTAGCTCAACGTTTCTGAACTCCACCACGCTAATTAGTAAAGTAAAACTGAGAAACCTGGTGTATTTTTGGATTTGTTACCATTTTTTAAACACTGATCCAATTTAAACACTCAATAAAAAATGCCTGAAACCTACCAAAAGGAATTAACACAACACAGGCAAGGTCATTTTGTTAATAACATGTTCTAATGCACTATTTTGAGCTTTCCTGCATTAATATTTATTAAATATAGATCACACAGCAACATTTCATATGTTTTTACATCCAGAAGCATGCAAAAGATTGTCAGAAGCATCAACAAGGTTAGTTACACGTGGCCTCGGAAAATAAAAACCGCATAACGGCAAAAGCAAATACAGAACAATCACAGCCACTGATAAATGTTACTGTTTTACAACTCTATGTGTACACAAGCACTTTCTAAAAGACTCACTGTACGCTCATACTGATAAAGCCAATCATCCTTATGTAATGTAGCTTGACAGGCCTATAAGCAACAAACTAGAGGAAGACTAAGAATCAACATAGCACTTTAAACCGGAGAAAACTTGGATGTATCTAAAAGATTTAGAAAATAAGCATCTGTTTCTGGCCCAAAGAAGAGTTCATCAGCCAAATACTCCAATTACTATCATTTTCTGCAAATATTTGATTGAATATTCAGCCTCTCTCCTCCAATCTGCAAAGTTTATTCTCACTGAGACAGAGGTAATTATGCAAGCCACTGAAGCACTGCAGCAATGCTGATTGACACTAAAGCTTCAGCAGCAAATTGATATTTTCTGACAGGTTTTCACATGCTTATTCATGGCCTCTCCCAGTGTGATATACAGCCAGGGGCCCGCGGGCCAATAAACCAAAGACGCTAATGAAATTGGGAGGAAAGTAACTGAGGGTTTAGAAATAAACATTTCTGTGGGTCGTATCGAGATTCAGATCCAACACAGCGGAAAAGGCTCCATAGAACGAGCGCTAGAAATCCACGAGGATTTATGTTCTTTAACTTTTTAATGGTTGCCGGTTGTTCTGTCCTAATACTTAGAGAAGACAACTTTGTCTTAAATGACCCAACCAACAGCACGCCACACCAGCAGAACCACAAAGCATTAGCTTCCATTTAATGCTGAGTGCTCCTATAGGAAATTACTGCATATAGGGTTGCAGCTACCACACTATAGAATCTCACAGTCCAAATGCAATTACAAAGAACCACACTTGATGGTCGTCTCCAAGCACAAAGGAGCTGCTTAAATTATGTGGTGCACTCTTTGTGGACTGCAGAGTGAGCGTTAGCCCAAAGTGTGCAGGGTTATGAGACTGAATGCAGTTATGGTTTAGAGTGGATACATCTGAACTCATTTCAAACAAGACCACAATGCAGTAAAGGAAGTGGTATCGGGTTGGGCTGGCTGGCCGGCCGGCTGATATTTACTCTGAAAGCTGCAGACATATACAAATGGTGGAAAGGAACATAAAATTCTCAGCATGGGACTAATATATCAAACATGCAGGTACAAATGGTGTTCAAATCAAAAATGAATGAAATCAGAATGAAATGCCTTCAGTTATTACCATCACAGCTTGTGCACTGATAGGTTCAAGAATTAGATCACACTAGAATGCAAATAAAGTAACCTGCTATTAAAACAAGTAATTTTCCCGTATGTTAAGCAGGTCCTGATATTTTTTTTTATCAATATGTAAATATGATCTGTATGCGTTTGGTCTCTCTGGCTCATAAAGACATTTATTCAGTGAAAATATTAGGGTTTTTTTTGTTCAAGGCTGAAAATATGGAGAATATCAAACCAAGCTAGGAAAAGCAATCCCTATTTTAAGCACCAAATGAACCACTTTATGTGTTCCCAAGACTCCACCTTGCTTTTCACACACCGCAAACAGGAAAAGTCAAAATTAGTAACTTATGGGTCTGACAACATATTCAGCTAGCAGGAAAATACACTGGCTTCAGAACAAAATTATGATAGTATTTTTGGGACGCTCAAGACTTTTTTTTTTTTTTTTTTACGAATAAAACGTTTCAAGAATCACAAACTGGATTTTGAAGAATCTGTAGTTGATGGTAAGATAATTTAACTATTTTTTTATATTCAGTCTTCTCAACATTGCAGTCCCAGTATGAAAAAAAATAACATTTAAATGTTTTTTATATGTCCAATTTTCCTTTGGATATTTTTATTGCAGAGCACATCTAAAATATAAAAAGGAAAATTTAGCTTTGAAATCAATCTATTGTTACTGGCTGCCGTTTCAGGTACGCCTATCATTTTTCTTGGTACTGATTGACCCCCCCACTTTAGTGGAGATCAGGAAGACCTTAGATATTAGTTTCTGCAGTAGTTCCAAGATGGTTCCATGATTTTTAATTTATGTAAAACTCACTCTTTAAACTTTCACTGCCTTAATACTGAGCCAAGTGTCTAAGTGTCAATAAAACAGAGTGTCAATAAAACTACTCTCAAACTGTGCTTGGTCCATTAGTTTGTCTTTGAGTATTATGCTTGAGAACACAACAACATTACATGGGTTTTTATTATGGTAAGGAATTATACAAGTAGGTTCTCAAATACTCACCACCAGTGATGAACCTCCAGTCTGTGGTGTATATGACCAGCTAACACGCATTTTACTTGTTGGGCTTGCTGTGGAGGTAAAAGTGCAGGGCAGCCTAACAGTATCCCCTTTAATTGCATGGAGCTCTGATGGAGTGGTCACTTCGATGGAGGAAACTTGGGAAAGACCTGGAGAAGAGATGAAGCCAAGTAAGAAATTGGAAATATGATACGAGCTGAATCACATCTTCTTGAGTTCCACAGAAACTGAAGTGGAGAACTAGAAAGAAAAAAACCCAAAAAAAACACTGCAAGTGGTTTTTCCACCCACTTTTAAATGAAAAACAACTGATATCAACCAAGAAATGTTGCAATGTTGTCACTTTTGTGGTTGTCACAAAAGTGACAGGACAGCAAGGCTCTCCTGGTACACATAACACTGAGTGACACATTAATACAAGTTTCTCACCAGCTGCTCTTCTTGCATTTGATAGACATGTTCAACGTCTGTCCATCAGACCTATAACAGTTATGAGTTTCTTAACATGTGTCTATAAACCCATCAGCTCACTGAGGATATTAAGTGAATATAGAGATAACAACACAAACAGAACTATTTTCTCATAAAAAGGAAATGAAGCAGAGGACTCTTGATAGAGGAAACACTCTAAATCTCAGTGACATGATGGATGCTGCTAATGTGGTAATTAGAGGTCTTGGCAGGTCCTCTGTGGTCTTTGCACTGACACAAAGTTTCTAAATGTGATAACAAAAAAAGCTAGCAAGGAAAATGATGCAGAATAATAAAATTTCACAGCCCCACAATTGGAACAAACAAACACATCTGTATTTAGATGCAATATATCTAGTTATTCTTAAATAACTACTTTTTGAAATAGTTATATTTTTGCTCAGAATATCACCATCACAATGGGTTGAATTCATTTGTACAAACTCAACAGTTGTTGATTTGTGTCAACTATCTGATTTAGAGCTGAAGTATATGATAAACAATATGTTTTTTGACATAATAATTAAAACTGTCACCTTGATTTAACAGAATGACAACCAATCAGAGCCAGGAGGAAGGTCCTGGTGCTGCCAATCATCATTACTTAATGTAGCTTTAACTACCATTAAATGAACCTATATTTCCATAGTGGCTTGGAAAATATTCATACCCCATAAGCTTCCTTTTTCAAACAAAAATGTGAAGAGTGTGCTGTGGATTTACATTCAGCCCCTTTTTCATGTGGGGTTATACGAGTAATCTAAACTAGTAAAATACACCTGTGTGTAATTTATTCTCAGTCTGCAAAGAACAATGGGGGCCTGGGGTGAATTACATTGACTTATTTGCAAAAAGTTCTGTATTAACTCAGCAGGCTGAGTACAAATACAAACCACAAATTTAATGAGAGAGAAAACAGTACATTTTTCTTCAAAAATCTCAAATACTTCAAATATAAACTTCATATTATGACAAATTTTGAAAAAGTTACTGGTTAATTAAACTTTAAATAATTAAGGCAAAAATAAAACTACCTCAGATTTACCCAAAAAGACACACTTGGAGGCGTACACAAGCAGCATTCAGGATAGATACCCTGGCAATATGAATGTTATTGTAACCACCCAGCATAACGTAAGTACATATCCACATACAGAAGCTAAAAGTCTGTGCTAATGACTGTTTATGTCCTATCCAAGTTATTTAAAGAGAGCTCATGTTGGAAGGATGTTTTAGTGTATTTTAGACATGTCCTAATCCAGTACGGAGTCCCAGCGCTGAAGCCTGGCCCCGGGATCCTCTTCCTGATTTTACGACTCAAAAGGCCTGTTATTATGCAATACTCTCCCACACAAATACTGACGATCCTGTCAATTAAATTGAATAATATTCTATTTACTGTTATTTTATGTATTGACCTTTCAACATAAGGTTTTAAATTTAGCGTCTTAAATTCATTAATGGTGTTTCCTTACATTCTAAAACTTATCAAAATACCATTAAAAAAAAACTATCTTGTAGTCTGCACTATTGATACAAGTATGACTCGCCAAGACAAAGCATTTCCCTAAATAAGTAATGACTAAATAAGCCGCTTTTAAGAGCAAATATCTTAAGTATTTAACCGCCTGTTTTTCAGCTGACGTTAAATGTTGAAATATTCACTGCGACACGACACCGGATCTCAGGCTCTGCTTACCGAAAACGCCAAACAAATACAGCAGCAAAACTACATTTAGAGCTGTCCTTCTTGCGTCCACTCGACACATAATTGGATTTGAAGGTGGATCCACTCCGGTGACGATAGAAAAAAATCCTCAAAGTTGCGTCAAAACTTCGGTAAATTTCCGTCCATAGTATGTTTCGTCTGGAGTGAGTTTCTCCCCCCGCCTGCGTGGATACCTGTCGGACAGGTGGATCAGGAAGTAGGAGCTCAAGGAGACAGAGCTCAAAACTTACGCCGAAGGGGGAAAAAAAAAGTCAAATTCCACCATAAGATACAAAGTCCAACACATTTTTTTAAAAAAGATAGATAAAAACCTGTAACCAGGAGTTAGTTTGGTTGAATACATTTTAGATTAGGTAGCTGCGCTATGTCCATTGAAAGACATAGCACAAAAATAAATAACTAGTACAAATACTTTGGATTTCAATAACAATGTGCGCTATTGGAAAAGGCAGGAGCTTGTCTGAATATGTCTTTATTTCACCTATTTTGGTATTTTGAATTGATTTAGACTCTTAGTGTGACAGTAAGTGTTCAAAAAGCTTTCAAAACAGAGCTGGTCTAAATCAGAAGCGAACTAAGCAGCTGCTTACCTCCCTTCTCAAACTAGCAGCGGGTGTCCAGGAGCATTCAATTTGCCACAATTTTATTTACTTACTAAAGTCAGTAATTTGTTACTAGAACAACAATGCTGAACAGTACATTTAAAGTAGCTACTGTTCAGCATGGACAACTTATTTGAAATTAATTTCAAATATGATTATAAACTAACAAATGAAATAATCTTGATTAACTTTTTGAAAGAATACTTGAACTATGGTGATTTATGGGTAGTTGGATGAAATCAAAATTAATTATATTTCAACACTGTTGGAAGCAAAGACATGGGGCTTTACAAATAGTACTTTCTTTGATGCGGCCTGTATAACCATGCATATGAATTCATATGAGCCTTTGTTTGCAGACCTTATCTCCCCACCCAGATACATAAGAAAACGCAGATGATCTGTTGGGACAAACTCCTCTTCTCTCCCTGTTCCCAATCTCCTGGTCCTACGGATGTAATTGTGTCTAAAGGGAGAAGGTGTTTTCTTTTCCCAGCCTTTGTTAGTTTACTTTCTCATGGGGTGTAGTGCTTTATCTCTCAACTGCTGCATGCGTTTCTTCAAAAATCCTTTGAAGTGTATATATATGTCTGTATTTGGTCTCCGTAGTCAATTTCCTTCTTACATCCATCATGTGTTCATCAAGCATTTCCTCTTATCTGAAAAAGGAGTCATTTTATGGCACATCAAAGCATCAAAGAATATGCAAGGGTAGCATCTTTTTGTACACTGACCCTGACATCCTCTGCACTTTTATGAGCTTATAATGAATTCTAGTATTTGTCAGCCTACACAGAAAACCAATGCTGTGAAATTTAATATATGACAAACAACCGTGAAGGGAAAAAAATTGCACAATACATTATTCCAGAAGTAGGCATTTCCAGTCCTGGTGCACTGATGTCTTGCATGTTTCAGTGGAACTGCTTTGCTGTACCTGATTTTAAGCATTTGACTTATTCCTCATCGTGTCTGAAGTTCCACTAGATGCTGCAGATTTCTTATTCAAATCACGTGGACGCAAAGTGAGAAAGGGATAAAACATTCAGAACTTCAATGAAAACCAGAACTGCACACCCCTGAATTAATTTACTATTTGATTCATTGTTTTTTTACTGCATAACTAAAGTAACCAGCAGAGAAACCTATAGACACCCCTCAGAGGAACGCTCTCCATCTCATTTTAGGGCATCAGGTCAGGAAAAACGAGCGCCGTCCCTTCAGTGAAGTTTGGGTCTAGCATGGGTTCTCCTCCCAGTTGGATGTGCCCAGAAAACCTCCGTCACGTATGAGGACTTTTTATTTTTAAGTGTCCAGTCTGGCAATGTAGCACTCAGAATTGTTGCTGCGTGCCAAGAAAAAAACCCAACAGATTTACTTTCAGAAGTGGAGCACTACGTCTTCTTCCATGACTCCCTTAGCAACGCTGTGAGGTAAATGTTGCATTCACTCTTTCATAGCTCGGAAGAGCAAATTAGATGTTGGAATCAGTTGTCTCCTTTTTTCCAGCTACCTCAAGCAGTGGTGTCCAGATGTGTCCCTGCTCGATATGAACTGAATTAATTCTCTGAATTACCTTTTCCGTGTGTCCTCAAGTTGTGCAGAGGCCTTACAATGAGCCACTTACAAATTCATGGTTGTTAAATCAGGAAAACACTTTAATATGCTGGACAATGGCCCCTAAAAATTCATGTAGGACAGACAGCACCGCCACAGTGTAAACCTACGGAAAACTACCAAGGGAGTGACACAGTAGGGCTTTGGTCCCTTTTTTTAAAAGAAGAAATGAGTAAGAGGTCAGAAAATGAATTCCAGTGAGCAAGGGATCACACTTCCCAGTAAAGGAGCATTGAATTTTAACAAAGCATTCTTATTTACTTAATGACAGAATATGCTCACAAAAGTCTGCTTCTCAGGTTGTTACCTCTTTTGTATAAATTAATCACCTTACTGCATTGTAATGTTGCATAAAATGGGTGTGTTATTAGATGCCAAACTGTTCCTTTTTGCATCGTTAACTGTAAATCAGGACGATGACAAAATCAACACTGCAGCAAATGCAGCTATGTTGTTCATCTTTAACCAAAATATATGATGTAATAGTTTCCGAGTTCCTTTTCTGAGCTGGTGGTGGGTAATGGTGCTGGCCTATATAGTGAGTATTTAACCTCACATCTTTCTAAAGAAGAATTGCATAAGCTGTATTTTGCAATCTGTTTCTCAGTCTGGTGCCTCTTACCTGGGTATGCAAACACACCATTATATCATGTGACACATTGTGTGTACGAATAAAAGGGTTCTCTGTTTGGTAACAGTCGCAGGTTCTCAGTTACAGCAGCAGGCCCCTCACTGACAATCAGGGCTCTCTGCCCTGCTCACTTACTTACTGGCGTCTCTGAACAACAAGAAACTTCTTTTCTTTTTTTTTTTTGGCTGTCAGCACAGAGGAAGACTAAAGAAGGTGATTTCAATTTCTTGGCACCAAAAGGTAGATACAATCATTGTTGCCCCCCCCAAAATGTAGAAGTTTTTCTGTCTTGTGATTGTTTTAAATGGACTGAAAAGGCGATAAGATACTGTCCAGTTCACGTCTTTTATTTAAGGTTTCACATACACAAGTATTAACTTCTCAGAAAGGAACACAAACAAGAGAGACCGGATTGCACAAGAGTTTAGAGATTCTTAGCTGCACAAATCCTGCTTCTCCACCTCTAAATGAATGCAAAACATTACCTGAACATTTGTCTTTGCACGTTAAGCTGCAGCCCTGAATGGAAATCTCAGTCCAACACTGAGTCATATTTTACACACCAGTGAGAGCTATAATATCTCTGTGAAACATGTCCTTCCAAGCCCATGTTTTTGTGTGTTCTGTGTGGTTATGCATGAGCAAAGGAATTTAATATAAGATTGCTGTGCCAAGTACAACCCAATGCAAGGTGTGGAGAGCAAAGAAAAATGACGGGTACGTCTTAAGCACAGATTTACATTGTAAACAGACTGTAATTTCCTTCTTCTGTCTTGATTTCTATTTCTTCCCTTATTGTACTGATCTGACATCAGGTTGGCTCTTCTTAGGAAATGTTTAATCATGGTTGCCATAGCAACTACACTCCATTGGAAAATGTTGAGTCACAAAGCAAAAGTATTTCAAAAACGTATCTTCCAGGAGTTTCATCAACATGTTTCTGCTACAGACTTCAACAACAAGCTTCGGTGGAGTCACAAAAACAAATCTGTGTATAGAAAAAGTTGCAGTTTGCTCTTTTTTTATTATTATTTCAGATGTTTAAGCAAATTTTGGCAGCAGACAAAAGCAAATTATTTAAATACAAAATCTAGTTTTCTGATAATAATAGCACTTATTTATGAAAAAAGTTATCAAACCTACCTAGAAAAGTAATTGCTTACCCCCATGTCAAATCTTGAATTAACTGAAAAAAAAAAAAAATTAAGAAGCTGATTTCAATCTTTCTTCAATCTCTATCTTAAGTCCTGGCCTAGCAAAAGGACCTGACAACAGGAAGTATGGTAAAATCAAATCAAATCAAATCTCAAAAAGCATATAATCTAAAAAAACATTTAGGACAGCCATAAGTATAGAAAGGGTTACAGTGTCATTTATAAAGATTTGAGACTCCACTGAATCACAGTAAGAGCCATTATCTACAAATGGAGAAAACAGGAAGTCGTGGAGAACCTTCTTAGATGAGGCCTGCCAAGGACAGGAGCTCATCAGCAACTCAATGTATTTTGTAGTCTTCTCTCACTTTTTGAACTGGATTACATGGATAATATACCAAATGAACACCAGAGGTGTTGCACGCACAACTCAATTCCTCCAACTGTGCAGTGTGACCTCGAATAGTAACAGTGTTTCTTTTTAGAAACAGTTGTGTTGCTAGTCACATGTTAAATTGCCAGAGTCGTCAAGACACTTCACAAAAGACTAAAAAGATTAAACAAGAATGGTAAGCGCATCAAAACTGTAATTCTGTAATTGTTGTGTGATTCTGTGAAGTTATAATATTTCTTATGTTAAAATTTCATAGTTATGCAAAAGAGAGTTTAAAAAAAAATCTAAAATGCGGCTGGCATTTGCTTACTGAAAATGCATCATGACAATTTTGTCTATTAGCTTTTACAAATTGGCAAAATTGGTGTACTCCAAATAATCATTTTACAAAGCAAAAGACATTATTGAGGAAGTAATGTCCTTTTAATTTTTGACTGAATTAGAAAATCTGTAACATTTTGGAGAATTGATTCTTCTTATCAGTTAACCATATTGACAGATAATTTAATAATTTAGAATAAAATGTCCTGCGACAGACTGGCGATCTGTCCAGGCCTCTCGCCCGGAACGTTAGCTGAAGATTGTCACCAGCAACCATCCTGACCCCAATAAGGGACAAGGGTGTAAAGAAAATGGATGGATGGATGGATGGATGGATGGATGGATGGATGGATGGATGGATGGATGGATGGATGGATGGATGGATGGATGGATGGATGGATGGATGGATGGAGAATAAAATGTCAGACTGAAAGAGTGCTGCCACTCACAAAATGCAGTCTTAGACAAACTGAAGTCATCTAATGTTTTGCTGTTTAAAAAAAAAAATTCCTAAAGAACCATGAATAACAATTTTGTTGTTTATGACAGACTGCACAAGCAAAAAAAGATATGGTTGGGGATGCTGGATCTCTAAAGTTTCTTTGGCATGTAGAGCTACTTGTAGCTTAGCCAGAAAGAAAACTCCAGTGGTAAGGAATAAACACACATGGCTTGAACAAAATGACTATCAGTCGATAAAAAACATTGTTTGTACCGTAGGCTCCATGGCCTTCATGGCCAAGCCAACAGATTGCAGTCTTGTGGGTTAGCCCAAATTAGCTTGGTCAGGGGTTTGTTTTGTACAGGCTGATGGTGAAAACAGCTGCACCCAAAATATCCTTCTCAGCTTAAGTCCTAGAAACAAACATAACTGTTAGCATAGCTAGCACAAGTCAGCTTGGAAATCTGGGGAGCTGGTCTTTACAACATCAGCAGCAGTTGTTGATGCTGTTGGCTTGTCAACGACAGTCTTGAGGAACCTGTAATTATAAAGTTCCTTCTTCATATTTGTGAATAAAACCTAAGTCAAGGTTTATTTTTTTGGCAAGGAAGCGTAACTATTTCATGCACAAATCAGTGACCTGTAACTTTGGGTCTTTAGCTCCTGGGACCTTCCTCCATTAGCAAAGGAAGGATTCATGTGGCACACTTTGTCCTCTCCATTATATTAGCACCACGGAAAGAGAACATCTTTGTTCTAGTCGTAGTGTTTTAAGGATCATGACATCACAGAGTTTCCTTCCTGAATCTCCTCCTCTTCCTGCTCCTGGAACCAGAGTAGGTTACAATGCAAAGTATTATTGAAGTAAAAACTTACACTAGCCTTATGTATTCAGTCCTTCGTAGCTCGAGGTTCAGCATGGGGCCCTTCTTAGCATTCCACCACTTTGAGGATTATTTCTTTTTTTTTTTTACAAACTCACAGTAATTCCATCTTCCTAGATATAAGGGAACTGTTACCAATAACATTGTAACAGAACCTGACTTTAAAATCAAAATTATCCCTTCAAGTGTTCATAATCTGTGGTTAAGAAGCTAACAATGTGCTAATAAGATCAACATGCTAATAGTCCGTACAGTGCTGTTTTTCTAGCAACCGTTTTGCAGTGTTTTTGTCTTCCTTGTGCCAAAATCAGACTTTGGAAAAGGAAGGAAATTTTGAAAAAGTGCAAATACTATGTAATTTCTTTTCAGAAACATATTGTAGAATATTATCAGTTCATTTCTGTGGGATGCACCGATTACATTTTTGTGCCAAGAGCGAAGCAATGCAGTCAAGTTGAGACCACAAGCTTTCCCTGTGTAATAAACACAGAACGATGTCAAGTTTGGTTTGAAAAAATGGGAAGGGAAAGTTGGATGTTTCTACTCTGAGAAATTACTGTGAAGTAAACTCTGCAACTCTAACCAGCTTTCTGAATGACAGACTTGTTTAGACCTCCAAAGGAGCTTTCATGTCAGTTTTAATATTAGAAAATTCTGAATAGACTCAAATAAAAACTCTCAAGCAGAGAAATTGAAAGTGACCCCTATCCTCGCCCACCTCCCACAGCATAACTTCCCTTTTAGGCAATCATAATATATGCGCTTAGTTTTCCACATCTGTCTATGGAAGAAAAAACATGAAACATGCTGAAATGACTGAAACGTTTGTGTAAGCAGTCATGCAGGGTATCATGTAAAAGAAAAAGCAAGATTTTTTTTTAAATCATGTAGAAGGATTTTGGTTCTGTAGTTCATTTACATTTTACTGTGAGACTCAGTTGGGGCAAATACTTTCCCTGCAGAAAAACACTTTTTGCTATGTTTCAAATTGATGTGTAGCAAGATGAAAAAGAATCAATGTTTCATAATGCACAAGCTCTGATTGTTTCTATTGAAGTATAGAAAAAATAAAGTCAAACTGTTTCACTGGAATAGTGTGCTCAATCCCACATACAGCGATGATTGCTGAGCTATTTTCCAACGTGTACAAAGAGATACCAGCTGATGCTTTTGTCATAAAACTACGTTATCCAGCAGGTTTAACATTTAATCAATTTAGCAAAGGGAAATTTTTTTCTTAGCTTAAAAAAAACAAGCTTCCGCTCCGCTCCCCCCCCCGACATTAGCTTTTTCTTGAGCGTGACTGAAGCCTTCTTCTGTCTGTGTAATTCTGCCCACATTCAAGGTCTGTCATTCAGTAACTAAAGCTACACCCACAGGGGCAGACTTTGATCAATACACACAAATAGACTCAAACACACGAACTAATAAATGGAACCACATATTCACAGTCATGAACATTCAAGCATTCGACAATGAAACCCAGACAGGAATAACAGCAGAGGGAGTTAGCATAGTGAATGCACAATAAGTTAAAGACATTCATGCTTACAGGTAAGCATGTGAAGAGCTCTGCAGACAGAGAAGTCATAATTACACAAATGGATACAGTGCATTAAAAATACAAAGCATGTGGCTGAACGGTATTTTGTTACATAATGAATGAGCACTTTCGAATAGTTTCACAGGATAATTTTTTATGAGACACTCTGTTGGGATTAAAATAAGGCAACATGGGAAAGATTTTAAAGGCTTTTTATTAGAAAACTTTTATTTTTTTTTATAAAAGCTCTATTACAAATACAAATGTAACATTTTCTTATAAATCTAAAACACTTTGAACACGAATACAAAATCTGCCACAAAAATCTGAAATATGGGCATTTTAACATACTTGTTAGTGTGGAATGCATTCACAAATGAAAGAATAGAGCACAGGCTTTCAAGGACATTTTGCAATCAGAAAGGGTTTTCAGATCTTACTGTGCACTCCCATGTGAGTTTCAGGGCAGGTGTGTACATGTAGTTGCTTCCCACTGATCAAATCTTTGGCTTTTAGACAGAAGGAAAGAAAAAAAATCAAATTTTTAGCGTTTAATATGAGAAATTTGATGTGACGTATTACTTAAGTCTTAATGTAAAGTACTCCGCTTCTCATTCAACTTGCTTGGGTTTAATTCTCAGGTTACTTCTAGTGACAAAGCTTTAGGACTTTAAATGTCCTAACAAAACAAATTTAAAAAAATCTAAAACTTGTCAATTTTTAGCAAAACAATATGGCATGGTCTGGGAGAATTTAAGGGAAAACACTAAAATTAAGCTTTTTCTGACAAGTCTAAAGATGTCTGGTAAAGGGATCGGACACCAACTAATCCCTACAGCAAACAGGACAGGTGTGGCAGAAGAACGACACCAGATGATCAAAGTTAGCATGGCTAGCAATACAAAACCAGCAGCCTCCACATGTACTCACTGGAGAAATCTTTACCATAGCTTTGAGATTTCCAAAAAAAACTGCCAACATTTCCTAATCCACCACTTCTCATGACAGACAGAGGTTGAAAGGCGCTCTAAAGGATTAAGGAGTGCAACGTTGGTGTATTATATTCAGCCTTCCTGTTACCTTCTGAAAGTATTGCTCCACCTCACTCTGTCGCAGCCTCAATGAGCTGCACACAAGTGTTGACACGTTTCCTTTTTGGTAGGTTCTTACATCTCCATGTTTTGGCTTCATTTTTAAACACCTGAAAATAGCCAACAGAGTCCTCTTCACCGATAACAGCACCTACATGAAAGAGCGATGTTGTAACCTGGACTTGTTGGTGTTTGGGTATAGTCACCAGCCAGCGCACGTCAAGCTAGAAATAAATCTGATGATTTATTTGTGCATCTCTACAAATAACTTGATATTTCCATTTTAAAAACAGTCATTGGACAACTCACGAAATGTAACACACTTTGTGTGGCTCAGTATTACAGCAAACATTTGTTCTGCTAAGAAGATTCATGTGTAAACCAGCAGAAAGCTCCAACAAAAGCTAAACATACTCTCTACATTACCCAGGCCAGCTTTAAGTCCACAATCCAGTTTGTCACATAAGCGTTGGGGTTTTGTTCAAGTTTGATCCACCGTTTCATTTTCTCAAACATTTATGGACCCTCCAAACAGGAATGTTGTTTTACTTTAGAACTGCTTCCAAGCATTGAAATGAATCTGAGATCTTTACAGAAATCTTGTTTTTTTTCCCTCCAAAAGATTCATATTCTTCATTTTTCCTCACATCTTCATTATCTTCTCATTTTCACCGCAGCGGCACTTCCTTCAGCAAGTCTCTGCTTAGCAGAAGAGTGCAATCCAAAAGTGCCCTTAGAGCCTCCTTCCAGGAAGTTTCCTGATGAGATTTCATCAGCATTCCTGTCTCTGTTTGGTCCTTCTTAGTCCTCCCAGTCGTAATCATCATCCGAGCGAGGGCCTTCATCCTCGGAGGAGCTTGGGTCTCCGGTGCTGGGGTCTGAGATCATGCCATCTGAACTGTCAATCTTTATGGATGTCTCTGACAGGTAGAGGTGGACGGCCCTTGATGGGTGGCTGGGATAAAGTAGGAAAACACCAAGACCAATAAATACAAACACAGAAGGAGGGTACAATGGATTAGCATCAAACTGGGATGGGCTGAAAAAAGTTTGGATAAAATCTGTTCACTCATCTGCATTTGTTTTGGGTCGGAATCATTTTCTTCCTTCTCAGTTTTTGAATGAATGATTTATTTTGAAGCTTGAATAAATATGTAAGCAAAAAAAAAAAAGCGATTTCTACTGGTGGTGGTGAGAGTTAAAGCAACATTTATATAAAGATCTGAAAACCCCGCAAACTGAAAGAGAAACCTCAGGTCCCCAAGAAAATACAGCACATTGTTTGAAACAGACAACCAGCTATTAGAAATGCTACATAAAAAGAAAATGACAATGTAAAAAAAAATAAAAAATCAGTCAATAGAAAAATTAACTGCAATTATTTGTATTTTTGTACAATATTTTAAGATGTTAAAAAAAATGTCTGTTTCCAACAAGCGCTTACAATCAGGTGTAATCATTGAAAGACACTTTTATCATATCACAGAAATAAGAACACAGTAACAAACAAAAACACAGTAACATGACTTCAGTAGTGATTTTGAACAGAAATGGTCAGTGGCTTTGTAAGTGTTGACACCCCTGTTATAATTCCAGGTTTTAGTGTGTATGTACGCAAGAGTTGAAACCATCATAAACCGTTGCAACAATTTTAAAACATTTGACTTTTCAATTTCAGCATTCAGTTTTCTTTGGTAGGAGTAAGTGAGCCTCCACCATCTTAACTTGGCAGTTTCTGCATTGGAAAAGCTCTTCAAATCTATAAGACTCAACGGTAGTCCACAACCCTCTTCAGGAACCTCCTCAGATTTTTATGTCCAAATTATAGCTAAGCAATAAAAATATTTTCTCTCTTTAAGCTGATATGCTGACTTTGATGTGTGATAAAAAACTACACTTTATCTTAAACTCTCAAGTTTACTTTAATAAAAAAAAAAGGCCTTCACACACCTGGAGATTTTTTAAAGATGATTAAAAAAAATAAAAAATAAAAGAAGAAATCTAGTGCCGTCTCCCAAAAAGAAACCCCAGCTCTTGGTGCTACCACCGCCATATTCCACAGTGGGAATGGTGTAATTTTGGTTGCTTTTGTTGGCAGGCATGGTTGCTTTTCATCAGAAACAAAGTCTTTTACTCTTTGTCCATAAAGAATACAAGTTCCATCCCATGCAAAGAAAAAAAAAAAAACTCAACAATGCTGTGAGTGTTTTCACCCTTATCTCCTCATAGCCTTAGTACAGTGTCTCTCTGAGAAGACTAAATGCTGAAATTGAATAAAGAAAGTGGCTTGAGTGCTGGTTTATGTACATATATATGCATAGAAAATGTTGATTCATGATATTTTTTTTTATCTGGCATTTTAACAGGGGTGTGTAGACTTTTAACATCCACTATAAGCAAAACCCCAGAGGTTAGATCAGACAGTCGCCACATACCTCCACTGAAAATGATCAGAGCTTTGTGCAGGGTTTTTATAAAGTGATCAAATACATTTTCACTGGAAGCTTGGAAAGTGCTCGATGTTTCTATTGTTTCTTGAAATAATACACCAAACACGTGTCATGTACTGCACTTGTACAATGGGGCTTGGATTGTATTAGTAGGGAAGTAAACAGCAAGAATACACCATTGTTCTACATCTTCATCATCAAAACATTTACTCCAAACAGGAAATGTGGCTGGAGGCCCATTTAGCTAAACAGGAAAAGATGAATCGATAAAACAGTTGTTTCTCTCGAGAAATGAAAGGCGCATAGTAATTCCACAGAGGCTAAGCAGCAATATGGCTAAAGTTCAGCATCGAGAACTTTCTATATAAAGGCACAGTCTTCCTCACTTTCTGTCTGACAACAGCTGCCTGTTACGGGTACAAATGTGGGATCTGAAGGCAGGAGTCGCATATGGAGGAAGAGAGAGAAGCAAGAAGCAGGAAAAGAGCCCAAGAGGGAGCATAGCATGCCCTGATCCCCAGAGTCTCTCGCAGAGGAAGAGAGAAAGCGTGTGAATCTTCTGCTCCTCTTAGTCCCCCTCTTCATCTGCTACACTTCATTGGTCTTACCACGCCGTGGGGTCTTTCCTCTCTTTGCGGGGAACCTCTTCATCGCCCTCCAGCTGCCTCTGTCTGTGTTTCCTCTTGCACCTCCTGCAGGACACGATGACTATGAGACAAAAGACCACAGCAGCGATGCCACCTCCAATGGCCAGGACCAGGTAGAGAAGTTCGTTGAAAGAAGCTGTGACAAGAAAAAAAACACACGAATGAAAAAGACATGGTGTGCAGGTGTAGAAAAATAAATGCAGCATTTGTTAACATTAAGGTCAAGCAGTAAATTAGCACCGGATGAGCCATGAATAGCGGTTTAAAAAAAACAAAAAAAACAATGGGATAAAGCCTTGCTCTCCCTTAAAAGCCTGTGAGACAAGGCAGATGTAATCATTTTAGTCCTAAGTCTGAACCAAAATAATTCTAGAACAATTCGAGTTATACAGCAGATTGTCTTTGTAAGTACCCAGTTTTGCAGTGGCCAGTTGCACATAGTATTACATTTATTTTAAAATTAAATAATTTTTTTGCCGTGTACTCAGACAGATTTATGCCTAGAGTGCATTTTCTGAAAAATGTCAGGTGTTCACCTGTTTTGACGACACGAAGACGAATCTCCCCAACCGGGCCATGAACATCAGGAGGATTCGTCACCTGGCAGGTGTAGGTGCCGTTATAGATGAACTTGACCTCCCGAAGTATGATGGAGGCATCGCTGCCCATGATATCACCAGCCCAATGGACGCGCTTCTTAAAGATGCCATCGGGAGGCAGATATGGTTTTTGCTGGTAATGAAAAATCTACAAATGGAAAAATAAAAAAATAAAAAAAACACTTACCATAAGAATTTATTTTATTTTAAAGAAAATTACAATGAGTGCAGAATTATTAGGATGTGCTGCTTTTTATTCTCTCAAATCTCAATATGCAGACACAAAGGTACATAAAGACAGGCTGTCTTAGATGCTCCATTGGGAGCCTTATGACTCACCACCTCCTCCTTTGGTTGGATGAGTGGGTGGCTGCACCCTGACACAGCAATGGAGGTGAGAGATTTGTTCTCCCTTTCTCCTGCTCAGACACAGACACGCACACCCCCACACGCACCCCCACACACGCACGCGCGCACACACACACACACACATGAACTCACCCTGTCTACTCGGCCTCCTGAAAGGGGTTTGAAAGTCCAGGAGACGATGACAAGTTCAGGGTTGATCTTAGCTGAACTGTCAAATGTGCATTTGAGACGAACATCTGTCCCATTGACCGCCTCAACGTCCCCAGATGTGTAAACACGCATTCCGCTCACCTGCAAGACACCTGCAAAGCCACATGTAGTGAAATGTTTACATTCAAAGCTAAATAGCATGAACAATTCAAAACAACAGACGCACCATGAATACGTTAATCAACTCTTTATGCAATGGAAAAGTGACCACATTCATGTCTACCTGCTGCTGCAAGAAATTCACCAATTGTAAGTAAGAGCAAAGAGGGAGACTGGCACCAATTTTGCTTGACACTGGTGGCTGATGACACAAACTCCCTGGAAATGAGCTAGCACTTCTACCCACATGCATTGTCCAGAAGCATGCACACACTATGCATGTAGGCCTAGAAACACATTTAATTATTGCTGATGTACCGCCTGGCAATCACACTTCCCCTCTCCTGGAGATCACAAAAGAAGCGACTGTTTTTTGAAGCAGCCCACTGAGAAAGCAGGCTTGTGGCTGTGGGGAAGTTTATGTGAGGGCTGTCTGGTCAAAATCACCAGGGCTATTAATAGAAGGAGCCATATATGCTCTAAGAATAGTGGAAGGCATGTCTAGCCTTATTAAAGCCAATGCCCAGGAGAACAGTAAGCTGACCGTCTGCCAAGCTGCAGCACAACTCGGAGATTTGGTTTTGTCATCGTCATCATCACTCTGTGCATAGAAGATCTACTGAACAAGGTGAATAGCACATAATCTGAAGATTTGGGAAGAAATTACAAGTAATTATTTGTGCTGCTGGATTATAACCACATTGTAAGAAGAGATCCCCACTTCCTAAAAAGAAATATGTGCAATAAAAATAGCCTGCATTTTGTTTAGGATGGTATTTAGACTCAAATGGGTTGCTCACAAGACCATTAAACTTTAAAAGGCAAACAAATCATCTGTAAACTTGGTATTCAACAGTTATTATCCAGCAACAAAGCCTTCCATTGCAATTGGCAGTACAAGAAAGTTCTACTGGATGCATTTGTAGCAGGTACATTGTGATGTGGCCAGTATTTTCCTGCTATGTTGTAGCTTCAGGTTGTGTAGAGAAGTTGAACTAGAGCTGATGATGCACAGATGTTAAAGTGAGGACCAATAGGACCTTTTGCCAATAATTCCTCATCCCTCTCTTGGTTCACCCTGCAAGATTCTTTGTCTTAAATACCATTGGAAATATTTCTGAATGCAAGGCAAACAGGTTTTACAAAAAATGTCACATCCAGACCATCAATGTAACCCAAGATCAACTCTTCCACCAGGAAAACACACACATAATCGATTTATGAACATATTTCCAAAGTGAACAAACAAAAAACAAAAAAATGTCATTTTTTGTTGCAAAATGTATGTCTAAAGTATATCTTTTGGATGTGTGTGCATGAGATGGACAGGAGATTAAGAAGAAGTTCAAGAAGGATGCCTAATAATTCAAGGCACTCATTTATGCTTTTATGATGGTTTAATCTGGTGCAGAATGCCATGAGAGCTCTACTGTTCAGTCAAGAGTCATTTATGGAAAATACACGATCCCTTAGTAACTCTAGCACCTTTCCACAACTCCACTGCAATTTCTATACTTCTTCTTATGTTGTATTCTTGCAATCTTCCCTTTGAATAAATGTATCCCTTCATGCACACGAAAAACTTGTTTACTGTACTGAATTTTTGATTTGGTACTACAGTTAATGGGGATATTGAGTCAGAAGCAAGCTCTGAAAATATCAGTAAGGGACTTGGTGCTCTTAAGCTGCATTTTCAGCTTCTTATCAGTGTTTCCTGTAGACAGGGAGGAGAGTGAGAGGGGCTCCCTCACGCTATTAAAGAGACCTGCTACTCTCTCATCGCTGGGGCCATAACAGCACTCTGTCAGCCTAATGTGTTTTAAATGAGCCTGATGAAATCTTGGAGTAGGTCAAACAAGTGAGCAATAGAAAAACTGCAAGAATCCTTTCCATCCTTTAGTTAAAACTCATGTGGTGTTCTGGATAAGCAGGTATTTTCTACCTCAACTTCTTTTGGCCTTTCAGCTACCTTGCTGTCAGTAAGGATGCACTGAAGTCAACGGATTAAATTGCCAACATGGAGGATGTTCATTAAGCAGATATCATCAGTTCCAGCTCTATCAGTCCAGACAGTAATAACTCCCTCCTTAGCTTGCATGCAGGTGTGTGTGTGTGTGTGTGTGTGTGTGTGTGTGTGTGTGTGTGTGTGCGTGTGCGTGCGTGTGTGTGTGTGTGTGTGTGTGCGCATGTGCGTCCTAAATCCATGTTGATAAGTTCAAAATACTGCGTACGGATTAAATTACCCATTTTTCATGAAATTTGAAATCTTTTTTGTTAAGGTTGACTAGAAGAAATAAATAGCACAGAGGAATGGAGGATTGTCAAGGTACTATTTAACTGTCCATCTAAAACAAAATATGTCAGCAGCTTACAGCATTTTGCTTTATAGTGATGATTTGCAGCAGATTCAACACTTTGAGGAAATAGAGATATTTAAACATGTGCTTTTGAGAATTACATCATCAAGGGTTGTAGTTTGTTAGAATAATAAGTAAAACATCTGAATAAGGGACTCATAATTTAAATGTCATGCAGAATTTCTGTAAACAAAACCTGGGCTGCAATTACAAAGACAATTTAAAGTGAAAGTTGAAACCTACCTAATATTTTTTGAGAGAAATAAAATTTACCCAAATAATTTCAACTTCTCGGACTAATACTATGACACTGAGGTATCTGTTTACACAATAAGTGACCAGTGTAGCCAGAAAATGATGAAACAGGTGGTATTTTTTCATTCACACAACAAAGAGTGTAGCATTTATGAGCTGGGAAAAAAGAACAAAAAAAAAAATCATGGAAGAACAACAACAACTTCACCATGTTGGTTGATGTTGAACAAAAACCACCTACTAGTGTAAACAACATCTTTGCAATTTGGAACCACTTAAAAGCAGAGCTTGGTAGTTTACCCAGGTAACTATAATGAGTCATTTACAACAGCACATTGAGGACTGAATGACCAGGCTATCAAAAGTGGCAGAGAAAAGTTAACATCTGGACCTGCTAGAGCCACAACATCCTCCCATTTCAATATAGTAAACACATTTCTACCCCAGCTGAATGAAAAAGTCTGCCATCATCTGCATGGTATGTCATCCAGCTGTGACTGCTATTCACTTGAACACATACACTGTTCAGATGTCTGACTAATGTCACTTTTTAGCCTTAAGTCATGTGGGGCATATGTATTTAATCCTCAATGATTAAATACAGACTGTGTGTCCAGTGGTTTTGTAGATCTCATCCTGCAGAGCATATGAACAAGCAATAGAGGTGTTTTAGAGATGGAAAATGTTTCCTAGTCATTCCAAGAAACACAAAGAAAGAGATTTATTGACTTTGGGCATTGGCTGTTTTAGGTGCATATTTTAGGTTATACACAAGACATTCCTTTTACAATGCAGAATCACAGAAGCACTGGGTACAAGGAGAGGAATGTTGGTTATTTAAAATCACTTCATACTTCCATAGACCTGTGGATACTTCAATAAAGTAATTGGCACCAATATTAGCAACTTTTTCCTACCTTTAGTTTGCAAGTCTGGGTGTAAAATTCACAAGTATCCCAACTGATTGATAAATTACTTCTCTTGGAGGCACAGCTTTTAGAAGAGCCTGAAAACTAGGTAGTGCTAATGCTGTGAAGCGTCTCATTAAGCCTCTAAGATGGCTCCATTGAAGCCTGCCGCCAAGACTTGTTTACTCATGAGAAAATTGGATTAATCTCTGCAACGTCTGCTCCTCAGAGATCACAACCCAAAGTTAAACACATCACTTTTTACATTCTTGTTTAGTGTTTAAAGACCAGAGGCAAGATTAGAAAAGCGATTAAGTAAAATTTAAAATGACTTCAGAGCTCATGTTTACGTTGTCCCTCATGTCTACCATTAGAAAGTGCACTTTCAGGCCATAGCACTTCATTTCCCAGTCCTACCTTAAGTTCATTTAAAACATACAAATTGAAATTCCCGCCCCCCAATCTCTGAACAAGAATACAGCGCAATGCGTCCAACAACACTGTCCTTTGACGTAAACTGAACTGGTTGGGACTTAAGGTTAATTAGGGCTTTTCAAAGGAAAACATTTAATTAGCAGAATGATGGTGCTTTCTAAACTATGGACAGTGCCCTGGTTATTCATTTTTCCCAGTGGCTAAAAGTACAAGAACATTAATTAATCAGTCATTAGCAGGAACTAAGTGGCATGTCATTACTTGAGTAAGACCATAAGGATCATAGAATTTGAGTAATTTACTCAAAGAGAGAAGAGAAGAGTGGTCAAAAATATGATTAGCTTATAATAGTGTTTTGTTTTTTTTTAATAAAAGTAAAATAAAAGGATGGAAGATTTGTTTGTTTGCACTTTAAGAAAGAGCTAGCATAATTATACTTGTTTTTTTCTGCTTATTGCCAATGTTATTGCTGTATTTCTTGTTTTGTCCACCCCCCCACCTCCCCTTTCTAATCTAGGTCACCGACTTGTTTATGAGTGAACATCCTGTCTGGCCAGAACTGAACACACCCAGCGTCCAGAGGTTATTTCTGCAACTTTTTAATCTCATGTTGGCCTCAGAGGTGAGAAGGTCTTAGGTTAAGTAAAAAAATTACCCATTTATAAAAGAGGGTTACAAAACTAACCACCAATTAAAATAAATAATAATGTGCAACATTTTTTTACTTTTCCAGACCAAGGAAACAAAGGTGAAATGGTAAAAGGTAATGTGAAAAAGGACAGATAGAAGAATGAACACATGGAAGGAAGGAATTAAAGGTAGAGAGAAAGGACAAGGAATGAAACAAGGTAGGACAAATGAAAGGATGTAAGAAAGACGGGGTCAAAAGAAGAAAGGAAACAGGAAACAAAAATCACAGAATGAAGAGAAGATGCAATGGAAAGGAAGAAGGGAAAGAAATGGGGAAGAAGGAAAAAAGGAAACAATTTTTTAATTGCAGGGTTACCATTAGGCAAATGTATTTTTCATATTTCCACTTTGTGTATTTGTATGGTCAATAGTAACAACTACTGAAAAGGAAAGAAGAAGCTGATGAAAGAAGAAAGATTATTTTTTTCGTAATGGAAAGGGGAAAAAGTCTGCCAGTACAAATATTTCTTTTTCCACATTATCCAGACCAAGAAAATGCATCAAATTCCATACTTTTTAAAAATGTTGTGGGACTGCATATAGGAGCCCTGTGTAAAGCAAGTCGATACTCACAGTAACTGAATTTTATGAAAGTAGCTAAGATTAGCATCTCAAATACAAACACTAACTTGCTCAGAAAGTGTGTGTTTGTGTATTTGCACATCCTTGTCTTGCAACCGCAGATGTTTAGAGTCACAAACAGCAGCAGGAATACTTGGAAAAGGTCAAAGTACATCTTTCCTCAGTGTGTGTAACTCAGGATGCTCACTGCTGACACACACACGCGCACACACCCGCACCCACGCGCACACACACACACAGCCTCTACAGTACATACTACTGGACTTGGCATTACTCCATATTTTCTATCAATACATCCAATATATTACATTACAATGAACATGCTGAACCATTAATGTACTTTATTCCACCCGTCAACACTACTTGGTGCAAGCTGCTCCACTCCACTGCTCCGTCTGGGGGTAAAGGGGTAAATACTTTGATACACTGTGAAATAATAAGCAAGAATCACTCAAGTGTGATTAGATTTGCTTGGCTGTGATCCCGTTACTGTAAAGAAAAGCTTTCTGAAGAAGAAGGAATGAATATTAAATAGTATTTGACTAATTAATATACTTAATTTAGAGGAAACCAGGGTTGGCAGGTTCTTATGTGTGTAGCCAAATTGACAGATTCATGTTTTCACACCGTCAAGGTTGGTACATTGCTAACAGAAAGTGTTTAGAGCACCTCAAGTTTTTGTTTCATTATGGTTCAAAAATAATTTTTCAGACATTCTTCTGTTTGGCTACCCAGAGGAATTCTGAATCATTCCCAAGACTATTGAGTCATAATGAAAACAATCTCTAAAGCAGATAGTCTCTGTAGAATATGCCTGAAGATTTCTCTAGGAAGGCCCCCAGACGGCAAAATTATCACAACTGGTGCTATACAAAGCAGTAGAATAGATATATGACCCAAACCAAAATGTTAAGATCAGGTTTGGCCTTCTGTGGTGCATTTGATAAGCTTACAATACATACAGCACATATAAAACCAAACAAGAATGCTGGATATGAAGTTGTATTAATCTACTTATAGTCTAAATAGAGAAGTTGTAGAGGAGTTTTGTAGAGGAGTTTTTATTTCCCTGTTAAGGAAAGAAAGAAAGTAAGGTGTAAAGGTTCATTAGACTGCAGCTGGTGCAGCACACTGCACACAGCCCTGCTTCAATCCTATAAATTTCACATCCCAGATGGCTTGCACTTGACTCACCCTGCAATAACAAGCGACAAAATGGAGTTGGAAGATGTTAAAAAAAAACTGCAAAAGGGAGAAGTTACAATGCTTACTCAAATGATGGTCTAAAAGTGAAAACAGTAAAATCTTAATTAAAATATAGCAGGTTTACTTTGGGCTCTGGTCTCTAATTAAAGTTAATTGGCCTGGTTGGATCCAGCTCAGGGCGGGTCGGGTTGGACTTTTTTAAGCCTGATGTAAATATGACAAAAACAGAGTAGCTGTGACTCAGCAGCATTCCCTTCTCCATCCCTAGGAATGGATCCAGCTGCAGACAGAGATCGTTTCATGAGTGAGGAAAGGGAGGAATAAAACGTTCCCTTCCAGTTCATCGTTTTCTGCCCCACCTTACACCAGCTGCATTACAGCAGCCTGTCAGCATCCCACCAATGCTTCCTCCACCCTAGATATTTGAATTTCTTTTCTTGTAGAAGCAGCCAACTCACCCTAGAGGTGACAACCCATAATAACCTCATATTTGAAGGTTGTTCAAATCCCAGTTGTTTCATACTCTGTTGTAAACTGTCCCAGTGCCTCCAGGAGGTTGATGAAGGCCAGCAACACTACATCAACTGCAAAAAGGAGCATTTAAACTTAAAGTCTTAAATGGTAAAGTCTAAACTGGGATCTTCCTGGCTGCATTTAGAAATTCTGTCCATGAAAGTTACAACTAGAATCAGTGACAAAGGGCAACCCTGGCAGCGTCCAGAACAGTCTGAAAACAAGCTTGACATTTACAACAGCAACGCAAACCAAACTTTTACTGTGCTTGCAAGAGGTCCCATTTGGTTTTTATAACTTTAGAACAAAAACAACAGTGGATAAACATTTGTGCCTCTCACAGATTCTCTGAGACAGAGGCACACACTCTTATAAGCTTACAGAAGCAGCCGAGCCTTGGTAGTGACATTTAGGAGGGCTTTAAGGAGGATCAGCAAAACCCAGACATTTAGTTTTACCTAAACTTTCTGTCTGCAGGAACCTTCCTTCCGTGCAACTTATTTCTTCTCTCTCTTGCACCCAGAATAATTAACACATTTATCAGTGCTTTAAATGTCCATCCTTTATTTTATATACTTAGCATCCTCCTGAACACTAAATTTACAATCCTGGTTTAAATAGATTCTTCCAATTTCACCTCAGCTGGTGAATTCTCCTTGAGGCTTGCAAAAGTGTGTCTCTCTTGACCTTTGTTACACTTTGTCATGTCAAAACCACAAATCATATTGTAATTCACAGGAATTTTTTTTTTGTGATAGACCAAGACAGAGTACATTTGTGAATTGAATGGGATTAAAAATTAGTAATAATTCTTAATTTTATTACTATAAGAATTAGAGAAGATTGTGATTTGAATTCAGCCGACCTGAATCAAATTTTGCAAAATCATGTTTTTTGCGCGATGTTTCTACAAGTCTTGCACTGAAATATTGCTCCATTTAAAAAAATATATAAAAATAAAAAATAGGTCAAGTTTAGTCAGATTGGATGGGTGGTCGTCTAAGCAGCACATTTTTCAATTAGATTTAGAGATGAACTTTGAGACTCTAAAATGAGTATGCTTTGATCTAAACTATCCCATCAGTGTTGTGATGACTGAGCTACATGATGTTTGTTCATTAATGCTCTCTCAGAAACCACTTACCCAGCCACAGAACAGCTGAATTTATGCTGAGATTAAGACAGTTATTTTTTTTTTAACTAATCAGGTGAATTCTAAAGGTTACTCATTGTACCATATTTTATTTTGAGGTTGATTATCATCAACCTGTCCAGAGACTGCAAATGCAAGTGGAAATTAGTTTTTTTTTTTTTGCTACAAACTGGTACCATGCATCTTTCCTTTGAAAAGGTCGATGAAATGCTGAACATTATCTCTGTGTACAATAAAGAAAGGTCCAGGTCTAAAAGTCCAGATAAGAACTTGAAACTCATGCAAGATTTTCTTTTAAATTTGGATGTAATTATTGTTGACTTTTTACTATAAAATTAAATCCCATTATAATACATAAACATTCATGTTTGCAATGTGAAAAAAGGCAGTATATCTTTTAAAGGTTTAGGCAAACTAGTTAGAAAACTCTAAGATTTATCCTGTATTGACGTAAACCAGGCAACCTGCTCTTGTACGTGCCTGACAGTCATTTACAAAGAACTATTCCACACTCCAGCTTAGGCTAAACATCTTACACAAGCAGTGTTCAGCCAGAGCTGAAAATCATCTTCCTTCAAGACTTAAAGAAAGGGGAGGACACATAATGACAGCAAGTGAAACCAAGGACCTGGCAAAACTTACTGAATCAGAAAATCAGTCCCATTACATTACCCCCAAAAGGGCCCGTTTTTGTGCATTTCCTCTCATAATCACGGCTCAGAAACAACATCACCATGGGAGGAAACCAGCCTCTTTTGCTGCCCCGCGCTTGAAGGACACATTTTAAGACGGAACAAAACACGCATAGAGCCGAGTCTCTCACAAAGAGCCTGTTCTGCTCTTTGTGAGAACTTTCACAAGGCCAGTTTTGGTTCTTTCTGTCTTTGTACAAGGCTTGCCTTTCACGAGGGGCTGGGAAAAGCCAGTTCAGGTAACATGTTTTCAGGACCCAGAGCTGAGGGAGTGGGTCAGTGTTGAGTGGTGTAATGGAAGGGGAACCCCTGAGATGGACACAGTGCTGAAATAAACATTGTGATATAGAGATGGGAGATAGGAAAAGCTGGGAAGAAGTACAGTAATGCAGCATAACAGAGGCAAATGCAATGTTTGCTAGCTAGAAATTTGAAAACCATATAGTGGACTCCAGCCTATTTGTGGATTCACCAATTCATAATTTTTTTCCTCTGAAATGTAAATTATTGAAGGAAAATTCATCTATCTGCTAGAGCATAATACATAGAGGAAAGAAAATGCAGCTTGGGAAGTGAAAATATCTAGTCAAAATGCTACTTGATAATCTATTAGCTGGCATTTGCAAATTTGCATAGTTAGCCAACTTTAACTCTGAACTTTAATTTCATTAGAAAAATAATATGTCGGTAAGAAATCAGTTTTTTGGACATTATTATAAATTTGTGCCAAGAATTCCTTAAAAAAACATTTCTTAAAATCTCTACTTTTTTATGTTGCTCATACATGTATGACAGTTCAAAAAGTAATCTTTTATGTTTTCACTAATTTTACATATACACTTAATGTCTGTATGCTGTGAGCGTGGAAAAAAAAATCTTGTTTATGCACACAATCTTGGCCAATAACTGTTTCTGAGACTTCCTGTTCCCCGAGGGCAGGGAAAATATCACGTGGCAGAGGCCGATGTCTTGGAAAAGAACAGAATGGGCTATCTAGCAATGGCAGATGCTTTTTATTCTTTATATGTGAGGAATTATTTTGTTTGTTTGTTTGTTTGTTTGTTTGTTTGTTTGTTGGTTTGTTTGTTTAACAGCTACAAGGTTAAACTCATCTAGGATTTTAAAAAATGCTTAAAACTGGCATGACAGAGGAAAAGCTTTTTTGGTCGCATCACAATAAATTTGTAGACTTTATAAAATTTAACAGGAACTATAACTACAATTGGACTTTTAGGTTCAAGTATCTGGTTTGAATCAAGGTATACTTGTGTGGAAAAGCACCTCACGAGCACTGTACAAGTATCTGATGAAGTGGGCTTGTTTTTACTTCAATTGGCCAGGGAACCTTATTAATGTGCCTGAAATGATGAAATCAAATGCCCGAAGATTAAAATGAAAACTGTCCATCACTAACTCTTTCAGCAGTTTGATGAGCCAAGATATTTAGCTAAATCAAGACAAAATCCTATAGAAAACATGTGCTGAGCTGAAGAGGACAGAGATGAAAAGAAACTGGAGCAAATAGTCAAAGATCCTTATGTGTTTATTCTTATGAAATATTAAGTGCACAAAGGGTTATTCAAAGTATTACAGAGGTGTCAATATTTGTGATATGCTTGAATTAAAATAAAAGCTACATTTAACATTTTTTTTCTCCTTTGGAAAAAAAAATCACTCAAAAGAAATTGGGTTTTGAACATTTCTCAAGGTGAGATTTTGCTGCTCCAGTTAAAAACTAATTTATTTCTTTTCACACATCTTTACTAGTGGAGCAAAGACGTGTGGAGGATGCTCCGTTTAAAAAAACATCCTACAAACCAGATTCTGCTACACCGAGAAAAAAAAAATCCACAAAGAAATACACTAATTAAGTTATATCCATGTGTTTTTAAACATCCAGAATTATCTTTCTTCATGTGCAAGATTCAAACCGAGAACCTGTCTCTAGTAATCTTGCTCAAAGCTCAAAAACAACCAAAAGCGAAAGAAAGCTTTTAAAAATGCTTTTTATAAGGTAATGGACAGAAATCTTTTTTTCCTCAGACTGAAAATGTTCATCATAATCGTTTTGCTATTAAACTTTCCACTCCCACTTTCTTTAAAGACAAATGTGGAGAAACACGACGGACTAACGTGTCCGACTGCAGTCTAGAGGTCAGTTGACCAAAAATCAATCTCTCTTTTGAACTCTCTCCTCCTTCCTTCCTTCCACTCTCCTCCTACTTCCTCCAGCCCAATTGTAATTCATCAGGCGACGGTGTCCAGAGGAAACGTGAAGTGAGTGAATGAGGATAAGTATTTAATCCATCAAACTCCTTTCACTCCCACCAAGCAGCTGACTCGACTACTTCTCCCTGGGATTAGATACTCTTGCAGGAGGTATAGAAGGAGGGGGTCTAAGCTTCGATCCAGCTCAGCCCACAAGCGTCTGGTGCGCAAACAATCCAACAACAAAAAGGCTACCTTATAATTTAACATATTTACTACTGCACTACATAGACAGATGTCCCTTGTGAAACAGTGGTGTGAGTCAGAATGGATCCAGTCCCACTGCGGTTTCCCCTTGTGCTCCAGAGCTGATGATGGAGTGGGCAAATGACAGTATACACAGCGAGGACAAGCCACATTGTGTAGGAGGTACAGACCTCTGATCGTTGCAAGCTGCCTTAAAGGGGCACATACCAATTTTCCAAGACTGTCACAAAGAGAACTGCTCCTTGCAAACGGTTTTACTATGCGGTGTAGAGGGACTGGCTTTTTAATGAGGAAAAGCACAGTCTGTCTCTGTGTTTTTAGGTTGAATCAGGCTTAGAAAAAAAAAGAAAATAATAATAATTAACAAATTTATATTTGTATTTTCGCATATAGTTCTCAAACTGCGACTCCATTGGTTCCACATGCGTCACCTACAGAAGACAAATTAACTTCTTCAATTAAGTTAATTGAAGAAGCCACTGACAGGCAAACTGAATCTTCACACACTGATCTTTGCTTCAGACACATCTAGGAAAAGTGCAGTGAGGAAATAATCAAGAACCCCCAGTAGGAACTAATATGGACATTAGTGAACAAAGAGCAAGTGCCAGTGGCTGCTACTTCTGCCATATTCCAGTTTCCAGGAAAGTCAGAAACTAAATCTAGGAATGACTTAAACCCAACTCAACTTTCCGCCAAATCCAAGAAGGAAGACAAGTGGAATTTGCAAATGAATGTTATACAAGCGTCGAATATTGCAGCTTGGGTGCTATGTGGCTCATTGGTAGAGCGGCTGTGACTGTGACTTATGCTGAAGCTACAATCCTCAAAACTGTAGTCCAAAGTTTGATTCCCAGCCGCGGCCATTTTAACTGCATTTCTTTCCCTTCTCTTTCTGCTCAACTTCCTGCCTAATGAATAAAAGCCACTGGTGTCAAACAACCCTGCAGCTTTGTCACGGCTTTCTGTGCTTTCAAACACTGCAGGAACATATTAGTGGAGAGTGTGTGAAACATTTAATTAGATACAAACTGGGGTGCAAATAGTTTTTACTGCAGTTAAGCTTTTATGCAATCATTTTAAATAACTTTTCTACTTGAAGTACCTTGTTGATGTGACTGGTTATAACTTGCTCAGCAGCTTATGAAACTTTTTCACAATAAATATATCGTCTTTTTACAAAGAATGACGAAGCACGCTTTTTAAATTCCAATCTGTGAAAAAAACCAACAGGCAAGTTGGTTTATTTATATTTATAAAGTCATTTATTTTCGTGTTTCTTTTCTGTTATCTTTAACATACTAATTTTACTTGCACATGTAAATGAAGTGAGTGCTTAGCTTTGTACTCTTAGCAGCGGAAAAATCCACAAAGTGACAGTGACGATGTGTGGAAAGCAAATACAGACATTTTTCACAAAACTTTGTTTTTAGCTCCAGATTTTCCTGCACCTCCAAAGGCTGTGTTGAGCTTTTTATTTATTTCTTTGTCTGATTATATCCAGACCTCTGTTGTGTTTAATCAGCATTGCGGTTTGGGGAATTTTCTTCAACAGGCAGAGTGAAGCTGGTCACAGTGGATTGAAAAGTGTTTTATTTAAATGCAGGGCGGCGCTGCATAAAAGAAAAAAAAAAACTTCTTAAATCCACATAAGAATCTGCGGTAAGACCAAGTCTGATGTTCAAAGACGCCTTTCATCCAAACCTGACTGGTCTTGAGATGTTTTACAAAGAGATTAGACGATTTCATTCTCTTGCTAAAAACATTATCCAAAAGACATGCAGCACATTGTTAGAGCAAAAGATGTTCCACAGTATTTATTCTGGGGAGATGAATAGAAATACAACACTTTTCATATGTTTACCATTAAAAAACTCTAAAAAGAAACATATTGTTTTTTATTCCACTACACAATTCCTACTTTGTGTTGGTCTATAAGATAAAACCACAGAAAATAAATAAATAAAAAACTGAGACCGTAATGTAGCAAAATTAGAAAATGCTCGTTTTTTTAGATATATGGATACTCCTGTATGTGATGGACTGCCAAATGTCTGTACACTTCTGAATTAGCCAAGAAAAATTATTTTAGGATTTCTAACTAACATAAAAGAAGAGATGTTTGATCTGATTTAAATTCATACAGCGAGAAGAAATGTGTTCATTTTAATTTGATTTATGTTTATATCTGGTTTAAACTGTACATTTTAAAATAAATTACTGAAGATGGATCATATTTTTCCTTTTCTGGCTTTGACAATGATTTTATCATTAGTTTGCTCTTAATGTTTCTAGTTTCTTACACACAAGGACATGCATCTTGGCTTTCCATACATTCCCGTGCAGAAAGGGATTCAGAGGAAAATAATGACTAATATGGAAATTTACCTGGGGTTCTACTTGGACATGCAGATCTGTTTGTTTGTGCCCAGGTCTTTGAGAACCGGGCCAAAAAAAAAAAAAACAAATTGGAAAACTGTGGCAACAGAAAATGCTACTAGTAACAATGCAGAATTTGAGTTTTCCTGAGATGGAGATAAATGTGTGTGTGTTCAAATTGTACACCCGCTGGCAAACCCAAACACTTTACAGTGTGAAATGAAATCAAATTCCCTGTTTGCACTTGGCGCCAAGGACCTTGGCACATTTTAACACTTCACAGACAGCTGCTTGTCCTTGCGTATTAATACGTCATCGTCGACTCAACGCACCCTTGAGCCGTTCTGTCAACTCATCTCAAAGGGTTCCGAGGTGTGTCAGCACACCATGTCGAAAAAAAAAGACCACAGCCATGTTTTCTTCTGTTCATGCCACTACAGGCAAGAGATTAGAGGCGCCACAAGAGACAGATAACAGATATATCCCAGTAAACATTTCCAAGATGCTTCTCCTGTACTGTAAACTCAACAAGGTTCAACTGAAGCCTCACAGCTTGTGTGATCGTTTGGTATTCTGCAGTCAACAGCAGCTGTACAGTCACTGGCAAAGTATGTGTTCTTGTGTGCTAAACCTGTATGTTAAGACAGGCTGGCACATGTCAGCTTGTGAGCTTTCCATGTTACTGTCTGGAGAGGAAAAATCTTGCGGGAAGAGAGGCATTAAAGTAAGGCACAGACATGAAGACGACAGAGCTACAGTCAACAAAGATGGATGACGATGTTTGAAAACGACTTAGTTGGATATCTGTGTTTGGACGAGACAAGAAAGTAACCTAGTTTAAGAAATTAAAACTGAGCGAAGTTGACCTCCCTTCTTCCTACAAATTGTTAGTTGGAGTGTAAGTGATCAATGTCAGCCATGTGATGAAAACGAGAAAAACGTGACAGAATCGGCAATGTGGTACCGATTTTCTGGCAATCGGTACCACATTGCCAGAAAATGTGGTACCGATACTGTTTAGTATGACGGTTTTCTCTGTATTGCAAGTTTTTAAAGGAAGTCTGACCTCATGCAAGCCTGCACATTGTCACAGTCAAGCAAGAACCAAAGCAAGAACCAGATTTGATTTCCAGTTTAAAACATTTCCTCCCCCCCTCACTTTTTTCCTTAAAAAGAAAACAAATGACAGAAAATATAAAAAATATATATATATATATATTTTTTATTTCAATCATTTCTTCTATGAGTTGACGAATTCAAAGTCAAAAATAAATACATGAAATTCAATAGTCCTTCAGTGAGCCGACTCTACACTGGAACTGAACTATGAACAGCAAAATATGCCGATTTTGTAAAAATTAAATCTTCACAAACAGGAAATTTGATTAATAAAATAAATTTTATTGCCAAACCCCAATCTCACCAGAAAGGCTACAATGAGCCTTTTGGTTGTAGTTTTTCTTTTCTTTTTTTTTTTTTTATGTTTGCCTTGTCAAATACTTTGTTGGTGTCAATAACGTTTTTTAATAACGCATATTTTATATTATACGCATATTACACCTAGCAATATTTTCTAATTTCTGATCAACTTAAAAAAATAAATTAATTATTCAAAAGTAGTTAAATAGTAGGTCGTTAGCTGACAGCCATACCATGGCGCTTAGCAGGTTTTCTGTGGAAAACCATGCCAACCCAATGTATGTGTACCATTTCTAAAATACATGCAGTGAAAAATCGAAGGACTGTACAAAATGTCAGTATGACCAGTTTGGAACTGGGAGTTTGGACGAATGCCTCTGTCTCCATCCTCCTTCTGAGCTCACCATTTACAAGCTCAGTAACAAAGCTCAATGAGTAAAAGGAGAACAAACGATGTGTGAGTTACCAGATCTCAGTGTCAGCGCAAAGACACTAAATACGTTAATCAGAGGAGTTCAACCGCCATAAAACACCTGGAAGTTTGCTGCCAACCACTACAGATAAAATCAAAACAACAACATCCATCTAACGTCTACATGGTCTTTGTAATATCCCACCAGGCTGGTCCCTGTATCCTAAATAAAAAACAACAGAAACATTACACACTCCACAGAAACACCCCTCAGCTTTCTGACCCTCTAGACCCCAAACTGTGATGAAATATTTATTTTCCACTCGCAAAAATTGTAAAACAAATTTTATTAAAACTTAAAACATAAATTCTCTCTGGTTTAATTCATGCAATGAATTTCCTAAAGCACTGAGCAGCTATGTCTAATGTTTATAGTACCATTTATGAAAAAAAAATCATATTAGAATGCTTTTAAAATGTTCATTTAAATAACTGAATTCACCATGTGAAACCTATGATACACACATCAATGTTTTCAAGCCTTCATTTCTATTAAGATGAGTTTCTGCTTATAGCTAATGAACACACAACATTTTAGATTATATCAGAACAAAAATAAATTTTTATTGCAAAAATGTATTTTTGCATTTAAAAAAAACTACCTTTTAAAGGGTATTTTTAAACTGGGGTATTTTTTTACTGTTATTATGTATGTGCAGATATTCTAATTTACTGAAAATGACTGTATATAAATAAAAAAAGACAGATGCAAACTCCCTAATCAGCTATAAGTTTTCCTAATGATTATTTTGATCACATTTTTCTCACTTTTAGTTTTTTGAAAATTTCATTATTGATTGCAACATTTGATTAGACGTTCAGCTGACTGGTCCAAGTTTTGTGTTTACAGAGCTCGTTTGTTTTGGTGTGACCTTGTTTATACATCTTACAGGAATAAAACTGTAAAATGTTTCTGTTTCAGCCTCTGCTATTCAGATCCAGGGTTGCATGCATGAACAGAAACAGAAACGGTGAGGGTGGAAGCCTTCACCACTCAGCATCGTGAGCCTTCAGCTACCCCTGGATTGTCATTTTCATGTCTGCTTCATTACATATTTTATTTTAAAAAGCAAAACCGTAGCTCCTCAGTGAGTTCCAAAGTCACGTTATGTTCCCAGAAATACCCAACACCTTCTATTGGGATGCAGTGACTTTGGAATTTCATGTTATTTAAACATTTATTCCATCAATTAGAATAACTGATAAGTTCTTAAAAGTTCACACAATGCAGGCAAACTATTATATCTAATAGTAAAATCAGCAGTTTGTTCTACTTTGACCTTCCTGAAGTCCAGGTATCTCTGGACTGTATGTTGTAGTTCTCCAGAACTCAACATGAAAGAAACTTTGTTCACCAAGAGGAAATTGGCAACATATGCTAAAAGTGTGGCAGGACCTTTGGTGGAGTAAGTATGTAAAGTATGGGGCTGTTTCAAATGGAAACATACTCAGTAGTTTAAGAATAGGACTAATGGAACAGAATGTAGTCAAATATGAACATGCGTCAGCAAAATTTGGTTATACATTCTTATCTGAGGGATCTCTAAAAGCACAGGCTGATTTTGTATTTTTTTTTTTGTAAATCGTTGCAGAGCTAATGTGGGTTGAAGCTGATGACTTCCAACAGAACTGGCTGCATCCTGACACCAACATCCATTATATGCAATTCAACTGTAACCACTGATGACAATTTTCAGAAATGTAGGCCCGTCTAAAAGTGCAAGTACAATGATTGGCGAAAAAACGAAAACCACATTTCCTCTCATGGTTCATATTTCTAACTGTGGTAGATGGAAACTTGTGGGCAGCAGTGTGGGCTACACACCCAAAACAGGGAGGGGGCTCCGAGGAGACCTAGAGCTGATGTTTACCAGTGATGGTGGGGGTTGGGAGGGAGGAGCATTTAACAGCACAGCTTTCAAATGAATACAGACAGAAATTAGAATTTCAAGTGTAATATCTTTCAAAACCTACCAAGTTTACATTAGCATTCATATCCCTTTAACTGCTCACATTTTGTCACATTACACCCACATTCCTCCGTTAGTTTGATCTGGATTTTATGTGTTAGACTAGCAGGAAGTGGTAGATAACTGTGACTGGTTAGCAGTTATGTGTTTGAATTGTTTGAGAACGCTGACAAATATAGACAGAACCCTCAAGTACACATGGAGAACATAAGAGCTCCATGCAGAAAGAAGCCAAGCTGGGATTCTAACATGGGACATCCTCACTGCAAAACAAATAAAATCCTAAAAATTTAAACTGGAAGGCACTGCAATGTAGAACCAATATGATCCTCTCACCACAATGCTTCACGAATGAAGATGATGTGCTTAGGATGATGCACGCTGTTTGCCACACATAGTTTTGCTGGTGGGTCAAACTGAGCAGCTTATGGCAGGAGGACTCCGCAGCTCCTCCAGACTGAACTTAGGCCGAGGCAAGGGCAGCGTCTATCAGAAAACATACCCTAGAAGCCTGTCAGTTTAGTCATGCATTTGTAAGTTTGCAGCTGTCCCATATTTTTTCCATTTCCAGACGATGGACTGAACAGTGAGTTGTTCAAAGTCTGGAACATTCCTGCTTTAAACTTCTCAAAAACTGCATTTCTAACCCACCTGCTTGTGTTCCTTGGTTTTAACCAGGGAGAATTCCTGCAACCTATGAGATCTTAAACGTATGTATTCTTCCTACAATTAAATTATGCACAAGTTGACTGCAATTTCTAACCACTTGACTTCTGATGGCATTATTTTACATTGGACATTTAGTGGTTTCAGCATAAATGGTTGCTAAATTAAAATAAGCATAATTTTTTGGGGGGATATCCAGTTTTAAAATGTTTTGAAAAGCCTGTATCTTTAGTTTTAGATCATCTCTCAAATTACTTAAAAACTATGCACTACTTTGTTTTGGTCTCTCAGAAGAGATTTAGGTAAACCTAATAAGAATCATGTTGTCCAAGGCCTTGAATATCAGAATGAGGTCATAGTCACGTCTCCAGCACATGTGATGTCCAAAACTTAGGGCAACACCATTCTGTTTTGTAATATTATGAGTCTTTCTGCAAGTTCAATAATGAAAACCAAATGTCTTTAGGAAAACCCTTCACTTGTTAAAACAACAGCAGGGGGAAGAGCAAAAAAAAAAAAATTTCAGATTATGCAATAGCAACAGATGTTAAAAATACAGATGAAAATAAATGTTGTGCACATGTGTTATATCTGTCATGAAAGTGAGACGTGCTTTCTTGTTTCATTAGTGGGATGCCAGTGCAACAAAGCTTGAAGGAAAACTCTACAGCAAACAATCATGAGAACTGAGATACTGCTGAGCTGCAATCAGTTCCCCCATAAACATACTTATTTGATCAGCCATCCTTCCACATCCAAATATGTAGCCATCCTGCAGCTCAGGCCCTGTCAGACTGTTATGATGGATCCACAGGCACATGTTCACTGTAAACATAAGCAGCTTGCTGCTACACCGGACCCCTGCGTGGTGCTTTGGCACTGGATGGAAATGTTCAATCAATATAATCCACTTAACAGGGCTGGGCGCAGATTACTTCAAGGTTAAACAACCTGCCGTACGCTGAATGAATTGTCGCTGATGCGCGCATTTGCGCACTTGTTAAAACGTGCTACATTTACGGCGCCGTCTGAGCGCTTTAATAGGAGGATGTGCTCCATTACTGTTTATCCCAAGACATATCCTGGACCCCCTGCTAACGGGAAGCAGGTGGACTTATCTGCGTCCAAGTGGCCACTTTAGAGTCTCCGCGCATACGTACACAAGCACGGATGCGCATTAATGGGCAGGAAAAGGAGGTTGTGCGAAAACACAAAGACAATGCGGCAGACTTCTGATGCCGGTAAAGTCGTTAGCTCGTCAGAAAGAAGTTCTAACTAAGGATGTTTTACAGGAATTCTTAAGCGACCCACCCGGTGCCACAGTGCCAAAGTTCTCCACTTCCCGATGACGCACGGCAGCGCATTGAGTTAAAGGTTAGGGGTCCCAGCGGAGTCTTAATTAGCGGACAGTCAATCACGGTTGTCTTTTTATTTTAAACCTCGACTGGTTATGGAATATCCAAATAGTCTTCCAGCCCTCTTTTAAACCCCCCCCCCCCCCCCTAAAGACAGAACAGCATGGAAAGTTTTGACTCGATAAGTCAAATTAGATCAACGTGTACAACCAAGAAAAAGATTCAGCACATCAAGCGTGATTTTAAACTAAAAGCAAAACAGTGTTTTCAGTCTCACTCACCTGAAGCTGCGAGTCCAAGCAGGACAGCGATGATATTGAGCCCCTTCACGCACATTTGGTCGGCCAGTCAACGGAGCAGTGAGGGAGAAGAGTCAACAAGCCCCAGCCTGTTCAACCTCCTTCCACAGACTGACTCACAGAGACAGCAGAACCGAGCGGCAAAAAATCTACGGATGCCCCTTGGAGAGAGTAAGAAAGAGAAAAAAAAATAGAAAAAGGTCTCGATAAGTCCTCTATTTCAGCTTCTCTGTCCAAAGACGCTTCCTAGCTTGTCTTATGGAATCAAAGATTTGACTCCTAGTACCCTCCCTCCCACTATAATTTCGGGCGGAGTAAAAAAAAAAAAAAAACAAGAAAGAAAGAAAGAAAGGAGGGAAAAAAAGGAAGAGGAACAAGATTTGATCATCTATATCTCATCAGACCAGTTCTGCTGCTACAGGTACATACCTGGTGTTATGCAAACTGACCATAAGCTGGAAAATCCAATCAGTCTCAAACATGTGATGGAAACAATTTTATAACCTAAGTTTCATACACTATAAAAATAAATTCATATATATTTTAAATACTTTAATCCTAAACCAAACCTGTTGAAAAAGTAACACAGCAAGTAGCAAAACGTGTTTTTTATATAGAAAATATGTTTTTATACCATGATTTTTAAATCATTCTTTAATGCGCTTTTCCGTAATATTAATTATTGAGATGTCACCTCATTCGTCTACTTGAAAGTTTGTTTCTGCTTATGACATCACTTCCCCATAAATGTAAAGTCAGTATAACGATGACGTTTTGAAGAAGTCTGAAATCTATAGCCGACTAGATATTAACTTCAATAATGACGTTTGACATCCCTTCACTGCACAGTACTTAGAAAAAGAAAAAAACAACTTTAATCTGTCTAATTGAGAAGTAGAGATCAAGTACAAGAAAAAAAAAACTAAATTTCACATAAAGCTAATATAAATATAACATATAACAAATTTAAAAAAAATTAATCAGCTACTTGTTGGTGTGTTGCTGAATCGTCCAGGTATTGTTTTATGTGGCACTTTAATGTGCCAGGGTGAAGTACTCTGATTGTTTTTTCATTTAAAAAAAGGGTTAAATAATATTTAGTCATTTTTGCACAAAAAATATCACAGAGCCTCATTTATGTTCAATCCCCTTGTTCATACAAAAAAAAAAAAAAGAAATTGCCTCCAAAACAATAGAAGAGAATATTTGTCACAACTTATTTTGAAAAACCTAATTTTGCATCGTTTAGCCACATGGGGGCAGAGAAGCACCGCGATATCCACTAACTTTCATCAAGCATGTCCATGCTTTTACTGGTGAAGTTTAAATACTCTAAATACATTTTTAAAATCCTCTGTATCTGAAGTTAAATCAGAAATTTCTCTTATTTCAGGGCAGTGAAAGTAACTATAATTATTTCTATTTGCTAATTGCCATTTTAATTAAAGGATAAGTCAGATATTTATTTACTAAGCTCTAACCTTTATTAATACTAAGTCCGGACAATTATGTCATGGCTTTTGAGCCCTCTGAGAAATTAAATGACACGTTTGAGATCATTGGAGTTACACCTGTGGATGTGTTTAAAGACCACACCTGGAGCTGTCATGGAGGGTGCAGGAACGGGATTAGGACCAAAGTGCAGACAGGAGAACGGAATGTTCATGAGCCATGGTTTAATTAAATAAGTCCAAAAATACTTAGAAAAACTGGAAACGCAGAACTGGTGACAGAGTGTTTCCAACCCTGGTCACACCGCCCTACACGTTTTAGCCACTTCCCTGCTCCAAGCACACATAATTTCAACTGAAGACTGAATAACAGGCTTTTGTGGAACTGCAGTCATCTGAATCAGGTGTCTTAAATCAAGGAAACATCTATAACATGCACCGCAGTGTGTCTTGAGTTCCAGAGTTGGGAAACACTGAGCAACAGTGGCGTGGCGCATCCAGAGCAAAGGGAAGGAACCAGTGGCAATCAATGAGTCCAGGAGGCAGATATACAGAGTCAGAGAGAAACTGACTGCAGCTGGGAAGGTAGCAAATGAGGCTAGATGAGATAAATGATTAGTAGCTGGGAAAGGGGAGAAAAAGAAGAAGAGTAAATGGCAAAGTGACTAAGGCAAAACAAAGATGAAGCTAAAAAAACTAAATAATAAGAGAAATATTTTCCAAATCTAACAAAATTAATCCAAGAGAAACTAAACTAAGAGAAATAATAAACTAGAATCAGATAAAACTAAGTGTAAAACAATTCCAAAAGACACGTATGACCAAGCTTTAAAAAATACAATGAAAATAAGAAATCTATACAAGAAAACAACAAAGGAAGAAGTTCATTAGTAGAAGGGAAATGACAGGAACACATTGTTTCCTTGTTTGACATGACTGGAAAGTGCAAAGAGGTCACTGGAAACAATTTTCAGACATTTGAAGATGCCGCATTCATCTGCTAAAACAGTTATATGCAAGTATAGAAATGATGGGACTGTCCAACAGTCATACCACTCAGGAAGGAGACTGATTCTGTGTCCCACAGATGAACGCTTTTTGGTCCAAAATGTACCGATAGACCCCAGAACAAAAGCCAAAGACCTTGTAAAGATGCTGCCTTGAAGGGTCATTATTCACAGTAAAATGTGGCTTTAACAGATATGGGCTGAAAACCATTTCTCCAAAAGAAACACCAGAAAGCCTTAACGACCATCGTCACATTTGAATCAAAAAGGGGGAAACACTTGTAAACCTGGGAAGAACGTTCCAGCTGTGAAGTATGGAGGTGGCAGCCTCATTTTGTTTTGCTGCCAGAGGATCTGGTGCACTTTCTAGAATAGATGGCACCATGAAGGAAGAACATTATGAAGCAATATCCAAAGACATCAACCAGGAAGTTAAAGCTTAGAAAAAAGTTGTCATCTAAATGAACAGTAACCCTAAGCATACAGCGGTTACTAAAATCTACATGAACTCTTAAAAGGATCAGAAAGCTTATGTCTAAAATCTGCAAGATTAAAAACTGACTTTGTGGGTTATTTTGTCAGCTGCTTCCTGGTCAAATGTGGACAACAGGGTTGGATTACAGGTGTGACCCCATGCATACTGGGTTAGGCTGTCAATCACAAAACAGGTCCATGTCACAAATGTTACACCAGTCCATTTACAGCCCCTTTAATAGCAAATAGTCAAATTTACATAACAAAATGTATTTCACTGTAACATAAATAGTCAATTTATTTCTTTTTAGTTATGATAAAAACATTATGTCAAAGCGTAAATTAGTGCATTTGTACTATTGCATGATCAAACTGGGGTTTTTACTGTTTAATACCCATCAATACAACACACATTGCAATTTTGACAATCAAAAATTAATAGCAAATGTTTGTTTTTTTGCAGCTTTTCTTGGAATGGAAAGTAGTGGGTGTTATTAAGTAATCTTTAAGGAGGAGGATACAACAGCTGGATTGCTCCAGCGGAGTGAAGTAAGATGAACACAATGCAATAGAGGTGTGGCAGCAAGAACGTATCAGCTCCACATAAAGAAGAATACACAAGGCAGCACAGACAAAGGAGCAACCGAAAGCCTAAAAATAAAAATTCGCTGCCAAAGTAAATGTCAAGATGCATGAAAGCTTTTGTAATTATTCGCAGGCTGGGTGTGAGGGCAGAAAGCAAAGAGAACAGAAACAGACCAGAGAGCAGAAACAGGAAGTGTGACGAGCTATTAAAGACAAAACCAAAATGATTGTTATCAAAACCCAATGCGATAAACAAAATGAGACAAAGACTACGCTCACTAACCAGGGAGAAATTTTACAGTAAATGACATCAGACCCAAAACACGAGAAAAAAAAAAGAGACACAGAAAGCAGAACCTACTAAACACTGATAGATACGTTTGCTAAACCATTAGCTTTTCTATTTCTCTGCATGAGGGAAGAACCCTGATGCCAGCTGTCTGTTACCAGCTGTCGGCTCTGGCAGACAGAAGCTCATCAATCCATCAAGCACTGGTAAAATAATTGACATTAAAGCCAGAGTATTCTCTCTATTTTGACAGTTATTAATACTATAAATAACCAATTTATATTTAATGTATGTTGCACAGAAATACACTACGACATCAAGTCAATCTATTGTTTGTTCATTGTAAACCTAACAACATGCAACAAAGCAGAAGAGCTTTTCTTTTATCTCACACGTATACAAGCTTCTTTTTCCAAAATAATTCAATAAGAAAATACTGAATAGTATTATAAATACACTATTCAATGCAATCTTTGAATATAAATACATTGATTTTATTTATTTTTTTACATAAAAAATGAACAGCATATGAAGGTTCCAAACATGAATTTTCATAGCCGGAGCTGAAACACCTCTTGAAACCTTGACTTTGACATGCTGGTCAGAAACAACAGCATCACCCAAACACAGCCAGCGTCTCAGACAATATAACTCTGTGCTGTTAAAATGGAGCCGGTTGTTTCTACTGTCACCACATGCTTGTTCATTAGATCGCTGCAAAGTCACCTCATTGTGGCCTTCTTCAAATAAACTCCGGCTGACCAAATTTTCACTGTCAATTGTCATTATATTGTATTTTTCTTTATAATCATATAATTTCTTTATGAATGAAATTGACCAGTTTTTTTCTTGTACAGGTCCTTGATATGACAATAATTTTGAAGTGCTAGATAAATAAACAGAATAGTATTCATTTGGGAAAGATTAACGTTTGGACACTATGAACATTTAAAGTGTCAAGACCAACAATGGAGACAGAGACCCAATAGATCGCATTATTGGGTCTCACCCCTTATGGTGAAATATAAGGGGTGCCAGTGCTGCCAAAATTTCTACCTTCAACCATAAAATTTGGTGTTGTGTTGGTTTAAGGGCCTAGAACATAATTCCTGAGGATGAAAGACACCAAATAACATTCTTTCTTTAGTCATAATGAAAGATAAAATAAAAATAAATTCTTCTAATAATCCAAACCATCAGTTGTCTCCATCATGCTAAATGGTGGGTGTCACGCTGAAATCTTGCTCTTTTACTTTTTTATGTATTCTTTCATTAAAATATTATCATGCAATACTTCTAGCAGAGCTGTTGTAGAAAATAGTGAGCATTATTTTGTAATTGTGGTGGATAGGGTCTTGAATTTTTCTGAGAAAACATGTTTTCATATTCAAATTGTCTATTTGAACACATGACTGTATTATTTGCCTAAATCTGTTATTTTGTCATTCCTGCTTCTTCTCCATGTTTTTTCGATCTGGAATAAATCAGGAATCAAAATGTTTCTTTCTACAAGCTCCACTTCAGCTTGACTTCAATGAACAGTGAAATCCTACTGAAAAAACACACACTTCCTGTAGAGCTAATTGTGTGTGTCTTTTGTGAGTTTATTAGCGCGCACAAGTGAGAGAGCACAGAGAGAGAGAGAGTCTCAGTCTGTCATTAACCAGGCTGCTGAGTTTAATTCAGACTTCACAGATTTGATCCAAACTCCAGACGGATAAAGAAACACGCAGGATGGGTGTTCAGGTCATGTTCGTCGTGCTTTTCATGTTTTTAGCCACGGTGGAGTCTCAAAAAGGTAAGCACAAACCGGTCCTGCAACATCTTTATTTTTACCGTGAAGTTGAAATATTTCTTTTATTTGTCTGGAGGTTGGACAAATACACATTTCAGCTCTAAATATACTGTTTGCCATGAGCAAACCCTTTAGTGTCTTTGATCAATCAAAGTTTTAACAGAAACTTATGTAAACATTATGGACTTCAATAATTACAAAGTTATTTATTAACTGTTTGTGGTTGAAGGAGGAGTCTCATTCTGGAGAAACAAAGTTACTCTGAGCTGTCCAGAAAACGGAACATGGACGAATAAAATGGAGAAAGCAACTTTAGGAGCTGCTACAACTTATGAATTCAACTTTAAAGGTCAGGCCCAATATTATTGTGAATATGAAAGTGAAGACGAAAAAATTAAATACAGCTTCTTTGTAAAAGGGAAGGGTAAGTAAAACCAGATTTCATTTTAAGGTCTTTGTGCTCGTATAGACCGAACTGTTGTTTGACTGTTCACGTTTCTTCTCCAGCCTGTGAAAACTGCTTTGAGGTGGACGGATTCCTCTTCATGCTGGTGATTCTCGTGGATGTGATCGGGACTGCCGTGGTGATGAGGATAATCTATGTTTGCACCAAGAGGAAACACCCAAATGTACCTATTCAACCCCCACGAGGTAGGAATGAACTTAAGATCTTATCCCAATTTCTGGGCCCCAAGTACTCATGAAGTCCTTGGAGTTAATTAATATTTATTATCTTTATTTCTTTAAGCACGTAGAACCCGGCCTCAAGGAGACCAGTCTTCTGCCTATGAGGTGGGTATTACCAGGAACTGTATTACAAAAAGAATGTTTTATCTGGCATTTGTTACCTAGAACAACTTTTCCCTTCCTGTTGAACTAAAAGAAGCGCCATCAGTTACATGATCTAATCAAAGATTACAATCTAAATCTTTTTTGTACAAGAAAAAATATTTATTTTCCCATCAAAGAGAGATAGTAGCCTCCAGCATCAAAAAGGTGCATATGAGACTAATGCAAGATCATAGTTACTGAAATAATGTCAGCGCTGCGAGAAACACACTTTGTTGTTTGGTGTTTGATGAGATAATTTTTATTAACTCTTTACTTATTGTACCTGTTATTTAAAGATGCAGCTACAATGAAAATAATGTTAAAAAATGTTTAGTCTGTCTTCTTCAAGGTATAGTTTGTATATACAGAATTATGTGAGGTACGTATAAAAATCAGCAGATAACCAGCAAACTGATTGTTTAGAAAGTGGAACATTTTTTATAAATGAGCTGAGTCAGCACCAAGCACAGATTTTAAAATGGGAGAAGAATGTATTTCTACTGACACCAAATTGTTTTGCATTAAGTTATATATGAAACAAAGGGTATTTCATTGCATTATAGCAAAGATTTTATTTATTTATTTATTTATTTATTTATTTATTTATTTATTTATTTATTTATTTATTTATAAATAAAAACATGTTTTCCTCTTTGGTAATGTATTATTGCTCACATTATAAAATCTAATATATTCTTGAAAATATCTTCTGCTATAAAACAATGTCAGAACACTTGAAAATTTACTGAGGATCTATTGCCATTCAAGAAAAATATTAGGAATATACTGAATGATCTACAACCGACACCCCTTAGTTCATGGAGTGTCCAGGGTGAAATATTTTATTTATTTTATTTAATGAGACATTTGGGTGTATTGGGTGGTCTACTGAACAAGTGTATGGATGATTTCTGTGTATTTGAAGGCAAATTACTATTTGCCTGTTTACTTATTTATTTATCTATTTATTTATTACATTGCTTGTTTGTTTGGTACTCTAGTATTTTTCTAATGTATTGTTTTATTTCCAAACAGTAACCCATTTGTATATATAAAAAAAAATTGATTTTGGATTATGTCTCGGCAGTCACTGAACACCAACACTCAAGCAACGGAAACCTACTCCGCTGTGGTGCACAGGACGGGGTAGACGGTCATCATCAGAAGGTCAGAAGATGGCAAACATTTATAAACGGATAGCATGAAATAGCAAGGAATTACCAGAACTTGTGTTAGATTTAACATCATTAAAACTGAACATTGTGAAATTAGTTTAAAATGATTTAAAATGATTAGTCATCTTTTGTGTGTTTCAATGTGAAATTGCAGCTGTTCAAAAATTGTGCAGCAAATAAGTTGTAGAATTTCAAAAGCAGGATTGAAAGTAAAAATTATATAATTTGTTCATGCATATGCAAATGATTATATGTATTTCTGTATTTAATTTTCTATATTTTTATGTTTTATTTTGCTATTATTAAGCTAAAAAACATTCATTTAGAGTAATAAAAGTTTTTTATAGTGTCAAGGTAATGACACAAATAATTAGGTATTTTATTTTCATCCAAAAAGTTATTGAGAAGCCCTTTAAAAATGTTTATAATGAAGAGCTCAACCTTGGATTATTTTTCTATTTTCAGGAACAGCAATGTTATTCCATATGCATAAGACATTACTTCACGTAAAAAAAAAATGGAAATGTTAAAAAGATGTTTGCTATAATCATTTTGAACAAAAAATTAATAAAATTCATTAATAAAACTTCTGGTAAAACTTGTTACCCAAAAAATAGGACCAAACATAAAATTATTCAAATAAAATAAGTATCCAAAGATGAAGAATTAAGATGTAAGACTCCCAGGATCATTTTTGGAAACTGCTAATTTCAGAGCTAATAAAATTTTAGTTAAAAATTATCAGATCTATTTGTGATAAATGATGGAGTGTGTGCTCTGAAGGGCGACCTGAACCCACCCAAAAATGGTGGAGAGGTGTGTGATAGACAAAACACTGAATCAAACTGCAGACATCTTCTGCTTTTCAATACTGTGGAGTAAAAGCTAGAAGACCAGATAGATAGTGAGCGTGGTAGAGAGGAATCCTTCAAAGAAAACTACTTTCTTTTATTAAGGATGATGTTTAAACTGTTTGATCAAAATATTGTTTTCCTTTTTGTTTTGACTTTGAATTGAAACTCAGTATATTTTATAATTCATAGTCATGTAACAACTGTAGGTTTTTACATATCCTTTTATGGCTTCACGATATCATTGCTTGTAATCTATGTGAAAGTAATAAATTCACATATTTACTGTAACATCAGTCTTTATTTACTTTTCCTTTTTCCTATATGAAGTTGGTTATTCTGCTTTTCTCTCTTACAAATAAAGGATTATTTGTTTTTCATTGAAAAAAGGAAGTATTTTTGTCGAGTTAAACCACCAGGTGGCAGACGTGTACTAAAGGATACACCATTAAGCTTTATTTAAATATTTTATGAGGATCTAAAGGTTACATCTATACACTAACTTGCACAAAACTCTTCCAAATACTTAACTGCCACTTTTATACATTATATAAATAATATTTTCTAATGTTTTATTTGTTTGCAAAGATAATAGGAGTATATTTTATAAGTCTGGAGAGAGAAAAATGAAAGAAAATCAGAAAAAACATTGGTCCAGACTCACTCTGCATCTGGTAGAGGGTTTGAAGTGAGCCACTAAGTGGGTGAGATGTGTCCCTAAAGAGTTTGCATATCTAGAGTGAGGTTGGTAAAATGAAAAGAACATTTTAACTTTGAAAAATCTCCTGGTCAAACATGATTTCCAGATAAACATAACACAACAGCCTTGAGGTGTAGCAACAATAAAACAACCAGATGGCTCAAACAAATGGGACAAAGGAGCAAACGAAGTTATATAAATAAATAGAAGGCACACTTAAGAATGGGACCAGAAAATTTAACAACACAAGATTTTAACAAAAAGAGATTCCTTATATTCATATGTTTATGACATAAGTAATAAACTTATTGCAATTATTTTACAGGGAATGGACAACAACAAAACATGAGTTTTTCTCTGCACACGGTACTGCAGGTAGACTTTGTTTTATGGTTTGTGAATTCATCTTGAAAAAAAGGAAACACTTCCTGTGTGAGTGTGAGTGTGAGTGTGAGTGTGAGTGTGAGTGTGTGCGTGTGCGCGCGTATGTGTGTGTGTGAGAGTGGATCTTCACTAGAGGCAGTTTCAGAGAGAGAACCATCAGCTCCATTTTGAATCGTTCTGACTTTCTGACAAGACAGTTTGATGTAAATCATATCTTTTTAGAGAGTTTTTACAGATTTGATCTAAACCTGAAAAACATTCAGAATCAGACAATAAGGATTAATTAGGATGACTGTTCAAGCTGTCTTTGTCATCATCTTCATGTTTGCGACCTCCGTGAAGGCTGAAACAGGTAAATATGGCACAATATTACCTAATGTTGCTTTACACTGTAAAGTTGGAGCATTTCAGTCTCTTTCAGCTTAAAACAAAAGCAGATATTGTCTCTAGACATAATATTTGTTAGCACCAACTGCATTTCCTGTGTTAATGTTCCTTTACTGCTTACAATCTTGTTCTTTCTGACTATTTGTCTAATAATACTTTTTTTCCAATTATAAGGTGTTGATTGGAACACTTTTGAGTACAGTTATATAAAATGATCATAAAACACTTTAAAGAAACTGAGAATAAAATCTGACATGCATAAACATTTATATGAGAGCCTATAACAGCTCTGAGAGCTTCCTGGTTCTGTGTGAGAAGTACTAAGAGGATGAGAACTTGGGTTTATTAAAAGGTCGCAAACTAAAACTTGTGCAAAAAAGTAATTTTATAACTGTATGATTGGTTAAAGGAGGAGCAGAATTCTGGAAAAAAGACGTCACACTAACTTGTCCTGAAAGAGGAACGTGGCATAAGGGACAACCAACAACTCCAGAAGCTACAACATCTCCAGTAGTGTCAACAAAAGAGTATACATTCCTATATGAACGGCAAGTTCTATACACATGTCAATACAAGAAAAATGAACATACGTCTCCAACAGTGAATTATTATTTCTATGTCAAAGGAAAAGGTAAGTAAAAGCATCTTTTCATTCTTTGCCACCTGCGTTAATTATATGACCAACTCTTGTGCCATTGCTGCTTTTTCCCCATCAGCCTGTCAGAACTGCTTTGAACTGGATCCAAAGTTCTTTGTGGTGATCATTGTTGTGGATGTAATCGGTACCGCTGTTGTGATGATGATAATCTACAGGTGCTCCAAGAAGAAAAGCTCAGATGCACCGACCCCCTCCAATAAACGTAAGGCTCTGCTTGTGTAATGCATGTCTCTTGATCAAAGTAAAAAGATTAAAAATGATTGTATTGAATCTCTTTTTGTCCTCCAGCGACTCCAAGAGCTGGACACCGGGCTCCACATGGTCCATCTGAGTATGAGGTAAATATTGTCAAAAACCTTTCAAGACAGACTGATTAATTTTCTTAGTTTAATAATTACTTGTTACGTGAAATAATTTTATCATTGCACTTAACTTTAAATCGTACATGCAGTGATATTTTTTTTATACTTAAATTAAACAATCATATAAGATGATTCAATCTTGTGAAACTTTTTTGTCATCAGTTTGACAAAAAGGAAATAACATTTTTGTTCACCACAGAGACCTTAACATGGTGGTCACTTCAGGAGGGAAATGTTTACCTTATCCAAAGGACAGAAAATAGGAAAAAAAAAATTTCTTTCCAAATTAATGCATATATGAGTGTTCTTTGTTATTTAAGACTATGTAAAGTTTTTATATGTTCTTGGCAGAGAAACCAATTAGATCTACACACACAAAAGATGTGGAATATTGTATTATCAGAAATTGTCCAAACCCCAAATACATTTTTGAAATATTCTAGTAAAACGCCTTAATATTGCATACATTTTGCATCAGATGGTTATTTAACACCAAAACACACACAAGACTGCAAGACTCCTGTACAGTCGAAAGACCCTGGTCAACTTCTTACATGCTCCTTTGGAAAACTATTTGAAACCAGATCATTGTTATATAAGCACAGCTGGCCCAAGGCATCATCAGCACAGCAAACTGCATAAATCACCGTTACCACTATCTGAGAGTACTTAACTGACAAAGACAGCATATTATAAAACATTACAGATGAAGGCAAGTTCAACCAAACAAACCTACTTAAATCAGGATGTTCATACAGCTTTTAACTACAGCCTTTATACAAGTGTTTGTTTGATTAATAATATGTAACTCATTGGATTCTATCATCCAGTGGATTTAGAGAATTTATTTCAAGCTCACTAGTTAACTAAAAATTGTTGTGTTAAATGTAAGCTGGGCAAGCAATTGAGAAAATTTTTAATGAATATAAATAATGCAGGAGTGTTGGTCTAAACTCTGCTTATGCCCAAACACAGTTCTGTTTTGGGTCCCACATACTCCTGGATCAGCCTCACAGTCCAGTATCAGCAGATCAAACCATCATTGTAAGACTTATCCCGTTCTCACCCAACTAATTCAAAATGTATCTTATGTTCGGCTTCAGTGCTAATGTCAGAAAAGTTTACTTGATTTAACTCGTCACTCCTGGATAATTTCTGTTAAATGATCCAGTAAATGGTTGGGATGAATGGTTTGGCTTCATGTTACATGCTTTAGAAATTACCAAAGTGTTGTTTCGGTTCCAAGATTATGAGCAAATTTACCAATGTTTCTAGAAGTTGCTGTCTTCCAAAACATTTACTGCTTCTCTTCTATCAATATGGTTCAGAACATCATCTCTGCGACTCACAGAGATGTAAATAAAAACAGTGGTGATGTATTTCACAATAACTAGACAACAGAAGTCTGTCCCTCACATTTATGTAGACCATTGTCAAAGAATATAGGACTTGTTTTGGATCAACATTTATGTTAAAAAATCATATTGATATATTTTTTTATACTTTAAAATACATTTTGTTTTTAGGCGCATTTGAAATGCACTAAATTATGACACTGCAAAAATGTATTCGGAAGCCGTTTCTCTGATTAATTACTTGGGGTGTAATGATACCTAAGCCTCACGAGATGAGACATGATACAGATTTTGTGAGAACAAGACGGAAAGAGATTTTTATATTACTTTAAAGACAACTTCAAGAACAAATTTCACTTTAAAAAGGCTTCATGTGGTAAAATCTGCAGTTTTAGATTTTGCCTCAAATTCAACCATCTGATTTTTCATTTTCTGATTTGTTTTCTTCTCTTCAGACCTTAGGGCAGTTCTCGCACTACGCATGGTCTGCTGTTTGAGATTTCCCAGTTGTTATTGACAGAATGGAGTGTGATTGTTGCGTAGCTTAACGTACAATTAGATATTTATCCAGCGTTTGTTATAGTGATCTTATCTGCCTTTTTTGCATCTAACCAACTTGGAATACTAACACATTATCCATGTCTTGTTTGTCATTCTGTTACATTTATGATTCCAACTGGAAACCCAACATGCATCCCACAAATGATTTAAGTGTAGTTTGTGTATCTTCTATTCCAACTTCTTCATGCAAAGCCATAGTGACTGTAACTGGCAAGTGCTTATGAGCTTTCAACAAGAAATATTGTGAGATCTTGTATGGTGAGATCTTGTTACTGTAATTAATTACCGTATTTTATGTTGCTCTGAACAAAATGAGACAACAATAAAACCTCTAAAATTCCTGTACAGCCAAGCCATAAAAGTGGTAGATAAAACGCCACTGAGTTACCATCACTGTAAAATTTTAGCAAGATATAAAACTTTAATAATTTAGTTGTGAGGCTTGTTTTCAAAATTGGGAATATTACTGATCCACCACTGAAACCCCAAGTGTGTTTCAGCGTTTGCACGACCTTTTTAATCAAAGACATTTAAAAATGGAATAAACCCCCAAAAAGTCTAAAACGCTTTGCTGACCTGAGGACTTTTCTCATGTTAGGAAAGTGCTATTAGAAAACCAGCAGTTCCAGAACTGAAAATGAAAACTATAATTACACAATTTAATACTGTGTTTATTGGGATAATTTTATGACTTTTATGTATGATTTTAGACTGTACATTATTAACTTATGTGCTCACGGATTATAGATAGAAGCTATTTTAAGATAAATCTGGTGCACAGTACCATTGCCTTCCTGCGCTATTCAGTTCAATTCAATTCTCGCTAAGCGCAGAACAAGGGGCTAGTTTATGAGGACATTTTTCTGCCATAATTCGAGAGAGCACACATTTTAGCATCTTTCATTAACGTTTTTTTCCACATTGTTTCTGTCAGATTAATACATTTAATCTGAAAGTCACTGTGATCCAACCATGTTACAAAATGTTTTCTGTTTGTTTTTTACAGACACTCAACCCAAACACCCGATCACAGGACACCTACTCTACTGTTGTGAACAGTGGCATGGTGAACAGGACCGGATAGAGACATCTCCTTTCCAATTATGAAACTCCTTACATACATCCTCACATGTTTTAATTTTGCTTTATTGCAAATCCCACATTTGTTAAAGGTGCAGTTTCATACTGAAAAGTAGAAATGTGCAGTCCTTGTACATTATGCCAGCTTGAAGTCATTCTGTGGGTTCAAAACACGTGCAGCCTTAAAACATTAAAACAAAAACAGCAAACATTGTTGATAGGTGACACAAACTATTTTGTTCTACTTGTCTATTAAAACAGTTTATGCAGCATAAAACTGTATAAACGGTTTTATGCCATAAACACACATTGTGGCAGATGTGTTAAACATGAAGTTATTATGTTATATAGTAATGATTTTACAAAGTATATCTTTATTTCTATGTATTTGGGGTTTTAATAGGTTTCATTTATATTCAGTTTATTTACATGGCACAACTCACGTCTCAAGAAAATTTACAAAGAAAAAAACAGCTTATGGTAAATTTAGAATATGTTTCAAACTAGCGAAGAACAGAAAGTTTATATGTATAAAGGTTATATAAAGTTTATATATGTAAACCTTAGTAAGAATGAAGGTGGACTGGTTTAATTTTTACCACTAATTAGAACTTTCAATGTTCCCAGTTAAGGGCATCTTGAGGCTCTATATTATACATATTATGCTTTGAATATTCAAACTTTTTATTAGCTTTAATAAATATCAAGCTTGTATGATCAAACTCAAACAGTTATTTGCTTTATTGTTTTTTTAACTGTATTTGTGCTTTTGCTGATGTTTATATTGCACAAGCAGCAAATTTTGTCAGCTGTGTTATTTTATTCTCTTTTTTCTTTTTTTATATTTTTCTCTGTATTAAGTGTCTCTAATTGAAATAAACATGGGCAAATCTCTTCTCATTTTTCTTTCTGTGTACGGTTAGAAACGATACCACAATGGCTCAACAGATAAACTGCATGTGATTCATGAGGCGGTTTCGAATCCGCAGGTCATATCCGCAGTACACCACCTAAAGAACACAGTCACCGCTGGTGTTTCTTCGTCTCTCTGCATGTCTCATATAAGACAGACGTGATGGAAACATTCAACAAGCCTCTGTGTATTTCACATTATCAGAGACAGGATGGAAAGGTTGTGTCACATAATGTTTCTGCTTTCTGTTTGTTCTTCCCAGCAGTGACAGAGAGCAGTTATACTGGATGGAAATGAAAGCATGAAATGTGATGCAATAGTTCTCTGAAATATAGATTTTTATTGATCACTACATTTATTGTAAAGCAGCTCATGTTGTGTCGCTTTGTGGAAACACTCCACCTCTTACTGCTCAGTTATCTTCATTTACATCTGCTGTTTTTTGTGTGACAATGTAGAAATATAAACGATGGTTTCTTCTGTGACACGGTGTCAAGTCAAACCGCTCCCACACACAGACCTACATCTGCTCATCTGTCTGTGTGAGAGAACATCCGCGCACCAGTGTAGACTCTCGTGTTCAAAGTATATGTACGCTGTATCGTTAAAGTGTATGTGTGTGTGTGTGTGTGTGTGTGTGTGTGTGTGTGTGTGTGTGTGTGTGTGTGTGTGTGTGTGTGTGTGTGTGTGTGTGTGTGTGTGTGCATGTGTGTGTGCTTTCAGGTAGAAGTTGGTTCAGTATGAGTGCGTGTGGGGGATGATCAGGGTTTGGTTTACTCAGCTCAGCTGTATGAAGCCGTCTCTCACTTCCGGTTAAAATATAAAGAAAAAAAGACGCATTTGTTACCAGGCTGGAAGCTAACATGCTTTATTCTATCCTCCTCATAGACTCTGGTTTTCTCCAGCCAGACTACTGAACTAACCCACTAATGATATTAATTTATCTTTTTCAGAAGCTTCTTCTGAAATCAGCTACTTGGTAACATCCTCTCCTCAGTTTCCTGTCCTTGCTATGGTAGTATTAACATTTACTATTATGTTAATACTACCTTCTATTTATACATATTGCATATCTCCCTTATTTCTCTAAATGTAAACCCAAAACCTAAACCAGGCTTTCTAATCGGATGCCATTTATCTTTTTTCATAAAAATGTTTTCATGGTTCTACTTTTATTCATTAGTAATTAAACAGGAAGAAGGGAAAGACATGCAACAAATAGCTCAGGACCAGGATTCGAACTATTGAAAACTATGTTGAGGACCGTAACCTAATGTATATGTTGCGCCTGCTCTAGAACTGAACCATGTGTCTTAAAGCTGTTTAAAATACACGAGTAGTAATTCCCTAATTGTTTTGTGATCATGGTGTCTTAAAAATGTGAACAACTTTCAACAGACTGGACAAGGGTGGAAACCATTTAGAAGTTTGAAAAATTCAATTAGTATCAATTTGAACAGCACTCCATTAAGAGTCTTTATTGGTTGAGTGCAAAAGTGTTTAAAAGGAAAGATCGGTCGTGACTCACCACTTTTTCCACATTTGATAAAAGTTAGAAGAAAATGATTATAAATTAGAAGAATCTCCACGAGGACACAGAGAACATTTCAGAAAAACAACACTAAAATGTTCATTGTTTGAAAAACTATGGTTTAATACACTATATATGTAGACAAAAGTAATAGATTCAACAATTTGTAGTTTGTTTCTTCAATTTACAAAAAAGGAATGTCCTTATTGGGGGTGGGATTGGGAGGCAGACAGATCATGGATAAAGATTTGGAAAAGTCTCAATAAAAAAAACAAGCTTTGACAATTTTAAAGAACATTTTCAATCCATCAACCAAGAACTGTATGATTTCAGTCCATCAGTAAGCCTTCCATGTCATGAAAAACCACCTAAACAGACAGGCAGTGAAATAATAATATTAACTGAAAAAGCTACAATGATCTACACAAAGATGTAAGAACTGTCATTTATGACAGGAACTGTTATGGAAAATGGAAAAGAAAATCCCTTGATAAACAAGGCCAAAACTGAACTTTGAGTTCCACATATAAAACAATATGTTTGACAGCAAACTAATTCTGCATATCACCCTGTCCATCCCTGCGATGAAACATGGTGGTGACAGCATCAATCTGTGGGATGCTTTTTTTTTTTTTTTTTTTTTTCAAAAAAGCCCTTAAAGCAGCTCAGAGTTTATATGAAGAAGGATAAAAGTAAATGCAAGGCAATGCTAAAGTCCACAGATGGTTTGTATCGAATCTGACAAAACTTGAGCGATTTTGCAAAAAATGGGCAAAAGATTTATTTTCTAGCTGGTTGAGACGTACCAAAACACACTTGCAGCTAAAACCTCAGGATAAGGTAGTTCTACAAAGCATGGACTCAGAAAGACTGAATAATACACATTTTTATTTGTAAAAGTATTTTGAAAAACATCAATAATTTTCCTTCCACAATCATGTATTGTTTTTGTTGATCTTTCATGAGGAAACAAAAATGTGAAAAAGACAAAGCATTGTAAAAAATGCAATAACACAAGAATAGATGATGTAACTTAAATGAGCCTGTTTAAAACTTGCAATCTAATAATAAACAACTGAAGTATGTTTAAAACAAAGCAGTAATAGTACACTTTATTTGACCAGCAACAAATATTTACCTATTTTCAAATGTTATTATTTGCAACTTTTTTATCTTTGAAACATGAATGCAGCTTAAGAAGTTTTTCATCAGTTACAAAAATCAACGTAGAACTAAATATTTTACATTGGCTGACAGACTGAGTTCATCCAAGGGGCCAGAAAGAGACCCATGTTCAAATGACAAGTAGAAATTGTTTTCAAAGACAATGCCAAACACAGCAAATTACATCAGGACAGAACAGGCTGTACACACATCACACTGTCCTGATGGAGACTCAGGAAGCAGGGCTTGATGTTTCCTCCAGTAGAAGTTTTCTTGCAGTCGAGAGTTAGCATGGACCTCCGTTCTACTTTCTGTTGAGTACGTCATATTCATCTCTTCCTCTCTTGTACTTCAGTGGCTGAAACAGTAATGGCCACAGTGAATTTGGGGACAGCGAGATCAATGATAGGCAAGATAATTACTGGGGTTTTTTCATGTTCTTTGGGGCATTTCTCTAATCAAAGTGCAGTTCTCATAGCCTTTAGTTCAACCTCTCCACCATTCAGTCATTCGTGCTAATAACAGAAGCATTTTGTCATTCATTCTAAGTAATTGCATGTTTTTGCACATCCATCAATTGTCTCTATACATTTTTCTACTGTTTTTGCACTTTCCAGCAGAGAAACACAGTCCCTCCAGCATCTACTGGTCCATCCTAGGTCGTCCTGGTGGGATGTACCTTAAACACTTCATCATCACCGAGACAAGGTGGAGGCATCCTAACTAGATGCCAAAGTCTGCTCTCAAAGTGGAGGAGCAGCAGTTCACATCACCCCATCTCTGAAGCAGAGCACAGACGCCCTGCGGAGGAACTCATTTGGGATGATTGTATCTACAATCTCATTGGTTCTGTTACTATCTAGAGTATATGCAGTAAAAATGTGAAGCATCAGTTCCATGTCTTCTATTCAGTTAACTCACAAAATACACTAATGCTCGATTTCAAATAGATGTGCAAATAATCTGTGGCTCTGTACTGAGCATTCAGGTATTGTTTTGAGAGGTGAAATGTCATAATATTGGCATTTGCCAGTCTTATTCAGAAACAAGGTGTCTGACTTTTCATTTCCTGATGTCCTTTCATTGACACAAACGCTTTCAGGAATGTATTATCCATTTTGAGCAAGTGACAAACATTTCCAGGTTATCAACTAGGTTTTGCAGTTTGTACTAATTGTTCTGAAAAATTCACCAAAGTACCTGAAAAAAGTAATATTTTGAAGAAAAAATAAGCCTTTTCATAAATGTTTATTAATCAGCTCACCTGGTAGCTGGGGTCATTCGGCGCTTCATTAAGAATCAGATTGTGCTTATCAGACCCTGAGGAGGAAATCATAATGATGATAAAACAGTACAAACAATGTCTAACTTGATTAAACTTAAAGTTCTAATACAGTGGACTCAATACTTTGTGGATATAAATTGTTAGTTACGTGAATCTGTGGGTGGATGTCGATTAACTGTACTGTTATCGACTGTTTGACAGCTTGCATAAATGCTGGCATGTTACTTTCACATGTCTGTTATGGAGACTACATCGTTTCAACAATGACATTCAGGGGACTCACTAATGTCCATCAAATGTCAAAATATTTTTTTATGTTAATGTTTTATTCAATCAAGAGTTTCAAAGGTAAACAAAAACAAAAAGTCGTTGTTTTATCCCACCAGCCACAATTGCAAAAGTGTTACATCAAGTGATCTGTACATGAAAATGTGCTTAAGTCAGAATTCACCCACAATAGAACAAAATGCCATAAAAACTTTGTTAGTTCATGTTTAATGTTTTATTTTACATTAATAAAGAAAAGTTACTAATATTTGATGGAAATTACCCTCAGAAAACACAAAAAATGGTATTGGTGTTTTGGTTAAGTAGTGTATTTGTTATATGACAGATGGAAGATAAAAGACAGATAAGTAGACTTTTACTTTTCTTGGTGGCTTTAACTTGACCAGGCCGACCTTGAGAAGCAATCAGATAGACGGCCACTCCAACCACTATTGTAGCCACCACGTCTCCTACTGCCAGGCCCACGATGGAGGCGGTATCAAGCTCTACACAGTTGTCGCACGCTGAAAAAAAACAACCATTTTCTTAGATATTGGTGTCTTCACAAATATCCTAAGTATGATAAAATGTAAGTTTCATGTATATTAAAATTTCATGGTTTAATAAAAAAAAGCACTTTCATCTCATAGTTTATTAAACAAAAAAACAAAATGTTTCCAAAAGAACTTACTCCGAAATTTTACAAAGATTTTTGGTCCCTTCTCACAACTGTATTCTCCGGTGTAATGATCACTGTACGTCAGTTGCAACTCTTTGTCCTCCAAACCATTTCCAGAAATACTTTCACCATTCTTGCAAGACAGCTTGATTCCATCTGCAACCTCAATCACTTGTATCTCCTTTTCTTTTGTGTAAAAAAAAAGAGAAACATCAAACACAAGCCTGTGCCTTGAGGTAATTGTAGAAATTATTTTGTATAGATGCACAAGAAATTAAAAAGAAAATGTTACACTTTTAGGTATAATAGTGTTCTTACCTTGAGCCACAGTATTGCTAAATGCTGAAGGAAAATAAGAAAAAGAAACAAAAATTATTGAATGAAACTGACCAACTAATTCTCAAACAAAGATTTTGAAAGACATCAAGAATTCAAAACCAAAGCCATCTAAGTTCATATAACAATTAGAAACTCAATCAGGTTTTTCTTAGGATCCAGTATTTAAAATACTTAAGGACATGATAAGAATCTTGATCTTTCTGGTGCAAGAATGAATTCCTAATTAGAGCAGCATACTGCACAGGAAAAGTTCAACATCTCAGGTGTACAGCGTATGGATTAAATGGTTTTAATATAAATCAGTAAGAATCAACGAATTATATTAATGATGACCTGGCAGCATCTAGTCTAATCTGATTTAGCCACATTAAATAGCAAAGGGAACTGCACCTGTAAAGGAACCAAACAACTGGGATTAAAGTTTGAAGATCAAATGAATGTAAATGTACATACATATATAGTAGGAGACTACACAAAGATGGGATTCATTGAATAGACAATGGTCGGCACTTAAAAGGAAAAAAACATCTTTATTTATGACACCTACAAAGTCCCTTAAACATGTAAAACAAGTCAGGATTACATGAGACAATTATTATTATTTTTTTTTTGCTGTTAATGAAAACACTGTTATGATGTCAAATGTAATGTTCCTATCACAGCTGAACCATGTTGGTAGCAGTGTCATTCTGATACAGATTTTTTTTCCCACAGGGTTTGAAAAATTGTCAGAATTATTGAATTGTGTAGAAGGTAGGACAGAAAAAAAAAGAAAAAAATATATATATATATATTTTTTTTATTATTATTATTATTATTTATTTATTTATTTATTTTATTTTATTTTTTTTAAAGATTAGAGTTCCAAATCTTGATGTATTTGAGTGTTTTGTTTTTATGCAAAGAAAATAAAAAATCAGTGCATTCCCGTTAAGGTTTTGGAAATTTTTTGCCAATCTTTCAGTTATGCAAATCTACAAAATCCCTTGCTAGTTTTGAATCCATAATGAATTATGCAAAAAAGTTATCAGATTATATTTTTTGGTATATCTTTGAAGACTCACTAAAAGTTTTTAATTTTTTATGTAAAAAAAATAAATATATCTATTGCCTGTCAACACTTTTAATTTAACCCTTTTTGGCAATTGTGAATATCACTGGTTTAAGGGTGAAGTAAAAGCTTTAAAATATCAAAGTCATTTAAACTGAAATTATGTGTAAGGATTTAAAAACTAAACAGCACTAAACACTTTCAAATTCCAGTTTGAGGGTTCTGAAGTAAGTTAGTCTTTGGTAATGGATAAATATCCAAGAAGTTAAACATGCCAAAACCTAAATATACTGAAATCATACTTGATAAAACATGCAACTTTTGATGGTCAGTTGACCTCATCAGCATGTCATAACTTGCTCACCATGAAGACATTTACTCACATTTGCTTTAACAAAAATGATTTACGGTACACTCCTATAATTGCTTCAGTTTAATGTGAGGAAATACAGTTTTATAACTTCAGTCAATTACATTTACTAGCAGGGAGTTACTCAGAGTTATTTTGGTTGAGTAAAATTAGATTTTCAAAGTGTGCTGGCTGACACTGGGATCTGGACTTAAACCAATGGGAATAGGGTGTCTTAAAACTTTTTGGAACATTTTTATTGTAATAAAAAAGATTTTAATATTTTTATGACATCTTTTCTACATATGTAGTGCCATATTGTATATAGCTACAGAGTACATAATATCGTAAAATAATATACTAAGTAGGAATGTGAAAATGGTTTGTTAAAGGATACAAAAGGGAAGAAGATATGATCAAAATAGCAACGTTCATCATTTGGCTGTAAGAATAGATGAAGACTCCAAATGACCCGCAATCCTTTTCCACACAGCTATCTTGTGTTTTTTTGTTGTTATTGTCTTTGAGTGAATAATAGAATTCTTTTAAAACCTTATTTAATGTGATAAGCAGCATCATCATCATGAATTTTATTTATAAAGCGCTTTAACACTAGTCACACCTGAAACAAAGTGCTGAACATCAATAATAAAGAAGATAAAGCATGAGTATATCTAATGATATCCTCTTGACTACCAGTAGTTAATTTTTGTCCTCTGTAGAGGACATGTCTAAACTTGAATATCTCCCACCCACTGCATTTTACTGAATTAATTCCTTTTGGTATCTGGAGAGGACATTTAGGGCTTACTCCAATTCATAAAAATGGCATTTATCAATAATAGCACTTTTTATGGGAAGAGACAAAATAAGTGCATAAAACCATTTATTACCTTACAAAGACTGTGGGATTTAAAAAAAAATGGTGATTGGACAATATTTTTTTTCTTGGAGTCAGGAGGATATAAGACCACTAAAATATTATTTATTCGACTTTGAGTCTACATATACAGCCAGTTTTATTACAACAAATTTAAGACAGATTTTTACTTCTGAGTTGGAGTGATGTGTAATTAATATTACGTGTACGATAGCATACAAACAAAATATATTGTTTTACATACCACCTACCATACCAGATGTTTTATAATCTTGAGATATTCTATCAAGAACAAAATTGTTGAAGGAAGAAAAAATATTTGATGACATGAATAATTTTGACCTTAAATTTGTGGTCAAAGTGCCTTACTAATTTTAGATGAATGGAAACAAAACACTTGAGACAGACTGCAATAAAACTATGCTCAGAACTCCTTACTCTGACACACCTTGTTAGATGTTATTTTGGTTCATTAAGAGCAAAAATAATAAGAGAAACATACCGGCCAGAAGAGAAAGAAGCAGCAGCTGATATTTCATTGTTATGTACCTGCTGGCTGCTTTTCTGAAGACAGAAGGAAACACAGAGGCATCAGCGAGCGCATTACAGAAACCCGGAAAGCTGCCATCTTCTCACTCTCGTCGACCATTTTATTTTACTTAACGACTTACAGAAAATAAACAATTTATTGTTGCTGCCACCCGATTAATATTTCAATTGGTCCCCAGTTCCAGGCCTTACTTTGCATTAGAGTTAGCTGGGTTTAGTCAAAGATAATTTAATAGAAGTAACAAATCAACACACTTTTGGAGTTTTAACAGAAGTACTCAAAACATGAGATGAGTATAAAATGTAATTCTGACACAAATTAAAACAAAAATACAAACCTTAATCTAATGAAGTTCTGGGACTCTGCTTAAGGATTTAGTTTCTGCCTGAAGTCAGAATGTCTCCGTCTGCCTGTCTGAGAGGGAGAAGGAAGTCACTCTGATTGGTTTGTCAGCTTCATCAGGCTTTGTTAATTATATCAGAAACACTCCATCATGTCTGCATGCATTTTACCATCAAAAACAGCACATGAAACACTGGAAACTGTTTTGTGGCCAATAATATTGGCACTGTTTAGCAGATTGTTCTGGTTGTTGCTGTTTATTTGAATAAAATCAACAGCAAAAATCATTAAGGTATTGCCAATTCATTCAGAAATGAATTTGAGGTTTATGTTTATGAGGTATAACAACCTGATAAAGTAAAAAAATATATATATATATACTAACTTGCTGATTGCAGCACAGTCACATGGTGCAATAAGTCTCTGGTGAAACAAAGAATCTAACACAGTCACACAGTTTATATGAAGATTTCAAATCCCCTGCATATTGGGAATGTTTCCCTCATCAATGACAGTCTGCCTTCCCTGTTCAACACAGGAGCTCTAGCAGACACATAAAGAGAGCAAATGTTTGCTCCCACAACATAATTCTGCTTCCTGTTTGTAAAAAAAAAAACCCACAGCAACCTGTGACCCAAGAGCTAACACCTGGCACACACACACACACACACGCACGCACGCACACAGTGTCTTTATAAACTCACACAGTTACACACCCACCTCGTCCCCCCACCACACACACACACACACACACACGCACACACACACACACACACACACACACACACACACACACGCATTCATCAATATCATCCTCTCCTGCACCTGTGTTAGAAAAACAAAGTGGATCGTTTCATTTTACCAAACAAAACTGACACTTTCTGCTGTTAGAAGAATGTACATTCCTCTTACTGTGCACAACCCAGTTACCATCTTTTACACCGCTTCATAGCGCCCCCTGGTGATTACAGAGTAAAAGCACAGCATGTTCATCATTCACTTTGATACAATCTCAATAATACCTTTATTAGACTTTTCCATTTTTATACACATATGCATACAAATATACAGGGTGGGACATGTGGCAAGTCCATAAACAGTTCTATACTCTGTAAATCTGCACCATCATATTCAGGCTATATTTGTCCAAATAAACATTCTGGTTTCAGCAGAGAACATCAAATGCATCCCATCAATGCGACAAGAAAGAACATCATGAGAAAGTGTTTACAGAAAATCATATGATAACTTCGCCTTGATGAGACAACAGCAGCACAGACGGCTGAGTACCTGATTTACTGGATGACAAACATTCACAGGTACAGTATGCTTTACAGATTTGAAGAACAGTCTCTGAAATCGAGGTGGTCTCTGAACTTTGTTTCCGGCTTAAAGGTGACTGAACTGTGCTTGACTCGCTGATTGGTGCAGCTCTGGGTTTCTTCCCAAAGAGCTGCATTCTTAGATGTAGGTATGCATGCAACAAACAGTTGGAGTTGAACTGAAATGTCCGTCAGAGCCAGATTTCCTCGCTGCTTGTGCTGTTCACCTTATAGATGTAGCCCACCATCGGATACCTGGCAAAACCTGGAAGCACCAGAGAAAAAAGACAAAAAGAAAAACATAAATAAGCCACGACTCGACGTATAAATAGTTGAAAAAGCAGCAGAGGTTCAAAGGGAATTTTGTTGACCTCTTGCTGCGTAGGCTAAAGACAGATCTTCCTCCTCCTCTTCCTCTTTCTTCTGCTCTCCCACACTGTTCTGCTGGGCGGCTTCTCGAGCTATAAGAAGGGCATGCAGAGAAACAAAAACATGCATTATCAGTTTGAAGAAATGATTTCATGTAGAAAACAGTGACTATACAGTGAATTTTGTTTCTTTTGCACTGTAATGTGCGTTATGTTACATTTATAGCTACAGATAAAATTCAAACTTTTACCTTTATGTCATGCTGATCTATGAAATACATGTAAATACACTTAAAAGTGGGAAAGCTGTATGGAGCTCTGTCAGTGTTTAAGTGTGTGCTGAAGTGTGCTAGCTAGCTAGTCCACTAGGAGGAAAGTAATTCCTTGTAACTTTGTGTAAATAACTCCTAATAAATCAACACACTTGGTTTCTACAGCCTTGTACATTTGTATATAAATTTTTATACTCTCTGTACTTTTAATTATGTAAAAGTTAGGTTATCTAAAATGCATCTGTGTGTGATCAAAGTCACAGAATTTCATGAGCTGAACTAATGTGTGCAGTAATAATGAAAAATTAATCATATCTCCACAAATTTCAATGTATATCATTGGGACCAACACAATCTGATACATAATGGCGACACATGCTTTGTTTCCTTTTCAGTAAAAACTTAAAAAGTCTTACAATCAATATTTGTCTCTGCAGTTACACATTATTCCTTAGGTAGAGTCACTCTGAACCTATTTATCCATCCATCCATTTTCTTCCGCTTATCCGGGGTCGGAACCTATTTATTTCTATTTAAACCTCTCTTCCTTCCCAGGAAGGTGTAGCAACACAGACAATAATAACTTATAACCTCTAGCCAAATGTTTGAACATTCTCACGCTGGACGAAGCTCTTACCTTTCCTCAGAGTGCTGAGGTCATGGAGCTGCATGTTGGAAGGCAGAGACATGTTCTCTCTGGGAATGTTGGTCTTATCTGCTCTGTCCGTCTTCAGGCTTGCTGATTCACTGCGGGGATAACATGGAGAGGTGTCAAACTTGGATCAGAGGTTGTTATTGATCTCCTGGGTGGACGTACTTTTCCTAAGAGCAGAAAAAATATGCTTTCATCAGTGTTCCCTTCCATTGGGCTAATGGAGGAAGACATGACGTGGCATAAAGGTGAGCCAAAATACAGAGTGAAAGGCCAGATGTCCTTAGTGTAGCACAAGGAGACTAGTGAGGCTACAGTTACATTTTATTATAAGTAAAGTTGGGCATAAAGTATATTTATCATATAGAACGGTCTTTAATACACATGTCTCTAAGAAGTATGTGCAATGTGTGTGAAAAGGGAAAATATGTTGAACTAATCAGGACAAAACTTTATAAACATAGTAAGCTCTTTAAAATTATCAACATTTTAAATTCTAGGTGAAAAACATGAACTAAAGTCACTAGACTGACTTTGTGTTGGAGGTTTGTTTTCGCTAATTCAGTATATTGCTTATATTAATACATCTAGAAATGTTAAAAAGGTAGATATTAATAAATAATTTCAGTCTCTGCTAACCCAAAACCCAGTTTTGATTTTTTGTTTTTACCTTTTCTTGGTCATCAGGATCTCCACTGGTTCATCTATAACAAAACACAGAGAAAATGCATGACAAAGCTCCACGCCACAAACATTTTCCTGCTCAAAAAAATACGCAAGCATACATTATTCTCACCAATAATCTTGCTCTTGTTTTTTTGCATAAGGCAGAGGACAATTAGACTGAGGATGAGGAGGGCCATGAAGGCCATGGCTCCTCCAGTCACAATACCCAGCATGGGAACCTCGACACGAGACTGCAGGAACTCTGGAGGGCAGAGGAGAGGAACTTAAAGGAAACTTTTAGAGAACGTTTTGCAATGCAAAATGTCTACTAGCTAGCAAAAAATAGTTTCAGCACAATTAGTGTCAGAAGGATCTAAAACAAATAATAAGGAGAGTTTAAGAAGGAAGACATATTTAAATACATTTAGGGAAGCTTAAATGACGAGGCATTCCTGTGATGATTTTTCTACATCAACATGCTGTTACACCTGATTCTGGAAGCCTTATGAAGAGCTTGTATTGTGCTGCCTAAGGGAACACACACACATGTAATCTGAAACCTGGGGTTTTCTACAATTACACCAAGTTAAAGGGTTTTACGAATCGCCAAGAACAGCGACTCTGAACACGGCTAAATGGACTTTATCACTGCAGTAGTATCATTGTGCAGTTTAATTCAGCTACTTTATCAAGAAACTCAATGTATATATTATATTTGAAACAATGAGTTCTGCCAGACTGGGTCAGAAAATATTGAATTACCAGAGCATTTCCCTAAGGTCCCATTTGGGAACCGGAATAGTTGTTTTCATGTTCTTATATAAATGTATATAAATAATACAATGTTCAGGCAATTTTTTGTACGGATGAAGACATTTGCAGAAAGGATGCACCCCAAATAATCAAATGGTTGATTATTTATGAAAGAATCACATCCAGAATCACACGCTGCTGGCACAGATGAGCCAAGTGTGGCGTTAGAAATGCAATAAAAATTAAGGGACAAAATTCTTTCCTTTCATGGAAGCAATCACCAACCTGCCAGTGTGAGGTTGCTCTGAGCCATTCCCACACTGTTGGTGGCATTCACCGTTAAGTTCCCTGATAGACTGCTCAGCGTGACCCTCAGCGTGTGATTGGTCAGCCACGGATAGCTCCGTGAATCCAGGATGAGGAAGTCCGAGGTATTGGCCACCAGCTGGCCCGACTGGTCTACGAAGGTGATGGTGGCAGGAGGGTTAGAGCGCACCAAGGCGAACAGGACCAGGGAGAGGCCCGGGTCCGAGGTTTCACTGTAGTGGGCGTTGACCCTGAGGATTTCTGGCTGGACTGGGGCACAGAGGAGAGGAACGGCTTGACAATGTCAACTGAAACAGACATTTTTAGTCCATGACATATTTAACCCAGACTCACATTGGACGTTGAGAGTGACTGTTGCATTGTAGCTTTGTCCTGTCCTGGGGTTCGACGCGACACACACCAGCTCCTTGTCCCACTTTCTGGCCCGCAGAGAGAAGGTACTGTTGTGATTGGTCCCCGGTCTCAAGACCTCAGAATCCTTTTGTGACGTCATCACCAGACGGCCTCGGTTTGGCGACGGCTTCTTCTGCTGTTCTCCGTTGAGGTACCAGGTCAGTAACGGGGGCGCTCGAGGATCCCAGCCGTCTGATTGGCAGTTGAACCTGTGTGTCACATTCTCCTGAAGTGTCACAGCCGCTTGCTGCCGCCCATCAATTTTAAGAGCGGGTTCAATAGCACCTGAGGTACAACACAACAAAATAGTATGGAAAAAACAAATATAATCAATGGAAAATATCAAGGCTTTAGACTCCTAAAAGATTAAAGGGTAATTTGGACCTTTATTAGACAGTAGTAAAATATATGAATATTGTTTCATTACAGACTCATTATTTTCTAAGAGGAGCTTTTAGTTGAACTATAAACACTTTTCTTTCTGTCTGAAATATTTTATAAACACAATTTTTTCTGATTGGCCAAAAGATTACAGTAAAGGTATCGGGTAGCTCCAAATTAATATAACTTTGCTGTGATTTACTAAATTATCAATTAGAACCGCCAGTAATGTCAGAAATTCCTGTTGGAATTTAAAATAAGTGCATAAACTGTGCAGCTTGGGAGCTGACTGGGAATTTTTGTGGGTACCAAAATGTCCAATGTTAGGTCTTTTGTTCAACACCTAACGCTTGGCCCAAACTAGGTCATCAAAACGTTAATAAAACCCATTCTCTTTTACTGACTGTCAGCATTCTCACTGCACAGAAGGACTGTGATTTTTAACAGGATTCATGATTTGCCCGTGTGCAGTTTAAAGCGTGTGTGTTGGAGTGTGTGCTACCTGTCCAGGACAAGGCCAGTGTATTGAAGAACACAACGGCAGACCCTGATGTCCATGTCCTCAGCCACACACTCTCCATCCTGGCCGAACCGCCACACACTCAAATGCATCTACCTGCTTAGACAAGGATTCAAATTACTCTTAGAGTGAGGAGAGCAATTCATATAAATCAAATCACAATAGCGGACGGACAAATGTTACACCAGTTACACTTTGGTATCCAAGCAAAGAGCTTTGAGTACAAATGGAAATGGCAATTTTCAGATTTTTATTTGTAAAAAAAACTAACAAAAATAAATAAATAAATAAATAAATAAATAAATAAATAATAATAATAATAATAATAATAATAACAGAATTCTCAAAGTATGTATTGTTTTAGTTTCACTTCACAATTGTGGTTGCAATTAGGGCTGCAATTAAAGATTATTTTAGTAATAAAAATATTATGTCAATTATTCTGACAATAAATCACTTAGTCCGTTTAAAAAATTGGCTGATTTTGCAGATTTTTCATTTAACTGCTTAAGCATTTTTTAAACATTAAAAACATGTAAATGAAATATATATACATATTCTTTTTTTAAATTAGAAAATAACACTGCATTTCCATAAAACGCAGTTATACTGTTCCTTTATTGCTGCATCACTTTCAGCAAAGGATGCATCTGCAGCTAAAAATAAAATACTTCCAGCATCAACATGTGAAAAGCTCAGCCCATTCTGCTTGACTTACATCAATACTTGATGTACTGCTTGACTTGAAATACATCAATACAGTGTAGGGCTGATCTGATGATTTTGTTTTAGATCAACCCATTTATAACTGTATAGCAAAAGGTGTTTGGATTCTTTTTTTTTTTTTTTACAGAATTTGAACCAGGTGAAGCTAAAACTATGTTAGTTGTGAGGTTTTGGATAGAACATATTTACAGGAAAGCCAGTTTTTTTTTATATTAAATGCAAAATATATTTATTCTTTGTACATTTTGGCCTAATTTCTATTCTCAGTGTGTTGTTATTTCACTAAATAGCCTTTATTAAGAGTCTATATACTCCAGCTAACAATTAATCAATTACTTAATTAGTTGGCGATTATTTCAACGATCGATTCACCACGATTACCCCGATTAATCGCTTCAGCCGTAACTGTAACATGACAAAATGTGGTAAAGTTCAAGAGTTATTAATATCTTTGCAGTGTGCTACAGATTAAAATGAGGGTTTGGGTATATAACTGGCAAAATCTCTAACAGACAAATAGGTCCTGATAGGAAACACGCCTCAAAGAACAAACACATCTTCCGACAGTAAGATCACAATGCATTAAAGGCAACAGCAAAGCCAACACAGGTCTGTCCTCACAGTGACATGACTCTGTTCAATAATTCACTGCCTTTGTAGCTTTGATCTGCAGGGTACTCCTCCATCACTGCGAAACCAAACATCCTCATACCAGCTTGGATCAATACACACACACATATCTACAGTAAAAGGGGGCAGAGCTAGCGGTCTCCAGAGCTGGCTTGCTGCGTGGGGGTCATGTGATCCGTAGGAGTAATAGCAGAAACTGAGCTGTTAAAGACGCACACATAATCTGCATAATCAATACAGTGATCACCAGGAATAATCCACTAATACGAGTGCAAGACAGGAGCTGACAGCTCTCTGCGCTGTGGGTAAGGACGCCTAATGCTTTGAGCTGACAGTCGGGGGTAGAGGAGGGATACACACATCAGTTCAGCCCTGCACACACAAACACACTGAGATACAAACAGGATGCACACACACACACACACACACACACACACACACAAAAACCCGCCTTGTGCAAGAAACAGACGTTACTACCTCATCCGTTGGTGCAGATCCCGTCTGGATTCAGCCCACCGGAGCTCCATGTCAGAGAAGAAGGAGAGGAGGCAGAGGGAAATATGGTGATGACAGCAGAGGGATGAGAAGCAGCCCTTCCTGACTCACTTGCTCTCCCATCTGCTTACGCTCATACTATTACACACACACACACACACACACACTTGGCTCTCTGCAAGATACGGCAACCTCCAGCAGCAGCTTTCACTGGCTGATGCAGGCAGTTGTGTTGTCGCCACTCTGAGGTGGAGAGGAGAGAGGGAACTGGGAAACAGGAAGCAGAAGGAAGGAAAAACGAGCAAAGGACACACAGAGAGAGGAAGGATGGGAAGATGTGAGAGAGGGACAACAGCTGGTGTGGAGGAGGATAGGGAGGTGAGAGAAATAAGCTTCATGCACAGGATCAGTTTGAAACTGTCAAAAAAAAAAATTTGGTGTGGAGACTAAGCTGTCAGCTCAGAAGGTTTCCCATAAATCTTATAATTCATCGCACCAAACGTACACCAGCTGGATATTGTGGTACCGCCATGATGGACACTTAGACAGAACATGATTCACCTGGTCTGAGCTCAGCTAATTCAGACTGAAAAGCCTCTGCAGTGCAGCTGTACAGACCAGAGCAGCAGCATGCAGAGTGACGCTGCACAAGCAAAAAGCTGCGGCTTATAGGAGAAACCATTCGAAAGGATTCAATGGAGACTGGTTTTTCACATTTTCTCAAGATGCAAATGAAAGTGTAATGTGATTTCATGTGACAGAGCTGAAAAGTGTGGTGCTTAATTGCACATCCAAGCTAAAATGCCTCCAGAAGTTGCAGAGAAAGAGACTCCATTTGTGCTTAATATAATCTGTTAAAATTCAGATGTTTTGCAAAGAATGTCAGAGAGCAGTAGAGAGAGAGAGAGAAAAAAGGCATCAAAAAGACCAAGAAACCCAGCAGGTCAGGGAGAAAGTTCAAAGAAGAGTTAGGTGAAAACCCCAAGCTTTAGTTCAGTCCATCATCTGAATGGAAAGAGCTGCAAACTTACCAAAACGTGACGACCATCTGGAATGACAAAAGGACATTGTTAACTCTGGAGGAGATGCAGAAATCTACAGTTCGGATGAAAGAATCTGCCAACAGAACAAGTAAGAGTCGCAAATCTGGTTTTTATGAAAGATTGGTAAAAGAAAAGCTGTAAGAAGTCTCAATGAGAATGAGAAGTCTCATTTAAAACTGGCCACAAACCATGTTTGTGGACAAAAAACATGTGAAAGACACTGCTCTGGTCAAACGAGAGAAAGATTTAACCATCAAGCCAAATATATACATAGATCAAAAGCTGTCAAAAGTAACTTTAAGCAGGTGGGTTTTTCACCTTGATTTAAAGGAACTCGGTGTTTCGGCTGTTTCGCAGTTTTACGGAAGTTTGTTCCAAATTAGTGGAGCATAAAAACTGAATACTGCTTTTCCATGTTAGGTTCTGGGGATGCAGAACAGAGTAAAACCTGAGCGATGTGGAAGGTTGATACAACAGATCCTTTCTGTATTTTGGTGCAAGGCCATTTAGTAGGAGGAAGAGAACTATTGCTGAAGGAAAGCCCTGGGAAGTCCTGCCTGCCTGACTGTTTAAGTTATTTATGTAAAAAATTAATCTCAGTTTGGTTGCTTGGATACATGTGGTCTCAATGCAATTAAAATATTATTAGACACTTAGGGACTGACAGGCTAGACACCATGTTTTTATAAACTGCAAACAAGATTAAAAGAAAATACCCCACACACATAAACACTTTTAAATTATTTATTTATATATATTTATTTATTCATCTCAGTTTGGTTGATATTCTTTTGAACCATTGTTGTTGCACTTTAGTATTTTTGTACCCAACAGAAATGAACAGAAACAAAGACAACAGGAAAAAAAAAATCATAAAATGAACCGATAGAAAAACAAATGAATCTAAGGAAAAGGGGAGGAGCAGAGAGGGTCGGCTTGCAGGGATGGAGAGAAAGGACGACAGTCGGCGTCGACAGGGTTAAAAAAAAAAGAAAAAAAGAAGAGGTGGAGAGAACAATGGTCAGTCTGATCAGGCTGAATGTGTCTATGCGAGTCAGCTTGCTTCATAACTCTCTGCGGTCTTTTAAATTCCCATAAGTGGTCCCTTCTGCCATGCATCTGCTCCCACCCACACACACACACACACACACACACACACACACACACACAAACACACACAACACGGGCCAGTCACAACATTACATCAGATGTGAAGTTCCTGGTTGGATTCTTTTGCTGCCATGCTTTCAGAACCGTGCTCCAGTATTCAGATAAAACGCTCCTCCTTTTCTCTTCCAGACCTCCTTTGGCTTGGTGTAAACACAGAGGAAGAAAAAAAAAAAAAGGACAGACGTGAAAGAGAAACCAGAGCTGAAGTGAACACTGAATCTGTAAAGGCAGAGCTCCAATGAGATGAGAGCCCTCCCTTAGTTTTAGAGGACAAACCAATCACAATGGGTCTGCTTGGGCGAGCTTTGGTTAAAAACAAGCCGATTGGACAGAAGCAGCTCTCTCAGGCGTTTATAGCATACAGTATGTCGACCGTGCAGCCAGTTACTAGGATATCTGACCTGTACAAACATGAGTGGAGATTTGTTTTCTCTAAAGCAGTCTCTTTGACGGTCAAACTTTGTTTCTATGTTCAATATATTGGGAGGACAGAGTGAGCTCAGACACACAAATAAAAATAAAGGGTAATGGTGAAGGTTTCATTCATTGATGATGGTCCCCAATGTGCTGCAGCCTGAATTTGACGGAACTTCAGAGTCGTGTCTGAATACAATCTTGGATTTACTGTAGAAGACTTCAGATGACTCCTGAAACGATTCCCTTTTCGCAGTTCGCTCCAACGACAGGAACCTTTAATGGTTCACGAGACGCAGCTCTCACCTCCCGTCCTCGATTCTGGTTTAGGGCTGAACAAACCGGTGCAGGAACCAAGTAACATGAATAAAAGGGGGGGAAAAAAATTAAAAAAATACAAACGGGTAACTGAAACTGTAGTTTTCCTCCGTGGTTGTAGCAAAGTTAGCTCAGAAAGAAGGGCCGAGTCCATAAGGCGCCATCTTGTCAGAAGTCAATGGTGGGAGGATCACAGCAGGAAAGGGTCGGTGGGGAGAAGTGGGTTTATCTGTCTCCAGGCTTGGGATGTTTAGGATGATATGTCAGCTATTTTACAAGTTATTCCCTTGTTTATTTGTTTTTTTTTTTTTTGTTTTTTTTTAAGTCTTTGTAGCACCCAAACCAACCCAGACAAAGCCCCAAGCCTGACCCTGTATAGCCCGCCACGACGACCCCGGTAACAGAAAACAGGCCCAACATCAACTAGAATGACAGTCACAACAACATCGATTGAAATGATACCTTAAAAAGCAACACAAAATAATTGCTCTTCTCTTATTCAAGTGTCTCAATATAATAATATTAAAATAATAACAATCGCTTTTTACGACAGAAAGAGCGGAGCCCTCTTCTCTGTCCTCTTTTGGCTAGAAATCTCAAGAATTCATAAAGCAAAGAAAATAAAAAAAAATAAAATAAAAACAAAGGAAAACATATTAAAAGACTCCAAAAATACAAACAATAAACAATACCAATAAAAATAAAAAATAAAAGCTTCCCCAACAACATCAAAAAAAATGGAAGAAAACATATGATTTGATACAGAAACTGTAATAGCGTTCTATACATGGCATCACTGTACAAGGAAAGGAGGAAATGTCTGGTAAAACTACCCACAATGCAATACACGGTCAATGACGTGGTAGGAGAGGAAGATGAGAACGTAGAGGTGGGGGGAGGGGCAGGGGGGGCGTCAGAGATGGAGAAGGTGGGGAAGAGGAGAGGGGTGAGGGGGGAAAAAAGCAGGTGGAGCATAAAGGAGAGGACAGGAAGCCCAGAGGGACAGTATGAACCGAAAGTGCAGAATTAAGTCAAAGAACATTGTTGTCCTCCTCGCAACACATAACTATTCTCCTTTAATAATAATAATAATAATAATAATTCATATAATAAACATCTTTTACAGAAAAACATGAGAGTAACCATATTGACCATAATGCCTACATTAACTGTAAAATGAGTCTTAAAATAATAATAATAATAAAAATAAAAAAAAACGAATGCCTGAAAACAAAGAAGAACAGAGCTGGTTTGTCCTGTGCGATGTCGAAGCGCTCCGCCGCTGGATGGAGCGGTTTTTGGTGCCCGTTCAGAGCCCGGCCTGAAACACCTGAAAGGGGCCTTCGTTGCTAAGGTTTCAGCCTCGACGCTCCTCGCCCCCGCTGCCCTCGCCTCGCTCATACGCACGCAAACACACACACTCGCTCCGAATGGGAATACTTTGGGTTTGTGGCAGCAGTGTGTGTGTCTGATTGTGTCGCTGTGTAAATGCACTGGCCAGTCAGGCACGTAATGAATGTATGCCGTTACAGTTGCCGGGGATAGGAGAGGGGGCGGGCGGGGGAGGTGAAGGAAGAACGGAAGTTTGGGTCAGAGCTGCAGGTGGGCTTAAAGCGGGCCGGGTCGCCGATCGGAGGGGGTGAGGTCGGCGAGTCAAAAGGGAAGGGGCCGGGGGGAGGGGAGGAGCGAGACCTCCAGCTACCCAAGATGAGAGGTGAAAGGAGACGACCTGCAACAGAACAATGCTGGATGTCTGTGTAGAAAATGCTGGCACTTTGACCTTTGAATCCCAAGGACCCCACCTTTGGCCCAACCCACCCTCTCCCTCCCTCCGAAGGGACAGATGGAAACAGACAGATGGACACAGAGCGCCCCCTGCTTGGACAGACAGCGGTGGTTTGGCGTGATGCTGCTCAACTCAAGTCAACAGCTCAGGGTGGCTGATATGGACCACGCACACGGGGCTCCTACGGGAAGACAGAGGGACAAAAGACAGAAGCTGTCATTCAAAATTCCACCTTACACTGGAGGAAACTTGTGCAGCTGAAATTGTGGAGCTTTGACAGGAATAATAAAGAGCTGCACTGATTATTCACTCCAGCTCAAAAACTCTTTTTTTTACATTACAATCAAACTCCTGTGGTGTGTTTTATTTGGATATTCAATATGAGGCAGAAAAAAGGAAACAGTTTTCATTTTGTAACCCCTGATAAAAACTGATGTATTCATCTTCAGCCCCGTTTACTCCGATACCCATAGATTCCATGCCTCTAGAAGTCAGAGTAAATATGTCTAATAGTCATATATAATCTCAATATCCGACCTGTGTGGCAAATTGAAAGTTGTTAGAAATCAATTTTTGCTATGTTCACTATCATCTAAAAAGCAAAACAAACTATGGAAGAAGATTCTTTGCTCAAATGAGAGAAAAGTTCAACTTTTGTCCCTGTCGCCATGGTGAAACACAGAGGTGACATCATCATACTGTGGAGAAACCTTTCTTCTGCAGTGACAGGGAAGCTGGTCAGAGTTGTAAAAAAAAAAAAAATGCTGTGAAAGACTTGAGGCCAACACTACCCTGAACTACACACACACACACATACGCACACACACACACGCACGCACGTACACAGTCAGGTGTAGCTGCAACAAAAGGTGGTTTTTCAGAAAATTTACTTGTTAAGGATCAAAACAACTGAGATTGATTTGAAAAGCTTGTCGGTTTTCTTTCAACTCCACAATTGTTTGCTACATTAGTGTGAGAAGCCCACACTAATGTGACAAAAACTGAAACATTTAAAGGGTTTGAATCAGGGGAAATAAGAAATAGCGAAGGATAGAGCAGCCAGGGACAAGGGTGTAAAATAGGATTGTTGTTCAAAAGGCTGGAAGCTTTTGGTGCCAATTTCATTTTGAAAGGTTCAACAGCAGCACAACTCACAATAAATATATATATATATATATATATATATTTTCTATTGCTTTGTACACATACCTGTGCTAGACCCCAGCCTGCTCCATGCTGTACTGCAGATCTGGGGGTTTGTAGCTGAGGAGCATGTCACTGGTGCAGGACGACGGGTAACAGGCTGCAGCATGGAGCTCCCCTTCTACATCACAAACTGAGAGGGGAAAAGAAAACCCAAAACAACAAATTTACTGGGTTTCTCAAAAATAAATGGAACATCTGCACAACGCTGGAGGTGTCTGCTCCTCTACCGACCTGACTCCTCTCGCTGGTGAAGCTGTTGGCTTCCAGTCAGAGACGTCTGGCTGAGAATGTCGGACATGCGAGCCGAGCTGAGCGCCTTTCCTGCCAAGAGGCTCATTCCAGACATGGGATCCGCCTGATCCTGAGCAGAAAGACGGAACGAGAGATTAAGAAGCAGAAAGATAATTTAACATGTTTTTTTCTTATATAGATAAGACAAAAATAGTCCATCGCAGTTGATGTGGAGACCTAGGAAAGCTAAGGATTTGCTTCCATTGGGTTTAATGAGAGAGAAGGTGGCAAACAGATGAGAAACAACGACGACATAAAGGGGATTCTGTGAGCTATTACCAGAAAATACAGTCAGAGAGACAAAACGGCAGCAAATTTCTTAGCGAGCAAAGAAGTTCTGATTATATTTCACTCTTTTCTGCTAATTATACATATAAAGTCTGATTTGATTTGCATATTTAATTTCTTCCTCCCGGCCATTCTTCAGTAAAGTTGGCTCGCTCCGAGATTTACAAAGAAGACGAGCTGCAAACAGTCGGACGTGCAGCGCAGCACTTCTAACGAACCACACAGAGGGAGACTGTTCCTGCCAACTTATTTACATGACATCACTCGCGAATCATGAATCCCTTTGCTAATTCTCTCAGCGTAAGTGAGAAAATAATATGTATGCAGCACTAATTAAATTATGATCTGCTAAAAAAAACAGATCTTATCACAAAAAAGAAAAAAACATCATTAGTTGACCCTCCTAAAAACAAGTTTTAAAACAATTTTGCTGTCAGGAGCTGCAGATATGGAGAAATTTGCTGGTAAATATTTGAGCGAAATAAATCCCTCTATTACTGCAGTAGTCTATTACTAATTTTTGTACTTTTTGGGAAATAATGGTGCCAAGATTTGTGCCAACTGTGGTTTACTGTTTGTTTTATTCTAAAAACATCTCTTCAAAAGAGGAACATTCCTCTTATTCAAATGTCACTTTTTTTAAGTCATTGCATGGCAGAAAATCAATGATGCTACAGGCCTGTTTCTCTTCCACAAATTTTAAATCAAATCCATGTAGACGCTGACTGAAAATGGGTTGCCAAAAGGCTTTTTAAAGAGAATAATCCAAAAATAAAAAGAGGCCAAATCAACTCATAAATCAACCATCACAGTCTCCAGACCTAAATCCTGCATTTCTCTTTTGGTGAGCTGAAAAGAGGAATCAGGAGGATCTGGATGGGTTGTGTGAAGAGAAATGAAAAGATCCATCTCTCCTTTAGATCCAAGCTTGTTAAAATAATGAAAAGACAAAATCATATCACATATCTTTGACTAGTTACTTGCAAAAATATCTTAGTACACTTGGAATCAGACAAAACTTACATAGAAGCAACTTTTCTGCTTCAGAGCTTTCAAAGTCAGTAATCCCTTTTTGTTGACAAAATGTACTAGTTCCATGCTGAGCCTGCTGAGCCCGGGAGATACACTTAAAACAAGGCATTTTTCACATGTTATAAGTGAAATAATATGCCAGTGGAACTACTTTTTAATTAATATTAAGAAATTATTAAGTTAAAACAAGTGCCTATAAAACAAAACTATGATATCTGGACTAGAAACTATGTAGACAAAGTGAAAGGACAAAACTATTTACAGTAAATGGAGTCCTAACAGGGGACTGTATAAATCTGTATCAGTTTCAAAAATGCTTCAGTGTAAAATTATGCATCTCAAAATAGAAGCACGTTTATTTTAAGAGGTTTTGCACATCTTCACCAAAAACAACAAACAAGCTGGTTTGTTTCCGATGCAACCGGAGGAATCTGAGCGGACTTTCACTCACGTAGGCATCATCACAGGTCTGTATGGTGTGGTGACGCTGTAGCTGCCCTCTAGATCTATACACTTCGCTTTGGGGGCCTCGCTGATAGTTCAGCCCGTTGTGATCAGGCACTTCCATGGCCTGTCCTTGGGGCCGGCACTCTACATGCTCAGATTCTAAAACGAGAAGAGTTCATATGAAGACATTTTTGACACAAAAGAGAAAACTGCCACTTGTTTAAGAGTTGAATTGTTGAACAGATGTCGCTTTTGAAGAACCAGTCTGACCTCTTGAAGCAGGAGGACTCCTTATGTAAGCACCGTGCCTGTGTGTAGGGGAGTTGTAAGGTGGGGTGCCACCGCAGGGGGGCCCCAGGAGCTCATGTGCGTCTCCTGCCTTAGCCAGCAGGCCTTCATGCGGGTGGTGGTATCCAGCAGGGGCCTCGTCCTCTTCCATGCTCTCCGAGTGTGGTAAACTGGGACACGGCGCCTGCGTCACGTGCTGCGGCTGCTGTTGGACCTCTGGGGGCTGTATTTGGAGGAGATGGTGGTAGTGTTGACCCCCTGAGGCAGGTTGAGCCACGGGAGGCTCCAGGGTGTCTCCTGGGCTCAGCTGGCGGAGGAGCAGCATTTCTCCAAACTCCTGTGCTGCACCGCTGGGCGGGGTTTGGGGCGCAGGGCACTGCCGGAGGTTCTGTCTCTTCAGGAGGGCAGCCAAGTCCTGCGGTGGCAACCTGGGGTCCGCGTGACCCGTTAGAGAATGCCGAGGAGACAGGAGGCCCTGCAGGGTGGGGGTGACGTGCTGCTGCGGGGGGCGGTAGTCCAAAGGAGTAGGGGAGAGCAGGGCCTGCTGTAGTGTGGAGGGGGTCCCGTAGCTGCCGGTCCCCACAGCCCCGCTCTGGTAGCCCTCCAGGCCGGGGACTTTCAGGGAGGCAGCCTGCAGGTAGGGGTTGTAGGAGCCGATGACTCCGGAGGCGCCCCGAGAGGCAGCGTCGCCGGAGAAGAGGTGCGGATTGAAATGGGCCTGGTCGTAGGCGGAGGTGAAACGGCCGAGGCTGCGGCTGAACAGGAAGGAAGGAACAGGAAGGTTAGCGACAAACAACAACATTGTCCAGTTTTCACACAGAATGGACACAAGGCATGGGCCAGCATCACATTCTCATTGGTTTTTATTTCTAGACTTATTAAGTTTCAGTTTATTTTTAATTTCCCTTTGGGGATCAATAAAGTATTTTTGAATTTGCATTTTACATTAAAAAAAAATACCACAATTTTACCATATCAACACAATATGATTTAATTGCTTTTATTTAAAAAAAAAAAAAAAGAAAATCTTAGATGTTGCTGGAAAAAATATCTAAAACTGGTAATTATCAGCAATCAACAGGAGCTTGGCTCAACTTTTATTTGGCAGACTGGCACTATTTTTGCATCCTTTGGTAATCATGCCCCAGAGCAGCTGTGGCCATCATCCAGTAGCTTGCCATCATCAGCATTTGAATGGTTGCGTGAATGAGAATGACTCATCTCATGTAAAGCGTTTTTGAGTGACCTGAAGTGATAAATCAGTGCAAACAAAAATGACGGGTGGGGAACCTTTTGAACCACTTTTATTTAGCATCTACAGGCTCTCCCTAGCCCCAGATTATGCTCCTCTACATCTCTTAATATCACTTTATATTTCTGTGTTACTGCCTCGCCACAGACCACTGCAGGGACTGAAGAAGTGTGCGCAAGATTTTCACCTCGGTACATTTGATTGTCTGACGTAAGCCACGCCTCATCCTCGGCTTCCGAATCAACTCAGAGAAAACCTTGCGACTTTTCAAACGAACCGTGGATCCCATTTACCGTTTCACTTTTTAAAAGTCAAAAACTGTTTAATCATTTCATGTCTTAACTTTGTTTTGTTTAGTTTTAAATTTGAATTTAAATGACTATTTTTCTTTGAATTCACTCTGTTTAAATTTCTCTGCTCCATTTTTCTTTAAAGCGACTTCAATTACCCAATGTAAGAATGATGCTATTGGGTTCCATTTTAGCCATTTGGTTTGATACGGCATTAAACACTGGAAGCATTAAAGCTGATAATAGCTAGTTAACTGGTTGGGTGTGTACCAGATTTGAGTTCAGACAGAATCCGTCTTTCATGTGAGTAAGAGAAAAGTGATGTCAGCTTCTTCCAGCCAGTTGATTGGCAGCGTGCAGCGCTGTGATGCTCTCTGCTCCACGTGGCAGGAGAAAACTCACATTGGTGCATTCTCTGGCATTTCTTTAATAGGTTTTTAAACCATAGGGACAGTATGACAAAAAAAAAAAAGTAACACCTTAAAACAATAACTGTTTAAGATCTTGAGATTTGCAACTGACCCATGCCTAGTGGAAACCATTTACAATAATCTATAAAACTTCAACACACACAGCCTAGCAAGCACTTTGGTCTGGCCAGAGTACAAGTTTTCACAGAGGAGTATAGAAACAAAGCAAACATTTTAACTGGGCAATGCAGTCTCTCAGTGAAGACGGTCCTGACAATAATAGAGAGTTTAAGGGGCTCACAAGGTGACTGATCTAATCCACTGGTTAGGTCACATTCATATCTGAACACTCACCCAGACACACTGATGTGGAGAGTTAGTTGATGATCTCTCAGCAATCAATGATGATGAAGATTTACATGCATTTTAGTTTTTTTAAAAATGGCAACAAACATGATGCTCATTCTCACATACACACATCTTAAAACCTCTGAGAAGCATGATGGATGCTTCAAATGTTAAAATCCAAGTATTTAAAAAACAAACAAAAAAAAACACAGTAACTGTGCCCACAATGTCAACAACCAAGAAAATTTTAAAAAAAGAAAGAAAGTCATTAAATTCATAAAAGAACAAAGAGTAATTACATTTTTTTTAACAATCAGATCTGTCTCAAAGAAAATAAAAAATAAAAAAAACGGTAAGGCTGCAGAAGACACTGTAACAGTCCATTGGGTAATGTTGGTAGCCACCAGGGGGCGCGCTGACTGGCTGTTCAGAGGGGTCACCTGTGCGTCTCGGCGTTGTCTGCGCTGAGCTGCTTCCCGAGGACTCGGTGTCCACCCGGTGTGGACAGGAAGCTGCCTGGTCTCTGTGCCCCTCCTCCCAGCTCCACATCCTGCACCTGAATGGTCACCTGCAGCAGCAGCAGCAGAGAGTGAGGCCTCCTGGCACACAGGATTCAACCTTCAGTGACTGGTTTGGCTGTTGGTTGTAGATACCTGCTGCTGTTGCGGTACGCCCGGCGCCAGTGGGACAGCGGGGCGGCCGGGTGCTGTCTGCGGATTGGCTGGGAGAGTGACTCGAGGCAGGCCTGTGGGGGGCGGGCTGCCACTTTGTCCCTGGTACAGCGCCTGAGCACCGTGTTGGTACTGCACCGATGACTGAGCCCCTGAGAGAGGAAGCAATCAGTGAGAACAAAAGCACCGTCTGAGCTCATCTGACATTGTCAATAAGATTAAAAATCATATTTTAGCACAAGAAAACTTACAATCTTAAAACTACACAACAAGCTCATGGGGCAACATGAGCTCTGAAATTTAAACGAGAAAGGATATCTAAAATCCTGCAGGTAACTGTTTGGTCAGTTCTAGAAAAGCAGAATATTGACAAGACAGTTACATCTGTGATATATTGAATTGCGTTTATGGATGTCAGACCCTTTAAGTGATGAATTTGGTGATATAATTCAAGATATCATGAAAAGAATTTGACTTGTCAGAATGCATTTCAAGATATCTTGAGCTGTTCTTCATACTATGTATGAAGAATGTAATTAAAATATAGTCCAGATAGTCAACTGAAGCCATTTTATGTTAAAATGGCCTGCCGTATGCAAAGAGACAAACACACAGTGAAGGGGCCACCTGTGACCTAAGATTAACATCGTTACAGCTACGCTACAGTGCTGCAGCTAAACCCTCATGAGTAAATCACCTGTTAACAGTAAAGGACAGTGAGACCAGCAGCCTCTGCCATGTTATATATGAACACAATGAGAAGAAAGTGCTGCTGCACCCCTGTACGTTCTGCTAATTACATTTAGCCAAATGACTCCTGATTTTGTTCTGTTACTTTATTGACTATTTCTTTAAAAAGCAGTTCTTATTGAGCAGAATGGGCTTTCCACAGAGTGCTTCCAAATATCAAATATCTTTTTCCTTAGTTTCTGGACACAACTAAGTAGGGAAAGTGGTGCAAATGGTGAGAAAGATACGCTTTTAATTTTTTTTTTTTAATTATTATTTCAAGAAGACAAAATATACCCAGGGCATGTTCAATAAGAACTTTTGATTATCAGAGATATTTGTCTCCACACTTAATGTAACAGAATGTTCTCGTGAAGACTGGCACCATAGCACTGGGATATAATTTCAACTTTGGCATAAGAGGTTAACATCTAGTGTTTTCTTGCCTGTTTTCCCAGTTTGAAAATGTTATCCAGTAAGCAAAACCTTTGCCTTCATGCCTCATGCATTACTAATGACAATGTGAAGAATTACCACGTGAAAATGTTTATATAAGGACAATAAAAACAAAAGGTAGCAAAGCGGCCCTCTTGAAAACCTTGATGCATCCCACCTCATTTTAATCCTACTTCTAATTAATGCTTTAAAAAACAAACAGAATGTAATTACCTAAAGGGTAATTAGCCATGAATAATAGATGCGCGGCTAAAGTATAACAGGACAGTTAAAGCAAGGCAGTGGAATGTTATATCAGCCAGTCCTCTGGTTCTTGTAAGTGATCTGCAGTGATTGCAGCATTTCTGCTTAGTCACTGCACCTACACCAAATTTTTGTGTCAAAACAAAACAAAAAAAAAAAGCGCCATTACTAACCATGCCCTTGCATTAGGCCTGCAGAGCCAGGCGGAGAACTCTGATTGGGCTGTCTGAAGAGGTGGTTGCTGGGATGTGTTGGCGGAGGGCTGGAGGGCTGGATGTGCAACCTGAGGGAGGACGGGCCAGGGAGAGAGACAGCAGTGATGTAACACTTCAGTCGATATTGCTGCACCACAGCATCATTGTTCACCGTTCAATAGCTGATGAGTAATGTGTGTTTGTTCACCTCTGGAGCTGGTGGGTTAAGTGACTGGGCTGGCTCTCTCCATGGCCTAAAGACAGACCCTGTTGGCGAAACGCAAAACAAAATATGTCACCTACATAGCATCTTACAGTGAGCTACATTTTGGTTTTTATGACCTCGCTTTCTGTCCTTTCTATCCAAGCAACAAATGGGACTTCGATTAGATTTCCTTCAAAAAGCCCCAAAAAAGCAACACAGTCGACAAATTCCTACATTCGAATGCTGGATTCTGCAGCTCCTCCAAAGCTGCCGCTGCTACTACAAATGGTGTCGGGTTAGCTGTGGTGTCCTACCTTTCTATTTTAAGATGATGGACTGAACTGGGCTGAGTGTCCAACGCTAGGAATATGGTTTCACATTCTAACCCTACTTCATAACTTTAAAAAAAACAGTTTGGTGAACTCAATGTAGGGCTGGACAACATGGCTAAATAATTCATGATATAAAGGTCATATATCAGTTGATAGATAATTCTTGACTCTTTTTTTCTTTTAAATATCTGAAATACTGCCAAACTGATGTGACCTGTTTTTATCATTTTTAGACGGTTTTGAGGTGGTGAAACCAGAAACTGCTGCTGCGCAAGTTACTCGACAGGTTGTTGCTAGGTAACCAAAGAGTGAGTAAGCTGATGGTAATCTGGCCGTGAAAAAGCTACATATATATAAATATATACAAAACCTCTTTTTACAGCGCTGGGATGTTTAGATGTACAGCAGTCAGTGGGAAATTGTTTGAACTATTCCCCCACGGGGCTTCTGGCTTTATTGTTGCATCTTGGTGTACTTTGCGAACTAAATCAGAATATTTAATGTGATCAACAGGTACCTGGATTTGCTGGTGAAGGATTTGTTGCTCTTGCTGGTACAGGATGTGCTGCTGCTGGGTGTGCTCAAAGAAGCGTTCATCCTGCTGGGCAGCATACTTCTTCTGGAGCTGCTCACACTCCTATTTCATAGGCGGACATGAGAAATATTTTATATTAATCCCAGAACAGACGGTGCAGATTCCAGAAAGGTTTGCTGTCACCTTGATGAACCATTGCCAGGCTGGCTTGAGGGATTGTGATTGTACGTAGATTTTGGGAAGTGTTTTTTAAAGGCAGCACCACCTTATAATCTGCAATGTTTAATCGAAACGTGGTAAAAGTCACAACTGTGGACTCAAACGAAGCTAATATCTGGATCTTGATACTTTAAAACTGCGGTTTATGTGCGTGAAAACAGTCTTCTGTAAGGTCTTAACCTGACTCTGCCCTACAATCTGCATATGGAGCACATGACCCTCTAGTTGGCTAGAAGGGGAGTTAACGTAACCCTGTCCTCTAGAACCTATTAACCCCTGGGACACTTGAGTAATGATAATCCCAGCACATCAGTACAGGCCAAAGATGGCGCACCTGCTGCCACCATGATGATTATCCCTTTCCCTGCCTACATCCCTGAGATGTAATCCTACTGTGGGTTCACTGCGGATGATGTAATGTCTCAGAAAGCAGCTTGCGGGTTTTCCCAGGTCAGAGCCTCGGCCTGATCTAATCTTTTCCAAATACTGCTGAGTGTCACGATTCCAATAATGCCACAAGAGTGAGCGGAGCAGAGAAAAGAACAAAAATATCAGACAGGAGCAATCCTGTTAGATAAATGGCCTCTATAGATTACAGAGGTTCTTTGTTTATATGCTTTGCTGTGACAACATGATCCTGCTCCATTCCTACCATTAACTAGAGTCTGAGCCTCAGCATGTCTTATCTACAACTCCTCATGTGTGCATGTGGAAATGACTGATTTGTTTCCTTTGAAATAGTTTGTTTTTAAAGGGGCAGTAAATAAAATGATACCATTTTATTTCATTATCAAGCACCTATAATAACTTTGAGTTGTTCTAAAAATGCCATATATTTCAAACATGCCTCAATGCCTTGAAATTCGGCCTCTGCCTCTTTAAGAGGCTCCTAATCTTTCCAACACTTTGCCTTCATCATTTCATCAGAATAATGTTCCTCATTATGTCGTTTATAATGTTCCTAGGAACATTATACTGAGAAGTAGTTCATATGATGAGCTCAGGAGATGCGCAGTTCCACCAAGTGTTAGCTATTTGCTGCTGTCACTAGTCTGGAGGAGTCGCTGGACAGAGGCGCTTGGAGACCACAGACCAGACGAGGAGCTGCGTCTCAAAGGCGGCGCTCGGTACCCTCAAACGTTTTGCACATCTGATTGGTTGCCATGGGAAATTCAAGGATTTCTCAAACATGCATTAAAGAATCAAAGCAACACTAAGTAAAAAAAAAAATGAACTCAATAAAAATAATGTCATTTTATAATAAACAATGATGTTGAGAAAAATGAAGATTCACAAGTTTGGTAAATTCCGTTTGACCCCCACCTCCTCTCACCAAAACAAGTGACGCACCTGCTTGAGCTGCTTAATGAGGCTGCTGTTCTCCAGGTGAGCCTTGAAGGCCTGGATGGAAGCAGCGCCATCAGAGAAGCGTCTGACAGGAGAGAAGCGCTCCATGGGAAGGTGGAGGGTGTTACAGTCCTTATAGGTGGATCTGAAAAGAGGTGGGAGCCGCAGGGACCACACACACAAACAGATGTACGCATACACACACACACCCACATAAATGGTGACACGACATGACGCATAACACAGGCACAGTGACACACACGGACACATTCAGTCAGAGACACAGAAACACACAAGTCAGATCTTAAAACCTTTGCTTCCAGTTGTCATAATGCAGTAAAAATGTGCAAAAATACTTTGGAATTCCCAGAATTGATAGATTTAAAAACAAAACAGGTAAAGGTTTTATGTAAATGATTTCCTTTGTCATACAAAAATAGTGACCGGTGAGGGTTTGTAATAATAAACAGAAAGTTTTTTTTTTTCGATTAACGTTGGACACGCAAAGAACTACTGTAAACTTTCACTTTTTCTATCATTATTTACAAGGCTTGTAAAAATGCACCAATAAACTGTTGAGAATTTCAGCTTAATCAATGTCCAGCTTGTTGAAAATGTTAAAAAAAAAAAAAAAAAAAAAAAAAAAAAAAAAAAAAAAAAAACTAATCTTTATCCGGTCAGTACGCATCATATCAAAACACACTCTCGGTTGTGGATGTCTTTGCTGAGGGGAAGAAGACTTAATGTGGATTTAAAGACAAACTATTTCTTGAAAGATGTGCTGGCTATTCATTACAAGTTCAAGTCAGAGGAAGACTTCAGCAGACACCAGGAAGTCTCATTTTGACAGAAATTTGCTCTTATCTTTCAGAGCTTTTCACTGATCTCTTTCACAGAATATGCTGAATCTGGGAATTTTGGGAAACTTCTGGAAATCTTAGAGACGTTATAGTGCAACCTGTGGCTCTTATACACACAATATAGGTGGGGGGGAAAAAAAGAAATAGAACTGAGCAGTGAGTTTAAACTTATGGTATTATAAAAGGCTTAAAATGTTTTGTTTCCATATTTGCACAAAACAAAACAACACAAATGACATAATGGGATATTAATCTTTTTTCGTTCAGTCATTTAATAAAATGTTTCGCTATCAAACAGCAAAAAGCATTCAAAAATAAACTTTATTAAATTTCTTTTTTATAAATAACGTTTCACTCAAAACAATCCTTTAAGTTTATTTTTTACGGTAAACGTTTTCTGGTAAAAAGCCCCGTCTCTAATTCAATAATTAACTGAATAAAAGTAAATATTCTACTCTGTTAAAGGTTCCCATGTTATGTTGCCTCCCATCACTATTTACTGTCATTAGGTTTCTGATTGGTAGGGATTCAGGTAAGTGTAATTAAAAGTAGGCGGAGCCTGTCGTTTTAAATGAGCTGGTTCAGCTTCTCAGTTTCAGTTCTTATGTTAGTCATTTAGTCAGTGCATGAAGTAGAGCTGAAATGATTAATCTGATGGTTATAAACTGATTCTAGAAATAATCGTCAACTAATTTAGTAATAAAACAATCACTAACTGGAGAGTACAGACTCAAAAAGACAATTTGAGTCTATACTGTAATTAAGTCAAAACTACACAAAAATATTTACATATTTAGCACAAAAAGATTAAAAAGCGTGCACTACAGGAATGCTATTTCAGCATTTTTGGCAACAAAATTTTTTTCTTATTAAATGAAAAATCTGCAGAGTTTGAACATTTTTTAATTCTATTAATTGTCAAAATAATTAATTACTAAAATAATTGTTAGATCCAGCCCTAATGCATAGAAAACAGACTGCTCTCTACAGTTTGTGATGAAAAATGTTAAGTTTGTACTCATTTTATGATAAAATAGAACATCTGTTCTATTATAAAATGTTGCTTCTACTGCCAATATAAATGATTAATGTCTGCTAGCAGCCGGAAGGCTACAAAGTTCAGAATCAGGTAAAAATCAGCAGCGCACTTCCGACCTTTACAACAACACAGCTGTGACGGGAGCATCTGTATCTATGGCCCTGCCTGGAAGGAACATCCTTTCCTGATGCTTCTCTCATCCACGTGACTGCGTGAAAAACCAGAGTGCTCTGTGCGTGGGAGTGTGTTGGTGTGTATTCAGCTCAGAGTGGGCGTGTCCCCTCACCGGGCGTATGTGTCAGGCACCCAGCCGGCCCTCTGGCGGGGGCCCTGGGGCCGCTGTGACTCTGTCGAGGGCTCGCCATGCGATGTGCTTGGGAGCACGTGCGTCGTGTGCCGCTTGGAGCGGTTCGCCAGGTACCTGGGCCGCAGGAAGGGGGGAGGAGGACGGGGTGAGGGTGGGAGACAGGAAGCAGCGCTGGTCAGCTCTCTGTCCTCATTGGCTAACAGGGATGGGGGCGGGGGAAGGCCCTGCCCTTCCCTCCTCTGCCAATAGGTGCCATCATTCATATCATCTTAGCCAATCAGAAAACATTGAATAAAATGACACCACAGATGGATGTTAAGGCTTCATGGGAGTCAAACAACCACCCAGCTTCCAATTAAAGGATTGGGCTGGTTGCTATTTGTTCTTTTAGGCGGTCGCCGCTTTGGCAAGCCTCAGGAGTTAGCAAAGCTGTGTGAGAAAGGGTGAAAGAAGTCCACAGAGTCATTTGGCACTTACGCAGATGAGAAAGATAAAGAAGCTCTGACTCAGAGAGTTTGAGAGAACGGATGGCAGAATCGCTTCGGGATGGCGGCAGAAGGCACTTGCGCGATGGAGAAAGAGGAAAAGATGGGATAAGCAGCACAGTGGCCACCTCCCGAGGGGGAAAAGAAGCAGAGCAGCCTGAAGGCACTCACTCCCAGCAACCCAGGACACCGGCAAGGAGAATAGAAGTTGCGGTCTGAAGAGGAGCAGCTGAAACACCTTAGCGTCCACTTTTCAGCCTAGCATCCCACAATTTGCTTTATAATTAAGGCTCCAACATACTTCATCCAAAGTTGGCACGCAGTTTGCAAACATCTTTCAGTCACAGACCACCTGGGTGACATCTCTCCCCACTTTAGTAAAAGTACGCAACTACCCACCAGGGTTCCCCTCCATCCTCTGCTTTTAAAAAAATCATGGAAATAACGGCAAACCTATCTGCAGACAACCCCCTCCATGAACCGCGACTTTTAGTTCGGCAGGTTAATGCCTCTCTGCAAATAAAATTATGCAATCTTCTTTAAGCGTCCATGTCAGTGAGAGACTTTTTTGGCACTTTGATGAAGTATGTCGGGGCCTTAAGGCCTAAAGAAGATTGGATCCAATATTTTAAGCCATTTCTACGCAGCTATTTCATCTTTAACTAAAACTGAGACTAAATTTGTTTTCCAAATGGTCTAAAGTCTTGTTTTAAAAAGGATCCAGTATCTCTAACTTTTCCCCCTGAGATTTCAGCACTTCCTTGTTCAGACAGCAGCTCTATAACGAAAACCATTAGCACAAAAACCCGTCACCATGGGTTACCTCTGCACCGCCTCTTGGTCTGGCTCTCCATCTGAACCCTCCTCATCCACCGGAGCTACAGCAGTGTTAGGATGCTGAGAGGGGCAAAGAGTTCACTGGTTAAAGCAACGTGGGCACATGGGCAGACAAACACACAACGCGGAGAGATCCGGACCCTCACCGGGTTGGTGACGAGCGGCGAGGGCCCTCGGGGCCTCTTCAGGAGCTGAGCGTGCAGCTGGATGTTGGCCCCGCCATCGGAAGCTCTCCGGCCCAGGGGCCCCATGCCATTGAGCAGCTGCAGGGTAGGCGGCTGCAGCAGCGATTGCTCCTGCGGCATCGGCGGTCGCACAGGGAAAATAAATCATGATGGTTCCCGCACATAAAACGAAAACAATCCGGTGTAACCCCGGTGACGGTACCTTGTACTCCAGCTGCTGTGTAGGCTGCAAGCTCTGTGTGGGCATGAGAGTGTGCATTTGGGCCATAGTGGGGGTAAGTTGGGGGAAGGTGGGTTGAGGGATCACACCACGAGGGAAACCTGGTGGAAGCTTTTGGAGTTCTTCCTGCATCTCTGTCCTGTGATGGAAGCAGGTGCATCATCAGATGTTAGTCAGCAGATGTTTACATTTCCATCCCACTAACCCAAACTGCCCCCATGTGTCCAGAAACACACTTGCTTTCCAGGACTTTCACTGTTTTGTTTTTCTATTAGACTCAATGAACAGTTGAAGGTTTTTAAATTTAATTTATTTTGTTTCATTCAGTATCATCTAAAAAAAACAGTGGTAGAAAAACTCTAAAAGACATGATATTCCATTAAAGTATTCGCACACCTTTCATTTCACCACATTTCTACCAATGCATTGTGTTAAGACATCAATGTAATAAAAAAATTGTAATTGTGAAGTTTTTTTTGGGGGGGGGGGGGGGGGGTTGAGATTTTTTAACTATACAAACTCATACCTGAAAAGTCTGACATGCTTTATAGAACTACATTTTGCTTTAGTTTTTTCACATCTAGAAACCAAAATCTCTTTTAATCTCAGGAATTTTGGTCTGGACTTTGACTGGGTCATTCTTTGATCTAACCCAAACCATTATAGTTCTTTAACAGCTTCATTTTGATGCATCCAAGTAAGTGTGGCTCAAAAGGTGGCATGCCACACTTTTCAGATTTTTATTTGTAAATAAATTGAACAATTCCACATAATCTTTCCCTTTTACAGCTTAATACTGCACATAAAATGCACAGGAGTCTGTGGTTGTAATGGGACAAAGTTCAAGGGGTATCAAAACTTTTACACATCAGTTTTAGTATTAAGTTTTAAACAAACAAGAGAAACAGGTTGAAAACAACATCAGAGTGAAAAGTTGATGCGTTACTACCTTTGGTCTGGTACCCCTACAGTGTGTCGCCTCATTGAAAGGTAGCGAGCCATCGCCTCTGGAGATGGCTCCTCTCCTTCATCACTGTCCAGGGCCATGCTACCATCAGTCTAAACACACACACACACACACACACACACACACACACACACACACACACACACACACACACAGAGAGTTAAATATTAGGAATCCACGTTTGTACTTCAAGTGGCTCAAGTAAAATACAAAAACAGACTCAGATGAATTCCACTAGAATTATATAAACCCTCTTAGAGTCTTTCATTAAAATCTCTGCTGCAATGCAGTAATTTGACACTCTTGGTTTAGCGCGTGAGTCAGACCTTCTCTGTGTTATGTCTGCGTGTGCATGTGTGTGTGATTGTGACCGATAACAGTCTGAGAGGAGGGTCTGAGTCAACACAGACATAGTAAACAAAAGTAACAGCAGCAGAAATTCTCGACAGGAAGTTGATAGTTCTTCAGGTCCGACTTTGAGAGAAAAAAAAAAGTGAAAGGAGCTCATCTCTGACTTCTTTCAGATTCCTTCACAAAGATATGTTGACAACAACCCACAAAGAGTTCAAAGTTGACTCACCTCTACAATTTGGTTCTCTGGGTTGATGAGCTGGACATGGGGCACGGTCATGCCAACAGGATTACCTTGTTGGTCTGTCTGCTGGGCATGGACACACACACACGCGCACACACACACACACACGCACACACACACACACACACACACACACACACACACAAGTTATGCGGAGCATTGTGCAGCACTCACCGCAATCTATTTAAGAGCAGTGGGATTGACAGATGTGGGTTAAAACCTATGGACTTCGTTCAGTGGAAACACATGACTACCATAAGATTAACCCATCAAAGTCATGGAAACCCTGATGCCTTCCATAGAAACATTTGAGGACAAAAATAGCCCATTTCTGCTTAAATAAAAAAATCTGAAAGACGAGAGAAATATTCCTTCTGTGTTTCCACACATATTTATCATCAAAAGTTAAGACACCAAAAAATTGTGGTTCTTCTCCAGACTGTTTGGTACTAATTAGTTCACTTTCAATATTCTAGTCAAACCATAATATATAAATTTTATTCATAAAAACTAAATGTTAACTTTTGTAAACTAGAGACTTGCATACTTTATGTTCACTTTCAGAAAACAGCTAAGACCAGCTAAGGATTGAAGATTTTATACATAATTAGAAAATACATTAATAAATTTGACATTTAATTTTCAATAAAGTGACCAATAAAGTGGTTTCATAATCAAAATTTTAAAAAAATCTGCAGGATTCCTCTCTTTTCCTTAATATTAATGCAAGTCTCCATCATTGTCTCCGTAAAGGCAGATTAACATTTCTAAAAGAAAAGGTGTTATTATAGTCAGATTTGATCACTAAATCTGTTTGTGAATCGACACATTTTGAGAGGAAGAAGAATCAAATGCCTGAATTACAGAAGTGTTAAAACGGCCGTTGAAGTTCGGGTTTCCTCTGGAATGGAAGATGAGTGCAATCACAAGCGATCAGCATTTAAAGACACAAACAGAGAGGCAGGAAATGGTTCACCTGAACGGCGTTTAGAGGATAGCTAATGGAGCGTGGCGGGGGCGGTGCGACACGCAGCGTCTTGTGTTTCTTGAGGCGTTCTGCGAGCAGGCTGTAGATGGCACTGTAGTGATCGTATGCGTCTGTTTGCAGGGACTGGAATAAACCAACAAGCATTAGCTGCCAGAAATCGGTGCTACAAACCCAGACGCATCAACGTAAGCGAGTTGCGTCCAACCTGAATTGTGCGCTCTCGGTCCAAACCCATCTCAGACATGGCCATCAGCACCTGCTCATTGATTAGCTCTATCTCTCTCTCCGTCTTCACCTGCTCACACTCCGCTATCAACTGAAAGGAGAGACGGGTAGCGCGAAGCTAATTAGCTTCTTTCAGAGAAGGATCAAAGGAAGCGTTTTTTGGGTTACGACAAAACATTGTTTAATCATCTGTGATGGTTGTTTATAGAAAACACTGAGTGCAATATGTTTGGTTCCATATTTAATAAAAGGGTCTCACCCTGTCGAAGTCTGGGTCTGGGTCTCCTTGTCTCATCCACTTGTTCTTACAGATCTGCTCCATACTCAACCGTCTGCTGGGCTCCAGAACTAACATGTGTCTAATTAAGTACTCACAGTCTGTAATGACACAACCAAACAAACAGAGTCCATCCGACGTGAGACAAGAGAGGCTGAAACCAAAACACACGCCGACTCCAGAATTATCGAATGACTGTTAAGCCACCTAGAAGATAAGTCAAAGGGTGGAATTCATTGGTTTTCAGCCTCCCTGAATCAATCATTTGTATCTTTTCCTAAAATTAAGTCATATTGAGAAAGTCTCTGCCGGTCTTGCGTTGAAAAACTAAAATTTCTGTCAAATTTTCTCTGTAAATTTCTCAACCTCAATCAGAGCATCTGTGAACAGATATTGAAGTTTATTTGTCTTGACTTTGACTAGACAGCCTGTTTAGATTTTGCCTTTGATTAGTAGTAAGTAAAACATTGATCAACTTATTTGAACGGTTTGTCCTTGATGATTTTGATAGCAATTGACAAAATGCAATATTTATTGATTGTTTCATAATTGGTGACTGTATTCTTTTTTTTATGGCGTAAAGCACTTTGAAGTGCCTTGTTGCTGAAATATGCCCTACAGAAGACTGACTTCACCATTCTCTCACACATGTATGATTGGACCTGCTCCTCACGTCCCACTGTTCTGCAGGTTTTAGGAGTTTCCTTGCTGCTGCACACCTGGCGTAGATGGATGGGCTATTAAACAGCTTCTGTAATCATTTAAATCAGCTGTGCTGGAGTGGGGGAACATGTAAAACATGAGGACAGAAGGCTCTGAGGAGCAGAGCTGGGGAACAATTTTTAGGTGCATCTCTTCTCCAACGCACTTGGATAAAATGGGTAAAATTCCTCATCATGCGCCATTCAGCTCTGCAGAGACCTGGTAACGATTCATTTGATTCAGGTGTGCATCTAAAAGTTGCTCTTGAGGACTGGACTCCTCTAAACCTTGTAGTTTTAGGCTTATTGTTAAGCTGTGAGCATGAACCTCTGCAGCCATGTGGCTCTGTAAGTTCACAGTTCTGCCATTGAATTTTAGATGATAAATCATCTAACATATACCCGAATTCGAGGTGACAGTTAAGGGGTTAACCCTCTCCACAGTCCCCCCCCCCTGCTTTGTGTCCTGGTCTTCGTGATGCTGTTTATTCTCTAGCAAACTTCTGCGCCTTTCGCAGGACAGCTGGGTAGATGATGAAGTTATCTGAATTCAATTGAAATCGCACTCATCAATTCTACTTCGAGCTACTGAACACAGATAGGAAGCAAGGGATTTTATATAGGCGTATTCACAGTAAACGGGACAAACAGAAAAAGCTTTATTTTTTTTTATGTTAAATATCTAATAACCACTTTTCTTTCCGTATTTGACTGTGTCTCTTAGTTTTTGTCTTTTTTTCATTTCTGCTTGCTGAAACATTATTTACTTTTAGAACTTGAATAAACCTGGACCCTGAATCTTAGTCACCCTCTGCTTTATGTCAGTCCATCACAAAAAATGCTATTAAAAAAACATTGAATATAATGTGAAAGTTCAAGAGAAACCGAATACTTTGGGTGGACGATGTATATTGTGATGTGCTTCTACTGTTAAAACAAACATCGTGTGTGTTTGCGTTTATTTATTCATTTGTTCAGTCCCCAGGTGGAAATAAATCCCTACCTGTGGACATGAAGAAGGGGATGCGGAACTTTCCACTGAGGACACGCGCTCGCAAGTTTTGGAGAGTGCTGCCATCAAAGGGTAAGGCGCCACACACCAGCACATATAACACCACACCTAAGCTCTGTGCAGGACAAAAACAAAGTAAGTACGAGCACAAACAATCGATTCTGGATTTTTACATTAGCTTTTAGTTCATGCTCTTACCCATATATCTACTTTGGGTCCGTCGTACTCTTTACCCTCAAAAAGCTCTGGAGCAGCATAGGGAGGGCTGCCACACCACGTCTTCAGCAGCTGGCCTCGGGAAAATATGTTGCTGAAGCCAAAATCTGATCGCACAGGGAACAAAAATTATAGCGCTGTACTGTAAAATAGGAACTTTATAAAAACAGGAAAATGATCCAAAAGAACATGCCAACATGCGCCTGTCAAACAAACAAACCCCTTTGCAAAAATGCACACACCTGCGATTTTAATGTTTAGGTTGTGGTCCAGTAACAGATTCTCAGCCTTCAAGTCTCTGTGGACGATGTTGCGGCAGTGACAGAAGTGGACCGCTGCCACAATCTGCTTAAACTTCTTCCTGGCATCCTTTTCTGCCATGCGCCCGTGGGCCACCAGGTGGTCTGTAAGAACAAGGAAGAGTTGGGACATTTTACACCATAAGGACAACTCATTTGTTACCGTTGTGGAAAAAGTAAAGCAAATAAATAAAATACGAGAACAGAGTGTTTCAGCTCATAGGTTTTATGCATCAGGGCAGTAGTACCCTAACTCCAGATCACGCAAATCCATGAACTTTGTTACATGATCATCAACAACTAAGAGAACCTTTCTTAAAACAAGAAATCTTTACAGTTGGCTGCAAGAATCTGTTTATGATGCTCTACAGCAATCAGGTCTGAGTCACCAAAATGCAAAGAAGGAAATATCTCATCACAGATTTAAAGAAAGGAATTGACACCTTGCATCAATCTATGAAGGTTACATCACTGTACGGTGTACATATTTTTACCAAAGTGAAAATAGGATTTTTGCTTTAATAAATAAGGCTAAATGCCAAGAATGTGGTTTCCAAGTCTGATAAAAGCACAAAAGAAAAAGACGTTAATGCAGATAAAAATGGTTAAACAAGTAAATTAGGATGTTTTCACACCGGACAGCCTGGTAGACCCGGTTCTATTTGGGACCAGCATTGCAACACTTATATTTTCAGCTGGTGCGTTTCACTTTCACACTGCACCGTGTCAAGCAAAGCAAATCCTTTGAAAAATCTGTTCACTGCCTCGCCTATAGTAGCGCTGCACCAAGAACAACTGAAGGAAACAACACAAAAAACTTATGAATAAGAAGCTGAGTGCAAATTCCTTCTTCACAAAATGTAAAACATGGAGTGCCATCACTCCATGAGCTATTTATTCCGCTAGTCATGTGTTTGTTTTGGTTGAATTTTAGCAGAATGCCCTGTGCTATAGTCTGTGTCCTGCTTTTGGAGCGGTCTGCTTGGCTTTCACATATACATCTGAACCACACCAGAGTTCGCTTCAACTGAATCAGAGTTCCAGAGCTCAATTTAAAAAAAAATTTTTTTTGTTTGTTTGCATCAAAGATCGGTTGCATATTCACACCTTCCCAAACAAACCAGACTTTCTTGACAAACACTAGAGTCTGAGTAAATCTGACTAATCTGGGCTGGTGTGAATGCATGCTTAATCTCAAGAGATCCCTGTTTTGTTTTTTATTACAAGATATCACAGCAATGGATTATAAATTATAGTTAATGGGAAGTTGCATTCTAATACTTTTAGGTTGTGAAATGTACCGCCAGGAATTAAGAGGGCGCAATTTCACCATTTTTGTGTTTATTCAACTTGAGTCAACCCTGATCAACTACTACATTTATTAAGAGCTTAGGGGTTTTATTAATATAAAAAAATATGTTTAAACCAAACAACTGCATCTTCATGAAAGAAATGCTAAGAATATAAAGAAAAGGAAGATGAAAACAGTGATGGGGAAAGACAATAACAAAACCAATCAACGTTAAGAGGCTGGAAATCCCTTACCGAATATCTCTCCCCCACTGGCGTACTCTGTTACCAGATAGATCATCTTCTCCGTCTCCATCACCTAAAGATACAAACGCATCAGAACCAGAGGGACCGACAGACCGTCTGACAGGCCAACATCCAGTGATGGGCGGTTCACCGGTTACACAACAAGTATGAGTAAGCACAGTTTGGCATATAAACAAGAGATTTAAAATAGAAAAAGACCTGCCGTGCACTGTGGTGTTCAATCTGTGTTTGAGAACTCCCGGATCAAGTTATGAGGGGAAAAATACTGGGAGGTTTTTAAACGTCTATAAGGGTTAGGAGGTGAAATATAGCGGCGATGACAAAGTTCACTGATAAAACCTCAGGAGTGTTACGTTTGGGGCAGCTGGGGTTCTCCTGCCAGACCGCAGGTTAGAGCTGTAAGATGGTAGCTGAGTGTGTTTGGAGCTGTGTGTACCTGGTAGAGGCGGATGATGTGGGGGTGCTTCAGCAACTTCATGATTTGCACCTCTCTGAAGATCTTTTTCAGGTTCTCGTCGTCCAGCTGGGTCTTATCCACTATTTTTATAGCCACCTGGAGAAACAGACAAGACGGAGATGGAGAGATGAAGAGTGAGGAGGAATTTACCACACAGTACACCTACCTTCTTCTGAAACGCTTTAGTTGAGTTCACATGTTTACATACACAGCCAAAACCTAACTATTTTTTTTACAGTACACAAATAATACAAACTATCTTTTAGTTTAGTGGTTGAGTGAAGCCATAGTATGAATATTTTTAAGCTATATAAACAACAAATTTTGCCACCTTATTCTTAATACTGTGTATTTCCACCTTTAGTATAATTTCTGATAACATGCTGTATTCGCGTTACCAAGAGTTTGCAAACTGTGGCTCCAGGAAATCCTTTTTATTTTTTTATCTGTAACAAATCTTTTTTAATTATAAAGGCAATAATAAGTGTGTCGAGAAGTTCTTCGGTATGGCTTTGTGCAGTATCTGCATAGATTAATTAAATAAATGAAGCACATAAATGCTACAAGGTTTTTAAAATACTAACAATTTAAATAATTTTTACTTTCACACTAGGCGTTATATTTTTAAGTGGGCTACTTATATTTTTATTGTCCACAGCAATGGGGGGGGAAACACTCACTCAGCTGATCTTGTTGTACAAAATACTTTTTTTGATTATTCATTAAAAAAAATCATTTTTATTCATTTTTTTTGTTGTAAAATTTGTAAATAGAAATTCATTTTTAATTTTAGTTTACTACCAAAAGTAATTTTGGTACGTGTTTGTTTACATAATGTTTTCTGTGGCTCTAGACAAATTTCATTTGGTAGCAGCAGAGGCAAAAGTGGCTCTTTCAACTTTCAAAGGCTCCTAAAAACTTGGTTTAGACTAAGCTCCGCGAGCCATTATAGCTCATAAATCCCCAGACAAAAAGCAACCCACCTCTGGGTTTTACAGGAGCTTTTCATCATCCACCTTTTGGACTTCCCTCCAAATGTAGCATTGATGGTTGTGGCTACATAGCATCAATTTTGGTCTCATTAAGTGTTTAGACTTGCCTCTATGAACTGGCTATAGTCATTTCTGGGTTTTTCTGCATCCTGAACAACTTTCCTGGCAGGTGTGGCTGAAAGTTTTATAAACCTACCTGACCTTGGCTTGGTTTCAACATGATCCCTCTTTTTCCACTTCTTAATTCACGTTTGAAAACAACCGATTATCTTTTCCTTCATTGTAAACTTGAACTACCTTCTCTTGCAGATGCTTTGTAAATTTTTTTTCTTGCTTTCCCTAGTGGTTCTTAAACAATCGGCGTCAGTGTGGAATTGAATGGAACATGCAGGGATCTGTCTGGAGCCCTGGAACTCAGACTTCTGACTCACACACACACACGCACGCACGCACACACAACTAATTACAACCCAAAACCTCAAAGTTCTATAAACCTTGGGAAAGTTTATACAATATTCACCTTTTCTGAAAAATCTGTCAAACACTTAGAAACATTAGGAACAGCCAGGGTATGCAATCTTATGAGCCCCACTTTAGATTCAAATCTAATAGTTTTACAACACCATGCCAAAACATCTCTGCTGCCTGTGTATTAAAGCCCAGATAAAACAATCAGGAGAGGAGTGCGAGTCGTTGTTCACCAACATGAAGACGTGTTATGCATTAGCACGAAGACCCGTTGCCTGCCACTGGTTGGGTGAACAAGAACTGAGGAGATAATTGGCCTAAGTGCAAAGGTTAGCCAACCAATGCCACAACCTTTGCCTGCGAACACAACTGTTGCGTAACTGCTGAGCACTGGACAATAGCTCCAGCAGGGTGAACGGTGATGGTGTGTGACAGGAGCTTTGCTCTGCCACTTAGGAATGGGTGGATGACTTTAATGACTTAATGAAGCAGGGCTAACAGGGATGCCCCAAAACACAAGCTTCTGCCAAAAATAGATGGGCGAGGACAGAAAAACATGAAAAGCATGCAGAATTTACACACTCAGACACCCTCATCCCTTCCAGTTCTGCTTGGTGCCACTATTTCCAGGAAAAAAAAAAAAAAAAAGACATGAAGAAGATGAGGCCATGTGGGGACCGTCAAGGCCAACTTCCCATGGAGACAGGAAGGGGAAGTGAGGAAGAGTGATCAGGGGGCTCCTGAGAGAGCGCAGAACAGTAACAGTGACATTACCCCGGCTCATTGTGTGAGTTTCCCTTCAAGGGTATTGTACAAATTGTGGAAAACATCTGCCCCAGTGGAGAGAATGTCTTCTGCACACGTAGCTTTGTCCAAACAAAGATGTCTGGGTTTTGATTGGTTTTGTTTCGCAGCGAGACTGGATCCTGTTCTGATCATCTGTTCAGAAAATGAGCAGGAATGGCAGAAAAATCAAAGATATGGTCAGAAGTTTGCCTGCCTGTATCCTGGACATGAAAATCATTAATTACGGGCTTTCAGTGTGTTAATCAAATGCTCCTCTACAGGAAGAATATTTTAAAAATTTCAAGCATTTTAAAACAAGAAATTACTAAAAAAATGTTGTCCTCCAACTTCAGTATTTCCCCCTCTTCATACAATTCATCATGGCTACAGGAACCAAAACAAATCCTTGGCATGATGCTACAAACTTGCTTGGTAACAGTTGCATTGTTCTCGTTTTAAAATCTTCACCTTGATGCCTCCAAAGGTACTTCTTGTCACTGTGGCAAAAAAAAGGTATTTGGTTGTCCATTATTCATTCAAATTGCCAAATTCATTTAAACTATTTCCTTTCATCTGCAGGTGACAATTTGAGTCAGGTGGTCAAAACAAGGGATACAAGGACAACGATCCCAAACACCCAAAACTAGTTTAGGGTGTTCAGGGATCAGGATTTCCCTGATCCCTGATTTCCACCCTGACAAAAAACACAGTATCTTAAAAAATGGGTCTGCGCCAAAAAACCAGCCAATTGAAAGAGGACATTGAAGTAAATGGAGAAGTCAAATTAGGGCTGGGTGATATGGCTGAAAAACAAGGCACAACATTAGAGCTTCAAATCAGTCTGTCAATAACTATTGATTAGTTTTCTGTTTTAAATATCAAAAATACTTCAAAACTGGTGATGTAACCTTTCCTCTTCTATCCACAATTTTCCTGCCACAATATTTTTTTTTTTTAATCTTTTATGGGGCACATTCACACAATGTATGGAAACTGCTCCCATACTCAGACATACTTTGTGTATTCTATGAAACATGCAGACCTTGTGTGCACTGTCCGTGGACAGTTGATATTTTATAGTCAAGCGTACCGATTTCCTACATTTCTCATGACAAATTCCTTAATTTCTCACAATGCAAAAAGGTTACTAGCAGGTTTGAGCTTGTTGGGCGCCTCCGTCCAGTTTCTTCTCCATCAGGGCTGCCGCTGCACAGCTGTCGCTGCTGCACAGAGTGGCAGTCACAATATGCATCTTTGCCATTGGTTGCACTGACTCTCAATATTATCAGTTCGGTGATGCATACAAAACTGCTCGATGTGAACACTATTTCCTGCCAAGCAGTTTCCCATGCGAGCCGGTGCATGGAGTATGCAAGGTTGTAAAAACTGACCTCTGTGGGGATGAGTCTGATGGACCGTATTGAGTACATATGTGGACATCCAAGGAGTGAAGTATCCTAGAGTATATAGGTGCACACTCAAGTTGTTGCTAGGTAACCAAATTTAGTTAGTTAGTTAGTTAGTTAGTTAGTTAGTTAGTTAGTTAGTTAGTTGGTTGATCCCACCGGCCTTACTTAGCTGGGTTGTGAGGTTGTGCAGCTGCAGTCTTTCCTCTGCATACATGCCCAGAATGTCAGGCGGTTCTGGATCAGAGTCCAAATAGAATGAGTCCAACATTTGTTCAGGATGCAGAAAAACCAAGGAATAACTTTAGCCAACGTATCGAGGGGAGAAAAGAAGCTCAGAGATACCAACTATCTGTGTTTCTACTAGAAAATAATATTCAGACACGTGGACCAAACTAACACTCCTACACTCAAGCACATAATGCTCACACACAAGCATTATGTGCCTCTTCTAAATGGTGCGAGACGTCGTAAAAACACAAAAAATTCAAATCAGGTAAATGACAGTTGCATGTCTAGAGGTAAAAAAAAAAAACCTAAGGGGGGCTGTGACGACATATAGTGAGAGGAAAACGGAGGGAGCTACACCTGAAGTAATCCACAAACGGGTCTGTCCCGCGTAGCGATGGAAGAGTCTAGGACATCTCTTGTCTGTTCAGTTCTGAGTAAATAATATGCTATCACACTCTATCCAAATAACTAGTTGCCATGGCGATCTGATGCGCAGGACTGACTGTGACGTATGTTGTCTTTGCTGCCTGCCACAGAATAAAAGCTACCAGCAACTTTCAAGTTCATCTATTCACTATTTAAAGACAGCATTGAGCAAACGTTGGTGTGCAAACACCGCAATATATTGCTGGTAGCAGCAGCAACCGTCCAACACGTTGGCTCATCTACAGAAGAGTTACTGATTGACAGCATGGGGAAGATAAAGTTAGGTAGAGAAGAAAACACTTCAACTTCCTTGCCTGTGAATAATCTCGGCACTGGCATGTTTCACAGCTAAATTTCTGCAGCCTGATGCCATTGTGCGGAGGGTAGGATTTTAACATGATTTACGTTTTAAAGCTGAAGTATAATATTATTTTTTGCTTAAACGGCGATTCCTAAACTTCAAGGGTTGTCTGAAAGACGATAAGTTTCTGTTGTGTGGAGACTGAACATCCACAAAACACAAACATGACAGGTTTTAAATATCCATAACAACCTGAGACCATCAGTGAGGCTCCAACACATCTTATAGGTAAATCCTGTATTTGCAGAGACCTGAAACCTTAACCTCGGTTTAAAATATAAAATACATATGTGTAATACAAGAGAGCCATTTCTATAGAAGTCAAGCTTTCAATATGAAATTTGGAAAAACAGAAAATGACAGGAAGAAAGGAAAGACAGATGTACAGGGAAGCAAGAAAATAAGGGCACACAAAAGAGAGGGATGCAAAGATGGTAGGAGACAAAGGAGAAGGGACAGAAAAAAAGAAGGAAACAAGTAAGGAACAAAGAACAGGCAAGGAAACAGACAGCGAGGGAGGGTAGGACATGAGGACAGAAGGAAGAAAAGAATAAGGGTGGCAGGAAGGACAGAAGGGGGGGGAAAGGACTGACGGAATAAATTACGAGCCCAAGGTCAGTCTGAATCCCAAAAGTTGAGTTTCAACTTTCAGCCATATAGTAAATGGCTGTATGCTGGTATTCAGATGGCCAGTACTAGATTCTATGACTGTAGTATTTCTTGTAGCTGGAATTTGTGCATACCATAATGTTCATTCATTTGTTATTTCCCACTTCAGGTTTGTTTGTTCAATAAGCCCGAGGAGGAAGTCCAGCCAGATCAGTTTTTGCTGACTACGTTTTTTAGCTATTCAATTAGTATACAAAATAAATAATTTGCATAATATCCACAATCACAAAGCAGCATGCATGCTGTATTATAAGTTTAAAAAACAACAAGATAAACCCTATAAAGTTAAATAAACTGACTGCTTGATTGCTTTACACATAAAAGGGCATCTATTCTTAAGGAAGTACTCCTCATTTGTTGACAGATGATGATAAGTGGACTTGTGATACAAAAATTGTCAGTACCAGATAATAAAGCCAGTCATAAAATGTCAAAATTTATCATGTCCCTGTTGGAGTTGTTCCTCTTTTTAGTAAAACGTGGTGCATCTCTACTCGACACTGAAATATTGTAAGCTGTAGCTCACAAAATTACACCTGTAGCAGGTGTAACTTTTATTGAAATACCACTAAGATAGACTGCAGATAGCGTGCAAGAGAAGGCACGCCAACCAACGACAGAATAGAGGCCAGTAGGGCTGGGATTACTGGGAGCTTGTCAGCAGCTTAGAAGCAGGTTAATGACACACAGCAGCACTTGCATGTCCTTCTACATCAGAGGTATCCAAAGTCGGTCCTCAAGGGCCGGCATCCTGCACGTTTTAGTTCTCTCCCTGGTGATAGTAACAACCTTTTCAGCTTGTCAATATTCCTCTTAGGGCTTCTAACGAGCCATCATTTGATCCAGGTGCGTTAAACCAGGGAGAAAACTAAAGCATGCAGGATGCCGGCCCTCGAGGACCGACTTTGGGCACCCCTGTTCTACATGAACATAGTAAATAAATTGTGCTGTATCAACACACTCTGACGCATTTATCTCTGGATGAGACAATAATAACAACACTAGCTCTTCCTTTGTTTACAAAAACTTTTTTTTTTTTCTAATCTACAGCAGCTGCAGACCGAATCTGGTCTATGACCTATGACTTGCTTTTCTTTTCTAAGAAACTATTTACATAGAAAAAGTAAAGTTACTTTTTCTAAATTATGCAACACCTACCGACTTCTCTAAATATTAGCAGTCTGTCCCTTGCCAAATGACATCTGTTGAATCAACGGCAGGAAGTTTGACTTATAGTCTGTGTGAACCGCCGTACCTGTCAAAGCCTCAGTAATATACGAGTCCGTCCTTTAGGTAAACAGTTTCTGGGCCACACATTCTATCCTGTTACTTCTTGTAACTGACGATTTAACATTCCCACTCGCCATTTGTCACTCAGTGTCTTCTGACACATATCATTCGGACAATTCAACACTCTCGACTTCACCCTGGAGAAAGTGTTGAAAAATGTGTGACCTTATCTTCATTTCAAGTGACTTTTTAGATGCGCAACGAGTGTGTCAGAACTTCCTCTGGTTCATTAGCAATAATGGACTAGGGGTGTACAAAGTAAAATATTACTGATGACCTATTGCCGCTTAATGAAAGCATGCGTATGACGTTCAATATATGTCACATACATTTGAGACATATTTTGATCCCCAAAACCAATTGCACACAAAATTGTACTCTAAGACAATGTTAAACAGGGCTAAAACTGACAATTATTTTAGTAAGTTATTATTCTATCAATTATGCTGATGATTAATTGAATTTTAAAAAATTGCAAATTTATTATTTAACCACCTAAGGCTTTTTTATATTAGAAAATGCAAAAAAAAATGTTTTAAATATGAAATCCAACATTTAATTGCCTAAAATGGAAGACTACAGTAGTGTATGCTCGATCATTTGTAGCAAAGAATGTGTCTGCAGCTAAAAAATAAAAATACTTATAACATAAACATCTGAAAAGCTAGGCCCTTTTAGCTTGACTTAAAATCAATGCAGATTAATCATGTTAATCTTTCAGCCCTACATACAAACATGCTTTGATATTTTCCAAATTATTTCACCATGAATGTGTTCTTGTAAACATGTCTTGTTCCAAAGGTACTCGTACGACTTGAATTTTTTCCTGGTTTTGCATCAATCAAAAACTTGAATTTATTTCATTAGGATTTAATACTGATATTTTATCATTTAAGCAGAAAATGATAAAAATCTGAAAATGGTGGCATGCATTTCTATTCAACCCCCTCTGCTCTGAAACCCCCTGACCAGGCTCAGAGTAACCAACTGCCTTCAGAGGTCACACGATGAGTAAACAAAGTCCACACAGGTGTAACTATATCTCACTGAAACCCATCTGTCAATGTAAACTGACAGACCGGTTGAGGAGTGCATTATTCAGAGGTTTCATATGTAAAGCATGGCCAGCTCATTCTGAATGAGCAGGAGAACCTGTAAACAGGACAATTATCAGCTGTATAATCAACAAAACGTGGATTTTATGAAGTAGTGGCAAACAGAGGAGCGTTCTGTGGTGTAGCAGCACAGTAGACACCCCATATATGGAGCCTGTGGTCCCATTTAAAAGTTGACACAAGGTATGTAGAGAATCTGGCAAAAATATGGAAAAAGTGCTCTGGTCAGATTAGACCTAAACTTTACCCATTGGCCTACATGATGAAAAACTAGCACCACACATCACCTTTAGCACATTATTCCCGTGGTGAACTCAGACGATGACATCATCATGTAGTGGGGATGAGTTGGCAGCAACAGAGAAGTTGGTTACAGTTGATCGGAAGAATCCCGTCAAACTCCAACCCTAAATACAACTGAAAATCCACAGCTAAACATAAACACTGATGTTCACAGATGCTCTCAATCCAAATTGCCTGCTTGAGGCATTATCCAAGGAACAACAGGCAGACATCTCAGTCTGTACATGTAGACACGTGCAGAATACGTCCATCTGTAACAGTGAAAGGCGGTTCTAAAAAGCTTCGAGGAGGAGCTGACTATAAATACATGCTACACCTTTTTGCTGCTTATTTGCAGCAAGTTTCCTCCACTTCACAATTATTTAACACTTCAATCACACAGAATCCCGATTAAGTATATCAAAGTTGTTGTTGTGACATAACAAACTGTTGAAAACATTCAGGAGGTATAAATACTTTGTCAAGACCCTGTATGAGCAACAAAGCCTTTGAGTCCTCTTTGGGACTTTGAAAACAGTCATCCATGACTCAACTTGTTACTCCAAGCGTATAGAGTTTGTGCCGGGGAACTGGGAAAGTGCATTTTGCACACTCATCTACGTTCACACACTGTGGTAAGGCGATATAATGGATGAGGTTAACCTTCATCGACATGAGACGCAGATTACAACGCCCTGAGAAGGTGTAATGCTCAGGCTTGACCTGTACCGGCGAGTGATGGGGTTTGACTCATACACACGCTCACAAGCACCCTTCCCAGTTGCGACTCTCCACAGCAGGACTCTTTGCTGACTGTATGAGACTAAAACAGGGGCTTTTACGTGTGGAAAGTATTTTTCTGCACAACAAAAGATTGAGCAGGTGGTAAGGTCATGTCAGGTGAATACAAACAGCTAAAAAGAAAGATTGTCCCATGGGAAGCACGAGGGGTTGATGTGATCAATGAGTCAAAGTCCTTATAGGGATTCAGCTTGTGCGTTTCACATGGTGAGAATGACTCTGTTGAGTGTTTCAAAGTGAAAGTGGAAGATGTAGTTTCAATAGACTGGACAGCATAAGTTCTGATTTGCTTGTTTTGTTGCCCAACAGGTATAGTTGGTTACCAGAATAAAGCTGTGCCAGGATTTTCAAGAAGTTGTGGTTTCCAAACCACTAAATCTGTTTCTATAGCTTACAGTGTTGACAATGAGATGCTGGAGGTTTCTAATGCTGTACGGGGCATAAAGGTAATACTATTCCCATGCCTACAAGGAAGAGAAATACAGCCAAGAGAAGCAGCGTTGTCGTCCATTGCTTTGTTCGTAAATGTCATTTGCGCATCACATCAACTGGTGTACCAGAAACAAATAATTTGATTAACTGCGTTAAAATTTTTAATGTGTTAAGATCTATCTAATTACTTAATCAAACTTAACACGTTGAAGTTCCAGCTGTAGATTTAATGCATAATGAACTATTGGTGTTTGACCAAATAGAGGTATATGCATTTTTAGAGGGGGGCTCAAATATTCCTGGATTTCAGCTACTCTTGGGCTGGTGTGGTTCCTAACTCCCATAAATACTAAGGCGTTTGATGCATTGTCAAGCACTGTGAAAACATTACAGAGCTCAATTGTATCATGCATTTCTATATTTATTCAGCATTTTGAAGTTTTCCACATCCATGTCTCCAGGACATCTGCACTGGTTGATGAAACCTTGAAGTTTCGAGTAAGGAGAGCTATTCAGGCCACTTCTTTTACGAATCATTTGTGTTACATAATGTTCTGCAAGAGAGAGAGAAATATGCTGCCTCGTTACTACTTTGTCTTCAATCTCCACCACTGAGATTGAAGTGGTGCTAAGTTGTGCTAAGATCTGGATTTTAAGCCTTTTCGTCTTGAACATTTGCTTCTGCTTAAGGCTATTATCCTGTTGTATCAAGCAGTTTTGGTCAAGGTTCAGTTTGATCTGTTGCTCTGCAGAACCTCAGTGCTGTATATTTAATGTATCTTAATTCCTATAACAGCAGAAAGAGTAGAGTAAGTGAGTTTATTTCCTCTGCAAGTCTTCTGTTGCACACCTGCTGTATATTTCATTTCTATGACATGCAATCTGCTGCACACTTGGGGTTACCCTGTGAGGCAGATGAATCCTCACAAGATCAAGATCAGAGAGCTGAGTCACAGTAATCAGTATGCTGGCTCTGAGGGGCTAGCTCTCTCTATACCGACATTCAACAATGGAGGCTAGATAAAAATTAAAAAAAATACTCATGTGGGCGCTTAAATCATCACTTATATCAGAGAGGGGGCCTTTCTTTATTAAAAGGAGGCATTGTTAGATTATTTCAAACATGTCATAAAATCAATACACCAAACAATGTTCTCTTGTTCTCTTGAATAACTATATTCAAAAGCAATTATATATGCTTTGTACACAGATAGGTTATTCCTTAGATAAACAAAAGAGATACTTACATTAGTTGGTTTAATTTAGTCAGTCTACTTGTAGCTCAGTAAGATGGTATGGGTCATTGATTTATTTGTGACTTAAAATAAACTTGTAGCAGCTGTCTTTAAGCCAGCTGACCTGCAGTGCAGAGACAAATGGGGGAGAGCTGACGCTGAATATATTAATGCTCCATAACGACGGAGGACACTATGGCATTTCATTAATGACTTTTAACCATACGATGAGTATGATGCTCAGCGTTTCAGTATAAAAGCATGACTTTTTAACACCTTATATCAAGCTTCTGCCTAGTTCACCATTTCATAAATGTAAATATTACTTGATGGATTTCACCTCTTATCTTCACTAAATTAGTACTGTAATAACACTGATTGCCCGTGTAGTTTTTCTCATGACTAAGAAGACAAGTGAGATGTGTGAATGTTTTTCTATAAAAATCAGCACAACACACACACGTGCCTGTAACTGCTGACATGAGTACTATCATCTTGACAAAGCCTACTAAAATCATGTCATAAACTGAGACGCTTCTGTCCTCTTCTGACGCCGAGGGACTGCAGAAACTGAGATGCAGCAGACAAGGACAAGGCGATATGTCAAGCAGAAACCCAACATTTGTCATATTACTCACTCAAATGAAATCGCGTTTGGCCATGTGCAAGCAAGTGTGTCTTTGAGAACCAGAGAAGAGCTGCTGTTTATGAGCCGCCTGTGAGTGTGTCAGAGGGAGGGAGTGATGTTATTACTCAGTGTGCTCTGCCCGTTACCCACTGCTTACCATCCTGTCTGTCCTCTTCCTCTTGCTTTTCCCTTTCTCGCCCAAAACACTTAGGAGGAAGAGGGAAAATATAGGAAGCCTAAGGGAGAACAACAAGGGGAAAGGTCTACCTTCCCTACCACCACACGGGTCAGGACGTGTCAAACAGTCCCACTGACCACTCATGCACGCGCACGCACGCACGCACGCACGCACGCACGCACACACACACACACACACACACACACACACACACACACGAGTCCGAGCAGTTGCTTTGATCAGCAAGGTAGGGAAAACAGATGATAGAAAAACGAGTTCAGCCAATGGCAAGCAACTTCCATTCAAAATTGTTGGCTAAAGTCAATCACACCCACTATCACGACTGAAACCATGGCAACCGCAAAGACTTCAATGGAAAGACATTTCTCCGACAAGGAGCCTTGACAACACACATTTCACCTTTAAATCCAAGAAGCTCTGGATGAGTTTCAGCCAATGTAAACCGACTTTAACCTGCCAGACGGCTCCGTATGGAATCAAATCCACATTCACAAACACTGAGCAGTCTGCTGCATCCGTTTTTACTGAGCATGTTCCTTTACTTAGAAGATTAAGCCATATTATTTATTGCAAAGGGAAATATGAGACGTTTTGGTTCCATCAGAGAATGTAAGCACTGACCCTTTACCTAGAGGCCAGCCAAGACAATATATCAGCAAAGGTCAGAGCTGCAACGAAGATTAAAGGTTTTGTGGGATCTGATGTAATCACCTCTGAATAATAAAAAAAAAAAAGCCAGAAGGTGGCATTAGAAAGAAAATGCTAATATTATTTCAATTAACGTGACATTTTAATAATAAGAGTGAGACAAATCCAGCCTTCTCATCTTTATCTCAAATCCGCCGTTACATCAAGTGACACTACACACACTACATTCACTGCAATTTTAAATTAGACACCAACTCCAATTATGCTCATAAACATTCCCAGTTGAGGAAAAATATGACAAATAATGCTACAACAGGATTATTTGTTGTAGCATTATTCTGATTAGAAAGACAAAATTATTCTTTTGGAGCTTCAGTGGGAATCAGAAGTCAAAGCAATCAGCTACCTTCAAAAGCTGTTAGTGATCAACCGATCTGAATGGTTGATGCATATATATCTAAAGCATGTGTGCCTCCAGAATTAGAGTTTGGCCAAAACTCTGGGGTGCACCGTTTATGGAAGAGAACTAGGAATAGGCCAGTAGTAGGAGATTCTAATTGCATAATAACCAAGAGTAAAAATACCTCAGTTGTACAATATTTATGAAACATTGTAAAATAAGATCCAATCACTGGGTGTTAAACAGAAACACAATGTTCTCTCCAACTGCTGCTTAAGCAACAAAACATATTCCTTATTTCAGTGTTATTTAGATTTATTCATTAATATTTTAATTTTGTCTTTTCTTTGTCAGCTCAAAGGCAGCACATAGCAACAGGTGGGGGAGGGACAAAACACCACTACTCTACACCTCTGGTAAAACTACAGTCATCCCAGTATCTTCATGGGGAATTCAGTTAACTCAAGAAATGTTGTTAGCAGAAACAAAATCCATGTTAAAAGCCATCACACATTAAAAATAAACGTATACGGGCATCAAGTCTTAAAATTAGTTTCGATGCTAGATACGAAAAATAAAACAACAAACATCTTGGTATTTATAGAATCAATATGTAACCATTGGAAAATGACAGCAGCCGTATCATCAGCACTGTAAACACATCAGCTACTCAGCTTTTCTTTCTACAGGATTTTCTGAGCTGGTTCAAAACGTGACTTCACCACAAGCCTGTGGCTTACAAAAAACTCCCCCAAAAAACCCAGACTCAGTATCTATACATTAGTAAACTGCAGATGCATTTACCGACTATAAATCTAAGCTCCGTTTTCTGTTTGCGTTATTAAAAAAAAAAATCCTAACATATGTCCTCTGATACACATTTAGAAACTGTTAACAAAAAATGTGAAGCGATCTTAAAGCTCAATATTTCTTTGTCTTCAGAGGTGCAATCCACTTCTTGACCTGTTCAAACTGCTCAAATCACTTAGATCTCCGTTAAAAACTCATCGCTTTTCTCTGACCTACGACTGACTGTATACGATTGACTTTTTATACTATTTACTGTTCAATGGTTGCGGATATAACTGCAAAGAACTTTGATCAACAGATGTTTTCGAACAAGTTGTAGAAATAAATTTGACATTACCATATCAACCATGTATTTCCACATTTAAACGATTTGAAGGCTAAAAACAAATTGCCTTCAATCTGTTCCAATAATGTTTTAAGCAGCTGACTGAAGGATGGCTACATGAGCAGATAGCCTGATTGGTTAATCAGATTGTTGAACTTGTGTTACTCTGTAAAGAGAAGTACTGCAAAAAGAGATTATACTCTCTCATTTGGAATCAAAATAAACTATCACAATAGATAGCATTATTATTATTATAACTTTAATAATATGTAATATTTTAGCAGGAGTAGGAAGAATTGTTGCTTTCCGATTTTAAGTTAAAGCAATAAAATAATATTAGACATTTTAGATTAAAAGTGCATGTGTTCTACTGTGAAATGATGACATTTTATACTAAATATTTTCATAGTCATACCCTAAGAATACTCTCATGACTGGTATCAATACTAAAATCAAAAATACTCACATGGTTATTCTGATTACCATGTTGATAATGATTTAAAACGGATAATTTTACTGACATGCAGAAATTTAAAAAAAGAAATTTTAAGTTGGCTGACAACTACGTTGTGCCGAGCTCTAAAATGTCCATCTAAATGAGATCACATGTAGGCCGCTGCACAGCTTTATCTGTCCTGACAATTTTTAAACTCTTGTTTTGACTTCACTGCAGTACCTTATCTTCATCTGGATGAGATCAACTTTCACTATTACAACGGTAGTTTTCAGACACTGAAGATTTGTGTTGTCTTAGAAGGCAAGTTGAAAAATCAACTGTATTCGTTTGAAAATAATTACAGTAAGTTTGTTTTTTTATAGATTTACCTAAAAAAAATATAAAATAAAAAAAAAGTAAGGAAGCGAGAAAAAGGCGGGCCATCCCATTATATGCCTCTAAGCCTTCAAGCATAAACATAGGGTCCTCCTCGGTGTGACTGCACTGCAGAATATTATCCACCTCCATCCAACAGCAGAAAGGAGCTGCTGGGCTATTTTTGACGAGTCAGCATTTAGAAACCCTAGGCCATAAAATAAGGCTCCATCTCATCTCATGACTGATCATCATATCCATATTCATGATATTCACAGGCACGTAAAAGCACACTCATTCTTCTGATATTCATGAGAAACTGGGGACGCAGAAACCCCTGTGCGTGTTCATGTAAATCCTGAGCTGACTGGCTCCGTCTGTGGCACCCATCAACAAACAAGGCCCCTCTTTCATTCTGTCAGTGTCATTTTGTCCTCCGCCTATCATAGATCCACACAGACGGCACACATCAAGGCAGGCAAGAACAGAACACGTCACCGCTGTCACTGGATTGCTCTTACGGGATTTTGAAGACCCTTCTGGCACACCTACTACGCTTTAAATTATACTGCAGTCGTATCAAATCCAGGTCTGTCGAGCGCCGTCTTTTCCCACTTTTAAGAGTCACTTCACGGCTCACTGGTCTGGGCTTATTTTGGCCTCACGAAACTGAACTGAAGGCTCTCATCTGTGTCGTGGAAAAGATCCAAATGACCTGTGTCGGCCCGCCTGTGTGTGTATCAACAAGGAGCATCGAAGTATAGGTACACACTCAACAACACACCTTTATTTATGCCATCCGAGTAAAAGCCTCCACATTGGTTAAATAAAAGAAAGACACAAAAGATACCTCAACCTTTCCCATGTGCTTCACTGGTAATACTGGTCAACCATTATAGGGGATGTACACACTGATCAAAACAATCTTTTATAAGCAAGCGGTAAGCATATCTAGCATACTATTTTCGCTTATTTGCTTGTCTTATATAATCTTTTCACATCATTCAATGAAAAAGAAAAAAAAATCAAGAATAATACGGGCAACTCTGAGCATCCTCTTCATTGGTTTATTACGACAACAGAGTGTCTTATTCAGACGCTACTTCAGATCTGCTGCAGAACATCGCCCCTCCACACATCCATCAGCGTCTGCAACAACTTTTTGAAGAAACTCGGATAGCTTGAGTTACAACATTTAATTTCCCTTTGGGATAATTACCCTCTCACTGCTACTCTGATGACACCCAACGTTTTCTAAATGTAAATACTGTGTATCGTTAAAGTTAAATTCTACAGAAATAAAATACTGGCTGTTCGCTGATGAGAAACCTGAGCCTCTTTTTGTGCTATTCGTAGATTGTCTCTCATTATTACTGAAAACCTACGGTAGCTTCTACAGACTGCCGACCTTTGATTTATTGTTTGATTCACACATAAAAAAGTCAAATAAACTGAGAGCTATTAACCAATATCTGCATGCCTTAACTTCATGGAAAAATTAATGTAGTTCTTGTCTGATTGACATTTCTCCGGGTCAACTGCAACATTTCCAAATTGCAGCTAACGAGCTTTTGACAAGATCCTCCAAGCTACGTCAACTCTCTGCAAGGGTTCCCTGTACAATACAGAATAGAATCTGAGGTTCCAGTTTAAACTTTAAAAGCGCTGCATAGTCATGCAGCATCAAACTTTTCAGGTTTTGGCCAGCAAAGTCACCACCAGGACCTTGAGATAATTTGATCGGGGCATGTTATCAAAAATAAACACTAAAGTGGACAGAGCCGTAGGTTTGTAGTCCCAATATTCATTGCACCTGCATTCTAAGATTTAATGATCTTGTTCAAGAAGCAGAATGAACCTGTTCACATGGGTATCTTGTGGTTTACGCTATTGTATTTCACATTTTGTTTTGTTTTGTTCAAACGAGATGTAATGATAATGTGATTGATGCAGATTAGCAGCCTTCTTTTACGTTTACCTGGTCACTTTGTGTGATTCAGACTTGTTTTTATTCAAACACCTAAAAAAAACACGAGCATAGAGGTAGTATTTTTAAATCAAACAAAAAATAAAGGATTTATAAGATTATCCTCACTTACGCAAATAAAGCATGTTACCTTCCACAGGCCTTCATCAGATTTGTGTTAAACTCTACATTAATTATGGATCTTTTAACACATCTTCTAAAAACGTATGGTTTATGTTTAAGTTTTCCCAAACATCTTGCTAAAATATTCTGAACTTCACTAAGGTGGCTATTATAAGATTATTGTGCTGGTGCTTCTGTTTTGTTGTGTCAAATTTAAATGATTCTGCAACTCAAACCATAATCAATTGGGCAAACAAAGCTTCAGAGTATGTGAACGTTCTGTACCTCTTGTGAAACAACAATTACTGGTTTCGAATCAATACATTCCTTGAACCACAAAATAAAAACAGTTCACTTAAAAAAAGGGGGGGGGGGCTGATCTGAAGCTCAATGGGATCTTCCAGAGGAGTGACTGTTTTTTTTCCCCCTCTCATGGCTTTCATTTGTTTACAGTAGTACGATTCTGTCAATGTGGCAATCATCCAGTGTAAGAAGTATGCTAAGTAGCGCCCACATATTCGCAGAAGCATCCATGTATGCTCTTTCTTTTGAAAACCACTATTTTTTTTTTTGTCACTGTCGGTGTTTTCTTGTCCGAGTGGGGTGGTGTGTGTGTGTGTGTGGGGGGGGGGGGGGTCATTGGAAATGCCATGCAGTTATTAACAGAGAAATCTAAATACCACAAAAAACTTGATACACAGAGATGAAGAGTAGCTCTGACAAACCGGTTGCGTTTCGATGAAAAAAGGCGTAAGAAACTTTCCAGACGTGAAACACCGGATGAAAACAAGTAATCATGCCGAGTGAAGAAATCTGCAGCACAACTCTACGGCATTTGACTCAGCTATAGGTATAGGAGTTTAGTTTTCTGAATTTCCCGACAAAGCTTACAGGGATTAGGTATCCATATTTGGGCAACACTAACTTAATAGAATTGTTAGTCTATAGTTCTGCAGTAGTACTTTTCCATCTGCCTTCTTTCTTGCTATAGTTAGGTTTAGTTAACATCCAAAAGATGTCGAAATAGCTCATTAAGCATTTGAGCTAAAGCTAGTAACATCAAAATATCTCTCTCCTCTTTATCCTCCTTCGTCAATACCCTTCTATCTATTCTCTTAAAACACAGGCCTTTTCAGCTCTTAACTTGATAATACAAACAAAGCATTAACGTCCTGGAGATATTATATTAGGCCGGGAGTGTCTACATATCCATCAGCTGAAGGTGATGCCCGGGTCGAACGGACCCCCAGTACTCCGAGCTGCGGTGGCACCAGAGCGAACACTGGTTGTTCAGTCTCCGGAGTATGGAGGCCCCAGCGTCTTTCCGAGTTCGTGTTTAAAAAGCTTTAAATAAATCACTGACAACTTCTAATTGTTTTTCTATAGCGTAGATAAGGCACTCGTCTTACCTTTGCTTTAGTGATGATGTGTGTGGCTAGTTTAACAACCGCGAAATTTCCCTTGCCGATGGTCCGCTCGATTTCGTAGTGGCCCACTCGGGCTGGAGGGGGCCTGGTGGCCGAAGTGTGCCCGGGATTAGTGATGCACCCGGTGGCCGTGGTGGTACGACCATTGGGATTGATCCCAGAGGACGGCGGGGCCCGGTTCTGGGAGACCATTCCTGCTTGGGTCGGTCGGGCAGGGTGCGTAATTGCAGCCGCAGCGGACCCAGCAGCACCTCCGCTAGACACGGCCGCCATCTTCTCGCCTCTCTGCGGGAACAACAAGCAGCCCTGCGCAGCGCGCATCGCGGGCACGCCCCCGCCCTGCGTCATTTTACGTGAAGGGCTCCTCCGCAGCGCCCTCTCTAGGTTGTAGCCATGGCAACGATCGGCGTAACAAATGACTTCATCCACGAAAACGTATTTTGGTTGCCGTGGAGACAGAGAAGTGCGCATTATCACTTTGGTTCCCATGATTCAGTGATTCCTTACAAAAGTGCTGCGCTATGTGCGATCAGAGGGCTTCCTGAAGCTTTAAAGGTATACGCCATGCTAACACCACAAAGACTAAATTAATCAATGCAGCTAATGAAAATATTCAACTCCACTGAGACAAAAGAAATATTTAAACAAGGAAGTATTCACAGACTAAGGCGGTCAGTTCAGCACGACTATTGTGGGACAAATCAGTAATCCATGCATTTACACACAGATAAATCAGAAAAAACGAAACAAATACAGTTTCATTGATACTTATGGAACCACGAATATACGGACTATCTTCAAAACCTTCGCTTTGGAGGCAAACGTGACTAGTGTGCAAAGAAACGGCCTTGACATTCGTGAGGAGGGATGGGAGGGGATCTTTTCAATGGTGCTTTGTTGAATGTTTTGGCATTTAGTAGATAGATAGATAGATAGATAGATAGATAGATAGATAGATAGATAGATAGATAGATAGATAGATAGATAGATAGATAGATAGATAGATAGATAGATAGATAGATAGATAGATAGATAGATAGATAGATAGATAGATAGATAGATAGATAGGATTCTGATACCACGAAATCAAGTATTTTATTTCAAGTATCGATGTAAATGAAATTAGAATAAATAAAAAGACAACATTTATATACATCAGTGATTCTTGAGAATAGGGACAAAATGACAAAATGGGTTTTAATTTTCCCTTTTTTTTGTTATTTCTCAACCTGTCATATGCAAATATGACAAATAATGTTTTGGAAATGTAAAGATGCTAAGGTACAGGCTCCCAGTTGCAACATAAAAAAAAAAAAAAAGAATTTAATGGACCTGACACAGAACTTTGTCATTACCATCTTACAAAAATAAATAGAAAATAATTTTTAATGACCCTATTAGTGATATTTTTACTCATTTTACAGACAAATGCTTCTCAAGAAACAAAATAAATATTATTTAAAACAAAAAACAACAAAAAGTCCATCTGGCGGAGTTGACACAGAACTGAAGGTGGTGACAAACTAGTGAGTAAAATGAAAAACTTGGTACATGTGAAGTAATCCAATTTATGTAAAATACATTCAAATGAATTAATTGCACATTTAAGTGAGATTTGACAACAATTTCACTGAAAGAGTCACAAAAACTCTGATAGAGTTGACGTCTGACGGAGTTGACAAAATGCCAAACTACCTCAATTTATATGATGTTATTCTGAAGGAGGCCATATTGTAGCTCATCAGGTCCATGAAATCTTTACAGTATACTACAATCAAGCTTTTATTTCACAAAATGTCATCAAAGTTTTGTAAATTGTCAGTTATGGTGTTGACACATCATGGTTGTGCCAAAAAACTTAAGAATAAAAAGAAGAAAAAACTAAAGAATAACATAAGCTAACCAGAGCTAACTAGTCCTCTCAGCAAAGTAAGAGAAAGGAAGTGGTCATGGGGTTCTGGTGCCCCCCAATAATGCATGATTTTTTTACATTCTTTTCATTTCTGAAGGTGTTGACAAAAACTAGGGACAAATTTCAATGGAGTTGGAAAATATATAAAAATGATTTTTAATTCAATTTATTGATACTTTTATAATTATTTATACGACTACTTATACTTAATTGTCATAATATATCATTTTAGTATTTCTTTAATTGTTTTGAACTATTATAATGTATTGAGTTCTGCTCCGGGACAAGGGATTTTACAGGCATCATCCACTGACTACAATGTTTAAAATAAAATAATATTCAGCAAATACCAGGAAAATGTACATTGTTGTGCTCACATGACCCAGGTTATTTTAGTCAGATATTTTAAAAATATATATATTTTGTGTATATTTTATTCAAATTTTGTGCTTTATCCATAGGACCTGTTTTGTCCCTATTCTCAAGAATCACTGTACATATATATTATATGTACAAATAACATTTATAAGCATTCATTTCTTGTTGCAGTTTTAACCTGTTGTAGTTCATGACTCCCTAACCAAGTTGTAGACACCGCCATCTATTGGTAGATGTGAGTTCTTGCAACAATTTTGACTGCACAAACAGCCATTTGCTATTATTAACCAAACCTAAACAAGAACATTTCCATATAACTGCTAATGAGTATTGTTTCATAACAGTAACTGGCAGTTATAAACACTTTTCCGTTCAATCTTGTTACAAAGAAGAATATCACATGCATAAAGCAAAGAACTGGAGCAGATAGATTTCTTAAGTCAGTTTTGTCATTCGATTAAGACCTTCTATCATAGAATACCCCAATGCATTTTTCGTAGTTTAATGAAATTCTTTGATCTAGAATTTTAATTGATGCCTTCACTGAAGATAAGATACAAACAAAATACAAACAAAAACCAGTGAATCTTGAATCATCATGAAATACAATTTCAAACGATCATCAAACTTTTAAACACTTTTTTGAAGTATATATACATTTATTTATTTATTTATTTATTTATTTATTTATTTATTTATGTATTCGCAATATGTGTTGTGCGCTTATTCAACTTTATTTATTTAATTTGAATTTATATTAGTTTTCTGTATTTTATTTTTATTTTAAATGTAAATTAATAGAGGTCATATTAATTACATTTATTTTTACTCATACTTCTCTGTACCTTGTAATTTAGATCAAATACATTTTTGGAGTTTATTTAATATGACTGATGGATTTTTGTTGTTGGTTTACATTAAGCTAAACTTCATTACTTTATTTGCCTTGTTGTTCAGCTTTATTTAATTTCATTTGCATAAGCTTAAGTAATTTCATTCTTCAATTAAATTAAGGTGATTTGAATTAAATTAAATTGTTGGCTTGTCAATTTCCAATCGTGAAGTTGTTCCGCAGTGACGTCATTACGTCGCGTGGCGTTTTGTTTACTGTTAGAGCGTGGAGGAGGAGGAGGAGGAGGGGGCTTCGCTAATGGAACGGATTTTTCGTAGTGTGCACAGCTTTTAGACGACAAATATTTTCACCTGGTGCTGACCGGTCTGGTGCTGGCGTCTTTTAACGTAGACGTAAATACGAGTTAAGAAGGAGGGCAGAATTAGCTAGCTGTAATGCGCGGTTCTGTATTCTGACTCTCTTTTCTAACCGACTTAGAATCCGCGGTGAATTCTATCCTGGCGTCCTAACTTGCGAGCTGTTAGCACAGCTCCCCAGATGGAGAAACGGAGGGTCATTGTTGCGTCGTCGTCTTGAGTTTTGTGTTTCTGGTTGTATAGCTGCTAGCTCAGAAGTTGTTGTCAGTGCCGAACTGACTGAGAACAAGTCCGACGGTTGAACATTTCGCTGTGTGTTTAGTTTGTCAAGTAGCTTGCAGCAGCTGGTGCTTCTGCTCTTTGTCAGTGTGGAAGTGGCCCAGTTCATCAGGACATCTCGGTTTAACTGCTCCTTAATGGGGTGGGGTTATTTATTTGCTCTGCCATACAGGCTGCAATAAGCTTAGTTGTCGGTTTTCGGTTGAGGAAGACGGTGTCGGACAAAATGGTGTTGAGGAGCTACTGGAAATGTCGTCTTAAAAGCAGCTGTTTTCCTGCGCCTCGCTGGATACGGCCAGGGCTGGCAGCTTTGTTCTGGTTCTGTGTGACCCAGTTAGTGTGCGGTGCTGGGGCGCTTGGAGAGGCAAAATTTGTGATACAAAAGGATGCAGAGTTTGATGTGACCTATAATGACACGGTTAAAAGCGATAACCAGACCATCTATGCGTTCAATCACACCATCTCCAGAAATAAGGTGAGTTTCCTTCTTTACATCTTGGAATATGGTGTCCAGGTAATGATTTGGTGATTCAATCCTTTCCTTGTTACTTTCTTTGACTTTCAGACGGAGGGGGTGCGCGTGACTGTAGACGTGATGCAGCAGCATCTGGAGAGTCCTATTCTGTTTGTTATTCGGCAAAAGCAAGCTGTGATGTCTTTTCAAGTCCCCCTCATTCTCAGAGGCCTGTGAGTAATTCTCACTTTTCTAAGTTTATTAACTTTAAGATGATGTTACCACATTTACTTTTTTTTCACCAAAACAATAAATAATTTGAAGCCAGTGCACTCTTTGAGGACATCCACTTCATTTACAGAAGTCCTCTCTGTAATTATGACTTCAGGTCATGTGATAGAACACTGTAAACGCGACCTGTGCTACTCATAACTGTTTTTTCAAAAGTCTTCATAACCTATGAATACAGACTACCGCCAATTCTCTCTAGTATTCAGGTCTGTATATTAGGCCATTCTAATGTACGAATATGCTTTTATCTAAACCATTCCATTGTAACTCTGACTGTATATTGGATATCCAGCATATATTCAGAGTTGTATGTTGGTCATGTCAGTCAATCCTGAACACGTAGAAAATGATGGCAACCCCACAGCCATGGCTTGGAACGTATGCAGTTGTGACATATGTTTTCCTATTGAAGTTGTTCAGATTCTGGGATATTGTTTCATATCATAACTCTGCTGTAAACTATTCACAAAGTCACCCTGGATCTGTCTGCTGTTTATTGGTCTTCATGTTGCATTTTGTTTCCTAAATTTCTCTACTCTGTTTACAAGTAAGGTGATTTCTGAAGGCATTTGGATACACTGGTTTTTATTTTAAGAACTTCATTGTAACCGGGTCAAACATTTTGGATTTTTAATAGTAGAAATCTTTTAAAACCCTTTTCTTTTAACTTCACAAATGTGCAGAACTGTGGTCTATTGGCCATAACCCTGAAATAATAAGGTTAAGCTTGTGTTTGTGACATGACAAAAGGCAAGATAAGATATGAAAACCTCTGCAAAGGACTGTATTTTGTAGAAGGAAAACAGCTGGTTTCTCCTGCTAGAGGTTAGAGCGCACTCATGTAGTTTCAAGTAATCGGGGGAGTTTGTGACGTGTGTGGAGTTCAGTACCTTTTATGCCTCCCTCAGCAGTTTCCTTATTTGATCTTTGTCTTGTGCCTTTTGGTTGTGCAACTTCAGAATTACCTTGTCGCCCTTTCGCTGTTGCGCCCTCGTGGACAGACAATGTTCCAACGTGGACAAACAATGTTCCAACGTGGACAGACAATGTTTCAACGGCTCATTAACAAACTTTGAACTTTCAGTTCCTCCACTTGGAAGCCACCAGGACAGATATGAGGAACTTGTGTTACTGGAAATGAGAAACTTTAGAATATTTTCCTGTGTGTCATCACATTGTACGATGTGGTTTGTGTGTTGTATGGGAATTTGCAACAAAGGTGGTTTTGGTTATCAATTATTTATCTATATACTATAGAACTTAATGATCCACTATTGGAAAATATTCTTTATTGTTGAGACACTTAAAACTGATGAGACACTTAAAATGTCTCATCAGTTTGTAAAATAAAAGACATTTATATTTACCTCAAAGCTGATCTTTGAGGTAAATAGAAGCCGTGTTATCCTCTGTGTTCATCAGCACGTCTTCCTGTGTGTCTTGCCCTTCAGCTATCAGAGGAAGTACCCGTACAAACACGTGGGCAGAACCTTGTGCCAGCCTCCAACCCGAGCCGCGTCCGAGACCCAGTACTTCTTTGTGGACGTGTCCACCCTGTCGAGCCAGGAGACAAACTTCCAGTTGCGAGTGAGCCGTGTGGAAAGTTTCACCCTGCAGTAAGCTATACGACTTAGATCTTAGCTCTATGTCTCGGTGTCAACAAACAGCTCCTGGTATGCCTGACATGCTATTTTTAATGCGATTACAGGACAGACAAGAAATTCAGCTTCACAGCATCACCTTCCCAACCTCAGGTAACCCAGCGTTACGTTCGGAATAATGACTGTCGCTCTCCAAAATTCTATTTATTGCAGTCATAGCAATGTCCACAACAGATAAAGTATCAGCATGGGTGGAGTGAATGTAAGACAAATAAAAACAAAAGACAGAAACTTAATTTCTTTGAACAAGTTACAGAAGCTTTTGCACACTCATGCAAGTGATTATTTACAATTTTCTGCCACTTAGCACATTTTTAATTGCTTGTCCTGTTGACCAAAATGTGTTATTTGGGTCTTTGTTGAATAGGCTCAACCTCCACAACATTTAAGCATACGTTATACAGGTCATAACGTGCAAAATCCTTGAACATGTCATAATATTTAAAATATATTTATATTCATTTTCGTTAGACTTTTATTTTTCTAAATTAATCCTGAATTGTCAATTTGCTCCCAGGTGAATCCTGATGTTCTCTAACATAGGTAAACATGTGAATCTAACCACCAGTCTTCTGTGAATTTCCCCATCTTAAAATCCAATCTTTAGTGGAACCTAAAAAGCATATCTATTCTGAAACCTGGAAATTTCAGGTTCTGGGTTTAAGTTTAAGACATAATTAAGCTGCATCTTCAACCAGACATGTAGTGCAATTGGATAAGAACACGTATTCTCTTTTTCAAAGTCATGTTTAAACTGTTAAAACGTTTTTGTATGATGGCATTCAGAAGGCCTACTATTCACTGAGGCAACACTTGTAAAAAGTCAAGAGTGCCACAATAAAAAATGTAATCCTACCAGCATGGATCAGGCTACAGCTCCTATATCAGATAACCACAGAGTGACTCCATTCATCTGCCCTCTAATTCCGGTTTACCTCTCCTTCTTTTCTCCCAGTTTTTTAAATACGTCTTTCCTGACGGGGTGGATACTGTCATCGTCAAAGTCAACTCAGACGTGAACTTCCCCTGCTCCGTCATGTCTGTCCAAGACATCCAGGTATATAGTTGGTGGCTGCCATGCGTTCTGTATATTTTCTCTACCTTCTTTTTATGTTTTCCTTTTCACAGCAGACGCCTCCCTCTAATGTTTTGTTTTTTGACAATTGTAGCATTTCTAGACCACTAGAGGTCACCATAGAGGCACCTGCATAATTTTGTTTCACTTTTAACATTTACTTTATCGAAACAGTGAAAAACGTTTTTCTCGATGTTTTCTTGTCTTTTAAATGTAATTGTCTTTTTTTTAATGTAACTTTGAATGCAGGAAGCATTTCATTTTCTCATTTCTCTCCTTATAGTGTCCAGTCTATGACCTGGACAACAATGTGGCCTTTATTGGGATGTATCAGACTATGACAAAAAAAGGTGCCATCACTGTGCAGGTATTTGATTTTTAACATTACACTAAATCCAACATCATTTTTCACCAACCATTGTGACAAAGAACACATGTAATATCTCTGTGTGTCGATTTTTTTATTCAGAGAAAGGATTTTCCTAGCAACAGTTTCTATGTAGTAGTAGTGGTGAAAACGGAGGACGAGGCATGCGGCGGCCCGCTGCGTTTCTACCCCTTGCAGCCCGATGAACTAATTGATGCTGGTAACCGCACCAAGGACCTCGACGTGGTGGTCTCACCTGCCATTAACTGTAAGCCACATATATTAATAAAACAACGGTCACTTTTACACACCTGTTTATAGATTTTGTTGCACACAATCACTTCATTCTTAATGTAACGGCGACATATTAAGATACATTATGTAAACTACATTCAAGATCTTCGTCTTTTATATTTGTTAGGCAAAATACTGAGCTTTGCTAAATAATAGTTAGAAGCGTGACAAGGAAATGAAATGTCTCGTTGGCTTTAGATTGAGTGTGTGTTTTCCCTCACAGCTGAGAAGTATGTGATCGGCATGCTGTTTTGTCTGGGGATCTTCCTGTCGTTTTACGTGTTGACTCTGCTGGTTGCCTGCGTGGAAAACAAACGGTAACATTTTTCACTTGTTTCAGCTCCCGAAGCATCTGTTAATCAGCTGCTTGATGAGTTCATAGAGATCTTAATCACATTTTAAAAAGTTGGGCTCAAATTTGAAGTATATTTTTGGCTCAATCCTACAAAGACGTAATTCATAGTTGATTAATTATTGCTATTTAATAACATTTGAATGCCATATTGTAACTCACAAATGAAAGTGGCCTAAAAATACACATAAGTGTACTGACTAAATCATAATTACCCAGGTTCCTCAGCATGTACTCGCTGAACTGCAGTAAAGAAGGCTGCCTGAAAGACTTTATCAACATTCACATAGTTGACTTTAATAAAAAAAAATCAGAAGACACTGGGTGATGTCTGACAACTATTTGTCTCTTTCTAGATGTTGGTGTCTGTTTTCTTAGCTCTAATAATCTAACTCCTCTATTTCCCTAGATAGCCAGGAAGTGTTTCCAGTTTTTTTCACCAGTGTCATGAGTTATATCTAAATATAGCAATTAGCTATTGTACTGAGATAAACCTGATCAAAGAGGTGAATTACCACCTGAAAGTCTCCAGTCATCACTTCTCGATGACTGAATCTGCACACAACGGAGGAAACTATGTTGAACACAATTTTAATTAATTTTTGTTTTTCTTCAGAATGAAAAGGAGAGAAATGTTTCCGATCCCTCCTGACACGTCGCCCGCTGAGACAGGTAGCCAAGCAGCTAGCTGATCTCATTAAAAAAAAAATTTTATTTATCTTATAAATGGATATTTATCTGAAATATCTTAACCAATTTCTACATTTCTTTTACATATAGCACTAAATGTTATTGTTACTCATTGTGTCTTTGACCTTCTCTCCCTGTGCGGTTCAGCCTCCCTTCTTGGGAAGAACAGCGACGGTATAACAACACAGTCACTCTTCTTGTGCACTCGCTGCTCTTTCTCACACTTGTTTGGCTTGTCTGTAATCGCTCTGCATGCATTAGCTTGCACACATGACCTCGCTGGAGTTTAAGCATCCTCTGCTGAAAGGAAGCGCCTGATTGGCTGCTGAGCTCTGTGAACTGTGCATTAGCACGACTGCAGCACGGTTCCAATAGTTTCATTTTATGACCTCAAACGGATAAGGATGCAAGCTCTCCTCGGTGCTTTACAGGTTTGACCGATGGCTAATGCACATTATCAGGAGCTATTAAAATTATGACAATGCTGCAGATTTATGGAGACTACAGTTGAGATAAAGGATCCATGCTTATGCGTGTCTGGAGTTCAAAATTGCCTCTCGGTGTGTTTGTTTCGTTCACTAGTGTTTGCTGGCATGATTTGCATGAGAAAGCCCACAATTCTTGCAGTTCATTGTCACTGCAGCATAAACTGTACCTTCTTTGTGCCATCTGTCACACACAGTGTTTGCACATCTGTTGTGTCTTGTGTGTTTTGGACTAACAGCTCATGTGCCGTGTGTTAGCAGTGAGGGATATGGAGAAACTAACAACTATAGCAGTGCCAGTGTGTTTAATGTGTGAGATTTGTTTTAAAATGGTCTCTTCTGGCTTTTAAAATGTGTTTATCTTTGTCACAGGCAAAACTCCAGCCTCTCCGTATGAATATGGCTCCTTTGGTGAGTCGGGGGTTGATCTGTTACTAATCTCTTAGCTTTTGTGGAGGTTGTTTAATCAACACATTTTCTTCTGCCAGCTGACAACGGCAGCACCCTGAGCTCCGAGGCCATCACTGACAGCGCCACATCAACGGATAACAACTATGGCTATTTGGGTATGAGCTCCAGCAGACACAGCTGTTATTTTTCACCTCATCATTCTCACCCTGAAGCATCTCGCCGTGGCACGGCGAGTGGCCGGCTTCCCTGAGCACCTCGGGTCCCTCACTGCTGTTCTGTGTTTGTTCATCAGGACAGGAGCCTTTCAAACGCCGACCGTTCCTCAATCACCTTCACCACTTAGCCATCCGCATTGGTGACACCCTGCCACACAGTTTCCCCAGATTTGCTCCAAACCAATCAGCACTATACTAATCACACACCAGATTTAGATTTTATCTCCAGATATTTTGCCATGCAATGCAAATTAAATGAGAAGTGATTCAGTGTACCAATGCAAATCCTTTATTGAATAATTTGTGATGCATTTCAGCACTTGTGCATCAGTTTGCCGATACCTTTACGGATCCAATCACCAAATTGCTCACAGTCCGCATCCAGATGGCTAAGCCATCTCTTTATCACTCTTCTGTTCAGAGCGATCGTTGGACAGCGTCGCACGAAGCAGGCAGGAGTCTTTAAGTTCTGTGGAGGAGGACGACTACGACACGCTGGAGGATATTGACTCGGATAAAAACATTGTCCGCACCAAGGTACACATCATCAACACAAACATGCTGTAGATCAACAGAAAGTAGTGTGGAAGGAAAAACAACACATTGCTTTTTCCTTTCGTTTCAACCCCTCTTTACTCTAATACTCTTAAGTAAATCCAGTGCATGAATTTACCTTTAAAATTTAACCAAAAGTAAAAATAATCAGCAGGAGTGTAATTAATTTTTGCTAGTTTGTTAGAGACCAGAAAGATGGATTCAATTAGTTAGATTAAAACATGTTCATAGCCCAGATCTGAATTCAGTTGAAACTTTGAAAGACTTGAATCTGGTGTTAACTGATGTTCACCATCAAATCTGGCTGAGTTCATCTGTCTGTCTTGCCTCTTTTCCCTCCTGATGACTTCTGATTCATTCTCCTCATCACAGAAGTACCTGTGTGTGTCTGACCTGGCTCGCAAAGACAAAAGGATCCTCAGCAAGAAATACCAAATCTACTTCTGGTGAGTTCATTGCTCAGATCGCTGGTAGTACATTAAGTCCTTGAATCAGTCATGATTGTTAAGAAACAAAAGCTTCTTACACTATGGACATCCTCAGGACATTTTCACATGGCAAGGACCCTTAGAGAGGATCTGGCACATGTTGATATTACAGGTGCAACTAACAATTATTTTAGTAATGACTTTTTGTGACTATTAATAGATTTCTCTGATAGGGACAGTTTTGGCTTAATTATTACTCTGTATTATTTCAGCAAATGGCCTTTTGAGCCTGCATACACCAGTTAATAAATAATCAATTACTAAATTGGTTGATTATTTTAGTAATTGATTAATCACAATTAAAATGATTAATCGTTTTAGCCCTGGTTGATGTAATTGAACGAGGGTAAAAAGAGCTCCCATCAGATATTATTTAACTATTTCATCCATGACACTTTGGTCGCCATGGCTACCTCGTTAACATTTTATTGATCAAAATATAGACTGATAATTAGCATCACGTTCTAATAATTATTCTCTCCTCAGGAATATTGCCACTATCGCGGTGTTCTACGCGCTGCCGGTCATCCAGCTGGTCATCACATATCAAACGGTGCGGTGGTGATAAACAAACATGGCTGCTCAAACGGCCTTCGAAACATTCTCATGGTGATTTCATGTTTGGCCTTCAGGTTGTAAATGTGACAGGAAACCAGGACATCTGCTACTACAACTTCCTGTGTGCTCACCCTTTGGGAGCTCTGAGGTGTGTGTTTATTCATGCTGCCACTGTTGCAGCAGTAATACACACGCTCAGCTGGCTGTGTTAAACCTTTTGTGTGCAGTGCGTTCAACAACATCCTCAGTAACCTTGGATACGTGATGCTGGGACTCCTCTTCCTCCTCATTGTCCTCAAGAGAGACGTCACACACAATCGAGCGTTGCTTCGCAACGACCTCAATGCTCTGGTGAGGCGCCTGCCACCAAACTGATGCTTGATGCAGAGAACTGTTTGTTGACGCTCTAAGCTGTACATCCCTCCATCCTGAGGTTCTGTTTAATACTGTAGCACAAAAGGTGACATGTTATTAATGCCACTTCCTGTCAAACGGGTAATATCTGAGCTGAAATGGTCGTTTCGACACGTTTTCTGTTTCTTCTGCAGGAGTGCGGCATCCCGAAGCATTTCGGTGTGTATTATGCCATGGGAACTGCTCTGATGATGGAGGGCTTGCTCAGTGCGTGCTATCATGTCTGTCCCAACTACACTAACTTCCAGTTTGGTGAGACATGAGGATTTATTGTTGCCATTTCATGTTTGTTTTCTCTAGATCCTGCCGCACACAATGGTTGTAAATCATTGAAAGTTGACAATAAGTCTGACATAGACACATTACCAGTTCTAACTCCTGACTTGCCATGGGTGTGTGTGTGTTTGAGTGAGATGGATTTATTCAGCTTATCGGCAAAAACTGGTTGATTTGCTGTTTAGCAGGAAGATTAAGTCTGCAGGTTTACTTTAAGAAAACATTTGAACAGTCAGTTGCATTTTAAGCCATGTCCAGTATTTTAATTGGTTAAAACAAAACAAACAAAAAAACGGTGTTAATATTTTCCAGACACGTCCTTCATGTACATGATTGCCGGGCTGTGCATGCTGAAGCTCTACCAGAAGAGACACCCCGACATCAATGCCAGTGCCTACACCGCCTACGCCTGCTTGGCTGCAGTAATCTTTTTCTCTGTGCTGGGAGTGGTACGTTCACACACACACACACACCTCATACAAGCTGCTGCGGTCAAGCTCTTGTTAATTGTATGCAGCTCTGTTTAATGATCATTGTGGGTTGTTGTAGAATTGTATTTGTTTTGTTTTGCAGGTGTTTGGGAGAGGAAACATGGTGTTCTGGATCGTTTTTTCTGTGATCCACATTCTGGCCACTCTGCTCCTCAGCACACAGCTCTACTACATGGGCCGATGGCGACTTGGTAGGACCACAGCAAGAAACCAAACACACTTGATTCAAGATCAGTGTAATTTAGTCTGTGTTTAAATTAATTATAACCAGTTTTAGGGTTTCCTTTTATTTTTATTTAACATGTTCAAACATGAAGTACTTTCAGGTAAAAAGTTCAACGGCAGATTTAATATTTTGAGTAAAGGCTTGTTTGACACTGCTGCTTTCAATGATGACATCTATTCCTATAACTTCACATATTATCAATCCATCATAAACTTCAGAGCATTTCATTGAGATTTTATGTGATTGAAGTTGTTGAAGGTGAACCTCTGTTTTACTTGTCGTTAACAGTCTCCAGCTGGTTTAGTTGAATCCATCTATTCCATTTTCTCGTGCCAGTTTTGCTCTCATCTGACTTGAGCATCTTCATTTGTTTCCTGTGTAATGTGGGACTTCTGGCTTTCTTCCAGCATTTGCTTTCTGTTTTACACTCTTCCATAAAAAAAAAAAACATTCATGGAGTGAATAACAGCTGCTGGCAGATTTTTTTATTTTTTTTTACCTGAGCCGTGGCTCTCTGCAGCTCCTCCAAAGTTACCTTTGCCCTCTTGAATGCCTCTGATCGGTGATCTCAGTGAAGTTTGTGATCCAACCATGTCAAAGTCCCTGCGCCACACTTTGTGAGCCACATGTAGGATTACGTTGAGGTCGGGCAAAGGTTTTATTCTGACACTTGAAGTAATCAAAGGCCATTTGATTAGTTCTAATGTGGTTGCATTGCATAATACACAGCTGTTTTGTTTGTTTGTTTTTGTTTTTCTTCAGCCAACTAAACATTGAAAATTGTCACCCAGTGATCAGTTATTTTTCTCAACTAAATACAGTAAAACTTCTTTTTTTGCATTTTATTCTCTTACCTGTTTGTAATTTTGTCTACTAGATGCTGGTATCATGCGCCGGATTGTCTATGTGATCTACACAGATTGCATCAGACAGTGCAGTGGACCCATGTACATTGTGAGTTGAGATCTAAAGATTTTGCAGCAAAAATTCACATTCACAATTAAAGACGGTTAGTTTGTAAATGTTGGCACCTTACCCCCCCCCCCCCCCCTCTTTGCCTTCCAGGACCGTATGGTGCTACTTGTGATGGGCAATATAGTCAACTGGTCTCTGTAAGTAAACACACCGTGTCTGACTTTGCTTAAGCGCTGTAATCTGGAGCTTCATCTGGATTGGCTGTTTGCTCTCCGCAGCGCTGCCTACGGCCTCATAGAGCGACCCAATGACTTCGCCTCATACCTGCTGGCCATCGCCATCTGCAACCTGCTGCTCTACTTTGCCTTCTACATCATTATGAAGGTGTGTGTGCGCGCGCACGCGCGCGTGTGTGTGTATTAACGCAGCCAGCATCAGATATCAAGATTATATTTGATTATTGTCCTTTTTGTTGTCGCTTCAGCTCCGGAGTGGTGAGAGAATCAAGTGTCTGCCGGTGGTGTGTATTCTCTTCACGGCGGTGGTCTGGGGCTTTGCACTCTACTTCTTTTTCCAGGGCCTCAGCACCTGGCAGGTCAGCAACACACTGATCAGATTATTTATGTATGATTGAATAAAATGTACTCTAGAAGGGCTACAAATGTCTAATTGCTTTTAGGGCTGCGACTATTGATTATTTTAGAAATCGATTATCCTGTCAAATATTCTCACATTTAATCAGATAAAAAAATTAGCACTGCAGATTATTTGTTAAACCACTTAGTATTTTTATACAATATTATAAATACAAATAAACAATTTATTTCCTTTTATAAAATGGCAAAATTAACTTTTTATTAGCTAAAATTCTGTTGTACACTTGATTATTTGTAGCAAAGGAAAAATGCTTCTAACATCGTAATGATGCTGCTCCACTCGGCATCGGTACAGTGCAGAGCTGAACTGTTGACTATAGATGAGCCGATTAATAATTTCTATCCAACGCTGGTAGGTTTTTCTCGACATGAAACTGAAACTATGCGACTTTAATTCATTAAACATATTTACAGACAAAGGAGTTATTTTTTTTTTAAATCCAGTGTATATTTTGTAGTTTTGGATTAATTTCTGCTTCAAATGTTTTTTCAGCAAATAGCCTTTTTTGAGTCTGTCAATTAACGATTAATCAACTGCTCATTTAGTTGACGTTTATTTCCATAATCGATTCACCAATCCTAGTCGCTTTGTTTCCCGCTGCAGAAAACTCCAGCAGAGTCTCGCGAGCACAACAGAGATTGCATCCTGCTGTCGTTCTTTGACGACCACGACATTTGGCATTTCCTGTCCTCCATCGCTATGTTTGGATCCTTCCTGGTATGGTTGTTGTTTCTTGTAAAAATGGTGATTGTTTGAAGCCAGTGCAGCACTCGACACATGTTGGAGTTGGAATCCCTCTTGTCTTCCCCTCGTAGGTCCTCCTGACCATGGACGACGACCTCGACACTGTTCAGAGGGACAAGATCTACGTCTTCTGAATCCGTCGGGTCTTCTATGAGAAGCTCAGCTCATCCTCTCTGCCTTATCACCTGTTTTCTCTCTGTTGGCATCTTGTCCATGTTTGGAAAAAGAAACAGTCAGTAGCCTGTTGCTCCTCAGGCGGTCGGTGAGCATGTCTCCGCTTGTCGGAGCCAGGCGGGGGACACTCGTGTGCCAATCCACAGCTGGGTCAACATGGAGTGGTCCTGAAGCGTTTTGTCCTCCTGCTGCTATCATCGATGTTACTGTCGCTCTGCGTGTTTACGTGCTGCTGCTGATGAAGACGACAATGCAAACACTGAACTCTTTTTCTCCATTCTTTTTATATATGGTCCTCGTTATGGTCAAAACAACAGAAAACGATGCATTTTGTAAGCTGTGTGTGGTTCTGCAGGGTTGTGTGTGTTTACAAACTGGGGGAGCGCGAGTCAAGTCCAATCTGCCAGTGGCCTTCTGTGTTTCTAATCACGTCAGTCACACACTGTGCTCGGATTGGTCAGCTTGTTAAAACTAGCCGTCCTTAAATGATTGTATTACTATTTGACTGCCCTTGTGCGCGCGTGTGTGTGTGTGACTGCGGAGCCGGTTTTTTTGCACTGTTCTGTACGAAAAGTAGATTTTATTGTCCAGCATTTCAATGAGTGGTTACTAAATAAAAGGTTCTTTTTCACAAATGGGACTCTTTTCATCTATTGTCTTAACTATTCCTTCTCTTTGAATTTACCCATATTTTCTCATTGCAACCACAAACTTTAATTTACTATATTGGGAATTTATGTGATGGATCAGCACAAAGTAGAACATAAGTAGAAGGGAAATGTTCCAAGATTTTCATAGTGCCTTTAAGACGACTCTTAAAATATGTGGCGCATCTACGTATTCAAGCCCATCAACTTTGCACGTATACAGACTGAAAAATATGCAAAAGCTGTCAGATTGGATCAGATGACAGCAATTTTCTCTCCATTTAATATTGCTCTGGTCTTTGACTAAGCCATTTTAACATGACTTTCATCTAAACAGCCCATTGCAACTCTGGCTGCATGTCAAGTGTTAATTTTTTTTTTCCTCAAAGGATAAATGTGTTTAGTGCCCCATTAATAGTTCTGCCAGACTCTCACCTGAGCCATGGTTCTCTGGCAGCTCCTCCAGAGCCACCATGCCATCTCTGGTTTCTGCCAGAGTTTCTGCTGTTCCTGGGTTTATCCCAATACTTTTTTTTTTAGTTATAATGTGAAGGAGTATGAATCATTTCTATAGGTGTGGGCAAAAGAAAATGTATAAAAAATTACATTTATTAAAAAATACAATATTTACACAAGACGTGCACAAAATATAAATTTGCATCAGTTACTGGTCTGTAAACACCAAAGAGCTAGTAAATGTATTGCTCTGCAAAAGTTGAAACAGCTAAAAACCTTTAAATAAGTGCTTTACAAAAACCAGTGGTATAAAGACAGATGTAACCTGCACATGGTTTTGGAAGAAATCATGTTTGGACCTGACTTGGTAAACCAGCCTGAGTTTACAACATCCGGAGAAGGAGTTACATCCCTGAAGATCTTTATTCTGAAAGCTTAAACGTCCTTGTAAACATCACTTGCTGACCTGTCACAGTGTCATTCATGACCCAAAGTCCACAGAACTGCTGGTTACGACCTCAGTAGTGATAGACTCTGATCTGGTTGTTGTCGTCCAGGCCCAGCTGGATGAGTCTGTTAGAGGAAGCAGCTCGATAGCGAGTGAACAGAGGTCTGGAGGGCGGAGTTAAAGACGACACCAGGTGAAGCAGATAACACTTTTTTCTTTCTTAAAATGTTAAAAGCTCTTTGATCTGTTTCTATTTAATAATTACATTTATTTCAGGTAAAAATATTCGACCACTAAAAAAGCAAAGTGTTTGCGTCTCAGTTTTCTGCAGGAAGGATACATGCTGGGGTCTTTCCTCCGCATGTTCAGCCACTTCTTGTTACTGTCAATCAGCCCCTGCAGTCTCTGACCGTCCAGCTCCACTGATTTCTGCATCGCCTGATGGCTGCGGCTGTGCTGACTAACACACACACACACACACACACACACACAGAAACACACACTTTAGCTCACTGTCAGGCAGTAATAATCAACCGTTTGACCAAAAGCAAAAGACGTCTGTACCTCACAGGAGTGTATGATGGATAAGACGGGACGGTTCTCACGGTGCTGGAGGCGACCAGGTCAGCAGCTGCTCCTGCAGAACAGAAGAACTGCTCAGAACCAGCAGGAGGGACTGACCGAGCCCAGATGTCCAGCTTTTAATTTGACCTTTGACCTACCAGGGAATATCTGGCTCCACCTGCTGTTCATGAAGTCTCCTGGGGCAATCAGCCCGCTGCTGATGGGGGTGCTGAACAGAGGGGGCGCTGCAGAGCCGCTCCACAGCCTCTCAGACAGAGGCGGCGCTGCAGAGCTGGGGGCCAGGCCGGGCCCCTGTGTGAAGACGGGCGCTGAGGCGGGAGGCCCCCACGCCTCTGTCCCAAACCGCTGAGGCAGCATCATGGAGAAGGAGGGGTAGAGTGGGCTGCTCTCCCTCTGGGTCAACGAGCCCAGAGCGGTCAGAACGCTGTCCAGCTGAGCTGAGATGTGCTGCAGCGACTCAGCTAACTCCTGGACTTTGGCTGGGATGATGGGATGATCTCCTGGTGAGGGGAGGAGGAGAGATGAAGGGAGGAAACAGAAGCTCTATCAGCATGGTAACACGCAGGTCAGAAATCAAACAATAAGCTGATTGTTATACTTTTTTCTACCTCACACGTTTTTATTCCAGCAGCGCTGTTGGCTGTTGCAAACGTTTGGGTTTCCTTAGACAGAAAACTTTGCACCAGTGACTGAATTTAAATCTGTTTTAATTACAAATGATGCATTGCTATATAAAAATCAAATGAACTGAACTCATGAAAATAAACTATTAGAATTCACGATTCATATTAAAGCATAAAGAAAAGAGCAAATTAACGCTCCAACCTTGGAGGTGAACGAACCAGAGATCCATCCTGGACACGTCGATATTCAAATATCGCACCACTACAACAGGAAGTTACACGAGCACAGTCTCTGTATTTTCAAAATACTTCACCAAGACCGACTATATTTACTGAAAATACTCATTATACAAATGAATATATGGGTATATTTATACATATATGCTGTCAGCGTGGATTGGCTGTATAAACACAAAATGGGGATTTAATTCTGAAGCCTATTAAGTCACGTTCTTTCGCTCTTGTTGCAGTAAGAGCGTCAATCAAGGCAGACAATGAGAGAGCAACGAAGGGAAAAAGTATGAATTTTGGAAGTTAAGAATGGTGTGTTAATAATGTTTTTATGATGCAAACTACTCTAAACTGCCTTGTCATTGTGAAGCGTTGCGATGTGTGTGTTACCCGTCCCGTCCTGCGGCTCCACAGGGCTGCTGGTGTCTGACCTGGTCACGTCAAACGTCACCTTCCTGTCAGGAAGCTGAGAGGAATCCTCAAACATGGCCTGAAGGAACACGGCAACAAACATGTCTGCTGTTGACTATGTGATTGGACTCATGCTACTACATGATAAAATGTGCAAGATTTTCCAGATTAAAAAGTGAGATTTATGACCCCAAATATTTCATTTTCAATCTTTCATTGAATCAGCTAAGAATAATTATGTATATAATAAGCAGAGGAGGAGATTTGTTTCGTGTTTTTTGGGTTTTTTTTTTTTTTGGTTTCCTGACCTCGTCAGCCATGGAGCTCTCCAGCTGCTGCAGCTGCTCCTCCTTCCTCCGCAGGAGGGAGTTTCCTCTCTGAACCGTCCGCTGAAGCTCTGCCACGTCTCTGGCCTCCTGACAGAACCAGAGACACCAGCCGGTATTCAGTGGCGCATTTCTCAGAAATCAGCCCGATGTTTGAGGCATTCACAAGAGGAGTGGGGGAGAGGGGGGAGATTACACTCCAGCCTGCACCTGCTGGATGCTCCTCATCCTCTCCTCACTGGGTCCTCTGAGGCCGGGGTCCTGGCTGCTGCTCGTCTGGGCTGCCTGCAGAGCTGCCTGCCTCTCCATCAGCCGGCTGTTCTCGCGCTCCAGGAACTGCTTGGTCTTCTGGATGGAGGCGCCGTGTGAGGAGACGTACTGACGCAGCCTAGGAACGATTTGATCACGGTTGTTTTACGCTTTCAGCAAATCATCGGTTTGACGCTCCGGGTTTCGTGCCTCCTTACTCGTTGATGCTGCACTGGCTGTCGGCTACGGGGGACAGAGGCGAGTCCAACTCATCCACCTGGAGCGATGAGTCTATCCTGTCATCAGAGGGCGCTGTCGCTTTCTCTGCTTCCTTCTTGTTCTGCTCTGCTTGGGGCAAAGTTCTTCCATCTTCAGCTTGTTCCAGCTCACTGAAAAAAAACACATCTTTAATGTTGAGATTTTGTTTTAAGGAGTTACTTTTTAGATGTTTTTTTTTTACATTTGTTTTATTTCTTTCATATAAGCCAGCAGTTGGAGTTTTGCACCAAAACGTGTGTCAAACTCAAGACCCGTGGACCAAATCCGGCCCACCAAAGCTATTTATGTGTCACATAAATAAATCTTCAAGATAACTGACGGGTGCTTAAATATTATTTAAGCACACAAAATAGTTTTTATTTTTATAGTATCAAATAACGTCAATCATTCATCATTCGTCATTTTCATGTGCCCTGAAATGGAAATGAGTTCGACACCCTGATCTGTACCGTACCCGACTCTGCAGGTGAGGCGGTCACATCTCTCCTGCAGCAGCGCCGCCTTGCTCTCCAGCCGCTCCCTGTCCTCCCGCGCCGTCCTGCTCTCCTCCCTGGCTTTGTCTCGCTCTTCTCTCATCCTGTAACTCTGGTCCTTGGCCTCGTCCCTCTCCTCCCTGGCTCTGTGTGAGAGCTCTCGGGCCTGTGCCACCTCCTCCCTCAGCCTCTGCAGCTCCTCGCTCAGCTGGTCTCTTTCCCGGACCAGCCGAGGGAGAGCCTGGAGAGACACGTGCGAACGCACAGTCGGTGGACGGCACAAAAAGCGAAAGAAATTGGTGAGAAAAACCCCCGCACCTCTAACTGCCTGTCTAAGTCTTCCTCGTCGTCGCCGAGTTTCTTCCTCCTCCGATTAAGATCTGCAGCCTGTCAGGAGGAGGATATGATCAGCTCATGTAGTTAGGATTTAGGATTTGTGTTAAGAGAACACACAGTGCTTTGGAAGAGTATTCATAACCTGGAAACTTTTAAACATTTTGTTTCATCACAACCACCAACTTCAGGTTTTTACATTAAGAGGATGGTGGCTTTTTGTTTTATCCACAAAAGCAACCAATTGTGTTGTCTTACAGACCATGTGTTAAGATGGTTTAGTCAAAGTCCAGAACCGAATCCAACTGGGAAACTGCAGTCTTTTGAAAGCTATGTCTTATATTCTGTCCATATTACAATTATCCACTGTTTTTTGGTAGTTCCTTGCAAAAATACAAAATCTTACAAAAGTATTTTTTGTTTAGTTTCTAGTTCAAATACACTTAAATAACACAAAACTAACAAGTAATTTTTCAGCAAGAAATGGGAGTTTAATTTAAGTAAATAATTCATGAATATTGATTTTAAAAAGTACCATCTCCACTGGCAGATTTTTGCCTTTATAATAGATTTTTCCCAAAAATTCAATATAGAAGAATTGCTGACTAAAAACAAGCTCCTATGTCTTCCTGAAAAGTTAATTTAAATAAGTAAGATGTTGTGTTTTTGCAGTGTTAATCACATAAAAATCGCAGAAAACACAAAAATGTTAGTGGTTGTGAAGTAACACAACATCTTTTGGGAGAGATCAACATGAATGTGTCTGCAAAGCTCTGTGTTTTACTAGAGGAAAACCTTAGTCTGCAGCAGGACTTCCAGGCTCTGTAGCTCTTTCTCTCTCAGGTCCAGTTTATCAGCCAGATCCCTCAGCTCTGATTCCTGCAGGAGAAAATAAGACGATCGCATTGTTTGGGAATCATTTGAACAGCACGATAAATCCCGGCAGAACCATGCGCCTGCATCTCGACTAACCTTGCAGGAATGAGTCAGCTGCGTCTTCTGTATCTGTCCATCGAGCTGCAGGCGGAGTCTGTCCAGCTGGAGGTCATGTGACGCCTGGAGGCGAGCCCTGTCCTCCTGTAGCGCGTGCAACAAGCGCTCCCTCTGGGCGGTCTCCTGCAACGCAAGCATGTAGACGTACCGTCAAGAATCATCTGGAAGCAAACACGAGGATCTTATTTTTCCCCAGGATATTTGAAAACATTCCTTAGTTGTACGTCAGAATTTGTACGTCAGGCAAATTCTGACGTACAATTTGTACGTCAGGCAACTTCTTTAAAATCAGAAGTTTAAAGAACTTCTTTAAATCAGAAGTTCTTTAAACTTCTGATTTAAAGAAGTTTAAAGAACAACTTCTTTAAATCAGAAGTTGTTCCGAAGTCTGACCTCGTCCAGATATTTCTCTCTGATGCCGTCCATCTCTCTCCGGTGGTCGTCCTTCAGCTTTTCCAGCTTCCTCTCGTGTTCGCGCTGCACCTCGTCCCGCACTTCCTGCAGCAAATCGCCCAGCTGCGCACAAACGAGCACAAACAGCAGAAAAGCTTACTTAGATGATGCTGATGACATTAGGTGTGTGTGCGTATGTGTGTGTGTGTTTTCCCTAACCTCTCTGTGGTACTCTGCCAGCTGCTGTTCAGGTCGGGGACTCACTATCAGCTCCTTCCTCCTCTCGGAACTGTTGACCTTTATACAGACAAAAAGTTTTAAACACAAACTGATCTTTCTTTATTTTGCCAGAAAAATCCATAAAAACAGATCAGATGAAAACTTTGCGGTGGATTTATAAAAAAAAAATAATAATAATAATTTTTTGACATTTGATCATTAAAACTGTCGCATTCAGCTGTACGGTGAGTAAATCTATAAGTAGTGCAGTGTTGCCAGTTTCAGATACAGCTCATCTAAACTGCTCCCCATGCTCGGTCACCTCCTTTTTCAGCGTGTTCAGTTTCTCCTCCCTCTCCCTCTCCAGCCTCTTCGTCATGGCCGCCAGCTCCTCCTCTGACTCCGCCTTGAGTCGCTCCATGTCCTGCTTCTTCTGCGCCTCCAGCCTGTCGCGTGTCGCCACTCGATCCTCCTCCAGGGTGACGTGCGTCTCCTTTAACAACGCCTCACTCTCTTCCCTGAAAATATGAAATTAGTCTTGATGTTGACGGCGGAGTTGAAGATGCTCTAAAAGCCCTACGGATGTTGAAGTCGTGCACCAAACATTTCATGTTTTTCTGGAGAAAATTTTTTTTCAAAAGGTAGCAATTATACTTTTATCATTTCCAGTAAAACATATTAACATAAAATTGTACATATGTGAACCACTTGTGTGAACCTATGCTGTTTTTACACCTGAATTCCCCCGCAGTGGGACAATACAGGCTGTTTCTGTTCTATTCTAAGCTTTTTGTTTGTAACATGGCATTAGGTGAGAAAGTCCTCAGTGCTCCGTATGTCCTTCATGCATGTCTGACCTGAGTTTCTGCTGCTGCCGCTCCCTCTCCTCTCTGATGGACTCTCGTAGTTCCTCCAGAGTTTTATCAGCCTCCTCCTTCAGCCTGGCCGCCTCCTCTCTCCTCTCAGACAGAAGATTCTGCCGCAGCTGCCTGGAAATACGCAGACAAAAAGGAAGGCAGAGCAACACGGGTGTTATAGTTCAAGTAAGTCTGTGATTAAACTGTTAGGTGAATTCAGCCAACACCTACTTCAGTTTATTCTCGCTTTCCACTCTGAGTTTCCCTTCCTCCTCCTCCTCTTCCCTCCTGAGTTTCTCCTGAAGGAGACCCATCCTCGCCTCCTTTTCCTTCAACAAACGCTCCCTCTGCTCCTCCAGCCCTTGTTCAAGCTCCCTTCTCAGCCTCTCCTGCTCCCTCTCCATCTCCTCCCTCTTCAGCCTCATACTCCTCTCCTCTCTCTCTGCCTTCATCTTCTCCTCCTCTTCCTCTCTTTCTCTCTCCATCCCTGCTTTCCAGTTTGGCTCTTCTTCCAGAGAACCTTCCTGTTTTTTTGAGGACGGTTCCGTATTTTCGACCGGGGCGTCCACCGTCCGGCCGGGCCGACCTCTAGAGGTTTCGGGTCTCTGCAGCCCCAGAGTCACAGCGAGGTTTTGTGCTTGGGGATGTTTGGGGGATCTTAGATCGAGGTCGGAGGAGCTGGACAGCGAATGGCTGGACTGGTGGAGGACAAGCCGATCAACTTTATGAGCCGTGAGCTCGACTTTGTCTTCAGGCAGCGCCGGACTAAAGAGACATCGGGAGACGACAGAGTTACGGTCATGTTGTGCTCACTTTACAAAAATGACAGAACCAATAGTCTTAAGGAAACTGATATCAACAGCATGATGTCAGGGATCACAGCAGAGCCATAAAGGTCTAATTAAGGTCATGGCCTAATTGTTAAGAAGTATTCTAGCAGACGAGAGGCAACCTTCTCTGTATAAGGAGGGTGATGATCATTTGTACCATGAATACTGGGAGCATGAGATCAAAAAACCTTTGAAGTGACTTCTCACTAAGATCAGCATTAATATTCAAACATCATTCACAAAATAACCTCTTGGTGGCCTCAGTCTTTGTCTTTCCTCCGCTCTCTTTCCCCTCTACATCTCCCGTTTCCTCCCTCTCGTCTTTCTCCAGCGGACCGATTGTGCCAGACAAATCTTTGGTGTCTAGAACCTTCTGTGACAGCTAAAAGACAGAGGGGGAAAAAAAAATCCAGAACATTTCCGAGACTTTCAGAAATCAAGCAGCCGGGTTTATGTGTGATGAGTTTCACAGAAGGCGATCAGATTACCTTCAGGTCCAAGGAAGAAACCTCTGCCTTTTTCTTACTGGCCTCAGACTCCTGCAATAACACAAACACGCTCAGTGGAAGAACGGCGGCTCTGAGCATGCATGAACAGAAGCGCGCAGACAAACACCGAACCAAGACTAATGCAGGACAAACATGCAAGCAAAGGCTGCAAACTGCACTCTGGAGATTTCTAACAGCAAAGCGAAAGCTTTAAAGTGGGAGGTGGTGGCAGGAAATGGAGGTCCAATTTCTGACTGAACAGTCCACAAAAGCAGCTGGCTAATCTGTACCACCAATGAGGTGCAGGGACCAAAATTTTCCAATCCAATCCTCGAGGACACAAGCAGATTATCCTTTGATGAGGTTAATCTACTTGCATGCACGATGACACCCAGACAGAGAATCACAGCAACACAACTCAGCCCCTAAGGCGCTGGAGTTGGACTTGGGGAGCTACATGCTTGCAGAGCCGGGAGCCTGGAGGAGGACAGAGGTGACACTGAACCCTACCTCTGCAGGAAGGCAGGAGGGAGTCTTCTGTCCTCGCCCGGCCGGCTGGGCTGGAGACGGACCTGCTCTAAACACCTCAACCACTTCTTCCTCACTTCCAGACGCTCCTGCTGGAGCTCGGCCCTCTGACTCGTCTTCCATCTCCACTCCTTCCTTTGAGGTCCCCTCTCCTTCGCTCTGTACAAACCTTTCTAACTCCTCCTCTGGGGTCTCCGTCAGTTTTCTGTGGCTTATGGAGCAACCCCCCAGAGCTCCGTCACTCTCACCCTCATCCTCCTCCTCGTCTTCATCCCCTTCCTGCCCTCTTTTGTAATTCTTCTCTTCTTCTTCTTCCTTCTCACACTCACTCTGGGACTCACCATCATTGATGTTTCTCTCAATCTCACCTCTGTTTCCATCTGACTTCCCCAGATTCTCGCTTACACTACCATTCCCATCCGAAGCACTGAAGCATTCTTCAACAATTTCACCCTCAATTTCAGGCTCTTCTGCTTCTTCCTGTCCTCCATTCTCCTCCTCTACATTCTTCTCACTCTTATTGCTGTCAGTTTTCTCCTCTCTGTTCTTGCCTTCGCCATTCTGGCTCTCAACATCTCCTTCTAACGCCTCATTACTCTTCTTTTCATCCTGTCCACTGCTGTGACCCACGCTCTCTGAAACTTGTTTTGCTTCATCTTGGCCCACACAGACTCCCTCCTCCAACTCCTCACGTTCTCTCTCTTTACTTCCACTCTGAAGCTCTTCTACTTCTTCCCTTTCCTTTTCTTGGCTTACATCATCTTGCTTCTCTCGTTTTGTTCCATCGTTATTCTCATTCCCTGCCTTGTCTTCCTCTGCCTTCTTCACTATTCCTTCTTTTCCATCATCTCTGTCCATTTTCTGGACATCTTCCCCTTCCTCCACCTCCTGTTCTGACCCCTTAGCTAAGTGTTCAGCTCCCTCCTCACTGGTTCGGCTCCTGCTGCCCGCCTTGGCAGAGAGCTGGATGTGGCGGCCCCTTAAAGAGTCCTTGTTGGAGGGGCAGAAGAAGACCAGTCCATCCATCCCAAAACATAAAAGAAGGCGTGCAGAGACACAAAGGGGCAGATAGGGGGACAGGAGAGGGAATCAGGCAGACAAAAAGATTGTGACCCCGACAAAAGGACTATAAAGGTTGTGATGTTCCTTAAACAACAGCATGCAAAACTGATGGACACAATTTCAACATGAAGAAATTCCCATGGATACCAATAAAACTAAAGAAAACATGGTAAAAAAAAATAAAGTAGACCCTCTTTTAAATCTAAAACTTAAAATGTTAGAGTCAAATAAATCAAACTGAGCTTTTCCCATATTCCACAAGATATCTTTGGTTAGATTAAGACTCAATCAGAAGACAGATGTTGTGCAAATTAAATGATAACTTAAAATGTAAATCTTCAGGAGGAATGACTATTTTTGGCTTAACTGTGGTTGTAGATATTTTTCACATCAACAAGACAGGACAGAGTAAGTCATTTACAAGAATGAACTTTTTATTTCAGGACTGAATTGAGGCAGCGGGGGATTTCTTCAGACAACGGTTCAGATGAAATGAAGTACAGTAATCCTAATTTCACTTTAGTAAAGCTGCTGTATGTAATTTATAAAGAATATATGTTTTTTTTTTAAGGTTTTGTTGGCTCTAGTGGCCTTTATTTGAAAGTAGTTCGACGGGAAAGAGGGTAATGAGAGAGGAGAAAGACCTCCTCTCTCCTCATGCGGCAAATGTCACCAGGTTGGGAATCAAACCTGCGACCACCACCTCAAGGACCAAGGCCTCAATACATGGGTTGTCCTTTGCCCCTGCGCCACTACAGCACCCTAAGAATATATGTTTTTATATATTTATTAAGACTGTCACTGTGTCCTCACAGAATAACATGAGACATATAATCTGTGAATTTCTTTTTTAAAAAAGGCAAAAAAAAAAACGCTTTCTGTCAGTGGTCCTACTGCAATCTGCAGACATACACGCTCAGTCAGAAACAACCAATCAGAAGGCGGGTTTTAGCACTGTTAATCAGCAGTTTCCTGTCTGTCTGTGTCATGTGATCCACTCTGTTCACTGCAGGGGAAAGAGCTCTGTAGAGAGCAGCTGAAACACCTGTCTATAAATGTTATGACATTCAAATCAGAGAACTAAGATTAGTAGGCAAAATATATTTTTTTTATATATAATTTTTTTGTGTGTGTGTTGAGTCGTACTGAAGCAGAGTGGAAACAAGCAAGCTATGTAACACTGCATGTTGTGTTAATTTAGAAGGATTTTAAGAATGTGGATTTATGTCAACTGGTGTTGCCTTTGCATCAGGTTTTCTTATATTGTGCAACTCTTATATAGATGGCGTTGGTGGAAACAAGGCTCATTACAGGCAAACGTATATTCATAAATGACTGATAAATGGCGATAACAAAAACAAGCCAGGGTTGCTTCGGCTCAGACAGCAAAGCAGTAACACTGGCAGTAGGAGGACAGGAGGACAAAGAGGAAGGCACAGTAAAAGCCGCGCCCGTAGGACAGATCCCAGCAGCACAGCAGCTGCAGGAACACATGTTGGGTCCGGGAAAGGTCGAGAGGTTTCAATGTTAAAGAGACGAAGGACAAGGAGTGACACATGATTCAAACAAATGGTAGGGAAAAAAAAAAAAACATGATAAATGATCAAAAACAAGTTTTCTGAGCACAGCATTCAGGTGCTGTCAGAATAGTTTGGATTTTCAAACAAGAAAAAAAATCCTCAATGTTAACAATTATTATAATTACTGTAATGCATAAATAGTAACTAAATATAGTTAAACTAACAACCTGAATGAATAAAATGCTTCACAGCAAACTGGAGGGAGCAGAAAGCTTGATGATGCGGTTACCTGATGGGACGGTGGTTCGGGGCTGTGGTCCGCAGACAGACCCAAGTCCTGCAGCTCCGGCTCCGTCCTCTCTTCAGCTGGAGTCGCACCGCTGGTCTCGCTCTCCTGATCAAAACGAGCGCAGAGAAACCAAGCGCTTGCTTGAGGACTTCAGGAAAGAGTTTTAAAAAGCTTCACATCGTTTGCTGAAGAGTCACTCGAGCCTAAGCTGTCTACCTCGTACTGCAGCCCTCCTCCAAGAGCATCCAGGTCTAAATGGAGGTTCTTCAGCAGTCTGTCTGATCCACGGAGACTCGGCTGGAAATAAGACCGATGCTGGTTTGTATGGAGAAAAAACAATAACCAATTTCTGAAAGCATCGGAAAATTAAACCAACCTCATTATCTGAGATTTTCTCATCATCTTCATCATAATGTAAACCGTGCAAGCTCAGTGAAACCCTCTCCTCCTTCCTGGAGCCTAAAACACTCGCTGCCCCACTGCTTCGCGGACCCTGAAGAAACAAAAAAACATAAACAAAAGCTATATTAAAGCAAACATAATGTCAATACGTAAATACAGAGATGCATTCTGGGTAAGGTTTTACTGGAAGGGACGTCTTGAGAGGTTCCAGCCCCCCTGAGCTGCCGAGGGACCCCCTGGCAGATGTGACAGACCCAGAGAGAGGGGCATGCCCCAAGATGTCTAAACCTCTAAGAGGAGCCAGAGTGGACTGCGGGGACGGTAACGGCCCTAAAGATGAACTCAGTGCCTACAGAAAAAGATGGAGAGTCGGTGAAGAAACAACAGGCATCCCACTGTTTTAAATAAAACCTTCCCCCCAAAGATTTATCAGATCAGATGAGAGGATTCACGTTTTAAACTTTTATTTAGTTAAAAAGGAACGACGAGTCTCTTATTATCGAGACCCTGAAAATAATGTCTAAATATAAATCTTTTAATTGTTAAAGATGCACAACATAATATCCAGTGGGGTCACTAACTGCTGGAGTCTTCAGTGGCTCTTTCTTCCTCTTTTCTTTTTTCTCCTTCTTCTCCTTCTTCTCTTTCTTCTTCTTCTTGTCCTTCTTAGCTCCGCCCCCCCCAGTGGCGCCTATGAGCGCTGCGCGCTGGCGCTCCTGCTCCACCAGGCGCCGGTAGTGCTCGTCACAGGGGTGGTCCCAGGTGGACTGACCCGTGGAGAAGTTGAAGTAGTAGATGTCCCCCGACACGTCTTGGCTGCCACGAAAGAGGAGAGGACAAATCACTTTGAGCTGAAAATGCTGAAAGCACAAAATCTACCTCTGTGATTTATCGGTAACAACTTAAACTAGGGGTGTGTTGTGGTAAACCAGCATAACGTACTGGAAAACTATGAGGTAAAGTCGAGTGAGCATTTAAATTTGGCCCTCTTTTCTTTGATGCCCTTAGATAATTAGTGAACAAACACGACTTGTTCCCTTGAGGAACACAACAACAGGATGGTGTTGACTACGGTGGAGAGGTTTGAAGTAGAGGTGTGCTCGGCTATGAAAGACCCAACGTAACACACTGAAGGTTGTCTTATTCTTCGCGTATTAACAACATTTATTCAATTCCGAATAAACCAAAAAATAAAATAAAAAAATAAAAACAAATAACCAAAAAACACTCTGCTGTACTAACTTTCTGTTGAACTCAGATAGTCCTACTGGGGAGGATCTTTCTTCTTTACTCACCATGGTTTCCACTCAGGAGGCAGAGGGGCGACCATGCCCTCTCTGGCCAGCCACAGGAGCTCCAGCTCATTGTCGGGATCAATGCCAATCTCTATCGCGTACTCATGGATCTCTGACCATAGGGAGTGAGAAGAACATGGGGAAAAATGAACAGAAGATGATCGATTTTTTTTAAACATTTCTGTGGCACAAGACTATAAACATCATTACATGTTACTTTATTACGAATCAACGAGATAAACTATCACGATCAAAAGATAAACAGTGAGTCTTGATGAACAGGAATGTGCATCCACACATTACGAACACCAGATCAATCGTGGGAATGATGAATCAAACAGAAGTAAACTTCAGAAACCTACAATTATCAAACAAGTCACGTTTAGTAATGAATTTATTTCTGTAAATGTGATTTCAGAGATAGTCTGAGAGAACAAATCTGGTCATCCTTGATATCTAGCATGTCAAGATAACATTTTCTACAATTAGATGTTGAACATTCATCAGGAAGGAAGGAAAAACGGAAGGGGTTGATGAATGATAGGAGGATAAAAGAAGAAACAAACATAGGAAGAAAGGGATTTTCATGGATACACGGATGGAAATCAGTTTTAGGCAGTTGGAGAGGAAATATAACATAATAACATAATAAGATTTATCAAGACTTTATTTTCTCTTTCAGTTCATTCCTTTTCCTAACTCTGCCTGGCTCAACTGTTAGGATTGTGAATTTAAAGTTATTCTAGTTATCTTATATCTGTCCAGGCAATTTGACAATTTTCCAAACTAACCAGACGGAAATCCAGAAAAACATCATGAAATAATACACTGATTTGATATTACTATGTAATACAATAGAAATTAGTCCTGAAGGAGTAAAGTCATTGAAGCAGTGGATTTGAATTCTATGTTTAATTTAATTTTGCTTGTGTCTCAAGGAATACTATTATATCTTTTTTGTAATGTTTGTAAATAATTTTTATAGTAACGTTTGGTGTGGATCACAGGAAGATAGTCTGGGGATCCTTAAATAAGCAAATTAACATTACAACTGCTACAGATTTTGTAGTCTTGTGTTTTCCAACACTCTCCAAAGCGGTTAATTTAATCAGGTTATAGCGTGTACCTTGTTCAGAGGGAATGTAGTTCTCATCGTAGTCCTCCTCAAGGATCAGCTGGTCTCCTATGAGAGCAGCCGCTGTCATGGTTACTGCAGAAAGAAGAGGAAAGCTGGTTCACAGAGCAAAGATCTGGTGCTAACGTAGAATAGCATGGTGAAGATGGAACCGCGCTCACTAAAACATCTTTAAGGCAGTCTTCCTCACCCCCCTGCGCTAATAATAGGATTATAGAATGAGATAACTTCACAGGTCCGCAAAGAGAAAAAAACAGCAACTTATAAATAGGCGAACTGAGTCCAAACCGCCAGCTTTAGCAACCACAGAACAGCAACTTCGAAAGAAAACATTTTATGAGATATTGTATTATTGCGTAGGATGGGGAGTGTTGGAAGAGCTTCGATGTTAGCTTAACGTTAGCTCAGCAGGCTTAGTAGTTGAAGAAAAACTCATTCGTAGCGGTCAGTTCACCTTCCCTACCTGAACCGCTTCTTCATCAGGACTTTCAACAGTTCCGAGAAGTTTCCAGCTCTTCGTGAAAGCCGTGGTATTTTCAGAAAGCAATAATGGACGGACAGTTACGATATAAACATCATCTCCATGGACGCTTTTCTTGTTTCCTGTGGATCTGGCTGGCTGAGCTGCGTGACGCCTTCATGTAAACTCGGATATTGTGTTTTCACCAAGACGTTCCGTGAATCTCCATATGTGAGTGTCAATGAATGGAATAACATAACAATAGATTCTGCTAAAATAATGTTTTCATTATATTTATATCAAATAATATTACGCAAAATAACTTTTACTTGTCACATAGGAAGTATAGAAAATTGCTATGAGAATAAAGCTTCCGTTTTTTTGTATGTTATTAACATGAAGGTAGATTTTCTTACACCCTTTAAAGCGGTCTTGATAAATACCCCAAACTTGAAATTTATTTATTTATTTATTTATTTATTTACACATCTGGGTAGTAATTTACTCAGTTACATTTATTTTAGTAAATTTTTTTGAAAAATGCATTTTTAGTTTTACTGCATCGTACTTTTACTTTTACTGAGGTGATATTATTATGAAGTACCACTACTCAAACTTGATTTTGATACTCTATCCCGTATTCATGTTTACGCTCTACCCACTGTGAGTAACTTCAATCATATTTTAATCAAAACTATGACATGTTAAAGTGAGACCTCTTGTTTGTACAAACTTGTTCAGATGTTTAGTCTGTTGTGCCATTTGGGGATAAAGAGAGGCTACAATAAAAACTATATATTGCCACTGGAAGTATTTTAACTTGTTCTAGGATATATTGTATACACATTATCTACTGTAAGCAGTAATTTTGCTGGTTTTAAGGTCGAAAAGATTTGATTTGGAAAAGTGTTTTTTCCGCTTGAATATGTTATTTTGTTAAAATATGTTATTTAAATATTTAAAATATGAAATTTAAAGTGATGCAAACCATTTTTATGGATATGAATTAACAGAAGAAAAAGCAAGTTCCAACAATTTGGAACAACTTATACAGAAAAATTTGTTTCTGGAAGGAAATGAGACAGGCACCTCTCAAAAGATAACAAATTATATGAAAGAAGTATGAATTTTGAAAAAAATAAAATAAAATACAAATGTACAAACATTATATGGTACTCCCAGATTTGACCACAAGAGGGCAGACGAGAATGTAAATCCAGTTAGCGATAAAGTGGGAATAGAAAATGGATGGGTGGCTGGATGAACTAAAAGTTTTTGAAGCTCTTTTTCAGTGATAATTGACTCTGAAACTAAATTGTAAATGAAAGTCTGCAAAAGTTAGTTAGTTTGTCTTAATGGGGTGCAAGTGATTTATTGCATTTAAAAACAAATACTTCCTAGTTTGTATTACTCCATTTCTGCTTTTGTGAACAGAAAATGCAGATACGTCCACTGTGATTCAGCATGAAACACAGTGGAGGGAAAATGACAAGAAATAATTCAGTGGTTTCCAAAAATCTGCTCCAACTCGCCCACTTGCATGGGTGGACAGCAAATCATCCCTATCGTGTGTGTTTTATTTAAGTATCAGGGTGAATGACCTCTTCATCTTGAGCAATGCTTTAGAATCACAAACAGGCCTTGAAACTTTGATGACCAACACCTACGCAAAGCACACAATCCCAGTGTGAGGTTGCACTTTGTAACACATTCATTTCTAAGCGAATTACACGATGGACGTTACGGTAAAACTGGTTTAGTAATGTCTCTATCGGAGTCTTCAGTCACCAGCGATTCCTTCATATTTCTGCTGCACGTCTGTTCAGTTCTGAAATGCCGCTCTGGTGTTATGCATCAAAAAGTTTCCCTTTTGTCTCCCCAGTTCCCAGAATAGTTTTCTAACAGTGTTAGCTGATGGCGAACTATGATTTTAACTAAAAACAGTGAGGCCTGCAGTGCTTTTACCGTGTTTCTCGGGTCTGTCATGACCTTTCATGACCTTTTGGATGAACTCTCTCAGCACACTCGTGACAGACTGGCCACTTCTCTGAACGTTCAGCAAGCATGTTTTCTCCATTTGTGGTTAATAGTTCTTATTGTACAACACCAATAAACATTAACACCGCTTTTAATCTGGTCTCTTGGATCTGTTACTGCAGAGAGGAGCAGGAAAAACTTCCAACCTTGAAGAGTGAAATGTTCTAACGAGGTTATTATTTACCCATCTCAGTAAGTCCCAACGTTTACTGTTCATGTCAATAAACTCGATTATCTAAGGAACAGAATCTAGAACAGCAAATGGCACCAGAAACTCATAAACAGGGAAGATAATGTTCCCTATCGCTGATCAAAGAGCCAACTCACTGATTGCTGGTTGCCATAGAACTTGCCCAGGTGTGTCCTCAATTTCCTTCGATTGCTTTTGTCAGCATGACACCATGTGAAAAAAGAAAGTAAACTCTCAGTACACTTTAGAACTAAAATCCTAACCAGATTTGATTGTCACTGATTTGATCTGGTTCAGATGCAAGTTTAAAGACATAAGTTGTGCTGCCAGCTTTTTTTGATTACAGAAATGTTTTTTTTTTCTTAACAGAGGAGTCTGACAGTAACTCTGGAGGAGCTTAAAAGATTGGTTGCTCAGTTGGGAGAATCTTTCAACTGGACAAAAAGACAAAACAAAACAAAAAACATTCCATAAATATTTCCTATACAGATCAGTGGCAATTGTTGAAAGAAAACCACAAGAGTCATGCTTGCTGTTTGCCAAAAGTATTTTAGGATAAACAGATAACAAACAAAAGAAGGAACTCCATGGAAAGCGCAAAATAAAACTAACTATAGATTACCCTGAACCCACAAACCCCCACACTGAAACATGGAGGTGGCAGCATCATGCTGTGCTGCTTTTCTTAGCAGGGACATGGAAGTTGGTCAGAACTGATACGATGACGCATGGGACTAAATATAGGGCAGAAGATAACCTGTGAGAGGTTGCCAATGTACTGGCAGCCTCTGGGCCTACCTTCTCCCCTGGGCTCGATTAAAATTAATACTGTAATTAAATTATGCATAATCGTATGAACTTCATTCATTAGATAGGGGACAAAGGGAAGTGACTGCACTGGATTTTGCATAGAGGTATTAAAGTAAAGGGGCTACAAAGATATGACTGTTAAAATTGATGGGGCTTATTGATAAAAAGCATGCATCTACAGCATTTTCTGAAACTCCACAAGCAGCTGCTACTTTGTGCTGATCTATCACACAAAATTTCATTATTAAAATGCATCAAAGTTAGTGTTTGAAATGTAACAAATACAAAAGAGCTAAAGATTATGAAACTGTTTTGTGGCCACTGCACATCTAAAGTCTCAGAGTGGAAGATCACTGTCTGGATATTTTTAATAAACGCTCTAGAAATAATAATAATTTAAAAAAAAAGCATTTTGCTTAATATGTGCATTGAAGGGGTAAATGAGTTTATGATTAAGTAACAACTCTTTTAAGTTTCCTTAACTCTGTTTGTCCCGGTTATCTGAGTTCAGGGTGGACTGTCTTGCTTTGCTGTCAAGCTTTCCAGCCCTCAGGACGTTACAACCAACAGTGCTGCTCTGCTAGAGAGACTTTGTCACAAATGTCTGTATTAAAGAAGAAGTGACCTTAGCAGATGTGATATTGCAAAATCACACCATACAGTTAAAATGGCTCGGGTATAGCGATTTACAACGGTGTGTGCTTTGGAGAAAAATAAGTGCACGCAAGCTGTTGCTTACAGCTGAAATAACCTCCCCTGCTGGTCTGAGAGCAGCGCTCCACCAAGGATGCAGCTGGAACAATGAGATGACCTTCGACCCTCAGCCAGCACATGATCAAATGTTGGATTTTCTGCTAAAATATTTAGCAAACCCCGTGTAATCGTTTAATCTGTTCATGGAAGTAGTTTGTATTCATCAGGAGAAAAATTCATGTTCTAAACGAGATCTAATCAAAGTCATAGAAGAATTGCTTCAAGCAGATCAAAGTTTTCAAACCTTCTTCCACTTCTGACACATTAGGAGTTCAGCAACTCTCCTGCCAGCAACTCTACCGACAGCAGTAATCTACAGATGCAGATCGGTCTGGATGCTGAATCAATGCACAGCAGTGCAAGGAGTCTCAAAGGTTGTTGTTCCAGATAAGTCTCCTCTCTGACACAGCCTGTTTCACTCATGATACGTTTGCAACATACCAAACAAGTTTTCCAAGATGATAATAAAACACTTTCTGAGACACCAAGATACTTTGGTGAGATCCACAATATGTTAGAGCCTGCAAATGTCTTGCAAGACTCAAGATCCAGAGTTACTTTTACAAGACCTCTAATCTCTTTTGCATGACCTGCAAGGGTTTAGCAAAATTCCCAGTCAGTTGGATTGATTCTGAATATGTTTTGGCAAATTGTCACAAAAAATTATGTTGTTTCTAAGAGACTATCTTTAAGATTAGGTTTTGGATGACTTTGGATGACTTTGGATGACTTTAGTTTTGCAAGGTCCCGAGTTACTCAAAAAAATTGTCTAATACTGCCGAAGGTTATTGAAATCCCGAGCAACTTTTGAATGAGCTGATGAAAGTTTTCCAAGGCTGTGCAAATATCCACGTTTTCTCTCAAGTCCCTTTGTACATTTTCACTCCTTCTGGATCTGATGGCATTTCCTTTAATAGTAAAGCAGCAAAATATGGTTTACTTTTCAGATGAAGAAGATGGAAACATCTCGGCCTTTCTGATTAGATAAAAATAAATAAACTAAGTCTTTCCTTGCAAATGTTTCCATGTGATCTGTCCTCACCCACCATTGTCACAGTTTTCAGCTTGTCTGGAACATTTTGCTAATCAGTTTCAGACAAACCACCACAGCTGATAACAGCATGGTGAAAGTTTCAGGACGGAGAGGGAGGGAAAAAGGGGGTCGACTCGTTGGTCTGTTTATCTAACTCAGCTTCAGCTAACCCTCTGTGAAATGTTGGCTCAATAACGCAATCAGGGGAGACAGGGAACAGACAATCTAGGAATTGCAAAGGTGACTTAAAATTAGGTCTAAACTACACGTGTTAACCAATTAGCTTACTGAAAAGAAGCAAATGATCAACAAATAAATCTAAAATATAGATCTGGGGAGAAAGAGTTTGGCCAGAAACATTACTGAATTATAGATCCATCAAAACTCATCATACCTTTAGTTTCTTAATCTCACAAACTGCAGTAGAAGATGGTGACACTCATGTCACTTGAAATGGGCTTCAGACCTATTTAAATGACATTATTTTTTTCCAAACAGAGTCTTATTTCAACCAGCTTGTAAAAGCTGGTTATTCAATGGAACCAAATAGTATTTAGCAGTATTTATTTTTGTCAGTCCCCTGCACAATTACTCTTTTTAGAGCTGTGAGAGATTATATTTCATCACATTTGCTGGATTTACCAAGTATTATTTGCCTACTATTTCAACTTATAGGAGGCAAACGATCAGTGTTGCATAAGACAAGCTGTGGAGATGTTGCAATAGGACAGAGGGAGAAGTCACAGGAAAAAAGGCTTGAAAGAAACTGCGTTCACAAAGATATGTATCGACCACATAAAGGCCTGACATTATGCAAGAAAAGTAGTTCCAGGGCTTCCAATGATTAATCCTGCAACTGGTCACTGTGCTGGCTGTACAGAGTCCACTCTGCAAGTATACCACTGCTAAAAACACTTGGCTGGACACTTTATTCACTTTCTTTTCCACAAGTTTCACATTTCCACCTCACAAGGATAGAGCTGTGAAAATGCACTACACATGTACATGTATAATTATAAAATGTGATCGCTCCAAATCCACAAATCACATGAAGCCAGAGTGATAAAGTCCACAGGTGACAGGACAACAAACAACAGGACAGAGTACACAACTCTTTGACCTATTAATGATCATGCAAACACACACTCACACACACACACACACACTCTCAACCAGTGACAAATTTTGTTATCTAAATGCTGAGATTATTCTGTTTTGATACTTTATACATGATATTGTTTGTGGGGTGGTGTGTGTGTTTTTGTGTTGGGTATCTTCAACACACAACACACAGGGACTGTTTATTGATTGCTGTTGAATTTCAGAAAGCTGAGCGTATCAAGTCCATGTGCTCTCTGTACTCGTCATTGTTTTACTTGGCAGCATTTTTAGAAGCACAAGGAATAAAAATAATGTGGCTTTCTGGCAAACACATTTGGATAACTTTTTCTGCTTGTGTGAAATTCTTTGTATTCACTCTTTTCTCCTACTCTTTCCTAACCTCCCTCTCACCTTTCCAACATCTCCACCACTGCGGAGAACAAAAAAAAAAAAAAGATGTAATTAAAAGTGCTTAATAATCACACTTCCCTTTTTATTGTAGGTTTCTTGGCTTTGTCTGCATAGTTTTGTTTTCATAACTATATGATGTCTCAGACACAAGAAAAGCAACAAAAAAAAAACTTCTTGGAAAGAATAAATTCTGTAAAAATTACCATGCGTATTGAACAGCGATAATGTACAGGATATAGGGCATATTTTGCCAGATCTGTTGACGTGTGTTCCTGATCTCCTCGCAGCATGTGACCGTTGAACCCTCAACCCGATCCCCCTGCTGAGGAAGACGGCTCGGGGGTGAGGTCCACCTCCACGGAGACACGCAGCCCTCACTGCTCCACTCCTCCCCTTCGCCCCCTCCTCTGCAAAGGACTCGTCCCTGATCCGGGGACTATAAAAACTCTGCCGTGGCTAGAGTTGTTCAGTCTCGTCACCAACTCCACCAGGTAAGGCAAGCAGCAGCTGGGATAGGAACTGTAATTTGGTCTTCATGCTGGGGGATCAGAGAAAAAAAAAAAATCACATCTTTTTAAAATTTCCAAAATTTTGCTTTTCTGTGAGACCTCAACTTCTGAACGAGAGGCTAAAACATACTATTGTGGAAAGATAAGTGTTTTTCTTATGGTAGCATTAGGACTTTTCTTTCTTGTTATTACAACTTCAGGTTGAAGCTGTTGGGCCTCAGGAGATATTACAGCTGGTATTTCCATTTAAAGATGTCTCTAAACTCATTTGCTTCCGGATTGAGATCGTCTTCTAGCCCGGACAGCTGACTTGCTAAACCCTAAAACAAGATTATGAAACAGTTCGGATTTTATCGTCTTAAACTGCTTTGCTAATCTACTCAGATTACACGATGTCCCAATCGACAGCCATATGTTGGCTGCCAGCTAATTTAGGTCAGTTTGGGGATGAGTGTTTTGCAAAGCATTCTTAATTTTGAGACGCCATAAATCTGCTTTAGGCAGGAGATTTAACACTGCTTTAGTGGATACATTACTATATTCCTTTGTGTGTTTTCACCGCTCCTCTTTAACATCCTGTGTGATTTTTCACTCTAGACCATCATCATGAAATTCGTGGCTCTTGCTCTTGCCGTTCTCCTGGCAGTCGGTGAGTATAAAACACATTCTGTCCTGAGTCTGTGATGTCTCAGAATATCTGTTGCACATGTTCAACTTTTTGTCTTTGCACTTCTCACCTCAGGCTCCCAGGCCGCTTCCCTGCAGGCTGATGCCCCCTCCCAGCTCGCCCATATCAGGGCTGCTGCGGATGTCTACATGACACAGGCAAAGGAAAGTGCCATCAAAGCTCTGGACCAGCTTGATGACACTCCATACCAGGAACTGAAGTAAGAAAATGTTTTAGCTGATGCCTCTCTCACGAATCCTTCAGTGCTGCAATTATTTAGTCATGAGTCCTTCAATCTTTGTATTGTTCCAGGACTTCCCTGGCTCAGCGCCTGGAGGATATCCACAATAACATCAAGCAGATGCAGGCCCAAGTGTCCCCTATGACCGACACTGTCGTTTCCAGCATCTCTGATGCCACTGCTGAGTTGCGTGCCTCTATTGCAGCTGACATTGAGGCTCTCAGAGCTGAACTGGAGCCCCAGCGTGCCAAGCTGAGGGAGGTCATCGAAAAGCACTTGGAGGAGTACCGCACCCACTTGGAGCCCTACGTCAGAGAGTACCAAGCTAAGCAGAACGCCGAGATGGAGGCTCTGAGGGCCAAGATGGAGCCCGTTATGGCAGAGCTGCGTCAGAAGGTAGCCACCAACGTGGATGAGACCAGAGCTGCCCTGATGCCCATTGTTGAGTCTGTGCGCACCAAGCTTGTCGAGCGCCTGGAGGCCCTGAAGGCGATGGCTACCCCTTACGTGGAAGAATACAAAGAGCAGCTGAGACAAGCCTACAGCCAGGCACAGGGTGTCAATGCTGAGCAGATCACTAGCCTGAGGGAGAAGCTGACTCCTCTTGGAGAGGAAGTCAAGGAGAAGATCCATGCCATGGCTGCCATCATCAGAGATACCTTCAGCAAAAACTAAATGCTCTGTATCTTTCTTTTAACTAACCTCACCTTGCTGTCTGTCTTAGATATATTGAAGCTGTGTCTATGTTCTTTCTTCCCCCTCACAAACAGACCACCTCAGAAGTGAAGCTAATGCCTAACTTATGAACAAAAATGGCGGAACTTCCTCCCCTCCGAGCACGCAATTTCATGAATATATGCAAGCACGCACACAGAGACACATACACACCTAGCACACATGCCTTCAGCTTTACATGCCATTTGCTAACATATTGTGTCTGAAGTGTTTGTGAATTACCACACAGGCTTGAACCTCTGTGTAACTATGGTAACTGTGCTTTGATGAAAAATACAGCTCAATAAACATCTGACTGTTTATACAACTGTGTTCTCTGGAGTCATTTTCCTTTAAACTGCTTGTTAAAAATACATCACACTCACCTTATCAGTCCCTCAAGGCACAAGGGGGTAAGATCGGGATTTTAATAGGTCGATATTGATCACAAAGACCACCTGAAAAGAACAATATTAAAACAATCAGTTGTAGTTGAGACTGCCATTCAGCTGCATATGAGGTATTCCTGTCTGCTGTATTAAAAGCAATGATTAATGAGTCGATCAGAGAGGGAACCGGCCTATTGACAAACCAGAATCATGCTGTGATTAATTAGGGGAAAGTCTTTACAGCTTGGGATCCCTCAGGCTGGAACAATCAACACCATCCCATCAAAGTGCCACATGAGGCTAAAAGTGGAAGCAAAAGCCTCTGAAGCAGAATCTTATTGTTAAAGTCCTGCAAACTACTTTTCACTTCTTCTGTGATGTTTATTTAAATTAGCAATAAAAGTTTGCTCTAATCATGCAAACTGGTATGGTGGAATTCAACCCTTAAGGAAAACCAGAATTTTAAGCTGGACATCATGTGTAAGTGCAGTCTCCAATTAGCATGGTGTTGAAAATCTGGCCTTATGAATAATAAAAACAGAGTGTTTCTGTTCTCATCTGTTCACACCCACTAACATCAAACTGTTACATGCAAAATGTTAATCCAACTTGGGCTTCAGGCTACAAGTCACAATGAAATCTTCGCTTCTTCCCAAAGAATTGCATTCAGGTCTTCGCCGCTCTTGCAGCTTGAATGCAGCGAAGTACGTCCAGCTTTGATTAGTTGGTGTCAATGCCACTATGAGTATTATAATGGATGAGGCCAGCTTGGAGGTCCCCAGTGAGAGTTCTGTGCTCTATAAAACCACGCTGCTCCCCCAGCCACAAACAACCACTCAGAGAACCTGATTGTACACATCTACGGAAACCGGAGGGAGAAAACTTTGTACAGGCTGCTGCCTTTTTGTTACAGACTGAACTTGTGGGTTTAGCTCAGTGTGGGGCAGCAGCTAGCAGCCAGATTTGCAAAAACTAATAGGAGTGAACAGACACATTAATAGACACTTGTAGACACTGAAAGGATGAACGGTGAGTGTTTTCTAAGTATTGTATTGATGATGCGTGCTCATTATTTTACACTCAGCTCCCCCCTTCACCAGGGACAAAGTGGTGAAGGGGCGAGCTGACCCTGAGCTGCTTTGAGAATTTGGAAAAGTGTAACAATGTACATGGAAGTTTGCCTTCTTTTCCTCTTAGGTCTTGCACTGTCCCAGAGCTGTGAACTTTCATTGCCTGGCTGCACAGATGGAGGGGCGCTATTCATCACCAAGGCCCCCCAAGTCTGTGGGGTCAGAGTTCAACTTGAGATGCAGGCACTGTGGCGGCAGTTTGACCAGCTGGGCACAGAAATGATAGTTACAAAATCTGGAAGGTGACGAATGCATCATACAACGTACTGTGGCGCGTTCTGTAGTTAGACTGTCCCAATAGCTGAAACTGTCTAACTACAAAACACGCTGCACTATGTTCATCCACTAGCTCTTTTTGCTGTAGTCTTTTTTTTGCATTGTTTAATGTGTTTCTTTATCTGTTTGTTTGTTTTTTTATATTCATAAAACGGTAGGAGGATGTTTCCAACATTTCAGGTGAGAATCTCTGGAATGGATCCTTCAGCCGAGTATGTTCTGCTCATGGACTTCATCCCTGTTGATGACAAGAGATACAGGTTAAGCAATATTGATTTCTTTAATAAACATGAAAACCGTTGCAGATTAAGCTTCCTTTACTTTTACATTGTCTTGAGAGTTTTGATTAATTAAAAAAAGAAGCTCAAGACATTCTAATTTAAATATTTTCTGTTTATAAGATTTCAGTTTGTTTTTAATAAGCCATATAGTTTAACGTTTTAATTATGCTTTAATTTAAACATGTTTTAATGTTTGTACTCTATCTGTGCAAGGTGCCAGACAGAGTTTATCTATCTAAATTTCACTACAGAAAAACTGACTTAACATGTTGATCATCTGCATCCTTAAATTCACATTAATAAAAAAAGAAAATAGTAATAATAATGTGTGTGTTTCAGATATGCGTTCCACAACTCCTCATGGTTGGTAGCAGGGCGAGCGGATGTTGCAGCCCCAAGCAGGATGCATTTCCACCCAGACTCACCGGCCCCTGGAGCCCAGTGGATGAAGCAGACAGTGTCGTTTGACACTCTCAAGCTCACCAACAACCTGCTGGATGACAATGGACATGTCAGTTGGATGTTCTTATTGCTTTTCACTCCATGCTTTAATGAAACAGCCCCTGAAATGTTTATTTAAACTGACTCTTTGTTTTCTCCTGCTTTCTGTTTGTAAGATGATTCTGAACTCCATGCACCGTTACCAGCCACGCTTCCATGTAGTGTATGTGGACCCAGCACCCAACAGCCATTTAAACGCCTACAAGAACTTTTGCTCTTTCTCCTTCCCTGAGACACGGTTCATGGCCGTCACCGCCTATCAGAACCACAGGGTGAGAACTGGACCTTCGGTAGCCTAAATACTGAATGGGCCCAACCATTCCCATATAGATGAAGTAAATGGTTTAAGAGAAAAGAACATTTTCAATATCTGAATTTTTCTATGCTTTTAGATAACTCAGTTGAAAATTGCAAGCAACCCATTTGCTAAAGGTTTCAGGACCACAGACCCACAGGCATGGTGAGTGCCAGTCTGCCCTAATTCAGCTTTTGTCCTTGACTAGCAGCAGAATCCTGACATGATCGTCTTTTTCCACCGTTATCAGCTGCTAAATGATAAGGCTGCGGGCATGATCACAGCTAATCTTTCACCTTTGTACTGTCTTTCACCCGTACAGTCTCCCATGTCAGGGAGGGGATTGCTTCAGATACAGTAGACTGATCACAAATGCGTGTAAAGGCACGTATACAGCTTTCTAGAAATGACTGAGTAATTGCATGTAACAACTGTGTTCTTACATTTGCATGCAGGGAAGGTGCCGCAAGCTCCCTTCCAGTATCCTGTCCACCAGATGGCGGTACAGAGCCCCTCACCACTAAACCTAAAGATCAGAGTCGTTCAAAGTCTTCAGCCAGTGAGTATTTTACAACATATTACTTTTCAGCTCAGTGCAGAGTTTAATTGTTTAAAGTTGTATGATTCATCCAGCAGTACTAAGACTCTTAGTTATAATTTATTAGTCCCATTGTATTTGCACAACTTTACTGATTTTGAATAACATCTTGTCTGTTGGAGTTTATAGTCTCTCTTTTTGATTCTCAAATGAACACGTGAATTTTGTACGTTTTGTACATTTTTAAATTTACCTCCTCAGTTGCACATTCCTTTGGACCAGAGTATTTTATTTTTTTTATAACTCCATGGAATTTAAGTTGAAATTTTCTCCTTAAGTTACAGTATTTTTTCTCCTTAATTGGTTTTATATATTGCATATTTCTATCTTTGAGTGAATCTACTTGCTTTGATTGCCTGCGGCAATTTCTGCGCTTCTGCTGCACAGAAATTTCCCCGCTGTGGGACAATAAAGCATATTTCTATTCTGCATTGCAATGTTATAAAGCCGTGTTAATAAATGTCTGTTTGCTCAAGAATTGTAATTACAAAATATGGAGCAACTAAATTAAACTATTTAAGCATTTTTCTCTTCATTTACAGGACAGACAAGTTCATCCTCTGTGCTGCTGCAGGAGTGTGAGCTGCCTTACCAAAAAGAGGACTCTGTGGAAATCACCATGGAGAGCAAAGATGAGAACAGTTTAACAACATCTGCACATTTCCTCCATATCCCTGTGTACTGGGATTGCACTGGATCATCTCACTAGAAAGCCAACCTGTTGCAAAGCAAGCAAACAAAAACCAATTGTTCCAATTAGCCCTTTAATGTTTAACTTCTTTCCTTCTGATATTTATGGATATAGTACACTTATGGTAGTTCTAGTTACTGGCCTCCATGACAGACCCTTTAAATTACTTATTAAATCCTTTCAAAACAAAACGTCAAAGGTGACATTGTGACATACATTATTAATGATGCCACTGAAAGAACTCAGGAGCCACAGAACAGAGAATTATTTCATAGTAACAATGACATAACACACATTAAAATCAGCTAATACGGTGGTTCCCAAAAAGTATATACACCCACCTCTTAAATTACAACTTTTTTGTTTTGTTAAAAACAGGGATTGCCATAAATGATTGCAAATGCCTTTCCACACCTAATTTTTAATTGTATTTTTTAAGTGAGAAAGAAAAAAAACAAGAAACAAATCTATTAAAAATGTAGAAATGAGTAAATGAATAAAGGCACAATAACATGGTTGTAAATGTCTGTACACCCTGAAACTGAATTGTTGCTGAAGCACCTTTTGATTCAGTTTCACAATATGTCATCTCTTGTCCATTATTGAGGTAACACTGTTTTAAAGCTACAAAAGGAAACCTCCAAGCAGCATGTCAGGGAAGCAGCCACTTGCAGGCTCTACCCAGGCAGATAGATGAATTAACTGGTTTATATCAATGTTTTATATCATAATTACTTTAAAGAACAGAATGTCAAAAGAAAATTAACATCTGGCTCTGAAAACACAAGCAAAATTTCAACATATAAATGTTCTGAAAAACTATATTAAAATTGTTATTTATTTTTCTGTTTAATTTATCTGTAATGGGCTCACACCAAGTTCATTTAAATTAAGTTCATCATCACTGTGAGAGGAGACAGATACCAGAATTAATATGTGTGTAATACAGCATTTTAATACCAATAAAAACATTTAGCGTATGCGTATACGTATGACATAGGCCGCCCTGATTTTGCTTATAAGTATGTCACAATATTATTAAATATGAAATATGTATTCCTCTAAAACTATAGAGAGGATGAAAGAGAATGGAGAAATCCTTTGAAGCCAAAGAAGTCAGGCTAAAAACTCCATTACCCATGATACCACCTCTTCTCTGGAAGTTTCTTGGAAGGGAGGGGAGAACTGAAAAATGATTTTGCTTTCAAAATAAAATACAACAAATGTTCAGCAATTTTTTTTTTTTTACAATGTTGTTTCTATTTGTTAAAAGAAAAGTGACATTATTGTCGACATATTTTATTGGGTATTGGATCAGCAGTCAATAATAGCTAAAAAATTCTTTTCCTCCTGTTTGCCATATGGTTGGGGTGCTACAAAAGACTGCGAGCTTTAAAGATCAAATGGGCCAATAGACCTGACCCTCATCACAATACAGATAATAATCCTCTGTCATCCATATGTGTGCAATAAATATCTAATGTTGTGTGTATTATATCTTACAACTCTGAAAAATAAACACATTTAGCAAACAATTATTGCATGTACCACTTAATCTGTGTTTCTTCCCATAGCTGTTCTTCCCTGTCACGACCAAACCAATACGTAACTTATTGGAAAAGAGCCAAAAAAAAGAAGAAATTATTTGATAATTCATCTAGTTTCACATAAAGATATCCCTGATCACACATCTCACTCCAGGTTTGCCCAGCCCTGCACTTTTCTCAGCCGAGATGGTTCTACTATCTAGGCAGGACTGAAATGTTTGAGTTTTATGAACAGGATAATGGTTTCATAAACCTAATTTTTCATTAGAAATAATTTCTGTTTAGTTTAGAATTACATAGCTGAAATATATGACCAGACTAAGTAGCTGCAATTTGGAGTTGGAGATGGTCAAATGCAAGCAAGGGTCTATAAAAACACTGACAGTATCATGTCAATGTCATTAGCCAATTCTCTGTGTGCCACATCAGGTAAAACACTCAGGCATATAAATAAATAGATTGTGCATGGTGGCATCCTTTGAAGCCGGCCATCCAAAGCAAAAGCCTAGAATATGAAAGTTGTCAACTAAATAATTTTGATATACTTCTGGTACTCTATGAGAGAACAGCGAGGAGGTTATTTTGAAAAGTCCTCCAGGAAACAGTTTGGATTTGCAGTTTAACTTGGCATCATTGATGCCTGCACCTTCGCAGATCTGAAGGATGCGACGGAGTAGATGGAGGAGGAGGAAGAGGAGGTGAAAGACAGGAAGGCGGAGAACAGCATGAACAGGACGGAAAATAGGGAGGATGCGGATTACGGTAGCCTACCGGCCAGTCTGCCTTCTGGTGATGCTTTCGGTCGTTTAGTACAAAGATGTTCGGGTAAAGAGACCCAGGCCTGCGGCTTGTCGTCACACGGAGCAAGTGCTGGTGATTTATGCGTCGCCTCAAATTGACACCGAGCAAAGCCTGAGCGTTAATTGAGAGGACGATTTGATGTCTACCATAGGTTAGTGTGTAGTCTATTAGAATGACTGATTTAATTTAACACTAAAATCAGCCAAATCATATTGAACCTCGTGCCTTTTAGCGTTGTGGGTCAACTGCCATAATGGTTTTAGCCGTCGTTTTAGCATCATCCCCTCTTGACCCATTCTCCCGTGCTGCTTCGCTCTGGATGTCAAGCTGAAAGCCGCGCCGCAAAGTCAGCGCCAAACATCAGAAATAAAACTGAGCCGTGGTTAAACATGACGGGGTCAAGGCTGCAGCCGCGCTGTTTGACGGCACTATTCATATGGACGACTCTATGTCTGCACAGCAGCGGACAACCCGCACCTGACTCCTCGGGCCTGCCTCGAGCCATCCGCGTGCCACTGCGGCAAGGCGCTCGCGCCGAGCAATCACTGCCGCTGCCACCTGCCGCCGAATCGAAACGGGGACGCGGCACCGCGAGCGAATCCCCTGCGCGCAGGCGGAGAGGAGCGGCAGAGGGCGGTGTCAGCTTTGTGGACATGATCGACAACCTGCGTGGGAAATCCGGTCAGGGATACTACGTGGAGATGGCTGTGGGCTCTCCTCCGCAGAAGGTAAAAAAAAAAAAAGTCTGCTACATGACCACTTATTGTCGTATCACACATGTCATTAAATGTCACACAGGTGCACAACGATACAAATACATTTACCTATGGTTTGTAAAAAAGCAACAACAAAACAAACAAAAAACATTTACTTATGACTTTTTAGTGTGTGGATACAAAACTGATATAAATTATGATATAATATATCAGTTTTAAATTATGATATAATTCCAGGATTGTTGCTTTAATTAATCATATTTAATAAAATTGTTTTTAATTTGTCATAGTGATGGTTATAATATTAACATAAAATGCTATATTAATGTTAATTATGTTTTTCCTACACAAAAAGCTTTAAAATAAATCAGGGTTGCACCTAATGATTATATTCTTAATCAATTATTCTCTTGATTATTTTGATGATTTATTGATAAAAAATGGCATGTTCTACATATTTTTTATTTAACCACTTAAGCTTATTTTGTACAATATTAGAAACACATTAAAAATGCAAAAAAAAGAACAACAACAAAAAAGCAATTCAGTTTCTTTTCAAATGCGTGAAAAACAATTACCTGCCTCAAGTGCAAATAATCTGCATCTAAAAAATATTATAACATCAACATGTGAAAAGCTCAGCCCTTTCTGTTTGATGTAACATTTATAGGGCCAATCTGTTGATTATCTTTTTGATTAACTGATAAATAGAAAAAGGTGCTTAACAGGATATTTTCTTAAAGAATCAAGGTCCTGTCAGGAGTTCTGAGTTGGACATTTTTAAAATGCAAAATGTCTAAATATTTTTGTACAGTTTTGGCTTAACTACTGCTCTGAGTAAATTATTCTTTCAGCAAATGACTTTTTTGGGTCAGTATACTCAAGTTATGACAATTAACAATTATTTCAACAATCGATTAATCAATTTTAATCTAACTAATCGCTTCAGCCCTTAAATAAATGGAGAAAATATACTCTCCCTAATAGCTTGTTGCAATTTGAGATCATAAAGGGGAATTACTGCAAACTTACATCACTCCCGCAACAGGCTTTAAAGTTGATTATTCTACTTTCATCGCAGCACTTTAAAAGTCCTTCAATTGTACCTTCTGATTGTCCACGTCTGTGGGTTGGCTCTGCCATGGCAGGTGGCCTGTGTGTGAAAGAATCTGAAAAGAGACAGACAGATAATGGGACCATTAATTCTGCAGAGCAAGGACTGCCAGCTGGGCGCAGCTGCAGTGCACAGGCTGGCACACAGAGGGTGACGGCAAAGGAAAGGAGAGGATAAAACGAATGAATGAAAGCTGAGGAAGGGAGGAAAGAAAATGAGCGAGAAGATCGAGGCGGAGAGCGGTAGAGGTGAAGGAAGGGAAAAGGAAGTGGATGATGGGTGTAGGAAGAAAAAGATGCGGCAGACGATTGATGTGGGGAGTCAGACTGGGAAGTCCCTGGAGAGAAAGAAGCCAACTGTAGCAGGAGAGGATGAGCGAGACAGTAGGCTCTAAAGTCCTCAGTGTAGGTGACACTCGCTCTGAGAGACACCAAAGCTTTCAGAAAAGGTAGAAGACAGATCTGTGGGGTAGAAATCCCAATTTTCAGGACATTTTTTTCCATCCAAATCTTCATAAAGTTTTAACTTTCAATCAATTATTCACTTTAGAAGTCAAGAGGACGTTGCACTGTGTATGTGTGAGTAAAGAAAGGAAGGTTTTGCTACCGTACTTGAAAACAAAGACAACATAATTACACTAGGACTGAAATTTAAACCTATCTTTACCATCTCATGCTGTATTAGCAATATTTCTGATTAAAGTATGTTCCCATGAGAGGATAGACCGTTGCCTTATCTTGAAAGAATACTAGCATTTTCAACTCCAGGTTCAACATTAGCAGACAGACTTTAAAAGCTGAAAAGGATAGAAGTGAGCACTTTGGCTGTAAAATATTCCTCCTTTTTATTTTCTGCTAAAAATCTAGCTCTTTCTTAGTTTGAGCTGTAGAATTGCTTTGAGATATCCAAGAAAACGTAATTTCCTCTTAGACAGTCTTTACAACGCTGTACTGCCTTTGGCTTCTTATATTAACACGATTGAAAATAGCCAATTTTGAATATTATTCCCCCAACACCACCTTTCACACCAACGAGTGTTGTTAGCACTCATGACTGCTCTCATATTTTGTTCACTGACTGCACAAAGGTCAGATTTCTGAGCCATGCAATCTGGATTGCATGGCTGATTTCTTTGTGCACCTCCACAGACAGACTTACTAAAGCTTCTCTTAAATCGCAAATATTTTCTAGTAAAGTTTATTTTAGGACCATGTCATCTAGGAAAAATGCCGTAATGTTTTATAGACCAAATTATGTGTTCTGAAAAACAATGCAAACACTAAAAAGTTCTGAATCCTTCCAGCAAAACTGGTGGCAAATATTATGGCTGGAACAAAAAGGATCATGAAGAGAGGCATTGGGGGGGAGAGTGCAGGGAAAGCTCTCAGCGTGTCAGGATGCAGCCTTCAGTGTTGGTGTCCTGCTGAGCTCTGAATGTTGTGGTGAAAGAGGCAGCTCTACCCTGGACAGTCAGCACATTTCTGTCCAAGGGATTAAAGACACAAGGTTCAGAATTAGGACAAACTCTGGTAACGTTTGAGTAGTTCTATGCGGATTATGCTTGTGGATGGTACAGTGTGTGTGTGTGAGATTGCATGCGTGTGTGTGTGTGTGTGTGAGAAAGAGAAGAAGGTAGACAGCGTCAGGATTTATTCTAGGCTGTCAGGGCTGGCCCTTGAGACAATAGCACTTCTCTGGGTATTTTAAGAGCCAATCCATTATTGAGCAGCTTGCTTTAGCTCTGCGGCTGGCTCTCTGGGTGTTTCTGTGCTACCGCGCCTCTCCTCACTACCAACATCCTGCTCTTTTCTTTCAATCTGTCACCGGCGACCTGTGAAACATCCAGGCATGAATAAAGCAACGCCGAGTTGTACATTTTCTGCTTTGGCGAGCGTCTGTATGTTCGCTCTATTCACACGTTCGCTGACTGTTTTGACTGACGGCGCAAAATATGATACTCTCATAGAGATGCAGACAGAAGAGGAGGAAATGGCAGAGAGGAAGGGGGGGAGTAGAATACGCAACTTGAGAGGCAGGGAGAGTTTGAGGGGGAGACGGAGATGGGACAGACAAGGACATCTGGGTTAGAGGGAAAGAACTGCCTGGTATAAAGAGTCCCTGCCCATTGCACAGTAATGCAATTTCTCTTTTCTTTAGTTGAATATCCTGGTGGACACGGGAAGCAGCAACTTTGCTGTTGGTGCAGCTGCACATCCCTTCCTCCGCAGATACTACCATCGTTCACTGTGAGTTGTCACTCAGTCGCTACACACACAGGAACTTGCAGAAAGTATTCACATCTCTTTTTTATTTTTTTTAACTACCCAATTGTTTATATTTGGCTTGCATTTGTATTCACCCCCTTTACTCTGACAGCCATAAATAAAATACATTTTGAAATCCTTTTCTCTTCCACTTTACAGTTATGTGCCACTTTGTGTTCCTTTTTTCCACTTAAAGTCTCAATGAAATGCTTGTTATAATGTGGAAAACTTAAAGACGTTTGAATACTATTGTAAGACTCTGTAAACGAGTAAAACACTTGTTCACAGAAATAATTGACTGTAGTCTCTTGCACTGGTGTTCAGCTCTAGTTCATACCGAGACCTGGGCAGGAGTGTGTACGTTCCCTACACTCAGGGCCGCTGGGAGGGGGAGCTGGGCACTGACCTGGTCTCTGTGCCACACGGCCCCAATGCCACGCTGCGCGCCAACGTCGCTGCCATAACCCAGTCAGACCGCTTCTTCATCAACGGATCAAACTGGGAAGGAATCCTGGGGCTGGCCTACGCTGATATAGCTCGAGTGAGTTTTTACGACTTATTTCATTAATGCCTTGGAACAATTTCAGCTTCAAGCTGTGAGGGAGAAACTCTGCTGCTCACAGTCATATTAAATGAAACAAACTTGGAAGTTAATTTCTCGGCAGCTGCGCTATTGTGGGTAGTAAAATAAAATTGGCCCTTAGAGATTACTTAGCAAAGATTTGTATTGGCATTTAATCTGAGGAATAGAAGAAGACATGCAAATTTCTAATTTTCTATTTGTAGCTGAACTGTTAGGTCAAAATTGGCTTCTAGGCAGCAGCAACTTGAATAGCAAATTACTAACAAGGAGATTTTTCCCATTTTCATTAATAGCCCTTATCACATTTGTTCCCTGCTGGTATTAACTGCAGTTCTAAGGAACTGAATTGATGAAAATGAGTTGCACTGCTAATAACAATGTTATACATTAATACGTTCATACAATAACCCTTTGGATACCTCAGAACAGGACAGTTCTGTTTTTTACATGACCAGTTGGAGTCGTGCACAGATTATCCTGCCATCATTCAACCCTGTTTATTCTGAGTCGAACTAGCAACATAAATTGCTGTTTTATATCAAAAAGATGAATTATTTTCCCTCAGAGGTAAGAATGTGGTGACTGCTATATGAGTGCATGTCGGCGTGGACCCAGCTCAAGCATTTCTCAATCACAGGCAGACCTGATAATGGAGAATGTTTGCCTCTTCTCACTTTTAATTTGTCTTCAGTGGCCTCTTCTTTGCTTTAAATATAACACTAGAAACTAAAAGCACAACATCAATACTAATCTAATAAGAGCTTCCAGGTGGGTTTGCAGAGGAGTGAACCTATTGTTTAGTGCATACTGTTCATAACCTTTTTGCAAGTATGTGTAAGTGTAGCAGAAATCACAGCACAGATGTTGTTTTTAATTTACTCTTTTTTTTGTCAGCTTAAAGACTTCATTAAAGAGGTACGCCAACCTTGCAATTCTTCAAATTTGGCCACAGCTACAAATGTTGTCCTAATGAGTCACTATTAAATCAGACGTTCAGACCCATTTAGCTTTCTGATGACTGAAGCAGAAAAACATGCAAATGAGAGAAGCTTCTTTAGGAATTGGTCCATAATGAACTACAGTTCTTGTGAGCAAAGGCAGAGAGAGATTAATTAAGCAGTCTGCAACTTTAAAAAAAAAGGTCATGCTGTAAATCCTGTATGATGATATTAGCTCTGTGCTAATTGAATATTCTCACAACTTAAATATTTTTAAACTTGAAAGAAAAAAAATGAATGGACAAATTTTAATTTATGTTAGAGCTCTGAACTTGGTTCAGTAAGTTCAGGCTGGAAACTATAACTATAGCATCCTCTGTTTTACAACAACAGTGTCTTCAATCAGAGGCCTCTTCTGACCCACTGTAATACAGACTGCTACAGGAGATTCCTCCTGCCATCAGCCCCTACACCAGCTCTTTGGAGAAAAGTAGTTTTGAATCTTAATTTAATTGATTTAGTTTAACCCCACTCTCCCAGTTCTGTTAACGTGCTACCAAGGTGTCCCAAGTTCAAATATTGTGTCATTAACTACCATTGATAAATCTGACTTTAATTACAGCAAACATGGTGTGACGAGTAGGCATGCTCAGAGGAAGAAATTGTAGATTGATTCAATCCAACTGCAAATTACTAATCAGGTCCTGAAGCCACAGACACATTTCTGCATTTTGGGATTATAATCTGAGGTTTTTGTATTGGAGAAATCTATGCATTTCAACGGTCAAAATACAAGTGTGAAACATGTTGGTTTAAGTATCGTAGTATGTAATCCTTGTATTTGATCAAGGATTACACACTATTGTCGATGAATCAGTAAAAGAAAGACTAAACAAGTCCATTAAAAAAAAGAAAAAAAAAGCCTTTTTCCGTTTTATTCATGAAAACTGAAAATTTTAATGATGTCACAAACTGGGAAGCTGGGCTGATAACTTTTCAGCTGGGGAGTCAAGAGGAGCTAAATGAAGAGCTAAATGTTTTTGTCCGTCAATCAGCTTTTCCAACAGCAGCACTTCTCTCTCTGTCTTCCAGCCGGACGAGACGCTGGAGCCTTTCTTCGACTCTTTGGTTCGTCAGACCTCTGTCCCCAACCTCTTCTCCCTCCAGCTGTGCGGCGCAGGCTTCACCCAGAACCAGTCGCTGGGCAGCTCCACGGTTGGCGGCAGCATGGTGACCCACACACAAACCCAAACCGTGATGTTTTGTTTTTGTTAAGCGCTGGGTTCATTTAGTTTTTCCTGCTTTTTTTTTTTTTTTTAGATCATCGGTGGAGTGGACTCGTCGCTGTACGTCGGAGAGCTTTGGTACACTCCCATCCGCAGGGAGTGGTACTACGAGGTCATTATTGTTCGGATTGAGGTGAACGGACAGGATCTTAACATGGACTGTAAAGAGGTACAGTTTTATCAGGGATAAATAATTTGAAATGATCATTTTTCTTCTAAAAAGTTAGGTAACAAACATGCAACATGTGTGCTCTGCAGTACAATTATGACAAGAGCATCGTGGACAGTGGAACCACCAACCTTCGACTTCCGAGGAAAGTCTTCCAGGCTGCAGTGAAGGCTATTGAAGCCGCCTCTTCTGTGAGTCCTTTGCATGTGACACATATGGTTGCAATCTTGATTTTCCTTTTATTATAGTTTGACTGAAATCTCTTTATATAAAAAATTTTAAATTAACCAAAATAGCTCAAATTTATTATTTTTTTTACTGGACAACAAATAAATGTCTTTGTGCAGACGGAGCAGTTTCCCTCTGGGTTCTGGCTCGGGGAGCAGTTGGTTTGCTGGCAGGCTGGAACTACACCCTGGCACATCTTCCCAGTGATCTCCCTCTACCTGATGAGTGAAAACCGCAACCAGTCCTTCAGAATCTCCATCCTGCCCCAGGTAACAGCGCTCTCGGGTTCTGGATGTGAATTTATTTATTCACGTAGAACAGAAACGGACCGACCGTGTGTTGCTATCGATGATACATGAAGATCAGCCCTGAGTAAATGTTTTGAAACTGTCCAAGTTTGGCTCCTGGATTTAAGATTCATTGAAAACATTTAAAGCAGAAACTTTATTCACATTAAGACTCTCAACACTTGAAGATTTTCATTTTTATAATCCTTTTAAATTAAAGCTTTTTGAAAAGCGCTTTTTGTGCTATCAGAAGCAGTTGAAAGTCATTAAAACGCCTCAAAGTGGCTCATTGAGGCCTCAGTTGTCAAACCTATGGGTGGTTTGTGACCTTCGTGCTACAGCGTGATGCGTCGTCACGTTTCTGTTGCAACTTCTGCTTCAGGTAAAATCCACACTGAGAACAAATATACAAATAAACACATCAACTGATTGTGTGGGAGTTTAAAGAACAGAATCGCAGTAATGTGCAGAAGTCATTTCCCTCTAGTGGACAGTTATGCTATTACATCTTTTTGTTTTTCTCCTCTGCTGCTTGTTCATCATAGTTTTAAATCTGAAAATTGTGTCTGAAATTGAAGGGGAACTTGTTTGACTGGAAAGGAAATATGATTAACTATTTTTAAACTTGCCCAAAGTTCCCATTCACTTAAAAGAAATAGAATGTTAAACTGAGGAAGACAGGAAAAAAAAAAAATTTCTCATCTCTTGGGAAACATCAAAATCTGTAAGCTGAGAGCGAAAAGATGATGTGTTCTTCGGGAAGGCTGTAAGTTCCCGAAGGACTGGTGTGTACATGTCCCCACCAACTTGCAACACAAAGTTACTTCCTTGCTTCTGCTGCAGGGCATTACGATCCCACACCTCTACGATTCAGCTCACCACTTCGGTTCCCTGTTTTCTCCATTTAGAAAATAGGAAGCAGTTTTTTAAGGATGGATAATCATTTTTAAGGATGACTAATCATCCTCAAAAAACCGAGAAACATTGATTTCTAGGATTTTGAATTCTAAGAATTTCTAAATCCTTATAAACTAATTTCTAAGAATTTAGTCATTACTTAGAAATGACTAAGTCATTTAATCTAAAATTAAATCCTGGCTAATTTCAGTTACGTCATGATTTAACAAGAGAGCAGCTGCTGTTTCACATCAGGTTAAGTTGCTTCAGGAAATATTTTTTCCTCTTAATAAATGAAATCATAGTGTAGAAACACATATAAACACTCAGGTTACAGTTGTCTGATGCTACAGTTTGTATGATAATAAACAAAAAAGTGGGTCAGAAAAGCAAAAACAGAAGAAAGGGGTACTAAGTTTTTAACAACTTAGTGCCCCTAATAGCTAAATCCACATATGGCTTTGATGCAACTGATGATGTCTACAGAAACTACAGGTTTTCTTTTTGGAAACTCACCACATATACCTTCATCTGAAGCCACGTTTGAATGTTTTCCTCTTTTTATTTGCTTATTGTTTCTGTCTGTGCAGCAATACCTGCGGCCGGTGGAGGATGTTGCCTCTGCTCAGGAGGACTGCTATAAGTTTGCAGTGTCTCAGTCCAGCACCGGGACAGTGATGGGAGCCGTCATCATGGAGGGCTTCTATGTCATTTTTGACCGAGAGAAGAAACGCATCGGATTCGCCGTGAGCACCTGCCATGGTGAGGAGGAGAGGACAGAGACAGGATGAAGGACATCCTGTCCTTCATCCTGTCTCTGTCTCTGAGAGACATGAACAAAGTGCTCATTCTGATTCTTGAATGTATTATTTTGTTACTCTACAACAGGCCTCAGTGTGTTTTCACTGGGATGCTATGAGATGCTAGCACAAAGTAGTGCATAATAATGAGGCAAACTTTGGTTTTGGGTATGTTTCTTCCAGCTTTTCATATCTAAACTGAAATGTGTGATATTTTTAGATATTCATTTACAAAAAAAAACATGCATTATTTTTTTTTTGTAAACTTGAGTTGGTTTGTCACATGATATTCCATTGAAACACATAGACAGTTGAAAAGTGAAAAAAAAAACATGAAAATGTTCAACTGCTATACATGCTTTTCAAAAAGCTTTGCAGTTAGGGTTATAAAGCACAAAACTAACAAAAGTGAGTTGAACAACTTGAATTCCTTATGTTCATGTTTGTCCGTTCTCAGTGCACGACGAGTTCCGCACGGCGTCAGTGGAGGGCCCGTTCCATGGCGTCGACCTGGAAGACTGCGGCTACAACATCCCGCAGACGGACGAGTCCACCCTGATGACCATCGCCTACATCATGGCGGGAATCTGTGCCCTCTTCATGCTGCCTCTGTGTCTCATGGTGTGCCAGTGGCGCTTCGCCCGCTGCCTCCACCCACACGGGGACTTCGCAGACGACATATCGCTCCTAAAATGAAGGGGCGCGGAGCTGAGGTGGCTCCTTTCAAACTGACGGTGCTGTTCCCAGAAAGCTTTGAAAAGATTCTTCAGGAATCACGGAGACACAACAGAGAGAGAACCTTGCTGCCATTGGGTTGTTTGTGTGAATAACAAGAGCCATCTTGAGCTTGAGTCGGACAAGAGAAGGTGCTGCTGTCAGTGTCCACTTTGTCTGTTTAAGCTTCTGTATCTATGCAGATCAGCATGATTTAAGGAACTGGTGGGAAAATGCAAAACAAACATGTAAAAAGAAAAGAAAAACATTGATGGATCAGCTGGTAAAGATAGGTTTCTTACCTCTGCAGAGCTTTGATTGGGTTATTTCATTAAAGAACAAACTGACCCTTTACAAACAAAACCTGGATGTGTATTAAAGATGGAGAATCCTGGTTGCAGCCGGCTTCGCGTTGCCGTGATTTGAATATATGAACAATTGGTCACGTGTGTGCTTCTGTAGCTCTTTTATTTGTGGCTTTTGAGTGGATGGCATTAATTGTTGGAGCCTGCGTATTCGTTTGCACAGCTGTAATGCATACAAAGAGTTTATGGAAAGGTTTTAAAAAAATAAAAAAGTCATAAGAAAACTGCAGAATAATGCAAATGCTAGTGAAGAGTTCTGGAAAAAGCTAATGACGTACACATAAAGAGGCTATTTAATAAAATATAATGTCAAGCATTTACTATATGTAATCTGTTTTTGCAGAATATGATCAGAGACAGATCGCACTAAATTTCAGATGTCATTTCTTTTCTTCTACTACTGATTAAAGCCTAAACGTATCTACTGTACATAACATTTGTGCATTCCAGATTGTCTATTTGCACAGACACAGATCACAGAGTGCTTATCCTCGCAAAACTACTGCTGCACCTATTTGATGATTTGCACATGTAAACACACTACATGCTAACAACAAATGAAGAGGGCTTCTATCACAGATACACACACAGCCTAACAATAAGTTTTTAACTGGGACCATATCTGCTTTGAAAGGGAAACCAGCCCTAAGTAAGTTATTTACTGGGAAACATGACATATGTCTATTAGGGACAGTTTGTGTTGTCTCCATAAAAGCTGTACATAGATTAACTCAGATCTGGATATTTATCTGTCAGGTGCTGGCAGCTTTGTTGAACCAATAAAATACTTATTGTAACTGTAAAATGTCTCCTTTTTTTACATCCTGGTCACATAATCACTTTGAAAAAAGTGTTAAAAGAATCCATCCTTTAATTTGACTACATAGATTTAAAAAATATTATTTTTAATAAAATTACTGGTGTCTCAAATATTCAATTATTGGTACCCACATTGATCATATTAATGATTATAACTAAAGTTTTTTAAATCATTATTTCTACTTCCACTTTTTTGGTTGATCAAAGTACTTTATAATTAATTCATTTTCTATTCCCCCACACAAATTCAGGTGTATGTTCATTATTTACAGAATCGTCTAAAAGATAATTTATTTCAGCAACTTAAGCAAAATCGGAAAAGTTTTAGCGGTTAATGACGTTAAACTCACAGGTCGCCTCATAGACATAATATAAGATATATCATCTTATATTATGTCTATGGGTCGCCTGACCGCCCCCGGCAAAAACGCTTCCGCCTAGAATTAAAAGAAACGAAACAAAACAAAAACAGACTTCGCTTTCTTAACTTGTACTCGGGTCAACCTTCTGCTTCTTGTTACGGAGTGCACCCACTTTCTCTGATCCATTCTATTACCTGTGATGGCTCTGGGCCAATCAAATATCACGCACGATAATTGCGCAGTCTGTATGACGTAATACGTATAGCAGAGCGCTTGGATTACGGAAATGGAGTGTCAAGCTCGGCGATAGCACTCTCAATATTAATTGTCGACCTCAAATCGAGCTCTTTCATTAGAACAGTAAGACATTCTTATTTTTTACCTTAGACTGTCGTCGATAATCACATGTTTAGCTCTGTTTTATTGAGGAACATTAGTTTCAATCGTTAGCACGGCAATGCTAACCTGCTAACACAGCTAAAACAACAACTACGCTGCGGTGAAACTTGAGTTCTACATTAGGTTGTACTATGTTTTTTCTAACGAATTTATCTGTTTGTTTTAATGTAAATCAAGAAGTCAGTATAAACGTAGTGTTCCTGCTATTTAAGAGATAATTAATTATATTAAAGAACATCGCCTAACTAGAGCAGAAGCTAGAAAAAAAAAAAACAACAGGCATGTCATCAGAGCTAATGCCAATGTTTAGGTATAGCAGTGGTGCTTTAAGCCATCTGATTGTAGCCTCGTTAAGACAGAAATATTGCTTTAAAGGAAATATTTACGAAGCCTAGGAGTTTTCTCTCATTCACTATTTTAATGTAAATGCAGACCTATTGTAAATGGAATACGATTTGTTTATTTTTGGGGGTTTTTAGCTATTACTAATGTAATCACAAGTCTTCACTATAGCGATTGTAGAAGGTTTGGTTTATAGTCACAGAGTTGCTCATCACAGGTGTTGGAACCCAGATAAAGTGACGCTGTGATTTGTGGTACTTTCCCTCTGAATGTAGCACCCTGATGTTAAGCAACCAGACTGTCATTCTCAAATTGTTCTCACTAATAAAATCCTTTTGTCTTGTCTTGTCTAGATCGCTGCTCAGATGAAGAGGGCTTGCCTGGCGGACCAGTTGTTTCACCCTTCCTTGCCATGGCAGCGCCCTATTTTCCCACATTCCTCCTCCTCATTTTTTTGTCCTCCGTAGCCCTCTTGCTGCTCACCCTTCTGCCATCTGTCGCCCCATCCCTCCCTTTAACCGCCTCGTCTTTATCCTCGTCTTGGCCGTCATGTGGTCCAGGTCAGTCTTGGGCCGTCCGGATCCACCACAGCCTGCATCACCAGAAGGAAGATGAGAGAGAGGCCTCGGTTCAGCTGGATGTGATAGCTGACAGGGTACAGTAGTATTTCAGCATCTTTTCTGATAGTTTGCACTTTGGTTTTAATTTGAACTCATAGATTTTCATCATTTTCAAAGATATTTAGATAGTATTGCTGAATTTAAATTTGCTGGAACTATTTTCTATGGAAATATCAAAAGAAAGTGATTTTGGTCCTTTTCTGTATTTACAAATTAAAAACAAGTGGATATTGTTTCTCCGGCCACAATTTATTTATTTATTTTCAAAACAGGGCTTAGCTGTTTTGTTGGGTTTTTTTTAATGCCTCATATTTGCTCTATTTATTATTGTATAAGCTCAATTCAGTATTTTGTAAGTTTGCTGATTTTACTAAAAAAAACGACTCCAATATTGTCTTTGCAGGTAGCAAAAGAGGCGGGGCTTCAGAACCGGGGTCAGATTGGAGAGCTCGAAGGCCACTATTTGCTTTGCTCATCACAACCTCACACTGGATCTCTGGGACACATCTGGAAAAGGAGCATCCAACCGAGCGATGTTCTGGCAACACATCCTCATGTCCTGTGGTACTCCAAGGACAGGTTGCTCAGTCGCTCAAAGAGGTCTTTGGCCTTCAACGACCCCAACTATCCTAAACAGTGGCATTTGGTAAGAACACATAGCACACATCCACAAAATAAAAAATCTAGATCTGCCACATATTATATGTTTATTTTATCACTGTCTGATTTTATCTGGGCTGGCTCAAAGCAGTTAGATTAAACTAATTAAAGAAATTTTAGGAGATTTTATGTAGGTGCTAGAAGCAGAAATATGCGCTAAATAACAAGATGCTGGAGCTTCAGGCTCAATGCTGCCTTAATATTTGACCACTGTTCTTGGCACAAATAGTAGAGATTAATTAGTTAATTAATTAGTTAATTAGAGATTAATGAGTTGCTATTCTTCCAAAGACTCAGCTTTTAAGCATAGTCCACAAATTTCTAAAAGAGTTGGAAGAGTTCCAGTAGCTTAATGGTAGTCTGTTTATCATCCCATGATCAGTTCTAATATGCGTTTGGCACTGTTGTTCCGGTTTTGACCATTTGACCCCAAATCTCACCAGAAAATGGAAGCATTAAGGGCACCAGTGTCGCTAACCTCTCTGTAAATAGCTTGGATGATAAATTTATGTACAGATGAATGCGATTACATAATTTGAATATGTCCACAGAACATTAACAAATGCTTGGTGTTTGTGCAAAACGGACACATTTTTAATCAGAATACTGGAATTTGGTGGCGTAATAATTGGAACTTGAGAACTGAATTAGTTTTCACTGCGAAATATGAAATCTACAACTATTGCTACCCTGGTAAACAACAAATATGTATAATATGTTTCTCAGCCGTATTGCAGCTACTGCCATATTGTGCTTTCAGTTTCATTCTTTGAGCAATTTAAACCTGTTTTGCATGATCATAAAAATGATCCTGATCACGCATACCTAACATGCTGGAACAATGATTCCAAGTTTAAAGCTGGAAATGGTTCGCTTAATGCCTCCTATGTGTGTTCTTCAATCAGCCTTTAGCACCAATTCTATCTGCCATCATACAGTTTACAAGCTTTTCTATCATCCACATCTGCACCTTGGCATTTTTGCTATTTTTATTTTTCCTGGCGTTCATTAACAGAGTTTTTCCTCCTGCCTTTGCAGCACAATCGAATTAACAGAGGCATGGATATCAACGTGACGGGAGTGTGGGAGCACAACATCACTGGCCAGGGGGTCACTGTTGTTGTTGTAGATGACGGTGTGGAACACACCCACAGAGACATTCAGCTCAACTATGTAAGTCGGAATTTAGTGTTGGCTCTGCTTTAATTGTTTTTGAAAGAACAGTGGGCCTACTCATAAGCTGTGCGGAGTGCTGTTGTGAAATATTTTCCCTTTTTCATGTCACAGTTGAGTTCAAACTCCAGTTCAGGGATGAAACCTGATGGTGGAACACATATTGTGAGCAAAGCTGTCGGCACTTTGCAGTAAATCAAAGTTTTGAAGAAAAAAACTTTCTGAAGAGATGAGAGTGTGAACTTTCTGGCAAATCTCATTCTAACGTAAAATATGGCAGATCACTGGATAAAAGATATTTCTGATCACTAATTTTTGAAAGTTAATATAATTTTTGGGCTGAAAATAAGAGGTTTTAGCATTTACATTAAACAATTTAAAAATATGTCTCTATTATTCTGAGATGTATGAGAATAGTTCTTCTCTTTTCTAAGGAGAAAAAAATATATTATTACATAATGGGGCAGAAACTATTGTTATCATCTTGAACCCAGATTTTATTACATTACATAATGCGACCTTCCAGGGTAAAGGCAAACTTAACCACTTTCCAGTTGAACTTGTCCTGTTGGATGCAAAACTAGAACAAAGCTTGCAAAGGTTCGATGTCCATATGATAGATTTTTGTGTTCCTGTTAAGAGTCCAGAGGGGAGTTACGACCTGAACTCCAATGACCCTGACCCCATGCCTCACCCAGACCTCCACAGCGACAACCACCATGGGACTCGATGTGCTGGGGAGATCGCAGCCGTTCCCAACAACAGCTTCTGCGCTGTGGGTGTGGCCTATGGCAGCAAGGTGGCAGGTATGACACACCCAGTCAGTCTAAAATCTTTCAATACTGTTTTATTCCGACAGTCTTTTACTAAGAGGCACCAGTTTTTACAAAAATGTGTTCTCATCTGAAATCACCAATGTCCTTTTTTGGTTTTTGTAGGTATCCGAGTCCTGGATGGGCCCCTGACTGACAGCTTAGAGGCCATTGCCTTTAACAAACATTACCAAATAAATGATATCTACAGTTGCAGGTAACTGTCGATGTCACAATAACAATTCTCTGTAATTTATCATCAAAACTTGTATTATTTCTTGGATGCTAATGAAGACAGCTCCTTCTTGTAGTTGGGGACCAGATGATGATGGGCACACTGTGGATGGACCTCATCCCCTGGGCAAGGTTAGACTTCTTGCAGCTCTCTTTTTGTCCAGCAGGTGGTAACAGACCCCAGCAGATCTGTGCATCATATTATGTAGCAGTTTCACTAGATTGATGCTTTTTCCCTTGCTGGATACATATGTTAAAAACATCAAATCAGCTTTTTCTCTTTTTGTTATTTTTTTCACCAGGCTGCACTGCAGCACGGGGTGATTGCAGGCCGAAGAGGCTTCGGGAGCATCTTTGTAGTTGCCAGCGGTAACGGGGGTCAGTACGATGACAACTGCAACTATGACGGCTACGCCAACTCCATCTACACCATCACGATAGGTAAGAAACAGAGATTGTTAGGAGTGTGGCGATGTGTGTATGTGCATTCAACTGTGTGCAACACACGAAAGTAGTCATTATACTCCAGTGTTGTTTTTTTTTTTTTTTTTTAGGAGCGGTTGATGAGGAAGGCAAGAAGCCGTTCTACGCAGAGGATTGTGCATCCATGCTGGCTGTCACTTTCAGCAGCGGGGGGGCCAGATCAAGGAGCATCGTAAGTCCTACTGAGTCTAACACTTGCACAGTAGCTGGAGTGAGCTTATATAGTGCTGTTCTTGTCATACAGACCACTTTAAACAGGTTTACATGATGAGTTTGACTCGCCCAACAACACTCACAATGTTCACACTCTTATACAAATATATGCAGAACTGTTCCCACTGCAAGTTATTAAGCAACGGCACAGTAGATGCATTCGTTTAGAAACGAAAAGGTTTGAAGGAAACCTTGTAAGAATAATACTCCAGTACTAATGAGTAACTTGTCTCAGTTAATTTCAGATATTCTTTCTTTCTCTTTTTAACTTCCAAAGCTGTACATTGTAGGCTGTGGTCAGTTTTATAGATATATACACAACCACCTTCTAAAAGTATGATTTTAATGATACTAAAATTTCCATAAAGCTGTTTCTGCAGTTTAATGTCCTTTCACTGAGATGTCAGGGAGTGTTGGGGTGACTGGAGGTTTCTACGGCTGAATGGAGTATACAGCCGCCCCGCCTCTATTTTCCACTCATTACTGAGCAGCTGGCTGAAAAAAGGCTGCTGCATTTATTACCTCTCTAGCAAGAAAGAAATATTTGGCTCTTTGGAAATATTTCCAGTCCCAAAAGCCAGGGGTCCTCATGTGGTGGAAACTAAAGAAGTGCCACTAATAATTGCTATTATTAATTTTAGTCTGTCTTTGAAATTACCTTTAATTTCAACATGTTTGTTAGGTAACCATCTGCAGCTGCAAGCAGATTAGAGCAGAACGGATTAACCAAAAGTAGGAAAGTCAAGTTAAAAGCTTCTTCAAAACATATCTGGTGATTATTCTGTTGTTTGTTCAATTTTATTGTATAACTGCCATGAGATTGTCATACCAGCCCAAGTCTATATGTAATAATACTAAATCAAAGGAACCAGTTGGAATATGATGCACTGTCACTTTAAGAATCTTTGTTGGCTCTAAAATAATGGAAACATTTGGGCAAAATCCTCCACATCAGGAAAAGTATTGACTTCATTCATCTGAAAACGCTGGCTGAAGATGACAGGAGTTGAGATCCACTGAAACCTCTCCACAACTGTTTGTTGAAGTTGGAGGCTGTCACCGTGGCAACCTGTTTTGTTGCGAGGATGTCATCACTTGTGGGGAAACTGAGATTAGCCAGGACCTAACCACCGATCCACCCCTGACCGCATTACACTCACATACTAAGTGGCTCCAGAAACGGGCAGCCGTTTGCTTCTCCTGAACATTCAGTAATGAACTGGGATGATTACAGAGCAGCAATGGTGGTGTGTGGATTAACAAAAGTGGGTGTAGAAATAAAGTTGGTATTTATATGCTGTTTAACTGAGGAAGTCAGAATTTGAGTTTAATACTTCAGGTATTAAATATGGGTTTGCCGTTTTATTTTTATTGCTACAGCATTGTTCACTTTCAGGCTCTTTGTTCTTCTTATTAAACTCCATATGGCTTCACATTCCCCCAAATCAACACTGTTTAACTAAACACAAACAGCACTGAACTCTGACCACCTGCTGTCAGTTTATATCATCAAGATGGTGCAATGATGTAGGTGCTACTTTATGCACCAGTCCCTCCGTCTTCATGGTTTTAGATCTTTTTATGCTCTGGAGCGGTTACGTGGGCTGTTGTGTTTTCCAGTAATTTCATCATTTGTACGGATCACACCTCTCCGAAACGTTCTAAACGTACCAGCTGTGTCGTTCTGCAGGTGACGTCTGATTGGTCGATGCACAAGGGGAGCGGGTGCACCGAGGGCCACACCGGTACGTCTGCTGCGGCCCCGCTGGCAGCAGGGATGGTGGCCCTCATGCTGCAGGTGCGTCCCTGCCTGACCTGGAGAGACGTTCAGCACATCGTCGCCTTCACTGCCACACAGGTAAACCTGCAGGAAAACGCTCAGCAGTGTCAAAGGTTTTAAAACGACAGGCAGCAAAAAAGAAAATTGTATTTCATGTGACTTCACTGTTACCAAAGATTTTTTTTTCTCTCTCTGTTTTATTGTTTGGTCTGTTAGGTTTACAGTACAGATGTAGACTGACACAAAAATCGTATCGTTAATGAAAATCAAGTCTGCATTCCTCTCGTAACTGCCTGTTTTTGTTGTCGACAATTTCAACAAAACCTCCTTCTAACCAAGACATCACAGTATTGAAATAAAAATCGAAATGCTGAATATTTTTAAACATAATCACAGTTCTAATAATGTTGCAGAGTCCGGGCAGCCTTAAAAAGTTTGAAATTCATGTATCTTAAAATAAGGCCTTAAATTCGCTTAGATTTAAGGTCTTGTTCACTTAAAAAAAAAAAAAAAACTAGTAACAGTCAGCAGCAGTCTGTTGGTTATGTACACATCTATACTTCTAATTTTGAGGTGCACATAAAGACTAAAAAGTGGTCGAGGCTTCAAGTTTAGGCAAGTTATCGGCCAGCACACACTGAGACTGACGAGGTAAGAACTGCTTCTTTCAAAATAAGAGTCTCAAATATAGGCAAGATGTCAAGTTTAAAGCACTCACCTTGTCATCTAATTCCAGATCAGATGAGAGGAGATATTTAAGTGCTGTAAAATTTCTTATTTGTTTCACTAAACAGATTTTTTTTGTCCTAGAGTTGCTAATTTACGCAATAGCTGAGAGTAAATGTGGTGATAGTTTGCCTCTGTCCTGTGGTAACATCTTTTCAATCTGCATCTCTGTTTTTTTAGACCAGACTTCTGAACTTTAGTTTAACTGGATGGACAAGACCATGAAGGTGTGGATGTTTTCTTTGTGTTTCCTAACAGTGCGACATGACAGCTGACTGGAAAGTGAACGGAGCCGGTTTTCATCACAGCCACCAGCATGGCTTTGGCCTTTTGAATGCATGGAGACTAGTTAATGCTGCCAAGGTACAGACACACTGTAAATTCACTTTTTTTTTTTTTTTTTAAACATTTTGCCACCAGAAGTCGACCTAAATATTCCTGCGTTGTGTCTCAGGTGTGGGAGTCGGTGCCTTTCCTCGTGTCCTATCAGAGCTTGGTCATAAAGGAGGACGTTTCCGTTTCCACTCATACGGGCGTCTTGATCCGCACCTGGAATGGTAGGGTTTTTATTTTTTCCCCTTCTCTCTCGCTCTGTGTCGCTGCCTCAGCTCTATGAGGGACAGTTGCTTGTCGAGTTTAAACATTGCTCTCCATAACAGAGCCATCCCTCCCTCCCTGCATGCCTGCTGCTCAGGCTGCCTGTCCTTATTAGGTAATGTTCGGCAGTTTGTGAGTTTTGCTTTTGTTATTCCCCCCCCTTTTTTTTTTATTTTGTTTGTTTTTGAATTTCTCCCCAAATCTCCTTTTTTTTATGTAAAATCTCTGTAGATCCTCTTCCTCTCTCAAACCTTTCCACGCTGAATCTCTCGTATTCAGAGCCCTCTGCATATAATCCCGCTAACACTTTTATTTTTCCACAACTGGTTGTTGAAATGACCTCATTCAAGTAGAAACATTTCCCTCATCCTCCGCCTAATCCTGTCCTCCCTCAGACTTTATCGCCCTTCTTTTATCGCCTCATTGCAGTTAATCATACGACCACAGACGGGTTTGTGTACATTTGGTCTCATGCAACAATGTTTTTGTGAAAAAGCTGCTGGTTTTTACAGAGCAAACTCCCAAAGAATGTGAGGAATTATTTTCTCAACTCACTTTAACTCATGTTGTTCTGTGAACCCGTCGTTGTTCTGTTTTGGTCGAATTCCCTGATGAGCTCTTTGTAACAGAATGTAGTTGGATCTGCTTTTGACACTGTTCAGTGTTTTGGCAGCCTTGCTGACTGATTCATTGTCCATTAGGCCGGTCATATGTTCTGCTTCCTGCATGAACAGCTTTCCATTTCAAAGCAAAGCTTACTCATTACTTAGAGTTGGTTCTTATGCCTGGAAAGAGCAATTACTAGAATTAGAGTGCTGGAAATATTGCCTCCAAATGGAATATGAAGCACAAAATATTTAAGCAAAAATTAAATAAAACAGACTGTCGCTCTTGGCCACTCTGCAAAACAGGACAGACAAGACAGCATGAATTTTAAGATGATCGTGTGTTGGATTGGATCATTTTAGACAAATATGAAAGTTGAAAACAAAAACTAGGCTGGTTAAGGTCGGGAAGAAAATGAAGAAATGTCTGCTGCATCATTAGATCATCTCCATAACAACCATTGGACACTTTCTCCCCATGCAAATTAGTTGCTTAGATTGAAATAAAATGATTTATTGTCCATTAATTGCTGATTAAATTGAAGTTTCTCTTCAAGAACTTGGCAAAAAATTACAAATAAATCTTAAAATGCACAAAATACTTCAGGTTTTATGATGTTTGATTTTTTTTTTTTAAGATACAAATGCATTTGTTTGTAGGAACAGCATTTTTTAAAGCAATATAACTCCATCAGGCTCTGACGCCAGAAAAATAACCTTTTCTGTCCCTCCATCTGGAGAGTGAAGGTTCTTGAACTTGACTGGGATTTAAACTGGAACTGTGTGCTTTGCTCAGACGAGACTGACGTTGAGCATTTTTGCAACAAGCTGTCACGGTAATTTTGAAGTGAAATGAAGAATGAATATGTGAAAAAGCTCCATCCTAAGAAAACATTGTTATTTAGTTCGGTTTAACGTTCCTCTCCTTCAGTCCCTTTGCGATTCTCCCTGCCCTGGGGATATGTGCATCTCTGCATGGTCACGATGCACTGCCGCTTATTAGTAATCAAACCGAGGGAAATGATGGGAAATTACCAGGCAGCCGCTCTGAGCGGATGCACTGTGGTCAGAGGACTCGGTGATAAGTGCTTCAAAGATGGATAACAGGAGAAATCCAGAGTGAGATGGAGAACTGCAGCAGGGTTTATCACATTATTAGAGAGTTACAGATGTGTTTCAGTTACACTAATGAAGGGGTAATAAATAACACTGACATGACGCATATAACGCATTTAGAAAGATGTATGTCTAATGGGTCTAATTATTTCATTATGAGTGCAGCTGTATTTTTGTAAAAGTGGGTGTCTACAGGTGTCGTACGTACTCTTTGAACATTTTCACATTTTCATATTTGTCACAACTACAAACTGTACAGGGGGTGGTATTATGTATCTTCCAGGCACATAGTGCCATTTTATAACACAACCAAGCAAAAATGTTACAAAAATGCTATATAATAAAAGAACCTGAAGAGAAATTTGAATTCGTAATATGATGCCTTGACATAGGGCCTCTGTCTCTTTAAGAAGCTAGTACTCTCTTCAGTAATGAGAATCACAACAATGCTTCTCATTATGCCATTTACAACCGTTCTTAGGAGCGCAGGACTGAGAAGCAGATTCAGTAATGAGCTCAGCAGGTATGCAGTTCCACCAGCTGTTCGCTGTTGGAGCTGAGCTTTTTTATGGGTTGCACCATCGAATGGATGTCTTGAGAGATTTAAGAATTTTTCAACATGCATGAAAGAATCAAAGCAACACTCCAAGTATGTTTTTGATGAGAAATTATCATTAAAACGTGATTTAATCTAAAAAAAGTTGATGTTGCACAATACCCTTCTACAATGTGTTTCACTGGGATTTCATGTGATAGACCAACACATAGTGAATTCAGTAGTGGATATTATTGAGGGAATGAATATTTTTGCACATCACATTTTACTACAAGCCGTGTATAATCTGATCTGCCTTTTGTCTCAAGTTTGTCTTGTTCAATTACATAAAATCTTGACATTTGTAGTGTGTAATGTGACACAATTCTTCGTGTCTGAATACTTTTGCAATCCACTGCACATTTTTCCCAAATATAATGAAGATTGTATTATTTTTATACATCTCTTGCTGTGCCCTAAAGACATTTAATTGAACTTGCACATTACCCTTCCTGCTGTCTTCTCTCCTGTAGTCTCTGCAGCCGACCTGAAGCCGTCTGGGATGCAAACGCTCGAGCACGTGGCCGTTACCGTGACAATAACCCACCCCTGCCGTGGGAACGTGGAGATCGTGCTGGAATGTCCCAGCGGCATGAGTTCTGTCATCGGGGCTCGCAGGCCCATCGACAGGTATACGCCGCGTCTTTCATCGTGTCTGTTTAAAGGCCTTTAGCTCTCTCTGTGGAAGGAGCAGGGTGATGTTCGGGTGGATGTAAAGACGTGGGTTTTTTTTTTTGTTTGTTTGTTTGTTTCCACACAGAGATCCTTCCGGCTACCAGGACTGGACTTTCTCCACCGTGCGCTGCTGGGGGGAGAGAGCTGAAGGCCAATACACCCTCAAGATTTCTGACAACAGTAAGTCAGCAGGGAAGACACACACATTGCACACACTTCTCCGGTCAGCTTAATATACTGCTGGTCTGGGTTTTATGAGGCTTCTTGTGAATCCAGGCTTCTTAGTTCTCTCTGACCCATGTCTGTGTTTCTGCAGAAGATGAACAGTCTGACCAGTGCGCCGCGGTGGGAGTGCTGAAGCAGTGGAAGCTCACACTCTACGGTTCATCTATGACTTCCAGCGAAGTGAAGGAGAGGCAAAAGTAAGTCCAGGTCTCCTGCTGGTTTGCCGTCGGTGTCTAAAATCGGACTGGGATGCGGTGATCATGAGCGCTTAATTGTTTCCCGTTCGCCGGTCTGCAGGCTGGTGGAGGAAGCCATGAGTGGCAAACATCTGGACAGCAGCTTCTCTCTGCCCTGTCCTCCAGGCTTAGACATCCCCCCCGAGATTGTTAATCCCTTCACCTCCAACAGCCTTAAGGTAAACACAGCTTTCAGGCTCACACTCTCACACCTACCAAAGGTTTACCATATCTTTGATGAATTCTGTCCGTCTGAAGACAATTTGCAAGAAAGATTACTTGAAATAAATGATAAAAAAGTGATGCACAGCTTTGTTTGAGCATGTAGATGTTGCAGTCAATCCCATTCAATATAAAAAAGTATGGATTGTAATTTTTTCCACCTTTCCATGTCAAGAAATGTATGAAAAACATCAAATAATGTGCAAAAATATTTTTTCTTACTTTTTTCTGCACTTCCTTTCTGCCTCCCTCACTTCCTTTATTTTCTTTGCTTCTTCCTTCTGAACAATTTCTTGTTTTTGCAGATTGCATAGTGAAAGGCTCTCTGCTGTAGAAATGTCAACTGTAATATTTCAGATTATGAAACTAACATAAAGAGCCAAAAACTCTGCAAGCTGTTTTTTATTATGTAGGAACCAAGTTTCCAAACACTTCCTTCTGTAGATTTGTAGAAAATCAGACCTCAGCTTGGCTGAAGGACATTTTTTATTTTTGGTGGAAATGTTGCAAAAAAAAACAAAAAAAAACGTCAAGAGATTCTTGTTTTAATTTCAATCCCAGCTATGACATGCAGTAATTAGCTGCTGACACTACAGCTCATAAACCAATAATGTTCAGAGAACTCATCTTCTCTTTTCTTTGACATTGTCAGACATTCTGTCTCAACACAGTTATAATCTTCTTTAACATTCATTGAGTTGACAGAATTGTGTGTAGCTACAGCTTTCTGTAAACTCTTATCTTGCTCTACATTTGTAAACAATTATTACTGTTTTTCCATCAGTGAGGGCAGCAGTAACACACCCCTTGATGTCTGAAATGAAGTAAATTAGAGTTAACTTAAATATGTTCCAGATGACGAGTTCAACCACTGTAAACAATACGGTTTATGTGTTAAGAGAAGAAATGTCTCCATTCAGGAAACACAGTCGGTCTGTTTGGCTACGTTTGGACAATCTTTATCTTTTTATTGGATTCCTAATAATAAAATTTACTTGAGTAAAATAATAACTTGGTACTGAATTTGTGGTAACATGTCTTCTCTTCCCTCCCCCCCATCTAGTTCTTGCTTCTGCTCGGATGCTTCGCTCTCTTCTGGTCCGTCTACTACATCTTGGACGTCACACTCGGTCAGGTGAACCTCCGAGGCCTCCTGTGTCTGCCGAGGAGGCGGAGTCATCTCAAAACCAGCCACATTAGCAAAGGCAGAGGAGTGGAGGAGGCGAACGAGTACCGGGACGAATACATCGCAGAGTTCAGGGACCAGGAGGACCAGGACTCGGGGGTGGAACTGCAGGCTGTGCTGGACTCGGAGGTCAAAGTTCCCTTCATCAGGGAACAGGAGACGTAACACTGAGCCTACACGTTTCCTCTTTCTCAGGCTTGTTTTTCTGCTCTGATTGCACTCGCTTCCAACAGCGGTGATGGTACTTAAAGACCGAGCTGCAGATAAATCAAGGAGTAGGTTTCTTACTCCTTCTTTTCTACCACGGTTACTCAAGTGGCCTTGAATGTGTTTGGGCTGTGATTTTACGTCTTCGTTTGTGCACTTCTTCCCGAACACATCACCTGACCAGGAAAATAGGATGTTAAATCACCTGTAGCTTCTAAAGCTTTCTTTAAAACTGGGATTCATGGACTGCGGGCGGCTTGTTGGGACTTAACCACCCAGTTTAATGGAACAGGTACATGTTGGGTTGTGAAATTTGCCCCCAAAAGAGAAATTAAATTTTCAGATTGAGGCCGAAACACCTGTGGAGTTAATTAGAGAAAAGGTTGTGTGCAATATTTAAGGGAATGTAAGTGTGTGTGTGTGTGTGTGTGTGTGTGTGTGTGTGTGTGTGCGTGTGCGTGTGTGAAATGGGAGTATTTGTAATATCCAGGGTCTTCCTTTAAAGTGTTGCTATAATGCGTCTTTTCACAAGGGTACCCTTTTGTTTTGTTTTGTTTTTTATATCTCTGACCTATTATTTCTTCCATCTTGTAAATCTGGGTTTTTTTTTTGTTTTTGTTTTTGTTTTTAATCTGTAGCTAAGTAAGCAAAATCTGATTAAAACTTGAAGTGGGATTTTTCAAGCTTTGGATTTGCTGTTTGTATTTTTTTTAATAAACTGTAATACATCAAGGATTTGTGCCTGCTGAACACATTTGCTGTATATGGACTGCATAATAGGGTTTTTAAAATTTTTAAAGAATGTATTCAAAGCTGCAGGTGTTTTTATATGAACTGAACAAATGTTTTTGGAGTGTTGCTGTGCAAGTCACAGCTTGTTTAAATGAAAATAAATAAAAAAAACTTGGTGAAGTTAATGCTGCTTTCTTTTATCATTTAGCTTTAAATCCCACTCAATAAAGCAATTCAATAAACAATGTTATTTAAATATAGGATGCATATTTTTGAGAAATAAAAAAGGGTTTTCATTCAAAAGGTTCTCGTTGCGCGTTATAATCAGGGCTCCTATAACATTTTACAGGATGTGTGAAAGAGCCTACACTATGTTTTAAGTATTTTCGTCTCCTGAATATGAGTATAGAAAAACACTTTGGGGATATCCGGATTTTATTCCCTTTGTGTTAAATATGTGAATTTTCAGAAACTAGCTGGTTTTACAAGATTTTTTTACTACGTTCGCCTGAGAAGTTTCTCCATCTAGCATGTGATGTTTTATTGTCAAAACCATCACAGAAATAGTGCAGGCATTCGCCGATAGAAGAGCAAACCAAGGAATTTCACCAAAAGCACATTGGAAAAACGGTTTAGTTGTTTTCCTTCTTGTCTCCCTACTTTATTGATTAGTTTTAAATGGCTTTGCTAGTTTAGACAAATCTTTATCACGACAGAATAAAGATTTGTCTTACATAAAACTTATGATTACATAAGTTTTATGTAATCATAAAACTTATTCAATCCCTTTGATGTTTTGTTGCTTTGACAAATCAATCCCGATCAGCAAAATTTGACTTCTGTGACAAATTTACCAACAAAAAAAAAAAAAACCTTTGTCAAAGTGACAAAATGACATGAGTACGCAAAAAAAGTATATGTACTCGTTACGGGACCAAAAAATAAAGACAATTGAAAATAAAAATCATAAAATGAGTGAATACGGAAATTTAGTAGATACATATTTGACTACAATCACAATAGTCTGTATGGATAGATGATGATAATAAAAAAAACAGATGAAAGCATGAAATCCAGATCTGGCATTTTTTTTGTACAGCAACACACTAAACATGCATTAAACACAAACAACTTGTAAAAGAGTTAAAAACAAACTCAGTCCTACAGTTTATTTAAGTCCACATTTATAAATAAGGCTAAATTAGTTTCCAACTCATCTAGTTTATGCCAGAATATTTTCCTCACACACCAACACCAAAATATGTAAGAATCAATCATGAAATCATGAATCTCATAGAATAATATTGAGCAGTATCACAGTGCAATATGTTTGCTTAAAGACCAAGGTTTGTAGTGACGCAATCCCAACCGAGAGTTACACACAATGTTTGGAGAAAGTTTTTTTTTAAACTCTTCTGACGACATTAAAAGGCTGACAGTGTTTAAGAACTAAGTGTTTACAGATTCAACAGAAAATACCAGCTGTGAGCCGCTTGGACTCTGTGACCCCTGTCATTCGACAGTTTTTTTTATTTTTTTATACAGTTTTTAAAGACTGCAAGCTTTAACCTTTTAACTGCTTGCTGACCTCATGAACCCAACTCCGACTCCTGGTGAAGGCGGTTCTTCCCTCAGGTCCAAATCAAAGTTGGTGCTAAGAAAGAACCGTTTTGTTGTTGGTAGAGGCGGAAACACAAAGAGCTGCGGCTAATACTGGCGCTGGAATGCAGGAGGTGATGGTGAAAGCTCCAAACTAGCTCTCTTTAGTGCCAGAGATGAAATCAGGGGAAGCATAAAAGGCTCTAGAAGAAATTTTAATTTAAATTGGGCTGCTGCAACACAGAATAAAACTTTACTGGATGCTGATCAGCCGAGTGTGAAGCGGCCGGGATGAGGCTCAGTGCCTCCAAATCCGAGGCCATGGTCTTGAGCCGGAAAAGGGTAGAGTGCCTTCTCCGGGTCAGGGGGGTCGTCCTGCCTCAAGTGGAGGAGTTTAAGTATCTGGGGATCTTGTTCACGAATGAGGGAAGAAGGGAACGGGAGATCGACAGGCGGATTGGGGCAGCGTCTGCTGTGAAGCGGGCGCTGTACCGGTCCGTCGTGGTGAAGAGAGAGCTGAGCCAAAAAGCGAAGCTCTCGATTTACCGGTCGATCTACGTTCCCACCCTCATCTATGGTCATGAGCTTTGGGTCATGACCGAAAGAACGAGATCACGGGTACAAGCGGCCGAAATGGGTTTCCTCCGCAGGGTGGCTGGGCTCTCCCTTAGAGATAGGGTGAGAAGCTCGGTCATCCGGGAGGGACTCAGAGTAGAGCCGCTGCTCCTCCACGTCGAGAGGAGCCAGTTGAGGTGGCTCGGGCATCTGGTAAGGATGCCTCCCGGACCCCCCCCTTGTGAGGTGTTCCGGGCACGTCCCACCGGGAGGAGGCCTCGGGGAAGACCCAGGACACGCTGGAGGGATTACGTCTCTCAGCTGGCCTGGGAACGCCTTGGGATTCCCCCGGAGGAGCTGGAAGAAGTGGCTGGGGAGAGGGAAGTCTGGGCCTCCCTTCTGAAGCTGCTGCCCCCGCGACCCGACCCCGGATAAGCGGAGGAAAATGGATGGATGGATGGATGGATGGATGGATGGATGCTGATCAGTCCATTCATTCGTCATCGTTTGCCGTTTTGGTTGTTGTGTACTGAGCTTTTCTGGGCATGAAAAGAAGGAGGAATTTGCACCTTTCTCTGAGAACATAATATTTTATTGAATTACTGAAAGGCTCAAAGTTACTCAGAATCAACTTCAGTGGATACTGAGAAGGCTGGCTGTACCAAAGTTTTTATGTTTTATTCATTAGAGCTTTCGGCTTTTGACTGTCATGGGAGGTGACAAGTTTACCTGCTGCAGGTAAACCATCTAAATGGACCATGAAACAGACATTTAGATGGATCTTTACAGTCTGTAATGCCAACAAATTTCTAACATATTATGCTGTTTGATCAATTTTGCCAAAAAAAAAGAAAAAGAAAAAAATTAAAAGAGATATCAAAACCACAAAATCTGTAAAGAAAGGCAGATGTATAATTCAAAAAATTAAAGAGTAAAACACATCAAAGTTAATATCGATCTTTGGGGACAGTCACACAATGCATGTGCTGAATCGCTAAAGTGCAACGATTTGCACAGCCTGACATTTTTGTACTTTTTCAGTTTGTGTCACATCAGGAAATAGAAAGAAACCAGGTGAAAACTATGTGTAAACCCTCACATGAACATTACTAAACTCTCAATTATTTTCTCATCTTGATCAAAACAAAAAAAGCCAGTTTAATGTGTCTTTGATGTGGATGCACAATTAAGATTGAACCAGCCACAATCACAAATGTATGTCAAAGTCATTATTTATTAAGACAACGTACAAAACTGTTGGTACTGACACAGCAGGTGTAGCAAAGTAGGAAGTGGCCGTTTACTAAACGATACTAGCAGTAAAAATTAAAGAGTATCTGGACGACCCTTTGGTCGTCCTTGTCAATTTGGGAATAGTTTCTTCTAAATCTTCTGTAAACAAACTAATGTTTCTTTCTTAGCAAGTAGAACCAATGTTCTGAAAATGTAGAAAACATGACAAAATGTTAATATTTCAAGAGAAACTAATTGATAAACAATGCACTGTAAAAATCATAAATTGCCTTTTGGTACACAAGGATTTCTTTGGCTATTGCTGCATCTTAAGACACTCAGATGTAGGGAAAGCATGCCGAGTCCTGCAGTGGTCACCAGAGTAAACTTAAAGGAACCATAAGGCAGGGTTTTGAGACTAAGGAGGTTCCTTGACTCTAAAGCAGAAGGTTAAGACATAAAGGAGCAGTCAGTTATCCAAAGGCTCCTGGAGGATGTCTAGCGCATCTGAGGCTTCCGGGGAAAAGGAGGCTAAGGAGGTTTTGCATGTCTGGACACTTTAAAGGATCTGTCGGGGTCGGCCATAGCTCATTCCCTCCTGACTGGCCCCCTTATTGGACCCCATCTGCAACCCAATCACGTTTTTCCCAGCCTTCATCTGCTCGTCGCTGAAATCTCGCTTGTTCTCTTGTGCTTTCCTGCAATACAGCATCCAGAAATGTCACGCATTTAAAATGAAAGGAGTTGTGTTTTACTGTTTATTTTTTCTTTCTTGTTTGATGCAGTTTGTTTTACTGGACTCACTTGAAGAACCAGTTAGGGTCTCCGTTGTATGTGCCTTCCTCCTTGGTGACGGCCAAGCTGCCTAAAGCCGACAGGGTCCGCTGAACCGCTGCCAAGTCCTTACCTGTACCAGCACACAACGTTTAGGTTAAAGTACCAATCATTTGCTGAAGACTGGTCTGCTTCCACCACAGCAACACATTCTAACCTTCCCATAGGTCCACGGTCTGGAACATGTCAGTCTTGGTGACGCCGTACTTCTCTGCAGCGTTGAGGAACTGCGAGATCTGCTCCATTTGTTTGAAGGCCATTGGCGAGCTCTGGATCTTCTTTATCGGTTTGTCTCCGGGAAACAAACTATTAATAAGTTCACTCAGGACCTGACAGGGGGACATGAAACAAAGAGAGGTTTGTATTATGGAATGCTCTTCTAACAGCAGCGCGTCAAACAGGGTCGGCTAACTCACACATCCGTCTTTCAGCCAGGCCTGGAAGCCCAATTTGCCGTCCTCTGGCCTCCCCACACCGGAGCCACACTGACGGCTGATCCACTCCACCAGGATCTGCTCCAGCTCGGGGTCATACTTGCTGTCGATCTTATCCTGAACCTGCCGGCTCATGCCGTAGGATGGACCTTTGTTAGCCATGCCGACACTCTGGAAAATGAGAAGTGGATATGATAGAGCTGCGTCAGCACTTTAGACCAATGCACTTTAGACCAATGCTTTTGGTCTAAAGTGGATGTTTATAGACAGTTCTATTTAAACTACAGGACTATGCAAACTATGGGACTACACCATAGGACTATGGTGTTTGCATAGTTTAAATGGAGCCCAAAGGAGACACCCCACTGGTAACATGAAAACCCTCTTAAAAAAACATCCAGACATGAGACCAGGTCATAGTGTTGTAAGTGAATTAAGTCTGAAGTCTTTCCTCCCAGGTCTCGAGTCAAATCTCAAGTTGAGTCTATATAAATAAACTGTGCTTGTCTCTAATCATAAACATTGAATTTCAAGTCTGAAAGAAAATGTAATCTAAGTAAAAATATTTCTCAAAAAGCCTTAAGAAAAATATTTTTCCAGCTTCTATAAAAAAATATGAGGAGTTTGTAAAAAAAAAAAGTACTTTGCAATTAGCGATTTAGGCATTTATTATTATAACAGATATAGTGTACACCACTTGGCTGTGTGGCAGCTTTGTTACAAAATTCTGCCAGTAGCCTACATGTTAAAGTCAGAGTCAAGTTGTTCTGTAATTATTTCATCCATTCAATTTGTGACTTCATGACTTGGCTCCAAATGTGACTCCAGTGCATCCCTCTGAGACTTACCTTTCTCCTCACAATCAATACATACAGTGTACAAAATTCACCAGCATAAACAGTGACCACATGCAGGTCAGAAGCGTGTAGATAAGTGTAGCTGCTCATCAGCTATGTTTGAATATTTTCTGCTCATCAGTGAAATTCACAGCATCATGTCTCCCAATGCAATCCATTCTGCCCTGTCAGGGTGTCTAGGGCAAAATGATTTACAATAGGAGCTCTATAGAAAGCCATCCGATTTCTGCACTTTTGCCTTTAAAACACACACACACACATATATGCACTCTCTGTTAGCAAATGCAAAGTGCCACAAATAACGACGAAATAAAGTCAGAGTCTTTTGGGGCCGCCAGCCAAGAGCAAAAGGCATATCAGAGTGCTGTCAGCGCCATCCAACCTTTGTTGCCATCTTGATGTCAGGACACGTCAACTTCCTGTTCCTGGAGAGGTTAAGGAGTTAAAACGTTAAAGATGAATGTGAGGACGTTCGAGGAGACTTCTCTCTGCGTTGCAGTTTTAGCCGCAGCTTTAAATCACAATGTAAAGTCGGGGATGGCTTGACATGATGTTTTTAGAGAGCAATCTGAATTTAATTTAGAGTGGGAATGCAAGAAACTATTGTGTCCAAGAACTGGAATATGCAGAGTTGCCAACTTTCACACATCTGGAGTGAGACTGAAGCCTTCTCTCCGTTTCTCACTCAGTCACTCTGCCAAGATTTCTTTTAACTCCAATGTTTCTGATTGCTTCTCCCTGATGTCCTGGTTTTGGTACAACTTTGGGAGACAAACGTACTTTTACGTTAGTTTGCTCACTACTACATTTATCTCTGTATGCTAAATGGGTAACTAAATGGGTAACTTGAAAATTGAAGGTTTCACATCACATTTTAACATGTTTTGGTTTTGATCCCCGTCGGGAACAGCTGACTGTTTCAATATGATTGGACATATTGTAACCCGAGATGAACCTGATGAAATCCAAGAGCCCTCCTGTTAGAAGTTAAACATTTTTTGGGAGGATTGTGATTACTTTATAGATTACTTTAAACCACTTAAAGTGGGTCCAAAATATGTCTGGTCACACGTCATCTGGTGAAAGTTTGGCATGAAATGACCTCTGGTAGGCAGTCCCTTTGAGTCCATAAACATATTAAGTGATCCAAAACTGAAAAAGTCTGAAATCGCAAAGTGGTAAAAGAAGCAGCGCCTGGTAGGAATCAGTCAATTTTAGACCTTAAAACATAAGTTTTGCTAAGTTCTGAATAAGGTTCACAAAGTTAAGTAAAGACACTCTGCATGTCTGTAATGTGAGTTGGTGTGCCAAAGCCATTAATGGACTCCTGCCCAGAATGTCCGCAGCGAGCTACCATCAACCCTCTTTAATACATTGTGCTTTTCCTGTGGTGGTTTTCCAAGCCACACGGAACTAAACTCACATGCTGAGCAACACAGTCACTAACTTAAAGCCACAGGTTTACATACTTAAATTCATTTTCATCTCTCTCTAGGCCCCACACACTCCTACAGGCGAATCATTATTGCAGCGTAGTTGCTGGTCTGGTAGGCCCTCAGCTTGTCTCTTTCTTATTGGCAACCAGTAGTTAGTGTCATAACGTACTCAGTGAACCACAACTGCAAATAGCACAGACTGAACTTATTGTGGGGACATGTTTACATGCCCAATGCCTGAAAAAAAAAAAAAAAGGAGAAGAGAAAAGGAGCCAGGAATGTGCATTACATGACAACCGTATCAGGGTTACATAAGACTTTTGGAGGTTAAGTGAGTCCATGTCTATTTAACTGTTTATGGGCATCCAGGGACTTGTTGTTATGCTTGGCATCCGGCCTAGGGTCCAATAAGTCAGAACTATCTCCTAAACAAGCTCCTGTGTTGCCTGTCTGCTTATTAAAAACAGCATATGGGGAAAACGTCCAGCCTAACATACTTTACAACTCAAAATGTTGCAGCAACTTCAGCTGCAACAAGCTCAGTTGCCGTTTGTGCTGCTAAAAGAAACACCGGTGAGGCTGTCCATGGTAACGTTAACGAGCGTTTTGACAGTAGATAACATCTGCTAGTTGTTGGAATGCGAGGCCCAACGTATTGAAATAAATCAACATTATGAGTGCAGATTGACAAATTTTTCGTTTGAAGTCATTGAAAGTCATCTACCTTAAAATATAAAAACATTATAATTAAAATGTATTTAAAAAAAAACACTTCATACGTGCTATTTCTGAGAAATCTAAAAGTGCTGATTCCCACAAGCATTACTGCATCAACTCAGTCCCCACAATTATCCTCTCCTTCTCGTGTTTTCCTGCTCTGTTTGTCTATCGCCATGGTAAACGTGCCTAACGCCAGAACAGGAAACCCGTGTGAGGGCTGTGGCCACTGTGGCGGCATGCAGGGACATGGAGTCATGTAGCTATGCCTTTTCCACAGTTAACCAGCTAACCAATAATATAGGAATTTGGGTTGAGCAAACTGTTTTGTGGGACTAACATTCATTATAAGCATTTTGTTCCTCAGCATGACTTGGCAGATCAGTGCTGGGTGCAATGCTGCTGCTGCTGCTGCTGCTGCTGCTGATGGGACGAATCCAACGGTTTTCTCGGCTTTGTGTGGAGGATACTGAGCTGCTGCTTCAGAGCTCTGCTGTAGTTTGGCTCTGGTTAATGGAAGCTGAGCATAAAAACTACTGTTGTTCCCCCTGATCTGCCAGACATAGCTGAGCCCGTTTTTTCTTGAACCTCCTGCCAAGGCTCTTTGCGGCTCTGATTAGCTTGACAAACTGCATAACTGCTGCTTGGTCAGATCTGATGTATTACGTCTAGAGTCTGAAATCGAGGATGTGCTCCAACTTGCCCCCGCGCTGACATTTCTGCTCTGTTTATCCGCTGCCACAAGATTGGCAGAGGAGATAGCCTTATCTCGCTCCTGCTGCTGTTCAGAAAATGAGGCTGCCTGCTGGTCCTTCCCACAGATCTGCTGTTCCTGGAAACTCTTAGTGTGCTGCCGTATTTAATGATTTGCTAGTTATCTCAAGTGCAAACATTCCAGAAAACCATTTAAATGAGACACCAGCTCCATATGTGTTCACAAATGCAAGGCAGTGTGTTTCTATGGCGGTGTGAGTCACATTTCTTTCTTCCTCGCCTAGTCATCTGCATCTTCATCAGAGCATCTTCATAACCAGGCATGCAGCTATAAACACTTGGCTGCAAAGGCCATGTATGGCATCGGATCATTTGCGTGTGCAAACAGAACTATGTCAGTGTCACACAGGCTGCGCTGTATGATGGCTTCTCTGCTATCCTTCTTGCTTTGCATGGAAAATAATTTAACAATGGATGAACTTACATTTGGGACTAAATGTAAAAGAAGTTGGGTGAATATAGAACAGCATGAACTAGATCTGAGTTTTCACTACTTTACCGTCATTTAAAAAAGAAAAATCTTCAGATAAGAGTCTCGTCATCACATTTACAATCTGAGATCCCACTGTGAGACTGTTGACAAGAAATGTTAAAAACTGACACAAATCCTGTTTTTCGGAAGCTTCCTCTTGAAAAATGACCTGAATTAAAGATATACTCACTGTGCAAGAGAAAAGGCGAGTTCTGAGCTGGTTGCTGGTGTGGTGTGAGGGACAAGTGCGGATGCTTCACTCAGAGTGTGTATATGCTTGCAGGGACGTCCCTCCCCAAAATGCCTGCTTAAAAGGAGGAGAAGGCACTGATGACTTCACTAGTCTACTGAGGGACAGAGCCAGGGTGGAGGAACGAGGAAAAATGGGAGCGGGGGAAGGAGGGGAAAGAAAAGGAAACTTCGCCCTTATAAGGCCATGGCCTTTCAGCGGCTACCTCTCCCTGTCTGCTGCGCCTCTTCTCCTCACGTCAAGACCGAGCGCCCTGCCTTATTTGGGTAGAGCTCATTCCCATGCAGAGGAGGGAGACAGCAGCCAGGCAGCGTTGGTTTTGGTCAGAGGGAATTCTCCAAATACCTTCGCCACATCACACATCACTCAAAGAGGCTGCGGGATGGTGGACGGGAAAGGGAATGCAAAGAAAACAGGGAAAATGTTTACAAAAGACATGAAGTCCCGGTTTATAACGCAGGCAAAATGTAGAGAGGACTGAGTTGAAGGAATAATGATTCTCATTTTGGGATGGAAGGGAATAAGGACTAGGAATTAGTTGATTCAACCCTCATCTTTCTCAGATTAAGACACAGAACTCCATGTAAGTCCTGTGAGTGTTGTGTTGTGTGAGTGTTCGCCAAGCCACCACTCATGACATTTCAATCACTTCCGTTTCCATTACAGCTGCCTTTTGGCATGACGCTCTCGTTTATGCATGTGTGATTTTTGCTTCTGTGCTCAAAACACAAAAAAAACTACGACTGCAATAATATACGCAGTGCCTTGAGAAAAACCTTTAATGCCATTTTAAACCTTTTCACATTTTATTATGCCACAGCACCAAACCGTAATGTGTTTTATTATGAGATAGACCAAAATCAAATAGCACAGGAGAACGTTAGTGAACAAACGGGATCATACAGAGCAAGAGACAAAGAAGTTGTGGGGAAGTTTAAAGCAGAGTTAGCTCTGGTCAATCCATCATCTGAAAATGAGAGGAGTTTGGCACAGTGGCTGGACAACTAAGGTGTGATGTTTCACCGAAACTGACGAGCTGGCAAAGGGGAAGCATTAATGAGAGCTGGAGTCCAGTTTGGAAACACGAGGGAGAACGTGCTCTGGTGAGATGAGAACAAAGCTGAAATCCATTGCCAACATGCAAAATGCTGTGTGTGACAGAAAGCACACTGCGCGTTACGCTGAATGGGCCATCCCCACCATGAAATGCGGTGGTGGCAGCATTATGCTGGAGAGAAGCTTTTATTCAGCAGAGCCAGAAAAGCTGAAAAGAGTTAATGGGAGAATGAATGGAGCTGAAAACAGGGCACTTCTAGAAGAAAACCTTACAGAGGGAACTAAAGTCTTCAGACAGACTCAGAAGGTCACCTGACAGGAGGGGGATTATTTACTAAATGCCACAATGATGAGAGAAGGATGAACCGGGCTTGTGCAGCTTCAGAATTCTCTATTTTTTTTCTCAATTTTTTTTTTCTTTTTTGACTTTCCCATTGTGTCAAGCAAAAAAGAAATGTGTTTCAGGTATGCTATGGGGATCATCAAATCCATGCTTTGGGGATTTATTTTGCTGCAACAGGAAATGGCAGACAAGTGAGGATAGAGGGAAAGATGAACGCAGAGGCATCCTGGATGAAAACTTGCTCCAGAGAGCCCTTGACCTCTGACTCAGAGCCCCTCTGTGAATGTCTTGGACTGACCAAGCCAGTGTCCAGACTTGAATCTGATCATCTCTGACAATGACTGCACCATCTAACCTGATGGAGCCTTAGAAGAACTGTATAGAAGAATGAGTAAAACCGCTCAAAGACAGCTCAGCTTGTGGCATCATATTCAAAAAAACTTCAGGCTATAATTGCAACCAAAAGTGGATCAACAAAGTGTTTTGTAAAGGTTGAAAATACTTGCGTAAATCAGATTTTTAGTTTTTTAGTACAATTTTTGACATTGTCATAATGTGATATTTGTATGTAGAATTTGGGGGGAAGTCAGTTAATTTAATACAATTGGAATATGGCTGGAACATAAAATGTGGAAAAAGTTGAGCTCTGTGACGAGTTTTTGGATGCTCTGTATGTGTCGTTTTATTTGGTCTGTTTTCAACTGTAGAGCAGAACATCTTACACATAAGCATATTCATTTATTAGAGTGGCCCAGTCGAAAAGTCGAAAAGTGACGTTCACAAAAGCTCTGCGGTGAAGTAAGATTCTATGTCTTAAAAGAGATTAAGTGAGATTAAAATTTCACTCTGCCATATGCTGCAGTTTTCAATATTCAGTCTTCACTTTGCTCACACTTTGTTTTGGTCAACTTTAAAAACTCCCAACGCAGCGCTGTATCTCTTGCAGGTAAAAGAAACAAAGACCATCAACAAGAGACCCAGGCCAGCTTTATCGGTGCAGTAACGACTGTTTTTACTGCGCCTCTGGACATCTCATTTATTCCTGCTCCAGCAGCTGGACGTAGAGTAGAACCAGATGTTCTTATATCTCAAGACATTTTTTATGATTTTCCTTTTGATGCAGCTTGTGATGAGGACTGTGGAAGACTACAACAAGGATAAACACAGCTGCGGCATTGTAGCTGAAATAACAGCTACTAACATTTATCATTAATGAGAACTTGAAAATACATCATGTGGAAACATTGTTTCATTTGCAAGTGCAGCTTTACCAACTGGATCTCAATAGTAGCAATGTATGTTCTCACAATGTTATTTAAATAAAAATGTAAGAGGCTTTCATAAATTATTCTGCTAGTTCAGTTAAAGTTTAATTAAAGAAGAGAAGAATTTGTAAATCAGAGAGCCTCAGGCAGGTTATTTGATGAAAAACTGTAAAATAACTAAGACTTGCAGCAGCCGAGTCCCTGGAGCAGAAAGTTTCTGGTACTTTGCAGGACTCATGCTGGAGAGAAGGATGCTGTCCAAGGTGCATGTCGTCTCACCCACTTCGTGACCTGCTGCTCGGCTGCAGGAACACTTTCAGCAAAATGTGCCACAGAAAATCCTCCCTGCCTGTCGCCCATCAGATTATACAATACCCAACTCTGTGTGTCACTAAGTTTACAATGGACAGATGCAGACATATTTCCATATTCCATGCATAAATTTGTTTTTATTTTATCTTATATTTTACATTCAGGTTATTTTAAAATTGCTTATAACTTGACATTTTATTTATAATTTTTATAAAAAACTGTGTGTATATTTTATGTTTTCTAATATTTTAACACTCTTGGATTGTCAACAAATTTTAAAAAAATCCTCTTGGGGATCAATAAAGTATTTTAGATTTTGTATTTCTGATTGTATAATATATTGCAAATGAATTTATTGCTGCCAAACATTCCACCTGTTTGTTCCTGTCACATATTTGGTGATACTTTAGAAGGTAAAATAAGTGTAACAAGACATTGAGGAAATAAATCTAGTTTTTTTTTTCTTTTTCAAGACAGCACATGTCGGCTAGAAGCAGCTTTTTCACTGAGACCTTGCTGTCGAGATGGAAATGTTGATTTAACTCCTTGTTAGCTGGAATCTGTGTGCTATGAACCTAAAATAGAAAGACATGAACAATTCATAACTTATTTATTCACCACAACAAATATTGTTATGGTGGCATTCATTAGTGTTTTAGTAATATAATGCATACTATAAAACACATGTATGTTTTTTTCATTAACTAGCTCCACATAAATGAACCTGTTAAAACTCTACCTGCTGATCATTTCTCGTTATGGATTGTGTGTTTATGTTGGCCCAGAAAAAAAAATCATTATCGCTCTGACAAGTTTTTATTACATCCAAATCAACAAAAATGTCATGTTTTGTTTTTATGCAGCCTGTTCTGGTCCTTTATTCACAAAAATATTTTTTTTCATATCCTATTGAAAGTATTCATGCAATGCAAATTCACTGTCTGTAATCACATGTATAACTACAGCACAGGTTCTGAAGCTACAGGATCACAGACCTGGTGCAGTAACAAAAATTTTTTATCAAGAATTTATTCTCTTTGTTGTATGAAGACAAGTGGGTTTCAGTGATCCCTTGATGTCCTGCTGGTTGGTCACTCAGTGTACGGGTACACAATGTGGCCGGTGAATATATTGTATTCCATAAATGTGCAGAGCTTCCTTCCAGACACCAGCTCCACATAGACCTGATCGCCTCGCTGCATCTCCATTACCACAACCTGAAAACAGAGATGTGCAACACGTTGACCAAAATTCAGCAAAAAAGGTGAAAAATAAAATAAAGCAAAAATTTGTATGCATTGTCTTTGCAGTACTCTTCCCGTCTAACCTGAGTGGCACTGTCCTCGATATCTTCTCGATTGTTCTCCCACACGCTGACCCCCATCTTGCCATTCTTCATGAGCTGGACCTACACATGCAATAAACATCACAGACAAAGGGAAACACAAACGGCTCAACCAAGATGCTCGGAAGAGAAAAGTTCCCTTTGAAATTTAGGGATACCTTGTGGTACAGGCGTCCGTCCACTCCAACGGAAGAGAAGGCAGTGAAAGAAAACATATAAACACCTGGAGAAGGGGCAGTGAAGATACCTGCAGAAAGAAGGGAAGTATTTATTTATTTTTTAAATTCCGCATGAGAAAATATTCCATTGTTGCTCAGATTATTTCTTCCTCATGTGCTTATTACCCAGTGAGGGGTTGTATCCATTGCCGCTGTTGAGCGCTACGTTGGAGTAAGGGATCGGCACGTTGGTATTGAAAGGACCAAAGCAGCGCTCAGTAGATCCGGGAATTTCAATGGCTATATTCTGATTCATGGTGGCCTTGAAGGAAACCTTGAAACCACCTGAGAAGAAAAATTAAACACTAGTCGGCAACTACACTTTCATGCCCTCATACAATATTTGATTCTTTTCAGCACTGGTGTACCTGAAAGTGCATTTACTCTGGTATTCAGGGACATGATTTTCTCCCCCAGGTATTTTATCCTCTTGAGGCTCTCTTCTTCTACTTGGTACATCTCGTTGGCGGCACAACAGCAACCACGTTGACGGTTGAAAGGACAATCGCAGTCCCACTTGCTGCAGGTAAGAGACACGTCCGACTTAACTGCAAAAACAGGAAAATTACAATCAGTATCTGTGATTTTCACATTTATCATCACGTTTATCATCATGTTTTCATTATTGATGCGTCAGATTTGATCAGATCTTCTTTATAGAGCACTTTTAGTGCATTAAAATGTGTCATCTAGTCAAAACTAAGACAAGAAGCAGTCATACAATCAACAATTACACCAAGAAGTTAAAATATAATTAATCCAGATCAGAGTTTGTGGCTTACGTGCATCCTGTTTGAGAACGTCCATAGCGGAGGAGAGGGCCTCAACGCGTCCACAGAGAAACAGCGACCCCAACAGGAGCATTAGTGGTAATACATCCATCTGGAACAAAGTGGGGGAAAAGACGCATGTAAAAATTTACATATTTTACCAAACAAACAAGCAAACAAATGATAACAGTAATAAAACAGACTTTTCCACGTAAGTCTAAAGTTAAAGTTTTAGCTTTTTGTCCACTGGGGCAAATTCACACCAAACAACAAAGTGGAGTCCTCAAGAGCAATCCTGTAATTTTTATGCACATATTCTTCATCACACCTAAATAAAATTGCTCAGTTTGCTTATCAGTCGTCATTCAGCTTTACAGAGACCTGGTAATAAGCCAGTTATTTAATTCAGGGGTGTTGGAGAAGGGAGGCATCTACAAGTTGCAGGATAGAAGCTCTCAAAGGACTGGACTTTGATACCCCTGAACTAGATGTATTCAATAGCATGAAATTATTATGCTTTATAATAAGATTAATATCACTGGGTTGTGTCAAAATACTTTCTACTTAGATTGGATAATTAGTCTTTTACATGCTAAGTATCTAACATGCTAAGTATCTAACGTAAGCTAATACTAGTTATGTTCAGGTTCAACATTTGACTAAAGAATTTGTCATATAGTCATATAAACAGGTAATATTACAATGCAATATTATAGTACTATATTATCATACTGTACAACATAAATAGTAGCTACATACGATATAATTGTGAAAATGTACAGTGGCAAACACTATGAATCTTTTGCTAGTAAAAGTTTTACCACAAACCAAACCAACAAATTGGTTTGTATTTCAGCAGAATATACAAAATTGATTAAATTATGTTTATAACTCAGATGTTTTCTCCTTAATTATCAAAGTTATGGATCAGTCCTTTCAACCCACTTTTTCATAGCCTTGTTTAATTACTTTATTCCATTTTTTAGGGTGCTAAACATTTTACATGAAAAAGTTAATGTTAAACTCATGCTGGGAAGTAAGGATGGTACAGCTCTTCTATAAACCAAGTCACAATAATACGCATTTCACTCAAGTTATGTTTGGTCTCAAAATGGATCCGCAGTGGTTATTGTTATTAGTTTCTATCAAGCATTTGTTAACTTGTTGTAACTGATATAATAGTGAGTTAAGCAGAGACAGAAATGTAAAACTTACTGTTTTGTTAAGTTTCTCCCTCTTCTTGTTCAGAAATGCTGAGTCTATTTCAGGTGACTTTGTGAAACTAAGGGTTTAAAGCAGGGGAACTCTGTTGCCTCTTATTGATTGACTAAAAGAGATCCACCCCAAAAGGTGGCGACTGGGAGAAGCTCCACCTCCTCACACGTAAATTAAGACATACACTGTAAATTAAGTACTGTATGTTTGTTTTCTCCTGACAATGAAAGGCATGTCTGTCTATGATAGCCAAGATGGATTTCATTTTTTCTTAGGTGTAAAAGAGCAACAATCACCTGTGTTTGGACCATAATAACCTTTATTAGGACATCGGTCTCTGGTTGCCGTCCTTTCATAAGACGCTGAAGGCCATTGTTAAGAAAGCAAAATAGATTATCTGTCGATCAATAATGGCCTGAATTAGACAACAATACGCTTTCACCTGATTCTCATGATGAGGTTTGGCAGGTACTGTTATTTCCATAATCGCTTTCTTCTCAGCTATTGTAGTAGAACCAGACACCGATTAATCTCTTGTTGTTGGTCGGGACATGTGATATGTACAAGGCACACTCCCTATTCATGTGAATACAATGATCAAAATTCAGTGAAAACACAAACCGTTCACAAGGTGTTACCATAGGTTTTCACTGTCATAAGAAAAAAATTCGAGGAAAGCCAAAATATGATAGATGTCCAAAATGTACAAGGAAAACACAATCAAGCAGTGAGACACCGGAAGCCCATCAGATAATAGCCCTGACAAGTTCTGGTTGCTCAAGACTCTTATTTCACAGAGTGGGTGGCAGCATACACCCTGAACAGGCTGCCAGACCTTTAAATGGCCCTTCTAGTCCATTACAGGAAAACAAATTGTGTCCAGGTAACTTTGAGAGCATAACCCATGGGAAGAAAGAAATGGACTGAGACAGTGGATGAAATTTCACAGATTATATCATTAGGACGCTTTTGTCACTGTGTGTCTTGGTCACTGCTGTTAGGATTTTTTTTTTTTTTTTTAAATTTACAAGCCTATGTGGTTGGGTATATTTGACTTGCACCAAATTAGAGCTATTCTGTGTTTCTTTTAGATGAGGGTAAGTGTTAGTCAAAGAATAGCTCTGAAATAAGAATTTAATAATGGAAAGAAGAAGAACTTTTATTTCACTCTGGATAGAAAAGAGAGCTGATGTTTCGTTTCAGTCAAAATCCTGATCATCATCATTTACTTGTTGACTTGTGAGCTTTGTCAGGTTTGAGTACAATTCAAATATTTATAATGGGAAATTAGACTGTGATTGTGAATTTATTTGAGAACGGTTGCATGAACAAAAGCAAGCATCTAAATTATTATACAGTCGATATCGAAGGTCAAAATCGTTGTTCCAGTAGCTCCTTTTAACGGCAGGGAGTTTCCTTTCAGCAGCTTCTCTTTCCTCTTGGGACAGCGGCCTGCCTATTCTGTTTGTCCGCTGCTTCATTCCCACATCAGCTGACCTGTTTCTTATTGCTTTTTCCTGTGTTCCTCTGCTCTTATCGTCTAGATGGAGGCCAGGATGTATTAGGTGCTCTTTGTTGGCTTTGCACACCTCTTCACAAAACAAGCGATTGTTTTCTAACCTCGGATGAGATTTGAAACCCCAGAGTTGAATTATGACGTTTTTGGTCCCTCTGAGATGGCTTAACAATTTGTCAAGTAACAGACAGAATATTAAGTACAAACATTTGCCATTTTTTATTCTTCATCAATCACACAAGAATAATCAAGTTCTATTATAAAAAACAACAATAGTGTCAGAACTGAAGCTTTGCAACTTTTCATGCAGGAGAAGCCACGAGTTTTGATCAATTTCAGTTTAAGAATTCGTCCAACAAATGAGCATGTTCTTTTCGCAGACCTAGGATATTGGATATTTCCAGATGTTTTTGATGTGAAGAGGTAGAAGAAAGAGTTTAAAGAGATTAAAATCAGGGATCATGAACTGAACTGCAAGTATTTTCTGCTATTATATTTAACAACATCTTCTGAAAAGAAATGGCACAACTACAATCCTACATTTGAGATTAAAATAATTTGTAACCAGGGAAGATTTAAATGTAAAGTGATCTTTTAATTTTTATATAAATTAACATGTTTTTTTCAATCTGACTGGAAGAATTGTTTTATATTTTAAGAGTGACGCGACCAGATATCAATGTAAAGAGGTGGTATTATGTATTTTTCAGGTCTTTTTATTGCACAATAAGGTAACTACGTTACCTTAAGTTGTTATAAAAAATATAGCATTAGAACATGACAACGCTGATTCTGCACATTAAATATACATTTATGAGAATCCATTGACAAGAGGACTGTCAAAGTCTAGGCCCCTCTTTAAATACCATCGATTTAAAAATGTGGATGGCCATTCAATCTCAAACACTTGAAGTTAAGTAAGAATAAATCATCATGATATCAGTGGACACACTGGAAATTTAAATGCTTGTCAGTAGAGATAGTGGTCAAGACTTAGATTTAGAGACAATACAGATAAATCTTTATTGTCATTGTACCAACATATAAAGTTTAGTAGTACAATGAAATTAATGTGCTGACCCGCAGAGAAATACTGTCACAACGAACCACTCAAAACTACACAGAGCATAAAATAAGCATATAGTCCGGCCATAAATAAGAAAAAGGAAAAACTAATTGATAAGAATGATATTTTTGTATTGCACATGACCCTCTTCAAAGAGGCGAATCATAAATTAGAGTTACAGCATTGTTGTAAAAGCTGCCTTCACTACTGCTGTGGCGTTAGATCTCCATTTCAGATCTGCATCCATGTGCGTAACCAGGAACAGCTTTACTTACATGATCTGTCTATCTTTCCCGAATTTGAAGAGTATTTATACTATATACTTAAAGAAAATAAAGATGGGATGTATTTTAATTAAACAAAGATAAACACTGCAATCATCTATAAAAATGGTATTATATATGTTAAAAGTTGATTGTTTTAAGGGTGTATTTAATGTTCATATATGTATGATCAACTACTACAGCTCTGGAAAAAAATGAAGAGCCCACTACAGTGAACCTCATCGAAAGCCTCCTGGGTATTCCAGCAAATATTGATTTATGAACTCTTCCTGAGTTAAAACGTTATTATTGTTGTTTCTAAATGATTATGAACCTGTTTTCTTTGCATTATTTGAGGTCTGAAAACAATGCATCTTTTTCCTTATTTCTGCAAACTAATACTAAATTTTTGCTTGGAAATTGGAGACATGTTGTCAGTAGTTCATAGAATAAAAGAACAATGTTGATTTTACTCAAACATAAACCTATAGAAAGAAAAAATAGAGAAACAAATCATTTTAAGTGGTCTCTCTTCATTTTTTCCAGAACTGTATATAATCTTCACAGTGCAAATTGAACCATGAAAATACGCTGTACTTTAACTTTCAATGATGTTTTTTTTAGTGATTTATTAATAATGTTTAACACATTACCAAACATTCACCCCAGAGATCATGATTTTAGATATCCTAAACATGTTTTACTACATGTTAACACATCTTATACTTCAATCTTCAGTCTTTCAGAATGGCGACTTGGAGACATTATCTCTTCGTAACAAAAAAGTTCAGATATAGACCTTGAAGTCCTTGTGTGCTGTCTCATCACCACCAAACCTACATTATGTGTATATATATATATATATATATATATATATATATATATATATATATATATATATATATATATATATATATATATTTATTTATTTTTTTTAAAATTTTATTTTAATTTAATTTAATTTTCATCATGGCGCCTCCTCACCCTGACTCTCATACTGATAGGAAGAACCACAGAGGTTGTCAGGCTTGATATTTATTTTGCGATCATTAATAAACCTCCCCTGGTTGATTAGTTAATTTTAAACTCCTGCTCTGCTGGTTATTTTGGTAATGGAACCGAAACGCACAGAATTGCGCAACACCTTGTTGCAACAATAATCACTGAGATTATTGTTGATGGATCATTAATATGAACATGTTTTGTTGATTTTTGTTGTTGTTGTTCTTTAATAAAGTTACGAATGTTTTGATAAGGACCCAGAGGAGAACGTTCTGGTCTCAACGCCCTGGCGCCGTTCAGTTTGTCACCTCATGCTGAGATCGACTCAAAACCCTCAGCGATTGACGTGTTGGAGCCCTGCTCTATAGCATGAACAGTTCAGAAACAATATGAAATTGGAAATAAGTTATTTAATAACTGATTAAGTAGTGTTTTAGATTGTTCTTGAAAAGCAAATCTGTCACGGCTAATTAGTGAGTGAACTCACGGCTGCACAGCGAACCCACTGATTTTTTACAGCAGACAGCCGCTTCACTCTCTTGCAGGTACTGCGTACCCCAGCTAAATCTTTTAGGGGTACGCAGTACCCTGCCGTACCCCCTTACTTTCACCCCTGATTATATGCAAAGAAAACATCAATTGACAGCAAACCAATGTTCACATTTCAGTATTTTATTGTTTTTACACTTCTTTGTTTGTTGAGAATACACAAGAACTCAGATTAAAAGAAAATCACAAATATAGGAAAGTTCTTTCTCTTAAAGTCATTGAAGGATTTAGGGGTTCGAGCCTCAACTCAAACAAGAAATGTCATAATCTGATGAGGAAAATCATAAGATGTTACACATCTAAGCTAGTCGTGCTTAATGTCGGGAAGATTTCAGATCGCCCAGACTGAAATCTTAAAGGATGACATTTAAAATATGATTTCCCTCAAAGAGCTTAGAACATGATAATGTAAGCGCCTACATGTCATTACAGAGGAGGAAACTAAACTCCCTAACTTATGCGTCAGCATAAAGCAGAAAGGCGCTGAAAGTGTTGTAGTGGCTTGAGTCGTCACAGAGGTAGCATCCCTTGACCAACTTGACTGACACTTTGTCTCCAGCTTTCAGTTTGAGGGCAACAGCTATGGTGGTGCTGTCCTCCTGGTCTTTCGTGTTGAGTTCTCTGGATCCAGCCACTATCTGGCCGTTGACCTGCAGGCTGGTGCAGACAGCCAGCGTGTTGCCAGGAGAACCGGCGTCACTAAAGGAGGTCACGGCCAGGCTGTACACCCCGGGGTAGGTGACAGTGAAGACGCCAGTGGCCATGTTGTAGGCCATTCCCAGGTTGATGAAGATGTGCTGGTAAGGGATGATGGTGTCAATCCCAAACGGTCCGAGACACTTGAAGTTGTCTGCAGTGTACAGAGAGACGGAGAAGGCAACACGGCTGCCTGAGGAAGAAAAGATTAGAGAAGTTAAAAAGTAGAACAGTGATTTCTTATCTAAATATCTTCAGAATGTGATTCTCACCTTGAAGGGTGACCAAAGTTTGGTTTGCTTTATCCAACTCCCTCTCCAGATTAGTTAGAGTTGTATTGAAGTACGTCTGCAGTCGGTTCGTCTCACGCACCATCTTGCAGCATTCACATGAAAGCGTGTCCACGTTGCAGGCTGAACACATAGACAATTTAGCGTTCATTCAAGTGAAAATGCACACATTCATCCACTCTTAAAAACACAATCTCAAGTCCTCACCGCTGGCTGAGCTGGTGACGGCGGCCGGAGCGGCTCGCTCAGGTCCATCCCATTCGAACTGACTCCTACCAGGGTCCACATGCAGCAAGCACAACAACAAGACAGCTGGAGGGAAGAACAAGTAAAAGATAGACGAACATTTGTCGAGCTTTGTAATAAAATGTTCTTTTGTTGTGTGTTAATCTCACCTATCATGTTGGTGATATACAGACAGCTTCAAGAGGAAGGACTAGGTGAAAGAAGTGAATGTTTGGGGAAAAGAATCGTGCATATATAGTTCTCCTGGGGCTCCTCCCTTACTACCTCACATTTACGGTTCTCCTCCTTTAAGATCGCTCCACCTTGTTTTGTTCTTCTTTAATCAGGCCCCCTGCTTGCCTCTGTAATAGTATAACTTTGGGTATTTTCATCACTGGGTGCTCACAGAAGCAGCAACACCCTCCAGTTCTTTGTTGTTGATGCAGGGCACATATCACATATCGTCTGCAGGGAGGTGTCGCTTCTGTCACACCAGGAGATAACAAGAGACACCTTGAAAAGTTCTGGACTTGTTTCCACATTTTGTTATGTTTCAATATGTTGATTTTTAAAAAAAAATAAAAACCAGAACAGATTAATCTTCACTCCAGTTATGGCATCTTGACTTTTGGTCCAAGTCTCCACCAGCTCCAGGACACGTTCACACAGCAGGAAAATTTAACCCAAATGTAATTCTTTTGACCATATGTTTGACGTTTTCACAGCAGCTTGAACAGCCTAATTCCAGTTTTTCACCCCCCCCAAAAAAATCTGATTTGTGCCTCTTCCAGTAAAACTAAATTGGACATGAATCTGATAGTTTTCTAAGCGACTGCAGTCTGAATGTTCATGTTGCGTCTCATCCCACTTTTACATCATCGATGTGATGCATACCTCATAATTCTACACCAGAAGAAACCAAAAACGGTAAATCTGGCTGTAATGAAATGTGGTTGTGTGGTTGTGATTGCATCTCAGAGTCCTGCTGTCATCAAATCTTTTGCAGCCATGCACAGATTTTCTCGCAGGATTTCGCTACATTTAACTTCATCCACTTTACCTTCAATATGGACCAGTTTCATGGTCTCTGCTAAACAAAAGCACGCCCACAGCATAATGCTGCCACCACCACATTTACAGTGCATGTAGGCTATAAGGTTCAGTGGATTCAACAGTGCTCTGTGAGACGCTTTGAATATTGTTTCAGCAATATTTAAAGTATGTCTTAGTCTCTGTTATATTTGTTCCTTAATGTTCTCTGGGAAATCTTGGAAACTCTTCATAGAACAGCTGGATTTAGGTCAATCCTAATTCTCAATTAGATGACTTTTGAAGCTATCCTGGATTTAAATTAGGGGTATGAGACTAGAAGGTGGCTGAACACAACAAATGCAAGCCATACCATTCAAGTTTTAATTTGTAAGAAATGTAAAATAGCAACATCTCTTTTTGATTTCACTCCACAATTATGTGTAATACAATTGATTTGTTGTATAAAATCACAACAAAATAGGTTCTGCTTCATGGTTGTGATGTGACAAAATGTAGAAATAGAAAAAAAAATCATCAGCAACATCAGAATTAGTGTGAACTTTCATTTTTTATTGTTTTATTTGCTCACAAATTTATGCTCAGAATGACAGCTGTATTTTTAAGTCCAGTTTATTTGTTTTATCTGAACAATGAAAGCAACTCAGATCAGATCATTTCATTGGAACAGGGTCAAAAGTTACATCCAGGATACCTCAATTTAACAAAAAAAGAAACAACAGCTACGTTATTTGTTCATATTTACTCTTCAGTCGACACGATGCTAACAATTTATGTGCACGGCATACAGACTGAGCACAACGGATCAAGGCATTGAACTCATGACTGTTAAACCGAACAGACGTCATCTAGCCGAGTTTACGCCAGAGGCAGCTACGCCGTCTCAGCAGCATACAGCAGGAAACCGGTGAACGTGTTATAGTGGGTGGCGTCGTCGCAGATGTTGCATCCTTTCAGCAGGAGGACAGACACCTGGTCGCCGGCCTTCAGGTGCCTGGCGATCACGACGGTGCTGCTGTCCTCGCTGTCCAGTCCGTTCTTCTCAACGAGGGTAGCCACGGCCACGCCGTTCACCTGCAGCTGGGCGCAGGTGGCCTGGGGCAGGTCAACAGGAGACAGGCTGTAGACGGTGGCCGCCAGGCTGTAGACACCCGAGCTGGGAGCGGTGAAGATGCCGGTCAGAGCGTTGTAGCTGTCTCCCAGGTTGAGGAAGATGTGCTTGTAGGGGACCCGTTTGTCATCGGCTGTGGGGCCGAAGCAGGTCAAAGTTTTCTCGTTGTTCAGGGCGACGGAGAAGGCGCTGCGGTTGTCTAAAATAAAGATAGATAGAAAGAACAAAAAAGATCTGCTTAATGGGATCAGAAGGCCATGATGTTCTGTGATGCACTCTGCTTGGCGTGAACACTCACTTTTGATGTTGTTGAGGGTCATCTTAGAGTTCATGAGCTGCTGGCTCATTTCTGTGGTTGTCATGTTAAAGAACTGCTCCATCCTCGCCATCTGCTTCTGCATCAGACAGCAGCCACACGCCGCTTGGTCGTTACTGCAGACTGTACACATACAAGAAAACATACAAACGATAGCTTTGGAGGCGAAACTTGGTAGGAACTCAGTCTAAAGAGACATTTAACCCACTTTTGTTTAGATTAGGATCTGCAGTGGGTTGTGTGGCGGCAGGTCCATTCCAGCCGAAATTTTGACCCTGACCAAAAACTGCTTTCAGCAGACACAACAGAAAAATAGCTGAAACAACAACAACAAAAAAAACAATGTATTAATCAGGAAACTTTTGCAGAAATGCTTTCCAAAGTTTGAACCATCTTTCAAAATGATCATCAAATTGACAGATTTTTCCTCTTTCTATAAAAAGCATTCATTTTCACATTTTTCTATTAAATTTGTGTGTTGTTTTATACTTTTAATCAAATCTAATTTTCTTACTTATCTTCAATACTAACATTTGTAATTTACATCTCTAAAACATTACACTCCAATAATAATGTCCGTCAAGCTCGAACTATTGAAGTCTCACCTCTCATGATGGCAAATGACACTGATCCTTCTGCAGGAGGAGAAAGGTATTCACCAATCCACAGGAACAGAGAATATATATATTTTTATGTAGCTCCTCCCTTGGTAACCTCCCAATGTTGCTCCTCCTCATTCTGTCCCTCCCATTTGCCTTTAAAACCTGAAGTGTGAGTATAGATTTCTTCATCCCTGTGGCCTCTGTGCCCGACATTTCCTCATAGTTTGGGGCTTTGATCCTCATGCTGCTCAGGTATTATCTGTCACTTGTAAGAGACACACAAATCTCTTGGATCGCTCACAAAGCTGCGTTGTGTCCAACCTCCTGGCCAGGAAACTTCCGTTTTTATATATATATTATATATTTGACAATTACTGTGCTGGGTCAAAAGTGTACAAAAAAATCATGTTGAAAATTATAGCAGTAGCAGAAAAATAAGCACCATTCAAAAATCAACTCCTTCAAGGATGAATGACCGAAAGATACTCAGCCGCTCACATAAGCCAGATGTTTTCAAGAGAAAGCGAAACGTTAAGGACACAGACGGTTATTGGCAACAATAACAGTGCAATATGTTTGAAGGAGTCCAGATGAACTTTTTCAATCAACAAAAAAGTAACAATAGTCAAGCATGGTGGAAGTAGCATCATGCTGAGGGTCTGTTTCTCTCCTAGTGAAGCTTTTCAATTAAGAACCACACCAACAAAAAAAGTTTCAAATAAGATGCTTTTTTATTTCATTGCCTTTCAACAATTTAGCAACACTTCAAATCACAATGAGATTGGGACACAAAATATTCTAGAAATTGCTCAGTTAAGTATTTCCATGCATGTCACGGTCACAAGACATTTTGAGAGCTTAAACTTGGAATAATCAAAAACACAGCAACCAATCAACGAGAATCAAAAACTCAATCCAGTTTACAAATGGTGAGAGAGTCCCCTATTCCAGCCCCCAGCCTGAACCCTGCGTGCAGTGGCTCGGTGAACTGTGTCTCGTAATGATGGATGAGATGAGCCTGGCTGTGGGAGATGTTGTAAAAATTTAGAATCCCTGCATGCTGGTCCAGATAGACGCCGATCCGCGCAGCCTTGGGCGAGCCCAGAAGTTTCTCCTGGTTGTTGTGACAGAAGGAGTAGCCGGTGCCCGACCAGTAAAGGCTCCAGGACTGAGCGTTGTGACCTAAACGGCTTTTGTTGTCACTGCTTTTGCGCTCCATGTCCTTGAAAGCAACACCAATGGTGATCTGCGTGGTGGCACAGACAGAAACAAATCAGAGAACAGAAAACCAAGCGATCACAGGAGTAGGTAGCAGGTTTTCATGTGTGACACAGGGCGGTAGAAGCATCTGGAGGATGGAAAAAAATCAAAACGGCAACAAAAATAATCTGCCAGTTGTGCCCAGATTAGCATGTTATTGCTTATTTGTCAATTCTAAATTGGCACCCACACTTGAAACAGAGAATAGATCTTTTTTCTGCATTTTTATAAGTTTTAAAAAGGCACAGTTGAATGATATCCATGCAATAATATTTTCTGTGCATGAAATGAGACTTTTTGTCTCTCTTTGCTCTTCAATAAAACTGGACCTATATCTGTAAACAAGTAATTGTTTTCCATATTTTAGTTCCAGTCTATCACAAAATTTGTAGAAATTCACAAACGAGTGATGCTGCTGTGAACATGCTTCATGGACAAAATCATGAAGACAGCACAGACCAATAAGTGTTGCTTTAAGAAAATGGGAAAGGTCAATTACAGCTGGACACAGCTGCGAGGAAATCCACAACAGAAGAAGGATTTTTTTTTAGAAGCTACACAGTCAAGTGTAGCTTCTAAAAAAGCTATACTTTTTTAGAAGTGTAGCTTCTAAAAATTATGGTCTCAAGTTCTAGCCTTAAAGGCCTTTTTTGTTCCATAATGCAAAAACACTGTATGAAACTACTGTGTCCAACTGGTCAAACTTGACTCAAGTCTGTGGTGCAGACAAACATTTTGGATTTGCCCTGGACAGTATTCACACAAGAGCTTCTACAGACATCAGGAAATGAAATTATGGACAAATTAGAAATGGGCAATCTGCCAAAAAGACTAAATAGAGGTGTATAGGGACATGACTGGATCTTTACGTATCTAAAATTTTCCAATTAAAAGTGAACACGACCACAGACGGAGGGAAGATATTAAAAGCAATTCATCCACTAGATGTCTCAACGTTCCTCTCCTAAAAACAACCATGAGACATTCATTGGTAGTATTATGATGAGCAAGGCATAAATTAAGGGCAAAGTTGAATTTAAAGCATGTGTGTAAGGACTCGCCTTCTGGCCAGTCCACTCGACCTCCCAGTAGTAAGGGCTCCCTGCCAGCGGCTCTTTGCAGAGAACTTGTCTCCAAAAGAAGAAGCGATCAGGGTGGTCAGGTGGATTCAGGTTTTCAGAACGCATTTTGACCTTACGACAATCGTCCGACAGCTTCATGTGGCGGTAGGCTGTGTTTGGGTCTATGGTAGGTTCAAAGCGGACTAGAAAAACAGAAAACATTGTGATGAAGCCTAAGGGCATCTAGAATGCTTCATTTCAGTTTGATGTGTTGTACTTCATATTGAAGATGAAAACAGACTCACATTTTAACATTTCCTCTCTTGTTTTTGGCTCTGGATTCACAAGCTTAATTGATCCAGATGCTACAACAACAAATTCATAATGATGCATTATTAAAAATACAAGTGAAGTGCGACCTTTAGATTAGATGCATTGCAAGTAGATGTACCTTGAGGCCTAAAAGGTGGGAGAGGTGGAGGGTTTCCTGGAGAGTCATATCCAAAACAGGTAGGGGAAGAGAAAAAAAAATTATATAAATATTTCACTGACACAAGTTTAACTTATATAAGCATCATTACAACCACATCATCCCTGTTATACTTTGTTCTAATCTTACCTTGATGACTCATTGATCCTCTGAATCTTGAAGACTCACGTACTGTGGAGGAAACTATGACAATTTTAAAATTGAGAATTGGCATGGTTAAAAAAAAAAGACAAAAACATCCATGTTGCGTCCATAAGAAACTTACACTGATGTTGCATAGGTTGTGGTGGTGGAGAAACATCAATTTCTTCATAGACTATGTATTAAAAAAAATAATACTTTATAAGAAACAAGTCCTTTTTCCATAATTTAAAATACATTTGTTTCAAATTTAAGAATATTCTGTGTAGCACTGGACAGGAAAAGAGGTTTCCAAACCTAAAGCCTGTTGAGCAGCCTGACCAGAATAATCAGCGGACACTGTGCTTGCTGCTTCCACACCGTTGGGTGTTGAAGCCATGGGTTCATGACTCACTGCAAAGATAAACTTTTAGTCCTCAACAAAACAGGAAATAAAAGAGAAAACAATAATGAGGAAAATAATCTGACCTATTTTGACAATCTTGGATAGACTTTCTTTGCAGAGGTTCTGTACGGACTCTTGCAGCTCTTTAATGACCGATCGTATGGAAGCCACCACGCCTTCCTCCTGGATAATCCCAGACTGTCCTGTGGCACCAGTCTGCCCCAACGGCTCCACGAGGAGGAAGTTCTTGAGAGAAAAACATTGAAAAGAATCAGATAGAACAACCATAACAACTCTCTTTTTTATTGGAATATTTTGTGAAAAGAAAATGAAACTATTTTCCAGAACCATCCTTCCTTACCTTCAAGAAGGAGATATTATCCTGCATGTAAGCCAGCCTGCCCAGCTCCTCACCCTTTTGTTGAAGCTGTGATAAATCTTGCTCTAAACACTTCACCAGTGCTTCGACTTGTCCGTCAAAGACGCTCTCCTGAGCAATAAGGAGCTCACCAACTTGTGTCCCTGTCAGATTTAGACTCTTAACCAGCTCTGGAAATAAATCAGAGCTCTCCCTTTGAAGGGCCTGCAGCAAGGCCTAGAGAGAGAGCGAGACATGAGAGATGCCTTTGTAAATATCTACGTGAAGAAAATCAACAAGGAGTTTCGCTGACTTTTTGTTGACGCGCGGTATGCGGGATCTCCATGATATTCCTCTCGGTCTCCTGGATTCTCCTTTGTACTTCTGCCTGCATCTGGACAAGCTCTTTCTAGAGACACATCAAAGTTTGGTGGACAAAGTGAATAAATGGATTGCAGTGCAGTCAAATCAGAAGTAGAGGCAAATAAAGATAGTTTGTGATCTCTCTGATCTTTATTTTGCTCACTAATCTCTTTACTAAGGTGGAAATGACATTTGCCAGTTACATACCTGTCTCTCTCTTCTTTCTTCTTGTGGTCCAACCACACGATGTCCCGTGTGTCCATCCTGGCAACACATCACACACACACACTCCTTGTCTTCATGGCAAAACAAATCCAGTGGTTGCTTGTGTTGAGGGCAGATTCTGTGTTCCACCGAAGGCAGCTGAGGGTACACACTCCCCTTCCTGGGCCCAATATCCGATATGACGTCCAAGTAGACGGGCATCACCGGGTCAGCTGAGTAGACGCCCACCATGTTGCTTTGCTTTATGCTGTTTGTTCTTAGTTTCTCCATGGCCTGTGCAAGCAGCATATTCTTGGCCACATAAGGCCGAGGAGTGAAGAGCTGCCTACACTGCGGGCAGCTGTAGTGACCTTTCTTGTCTTCCTTGTCCCAGTGGTTTTCGATACAATTCAAGCAGTAGGAATGTCCACATGTTAGAGTGGTGGGCTCTTTCAGAGTTTCAAGACATACAGAGCAAGCAAAGCTCTCCTCTTCAGGCCAAGCTGAGGCCATGATGATGCTTGAGGTCTGGAAGGTATCAATGAAGAAGTATGTCACAGTTTACAAAAATCAATGCTTATAGCTAAAAAGAAAGAACAGCAAGGGACCAAAGTAGTAAAATGACAGTTGACTTGAGTCACATGCACTGAAATACTCAAGCTTCCTTAGCTTGGGGTGGGGCTTGCAGAACAGGTGTGGTGGAGTTTCTTCCTATTATGTCACTGGTGTTTGTCAAGAGTACTTCTAACCTGAACCATCTAAATCATTGTTTTAAAATTCACAAAACAAAACGATTGGGATAAATGTTTGACATTTTTTGACTAAAAATTGGTTTAACTCTTTTTTTTAGAAATGAAAATCATGAGGAACACTTTTTTGCCCACAAACAAGACAAACTGGTTATTTGGCACTAAACAGCAATGACGTAATTCATGGGGTTTTGAGGGAACTTAATTATTAACTCTTTTCCTACTACTAACCCAGCCCTTATCCAAAAAAAGAGGAAAAACAAGTCTTATGTGAGGTATGTCTGACGTTTACACAGGGAGACGCTGACGCATGTGATGCTCAGAGTCCCAGTTGGATCCGCCTCATTTTTCCAACGGCGCAAGCCATTTAAAGGTTTTTATCTAAGAATTTGTTTTACAGTCTTGTTTTTAATCATATCTATTAGTTTTGAATGTTTAGCCTGATCCAGTCTCTGCTCTTTAGGTGCGGGGTTACTTGCACCCCATGTAGGAACGAGGTGTAAGCTCTGTGATCTTAAACCCCACTTGGTCTACTGCTTTCCACAACCTCTGTGTGTGTTTTATTTATTTATGTTGCAAAATAAGTGTCCAATTCGTGTTAGCAGAACACTCTGCGGTTCATATCACGAGATCTGAGCTCTTTTAGCATTTAGTGGTTTTCATTTAGACTACACAGCTGGAATTGACAGCTGGGTTGTTTTAATGTCAAACAAGAAACAATTCATGAAAATATAAATAAATTGAATCAGTAAAAGTGCTTGATAAGTTGTATTACAAGGTCTATATTTAAAACATTTTCAGTTCTTATATATTCATCTTGTAAGCAAAGCATGTTAAGTTGAACGAGTTCAGTAGATCACCCCTCCCTCGCCGAAAGTGACCACAACTTCTACTGCACCTGGCGCCGTTATGAGAAAAAGAAGCGGACCCAAGGGCAGCTAGCCGGGTAGCACGACGAATAACCAGGTATTGTTTTTTTCTCTCAGTCTGAACATGTTCAGCTCTCAGTGTACGTTGTACTCTCGTAAATATTTTATTTATTTTATATATATTTGTCTTATGTGTATCCTGAACTTATGTGGGACATGTTGAGTCACAATTTTCAGCTATGTAACGGATGACATTAGCTTGGTAGCTATCTGTGTTGCTAATGTTTTGCTAACTTATTCAGTTAGTTTGGGTTGCTATTCTGAAAGCTCAATTTACAGAGTAGGTCTTGACTGCTACCAAATAACTCTGCTGTGTTATTTAAATATTGGCATTTGCAAAAATAATTGCCTCAAGATAAAGTACAGCACATTAAGTTAGGTAGCAGCAGAATATGACTTGTGGGCATTAACTTTACCTGCTGGGTGTTGAAATTATGTCTTTGCTTTAATAAACTCTTCCAAAAATGAAAATTTTCACATTGTGTCACGTTACAACGTACTTTATCAGGTGGTTTTAATTGGAGACTAGTAAGTTTTACATAATAGTGATGTAAAGGGAAATGTTTACAAATGCAAATCTGATTAGTGCAGCATGCATTTGTATTCTTTAGTCTAATAATTTGTCAGTCTGCAAGTTTAAGAATGTATAATCAGGTTCACATGACGATTATTTATGCTGATGAGTCAATAATAAGCACAACCTGTCTGTACATTGTTCTAATCTCAGTATGTTTTCTATTTGTTTACAGGATGTTCAGGGGTCCACAAATACTAGTTTGGGCTTGTAACTTAAGGTCACTGCAGCTGTCAAAGGAATTTCGCCTTTTTTCTTTCTCTAAACACATTGACTCAACATGTTTGGGAGTAAGACACATTTGTGCCAGGAGACATGATCAAATCCATGAAAAAGGCACAAAGACTTTATGCTGTTCATCTCAGCTGTCTTTCAGTGCAGACAGTGAGAATTATCAGCTAGAAGGCCTTATATCTGAAACCCCCATTTCCAAAGCCATTCTGAGAAGCCGCTGTCATCACCCTCAGGTCTCTGCCAAAACCAAAGCACCTTATGTTTTCAGCACTTTCTGGCACTGTTTATTCAACAGGACTTCCTGGCCTTTGGATCTTAGCCCGGCTACATCTTATAATATACCAGCACTTAATCCCCGGATTTCAAACCAGCTCCACTGTCGAGCACAAACCAACTATTACTCCGTCCATCAAATCAGAACTGTTCATCAGGCTGTCCCTCGTGTAACAGACACCTGGAAGGACTGCCTGTCCCCTGAGAATGAAAACAGATGTCGACAGATCCTGCAGGCCAACTGGAAGCACTACAACATGGACAAAGTGAGGCAAGGGGCCGGCCAGGCTCAAGGACAGAACAAAGGGAAGTGGGCTTCCATCTTGGTTTCCCTCTGCTACGATAAAGGAGGACCAGCGTTTCTGTTTACTCTGCGCTCCTGTATGCTGAAGGGCAAGCACAAAGGAGACGTCAGGTTAGTGGGAGGCTAGAGACAAGCACACACTACAACATTTTCCTGTAAGTCGCATTTCATTGATTTGCAGGCAGAGTACTATATTATCTGTCCTTCTTGTAGCTTTGCTGGAGGAAAGGGTGATCCATCAGACAGAGATGTAGTGGCCACTGCATTGCGAGAAGCCAGAGAGGAGCTGGGAGTTACTATTCCAGCTGAAATGGTCTGGGGTGTCATGAAACCTCTGAGGGACACAGTGAGTGGAAGGTGTTTTGATCTGATTTGAAGGCTTACTTTGATTTGTCCCCTGTTGAATCCACAGAAGTAATAACTAATATATATATATATATATATATATATATATATATATATATATATATATATATATATATATATATAGATCAGTGACGTGCGGTGAGGTTCATAGCTGGTGAGGTACCGACTTAATTATAATCGGATTTACAAATCTAGACCCCTTCATGTTATTGTTTACATAAGGAAATTTCGCGTATGCGTACAATGCTGGAGGGCAAAAAGGCTATTCTTTAACGTGATGCTTAGCTGCGCCGCCGCCGCAGAATAATTCCGTTTTTCTCAATCAAACGTAGACATGTAGATATTATTAATTTCCTGCTGTGCTTAACAGCAAAGGCAGAAACCGTTAAAGTACAACTCAAAACCACGTCTTTCTCGCTCTCTGTATCAGCGCAGCTTCTGTATGGCTAGATCGCTGTTACTGTGTCTTACTCTGCAGTTGTGGAGTTACAATATCTGGGAACATGAGCGCCCCCAGCGATGAGGCACGAGAACTACCTGCCTCACCTCGAATCTGTTTTCTGCCGTTTCTGATCGCTCCCCAGCACATGAAACACGTTACACACACAGTTGGTGACAGTAAAAACACATAATAAGCTAAATTATGGAAAATCTGTTCATACATTAAATGTTTTTAACCATTTTATTGGCAATGTACAGACAGGAGGAGCATGCTCTCATAAGAGTGGCAACCGGTGAAGTTAGCGAGAGGTTGCGCAATCCCAGGCCTTATATCCCAGGTGAGGCTCAGCTCGCTGCTGCCTCACCGGCTTCGCTTCTAAGCATTTGAATGGGAAAATGCAAAAATTCAGCGATTTTGAAGAAAAATAACATCAGATTTGGTTAAATTAAATGAAAAATAGGTACTTTATAGTACAAACCACAGGGTGAAAATATCTTTATAAATGATTATTATATATTATTTTTCCATGATGACAGGTGAGGCAGAGCCTCACCTGCCTCCCCTGACCGCATGTCACTGATGTGTATATATATATATATATATATATATATATATATATATATATATATATATATATATATACACTGCTCAAAAAAATAAAGGGAACACTTAAACAACACAATATAACTCCAAGTAAATCAAACTTCTGTGAAATCAAACTGTCCACTTAGGAAGCAACACTGATTGACCCGACGAGGGTCCCTGTTGTCAATCAGTGTTGCTTCCTAAGTGGACAGTTTGATTTCACAGAAGTTTGATTTACTTGGAGTTATATTGTGTTGTTTAAGTGTTCCCTTTATTTTTTTAGCAGTATATATATATATATATATATATATATATATATATATTACTGCTCAAAAAAATATGAACAGAGAATATTTATGTATATACTATATAGATCATTAAAGGGGCAGTACTATGTATTTTCCAGGCACATAGTGCCATCTCACAGCATAAGTAACTATGCTACATTCAGTCGTTATAAACATGACTTGAACAAAATTTGACTTTGGAATTTGGTGCCTTGAAATTGGCATCTGTCTTTTGAAGAAGCTCCCACTCTTTCCTATACTCCACCTTCAGCATGTTAAATCTCAATATGCCATTTACAACTGTTCTTAGGAGTGCTGGACGGAGGAAATGCTTGTATAATAAGATCAGAAGAGACTCAGTTCCACCAGGTGTTTGCTAATTGCTGCTAGTTTGAAGAAGCTGAATGAGGAAGGTGCAGAGGAGGGTCCAAGGAGGAGCTTTGTGGAAATATGGGGTGTTTGTGAGAGCAGGCTTCAGGCACTCCTGAATGGTTGCCATGGGAGATTCAAGGATTTCCCAAACATGCATGAAAGAATCAAAGCAACATGGAGGTACTGGTAGAAATCACCTTGAGTCTAAAAAAGGCTTGACTGGATAGGTCCACCATTCAGCAATTAACAATTCTAACTTGTCTGGATGTTAGAATGGCCCAGTCAAAGTCCAGACTTAAAGCCACCTGAGAAGTTGGTCGTAATGTAAGGAAGCTCAGGGCTTGTGACTTGACAGTATATGTTGTTATTTCTCTGCAGTCAGGGATGATGATTGCTCCGGTGTTGGCTAACCTTGGTCCTCTTGAGGAGTTGGCATTCAAACCAAACCCAGAGGAGGTACAATCAAATCCAAACCAAGATTGTTTTTTTTGTGTGTGTGTGTCATTTCTTCAAAACTTTAATTGAACTTGTTTTGTCTGTATTTCCTTCAGGTGGACGAGATCTTCACCTTGTCCTTGTCACACCTGTCCAATCCCCAGAATCGCGGCTACACAAACTTTCGTACTGGCAACAAGTATGGATACACACTACCAGTGTTTCGTAACAGCAAACACCGAGTATGGGGTTTGACTGCAGTCGCTCTGGACCAAACTCTCAAACTTCTTATACCTTCATATGGATCTGTTACTGAGGTTTTCAATGGCTGAACGCTTCTTTTTGTAGCAGACCTCAATAATCGGTGGAGAAAATCTGGATTCCTTTCATCCGGTCTAATGTTTAATAATCCTGTTGTGTTTATTAACGTGTTAGGAGACAGCTCTTTTCTCCTATGCATTTGATGATTATATATTATAATCTTTTATGAGGAATCAAGACAGCAGTCAGATTTTTTTGACCTCACTGAAAGGCACTGCTGAAGGTTTTCTTCTGTCCTTTTTTTTTTTTTTTAACTAATAAAGTGAAGGAGAATATTTAAGTGTCTGACTGGTCCATATATGACTAAAACACAAGAAAACTTGTGATGTCATGTAGTGAACCAAGCACAAATAGAAAAAAAGTTTACCTTCTTATCTCATTGTTGATCAAATCCTAAATAATCAAGGCATTTCATATTTGTTGAAGAACAATGCAATAAAAAATATTTTTAAAGCAGTATGTTTATTTTTACAGTATTGACATTAAAGCAAGAAACTAAAAAGTCAGTTCACTTAACCATTGTTTCTTACTTCATCCGTAGACTTGGACCATTAGTTTTAGGTCCATTTAAAGTTGCACCACTTTAAATGCCTCCATGCTCACGTTGCTCAGCGAATTCAGTAATTTCTTGGTCAAAGGTCATGCAGCTTTAGCCTGACCTCCAGAAGGACAAAGAGCAAAGGTTAAATCCTGAAGGACTTCACAACCTTACCCTGCAGTTATTTTCTAGTTAAAACACTAACATATACAGCCCCCTATACAGCAGTAAATGTGTTGCTGCAGTTGAATCTTCAAGGCTGTGAACACTCCACTGGGTCTTGTGAGTCTGGTAAGAGGTGGCAGTTGAAAGGCCAGCTAAAGGAGAAGAGGTCCAGGGCCTGGCTGCACTGCTGCTCAGCGGAGGAGCAGACTGAGCGGCAGGGCTGGAGGACCCCACCCTGAGGGCTGCACTGAGGAAGAAACATCCCACACACCAGCTTCCGTAGAGGCTCGAAGCACGCCAGCTCCATTAGCACCTGTCCACAGAGCAAAGTAAATGCTGATTATCACTGTCTGGCTATAACCTGTGTTAAAAACAATGTCTGCACTGATAAAACGTGTCATAACAGTCTACTTTATTCGAGTAGTTTGATTGTAACTAACAAACTAGACACATAAGTGACACCCTAAACACTCCCCACACACCAAAGAACAAGTGACTTCAAATTACAGCTCATAATCACCTCCCATAAACACACATTATAGGTATATTACACATTTTCTGAATCATTAAGAGTCTGTTTAGTATTTCAGTTTTTAACTCTTGTGTCCTTTGTGTCCCTGGATACAACTGGGCCAAAAGAAATGTATCGTTTAGGCAAGAAGTGTGCATTATTTTTGGTTTAACAAGCTCTAGTAACTTCTGCGTTGTTGGTCAGGGAGATTCAAAACATGGTCACCAAACACTATGTTATAGATTTATGACAAATATCCGTAGTATAAGCCTCATCTGGACATATACCAGTTTAACTTTATGAGGTTAACTTCATGAGCTACCTATAACTAATCTACCACTTTGAAAGGGTAATCATACCTAAATATTATCTAGAAACTAAGAGACGAGTATTTTTCACAAAATATGATTAAGCATTGCCATCCTGAAATGGACCAAAAATTGGTCTGGTCTATGACCATATATGGTTTGTTTTGGAGTGTGGTTGTTCATCCCTAAACATTTAGTTTTTTTCTTTCTTTCCAAACTAGTTATTGTGACTCTTTGAAGCGATAAAGTAAAAGAAAATGAGTTGGCATAGTAAAATCCTTTCAGGTGTGTTATTATTATGCGTTATTAAGATAACCTTTACCCGGTACTGTCGCAGGAGTGTAGCGGCTTCCCTCTGGTCAGCGATGGACAGCCATATGTTGGGGAATGAGGTAAAGTTGTAACTGAGGCCCCGACACATCTCCACCTCTATGATCTCACATGATGAAGCTGGTGTTATTATGTGAGGGGGGAAAAAAAAAACATACTTAAATTTATTAAAGCAGCTGTAAGAAATCTGAACTCATTTAAATTGGGACGTCTTTTGTGTCTGAGCTTCTTGTGTTTCCTTTACCCTGATATGAACAACAGATTGTCTCCTATGTCAACCTCTCAGCAGCAGCAGACAAAAGAAACTATCAGTGCTTCTTGATTGAGGCCGGTGATAACGTGGACTCACTGAAAGGAGGGTAGGTGGAGTTAGCACAGCCCTGCTCATCAGCACCGTCTGAACAGTCGCTCCACCCGTCACACAGCCACTGCTGCTGAAGGCACTCCCCTGTGCTGCAGGCGACCTGGTTCGGGCCACACGTTCCTTATCAGGGAAAACAAAAACAAACTAAGTTGGCATGACAATATGCATGGTTTTAGGTATGCTGGTTTTTCGCTTTCTCTTGCGACATGACAAGGACAGAAACATTTGCATTAGAACCTAGTTGCATTTATATTTATAGTATGTTATCTACATTAAGCTGCAAAAGATTCAGATTCTCTCAGTTACCAAACAACATCAATAATTTTATTGGGCTTTTCTGTAACAGACCAACACGCCGAGTAGCTGTGAAGGGAATGGAAATGCATGCTCCGATAGCAGAAACGTAACAAATACAAATTTCCGCTCCTCTTGAGTCAGTGCTAACAGTTGTAGCTGCAGTATTTCTCTACCACCTTTGCACATGTAGGAACTGAAATTCTTCATGATTCTCAGCTCTAGTCTTAAATCTTTGTAGCCTCTGGCAGATTTTTTTTTTTCTAGGGCTACTTGTATTTAGTTGTCTGAATGTTCTTGTCCTTGTAAAAAAGCAGCTGGATGCTGCCGTCAATATGAGAAATCAAGCTGATGGTGTGTTCAGAGTGATGGGCAGTGTTTTTGCTTTGCTATAAATGATGTTATGCACCATTTTGTATTGTTCTATTACATAAAATCCAAACACATAGAAGGGGAATGCATACTTATACAATGTACTCTACTTATACCATGTGGCAGAGGCAGTAAAACAAATCCAAACCATGACACCATCATCGCCACTCACATTTTACCTCCGCGCTCCAAATTAATGAATAATATGAATGTTTATTTAATTCAAGTTGTACAATCTGACATTAAACTAGTGGAGATTCAAACAGATGGATAGTTTTTCAGTAACTTTTAAATACATGAGCATCAGCTTATTTTCTTTCGATCCATGTTGAAAATATGGGGGTGAAATTAGAGGGATAATAAGGAACAAGAAGATTAACTTTATTAAAGCAAAGACTCACTGTTCAGCACAGACACAGCCTGGTATGTTGCGTTAAAGCCGCTGTCTGCCACGCCCTCATCTGCAACAAACACCACTGTCATGTGCGGGCCAGAGGAGGTCAGGTCTGGTGGGAAGGTAGTACCGCAAAACCTGTCACCGAGGCACAACGGCTGCCTTAGCTCAACTCTTGAACTCAGGCGAAGGAAAACACAAATGTTATCACAGTCAAAGAGCTTCTTACCGCCCTAAAACTCTCCCGGCTCCAATGCTGCTACTGTCATGAGCCTCCACATAGTCAAACTCGCACACATCCTGCGTCTCCAGACTGAAGTTTCTGAAGCTTAGCGTGATGACATGACCCTCATCAACAGATAAATGCCACACGCACAACTAGGGGATATAAAAAAGGCTGTTACTTTTCCAGTTACTAGTAGTCTGGGTGTGTTTGGTTGTTTCCAGAATTACCTGTTGGTGAGGATAAGGCCTGGGGTGATTCGGACTTGCCAGGTAGCCATACGGCCCAGACTTCTGACCACCGCATTCTGGAAAACAACAGCGATCACAGATCCTTTCTTCTTAAAGATTCCTGTTGGGTTTATAATAGCTTCTGTGCTCTCACCTTTGTGCTTTTGACTACAGTTTGCCTCATCAGTTTGGTCATTACAGTTTGGATGACCGTCGCACACAGACACGGGCAGCAGGCACCGACCACCATCACACATGAACTCTTCTCTGCTGCAGCTCTCTGGGGAAACAGAGAAGATCCTGGGGTGAAAGTGGAAATGAAGGTGAGTTTTCCAGGCCATGGCCCCCCAAACAGCATTAGCTTCTGGCTGAAGACCCACAGACAATGCTACAAAATTTATAAAGAAACATTAATTTTTAGATTTTATCTTCTCACTTTCATTCGCTATTCAATAAAGATTACATTCATTTCCAGAAATGCTCCTCACATCTTCTAATTTTAGGTGGCCATGAGTTTTGTGGTGGAACATTTTTATCATATAATTTTCTTAGAATTCTTACGTTGATGTCAGACAATTATAGTCGTCTTCTGACTGTAATTCTGAGATTATAGTGAGAATCTCAGAATTCTGACTAATCTCCTGACATCAAAAGTAAGAATTCTGAGAGAAAAGTCAAAATTCTGAAAAAGAAGTCAGAATTCTAAGAAAAAGGTCAAAATTCTGGGAAAAAAGTCAGAATTCTGAGATTTTTTCTTTTCAGCAGCCCCAATCCTCTTCTGTTAATTGTATTTAATTTCCACGTTTGAGTTTTTTTTGCCACACTGTCCTCCACAACAGGAAGAAAAAAAGTGTTACCTTCACTCTTTGTCTTATTGTAAACTTTTCAATTTCACTCTTCCTATATGCTAGCTTGAGGAAGGCAAGTTGATAAATTTGAGTAGCAGCCAGTCAGGTAGATGAATGTGGCCCTCTTTGGGACAATAAAGGCAATTTCTTCCATCCCTGCTTTTCAATAATGATTGAAAAACAGATTACATTTATAAAATCAATCAATAAATAAAATGAATAATTTAAAACATCATTTCTTTCATGTAACGTTTTCCCACCCTCATCTTCCCTCCAGCTTTTTGAGCGGCCCTCCGTGGGGCCGAGGCCCCCACTTTGAAACACACTGATCTGGAACACTGAATACTGACTTTGTGCAGGGAGGACCGCTCTGTACTGCGCAGCAAAGCCGGCGCCGGCGATGCTGCTGTCAGAGTGGAAGGTGACCCACACGGTACTGCTGTTTGTGTTGATGGTTGGTGGGGCGACATTACCACAGAACCTGAAGAAAAAGATTCACTTCAATCATTGTACTATGTTGTCCTGTTACGACATTTCGTATGTAAAAAGGTCAACATATTCCTGAGTAGATAAAAATTTTGCATGCAACGTTTTGACAAAAAAGACTACAAATATTTGCAAATCTTTAGCGCCATCTTGTGTCATTTTTTTTTAACACTTCTTCCAAAAGATTGAGGAGCAAATCTTACATGGCAGTTAAGCAGCTTAAAGTAATAAACCTGTGGTAGACTTAGATTTTCATCCTGCCTGCAACCTGACCGACCTGGTGAACACTGAGGTCTGCTCGACCTGCTGCTGAACCTCCAACCAGTCAAACAGACAGGGGGAGGGCCCCTCCACCGCCAGATAGGAAACACGGATCTGAACCAGGTGTGGGGGCGCGACCCGGATCACCCAGACGCAATGTGAGTTTGAGGGGTAGGAGCCAGGGTGGTCTGGGGAACTGAAACTGCCCCCTGAGTCAGTCAGTACACCTCCACAGCCTGGGAGACAGAAAGGAATATTTTATTAAAGGGGAAAAAGAAACGAGAGTCCTGTTGATTGAGGATGGATGTACTTGTTTCAGACTGGGGGGTCACAGCAGGCTGTGGTATGGCTGTGCTGTCCATGTGACTTCTGTTCAAAGGTGCTGCGGTTGGCGTGTGGGGCACATCATGCCCTGTGCTCTGTAAGCCTGTAGAGGTTGTTGTCAGGTGATTGTCCACTGCCTGGCTTTTCAGCTCTAAAAGAAAAGCAGGGCATTCTGAGAAAATGACACACATCTGGACGGACAGAGACTTTTGTCTGCTGTACATTTTAAAGTCCATTCATCTATTCTCTCAGTCGTTTTTAAGTATCACCTATTGCTTTCTGAGCAACTAAGTGCAGCAGGAACTCACGGGTGAGAATAAGAGCCAGCGCCAGTCCGATGGCTGTTAGCAGGAGCAGGGCAGCAGCAGAGACCACCACCACTCCCCACCCACCACCTCTGCCTCTGAGTCGCATGGAGCACATTTCCACAAAACCTGAAGGACAGATTAAGCATTTAATCTGGTTTTAAATAACTTAATTTACTCCTACACTGCAAAAACACAGAATCTGATCAAGCATTTTTTTCTCTGGCAGATTTTTTTCACTTACAACATGGGAAAATGGCTTGTTGGGTGAAATAATCTAATAGTGGAACTAGTGCTTTTTATCTGTATTAAATAACTGACTTAAAACAAGCGCCTATATCTTGCTGAAAAGTTGCTTGTAAGCTAGTTTTGTCTTATTTCAGGTGTAGTACGATATTTACACAAAACTACTTTTTGTGTTTTTGAAGTGTAGCTTAATAAAATGTACAAATCCTCACGATGAACAGAACTAAAACATTTCATGTGATACACAGACTCTCAGAGATCTGTTTTCTGTCCAAAACGCAAAGCAATGGATTGATTTGACTGTTTCACAGTCATGAAAAATAAAAATAAAACAAGTTTACATTAAATAAAACATGTAAGCTAATTATCTCTATAGTCGCTCACTTAGTTGAGCTACTCAAACCAATCCAAACTTTAAAATCTATACATAAATGAAATGTCAGTCAGGGATTGGCTGACTCACTGGCTGCTGGGGGTTTGATTGGTTCAGGGGTGGATGAGGAAGTCCTGAAGCCGTCCACCCGCTCCTCCTGCTCCCCCTCCAGCTCAAAAGCGGGATTACAGAACACATTCTGTAGAAAGCAAAAAGGAATAAATTTAAGCAAGATTTTATTTACCAAGAACTTTTTAAATAGACTGTATAAGGGAACATAGTCTTCCTCTTTCAGATGTATATTAGGACTGTCTTGTTTTTAGCTAGCTCAATGTGTTGACCTTGTTTACGTTCTTTGAGAGGAATTGTTTCAATTAATCGACGTCGGAGGATTTTCACCAATTAACAGCCTGCTAAAGGTCATGCCACATTATCATGGATTTATCTTGACTTTGACCACACCACTCCAGAGTCTTCAAATAGTTATTTAAAGCTATTTAGAGAAGAATCTGCTGTCCAGGTGCATAACCCAGATGTTTTGGGGTTTAAAGTCAGAAACCTATTATTTCTCAGATGTGATAGAAGGTACACCTTTCAAAACATTTACAGCTATCATTAAGATGTTTTCTGGCCAATATCTTTTCTGTTTGGTCAGCAGATTGTTGTTCAATGTCTTTCCGCTCCTGAATCTCAAAAACTGGCCAAAACTGAGCCAGGTAAGGCCTTAAATGTTGCTTAGATATTGCTTAGGATTGCCAAGTAGCAAACAAACATTTAGTAGGCTGTCCACTCCAGGAAGTGCTCCTCGTGTTCTCCTTTTGCAGATAGTAACTCTCACTGTGGCTTGGGCCCACTGTTGTTACTCATAAAATTAAAAAGTACCAACATTCAAACTATCTGCCACCAGCTTGTTGCTTTCCAGCTTACCTTATAAATGTCAGAGGAGTCAGAGTAAACAGAGACCTGACTGAGATCAGACATCTTCAGTCTCAAAGGGAAATTCTGATTCCGGTCAGCAGTCCTCTCCAATGGTCCGGCGTATTTAGGAATAAATCTGGAGGAACATCGCAAAGACAGAGCTTTTTCTGTATTAGAATTTTTCAAGGACATTTTCCAGAGTTTTCTTACCATCATGCATTTTGCCCAAAGAGTTAGCCTCCTCTTTGACTGCAAAAACTTCCAGTCTTCGATCCTCCTGCACATAGAATTCCTTTGTTGGCGATCCATAACAATAATTCTCACAAAAATCAGCAATAAAACCAAGATAATTCAGAGGGAAGGAGTTTTAAGCTGCAGTTGTCAACATAACCATCCTCGATGCTCTTTATTCTCCGTATTTCTCTTGTGTGTTTTTGCTGGTATGGGACTGGCTACAAAAGGGTTTCAGAAAGTTGTTCCCAGTGCTCAGCAAAGCCGTGTCAGCTGAGAGGACTAAGCCCTGAGAAGGAGGGAAAAATGTAAAGTGAGGGGGGCTGTTTGGGGTTTGCTAAATGTTTGTAACACTTAGATTGTACAGAGACATGCGGTCGCACGGCTGAGCAGGAGCGGCCTGGAGATCAAACATTTGAGTGCAAACAAACATGAACGGACAAACAGAATTTTAGGCAACTGGTGAAGACGAAGCAGTGTTAGTTACTGAGGATTCATTTCCCAAGTTTGAGGTAGTAATAGGTGCAGCTTGGTCTGGGAATATCAAATCTGTTATTTTGAATATGCAAAGTTGTCTTTTAATGCCTTTTTATTAGAGAGTACAGGGTTTACTCTGAAAACAGAATCCTTCAGCAGAAAGGGGTAGTGTCACTAAAAACGAAAGTGCTGAAATAAATCTATTTTCTGTCCAAAATTGCTCAATACCTCTGTCCCTGTTTGGTAGCTGGATGTTAATGGGTAATCAGTCATCAAATAAAGTCTCCGACTGCAGAACAACTCAGAAGGTCCGTTAGTGGTTTCTGCCACTTAGAAACAGAGAAACCGAACTCTGCTAAGTCTGATCATGAGTGTTAAATCCGCACTGTGGATCCTTGTCTCCATCCTTGTCCTGGAGGGTGAGTGTGTCAGTTTTATTCAATATTTGCAACACCAAATGGAGATCGTTTGGTGCAACATGACTGGTTGCATTTGCGTGCAGAGGTACGTGTTTGTCTCAAACATTACTTAACCTGTTGTGCTCCAGTGGCTGCACAAGACTTTGACTACTACTCCGAAACGTACGATGACCAAGGACCTCTGAACTGCTCGACCACAGAGACGATCAAAGGCGGAAGTGTCACATACTCAGAGGTGGGGATTATGAATCGTTCCGCACTTTATCACAGCAACGTCACGCTGCTATTTAAATAAGGTGTCACATTTGCATCAACATCTTAGAATAATTGTTAAAATTGTTAAAAACTTTATAGATTTCAGTGAATTAATTCAAGAAGCGAAGGCCACTGTAGGTCATAAATTCATGACCTACAGAGTGATCTTTGACAAGCATTATCTTCTGTTAGGGTTGATTTTTATGGCTCCTAGGTGTTGGTTCCTGTAGCAGTGAGGGTAGGTGGCGTCAAGACCTTCTGGAAAATAAAATCATCCTCTGCATGAAGCTTGTTGGCAGAAAGAACCATAAAGTGTTCTACAATTTCCTGGTTAACAATTTGGATAGCTTTGGACTTAGTACTGAAGTTAACCAATGCTAACAGGTAGCAATAGTGGTGCCATATCAAAAATGATGGACTGAATTTGATGTTTTGACTTTAAACCCGACTTACAATTTGTATATCTTTACTTGGGACTTGACTCAAATGAAAGACTTGAGACTAGTTGTGAGTTGCAAACGACTGACTTGGTCCTCACTCTGATTGTGTGTGTGTGTGTGTGTGTGTGTGTGTGTGTGTGTGTGTGTGTGTGTGTGTGTGTGTGTGTGTGTGTGTGTGTGTGTGTGCGTGTGTGTGTGTGTGTGTGTGCGTGCGTGTGTGTGTGTGTGTGTGTGTGCGTGTGTGTGTGTGCGTGCGTGTGTGTGTGTGTGTGTGTGCGTGCTGTGTGTGTGTGTGTGTGTGTGTGTGTGTGTGTGTGTGCGTGTGTGTGTGTTGACTCTTAATGTTCTGACTCAGGCTGTTCATAAGAGCATTCATGTGTTTTTATTTCCTGAAAATGTTTGACTGGACTTTCTTCACAATTTTCTCTGGACAGCAGCTCTCCCTGTTGCTTGTGCATTCTGTTAAAGCTTTTCTTCCACTCAACTTTCCATCAGTGTGCTTGAATAGAGCACTCTGTGAAAAGAAATCCTCTAACAGCCACCTTTAGTGGCTTACTTTCTTTGAGGGAGGATGTTGTCGGCCAGTGAAGACCATAATATACATTTATGTGTCAAAAATCTTTTCTTTTATTACCAACATGATTTTCTGATTTTCTGAGAGCTAAACTTTGAGTTTTTATTAAGCCGTAATCGTCTAAATTATTGTGATGAAATGAATAAGAGTCACTCTGTCTGGATGCTGAATGAGTTTCACTTTGAATCGGTTTGCTGAAATAAATTCACCTTTCAATGATAATCTAATGTATTTAATTGCACCTGCAGATGGAATGATTTGTGTTTTTTCAAAAATCATTTATCAAGCCTGTTAGACTGATGAAAGAAGTAAAAAAAAGACAACAAGAAATTAAAGAAATAAATTTAAGGAGTACTAAGAAGAATGAGTAGCACAGTCAAAAGAAGAAGTATGTAGAGTAAAAAATCTTCATCTCCAACACTAACTTTAATTATTGGCGAAAGGAGCGAGAAACATGAAAAAGAATAAATGTGGGCTTCTTTTTAATTAAATGCTTTATTATTTATTTATTTATTTTTTACCTTTACCCTTGAAGAAATAATGAATTTCCTCCCCAGGGAGGGATGGAGGGTAGTGTGATGACCTATCACTGCGATCCAGGGAAATTCCCACACCCCGTCAGTGACAGGATCTGTGGTGCTGATGGAGAATGGTCACCAATGAGACTGCCCAGTGGCAGGCTTGTGTCCCGGCCCACTTGCAAAGGTAATGTTTTTATTTTCAAGAACCTCCGCCTCTTTCCTCCTCCGTCCGCTGAACACCATTCTCTCTCCCTGTTGCACACAGACATGATGTGTCCGGGTCAGCTGCAGCTGGACAATGGTGACTTTTGGCCCAGGGATCAGTGGTTCCCAGTTGGAATGACACAGAGCTTTTCCTGCCATAGCGGTTTCTCCTTACACGGGTCAGAACAAAGAAACTGCACTCTGTCTGGAGAATGGACCGGCACCACTCCAATCTGTCGCAATCATGGTGAGCAAACAATACAAAAATTGCTCACTGCACTACTACGCTGTAGGTGGAAGGAGGCGATGTGTTGGTAAGTTTGGATTTTTGCCTTATGCTTTCCATTTTCAGATGATGGCTTGTTCAGAAAACAGAGATTTTCAAAGTTTAGATATCGTTCTATAACTGCTTTTAACTTCTACCAAACTTTATCCATCATATGAAAACCCCAGAAAATTTACATTTGTGGTTATAATATGACATATGAAAATCCTTAAGAGGTATGACTAATTCTGCAAGGCACTTGATAAAATTTGTGAAGAATAAAATATATTTTCAACATTTTATAAACAAGGACATCAATTTTGTGCAGCCTCAGAATAAATCATTATAGTACTCTTATAGTTTTTGCAGCCAGTGAATGTACCGACCCAGGGATCCCCCCGGGGGCCAAAAGGTCAGGCGATCGTTTCCAGATAGAAGACAAAGTGACTTACCGATGCCAGGCTGGAATGCATCTGCTTGGGTCGGCTGAAAGGGTTTGCCTGGAAAACGAGGAGTGGAGCGGCTCATCACCAAGGTGCCAAGGTGATAACTTTTGTTATTTCTCATTAGAAAGAGCTCACACACTAAACTCAAACATTATAACTCTACCAGCAACAGAGTTGAATGTAGCTTTTCCCTACATTCGGTGTTTTTGTGCTTTATTGCAGCTCCTCAAACCTTTGACACGCCCAGCTCCGTGGCTGAAGCCATGGCGGGATCACTCGCCGGTGTGATGGATGTTCTCTCTCCGGATTCCAAAAAGAAAAGTAATTTTTTTGTGTGTGTGAACATTAAGATGTTTTTATGTGAAAAAAAAAAAAAATTTCAAATGGAAGAAAAAATGTCAACCGTGTGCTTGTGTGTAAAAAGATGTTAGCAGAACATTTGGCCGGAGCTTTCTTGTGGGTGAAGTCAGTCGTATGAACATCTACATTTTGCTGGACACGTCGGGAAGCATCAAGAAGGAAAAATTTGAGTTGGCCAGGAATGCAACCATTGCTCTGATCAGAAAGGTTTGTATGAGACACGGCCGGGGTTAAAGTTACAATAACATCCTACAATGGTCACGGTCTTTGAATCTCATCCTCTATCCATTTAGTTGGACAGCTACGATGTCCAGCTGAATTTCCACGTGTTGTCGTTTGCCAGCGAAACCAAAGTCATTGTCAGCATCCATGAAACGGATATAAGTGGGGATTCTGAAGAGGTCATAGATTTAATGACACACTTCAACTACAACAGTAGGACATGGCTTGTTGCAAACTTTGTAATTAAAAATCACATGTCACAGTATGCTGGTGAGTTAACAAATTCAACCAAGTGATTTTTGTTTTTAAACTGATCAGTTTCATTTTCTGCTGCAGGTCACGGCCGTAAGACAGGCACCAACCTTTACTCTGCTCTGGAAAATGTCGTGAACACAATCAGCTTCTTAAATGAAAACAGAAACAAGAACCATTTTAATGAGACCCAGAACATCATCATCATCGAAACCGATGGTAAAAAAAAAAAAAAAACTCTCAGAGTCTCACAAACGCAACTACAGATCAGCAGTTTCTCCTGCTTTTCAGAGCAAGTGTAGCAAAGTACAAAACACTGACCTTGGACACAAAAACATGCACATACACCACACCCCGACGATGATGAGTGTTGCTGAGGCCTTCATCATGAAATTTTATTCCACGGTCCTTTACTTGACCGTACCTGACTGAGTTTGACGTCATTTTGTTTACTTTAATAAACAAGCTTGTCCTCCGTGTTGGTTTGCTTCAAGACAAATTGCAAGTTTTATTTTCATGGAAGCTAAAGAGATAAAATACTTTACCTGTATTACCATGGCGATAAGACAAGCCCTTTTCAAAAGAATGAAATATTGTAGTATAAATATTGCAAAAATTGTGATGTTTCTTTTTTTGCTGTTGTATTTTTCTACCTGCAGGTTACTCCAACACAGGGAAAAAGCCAGAGGCCGCTCTGGTCAGGATCCGGAGCTTACTGGGCTACAGCACCACACAACATGATCAGACACACGAGAAACTGCTGGGTAGGATGACATGGATTGATACGAATGCACAACAAGCATTTTTGATTTAAAAATTTAATTGACAAATTTGAAACAAAAGATACACTGTCAGAAAATGATCAGTGCAAAAATAAAACGTAAAAATAAGGGAGTTCGATGTTTCCAGATGTCTATGTGTTCGGCGTTGGGGATCAAGTGAACAAAGACGAGTTGAACTCTCTGGCCTCCAAGAAAAGTGGCGAGAGGCATTTCTTCGTTCTGAAGGACTTCAGCTTACTGGGAGAAGTGTTCAACAGCATCATCAGTGAGTAGCAGCTCTCACTCAGCCCGAAACCAAACACATTACTCAACACGAATTGTCTCTAGACGGAACCAAATTCATGGCTTTCCATTGACCAGGTGACAAAAGTGTGACAATGTGCGGGATAGCTCAGGAAGACATCACCGAAAACCAGATGCTAGATGGCCTGAAGGCCTACACCAGGCCTTGGCACGTCATCGTCTCATCGGTAAGTGCAATCTCTCTCAGTTGGAAGAAACCGGTTGAAGTGGGCTGTAAGCTTAAACAAATTCTGTCTCCCTGTAGAACGAATGGCCACCTGATAAACTACACTGTACGGGATCTATTGTAAGCCAGACCTGGGTGCTGACAGCTGCTCACTGCTTTGGCAAAGTGAGCACAAGCAGAGTCCCAAGTCAGCTAAAAATACAATATGGTAAGGAGCTGAAATTGTCAATAATTTGGAGATGAAGGCAAATATTTAGTCTTTTAAAAAGAAATGTTCTCATACAGAAGGCATTTATTTTAGATTAATCTTTAGATTAAAGCTTTGCTTAAGCAAGAATACACGCAAGGATATCATACTTTTTCCACAAGTTTTAAGTTCATGTTTATATTAAATATCTTTGTCTGGAAAAAACAAAACAGATAGATTTTTCATTCATATGTTGTCCTGGAAACAGTGAACATATATAATTATATTGAACTCAAATCCTTTATGCCGACATAGTAAACCGTGTCTTTGGTTTCCAGGTGGAGGAGAGGTGGACGGCATCAGGGTGATCACCCACCCCGAATTCAACACCCTCAAACTGAAAGGGAGGAATGTCTCAGAGTTTTATGACTACGATGTGGCTTTGGTAGAGACTAAACAGAAAATCCCGTTGTCCTGGGAAGCCAGGTGAGGCAGATGACAGTAAAGCATTCTGTAAATGGCTGCAGGTCAGCACACGTCTGATTGAACAACTTCTTCAGGTGTTTAATTATGAATGCATACAGGTGTAGCTTAATGTGAGATTTATTTACATAAAATGTTTTTCCAAAAGGCCTATCTGCTTGCCGTGTACCGTAGCGGCCTCTCGAGCCATGAAAAAAATCAACTCCACCTGTGAGCAGCACAGTAAGTAACTTTTATAATAACTGCACTTGGAAAAACGTAATGCTGCAGTTGATTTTTATGATGTGAAGCACTTTGAACTGCCTTGTTGCTGAAATATGCTGTACAAATAAAATTTGGCTGGAGAAAAGCCCTGTGTTAAAAGACTGAAGACTAAAGTGGTGGTTCACCTTCACCAGCACGACCCTAAACACACAGAGCTGAAATTCAATGTTTGTTTGTTTTAAAGTGGTCCAGACCTAAATCCAATTGATAATATAATGTTTTTTGGGAACATTGTATTTCAAAAACACTTTTTTTTTTCTTCAAAGTGATCAACTAGTTGGTTCCTCACATGAAATCCTAATAAAACACTGGGGTTTGTTGTAGCATGTGACAGCTGAAGGGGAAGCATGGCTGTGTCTCGTATTTGTTCATAAAGCTGCAAGCAATGTTTCAACAGGGGAGCAACTCCTTTCACTCACGGCGACTCCTGCCTTCTTCATCCATAAGGCCAAAGAACGGAAACAAACTTATATCCACCTGAAGAATCAGGTGAGTTTCCTTGATCAGTCATAAATCTGATAGAAATCCTCCTGGTAAAATAAAGTGTTGTTGTGTTTTCTCTCTCTGCAGAGGCCTGCCTGTGTGGAAAAGGCCAGGCTGACTCTAACTCAACCCACAAACGTATCGCTGGACGAATATGTGACTGAAAATTTCCTCTGCTCTGGAGGAACGGAACGATATCAGGACGGCATCAGCTGCAGAGGTCTGGATTCTTCCAGTTCAAAAACTGTTATTTGTGTCCTATCAATATAGGACACAAATAACAGCTGCACCTCTGTTACAGGCGACTCTGGCGGATCCCTGTACCTGCAGAAAAGGAAGCGCTTCTTTCAGGTCTGAAAACTTTTAAATACGGGAAAAAGAGTAGAGTCGGATTGTCAGAACCAAACTATTTTCTGTTTTTATCGGTAGGTGGGGGTGCTGAGCTGGGGCACCATAAACGTCTGTGAGATCCCAAAGGTGAGCAGTACCCTTCATGACGCCCGAGACTTTCACATCGACCTCTTCAAGTTGATGCCGTGGCTGAAACAGCACCTGGGGAAGGAAATCCAGTTTCTTCCTTAAGAGCCAGAGAGCAGATCCTGGACCGTACAGTAGAGCAAGTCCACTGTATGCTAATGGATACCTGACTTAATGTAGATTGTAACATCATGCCCCTTATTCTAGAAAGATGATAGACCTGTTGAATTAAAAATCTTAAATGGAAACACAAATTTTATTCAACAGTTTGAAAAATAAAATGTAAACTTTATTCTGAGTGTTAATGTTTCTTCAAACCTTGAGACTTTTCTCGTCAGTACATGATATCATTAATCAAACTATTCAGATAGGAAGTTCTATTGTCCAGTGGAAACAGTGAAAATTTGGAGCAATGGAAGTAAAAAAAAAAAATCTACTTCTGTTCTTACATTTTACCAGTTTATCTCTAGACTTAACATATAGACAAAAATGTCCCCGTTATGTTGAAATGCTTATGTCAATAAAATGGCCTGAGCTAATCTGCTTGACATCTCTGCTGCCTCAAGTAATCACTTCAATAGCTTAGCATGTGAGCTAAATAAGCAGACTGTTTATCAGCTGCAGGTCTAATATCCCAGTGTCTTTCCTGAGGTCTCATCTGTGATCCGTCGTTGTCAGAACCGGCTGTAGGAGTTCGGTCAGCCCTCGGAGAACTGCCTGAACAGAGTTTCAGACTGACTGTCCTTGAAGTGTGGAACAAAGTGGATTTGAAGGATCTCAGAGAAACCCTCAGAGACATTTGGAGCCACAAAATTTTTCCTGCCCAGAAACAAAAGACAGATCACATCAGTTAATTCATAAAAAAATGTTTTAACTACACAAAAAATTAAAAAATAAAACAAATTTAGCAAAAAAGACACATTCTGAGCAAGTACTTTGAACAAAATACCAATTTCAGTCCACATGGGCCTTTTGGCTCTAGGAAAAAGTTGAGCAACATGACCGAGGCCGCCATCGCAGGCCAGTTTCACTCACTTGTAGCTGTGGAAAACCATGTCGTTGACCTTAGCGTGTTTGCTGTTGGATGGAGCCATTTCACGGAACTGAGGAGAACAGTAAAAACAGACGAGGTTCCTCACAACCAGGACAAAACTGAGCCATGTGTTTAAAAAAAGAAAGGGGGGGATGTTGTGAAGTTGGTCATACCCTGTTATTGTGCTTGGCTTGCTCCAAGGTGGCAGTGAAAAAGAAACAGCGACAGGACACTCCTGCTGCTTTGGCCACATCCAAGTATCTGCAGAAACCCCCACACAGGTCAGTTTATCAGTGCGATTCTGGTGTCGGAAAAGCTTTACAAAATCAGAAACATTTTCCTACAAAAATATGCTAAAGGGGACCTATTATTAAAAATTCACACTTTGCATGTTTTGTTATTCCATTTGAACCAGTAAGTTAATGGTTTCTGGTATTACCCATCAACCCAAGAGAAGCTCCAAGACACATTTGGTCACGTGATGCAACGGCTGTGTTTTGTTGTTGACTACCATCCAGGAACCACTTGCTGCATTCTTACTGGTTGTGCAGGAGGCTCTACTTCTGTTTTTTAAAGATGTGCAGTTGTATAATTGTGAATCTGTTTGAAGTCGTTTTCACATGTGAGTGTAAACATTGAGTTGGGGGCGGTGGGCGTGGCCAGCAGCAGATTATTTGGATTTAAAGTGACAAGAGGCCCTGAGAGCTCAAAAATGAGCAAAACTAACCAGACTAAATTCTCATAAGACTGATTGTGTACAACAAATAGAATGAACATGTTTTGTGTCGCACATAGACCTATCCTAACCTTGTCAAGGAATCATGATAGGTCACCTTTAATGTTTTAATGCAGTCTGCAGAGCCTTATTACTGAATAATAATTAACACCTGAAAGCATCAATCATGAGAGAAGTGGCTTGAATTAGATTGCAGAGCAAACACTCCTCCAACAAAAACATTAACTAATCTGTTTGTATTAAATCATTTGCATTTGTGACATAATTCTCCTGCAGACTGTTTACATAAAGGTGGATACAGTGAAGTGATCGGATCGCGATCATCAAACTGAAACATAAAAACGACACACCCATCCAAGCAAACAGAGAGAAAACACATGGGAGGTGCTGCAACGGAGTTACCGTTTGCGAGACTCTGGGTCTGGGTTGGTGTTGTCCACGGCGACGCTGCGGCCCTCCTTCAGAGCACGCTCACACGCCGACACGCAGTTCTGCCAGGAGCCGAGCGTGTCCTGATGCGGACGGGAGTGGAAACAAGCTTTACTGAACTGAAAACCAAAACAATGAGACTCATTCAGTTAGCTGAGCTGAAATACTAAGGATCTACTCGCCCTGTTGACGTAGACGTAGCCCTTTGGAACAACGTGGGTGTGGAAGAAGGTGGATTTACCACCTGGAAAGAAAAGACATAAAAAGAATGTCAGGGTGTTGGCGGACGGACAGACCAGAAAGGTGACATACCCCTCTAGACAGTACCTGCAGGGTAACCCACGGCAACAATAACTTCTGTGTTGGTGCAGGTGAGAGAGGCGGACGGCGGGTCGAACAGTCTGCAGCTAGAGTCGAGCTTCCGCTAATTCAGAATGAAAGACAATGATTAAGACGCACACAGATTAAATTATATATCTACACAGCAGAGGCTTGTCAGCCTTGGACTTTAATAAGATTTTTATAAAACATATTGATCATTCCCTTTTAACACAATTAGGGCTCAACAGGTTCCCTGATTGGTTTTATGCTGAGCCAGAATAAATCCCAACAGAAGGAATGAGTCAGGAAAACATCTGTGACACCAAAAAGAGGATTCAGAACTAAGCTGTACTCACAGGGTCAAAGTCAGGCAGGCTGTAGGGGGCGCTCTTCCATCCTAAAAAGTATTCTTCTGGTGTGTAGAACTGAAGCCCAATGTTCAGCGCAAACTGCAACAACAGAAAGAAAAAACAGCTTTGAGCTCCACTAATCTATTCACTGACATCAAACATGACGTTAACGACTTGGTGGAGACAGGAAGTGACAGGAGGAGGATAAAGTTCCCACATATTTTCCATGGAAAAATTCCCAAATTTTCCAGATTCAACCTTCTAAAATCATCAAGCAAAAAAATAATAATTTAGAGCAGATATTTCTACACTGAGCTTTCAACGTGGAACCTGCAAAAAACAGAGAGAAACATGAGAGAAGGCACAAAAAGGAAACATGGAAGAGTGCAGAGAAAAAGGGAGGAAGGAATGAAGGAGAGGAGAAAAGATGGGATGAAAGGAAGGACAAGAAAGATTGTTTGGAAAGCAGAAGTAGGGACCTTGTAGCTCTTACCAATCTGTCACTGCAGGAGAAATCCTTCTTCTTCTTGCCCGGAGCCCAGTTCTCCGGCCTTCCTGCAGCATCTAGACACAGGGAGACGGTCAGGATGCCATGTGGATTTGTCAACCCAAGTGTTATTGTGGACTGCTACAGATTCAACTGACACATGATTTGGTTAAGCAATGGAGGCTTCTATGTTTGACATCAAACAGAAACATAGAAAAGAGAATATTTATCACATCGACATCAAAGCCACACACCTGAGCTTTGACTTACCTCCCACATAAAAACTCTGGGTCTTGTCGACAGCCAGCCCATCATTAGCCTGGGCAGGAGACACACCAGAGACGCCGTGCAACAAAATTTATTTTTATTGATTCTTTGTTTGGTTTCTGGTGGTGAAGCTGCTATGTATCAGGTGTGTACTCACTTTCTCACACAGGTGATTCCACATTCCCATCACGGGTTTCCTGTAGATACCAGGGCCGCTGGCGACAAACACCTGAAGCGTGGAACGGGAGATCAGTCGCTGCTTGATGCTGAAGGAATCTGTGATGAGAACCTGGGACCAACCTGCACAGGCAGCTGCAGCGTGGTGAGGATGTCCTCCACTTTAGACTTGAACACCTCTGGTATCAGTTTGCCCCTAGCGATCCCCAGCTGGTTGGTGAAGAAAACAACCTGCAACAGGGTACACAAGCATGTAAAATCCAGCAGCACGCCACTAGGTTCATACTTCTAAAGTCCACCAGTGCAGATGTTTCAGTCCTTCGCACCTTATAGCCTTTTTTGAGCAAGCTGGCCAGCCTGGGCTGAATCTCTGGGTACAGAATCCTAGGAAATTCACATAATGAGAGTTAAATAATGTACATCTATTAAAGCGCATACAGTTTTTGAACCCTTGAATATTGTTCACGTTACAAACACAAAGTTTATTTAACTGTTTACTGCTGGCGAGGCTGATACTTTATACAAGCCATCTTTTAATGAGTTGTGAGGTAAAACGTGCTCAAGTCGCCCCCACACCCCATCACAAGGCCAAAAGAGGGAAATAAAAGATCAACAATTATCAAAGAACACATGGAGGAGAATGAACATACTTCCAGTCATCAGGTGCGGTGGGAAAAACTTTTCCAGATTTGGTGGTGATAATACATCCATCAATATCAAACCCAGCAATCTGAAAGCAGAGATCAAGCATATAAACCAAGTTTAGTAGTACATAGCACAAACATACCAGTAAATCTTGTGTTTCGTTCCAAAAAGGAACCGTTCCCCACCTTGTCGCTCGCTTTCACTCCTGCAGCGGTGTAAAACATGAGGTTTCCTGTCTGCTGCCAGCTGCTCTTCACGCACGCCTTTGCTGGAGATGACAATGGGGAATAATGGGAGTCTTTTTTCTCCTCCGTCATGTTCTTTTCTGCAAACTCCTGCAGCTGCTTCAGCTTTTCCTCAGCGAGTCTCTCCTCCTCGTCTTGCTCATCTAATTTCTGTCGCTTCACCTCAGACTGGTCCCTCTCTGTGTTCAGCTGCCTTTTAGAAGCCTGAACAAAAAAATATACATACAATCAATCTCACAATCATGTAAATTCATTTGTGGTGTATCATAAATGTATAAGATGCATGAGAAAAATATGATGTTTTACCTTAGAGGGAGAGACGGAAAAGAAGTCCTTAATATTGCGTTTTGGCGTCGGACTGGATTCGGCCTCCTTCCTGTTTCTATCACCTTTAGTCTTATCCGAGGCTTTCAGGTTCCTCCGTGGCATATTGCAAGCTGTTCCGTTGGAGCTCAGAGAGACGTCCAGTGTAAACGGGTGGCTCTGGTTGACCAGGTACAGGGTGCCTCCGTGGGTAAGTTTACCTGACTGACCCCGACCTAGCTTCTCACCATTTAGGAAACTGGGATTTGGCCCAAGCTGCAAAAATACAGCACATGTGGACAATGGACTTTAGAATCTCCAGGGTAACACTTCGTTTAATGACTCCAAGATAAGCAGGGTGTGTGTAAAGGGAAAGAGAAAAATGTGCTGACCTCAGCTTTTCTCATGAAATAAAATAACTAACTTGATGTGTTAATTTTGCATAACATGGCAGTGATGCCTTAGTTGTAGATAATTATGATACCTCTCTGGGTGGGTGTGTTCCCATACCTGAGTAACAACCACATCCTGCTCTTCATAACAAGCCACCGCCTTCACTGAAACAAACACAGGGGCTGTTAAAATTCATATGGCACATGATCACAGAGGAGGCGATTTAATATGTGCGTGGCTTTCTCAAACATAGGTACAATGAGTGACAGAGTGTGCAAATATTAAAGCAAAACACATGAAAGATAGGAGAATGTTATTTTGAAGCTATCAGTATTTTTTAAAAAACATTGCTTATTTGCAGGTTGAACAGAAACTAGAGGAAAACAACGGTTCATGAAATGATTTGCCTTTTTCTCTCAAGTTTAATATTTAAGTAGTAACACTGATTTAAAGCTCTGCAGACATAATGCAATCATGTATGCACAGATTCATACTAACAGTCAGTACAGGGATGTTGCTAAGGCAGAATAAAAACATATTTTGACAGACGACTGGAAAATTTCCAGTCAAATGTTGACTGGTTTATAAGAAATAATTTTTGCGCTGCACGGAGCATGTTTTTCTTAATTCTGGGCAGTTTATTCCCTTTCAATGCAGACAGCAGGAGCCTAGACACATGTTTTAACCTTACTGCACCGAGATCAATCTAAAAGCAATTATATTTACCCTATTTGACAATAAGTTTGAAATAACACCACTTTTAATCTCACATTAAGCATCAGATAATCTTTATATGTTCAAATTTCATAAATTTCCAGACATATTTCCAAATAAATCTCCTTTGATTTAGGCTGTTTTTCAGATCTAAGCACAAACATTCACTTTCATTTAATATGAAGATAATGTGGATCTTTAAAATACCAAAGAAATCCCCAAACTACCGGTAATAACAGGATCCATTTCACCCATTATATAAGTGCTACTGATTCCCTCCAGTAATTAACATGAAAAACAAAGACAAAAATACACTAAAAATATGACATTATGTTATCACATTATACTTGGATGGGCATTTCCTCTCTTTTATGTATACTCCTGATATAGATATAAGTGAGCATATCAACATTCATGATAAAACTGATATAGGCTGACATTAAGGCCAACAGCGCATTGTTACTGTTTCTCTCTGCCTCACCCTGGTGCCTGGAGCATTTCTTGTCGGACACTCCAGTGTCCGGACCCCGGCCCAGAATCACAGCCCGTCCGTCCTCCAGTGGAATCCGGATCCCAGAGGGTCCAACCAGCGTACACGACATCTGTGGAGCCACTTCCAGCTACTTTTACTAACTATTTAGAGCAATAAGGAAGGCAAACATAGGACGTTCTTTTACGCCCTTTTTCGTTGGCGTTTCTAGGTCTACTTTAAAGGTGTGTTGCGGCTAAGAAAATTAAACTGCAGGTGGTGCGTCTGCAAAAATCTGTAAAATTGTGATTTGTTTAGTTGCGAGCTAGTTTCGCAGGTGGTGCGTCTGCAAATTATGCTCGTGTAGAAACATGCTTTATGTTTTAGTGTTCCGCAATGACTGACAATAGGCAACATGGAATATAAGTTTTATTACTATTTAACTGTTTGCATTCACTTTTAATTCGTTTTACAATTGTACGTTTGGAGTCCAAGTCTTGTGCATTGTAAAATGTGTTCATTTTCTGCGGTAAAATGCGTTTAAAGAAGTTTGAAACTGATCGAATGTGTATTTTTCCTGTCAGATGAAAAACTACCTTTTATGATAAAGCAAAAATAAATAAATAAAATAAAGCTAAATGAAATGAAATAAAGCTACCAAATGCCTTGGTTGGTTTGTGTTTTTATGACATCCGTTGCATTTTTCCAAATGACAGTGGTACAGTTTGTTAAAAACTAAAATGTTTTTGAAAAAACAAACAAAGTAAAAAAATCTCATGGGCAGTGTGTGTTTCTTTACATTCTAAGGTTTTTGTATTATAGCCTCAAATAAATGAAGACTAACTCGATAAACAGGTTTTACTTGATGTCAGGATCGAGTAACACTGGACTAGTCACACACTGAGACTGTTGACACACTGTTTTTGTTCATTGAGCTTATCTCTGCAGTTCCTCCTCTTTTTATTATATTTTGACTGATAATCCCTCCCTGCTCAGCTGTCATTTGTATTCTTGTGTCTGTGTTAACCATAGGTGAAGCACACTGCCGAAGCAGGAACTATAAGGTATGCATATTGTGAAGCAAACTATTGAACAGATATTTCATATTTTATCTTTGCGGATATACATGCTTGTGTTTTAACTCAATTGTCACAAGTTTAATTGTTTTGTATTTCATTCTTGTTTCTTCCTATAGGCCTGTCAACCATAAACTCTACTGGAGCTATTAGACTGGATGTGGACAAATTGAACTTAAGGCATCCTTAATTTTCTTCACTGATCAAATATAATTTGATTGCATCATGTCTAACCCAACCAGCCAAGTCAGCCATCAGGCAGCCTACTTGTCTCTCATGAAAGGAGTGAAGGAGCTGGACTTTCATTGCCCTTGTGTCCCCAGCGACCTGCTGCTGATCGGAGACCATGCCTTTCCTTTAGCCATGAACAGCAAAGGTCAGGTCCTGATGGCTGCCTCTCTGTATGGTGCTGGGAGGATTGTTGTTCTGGGTCATGAGGGTTACCTGACTGCCTTTCCTGCTTTGGTGGAGAACGCCCTGATCTGGCTGCGGGGTGATGGATCAGATGACCCTTCTGTATTTGTGCACAACAGCGTCAAGGTGGTCAGCAACAACCTCAGCAAGTCCACCTTCCAAGCACAATTAGTGGGGGGCTTTGATAGTAATCTAAAGACTGGTGTGTATGTGACGGATGCATACAGCGTTGGTGCTGACCCGAAAGACTTGGTGGCCTTCATGAAAGCTGGAGGAGGGGTGCTGATAGCCGGCCAGGCGTGGAGCTGGACTGCAGATCACCCTAAGGAGAACACACTGCATCACTTTGATGGAAACAAGGTGTCTGGGGTTGCAGGGATCTACTTCTCTAAGAATCCAGCAGAGGTGGAAAACCTCCCAGTTTATCCACAGATCCCATCCTCCTACATGGCTGTAGTGTGAGCATGCATTCTGTTTCTTCTAATTTCCTTTTTTAGAAATGTTTTCATGTTGAGTTTAAAATATCTGATTTAAATACATTGCTTTCAGTTTACTTTAACTTTTAAGATAATATATAAGCTTTACTCTTTATTAAAATTTGTAGACTTTCTGGAGGAGTTAAACGTTAATATTTATTTACATCTGTGCATGTTTTTGGAAGTTTTGAGTTTTAAAAATACTAGTAATTAAAATCAGAGCTAAGATCTTTTTTTAACTTTCAGAGAAAGAAAGTACGTAGCAATGGTAATTAACAAAAATGTGCTTCCTTTTCCAAATACAGAGTAGGGAAGGATTTTGAGGACGACTTGCAGTTCTTACTTGATGGTGTTTCAGAGCTCGCCATCCCAAATGGTTCACTAGCGTCAGAGGTTATGGTCCATGGCCCACTAGCATTTCCAATTGGTGTAGCAAATGGTGGGCAGGCATTTTTGGCCGGAGCCTATTATGGCCAAGGTCGGGTCATCGTTGCTGGACATGAAGGAGTTCTGAGTGCTGAGGTAAAGTAACCAAAAAACAAGTTAAAAATTTCTAAGGTTAATCAGAAAAACTGGGTTAATTTTTCTCTTTTCTCTTTCAACATCTAATTATAACCCAGGCAAATGCTCCATTTTGGAAGAATGCCCTACACTGGCTGGACGAAGGACGAAGGGGCGTTGTTGGAGTAGCACTGAAAAATGGGATTAAGATAGCTACCGACTCAGGTCTAAAAATGGAGAAAACAGTCATCAAGAAAGACCTGAGTGTGTTTGTGTCTCCATCAAACCCCAAAATCCACTGGGAAGAGATCCAGAACTTTGTAGCAGAAGGAGGAGGTCTTCTGATTGGAGGACATGCCTGGTACTGGGCACAGTGCCATGGTGGAAAAAACCCAATGACAGAGTTTGGAGGTAAAAAACTTGAAAAAATGAATATAAGAGAAGAAGCCTGAATTTCTGGTGGATTGGCAAATGTTGCATATTTGACCCTTAGTAGAAATCCTGGAAAACTGTATCAAAAGCCTTAAAATGCAGACTTCAAGCTTATACAGGTATTAGCATATTCAGATTGACATGTGCAACTGAGTGCAAAAACAGTGATGTGCTTGTACAAAACTGAGTAAGCTATTTACAAAAAGTGAGAAAAAAAATCTACAAATAAAAGCAGGGATTTTAATTGCACTGAAAAAACTGTCATCAGTGTTAATAGATGTTAAGTTAGATGTTGGGGAGTTTGTTTTTTAGCAGTGATGATTCCAAAGTCTTACAGCTGGTACGGCGAAGGATTTTTCATAACATTCCTTTGTATACAATATTTCTACAACACTATCAAGACAAAGATGTTTTAATTCTATGTCTTTCAGGGAACAAATTCCTAAACCAAATGGGATTGAGCCTGTTGAAGTCAACTATTAAAGCAGGTTCATGCAAGGTACCTGATCCCAGTCAGTCCGTCAAAGATACCTACCATTTCCGGCATATTTTGCACCGCTTTGCAAAGCATGTAGCTCTGCAGGAAAAACTCAGCAAACATGAGGAGGAATTCCTCAAAAAGCTGGGCAGCGACATCTACTTTACTTGAATACTATGTTCTGACATGTTTCCTATTTTGAAGAATGGCTATTAGCCTCTACTTCATATTGTCACTACAGGATAACAGAGTCATGGATTACTAATTAAACACTCATTGCCACCGATTAACAAAACTAAAAGGTAGAAATGATGAAAGCACTTCAGTAAAATTTCTTTCTTTCTTCCTTTCCTTAAATTTTGTTTCCTTAAAGAAATGTACTGACATTGCAGGTCATATTTTTCAAACGTATTCAGGGTGAGATTACCAATCAGCTATGAGGACAGGACAGACAAAATCCTGAATCTGCTCTGGGAATGGTCATTGTTTAATATTTCATATTGTATTTAATGTCTGGTACTCTGACAGGTAGGGTATTATAGATGGCTGGATCAAATTTGACTTTAGAACTAATTAGATGCATTTAAATGTTAAAATCTATTAATTCTGAGATAAAAAAGAAGAACTTAAAGTTTGGAGGCTGATTCAATTATAGTGAAATTACTGTTGAAAAGACAAGAGATTGCGTTTGTGAAACTCGGACAAGAACTCAATCGTGACTGATTGATGACAATTCTGTTTTGAAACCAATGTGTGAGAGAAGTTTAAGTTTGTTATAAGGAAACCATGAAGACCGTGGTGGAATTGCAAGTTTCATGGCAGATATTTGGTAGATCAGGTCTTAGCTGAGCTGTGGTCTTAGTGGAGTTTCCCTTTTTCAGGTAGTTTGGAGGTTTTCTTCATCCATGAGGATCTCCTTCACAAAGTCCAAACACAGTGTCATGTAATTGTATGCATTGCTGCTTGTTTGCCTTGGGTTGCCCTGTGTACTTCTGACCCATTGAATGTTTTGCAGGGAACAAAATCCTAAATCAAATGGGGTTGAGCCTGCTGAAGTCAACTATTCCAGCAGGTTCATACAAGGTTCCTGATCCCAGTCAGGCCATCAAAGATACCTACCATTTCCGGCATATTTTGCACCGCTTTGCAAAGCATGTAGCTCTGCAGGAAAAACTCAGCAAACATGAGGAGGAATTCCTCAAAAAGCTGGGCAGCGACTGCTCCACCTACTTGAACATGAAAGCTCATGACTCCTGCCACTACTCTCAAGTGGTGGCAACTCTCACAGACATCTTAAAAAAGTCAGGCATGCCACAGGTGAGGAGAAACAAACACATTTTTTAGAAACAACTCAAAAATATTGTTACACTACATGCCGAAATGCCAGTGGTTTCAAACAAAATTGCCTTATTTTTCTTATTTTCACCACCAAGGTGAGTGAAAAATGCCCTGTCAAAAGTCCCAAAGACCACCTTCTGCTCAACATTGGGGCAGAAGTTTACAAGGTTTGCCCAAATCCAGACGACCTCCTGCCGTACCTCATCAAGGACAATCCACTGCTGCCAGTTGTCCACAATCACAGGGTCAAGTTGGACACCAAGACAGAAGGTCTTTTTGTTGTAAATTACTAACAAATAATGCCATGAGCTTGTCTTTGAGCTTTTGAGTTTGGTTGTGTTTATCAGGAGGGGGAGAGTGGATCAGCACAGGTCTCTACCTTTCTCCTGGTATGAAGACATATGTGGCCGTACCAGCAGAGATCATCAACAAAGGATGGCAGGTACTTTACACAAAATACAATTGTGAATATGGTTTTGACTGTTTTATACCCCTTTCAGGATCATGGACTGATATGGGATTCAATGCAAAAAAAATCAATAAAAAATTGTTTGTCATGATGTTGAAGGTCATTGCTGAGTGACTCGGTTCCAAACATCCAGAAAAAAACCTCAAATATAATTTAACTTTTTCTGCAGTAATGACATGACAGAAAGCTTTAATGAATTCAAAACCGCCATTTTTAAAACCGTACCAGCCACGGCCCTGTATGTACCCACCACAACCGTTTTAATGCAACCAGTCCTGCCACAAGGTGGTTTTGTTTGTATGTTCTTTAACTAATTATCTGCTATGATCAGCATCAACTGCCAGTTTTACAGGAATGAACTAAAGTAAGACACATTTTCTGGAACTAGGAAGATTACTGGATCCAAGAGGGTACAAATAGGAAGCATTTGCAGCCACATAAGGACCTTGAAGGAATGCATCCTTCAGAGGTTTAACTTGTATTTAACTCTTTCCATAGATTCAGATAGGCTGTCAAACAGATCACCTGAAAGCAGAAGCATTGAAGAGAGCTCCATGTGTCCACGTACGCTTTCCTGTCACCTCTGAGATGATCCAGGTGTCGAACCTGTGGGGAGGACTCATTTACCTTGTGGCCCCACCCAACACACAGGCAGAGGGATTGGAGGTTGTTGTACAGATGGCTGTTCCTGCACCCTACTACAAATCAGGTGAGTCTGGTGATCAGCTACAGATTTAGCACTGACCTCAAGCATTTATCAGTGGCCAAACAAATTGAAAGCGGCGATAGCAAAGTCCTCAGCTTGGCTCCCACAAAAAAAGTTTGACAATCTACTGTGAATTGGAGAAAAGTTGTTTGAGGGAGATACCCATAGCTGAAAGTTGTAGGTTTTATCCCAGCTTCTGCTTGTCAGATATGTCAATATAACCCAAGTTGCTCACCGGTTTATGCACCCCAGAGTATGAATGTGCACATAGTGGTGCATATTCACCACTATGAATGTGCATAGTGGTGAATGTGCGGGGGATGAGGGGGATCGGGTGAATAAGTTGGCTGTGTATATGTGCTTTAGTGTTCAGCATGACTAGAGAATCACTACATACATTCAGTCCATTCACCATTTAGTTGTCTTGTAGTTGAAAAGTTGTGGGTTTGTTTCCAACTTACTCTCTCACCACCTGTCATTGTGTCCTTAATACATCTTTCACAAGGCATTTAAGTCCAAATTTAAGGAGTTTAAACTAATTATATATTTTAAAAGTGTTTTGAGTGGTTGCCGTTACTAGAAAAGATATGGAGCCTCTTTTCTCTATTTTCACAAATATTATCCATTTTTCTGTCTGGCTTGATCTTTTAAAATTAAGTTTGGGTCTGTCCTTTTCTGGAGACTCAACAGTCTGTTGTAAAGAATAGACAGTTGCAGTCTTCTGTTCCAGACCACAGAGCATCGCTCCCCATGTGTAAGTGTATATAGATTGCTTACTTTATTTTTGACAGTCATATTACCCGAGTTCCAAGTTGGAATTCAATGAGAACACTCCCTGAAATTGGAAAAACTGGCTCTGACCGACCAGTCAAAGGGTGTATTTAGTGGCTGCTGTTGAATTTAAGAACTGCTGGCATTAGCGGATTAATTTATGAAATACAAACCATAAATAAAGAAAGTGACACGTATGATACTGTAAAATTAATAAACATGATAGTGTTTGAACACCTAAAAGGAAAATAAATATATCATAGACAGATCCAAGTGGTAACAGCAGTTAGCTTAAAAGGATATAAGCCAATATAGTTTTCTGATTTGCAGCAAGAACTCTGTGATATCAATACCAGGTCTGACTTCTGAGACGAATTAATTCTTGAAGTCTCCTCCTGTATTACCTATTGTAAATGCATATTTTCAGTCATGCAGATATGAAAGAAACGCACACTATCCTAGTTCTACTTTTAACATTTTACTGAATGCCAGTGTGTTATTTCATTCCTCTGTTTTAATAGACCTTTTTGTTATTTTCTTTTTAGGTGTTACGACTCAAGCTGAATGGTCGTTGTTGTGTACGGCCCCTTCACCTTGGGCGGAGTTGGAGTTTGACAACATCATCCTCACCGTACCCTCTGATGTCGTTAGGCGTCTCGATCATCCCTATAAGTTGGCGGTCCTCTGGAATGACATCATGAAGGCCATCGCTGACCTGGCTGCCAAATCCCACAAATTTCCACGGAAAGAGCGTTTTGTAGCAGACGTTCAAATTTCTCACGGTTGATATTTTCCTAATTTCACACATCATTCTTTGTCCTGATGAGTCTCCCAAACAGTGCTGAAGTACTTCACGCTTTTATAAGGATTTTATTTATTTTTTGCTCAGGTTTTATGCATGCAGGTTATCCTATAATGGCACACAGGGGTTCTGCAACTGGGTTGGTGGATGTTAACCATGTGAAGACCAAAGGCATTTGGGGTGCCATCCATGAGCTCGGACACAACCAACAGCGAGGCTGCTGGGAGTTCCCTCCACACACCACAGAGTGCACATGCAACCTGTGGTCAGTGTACGTGCATGAAGTGGTGTTTGGGATCAAACGGGACAAGGTAAAGGAAAACAATGCCTAAAATTGGTAGATGTATTGTGGTCCACACAAATTTGAAACAAACTTCAGTTTGTGACCAGAATCTAAAAAAATATTTTTTTTAATACTTTATCTGTATTTACAAATCCTGCTACATACTTTTATTACTGTAGGCTCATGGAGCGATAACTTCTGCAAAAAGAAATAGCCGACTCCAGGATTACATCAAAGGAGGCAAAAAGCTGAGCAGCTGGAGCATGTGGATGGCCCTGGAGACATACTTGCAGGTAAGGAAATTATAACCGCAAAAAAGAAAATGGCTCTTTAACCTAATCAAAATTCTTAAATACAGTGACAACTTTTCAGAAATGATTTTTGTTGTAATTTCTCTGTACTTTTCTGTTTGTTCTTGTAGCTCCAGGAGAAGTTTGGCTGGGATGCCTTTAAGAAAGTGTTTGCTGCCTACCACAAGATGAACAACTTTCCCAAAGACAACAAAGGGAAGATGAACCTGTATGCAGAGACGTTCTCCCAGACTGTGAGCATGAACCTGACTGGATTCTTCAAAGCCTGGGGATGGCCTATCGAACAGGCCACTGAGGAGAAACTATCCAGCCTGCCTGCTTGGACTGATCATCCAATGGTGTGAATGGCAAAGAGCTGATTGTTTCTGAGCCCTGACGTGGTTATGTGGACCAGTTTCTTTAGATGAGCTGTGCTGTTGATTTTTATTGAATTTTCAGCAGTCGCTGCCCGCCACGGGGCGTAAAAGCATGTGACGCATTTATAAGGCTTCGTAATAATAGGGACGCATACCGAGTTTTCATTTCAACTCTGTTGGACAGCACGGACTTCAAACTTTATAAAAGTGGTGTTTTTATATTGGTTTTGTGGTTATTTACTTCAAAATAAAATATGATCGATCATTTCCGCCTTATTTTGTGGGGTCTAAATGTACCACATTTCGTAACAACCAATGAAAATGTGTTGACGGTCTGTTACTAGGTAGAACGGAGACACGCGGAGAGAGGAGGGGGTTTGGTGGATTTGGATACGGCAAGAGACTAGGGCGCAGCGATGCTGTGGATTTCAATAGGTTTTTTAGACTCTAAGTGTGTTAGTTAGAGTTCGTGGTGTGGTGCAGTGTTAGTAGTAGTTTTGCTTGCGATCGCTGCATGGCTTCATAGCGAGCGCTGACGCACTGAGAAGAGAAAGAATGCGCGCCGGGATGGCCATTTAGACCTCGACTCCAAAGGGTTTTAAGACATTGAGAAGAGAGGTACATATGACTGGCACTTTTTACTTTACTGTTGAAGTTGTATCCCAGGGAAGTTGGGAAACAAATATAAGAAATAGGTAATATAAAACGTCTCTGTATTAATGTTCTACATATTGTTTTACTTTTTGCAATCTTATAAGAAATAACTTTCTTTTGAGAGCTGTTTACTTTCCAATGATACAGCACTTTTAGTAACACTGTTAACTGGCCTAAAAGTTGACACTTGGCAACAAACAATAAAAAGACCCTTAGCAATATTTGGGTCTTTGAAGCAAACGTATGTCCTGTGATTGACTGCTGACCTTCCCGCTGACCCCGCCTCTCACCCAATGACCACAGGTTCTAGCCCAGCTCCTCCATGATCCTGCAAAGTTAAACAGGTTTAGATGAAAAATAAAATGGATCAAGTATTTACCTTCTTTTAAACCTTACTGCCATAGCTATCTGTGCTGCAGAGCTAATGCTAGCTTACATCCAAGAAGGATGTACGCAAGCTTGATTGACATTGCTAAGACTCTGCTCCTGGCTCTGATTGGTTGTTTCTGACTGAGCTGTGTATTTCTGTAGTTAGCACTGGAGGAAGGGGGAAGAGCTACATTTTTTCACAAGTTATCCGTTTCATCATAGGCGTAGGAGGCGGGGGGGACGGGGGGGACATGTCCCCCCCAATATTGGAGAGAGCCACGTTCGTCCTCCCCAATAATTTCACCGCAGTTGCGAAGAATTTTAAAATCTTCCACTCGCGTGCTTTTATTTTGAAGGCGCACAACAGCACATTCAGCAGAGCGCTTCCTCCCCTCGCTGAACGGCTCAGAGTAAAGGCAGCAGCAGAGGGAGTCAGAGAAACTCCGTTTGAATGAGGTAAACTGTCTGTTAGGAATGTTGCCATGAATATCGCTTGTTTATAACATCTTGTTGTCAGTTTACTTTCATATATAGAACTAAATCTTTTTGGTTAAGCTGTTTTAATTCTGGAATAGTCACATGTCCAAACTTTTACTGCTAACTCTGTTTAAAAGTTAGCTAGTCTAGTCAATTATTTAGAATGAGACTGAAACAGCAGCAAAATTAGCCTTTTTATTATTTAAAGTGAGGAACACCTGATCATACTCGACCAATACATTAAAATGTATTTATATTATATTATATTATATTATATTATATTATATTATATTATATTATATTATATTATATTATGTATTAACTGTTTTTAATTTTTAAATAAACTAAACTATTTTATTATGAGAGGAGCAGGTCAGGGGAGACATAGGAGAGCCAGGTGGAGTTTCAGAGTGTGAAGATGTAAAATTGTATTAATTTCAATAAAACCAGAAAGGAGAACAGGTGAAGACTGATGTCAGGTTGATTTCTTTCAACGTTTCAATGTTTTTTTCATTATTTCCACACTATAAGGGTAATGGTTAGGAGACAATAAGAAAAGTGCTGGAGGAGAGGTTTAAAAATAAATTAGTGAAAATGTTTGCTACACAGTAAATAGAGTTGAGATGTATAATAATACATCTGAAAATGAAGTTGTTTAAATTCTCATTCTGTATAATAAAAACATACTTTTTATATTTAGTTCACATTCTTTCTGAAGAAAGAATGTGAACATTACTGTTGTGTATGTTGTAAATATATGAATCCTTGCAGGAACATCAGGCTGCAGAGAGTCAGAGGGAGGCAGAGACAGAAACGCATAACTGTAGAAATTTCAGTTAAATGTTTGCGGCTGAAAATGACAGGGAAAAAACATTTAGTCTTTTTGCTTCAGTTTTTTATGGATCATGTTTGGTAAGTTACTGAATGCAGGGCTGGAAAGTGAAACTGAGTTAACAGTGAGGAGCTAAAGGTTTGTTAGACGTGAAAAGTATCATTTTTATTTATTTTGTAGATCAAACTGTTGCACTGATGTAGAGAGTTGTTCAAGAAGAACAAAACTTGGTCTTTAGATTTTATTTTTGCTGGTCAAACTGATGTATTGACTGCTGAATCCTATTTTATGAGCTGCTTTCTGCTTTGGTTTTAGAAAGAAGTAGAACCATTTAAATTACCAGTCAATTTATATCAGTGCATTTTGACCAATAAACAAATGTCTTTTGACCAATAAGATATATCAAAATCTGTTAGCCTGTCTGTGCTACCAGAGTATTTAGCTTGCTAGTTGTGAGGCAAATGCTAAAGTGAGAGTTCATCCTGGAATGACAGTCATTTTACTATGCATAACTTTAATCTGATTATTGGATTGTAAATAGTAACATGTTAGAATACTCGTTACTGAAACAAGGGTCAGATTAGATTAACGCATTACTGACTTGTTGATGGCATAATAGTTTGACATTTCTGCTCAAGCTATTTACTGATCTGTCAGCTTTCCGAAATGCGTCCCCCCCAATGACAGACTCGTTCCTACGCCCTTGCGTTTCATAGCATATTGTTATGACATAGTGACAGTTAATACAAATATGCAAGAAATATATTTTTCATAAAATGTACATATCCCATGTTTAAGAGCTGCTTCACAGTTTAGATGTGGCATATGAGAGGATTAGGGCCACTGGAAAAAAAAGACTTAAATCTCATAAAACTTATTAACACATTTTTTTCAGTGTCCCTAATTGACTTCTAGATGTCAAATTGAGAAACAGATAGGTTTCTGTCTCAACTCGCAAGTAAATTAAGAGATATGAATTATAGGTTGGCAGACAGGAAGAGGCTATAAAACTGTTCCTGTTTGTTCCCACAGCAACAGGAACAGTCACACCAGCTGTAGGGTGTGACTGCACCTCTGACTGTGTCTCAAGATCTTTTTTTTTTGTATGATCTTCATAGTGTTTCACTAAAATAATCCCCTTGATCATACAGTGTGAGCATATCACATAAAATAACTTCTGAAGAAAAATCAAGGACTAAAGGTGAGCTTTAAGCTTAAGGGGTTCCACAATGACTTGGTGAAACGCAACACGAAATGTAAGTTTTACCACTATTTATGCCCACCTCCTTTTTGCTGTTTTTAAATCCTGTAAAAATGTACTGAGTTGTGATCTTTTACTTGTTTACATTGTGTACTTATATGAGTATATACGCATTTAAAAAGTCGATAGACATTCCGGGTGTGTCATTGAATTCTCCTCCGCCCAGTTAAATAGGGAAACAGGGAGTCCCGTGTATTGTGTGCGTTTGGCAGCATAAACAATCTACCCAACTAAAAATACCGTCAAGAATGAATACAGTGATTTTTTTATATGTATAAAATACACTGTATTTTGTAAATGGGCTTAGACTTTTTTTCTTAACTGTGCATATTGAATTAAGTATGTTCAAACAGATCTTCCAAATGCATTTATGTTTATTTGAAAAAGACTAAAAGCTTATGTACAGGGTGTGTTCCTTTATCTTAACAGCAAACCTTCATCAGGCTCAAATATTAGTTTACTCCCATGATAAACAGGTCTTACTAGAAGTCTTATTCTGGGTGGCTCCTTTTATGCTTGTCCTGCCATATTGTTTTTCTGCAGATGATCACTCTTTGCTCTGCTTTCATTTACATTCTTGCCTCTCTGCCGACAGCTGGTGATTGATGAAGCTACTTAAGAGGGAATACATGTAACTTTCAGGTAAATTATGATTACAATGATGTGTCTTTTATAGTTTTTATTTTTGTGGGTTTACATGTCTGTGTTTTAACTCAGTTGTCACAAGTTCCATCAGTAATGTTTTGTATTTTAATCATTTTTCTTCCTGTAGGCCTCAAACTGCACTCATCCATCAAAGAGCAGCTATTAGACTGGATGTGGACAAATTGAACTTAAGGCATCCTTAATTTTCTTCACTGATCAAATATAATTTGATTGCATCATGTCTAACCCAACCAGCCAAGTCAGCCATCAGGCAGCCTACTTGTCTCTCATGAAAGGAGTGAAGGAGCTGGACTTTCGTGGCCCCTGTGTCCCCAGCGACCTGCTGCTGATCGGAGACCATGCCTTTCCTTTAGCCATGAACAGCAAAGGTCAGGTCCTGATGGCTGCCTCTCTGTATGGTGCTGGGAGGATTGTTGTTCTGGGTCATGAGGGTTACCTGACTGCCTTTCCTGCTCTGGTGGAGAATGCCCTGATCTGGCTGCGGGGTGATGGATCAGATGACCCTTCTGTATTTGTGCACAACAGCGTCAGGGTGGTCAGCAACAACCTCAGCAAGTCCACCTTCCAAGCACAAGTGGTGGGGGGCTTTGATAGTAATCTAAAGACTGGTGTGTATGTGGCGGATGCGTACAGCGTTGGTGCTGACCCAAAAGATTTGGTGGCCTTCATGAAAGCTGGAGGAGGGGTGCTGATAGCCGGCCAGGCGTGGAGCTGGACTGCAGATCACCCTAAGGAGAACACACTGCATCACTTTGATGGAAACAAGGTGTCTGGGGTTGCAGGGATCTACTTCTCTAAGAATCCAGCAGAGGTGGAAAACCTCCCAGTCTACCCACAGATCCCATCCTCCTACATGGCTGTAGTGTGAGCATGCACTCTGTTTCTTCTAATTTATTTTACATTTTTCTTTGTTTTTAGATCAAAAGGTCTGAATAGCATTTTTTTTGCTTTCATTTTGACTTTAGAACTGTAATATTCACTATCATTTGTTTCTTAAGAGCTTAGAACATATTTAAATTTTAACTAAACAATTTGTTGACTTATTTGTTTATGACTCAATTTAAAAGTAGAACTAAATGTTATGCAGTTGCATTTATGTTAATATGCTATAGGATTGTTTTTGACAAAAAATCAGAGTCAACAATCCTTTATTTAGTATTGAACAGATTTTCTGCTGCCACCTTTCTGAATCTGACATAAATATCAGCTCCTATTCCGTTTTTCATTTTTAATAAATCTTCTTTACACTCTGCTTTTCAAATACAGAGTAGGGAAGGATTTTGAGGACGACTTGCAGTTCTTACTTGATGGTGTTTCAGAGCTCGCCATCCCAAATGGTTCACTAGCATCAGAGGTTATGGTCCATGGCCCACTAGCATTTCCAATTGGTGTAGCAAATAGTGGGCAGGCATTTTTGGCCGGAACCTATTATGGCCAAGGTCGGGTCATCGTTGCTGGACATGAAGGAGTTCTGAGTGCTGAGGTAAAGTTAATGGGAAAGTTGTGTTAAAACTTAGAAAGGTTTATCAGAACATCTAGTTTAACTTTTTTTTTTTTGTTGTTTCTTTCAACACCCAGGCAAATGCTTCATTTTGGAAGAATGCCTTTCACTGGCTGGATGAAGGACGAAGGGGTGTTGTTGGAGTAGCATTGAACAATGGGATTAAGATAGCTACCGACTCAGGCCTAAAAATGGAGAAGACTGGCTTCAAGAAAGACCTGAGTGTGTTTGTGTCTCCTTCAAACCCCCAAAGCCACTGGGAAGAGATCAAAAACTTTGTAGCAGAAGGAGGAGGTCTTCTGATTGGAGGACATGCCTGGTACTGGGCACAATGCCATGGTGGAAAAAACCCAATGACAGAATTTGGAGGTAATAGACCTGAATAAATTATTATAAAACATCATAAGTAAATGCCACACACTTTTCTGAATATGCATCACCTTACATCTTCATTGGCAAAGCCTCAAAACAAATATCCACATCTTGTCGATATTTATCAAATACCATTTTGTCACACGTAAAAAAAGTTTTAAATTAAGGGGAAATTTAGGAATGTGTATTTGTCTTTTTTTCCAAACTTAAGAACATCAGTGACATCTACTTTACTTGAATACTATGTTCTGACATGTTTCCTATTTTGAAGAATGGCTATTAGCCTCTACTTCATATTGTCACTACAGGATAACAGAGTCATGGATTACTAATTAAACACTCATTGCCACCGATTAACAAAACTAAAAGGTAGAAATGATGAAAGCACTTCAGTAAAATTTCTTTCTTTCTTCCTTTCCTTAAATTTTGTTTCCTTAAAGAAATGTACTGACATTGCAGGTCATATTTTTCAAACGTATTCAGGGTGAGATTACCAATCAGCTATGAGGACAGGACAGACAAAATCCTGAATCTGCTCTGGGAATGGTCATTGTTTAATATTTCATATTGTATTTAATGTCTGGTACTCTGACAGGTAGGGTATTATAGATGGCTGGATCAAATTTGACTTTAGAACTAATTAGATGCATTTAAATGTTAAAATCTATTAATTCTGAGATAAAAAAAAGAAGAACTTAAAGTTTGGAGGCTGATTCAATTATAGTGAAATTACTGTTGAAAAGACAAGAGATTGCGTTTGTGAAACTCGGACAAGAACTCAATCGTGACTGATTGATGACAATTCTGTTTTGAAACCAATGTGTGAGAGAAGTTTAAGTTTGTTATAAGGAAACCATGAAGACCGTGGTGGAATTGCAAGTTTCATGGCAGATATTTGGTAGATCAGGTCTTAGCTGAGCTGTGGTCTTAGTGGAGTTTCCCTTTTTCAGGTAGTTTGGAGGTTTTCTTCATCCATGAGGATCTCCTTCACAAAGTCCAAACACAGTGTCATGTAATTGTATGCATTGCTGCTTGTTTGCCTTGGGTTGCCCTGTGTACTTCTGACCCATTGAATGTTTTGCAGGGAACAAAATCCTAAATCAAATGGGGTTGAGCCTGCTGAAGTCAACTATTCCAGCAGGTTCATACAAGGTTCCTGATCCCAGCCAGGCCATCAAAGATACCTACCATTTCCGGCATCTTTTGCACCGCTTTGCAAAGCATGTAACCGTGAAGGAAAAACTCAGTAAAGACGAGGAGGAATTCCTCAAAAAGCTGGGCAGCGACTGCTCCACCTACTTGAACATGAAAGCTCATGACTCCTGCCACTACTCTCAAGTGGTTGCAACTCTCACAGACATCTTAAAAAAGTCAGGCATGCCACAGGTGAGGAGAAACAAACACACTTAAAATATTTTAAAACTTCAACCAAGTTATCAGATCTCTGACTGGCAGTTTCATGCAGTAATATCTCGTTTTTATTACTATTTTCACCACCAAGGTGAGTGAAAAATCCCCTGTCAAAAGTCCCAAAGACCACCTTCTGCTCAACATTGGGGCAGAAGTTTACAAGGTTTGCCCAAATCCAGACGACCTCCTGCCGTACCTCATCAAGGACAATCCACTGCTGCCAGTTGTCCACAATCACAGGGTCAAAATTGATGTCCGTACAGAAGGTGTGTTTTTTATTTATTTATTTATTTTTTTATATACATTCCTTATGGATAGTTCCCCAAGTTCATTATATGAATTTGATAAGCTTTGTTTTTGAGAAAACAAAACAACAGAACTTCTCTGCAGAGAATCACTGGCTTGACCAACAGTTGTCCTGCCATCTCAGCAGCAAAAAGATACAACTTTGCATCTGACAAAGTTAGACCAAGATTGTGTAAAGTAAATTATAAATGGATGGAGACTTAACACTGAGTTTTGTGGCACCCCCTTGTGGACTGTAATAAATTCATAACACAAACCATCATATTTAATGCTCTGAGACCCTTTCCAGAGGTAATTTGAAAAATCATGTTACTATCCTGTAAATGTTGCCCTTGTGTTGTACTATTCTCACCTTCAATATGTTATATAATTTCTATGCATATGATATAAGCTTTACTTCAGATGTACAAGCAGAGGTACTGAAATGTGTCGAGGCAATAAAAGGAAACTTCTTCCAGCTAAACTCTAATCAAACAGAGAAATAAATCCCAGACCCTTGTTATTAGCAGTTTGTTCAATCTTAAGAAACCTTGGGTCAGTATTCATAAGTTGCCCTCCTTTAATACCTGCATAAAATCAAAACCCTGCTTTGTTCCGCCTGTGAAACACCAGAAGGTGAGGAGGTAGCAGATATGGAGATGCTTGTTCATTTTTTCATCCCATCTTGTATTGATTACTGCAGTGCAATATATTCATCACCCAATATAACTATCCATTGCAAAACTAGCTTACGCACACAATCAAATGAGGTAATTTCTTTGCTGTGTCTTTTGTTTTTTGAAAACCCTTTTTTGATTTTATCTTTGAAAAGTGCATGCATATTGGTAACTTTGACCTTTTCTCTTTGTGCGTGTTTATCAGGAGGAGAGGAGTGGATCAGCACAGGTCTCTACCTTTCTCCTGGTATGAAGACATATGTGGCCATACCAGCAGAGATTGTCAACAAAGGATGGCAGGTACTTTACATAAAATCTGTTGCTGTATTAACGCAGAAGTGTTTAATATGACATTATTGCCCATGTACTTGCAATTATTCCCTGCTCATGTTATAATAAGAAAGGGGCTTGAATGAAGCTATGAAGCATCCTCCCAAAGCTTTAACTTGTACTTCATTATACCCACAGATTCAGATAGGCTGTCAAACAGATCACCTGAATGCCGGAGAGTTGAAGAGAGCTTCGTGTGTCCACGTACGCTTTCCTGTCAGCTCTGAGATGATCCAGGTGTCGAACCTGTGGGGAGGACTCATTTACCTCGTGGCCCCACCCAACACACAGGCACAAGGGTTACAGGCTTTAGTACAGATAGCTGTTCCTGCACCCTATTATAAATCAGGTGAGTGTGGTGGTGAGAACTATTGAATGCCTAAACCAAAGACTATTCTGATGTAGTCAGTAGGTGTCCAGTTACAGATTTAGCATTGACCTCAGGCATTGGAGGTTTAAACAATTACCAAACAAAAGTAAATGATGGCAAAGGTTTTAGTTTGCTCTTAAAATTAGATTTGCAGTCTACTGTGAATTGTCCAGTGAAAAAATGAATTCAGGAAAAACGTTTCTTCCGATTTATAACTTGTAGACCTAGCAACCCACTCAAGGTTTTAAAATCATGCTGCTTTCAATACCAGCTCCAACTTCTGAGACAATTTTGTTAAATTGAATGAATGCCAGTGTGTTATTTCATTCCTCTGTTTTAATAGACCTTTTTGTTATTTTCTTTTTAGGTGTTACGACTCAAGCCGAATGGTCGTTGTTGTGTACGGCCCCTTCACCTTGGGCGGAGTTGGAGTTTGACAACATCATCCTCACCGTACCCTCTGATGTCGTCAGGCGTCTCGATCATCCCGATAAGTTGGCGGTCCTCTGGAATGACATCATGAAGGCCATCGCTGACCTGGCTGCCAAATCCCACAAATTTCCACGGAAAGAGCGTTTTGTAGCAGACGTTCAAATTTCTCACGGTTGATATTTTCCTAATTTCACACATCATTCTTTGTCCTGATGAGTCTCCCAAACAGTGCTGAAGTACTTCATGCTTTTATAAGGATTTTATTTTTTTGCTCAGGTTTTATGCATGCAGGTTATCCTATAATGGCACACAGGGGTTCTGCAACTGGGTTGGTGGATGTTAACCATGTGAAGACCACAGGCATTTGGGGTGCCATCCATGAGCTCGGACACAACCAACAGCGAGGCTGCTGGGAGTTCCCTCCACACACCACAGAGTGCACATGCAACCTGTGGTCAGTGTACGTGCATGAAGTGGTGTTTGGGATCAAACGGGACAAGGTAAAGGAAAACAATGCCTAAAATATATATATATTTTTTTTGTGGAGAAAATTTCGTAAACATCTCCTATTTTAATATTTAAACTGTAATTACAAAGTTCTGCTACACAGTACGTTTTACTGCGGTTGTTGCAGGCTCACGGAGCGATGACTTTGGAAAACCGAAATAAACGAATGAAGGACTATATACAAGGGGGCAAGCAGCTCAGCAGCTGGAGCATGTGGGTGGCCCTGGAGACTTACATGCAGGTAAGAGAATGTTAAAAAATGTGTTTTAACCTAATAAAAATAATCCTCAACCCATTACATACGCTTCAATCTTTTTTAATGGGCCTCTATTTGGCCTCTATTTGTTCTTGTAGCTCCAGGAGAAGTTTGGCTGGGATGCCTTTAAGACAGTGTTTGCTGCCTACCACAAGATGAATAACTTTCCCAATGACAACAAAGGGAAGATGAACCTGTATGCGGAGACGTTCTCCCAGACTGTGAGCATGAACCTGACTGGATTCTTCAAAGCCTGGGGATGGCCTATCGAACAGGCCACTGAGGAGAAACTATCCAGCCTGCCTGCTTGGACTGATCATCCAGTGGTGTAAATGGCAAAGAGCTGATTGTTTCTGAGCCCTGACGTGGTTATGTGGACCAGTTTCTTTAGATGAGCTTTAGTTTGGGGTAAATTAGCTACAAGTCATGATGATTTTCATGCATTTTCACCTTTATGTATAACATTAAAAAGAGAAGGATATATATTGCATGCACTTTTTACCTATTAATATGGCATTCTAGAGAAGAGGGGAGCAGAATATAAAAATGTGGGAAATGTTAATTTAAATTATTCCCACACATCACACCTGGGCAAAGGATCTCAGGAGTTATTTAGGTCTATGTGGCAACAAAGATCTTATAATTAACCCTTGGTGCCCCTTTTATATCTCAGATTTAAAAAAAAACAAATGGAAGACCAATGTGCTCATAGGATATATAGATAGATTATGTATTCATGGTCCACACAAATGATATTAGGATGCACATATGATTTTTTTTCAATGAAATATATTGTTTTACTTATTGCAATATTACATGTTAATCATTGCTGGAAGAACTTAATTTTGGGGTCCGTTTACAGTATCCAAAAAGCTGCTACATGGCAAAAATCAATAAAACAACAAAAACACTTTTGAACCTTTGAAGCAGGGAACTTCTTTTCTACCATCTCTGCTATCTCAATCCCTGCTGCAGGGCTAATACGAGCTTATATCAGTTCAATTCAAAAACACTTTATCTCAAAGGAAAATTAAATGAATAGATATCAAAGAAGGAAGAAAAAGTTGTGCTCCTGCTCAGCTGTCTTATTTTATGTTGCATTTTTGTTGCTCTTGACACTTTGAATGGGCTTTTAAATGAAATTGTTAATATACCTTTGCATTAAAAGGGTCATTATGGACCAAATAATGCAAAAGTTAATCAGCGAAATTCTTTTTTTATGTGTGTGTAACTGAGGCTTGTAGGGCCACATATATTTCAGGGTTTTTTTTTTTTATTAAAGCATGTTCTGTTTCTCAGGTGGAGTCTCAGAACACAGAGGTCATGTGGAAACACACTTTTCTGCTTCTTTGTCTGTATTTTTCCTTCCAGCCTGTCTGTTCATGTTCATTTAGCTTTGGATGCCAAGCCACAGACATGTCATAACACATTTTCATAGGTTGACTCCAGTGGAAAGGCGTCCTGACTGCACCTTTACATCTCTATTTTAGTTAACGTCAGTGTTTTATTCAAATGATCCTCTGAATCATATATTACCAAATCACATAACATGTTTTTTACAACCTGTTTTTTTTTTGCTTTGTGCAAAAAATATGTTTGCACAAAGCAAATTAATTACTGTGTGTCTGGACAGTCAAGAGAATTACAAAAAAATAGTAGATTTTACAGCTCTAGCATGATAGTTTTCACCTTCTGAAACCCATTTGACGGAGAAATACAGCAGATTGTAATGTATTTATATGAACATTAAGCAATGCCATTTCGAGAATGATAAAGAACCAGAAAATGATCAAAGTACGTTTAAATATGAAACTAATTCAGTACCCATTGGGATTTAAAAGCTTTTGGGAACTCTGGCCCATGTGGCAAAATACCACAGCTTGTTTTTACATGTTCCAAGTTGCTGAAGTTATTATTTTGCAAGAACCAGCTCATAAGTAAGTTCAAGCTGAATATAAAATATACCAATATCTTTCAAAATACTGACTGATAAAAACAATCCATGGGCACCAGTAAAGCAGAAAACAGTTTTGCACAGTCAAAACTTGTGGCAGTAACTCAAATCTGCATTATACACTTTTTCCTCAACATCAGAGTAGTTATACAGAAACAACTTTCTTTAATTGTCTTGAGCAGTTGTTTGCCTTGCACATTACATTGTCCTCATTTGACGTTTCTAGCCACAAGCTCGTTTTGTGAAAACGTTGCTTATTTTTCCACATTTCAGAGCTTCCCTCTTTTTTGTATCCATGCAACTCTCGCTTTTTCTACTTTCCATTTCTTAAACACCATTGACCAAGAGCATTGACATTTTACTCCTGGGTACAAAGGAGAAAAAAAACAGGACATGAAGTCACCACATGAATCTAGTGATTCATGTGGTGACTTCATGCTGCTCTAGTACTGCCATAGCTTGAATTTATGTTTGTTGTAACTTATAAGAGAAGATTGAGACAATGCAGTTTTGATCCTGCAGCATTTACTTAGTTTCTAACAGAAAAATAGTAGAAATCAAAGCAGGAATGGGTGCGCCACCTGGTGGTCACAGTCATTACGACATGTACTGCTTCAACACAGTAAATCGGACATGGCCTGTGGGACAGCAGTAGCGGTGTACATAATCAATCCAGTGTCATATCTGTATACCGGCCTGATTAAAATAATAATAAAAGATGACCAACCTTGAGGCCCAAATGTCAGACCGACCCATCCAGGAATTGTCTCTATTCTCCCAATCAGCCAATCAGGGCCTGAATACAGTTTAAATAATATAATATAGATGTCAAACTCACCTCTGTTTTTCATATACTCTCTAGCAATCCATCAAGCACCCTTCTCCATAGAAGGTCAGTGTTTCATTGTGCAGAAATCCTAATAATTCAGGTTTTTATTGTCATCGTTTATCTCAAAATATTAAAGGAATGATGCCTCAAGTGAAGGAGTTTAAGTATCTGGGGATCTTGTTCACGAATGAGGGAGGAAGGGAGCGGGAGATCGACAGGCAGATTGGGGCACCGTCTGCAGTGAAGCGGGCACTGTATATCGGTCCGTCGTGGTGAAGAGAGAGCTGAGTCAAAAAGCGAAGCTTTCGATTTACCGGTCGATCTACGTTCCTACCGTCATCTATGGTCATGAGCTTTGGGTCATGACCGAAAGAACGAGATCACGGATACAAGCGGCCAAAATGGGTTTCCTCTGTAGGGTGGCTGGGCTCTCCCTTAGAGATAGGGTGAGAAGCTCGGTCATCCGGGAGGGACTCAGAGTAGAGCCGCTGCTTCTCCACATCGAGAGGAGTCAGTTGAGGTGGCTCGGGCATCTGGTCAGGATGCCTCCTGGACGCCTCCCTGGTGAGGTGTTCCGGGCACGTCCCATTGGGAGGAGGCCTCGGGGAAGAACAAGGACACTCTGGAGGGACTATGTCTCTCGGCCGGTCTGGGAACGCCTTGGGATTCTCCTGGAGGAGCTGGAAGAAGTGGCTGGGGAGAGAGAAGTCTGGGCCTCCCTTCTGAAGCTGCTGCCCCCACGACCCGACCCCGGATAAGCGGCAGAAAATGGATGGATGGATGAAGAGCAGCTTCACAGTCTTGTGCTTTTTTAGCCTTTTTCTCATAGTAATGTGTGCATATAGTATACAAAACTATGTCAGAGCTATAATATATATGTCTGATCAACTCTGTCCCAACGGTACTGGCACTGTATGAAAATGTAATTTTAGTTGGAAAAAAAGTTTCTGCAAATATTTTTTTTTCTAGTGACATTCAGTCTTGCTTTCAGAGCACAGTTTATAAAGTGACAATGTTTAACTTGCTGAAAGTGCATTCTTCCACAAGTACTGTACAAAATATCTAGAGATGTTATATTTTCACACATTTGATATTGTACAGCAATACTACAACAAGCAAACAACTGTTACTTTTTTAAATCCTTCTTTCCCTCACTGGGTTTCTAAATATCGGTTGCCTAACATATTGGCTTCATGTTTAATAATTCTAGTGTCTAAAAGTTGATGTGAACTTTATTTCAAGGTGAGTGAGGCCATCTCTGTGAAGAGTCCCAAAGAGCATCTGCTCCTCAGTCTGGCAACAGATGTGTACGATGCTTCCCTGAACCAGGAGGAGCTTCTGCCCTGCATCATCAAGGTCGATCCACTTCCTGTGGTCAAGAACCAAAGAGCCATGATCACCGCCCAAACTGGAGGTTAGATCTCATTGTTAATTGACCCAAGATTTAAGTATGAGCTTCACACTGACTCTTCTGTTTGTGTGACAGAAAACATCGAGTGGATCAGTACAAGCCTGTACGTCTCTCCTGGCAATGAAGACAGAAATGATCTTACCACCAAAGCTTGTCAACAGTGGATGGAAGGTAAAGCACAAACAGTGAAAACAGCACTGTATTTATTTTAATCCTGAAATCAATCAGTATGTTTTAAACAGCTTAATAATACAGCTGTGGTTTAAAGCAACAAAAAGACAGTCGACATAAACAGAGCAGCAGCATCCTATGCAGGTTTTAACAAAGTAATAATTGATCTATGTCATCTGAAAATCCAGATAGGCTGCCAAAGCGATGAGCTGTACAAAGAGGAGTTATGGAGAGCGTCATGTGTTATCAAAATGCTCCCTGTTACATCAGAGAGGATGCAGGTGTGGAACATGTGGGGAGGACTCATCTACCTGCTGGCTCCTCGTGACATAAAGGTGGAGGATGAAGAGGTCACAGTTCAGGAGGCGGTCACTGCTCCTTACTACACGTCTGGTGAGTGAATCACGATCAACACAAGCCCTATTAGGGGATAGTTTAAGAAGGCTGCCATTTACTGCTTTCCTACACAGCCACACTGTCATGATTTATGGTGGGGTTTGGTGAGGTGAGAAGCTGGACGCAGGCAGACCCAGGTTGAAGTGATGAAATAATTTAATGAATATCCAACAGAGGCGGCACGGGAAAACAGACTGATGACATAACACGACAAGGATCCGACAAGAGACAAAGACAACAGGTGGACTTAAATACACGAGAAGGGTAATCAGGAAACTAGACACAGCTGGGATCAATCAACAGGGAGGACAGGACAGAGACTCACAGGGAAACGGGACTAAACACAGAAAATCTCAAAATAACTACACAGAAAAACACAGATCACAACACACATATTTCAGATTTTCAAACATCCTGCCATAGACAATTTCCTTTTTTCACTTTTGCAACGTCCAGCTTTCTTTTATGGCTAACATGTTTGTCTCCGTGTGCATTATAATAATAGCTTGTGTTTATTACCCAACAACACATTCTTCAATGAGAAATATTCTGAAGACGTTTCCATCCGTCCTTGGTTTACTTCAGGTGCAACTAAAGTAACATGAACAGAGCCGTGAACATGAACCTGACTGGAGTCCTCAAAGCCTGGGGATGGCCCATCCAGAAAGCCACTGAGGAGAAACTCTCTGACCTTCCTCTCTCGATCAATCACCCTATAGCCTAATATTCCTTTCAGATTCAATGCACCATGCACAAATATTCACTCCACTGACATACAGCATCACTGTCACCACCTGATCAAGAAGTGATGACAGGAATATGAGGGGCTCAGGTTGCTCACTTAACAGATTTTATTTTCATTTTTAGAGCCAACTATACCCTTCATTGTAAACAGGTACTGTCTGACCATTACATTTTTAACATAACTATCAAATGAACTGCTTAAAACAAGACTGATGGTGAGAATGCCTATTACTGAGTGGGTTGCCAGGTCTGATATAATTCCAGTCGAACCTGTAACAACATTTTATGGGTTAGAAAGATTCATGTCGATTCTGCATTGTGTTGCATTTTTTCTTATGGCTTTGATTGTAAAGGTGGTGGAAATTTAGTAAGTTTGTCAGTGCAAAATAAATGGCAGCAGTCAATAGAATGACACTTTGACCTTTTAACGGATAACACTGAGTGAACTGTGATTTATTCAAGGGGATAATGTATGCTGAGAGACTGGGAGAAGAAATTGCTAAAAAACTGATTAGGTTGTGTTGTGTGACCAGACAGAATACATTTCTATTCATTGAGGTTTTGCTGCATTTCCATATAAGTTTATTATTGACCATAAGACCTTGCCGTAGTCAGTAACTGTGCCCAAAATTAGTCATGTGTTGAGAAAAGTCTAAAATGGCACGTCCTGAACGGTTATGAAAGATAGATTGTGTTCATGGCTCTTGGGTAATTCTTCTATCAACTTTGAATTTCCCCAAATAACTGCACAAATCTGCCTGAAATAAACAAATTTTTAAAAATAAGTCTCTGTCAGAGTTTTTATTGTAACAATTTTTTTTTACATATTTCTTATGTAGTTGACAAAATGTAATGTTTACTTCTTGTTTCATAATTGATGACAGTATGATGTTTTCATGATGCAAAGCATTTGAGCTGCCTTGTTCCTAACTTGACATAGCCATCAAGTTGACTAAAGCCCCATCAATACAAAGATTTCAGAGAAACTTCCAACTCAATGCTGATTATTCCAGGTGTTTATTACAATCACACCTGAAGGAGATCACTCCACTTGTTGAATGTATTTCAGTTCCTGCAGACACATTAGACCTAATTAGGCTCAATAGTTTCAATGGTTTCATCCTTTACATTTTCAAATGGCGTTTCCTTAGATTTTTTCTTTTCGAGTCACATTATAAAATGCAATATCAATCTTTGTAATGTCTTGAGATAATATATTGGCAACAAGATAGTCAAGTGGAAAATTGGAAAGAAAAAACCTTTATTGTGGTTAGCAGTACAGTTGTGACAAAACATGACAAGTCAGAACCGGAAAACATGAAGGAATGGAGTGTTTAAATGTACTGACAGAGAGAACAGTAATTACTTAAAGAAATTAAAATTGCAATATATTAATGCACCAAAAAGATAATAAACAGTGATTTTTTCCCCCCGTTTCTCAATGTATCATCCATGCTGCTCATCTATTAAAGAAAGAAATTCTAAATATTGTAAAGATTTTTTTATGTTCACTTTGCTGAAATAAAACAAGTTTCATTTAACTAAAAAAAAAATACTTGTTTTAGAGTCACTAGATGCCAAAATGATCAATTTAATTCAATGTAATGATGTAATGCTGGGATATGAATTATACTGTTTTTTATGAGCCATTGGCCAACCTGTTCCATGATGCTTCAATTATCTTTTCTTCTTTAAGTTAACTCTAATGTTTCCATTTTCACCAACAAAACATCACATGTTGTCTTTAAAATCAATCACCCCAAAAATCATTCCTTGATAAACATGATTAATTTCAGTAATCATTCAGCATTTCTAGCATTATACTGGAAATAAAAGACAAACTACAGCTAAAACCAGGTCACAGTTTAAACTTGACCCAGTGGTAGTTTTAGTTAAAGGTGATCGTGTTAGGCCATAGGGTGATCGGTCCAGAGAGGCAGGTCGGAGAGTTTCTCCTCAGTGGCTCTTTGGATGGGCCATCCCCAGGCTTTGAAGAATCCAGTCAGATTCATGTTCACAGCTCTGGAGAAAGTCTCAGCATACAGGTTCATCTTCCCTTCTTTGTCTTTGGGATGGTTGGTCATGTCATGGTAGGCAGCAAACACCTTCTTAAAGGCATCCCAGCCAAACTTTTCCTGGAGCTACAAAGAAGAAAACAGGATTATGCAGATGTGACCTCAGATACAAACACAGTGACTGTTCTGTCTTTTTATTTCAGAAGGACTTTTTATTGTACGTCAACATTCACACCAATGATTGTGTTCATATAAATTCAATAACATGTGTCCTCTGTGATTAAAGAGTAGGCTGGAAATTTTTGTCTTGAATGACTGATTGAATAAACATTCAATAATTCATCTGTTACCATGACTATCAATTCACCTACTGGAAGACTAACATTCGACCAAACGTCTGCTGTTTTAAATGACTTTTATTTGTTCGCTCTCTAACCTGCAGGTATGTCTCCAGGGCGGTCCAAACGTTCCAGTCGCTGAGATTCTTGCCTCCTTTAACGTATTCCTCTACAGAGCGCTTCCGACTGGCTGCAGTTACGGAGGGATGAGCCTTAAGACAATGACTTAATTTTAGGTAAAGGTAGCAAAAGTTGACTCTATGACTTAGATAAACATCATCTGACAGTTACCAGACTCATGTTTGTTGCAACATGTACATAGAGTCTAAAGGCAATTTTAGACTTGCAACATAAATGTCTTCATTAAGTCTTCCCTACTTGTCGTTACAGTAGATGACTTTGTGAGGCTTTTCCATAAAATTATGTGATGTCAATCTGATAATAAATTAATGAAACAAACTTATACGTGTCTCTATCTACACAGTACAAGTCTGATGTGCTAAAGTGCTCAATATATACAGCATGATGCATGATGTGAAGAATATTTGTTGTTCAACAACAAAAGGTTGCTGTTCATAATTCCTGAACTGCTGTTCTTGAGTCAAAAATAGTCATAAATAAATGGATAAAACTCACATTTAAAATACTCAACAAATTAAAAAAATAAGCCACCTTTGCTCTGTTGAGTCCCAGCACCTCCTCATTCACATACACTGACCACAAGTTGCACGTGGCCTCTCCAGTGTGTGGTGGAAACTCCCATGGGCTTCTCTGCTGGTTGTGCCCCAGTTCATGAGTTTCTCCCCACAGACCTTTGGTCCGGGCATCTTGTATGTTAAACAGCTCAGCTCCTATAGATGAGTGCATCATGATGGGATAGCCTGAATGCATCCAACCTGGGAGGAGAAAACACAATTTAGTTCTGATTTCAGTGCAGCTGAGATCAGAAAATAATCAACATCTTTCTCATTTTCAGCCAGCTGCTTTCCTCACAGCGACAATGTTGTCTTCTTTCTCCACCATAAATTAAATGATTTTGAAATCATATTTGAAAAAAGCTGATTTCTGTGGGATTCTGTCACGTTTCATTGCTTTGGTGTACTGTGATCATGTATGTAGCACAGACAATAAGTAAAGATCTGTGTCTTAAAGGAAAGTGTTACATCTTGGTAGTTTTGAGTTATATTTTAACTCATTTCCTATGGAAACCTATATCAAAATTCTAATTTGTGTTTATCTTATTTTAAGTGTTTGCTTAGATTTGTCACTTCAAGTTGCTTGGCCAAGATTACAAGAAATTCCTGCAGAATTATTCATCAATCATTTAACTTCTTCTTACATTTCCTGCATCCTTACCTGCAGAAATCTGCACATCAGCCACGATGCGTTCTTTGCGGATGAATTTTTGTGGAATGACGGCCAGATCTGCAACACCCTTCATGATGCCATTCCAGAGTTTTTCCACCTCCAGAGCGTTCTCCAGGTCACGAATGATGTGTGACGGTACAGTGAGGATGATGTTCTCAAACTCCATTTCTGCCCAGGGTGCAGGAGCTTTGCGCAAAGAGGACCAATCAGCTGCTTTTGTCACACCTGAAGTAAGCCAAGGATGGATGTTGTGATGAAAACAACTTTGAAATACTTGGAAAAATAAGCAAATAAGAATTCAAGTACAAAACTGTACACAGTGTGAGTTGTATATCTCCCAAAATGAAATGTACTTAACCCTCCTGTTGTCCTCGGGTCAAAATGACCGAGATTTGTATGTGTTTTTCCTATACACAAAAAATGAGGACAACAGGAGGTTAAGCAAGCAGTCTCTCTAAAAGTTAGCTTCTCTTGTGATCTAATTTGAAATATTTCAATCTTTTATTCATAGAGAATTTACCATAGGAAGACATTCGCAAATCAAAATGGACAGATGAAAAGTTTATGCTTTGAATCCAGGGGTGGAAGCAACTGCAGGGGAAACTATTCACTTCACAAAAGAAATGACATTAGTGAATATTAAAGCAACATTATGAGACATCAGCCAGAAAGCTGAAGACAACAAAACCATGATCTAAATGTTGTTAAAATGTGAGCAGACTTAAAAAGGTAATTCTGAAACACAGTTCAGTCAGGCAAAATGGGCCACAATTTCAGAAAATTGTAAGACGTTTCTGGTGAAAATGTTTGACTCAAGCTTTGTAAGTTCATGAAAGAACTAATTATAAGGAAACAAATTAAAACTTTAGAGAAAACAAACAAACAATTATCTCCCTCGCTATTCTGACATTAACAAAATATGATTACCCTAAGTGACCTATAATGGGAAAAGTGTCAGATTTCATGACGCCTTTTTCTCAAACAGTGAGAAAAAAATGCTGTAATCTATGCTTATTTATGAGCATACGTGGTAATCTAGCTGGAAGTTTCCTGTATCTCCTGTGATCTCTCCATGATTCTGCAAAAGTAAACTAAAAGGAATGTGTTGTCTATCAAATATTACCAATGTGTAAGCTTCTGAAAGGATCAAACTCAGTTTTATTATGACTGCATACACCAGAGTATTTTTTTATTTTTTTTTAAATAAATATAGTTTGTTTTATGGAATAGAACAACCTCCATATCTGGCACTATTGGTAGAGATGTGAACATTCCTAAAAATGAAATTCATTACTGACACTGAAGGTGATCCTTTAATACTCCTGTCTATCATGCAAAATTACTCATTTCTTTTTCTAAATTGACCGTTACAATTGGGTCTTCAAACAAAATGCATAGCACACCCAAACAAACAGGAACAATTGCAATTGAAATTAAAAAGAAGTGGAAAACTGTGTTTTTACATTTTAAGTTACCAAACAACCAATGGATGTGATGTACACAGTATATCAGAAAGCCCAGAGCTCATCACATCCATTGGATTCTCAAAATATCCCCTTATGGAGCATGAAATAAACTCACCAGACTTGTAATAAGGAGCAGTGACCGCCTTCTGAACCACGATCTTTTCATCCTCCACCTTCACGTCACGAGGAGCCACCAGGTAGATGAGTCCTCCCCACAAGTTCCACACCTGCATCCTCTCTGATGTAACAGGGAACCTCTTGATAACATATGGAGCTCTCCATAACTCCTCTTGATGCAGCTCATCACTTTGGCAGCCTATTTGGATCTGTGGGTGACACAGACCAAGTAATACAAGTTGGAAAGATTGCAGAAGGTTTTGGTGTATTTTGGGACAGGACTTTTTTTCACTAAAATGTGTTGCACAGCCATGAATTGAAGAGGACATATGATGCCATTCCCTTTGACATTTAAATCATTTAGTTGTGGTCCATATAGAGAGGACCTGTAATGGTTTGGTCTGAATTCCTCTACAGGTGCCATTTTTATCCCTGTTCTATTACAATTATCTTGGGGTGAAGAAAGGCCACAGAATGGATTAGGATCATCCCCAAGACAAAAGTGGCATAAAAAAATCCCAAACAAAAGATGTAATTATACAATTAAAAACACACGGTACTGCAGTTATTGTCCTCAAAGAGATAAAAGTAGAAGTCATGACGCTATTTATTTTTCTTGGAAAGGTATCCACACCAGTGGGGAAAGTCTTTGATTGCTCAGTGCACTTCAAGAACCAGGGCTTTAGCAACCTGATACGATGAGGCAGTGTAATGAATTGTGTGAATAAAGACATCCTACAGCTGAAAAATTTGACTTGTCCACCTGTAGCTTTGGCATTTATGAATCTGGACTACAAATTATCTGCAAGATATAAAAATGGATTCATGAAACTGGTTAGCCAGAAGTCCATGACCTTAATTACCAGTTCTGCAGAAAATGTTGTGATTGTTCAAAAAAACATAATAAGGAATCAAGAAAGCTGAACATATTGAAAAATATGGCTCGAACATAACATAAAGTTTACACAGCAACGGAAGAGACAAAACTTTTCTGCACTCCATAATATATTTTAGTGCTAAAACAGTGGATTTTGCATTACATGTCCCCTTTAAAGCATTAATGTTTGGTAATATTAGAATTACATTTCATTCAGATGCTCTAGGATTTAGCATAATGTTTAGGGGAATAAATAAAGACAGCAATAGTTTGAGTTCATGTACACTACCGTCCATTTCCTGTTCACAAACTTTGGTGGTAAGATCATTTCTGTCTTCATGCCAGGAGAGAGGTACAGGCCTGTACTGATCCACCCCTCATGTTCTGTCACACAATCCCAAAAAACAAGCCAATGAGTCGTTTCATTTTTCACCAATATATAAAAAACATTTTTTCACCTTTTCTCCATATTAGATAACAACAGTGATCTCTGACCTCCTGTTTGTGCAGTGATCTTGATTTGTTGGTTCTTGACCACAGGTAGTGGCGGGTTATCCTTGATGATGTAGGGCAGAAGCTCCTCCTGGTTTAGGGAAGCTTCGTACACACTGGTTGCCAGACTGAGGAGTGCATGCTCTTTGGGACTCTTCACTGGGTTCTCCTTACTTGCCTTGAAATAATATAGTTCATATGAGCTCTTAGAAACCAGTGCTTTGCAAAAGCATTGACATTTATTTTAAAAAATGTTCACCCTGACAATGCACAAAAATGTTGTGTCTAAAATTTTTGACCATGTATAATTTTTCTTCCAGTATTTTGAAATACCCAATGACATCTTTTTTTAAACTGAATAGATTTAAAGTACAGATGGAAACAGAACATTAATATTATAAGTCCCACCTGTCGGATGCCCACTTTCTTTAAGATGTCAGTAAGAAGGGACAGAATCTGTATGTAGGAGAAGTTATCATAAGCCTCCATCCTCAAGAAGGAGGCACTCTCTGATCCCAGTTTCTTTAGGTTCTCTTCTTCTTCCTTGGTGAGTTTTATGCCCTCTAGAGCATGACCAGCAAATTGATGCAGGAGATGACGGAAATGGAGCTTGTTGACTTGGTTTGGATCAGGAGCTTTGTAGACATTTGCTGTTATAGTTTGTGTTAATAAGCCCAAGCCCATTTTGCTCAAGATTTTGTTTCCTGGAACAAGAAAATTGTACAGAATAATCTAGTAAATCTGTCGTGTTTTTTTTTATTTTTGACTCAGAATTAGACATTAGTCAGTTTGAATTACACATAAAACAGGAATGTTCTTCTACACAGGCATATAATAGCACCATAATGTAGCTAAGCCCTAATTTATTCAAACCCTGGAAGATTAAGATTTCAAATTATATTACAAATATACATTTGTTCCTGAAATAGAAGTGGGACTGGTATCTCACAAAAAACAATAAATTAGTATTATTTATTTGGAAAATAATTTTAATTTGCTTTCATTTTGATAAAAAAAAAATGTCATGACAGTAATTATTAACACCCCATCTGATAATCAGTAGGAAAATATGAATTGTCATTATATCAAAGGTTAATTCAGTATGACTGACCTGCTTTCCAGATGTTTCCACTATTATTTTAAAGTTGTTGTTTTTTTATGCTGAGCTCCAAGTCTCACATAGATTTGACATTCGCTCAGCTCTTTACAGCATATATTTCTCTTTTACTGTGTTGGTTTATTAGCCTGATAACTTTTTAAATATGAAGAAATGTGGCATCATATACCTGAGAAGTCTTGCATGGGGTTCTGACCAATGTGTTCTGATGCCCAGTACCAGGCATGTCCACCAATCAGCAGGCCTCCTCCCTCAACCACAAAGTTTTGGATCGTCTCAGCATCCATGTTAGTGTATGCTTTGCATACAAACACACTCAGCTCTGAGCTGAAGTTTGTCTTCTTACATGTCAAACCTAAGTTGGGTAAAGGTTTGACGCCTGGCTCAAATCCAACCACTCCTTTTCTACCTTGGTCCAACCAGTCAATTGCATTCTTCCAAAATGATGCCAGTTTCTGTTAGAAAAGAGAAGATATTTAGAGGAAGAGACACTTAAAGTATTCTTAGTTCTCAGCCAATAAACATGATGTAGAATATGAAACCATACATTATACAAGAGGTCTGTAACCCCAGGCCTCAAGGGCCGGAGTCCTGCAACTTTTAGAAGTGTTGCTGATCCAACACGCCTGAATCAAATGGCTGAATTGTATTCTCAGTATGAGGACAAGTTCTCAGGAGTCTTGCTGAGGACTTTATTATTTCACTTAGGTTTTGAAGCAGAGACACATCTGAACGTTGACACTGGCCTCCAAGGTGTGGATTGTGTTAACATTTTACTGTTAACTCGTAGCTCATTCTGTTTAAAACATAATGGATGTTTTTAGTGAAACAAAACACATTTTTAGGTCTCCTTTACTGCACCTCATATTGCAGAAATGCCTCATGCGTCACCACAATGACCCGTCCCCGACCATAGTAGGTTCCTCCCAGGAATGCCTCTCCTTTATCTGTGGTACCGATGGGAAAAGCAAGAGGGCCGTGGACCAGAGCGGCAGAGGGAAGTCCATCTCCTTGAATGTCAAAATCTGAAATCCCTTTCAGCAAGAACTCCAGGTCTTTTTTGAAATCCATCCCACAACTTTGTAGTAAGAAGACAGAAACAGAAACACAAAGCTGTGATGATGAGAAAAGGAGAAAATAACTTTTAAATATTAACACCATTAAAACCATACGAGGAAGAGTTTAAACATCAAGATTTCTACTGGATTTCTAAAGAGTACCTATAAAAAAATGATCACATATTAAAAAGAAATGTCTGAAATTTGCAGTCAAACTGAAGTTAACACTTACTCTACAGTTTTCCAGGAGGATGGGATCTCTGGGGAAATGGAAAGTTTTTCTGCCTCTCCATACTGAGCAGTAAAGTAGATTCCTGCTACTCCTGTAACTTTATTCCCTGGGAACTCAAGGATTAGGTTTTTATTCTCGTTCTGTGAAGCCCACCACCAAGCTTGTCCACCAATCAGCAACCCTCCCCCTGCTTTCATGAAGGCTATCAGCTCTTCTGCCTTTGGACCCACTTGGTACGCATCTGTTACATACACACTGACACCCAGGTCTGCTCTAAATTCCCCAACGGGACTGACTCGGTGGCTGGATCTGTTGAGGTTATCAACAACTCCTTTCATTGCTTTTGGTACACCTAAAGACAGGTTGGCAGACTCCCTTCCTCCCAGCCAGGTCAGAGCTTTTTCTACCAGAGCAGGACAGAGGGTCAGGTATGTCTCATGGCTCAGGACCACGATTCTTCCTCGGCCGTACACAGAAGCAGCCATGAGGACGTGACCCTGGCTGTTCATCAGTACAGGAAAGGCATCTCCTGCCAGCACCAAGGTGCAAGGAGCACTGGAGTGCTGAAGGTCCACCTCCTGAATACCTCTTATCAGAGCCTTGTAGGCATCCCGAGGGTAAGACTGGGTTGACTGGTTGGACATGATGCTGTGTAGTTTGGGTGAAGAAGGTAATGGACAAAAGAAAGCTGTTCCAAAGAGATGCTGTGTCAGTGTCTCTTCCTGCAATAGAAACAAAATGTTCAAGTTAAAAATGCTAAATCATGTAGCTGTTTATCAGTCATAGCACCACAATGAACTACTCCTACAAAACAGCATAGGGGGTTTGTTGAAGATTTAAATACAGAGCATTGTCACATTAATGCATTCACAGATATGAAGTAAAGTCTATTATGATGCACAGTAACTTTTTAACCCTGAAGTCTGTGTTAAAATTATTTAAAATTTAAATGTTGGTCAGACTGGTTTGTTTCTCTTTCAAGTAATGAATACAAAATCTAAAATAAACATTGGTTTCTTCACTGGAGGATTCTAGGGGAGCGAAGCTGCCACACCTTTGCTACCAAATGTTGATACCAAAAATGTGAGAACTTGTGTAATACTGTCTTTAATAACCACTCAATCATGTTCAAATGTTAATATGTTTACAACGAGTCTGATTCTACAAAAGAAAGAAATATCATTAACTACACAGGAATCAGAAATATATTCCAGACATAAATGGACTTTTATAAATAATATTGAAAACAGAGTTCCCAAATTTGTGCAAATAGCATCAGGTAAACTAGTTTAATCAAAATTCATATTACTGTTGGGTTATACACAACAGTTTTGTGAATAAAAAGCATTGCATAATGATTTGGCAAGGACATTTGTAAGAATATATTAAAATAAATCACGTACATTTAATTAAAGTAAGTTGATAATTTAGTTCAAAAGCAGGTTATCATTTAATGCCAAACTTTAGATTAAATTAAATTAAATCATTTAATTTAATGTCATGAAGCCTGTAGTGATCATTTGCAAGTTGTGTTTAACCTAAACATAAAAATATAAACTTAATATTAGTAAAAATTTGATAAACTTAAAATCCGATATAATTTCTAGCTTGTGTTTCTAAAATAAGCCAGTTTAATAGTCAATAGAGTCAATATAGCTGTTTTTACCTCTGTGCAACTTGAAATCTCTAAAAACAGAAACCTGTCCCAACGTGCAGCATTCCAAGCAGCTTCTCGTAAAGATAGTGTACTGGAGAGAAATACCTTTTTTTTTTCTTTTTCCAAGGAAAAATGAACAAGAGGAAAAACAGGGAGGGATTCAATGATTATCCAATGAACATTTAGCACAGAGAGTACTTTTCTTTTCTTTCTCTTTAGGCAACGACTTTGTAATCTTCTGAAATTTTAGGTTCACTTTAAAGGTCAATGAAGCTCATACTTGTGCAGCTTTTTATTTATTTCAAACAGACAATAAATAATTAAAACATGAAAAAAATACACAATAATGTCCACTGGCATGCAGTTTTACATAATTTATTCAAAAAGAAGCAGGTAGAAGATATAAGATCTTATCTTACATCTTCAACCTGTATGCCAATGGACGTTATTGTACTTTTTCATGTGCAGCACAAGCTCATACTGCATGTGAGCTCTCTCAATATGAGAGAGGATTTCCTGCCTCTCTCATATTGATCAACTTACAAACATTTAAATCTCCAAACATCACACAATACTTCACTTTCTTGTTGTTTGCCCTCCTTGCCTGGACCTTTGTGATAATCATATCTGCTCCTCCGGGATTAAATGTACCAAAGATAAATACATGTTTGGAATGATGTTTCTGAACAAGTCCATGCAAGTTTGTCTGAAGAAGAAAAGGCCTTCATTTTATAAGCTTCTGTTTTTCTTTCTTTTCTCATTCAACATCTCCAAGAACATCAGTCTCATTGGTCGAAATATATGTATCTTGTCAAAATTGATTTCTACATGTACTGTATTCAGTGGTAAAGATGCCAAAATATGAGCAATTGTTAGAATTACTAGCTGCTCTCCAAACCAAGGTTGGTTTTAGTCTATGCAGAATTTGGGATGTGCTCCACTCCACAGAGGAGCAGGGCTCATAGCTTGGCAGAAGCGCACACATTTCCAAATTGTGCCCATGCTTGACTGTTATCTGGTTCTTAAAGTTGTACGTTTAAATATTTCTTTCAGACAGAGAAAGAAAAGTCTTCAGGATCAGCAGGATCAGTAGAGGAGACAAGTGATCAAGCAGTGGCTCATATGGTCACAACATGACTTATAAAACTTCAAAACCTCAGTGTGATTACAAAAAACCTAAGATTTTGAATTCAAGGTGCACGATTGAAGGTACAGGTGTTTGTTTTATGGTCAGCTGTGCTCTCCTAAGTTATCAGCAGAGAGAAAGAGAGCTCTACTGGGTTAAAATGACAAAATCCACAGAAAAACCCTTCTTCACCTGAAAATACAGATGGTGTTTGTCTTTCTACAGCAGAGTTTCTCAGTTCTGGTTGTCAGGGGCCGCTGCCCTGGATATTTTAGATATGTCTCTGGTCCAGAACACCTAAGTAAAATAATTGCATGACCTCATCAAGTTCAATAAAAACCTGTTAATCACTTACTTATTCAAGTCAGGCATGTTGCAGAAGAGCAGCTACTAAAACAGAGGCCCTCAAATCCAGGCCTGGAGGGCCTGCAACTTCTAGATGTGTCCCTAGTTCAACACGCCTGCAGGACACTGGCCCTCCAACCCTGGATTTGAGGACTCCTGACCTAAAACATGTAGGGCAGTGGTGCAGAGGACCAGAATTGATAAACACTGCTCTACAGCAAGGCTCAAAGTGATTGTGGAGGCATTAATATTCCTCTTAAATACAGAGAAATTTCCCAGATTTTGATACGGTCATGGAAAAATGCCAGTGAACACCAGCCCTACTTGTCATCAAAAGTGATCAATAAATAGCAATAGTCAAATAATAAAATTTACTGTGTAATATATTGATGTGTAAATTGAGTGTTTTCAATCATCTTTAGTGCCATAATCGATTATGGGATTGAATATAATTTTTTTAGAATAACCCTTTTAGTTTTATTTATCTCAAGCTGAAAGCAGGATGATATTTTGGCTGCTTAAAAAAATTAGAAACTGGCTATTTGCTTTTAGTTCGTTTTTAAAGGGTGCACAGTCACTATTCAAAATATTGTTTTTGGTTTGAGATTTTTCCATAAATTTAAAAATAGAAACACTTGTTATTTCAAACTTACAGTCTTTTCAGAAGCTTAAAAGCTCTAAAACTCTTTTAATGAGACCTAGGAATGAATATGTCTTTCCTGTATTCGAAAGTCAGAAGAAAACCTACAAATTGGTTTAGTTTACTTATAAAACTATCAGGTAACCAGTTACTCACTGTGCAAGCTGTAGATCTCCAGATGATTTTTCTTTGACCAGCAGGGAGCAGAAATTTGCCTCTCATAATGAAGACAATGTGCAGACAGACTCTTATATAATACAGCTATGGCAAAGCGTGGTAAAACATTAATTTTCTGACGTCATTGTCACTTTCTGTTGTTGGGAAAATGAGTCACTAATAATTTCTGTAGAAGGGAGAGCAAGATTTCTGATAAAGGGAGTATATGACTTCTGTTGAAGTCATTTTTGCATGTGGCAATAAGCTGCATGCAAAAATGTATTTGAAAAACCTTCAAGCTTTATATTTTATCAGAAATGTCAAACTGGTTCCCTTATGCCTTTCCTGTCTGTAAGACATAAAAACATAACCTTTGACCCTAGAAGGACATACACTTAAAACTGTACACATTTGTACTCTTTTGTATCTCGTTTTAGTTTAGTCATAGGTTTTGGAAAATGTAAAAGTAGTTTCCCTGGAATGATCTGAAAGATTCGACGTGTTCTGCTGAATCAGTTGATATTTCACGATTCTTTAATTTATTCATTCAACTTCCTTAAATCTGTGACATTCTTCTGAAAAGTGTTATTTGTCTTGTACTTGATCAAACGTGTCTTTCATATTAATCTTGGACTTTTTATGTATTCAAAGTGTTCCTTCTCAGACAAAGTCCTACAGAAAAATGTAATTCATGTTATAATTCATGTGTAGATTTATTATTATTATTATTATTATTATTATTATTATTATTATTATTATTATTATTATTATTATTATTATTATTATTATTATTATTGTGGATTTAAAATGTATTCTTCCAAGGCCTAATACATATATATAATGTTTTTTTCCATTGACAGAACTAGTTCACAAATTTTCTACATGTTTGAGGTTGGGTATGTGAAAGTTGTTTTAAACACTGAATGAAAGCTAAGACATCTTTTTGTCAAACTTTGATAAGAAGTTTTGACAAGTTGACAGGTGACCTCTAGAAGAATGGTCTTGTTGGTTAGAAGGTCTACATACTTGTTTTCTAGACTAGAAAGTTGAAAATTGTGGCAGAGAAACAATTTGACAAGAAGTTGAATGGTTGCTATTCTCTGCCACATGCATGCAGTATCCTCTAATTTTAATTTTAAAATATAATTAATAACAAGGACAGAATCTTTTTTTTTTTTTTACTTAATGGATACAATTGGCAGAATATTCACAGAGGATTCAAAGTTTGATTTGCGTACTAAATCTTGTTGTGGAAACAAATCGTTTGTTGCACCTGCAGTTTTGCCTGCTCAGGTGGTTGCAGATGCTGCAGTTGATCAGCATCCTTGGAGTCTGGTACTGCTGCATTTATGTTTCTCATCTGGAGGAAAAGGTAAGTTTCTCTCCCCTGATCTTGGATTGGAGGTTTCCACTAGTGTCTGATTGTGAAAGTTAAAAGATGGACACAAATAATCAGTCATAAAAGTCCAGTGAAACATGCTTTTATTAATTAAGATTCTTGTTAGATAGGTAAATGGTTGTTTCATTAGCTTTAACCCTTTTTAGAATATTGCTATGAATTCATCTCAGGCCACTTTGGGTTCTAATCTCCATCAGAAGCTCTTGATGCAAATTCCACATGTACCAAGGATCATATTGGAGACTCCTTGTTGCCATCTAATGGTTGTAATTATGCTAGAATATACCTAATATTTCTGATTTGCATTCTAAATGCTTTAATTCTTATCTGTTGTGTTATAATCAAATAAACAATTGATACCTAATTTAGCATCCATGTGAAAGAATAATCACTATTACTTTATTTTTAATTCCATTGTGAAAACCAAAGACGCTTGTCAATAAACTGGGATTAAAGCTATTGAAATGAATATGTTTAATAATTTTTGCTCTTTGTTGGGTCACTGTTACTCAAGATGTGCTAACCAGTTTTGCATCTAATCCAATCTCATTTTGAATTGCATTTTAATGTGATTTTAGCCGGATGCCTCTCACCTATTACGCCTCTAGAAAGGGATGGACCTCATTAAAAATTGTAACAGGGTTAAGCTGCTGCAGAAGTTTGATTTTCAGGCTGGTTGTTCAAATATACAGTTTGGAATCTAAAACATTGGGGAACCACATGAAGATTTTCAGCTGCCAATTATTTATGCTCCGCAGTTATTGTAAAACAGCTCCCCCACTGGTTCATTGGAAAACTGCTGCAGGAAGGCACCCAGTTCATCCAGTGAACGTTTTACAACATAGTTCTCGTCTGTGTTTCTTGCTGTACCAGCGCCACTCTGAATGGGCTGGTCGTTGTTGTCCACGCAGCAGTAGGCATTCCACACGTAGTCTGGGATGTTGACGCGCTTCACGTTGTTTTTGACAATCCAGTTGTCTGCTGAGGGCACGGCACCAACCAGGACGTAGGCCTTTGAGCACTTTTCAAGGAAAAGAGTGGTGAGGTCGGACTCGTGGATCCTCCAGGCATCTTGATTCGTTTTGGGGTTCTGGGGAACCACGTTGGTCAGGGTGAACGTGGCATTACGACTGGGCACTGGAAGAGAAAGTAGCCAGTAATTCTAAACGTATTCTAAATTGATCACAGAAACCCGAGCAAAAATATAGTTGCCTTTCATTATTTTGCCATTGTTGGAATGTGAAAGAGGAGAATGGTTCAGATAAGTGGAAAAAGACAGTAATAGCTTAGCTATTGTCTGCTCTTGCCAAATAGACTATTATCAACTGATTATTCCACTTTATTTTTGCACCAATATTGGCTAAAAATATTCTCCAAACCCCTGTCATAACGATGTGAAGAAATCTTTGGAGCTTTGGCTATCAGACTCAATCTGTCTGTCTCTTTCTTTTAAGGCAGAGATGTAATACAAATACAAACCATTTTTAAGAGAAACATTTGCTTTTTATGTAGAGCAATTTGAATTTCTTCATTGCTGTTGGTTTGTTAGTCCTTTTTGTGTTAATTTGGTTAAGTAGTAGTGCATTTGTGAATTTTTTGTAATATATCATTTCAAATTTCATGTTTTTTCTCTGGACACTTTGTTACCACCCTTGGTAACAGTTACACATGTAACTACGGCTAAAAAAAAAACAAAAGTTGACTGGAATGTATATGTAGAGGTTTTATTTTTTATTCTGCTTAGTTAAAAACAGTATTTTATTAAACTACAACAATGTTTATAAGGAGCAATGATTTCCATGTCGGAATTGAAGACTTGTTGCTTTCTGACTATAAAAACAAACATTTGCATTGTTTGTTTGTCTCAGGCATGATCTCAGCAATGCCTGAGATCAGGTTCAGGAAGTAATTTCTTCACTTGTTAAAAACCTTTGGCTGCGTGCTCAGCTGCTTTATTGTGTTTGTTTGTGAAACATATTTGTCTACATTATGTAAAATCATGGAAAAGTAATGAGTTTTGACTCAAAACCTCCATAACTCAACTTAAAAGCAGAGAAATTTGTTTAGGATATAAATGTAAAAAAAAGAAATAAAATTATTTCAACAAGTTTTCTTGAGTGTACGTCTAACCTCAGATATAGTGTATCTGTCAACAGTTTCAACCCCAAAACATACAAATGAACAGCAATTTAAATTTTGAGCATCACGGTAAATCCAAGCATACATCAAAACCAACAAATATATCCATGTATAATAAAAAAGTAAAAGTTCAGAATGGTTTATTCAAAATGTGGGATGCTGCAGAAATCCTACTCAAGAAAACCGCATGGTATTTTTGAATAAAAATGCTAAAAAAATAAGTTTAAGGGTGTGTGCACTGATGCAATCAGGTTATTGATTTTTTTCCCCTCATTACATTTGCTTGTTTTTCAGTTGGACTGTACAAAATATATCTCACACACCTTTTAAATAACTTTTCATTCTTATTTTTTACATCACAGAACTTGTCATTTTAACACAGGTTTGTTAATATTTAAGACTTAAGTAACTTAAAGGACATTTACGAAAGCATGTGGAATTTCTCTGAAGCAATAAATACTGTATCTTGCATCTCTGGTGCCATAGCACCACCTACTGTGCCTCAAGGATAACAGCACCAGTATTTGGTCTTTCCTACCTGGATGGTGTCCGTTAGGGTTAAGGTGGCCACGGTCAAATCCAGAGTTTGTGTAGTCCTCGTTCAGAGCTTGTTTCTCCCCGAGGTAGACGCCGGGGTAGTCCTGCCCCAGCCAGTATCCATCCTTCATCTCAGCTTGCCAGCCGTCATTCACCAACTACAGCACATCAGAACATGCAGAGACTGAAACATAAAAGCCGTAGAAGGAATCAAATAGTAAACCACGCAGTGGATTCCTTTCAAAGTCATCCCACCTCCACAAAGCAAAGTTTTTGTTGATGATAAATAGAAAAGATGGTGTTGAAAGATGGTTGAAATGGAAACTGGGACACAAAGATGTTTATTCATGTGTAAAAGTCATTTAAAGGTGGCTTAGGTTCATCAGCTAAGCTAAACAAGCAGGGATTGCAATGTATTAATTAAGGTCACCTTTTAGGGACTTAATGAAAAGTTAAGTCATTAAGTGGATTAGGGTTAGGTTTACTTTTGTGTCTACTTTTCATTAAGTTTTGTTCTGGAATAAATAAAGTACAGCCTGGATTAAAATGTCCACAGAAAGCTGGCCGTGGAAATGTTTTTGTTTTGATAGAATCTTCTAAACATCTACTTAACAATTCTGACAATATCCAACCGTTTAGGTCAAACAGTGTAAAGCTGTGTGTCACCTGAGGCTCCACAAACCACCTGTTCTCCCTGCCACCTCCATTGCTGGGCTCAAACTGATACGCAGAGTAGACAGCAATGCGATGGTTGGTGTCATACAGTGTGGCAAAATGAAACCTTGAAGTGCAAAGATCATAATTACAAAACTTAATGCCAGCAGGAGAGAAAACAGCATGCTGCACATGATCATGGAGGTACAAGGAACAATAAAATAATTTAGCGTAGAATCGCTTCGTGTGTTCAGAGTAGACATTCATCCTTATAAGTACCTGTTGACAAAACGCTGGCACAGACGGGCAGCGCCTGGGGTGGACGCTCCCCATTCTGGCACCTTTGCCTTATAAAAATAAGTCATGCATTCTGGCACATCCTGAGGAAAGAACAACAGAACAGACGTTTCCTGAAAACTTCCAACCAAACACACTTTTGTAATGTTTAAGATCAGGGTGGAACTTGAGAAGAAACAAACCTCAAAACGCTCCACAACATCTGCATGAGCAGAAAAGAGGAGTGACAGAAGAGAGCACAAAGCTGCCAACGTTTGCATTCTGAGGAGAAGGTGATGAAACCAGGAGTGTCAGCTGGCCTGGAAAGATGGGGAAAAGCAAAATACTGTGTATTTAGCAGTCAGGAGGGTATTTGATGAAAGCATGTGGAATTACTTCAGGACCTGACACATGGGAGGAGGAGCAGTCAGTTTGTGCCATCTGTGTTTGCATGAGTATATTTCCACTCACCTGCTTGCTGCTGCAGCCTGTCCTTTGCCACGGCCACCACCTTTATACAGGACTTTTCCTCTCCACCTTTCACCCTGAATGACCCGTTTTATTTGATCTCATGTTTACTAGCGCTCTATATTGATCTAAGATTAATTCAGATCTGACTAACATGTGATGCCTGGATGATGATGGCCAAAAGTGGGAGTGCAAAATGTGAAAAAGTGCTACAATTAGCACCAGAAAGGTGAGAGCACACAGTGAAATATGCAAGTTCATCATGTGTCAGCGCTCTCATATGTGTTATGTGATGACATTTGTCTAATTTCTTTCCAACACCTTAGTTTGAGCTGTTTTTTTCTAAAACTAATTTATTTTATTTAAATTAGATCAATCTTTAGTTCGCTGTTTATGCAACCGGATATTTATTTATACAGACATTTCTTTAATTTTAGCTAGAAATGTACTTTAAATCCTACTATTTTCATCCAAGAAAAAATATTTTATACAGCAAAATATTTGGCACCCATAGAGCTTAATTCAGTGTTTATGTTTTGATCTCAAAACAATCAAGAACTCAGTTTTAAACTACTCAACAGGAAGGACATTTTTTTGCGTTTGATTTATACTTTTATGAGAAAATAAAAATACACCTAAGGAACCATCTGAATTTATTCCTTCTCATGAAAAGCTATTTTTTACAGTATGTTATGATTGAATATTTTAGTTTGCAGACCTGGAAAGTTCTACAGCACCTCTATGGTTTGGTGTTGAAGCCCTGAAATATATTTATTTTCTTACTGCTTTTCTTATTGCTAGCACAATCCATAACCTATAAACATTTATCCATAGTATTTGTTGTATTATCTTTTTTCTGTGTCCTTTGACATGTTAGTCATCTGTTCTCACATGTCTTGCAACATAAAGCCTGTTTTCAGTAAAGGATGTTTTATTTTTAGCAGTTTCCCTGAAAGTAAAGTAATTATACAATGACTTAAGTCCTCCAGGAGGTTGCATCAATTTGCAGAATACGGTTAGCTCATAGTTTATTGACTCAAATAAAGTGTTCATATTTGTTCAGAAAATCCTAAAACCAACAATGCTCAGTTTGGATGTTTGATATCAGGACCTCGCGTCCCAGAATATTTTTAGCGTCTCATGTTGACAGGGTCCCTAATAATCTTCCACATGCTGTTTCGGGTTAGATAACAGAAAGATTTGTGCTCATATGTTGCTGTTCTCATGACCTCGGCGTGTTGTTCACAGACACAGAACGGACAAAGACCCTGCGCAATATCTCTTCAACATGAATAACTTTAAATGTGCTACCAAAGTTACAATCAAAAAATGAAAACATCTCTCTTAAACTGTTAAAAAAATACCAGTGTCAGGAAGAAGCCTTTGTTCTAAATCCTGGAAAATTAACTCAGAAGTTTATTTCCTACATGTTTTTGATGCCTGAACTTCAGTATTACCCAGTTACCTAATGAGAAATTGTCCATTATGAGCACTGATGTTTCCGTCTCTTTTCTTTGTGTGAACTTTTCTGTGGAGACAAGAAGACCGATTCTGTTTTTGATAGAAAAAATGTAAAAGAAGTTTTGATGTCTGCGGGTCCAGAATCGAACAAACTGCTACCAAACTAATTGTACATTCAGTTGTTTTTGCCAAAGCCTGCAGAGAAGAGACGGGAAACAAAAAGGACTGAGATGAACAGTTTCATTTCCTCTTTGAAGTTTCTTGTGAAAGTACTGAAATACTGGATTATTAACTAGAACCTTTAGAATACACACTACAATATGTGTGTGTGTGTATATATATATATATATATATATATATATATATATATATATATATATATATATATATATATATATATATATATATATATATATATATATATATATATTCTTCTCAAAACAAGTTTAAAAACAATATAAAATCAGATTATATATATCATATAATAACATAGTGCTAGAATCTATTTCATCTGGCTGGGTGTAATATTAAAATTTTTAACTGAAAAATATTGTAAAAAGAAAAGGAACGAGGTAAACAAGAAAAACAAAATGCATTTAAACTATAAATGAATCTGCTTCTGAACGCAACAAACTGTAACAGGCAATACCTTTGAGTTTTAAACTGTCAAAGTGGGCCTTAATTGTTTTTATTTACTTTTCTGTCAAATTATAAATGTGTTTATTTTGTGTCCATCTGTGGTGGCTGATCAAATGAGAGCTCGTAACATTTTGTTTAATTTTTGTTACTTCTGTGTGTTGTTGAGCAGTTCTGCCTCTAGGTTGCACTGTTGAGTTGTGATTTTGAGTTGAACCTTTGAATGAATTTTCAATGTGACCACTGTAGATTATTCTTCATCCCCCTGAAAAAGATTTACCAGATGTATGATCCAGTCTCTGATCCATCTGTACTCCAGCAGGTAAATGATAGACTTTTTTAAACTGAAACCATTGAAAAAAAATCCTTCAATTTGAAGCTTGAAGAAGGAAAGACTGACAAGACATTAAGTGTTTGTTTTGGGGTTTTTTTTTCAAATTATCAATGTGTGTTTTTAATTCATTCCTGGAGTTTAGTGGACTGCTTCTTTAACATGGGAGACTGTGCTGTGTTGTCACTCTGAAAGATCACAGGGAGTCAGGGTCCCCGGGCGCAGATTAAGCCTAATCCTCAACTCAAAAGCATCTTCAGACTCTGTCTACAAATAAGAGGAAACTCGATTCAGCAGGGAAAGTCGGTGTTTTTGAGAGAAGCAGTAGATCAGAAGAGAAGTCAGTCACTGAAAGCTGCTAAATGGAAATGGTATCCTGTGAACTTATTGCACTTCTGAGTTCAGGTGATCACATGCATTTATTCAAACTGGTAACAAATTCATCTAATTACATTCAGCTGGTCTGGTAATGTTTGTGATTTCAATAATTTTCTTTTTTTAAATTGCTGACCCGACTTCATGTAGATGATGCAAAAGACTGCATTTAAAACAGGTCAAGAGATCCAGTGATGCTGTAGTTGAGACAAACGTCCAAAGATTTTGTATAAAAACAGCAGAAAAATGTTGTTTTTAAATGGAGAATTTCACAAAGTAAGGAACAAATCTAAATTATGGAATAATTTGATTGTCAAATGATGTGGTGAAAATCAACAAACCTTTATTTATTGAGCACTTCTCAAACACAAACCCATAAAATGATTGCACAATGGAACACAAGCATTTGGATTTTTACTCAGGGTAGCATGGTCTAGGGGGCAGCAGCAGGGAAAGAAAAAATTAAATAAATGGCCTGACATTTCCCCAGTAAACCTTTCCCTTTAGTGCGTCTCAGAATGTGTGATTAATATGAACGTTTGTCTCTTCACATGGTGTAACTGCTGCTATTTTTTCATTTTAAAGTGAATGGAAAAATCTAGACTTCAGTCAATAAAAGTCCCAGGAATGATATTAAAATATCTGGATTTATAGATGACTGCAAATACTTTAGTCTAATCTGGTGTGTTTGGATACTTTATCTGTTAACATAATTCAAATAAAGATGAGGAAGAGTGGATTAAGCCTCTACCTACAACATTAACGGGCCTTTTAGGAGCTCATCATCACAATGACATCCTGTACATTTATTTCACAGTAAATCAAGGGTTTAGTTTTTTTATATAAAATCTTCATGCTAATTCATCAACAAAGGTTCACATGGGTAGTTTCTATTTTTATCTACAATGAGCTATGCTTGGATTTAGGAAAGTATGCAGCATTTGCACACTTTGAGGTTGAGACTTTCTTGCATGTTTTCCATCCCAGCCTGTGGCGATGGAGTGGAAATCCTAAAGAAGTTTCCGCACAGTGATCGCCAGAAGAACGAAAGGTGAGACTAACATCTTTTCCATGCACTTCCCTGCTCTCCAAGTAAAGATGGCCTGACAGAAACACTCCTTATCTCAGACAGAAAAAAGAAAGAATGGAATCCGCTCTCACACAATGGCTGCCCCCCATCTTACCCCACAGAACCTATTCCAAACGTCCTCTTCCCTCTTCCACTCCCCCCTTTGATCATTTTCTCTCACTTTTTTTATCTTTTTTTTTCAAAATCGCCTTATTTCAGATGCATTCATACATTTCCAATATCTTTATGTATGAGTCTCCCTCCTTCCTCCTCACCTCCCTTTGTCACCTCTCCCGTCCTCCCCCCATTCTGTCTCTCCTTCTCTCCTCATCCTGCCATCCCTGCTTTCTTCTTTCTTCCTCCCCTCCTTCCCTATCTGTGCCCCTCTCCTTCCCTCCCTCCATCCCATTACTGTAATCCATCACTCCTCCATCAGCCACCATGCAAACAGGCCTCCTGGTTGCCACGGCAACCACCTCCGGCCCGGCAGTGCGCAGCCCCTCTCCCATTGGCTGGCAGGACCTAGGCAGTCTCAGTCTGTCTGGGAGATGTGGTAATTGGCTGGGAAGACACGCACACAGACACAAGCACGCACGCACACACACACACGCACGCACGTTCACGCACAAATGACACACACAATTCAATATTCACACAATATTAAACACACATTTAAACACTTGTATTAAGTCTGGGCCTTCGATGAATATACAAACATATTCTGCTGGATATTAAAACACACATACACACCGCATAAACATCTTCAGAGATATGAAAGCGAGACTGGGGTCAGAGTAATGAAGCTCATAAGAAGATGGGCTCTAGGCTCTGTGTGTGTGCTTGTGTGTGTATGCGTGTGCGTGTCTGTGTGTGTGCAAAGCGATTTTGTGTGAAAGTGCACACGTCTGAATTCGAGGCATTTTTGTGTGGGTTTCTCTATGAACATGATGGCTGGAGTTGGGGGTGGTGTGCAAGATTTTGGATAAGGTTGGAGCTCTGCCAAAGGATGGATGGAGGATTTTTTTTTTTTTGTTCTTTTTTGGAGAGCATAGTTAAAAATACCTATATGCTCCCCCTGGTATGAAGTGCATAGTATTTTTTTTTTGTCTGTTCTGTCTACTGGGAGCCAGCAGGAAGGATAAAAATGAAACTGTTGATGGGCTTGACTTCACCATGCCGCCGTTGTACAGCCAAGTCTGGCCAACACGGCAACAGTGATGAATGTCTCATCTTCAGGAATACATCACAAATAAAAGCTGTACCTGCCCTGAATAGCAAAGCGTAGTCGGCTCTGCTGGGCTTGAAAACAATAGTGGACAATAGGGCTGCTTTGTCTCCTATTCTTAGATTATAAGGTAATCTTAGTGAAACATTTTTGTTCCTTTTTGTTGTGAGTTAATAACCAATTAAATTCTTTTCAAGAGCATGAAGAGAAAAAGGAAAGCAGAGTTCTGTTTAATGTGTTTTAGCAGAAGAGCGTTTCATTTAAATAAGAAATTATCATTTGTTATTCAGTGTTGAGAGCTGACTTTGAACAGGCTGCTTTGATAGATTGTGATCTGCAAAGTGGAGAGAGGAAAAAAATGGTTGCTTGTTGACCTCGGATTTGAGCCCAGAAGTGTGGCTTCGTGCGAGACGAGAACTGGGTGACCTTACCTAAATAAAAACGTCGGCAGAAAATGGAAAATAAGAAATTAACAGGCTTGAATACCAGAGATGATGATTTCCATTCTATTGTCGTGCAGGCAAAAATATATATAAAATGATTTAATTGCTCTTATTTACGTGAATAAAAGAAGAAACCAGAGGATCTCAATTTTTTTCACATTTTATCTGTCTCACTTAAGAAATGTATAAAAAAATAAAATGATAACAAAAGTTATATATTTCATCTTAAATAAAGGTGATCAGCTCACCTTTACTTTCTAATCTGGTGGGTGTCCAATCCATGACTTTCTAAAGAGGACAGGACAGGACAGGACAGGACAGGACAGGACAGGACAGGACAGGACAGGACAGGACAGGACAGGAAAGGAAAGGAAAGGAAAGGAAAGGAAAGGAAAGGAAAGGAAAGGAAAGGAAAGGAAAGGAAAGGAAAGGAAAGGAAAGGAAAGGAAAGGAAAGGAAAGGAAAGGAAAGGAAAGGAAAGGAAAGGAAAGGAAAGGAAAGGAAAGGAAAGGAAAGGAAAGGAAAGGAAAGGAAAGGAAAGGAAAGGAAAGGAAAGGGTTATTTGTCTTTGAACATGAATCTATTTTTATATTTCTAATGCATTTTATAATTTCACCTTATAACTTTCCAACATAATTTAAAACAACTCGTTACAGTTTTTGAATATTGATTAAAATGTTGAAAGACTGAAACATAATTGTTGTTAAATTGCAAAATACTAAATGACATTTGACAAACAAAACATGTAAGAATTAATTTGGCATAAGGACAAACAGTGCAAATTTTGAATTTACAACATTTAGTAACAGCTGAAGAGAGGCCAATCACGAGAAAAGGTTTATCATCAGAAATTCGACTTTGAATTGGAAAAATTGACTTGAAATAACTCATCCATATGAGAGAAGAACTGACTTTTCACCTGAAAATCTGACTTCTGGGTACACAGGAGCAAACAAGACGGAAACAAAGTAATCAAGAAAATAAATAGTTAAACAATTAGAAAAAAAGAGTATGCAAAGCATAACATAAGCATAAACACACAATTACACAACAAAGGTTTGAGGCTCATTTTTCAATTGCAATTTTTAATGGAAAAAAAGAGTCAAGGGAAGAGAAAAAACTGGGTAAATTGAGAAAGCCAAATGAATTCACAGAGAATGACTGACGGCAACGATGGCAGCAATGCAGTCACAGTCCACACCTCAAAGCATCCCCAGGTACCAGACAGAGAAAGAGACCGGGAGCTGGAAGGGTGAAGGGGGGGTTAAAAAATGTCCAAGAAGATTTCATCTTCCTTCCCAGGTAGAAAATACAAATTAAAAATTGCTCTGCATCTAGTGTTGATAACAACATACAATCACATTTTTTTTTAAAAAATGGCAAGAATAAAAATAAAAAGTGCAATCGCACCCACACACTTACATACTTACAATTAGTTTCAGGGTTTTTGAGAAAGGAAACAAAAGAGTGCAAGCAAGATCACAGAAGAACAACAATTTACAAGAAAGTCAGACAGTGGGCCCAAAGTCTCATCGTCCAGCAGCCAAAGACCAGGCCGAACCGTGGGCCCCGTGGATCCGGATGTGGCTCCTGTCGCCCCCACCCCTCACATCTCCTTCACATTGGTTTGTCCGTTTTGTACAAAGTGAAGGCTCACATTTTATCAGACAATCACAGTCCAACATGGCTTCCACACCCTCCCTAGAGAGTACAATCAAAATGAGTTTGACTCCACCATGCTTATCCCAGTGCCGAGAAAGCTCCCAGTAAAAAGGCTGTTTACTCCCCCCTGACATTGTCTTTTCTCACCGTTCAGAAGACAAACATTTTCCAGCTAAGGCTTATCGAGAAACATTTTCACTCAAGCACACTTCAAGTCTAAATGTTAGCTCTGACTGGTTAATGATAATAAAAGAACAGGCTATCGGACAGCACGTTTGTGAAAATGTTCATACGGTTTTAACAATGTGAAAGAGTGCTATTCAAGTGCAAGGTGTGAATTCTGTAAGTACACTGAGGTGAATGTAACCCCGGTGCAGCTGTCTGAGAGCTAGGTCAGTTTGCCCTTTCTACAATTCATCATTCTTTTTTTAAATGAATACATGCTGCCATTTCATCCCAACTTTCTTCCGTTTTATGCCCATTGTATAGCAACCTTTTCTCATGAATATGCTTTTATTACGAATTATGGAGTTAAATAATCCTACAAATGCTCAGTTACCAATTATAGTAAAATTCAATATATCACTGTTTCAACTTGTTTATTGCTCCCTATTTCCATGTCCATTTAGGCAAATTGACTAAATATGACAGGTTATCATAAGGGCAGAATATCTATGACTGATTTTTCTGCTGATAGGTAATTCTGATACCTTATATTTACATTTACTTATAGTAAACTATTATTAGATCACAGAATGTTACTTTTAATCAGCTGTCACAGTGGGAACAAAATGCCTTCAGGTTGGGTACGAATCGACATTTTCTGGATAACTCAACCTTTCCTAGATATGAAACTATACACGCATAAGAATGAAATAGAGATGGGATGGAATGACCAGCATTGCATAATGTCGTGCCATGCAACTGGTTCATCTTAGAAACCTGTTTTTCTGTAAAAAAAACAAACAAAACAAAAAACCCAGCTATTTTGGTTCAGTTTGCATTTTTGACTAATTCTGAGTCGTGGGTAGGGTTCCCACTACCACACAAAAACACTCCTGAGGACCAAATGTGTCCACACTGTAATATTCAACAGCACAAAAGAAAAAAAAAACCTCTAAACATAATGATAATGAATGAAAGTTTAAGTAGTATCTTAATGTGTCATTCATGCACCACTGGATTTTACTCTGATCTGATGTGGTGGCATAACTTTTCACCTGCAATCCTACAGTTTGGGTAAAACTTGCACAAGCTGATGGTTTAAACAAGATCAACTTTAACTAAAGCCAGCAAATTTGAGTGGTATGGATTTATACACAAGCATGGAAAATACTGCGTGAAATGGTAATTTGCTGATCTGAAGATATTCTCATATTTACAGCTATTGTTTCCGAGCTTAAAGCTATCAGACAAATCAATGTGGTTCTGCTCTGTTACAGCAAATGATTTGGAAATGCTGAGTGACTCTTTCTCACTCAGCACTTTGCCCATCAAGAGTGGCCATTAAAGTGGCTTTTAAAAAATCCAGTTAAACTGTTTATAGATAAAAACAATAGGACTTTAAATTAGAGGAGAGCTGTTTAGTGCAAGCTTAAAAAAAAGCTCGTTAAGCACACTGAGGTCATGATGAACATGGTTAGCATACCAACATATTTTGGCCTATTTCAGGGCTGTAAAATCTAACAGAATATATATTGTAATTTTATTCTCAGTGTGACAATATTAACATTGGGAAGGACTGTTTAAGAAGCCAAGTTTGCTAGCTATTATATTCCAAGATAAATTGATTCCAGTTAATACATTCAGCCTGATGGATGGGGCTTTAGTGCACAGTTCACAGTGTCCAAGATGTTAAAGAGCTCAGAAGGTATTGGAATAATCAGAACGTCAGGAAGTGGGAATTAATACTGTAGTTGCATGGTTTCCTATTTATGAAGTCTTAGTCAATATGGCTTTCTAAGCCAAAAACAAAATAGAAAACAAAATGTTAATTTATTGTGGTATGTGAATGTTATACCCAGGCCAAACTACACTGGATCTATAATTTACTTTTAGCAGCACAATGCCTTATAAAAATAACACAACATCCTGGTATCACTACACCTTTGGCAATGTAGCACATTTGATCACCACATAAGCCAGAAAGCCATGGATTTTTACAATATCCCATACTTGCAACAAGTACGGAATATCCTGTCAGATATTGCAGAAATAACTCAATAATAACATTACTTATTGTCATACTAGGCTTCTAGACACTGATATCCAAACTGTACTGATGAAGATTCACTCACCATGGCATGCTGAAGGCTTGAAACTGAAAGTGAAACTCATAGCTTGACCTGTGCTCTGACTGATTTGGCTAATAATTATTTGACCGCTCAGATTTACTCATAAAAGCTTGAGATTTGCTTCCCCTTTCGTCAGCTGATCCTTAAATACAATAAAAAAATAATAAAATGGTGATATCATGGCCAAATGTACCCTCTCATGTCACAGTGGAACACCGTGAACTTCACACTTTTTGAATTTCCATGCACTATTGAGAACAGGAGTCCATCAGAAGTGCAACATGTACTTCAATTCATGAAAATGGATTTTCTGCTTTGGCCTATTAAGTGACTGAGTAGAGTCACTGAAAAATCTTTCTTAGAAACCGTAATAAAATACATATAAATACTGCACTTCGGATAATTCTGACTGGCTTTAGAATTTTTAGAGAGAAAAAAACTCTTAAAACTCTGGTTTAAAATGTTTTTACACATTTTATTCCCATTAACAACTTGTTGTGAGAAAGTCCCAATCGCCTGATATCTTCTTAGCTAGCTTAAAGTTGAAAGTGATGTAACAAGCCTTTAAACATTTGCCACCAATTGCTTCGGTACATTTTTGAAAATTAATTTACTCCTTCAGTAAATGAAGAACTATATGAATCTGTTCTCTCCAACATTCAACCTTCCAGCAAATGACTATGACCAGATACGTAACACCACAGCTATACTGCGTTAATTCATATGCCTGTTTACATCAAGGGCTTGCTTAAATTGCATTCGTAATCACTTGTAATAACTTTCGACTTCTTTCACTTAATCTACATTGCCACAACTACAAGGAAAGATGGATCAGTTGTTCAAAAGAGGCCTGGCTGTTTTTACCTAACCATTAAACTGGTACTTAACAGCTCTGAAAAACAAGCCATAAAGCCACAGCCAACAGATGGTCAAGAATTGCTCTTCCAGTACAGTCGGGGGGGGGGGGGTTGGGGGGTATTTTAAAGCAACATAATGATACAAAAGATGTCTCAATATTCACCTTAATGACAACTGAACAATTAAAAAATTTAGGTGGTAACCATATATCATGTAAAACAGTTTTTTTTCTGCTCCTGATTTCTTTAAGTTAAAGAATACATCTTGAAAATATGGCTAAGCTATCCATAATTGGAAAAAGATAGAAGTATTCACTTCTTTAATAGGTAAATAAAGATGTAAATGACCAACAAGTTTGTTTCCATTACATTAGCCTAAACCTTCATACTTCCGAATCTAACTACCATGACGGCTGTTTGTCATGTACGTTTCAGTTGTTTAGGTAAATTAGACTCATTGATGCTGCGAGTTTCCCTCATCCTCTACAGGCTACTGTCAGTGTTGCTGCTTTATACAGAAAAAAATGAAATAATCTTTTGAAGTGCACTGCAGCCACTGTAGTGTTGTTTAATTACCATTCAGGCTCAATAGTCTATCACTGGATTGAATTGAACTGAATTGAATAAGTGCTATGACTATGACAGACAAGTTGTCAGGACTACTCCTTACACCAGGGAAGGCAGATCCTAAATGGAGCAAAAACAGTGAAATCAGAATACCGATGCATTAAATTCATAGTTTTACAGCTGTTTAAGTCTAACATATTATCAAAAAAAAAAAGAAAACAGTGAAAGTTTCTGGAAGTCAGAAGTTGTAGATGATTTTAAGTTGACTGTGACAACCTTGATGTCCTATAACCAATTACATCTCCACCCTTTTACTTGAGACGATAAGACTGAAATGGTGAGGACTGTGTGGGCGACTGTGGCTCAGTAGGAAGAGTAGTTAGTTGCAATCTGAAAGTTTTTGAATCCAGCTTCCTCCTGGAAGGCACTTAACCCCAAGTTGCCAAGCGATATGTGTGTTGGTGCATGAATGCATGTGTTAGTGAGTGTGGCGCTAATGTAAAGCGCTACGCGTGGTGAGTTTGGCTAGAAAACAAAAATATAGAAAACATAATAAAAAAAAGCTGATAAAAATTCAGTCCATTAACTGTCTGGTGACCAGAATCTGTTCATTTCCAGCTTTACAGTCCCTGACCAGTGCTCAGATTCTTGGAGTCTCAGAAAGCCATTTTTTTCCCATTCAATGAACGCACCTTGTCCAAACCCTATGTCACCCCTACAAAAACACTCTTCAATGTGGGAGTTGTCACTCAGACAGAAAGTCAGAGAAAGCACAAAGAACTAATTTAAAAAGAAAATCAGTCTACTAAACCTGATATCAACAAAAATAAATAAATACATAAATAAAACAACAAGGACCAAAAATCAGTTTGTCTCAATTAAGTAAACTTCAAACTGTGTGGAAAGATATAACTGTGCAATCTTTGTCAAATGCAGATTTTCTGTAATCACTGCATTTGCTAAAGACAAGAGATAAAAAGGATCTACACACGTCATAAAACCTTTGATGCAGTCACGCTTTAAAACAAATTAAAAATCACCCTAAAGTCAGAAGAAACATATAACAGCTGATGCTTAAAAACAAAAAAGCTAGTGCAACGTCACCCAAAAGAGGGCTGTAAACACAGCTACATGCTGACAGTACGCAGTTATGATATGAAATATACCTTGACTGGAGGATTTAGTGTCCCAAATCTGTCTCAAAAACATGAGGGAAGTCATTAAAGTTTGCAGAAAAAATTGCGTATTTATCATTTTAATCTGTGATGAGTGGAACGGTGTGAATAGTCAACTAATTTCAAAATGTTTGGCATCTTCCCTTTACTGCGCTCCAAACCAAAAGCTCAGGGTTAATGTCAAAAGTTTCCTACCAAGGTTCATGTCTCTGATAGATTTCTACTCAGGGTATGCAATTTCAGAACATAGCTTGTCTTGAATAAGCTATTAGGCTGTTTTACAGCTATAAAGCTTTAGAGGTTAACATATGAACGTGAGGAGGAGTTTGTTTTCGTATACAGTGTATTGTGCGCCAGAAGATGTCCACTTGTGTAACACTGAAATGTTGCACAATGAAATGTGAATTTTTGAACTTTACTCTGTACTCCAGACTTACAGCAGGACTTGTATCTCAGTCAGTCTGTCTACGTTGTTAAATCTCCCGTTTCTACATTCAGATCACTCGGCCTTTGACCTCTTCATAGATCTAACAGGTATTTGACTGGCCATAGTCACTGGCTGCTGCACTGTTCAAAGAAATCCACTAAGACACAGGCACAAACAGAACTTCAAAGTTACAATGGGCGGCTAAAGAGTTTGTATCACAAACACATTATTGCAAATTAAGTGTGCTTTTCTTTCCATTTCAATTACAAGTTGTTGGGGTTTTTTTTAAGAATAAAAATAATAACATGCAAATGAACACAAATAAATAAAAGGAATCATAGAAAATGTGTTTTCAGGCCTCGGCATGAGAGCTGCATATTTCCACACACCAGTCCTACATTCTGAGATCATAGACAACACACCAATCACCAGAAGTGTTTCAGTCCTGCACTGGCTTCACAGTCATGGTTTCATGGGAGGAAAGGTTATATGCAGGTCAGCTAAGGGCTCGCCAGAGATGCTAAGCCAAAACTGTTATTTTTTTTCAAATACACAGTTTGATTTGAATGGAGAGGGGGGATGGGGGTGGATCTTTCTCTCCATTCATCCAGGAGCCAAAACCATGCACTAAAAACCTTCAGTGTCAATTTCCAAAACGCACCATTAAGTTGTGGGAACCCCATGCACAGAGAGAAGAAAGGGTGAGGTCAAAGGTGGTCTGAGTTCCTGACCGGATGCCTCTTATTTACCACTGAGCCGAGTCTTTTTATGAGTGTGTGGTTCAAAAATCAAATCAGATTAAATTCTGTACAATTTACTCCCTGGTTGAAAAAGACATCCAGACAAATACCAGAGGAGAGTTCAGCGTCTCTTCAGCTCTGCCGTACACAAAGGAGGACAGAGAGAAGAAAATAAAATTTTGGTTGAATGTACATTTCACAGTTGGAAAAACACTGAGACGCACTGCTCCATGGCTCTCCACTGCTTCGTCCTCTCTCGAACATGTCACCGTTTTATTAATTTTCACTCACTACTTGAGAGAGTCACAGCTGAAGATCATTAGGGCTCATCCGAGGGCCCTTATGAGGGTTCCTGTGGAGTAGTATGCCTCAGAAGTGCCCTTGGCGGGCTGAAGTGTGTGTCTTGCTGACAAACTTATTGCCGGCTGATGAATTCCTCTGCTGAGACGGAGGAGAGGGACGCTGGAGTTTGGGTCAAGCACAAAAGGGAATTTCAGGGGGCAAAAGAGGACGGAGTGTGGCTTCGCTGCTGGAGAGTCGCTCGAGAGCAGGCGTAGCGCCGTGGGTAATCTGCGTGCTCCAAAGGTCACAGGGACAGATTGTGAAGACTGTGCCGACGAGCAGATCAGTAAAACGGGAGAGGTGGAGATGCTGAAGAACACGGGAGGAGCGACAGAGAAGTGGTTTGGGAGAGGGCGAGGGGCCACGAGGACGTGCTCTGCAGATTAAGTCAGGGTGATGTAGGCTGAGGCCTTCTCCTTCAGTTGTCTCAAACACAGATGACAGCTCCAGCTCCCTGTAAGGCACACAGATCAGTGACATCACAGATCAGACGTTCAATCACTGCGATCGTAAAGCCTGCTGGATAAATCTCTTGTTTCACACAGAGAGCCGAGTAACACTGTAAATTAAAGCTCGGCGAAGAGACGTGCACACGCTGCGCCTGTGATTTTGTAGATGCGGGGGATTTCACAAATAGTCTGGTTTGCAATGACATTCGAGACTTTGTGACGTCTCTTAAAGACCTCGCAGGCCAGAGCTAAATTTTACCTCAACCTTAATACTTCCAAGTGGCTGGTAATCCTGCCTGAAGACGCCGAGAGCACTGAACGCAGCGCAGATGCTGAAGCGTACACCATGTAAGTTCGCCATCCGTGAGACGGAACCCTCGAGTGTTCACCTCCAGCAAGAGGCTGGCTTTCAGAACTTGTTTCTTCTAAATTAAAAGGCATCGCATGTGTGTGGGCAGAGCTTGACACTGTTACCAAGCGTTAAACACAAGTGGCACTGCTAGTGTATCTTCAGCCACTTTTACCATGGAAACAGGTTATCTTTCCACGACTCATTTCCATGACAACGCCATCAAACATCCTGAGGCAGCCATCTTATGTGGAAAAATGACAGTTTGATTTAAATAGATGTTCCTGCACCATTAATGGGATCATAGACACAGTGCCAAGTCTCTCTCTCTCTCTCTCTCTCTCTCTCTTTCTGTCTGTCTATCTATCTTTCTCTTTCCCCCTCTCTTCCTGTCTGGTGCATTCAGATTAAAACGTTCCAGCAAAGAGTTGCTGCTTCCTCACTATTATATTTTCCCCTTCGTATGAAAGCATAAGACAAAACATGGCTGCTCTCCTGAGAGCAAAAAAAAAAAAAGAAGAAAAAAAAAGGCAAGGCGTTTATTCTGCACTGATGGTTAAAATGTTCTCAGATGACGGCTCTGGTTGGTGCAGTGTGACCAAAACCAGGCCTGTGAACTCCTCGTAAGCAGCAACACTAAACTACAAGACTGTTTTAATGAACCAACTGTTGGCGCGTACCCTCTGGTGGTTCAGACATGGGAGGACTCAGACAGTACATGTGGTAGCCTCTGTCGCAATCGTCACAGAACAACAGCTGGTCCTACAACACAACAGAACAACAGATGTTAACATTAGTAACATGAACAACTTTGAAACGATAGCTGCAGGACTCAACAGCACAGATTTAAGTGTGTTGGGTTATTTGGGAATTGTAAATTTGGGTTGGTTTTAATAAGCACTGGAAACAGTGTGGGCTTCAAGGAGGGAGTTAAAGTGAAAAATTAAGAAACGGCTAATTTCCTGAGTTTGTTTTTTTTTTAAATCCTGCACTCCAGCAACACACTGGAAAATATCTGCGTTTAGACTCCTGTCTTAATTATTTCTTTGTAAGTACAATTAATGCTTAGGAAACTGTATTTGTCCTGGATCAAACACTATTAACATCAGCAGCTACAAGCTGATAAATTTGTTTTCTTACAGGCCATTAAAACAACGTTTAAATCCACTTAAAAACTGATTCTATGGAAAGCAGAAACAGAATGTTTACCTGAATGTCTTTAATATGTGGTAGAAATGTAATTAATTAATTAATTAAACTGTGAAAAGGAAAGATCTGTAATTTATTTTACCAACACAGGTACATCTTTAAAAAAAATCAATTCTAAACAGTCTCTCACTCTGGGTCAGTAGGCTAAACAACCATGGGGAAAAACGCTGAGTTGACATTAAGAGCCTCCACAAGGGGGTACGCTACAAAAAGTCATTGCTAAAGAAGCTGACTGTTCAGACTTCTGTGTCCTAGTGTATTCACAGAAAGTTGAGTGGAAGAACAACGTGTGAGAGGGATGACTGCATGAGAAGATTGTCAAGATTTTGTGGGGAGTTTCAGCAAGATTGCTCTGAGATTGGAGTCTAGCACAACAAGAGTGATTATTCTCACGGCTCTTAAACATGAGCTACATTTTTGCATTTCTTGTGTAAAGTGACCCCTGAACCAGACACATTGTAAACGTTTTATCTGGACTAAGGAGGAAAAAAAAAACTGCACTGTTTCTCAGCGGTCCAAAATCCGCTTTTCAGAGAAAACTAAAATATGGTTTTCATTTGGAAATCAGGAGTTTGAAGTAAGAGTGAAGCGACACAGTATCCATGTTGCTTGAAGTCCAGAAAGACGTTTCCAAAGTCAGTGATGGTTCTGGAAGTTATATCATCTGCTGGTTCTGGTTCACTGGGTTGTCTGAAGTCCACATCATCTAACAGAAAAGCTTAGAGCTTCTTGTTCCTGACCAGTATACTGATTTTATTGCCCAGCTGAACTTACCTCCATACCTCAGCAGTAATTCATGCACAACCAAGTATTGAGTTCATAGAATTGAACATACTTTTCAGAAGCCTGATATTTTCTATTAAAATATATATCTTGTGTTGTTTATATGTAATATTCAGATTTTCTAAGGCACTAGACTTTCACTATCTGTAAGCCATAATCATCAAAATTTCAAGAAACAAGAGTTGAAATATTACATTCTGTGAGTAATTTATGTAATGCATTAGTTTTACCTTCCATTCCAAAGGTAAAACTAATGTTTAAATTAATTGCACAATGTTGTGGCACGTGTGTTGTGACTCAAAACTTATGTTTTGGATGTTTTATACTAAGGATTATGACTCCAAATATAGATTTTAATAAAATATAAATATTACATAATGCCAATGAAACAGGATTTTTAATAAAGAAGTGTCATGGGAAACTGTACCAAGTCACAGAAAAGACTGCAGACTTGAAATCTATGCAAAAAATAAATCTTGATGTCCAGAGAGTGCTGTGTCCTTCAATATTCCATGCTAACAGAAAGATAAGGAAGAAAAAAGCATGGTGTGGTTTAAAAAAGTACACAAGCAACTGGGACCACAGCCGTGGGAGGACTGTGAAGCAAAACTCATTCAAGAGTCTCACGGAGATTTACAAAATGTGGACCAAAGCTGAAGTCAGAACTTCAAGACGCAGTGATGCATCCAGGAGACGAGTTGCAGCTGCAGCATTACTTGTTTTAAGTCACTCCTGAATCAAAGGCTTCAGAAGCATCTTACCTGGGGAAAGAAGAACTGGACTGGTGCTCAGGGGCCCAAAGTCACCTTTTCAGATGAAAGTATGTTTTGCTTTTCATTTCGAAATCAAGATGCCAGAGTCTGGATGAGGAGGGGAGGGCCGCAGAAGTTTCCACAGTCAGTGATGTTTAGGTGAGCCACGTCATCAACTGCTTTTGGTCCACTGTGATTGATCAAGTCCAAATCAATCAGAGTAGGACTCCATCAGGAAATCTTAGAGCACCTCATGGTTCCTGCTGCTGACATACTTTTTGAAGATGCTTTTTGGACTTCTTTTTGGACTGCCAAAGAACTGTCTGCTTTAGTGGCCATAGTGCAACTGTTCTGGATCAGACAGCAAACTGACCTGACCCTACATAAAAGCTGTGTAGGTTAGACAAGAAGAAGATGAGAGACACAAAACCCAACAAAATATTTTAACTGAAGGCTGCTATCAAAACGACCTGGGCTTAATTTACACCCCAGCAGAGCTAAGGTGGTTCTGACAGTGTATTGATGCAATAACTGGAGCATGTATTGAACACATTTAGTTTGCACTACCTCAATATAATTATTAGTCAATTTTTGTTTTTCAGCAATATTTTAACAGTACTAATTTATTATGTGTAAACCATTACTATCAACAACAGAATAAATGATTGAAATATATCACTCTGTGTGTAATGAATTTATATATAGGCTATTGAAAAATGAACTTTTAAGGGTCTCTAGTTAATTCAGATGTGCTTGTACACTGAGTGTGCAGTGTGCATGACTGTGGATTATGTGTGCATGCGTGTGTGTGTGCATGCGTGTGTGTGTGTGTGTGTGTGTGTGCAGCCACATGTGTTTATGTAGCATAATGAAGGGATCCTACGTCATTCTCAGAGGTGCCACACAGGCTGCAGGACTTGCACTCGATGCACTGCCAGCGATAAGTCCTCACCGCAGCCGTCATGTTCACTGTGAACTGCAGACAGGACGGGTGGCCTGGGTGCACACACACACACGCACACACACAAGCACGCACATACAAAAACATAACGCATGCACACAAGCACATGGCCACACAATTTTTACTGTCATTGCTTCTCTGTTTCTAAGACAATGATTCACCATCTATATTATTTGTGCAACATCTCGTTTGTGTCATACAAGAGAAATTGCATTCAATATAATAATGAAATAATGAAATAGTGTTTAATTTAGAAAGCTATGCATTCAGAAAGTAAATTTTAAAAAATCATTTCAGCAAAAGTAATGCATTTTTCCAGTACTCTAAAACTATTTGCCCACATTTTATCCTTTCACTTCACAGGCAGATCCCAAAATACTTGAATATGATGAAAAACTCTGTGCTTGCTGTCACTCATTACAGAAAGCGAAATTCATTCTGTATAGATTCATCACACATAGAGTGAATTCTTCAAGTCTTCATTTCTTGTAGTTTTGATGATTATGGCTTACATAAAAACCCAAAATTCTGTGTCACAAATTTAAATACTGTGAAAAAGTTCATTATTGGAAACTCATTGTGTCTCAGCATAATCAGCTAATTAACTCAAAACACCTGCAAAAGGATTCTTGAGTCTTTAGACGGTCTCTCACTCTGGGTCAGCTCACTACACAATCATGGGGAAGACAGCTGACTGGACAAATGTCCAGACGACAGTCATTGACACCCTCTGCAAAAGGTCATTGATAAAGAAGCTGTCTGTTCACAGAGTTCTGTATTCAAGCATATTCATCAGCAGTTGGGTGTCATAGAAAAAGGTGCACCAAGAACAGGGATAACAGAAGCCTTGAGAGGATTGCCAACCAAAAACAATTTAAGAATTTGGAGTAATTTACCAAGGAGTGGACTGAGGCTGGAGGCAAATCATAAGAAGCCACTACACGGAGACAAATCCTTCACATGGGTTACTGCGTCTTACCTGGACTAAGGAGAAAAGTAACTGGACTTTTGCATAATGGTCCAACTTCCTCTTTTCAGATGAAAGTAAATTCTGCATTTTATTTCAAAATCAATGTCCCAGAGTCTGGAGGAAGAGTGGAGATGCACATAATTCACATTGCTTGAAGTTCAGTGTAAGGTCTTGCCCATTAGTGATGGTTTGGGTGCCATGTCATCTGCTGGTGTTGGCCCACTTTGTTTTCTGAAGTCCACAGTACAGAGCCACCATCTACCAGAAAAGCTTAGAGCACTTCATGCTTCCTTTTTCTGACCAGCTTTGTGTAGATGCTGATTTTATTTCCCAGTTGGACATCATCCCTTCCCACATTGCCAAAGGTGCCAAAAGCTGCTTCAGTGGCTATGGTGTTCCTGAGCTCGACAGGCCAGGAATTTGGTCTGACCTGAACTCCACAGAAAATCTAGGGAGTGTTGTCAAGAGGAAGATGAGACTCACCAGACCCAACAATGCAGATGTCCTGAATGCAGCTATCAGAACAACCTGTGCTCCCATTACAGCTCAGCTTTAGGTTTCAAGTTTGTTTCAAGTTTGTAAGCCATAATCATCAAAATTAGAAACTCAGGCTTGAAATAATTGGCTTTATGTACAATTACAGTACAACATATGAGTTTCAATTTCTGAAATGAGTGACAAAAAATGTTTATTTTTCTCACAGCATTAAATTTTTTAAGATGCACCTGTGTTTTTCTTGGTTAACTACAACAGACATGGACAAATTTGTTGGCATCCCTGGTAAACACTTGAAAAAAGTCTTTAAAAATAAGTAATTTTTTATTGCAACAGAAAAATATCACTTTTTTGTTCGTTTTTTTTTTTTTTTTTAGAAAAAGTTTACTTCTAATGACAGCACTGTAATTGAGTGGGAAAAATATCCAAGACTGAGGAATAATAGTTTTTAGCCAAATTGCCTGTGGTACAGTTATTGGCACTCCTAACTATGTATATAAAGGTAATAGAACTGAAGTATTTTTATGTTCATACTATACTCATTTGAACAACAGACCACAAGCAGAGCTCAGTGTTGGAGAACTGCAACAAAAGCATCTCTGTCATCTAAATGCCGACCACTGGGAATCACGCCTCCTACCATCACAAATATAACTTTGTGGAGTTAACTAAACTGTACTGGGACTTTGAACTGAAACCATTTTCTCTTCTTTTGTGAGCAGAGACCATTTTGATTTTTGACAAACAGTAGGGAGTTCAAGTAAAACTAAAAACTACGTAGATGTAAACCTCACCCTCACGGTACAGCATGGTGGAGGAGCCATGATGCTGTGGGTCTGTTTCAATCTTGTTAAGAGTGCAGAGTATTATGAATTCTTTGAAAACCAGGACACTTTAGCAAAAAAATCTGGTAAATGTGTGTCATCAATGGGTCTTGTCATCAACAAGGTATTGAACCTAAAATATGGCAAAAGTTACACACAAATGGTTCAGGAGGCGGTACAGGCAATTGGCAACTGTGTCATTTTATCAAAAACAATTAGTTGTTTGAGTGGGATTTTTCTCCCCAGTGAATAAATTCTCACTTAGGTGGGATTTTCTAAATGTTTGAGTCCAAGATTACACTCTTGCAACAAAATATACATTTATTTTAAAGCTTATCACACAATATTACCAGGAGTACCAATAAACGTGGCCAGTGCTGTAAACTTTTAATAAATTTTACAACTCTTTAAGCTGTCATGACCTTCCATGTTAGCGGTTTCACAGAAAAGGGACCATACCAATGCTTTTTCATTAGCCCATTCACTACAGTTCACAGAAGTAATGTTTGTTCACTGATTTTTTATTTTTCAGAATAATAAAATGATGGACGGAATAAATATATATGTATTTATACAGTACATGCAGTCAGTGATAGATACAAAAGTTCTGCACCAATTACACAACATTCTGTGGTTTTACATGCAAGCAAAATATACAATAACTTTCAGTTGCAAAACAAGTTTGATGATGGGGAAAATAACACAATCATTTATTATAAAAGCATCAGTCATGAGCAAATGGAAACATCCACTCTCAGAGATGTCAGTAGACTTATGTAACAGTCAGTTATTATAAAATGACAACTAAGGAAATTTGTTGTTTTGTACAAAGTTGTTCAAATATGGCATTTCACTGGATCTATTTATATAAAATAATCTAAAAGTATTTCACTCCTAGTACTAGGGAGCAGGGTGTTTTCAAGGTTTCTAGCTGAACATAAGTCTACTAGCCCATATCCACGTATGAAACTATAGTTAGGCAGCTTTTTGGCAACTTTGTTATTGACTGCATTGTTAGATCCTCATTTGTAAGTCGCTTTGGATAAAAACGACTGCCAAATGCATGAACATGAACATGAAAAGTTAAGCCTGAAATGATTCGTACATCTGGCAGATTTAGACGTAAAATCATTTTCAATCAATCAGAAAGTTTGTTTCTGACACAAATCTCTAAAATGTTAATACAGCAATCAAACTTTTCTTACAACATGCTTTTTATATGTCGTAGCTGGTATTTTTTCTCTTGTGATGAGCTCCAAGTCTTTGAGACAGAAAACTCTCCTTACCATCATCTAATCTCCAGCACAAAATCTCAAATCGGGATATTTGCTGGGCCACCACGAAACATTAATGTTACTTCCAGTCAGAAGAATCATTAACTTTAAATCTAAATCTGTCAGTTGTATGAATACATTTGGATGTAATTTGAGTTTTTAAATGAAAATTTGATCAGGGGTGTGTGACCCCTCATTTGTAGGACGGTTACACTAAAAACAATCACCTTACACTCTCAATAATTTTCAATAAAAACTTTGACTTGCCGTAACTGGGTAATTGTGACTTCATAGTCTTTCAGCCAGTACCACAGTGTAATTTGCATATTGTGTTCTGGGAATTTATATATGATATTTTAGAGCATGCTCACCATGTTTGTAGAAAACAAAAAACAAACAAAAGAACAACAAAACAGAATAAAAAACTTTTGTTTATGTTTTAGCTTTCTTTCAAGCAATCTGATTTCACACTGTAGAAGAACCAGATATGTAATCACTAGAAATAGCGCGGTCACAAAAAAACGCCTCAGAAGATCGAAAACATTATACTATAAAATTATCAGAGACTCAATGTTCTGACTTTTATTTAAAGGGCTAAAATACAAAAAACAATGGCATGGTCCTTTAGTTTCTAAAGGGATAGTTCAGATTTTTTGTTGAGGTTCCATAAGGTTATTTACTATAATAGATCCCTCACCTGAACCAGGTAAATGCCAAGATATAGAACAGTATTTGTAGTAGGGTTTTAGTTATCAAGATTTTTTTTTAAAGACCACTGTTAACTTTGTTGCTGTTTTTCTACACTAAATATAAGTTATTAAGACCAAGAATGGCAGAGGAACATATTATCCTCATTGCACAAACAATGGGCAAACACAAACTTTACTTCTCTCTTGGTGGAGTTAGAGCACTTTGACGAATTGATACGTCCCACATCTTCAAACCATTAAAAGAAAAAACTGAATCTCTTGTAAAGGTGATTAATATCAGCTGACTTAGTATTGCATCCCACAAATATAATTATTTTTACTTTCACGTGTTTTATTTTCTAAAATCAGCTAAATCTGTCTGACATATGACATCCGTGTAGGACAGATGTCATATGTCAGACAACAGGGGAACTATTACTGATGATAACTTCATGGAACCTCACTTTTAAAAATCCAAGCTAACCCTTTAAGATCAAATTGGCTAAATCTCGTACTAAACGAAATACACATTTTTGGAAATCAAACATCTCCAAACTGTGGGTCATCAGATGGCTGCCTTCCTCCTGCCAATCATTCCCTTCTGCGGTGTCCTACCTGAGCGTCCACAGTCCGCACAGGAGATAAGGTCTTCGGGACAGCCCGTCTTCTTTGAGCCTCCGAGGCAAAAGTCGCAGTAGCCATTGGCAATCACTGAGCCGTCCGGTGCTTTCTTAGCTGAAAAAAGAAGAAAAAGCAGGCACTCTAGGTTAACTGCTCTCCGGAGAAAAAGGTGATGAAGAGCAAACTGTAAACTCATAAGTTAGAGATATGAAACGTTGTCCTGGGACGGGGACCCTGTGTCAGTCTCTCGACAGTAAGACAGATTGAAGACAGGTGAAAAACTAAGAGAGATCCACACAGCAGCCATCAGCGGGATGTGACAAAGAGTGCCATGGAGTGTTACTGAAAGACTGTGATTACAGACAAAATGCTGAGATGTAAGACAAAAGAGAAGAAAAGAGACAAGCCACTAAGCCTTTGCTGTCCCGATTGTCTCGTTATGTTTGCTTAAAACAAATCTAAGTCTTCACAGGAACCAGGGACTCTCCAAACCCAAACTCATCCAGGAAGTGGTGCCTCCTGGGGGGGGGGCAGGTGAATAATGTTGGAAGCAAAGACGAGGATGAGCAAGAAATGTAAGAACAGAAGGTTGAAGAGAACCGAGTGTACTTATTCCTGACGGAAAGATGCAGCGACAGACCTGGCAACACGCTGAGCACAGGAAACAAGTGCTCTGTGTGAATCTGTTTCATAATAATTATTAACAAGAGAGAGATTCCCCCTGCCTGCCAGACTGCTGTGCATGTACAGTATGTGGGCATGTCTGTGTGTATGTGTTCCACATGTAACCCCCCAACTATCTCGCTTCCCGTCTCTCTGATGCTGATTGCATAATCCCTTTAATGGAAGCAATCACATAACTGCACTCTGCTGTGTATGGAGGCTTTCTTCTCTAAGATGCAATGCAGTGTACTGGCCCTTTAACAATGAGTCACCAAGCAGGTTGGAGTCAAAACGCAATAGATTTTACAGGTGAACTTTGCAAAAGTATTCAAGCCCCTTTAACTTTTTTTTACATTTGTCAAGTTAAAAGCAGAAACTTCATCCTGGTGAGCCTCTGATACTGAGCCCTCTGATTCAGTACTTTGTAGAGCCACCATTTGCCTTCAGTCTTTTGGGCCTTGCACAACAGTAAACTGATCTGAACACAGACACAGAGTTGATTTTAAATCTGACTTTCAGTGATCATTTTCCTATTGCTACTTCTTAATTTCCCTTGAGTTGTTCAAAGCTATGGATATTGTTTTACAACCTAACTTAGCTTTAAATTGCTCCACAACTTTCTCCGTGACCATTCTGCTGTGTTCCTTGGTCTCCGTGATGCCTTTTGTTTACTACAAATCTCAGCCATCTCAACAAAAGAGCCTAATTTATAGATATTACATTACACAAAGGTGGACTCTATTTACTGATTTTGTTTATTCTGTAGGCCATTGTTTAACTTTAGGTCCATCAAAGTAAATGTGTACCACACAATTATCTATTCTCAAATAAAACGAAGTTGCGATCACAACTTTTAATGCAAATTCAATCATTCACAAATTTTGCACGGACTTGCAGCAGTTATAGCAACTACTCTGCAAATCTGACCAACCATGGAAGTGCACTTCAGCATTTTCTGCATTTCCTTCTTTTCTGACCAATCACTGCAACTCAGCTGAATTTTGACCAATCCTGTTAGCTTCCTTCTAATTGAACTTCATGTTTTAAATGCCTGCAACGTGAGAGCATGAATGATGCTAAATGGTGACATTTGCCTTTTTTTTTTTGGCATTTTGAGATGTTCTGTAGAATTTTCTTATGTATATGGCTCGTGTAAACTTTAATAACCAATATGGGATTCTTCTTTTGTGCTTTGACACCTCCTCAGGATATGATTTTATTTGTGTTGGGGTGCCATTTCAAGACAGTACCTAAAAAAATCCTGTTTTTGGGGGACGTTTATGTGAAGCAATTTCAACTTTTTTGTAACAATGTTATAGCAAAAATAAACTTTTTTTTCTCTTTTTTTAAGGTGCCACAACATCAGTAATTTAAGGAACAATAATCACAAAAATGCACCTCGGCGTTCTGGAGGGACTGATTATATACAATACCATGTAACGATATTGATAAAAGTCTCAATAAAATGTGATGAATGACTAAATATAGTCAGTGAAATGTGCAGACAGAAATGTTGTGGGTTATCCATTTCAGGATGGAGTCATGCTGAGGAGAAACAAACCATTAGACTGAAACACTCCAACACCTGCATGGTAGCAAAACTACATTTTTGGTAGTCTTACCAGCCTTGAAGATTAGCAGATTATTCCAAGAAAAAAATGTACACCTTAAAAGTGTAATTCTATTAGTCAACCCAAACGTATGCTGAATTTGTCTTATACTTTCAGTGCAGAATAATTTATAATTCTGAATGTAACACAGACGGTTGGTTTTCCCCCTTTTAGCCTCTTTCAGGCCTGCTCCAATAACCTGAAGGAAACTGATCATGTCAGCTGTGTGTCTAAATGAGCGCCCTGGTGCTGGTCTCTAATAAACTGTGACAACATGTCACCAATCCCTGCTGTATACAGTCACAGTAATGGATAGGCAACCTCTGGCGTTTGTTTGCCATACGCTCTGCTTGGCCCCAGAGAAATCCCACATTTCTTGTCAACATACATAAATAAAGAATTGTGCTGTCCAAACTTTCCTGCACTGTATGTTTTGTTTTTTTTTGTTTTTTTTTAAATCATTAGTTGATTCAGCTGCAATACGGGGGACAAAGCAAGCAGGAAATGCTCTTCCTGATTTGCAGCTGCAGCTTCTCTCCAGGACATGAACACACTAGGATCCGGTCAAAAAGTCATTTTTAAGGAAGGTTCCTCGCTGAGTGAAATGACCCAGAATTACTAAAGTGGTAGCCATGATGAGTGCTGTTCAAATTATCCAAATACTGAGGAAATGAGCTCCAGTGCTCCCTTTATTATCTCCTTCAGCAATGCATTCACTGGCCAAAGCTTTCTGAAAGCAAAATGGGTGTTTCTGTCCCACAATTCTTTGCAGCTGCATCATTTAAATCCTCTGAAGAAATCTTGTAATGCAATCAGGCTATATGGGCAACAAATAGGTAAACAAATATGAATACAGTGAAGCGTGAAGCATCAGCCAATTGTATTGTATTTCATTTGAAGCTTCTTTGAAAATGTTTAATTTTTAATGATTACTATATTTTGCAGTAGTTATAAATGACCACGTTTCATATCTTACACACTGAAAATTAAGATACTTGACGTTCACAGATTTTATTAAACTTGACAATTTCAGCACTGCCAATAAAAATCAGAAGAGGTTGAATTTTTTCAATGTTGCTTTACAATTTTTCCAACATAAAAAAAAAAAAAAAATCAAAAGAAAGGCTACAAAAAGGAAGTCTCAGCATTGTTACATCTGACCTGGTGTTCAACTTAAGAGTTTCTACTCAATAAATTCACAGGCACTTTGTTCCCAATCTGCTGACTGCTTCACTTGGGGGTTATGAAGTAGCAGAGAGGATCCAGATAGTTCATAATTCTGCATTTTACCCAAAGAAGTAATTTACAATGTGGTGGTGATAGCAAAAGGAAACAATCTAAATACAGGAGAGAAAAAGATTATGTACATACAGAGATGATGGTATAAAGTTGTAACCTGATCAAGAGTCATAAAACTGGCTAGCATTCTATTAGCATTGTTGTGATAATTGAGTAGTTTGTGACAGCACCGACCCAACAGTTCTTGGCTTTTTGTGTGCGTGTGTGTATGAGTGTGTGTTTGTGTGTTTTTGTGACCTTTTTATTGAAAATCAAAGGTGTGTGTCAGGTGCTGTACTCTCAATTTGTGCACAGCGCCCGGCAGCAGTCCTTCAACGATCAAAGAGGAAAAAAAGATTGCCTGTAGACTACCATGTTCAAAGTGTTGGCTAGCAAAATAAAAGGAATACTACATGTAAGAGTCACACTGGGACAATATATCTTCCCTGCATAATATTTGCATATTTTTTAATAAGTTCATTTAAAAGAAATACATAAGACATGTATTTTCTTTATTATGAACAGCTATTTATATTCTAGCCTTCAAATAAAGTGTAGAAATCTGAAAACAGTATGTGATTATTGTTCTTAATCTATTTTTTACCAGGCGTAGCGTTTACAGGCTGCTAGTAATATTACCACCAGGTGGCGGTAATGCACCAAATTGCTTGCCTAACAACATAATACTTTTTTGAGCATTTTTGTGACAGCCACAAAAACGGAGAAAAAAAACAAACAAACGCTACATTTACTGCCATCTTAGATTTATTGGGAAATTTTTTAAAAGTGCAACAGAATGTTACGACAAAGCACACAACTACCCCTCTATTGGACCAGTGAAAAAAATGGTCTGTCAGAGGAATGGCTCTGCACCCAGGGCAAAGTTTCATCAGGGGTCAGAATGAACGTGTGGGGATAGCTTTTCTGTTGCTTATCAAAATGTCTATATCAGGACTTCAGCAACACTGAGAAGCATTGAGAAATCAACTTTATTAACAGACCAATATGTTAATGACTTGTGGCCTTCATTTGAGTCTGTGTTAATTTTGGTGACTAAATTTTCACAATAGCCATTTTTACATATAAAAGCAAGTTACAAATAAAACATTGTTAATCCATTTAATTTCCATGTAGTTTTTCTGGGGGGTAGGAAGGTTTTATTAGCTCCTTCTGCTCAGTTCTGGAGGGAATAAATCAATCAATCAGTCAATCAAATTTTATTTGTATAGCACATTTAAGCAGCAAGGCACTTCAAAGTGCTTTACATAATTAAAATAAATGACTGTATTGCCTGGTCGCCATCTTTGGGTTTGGGACCGTACGCTGAACTGGTCGCCAATGAGACCGAGTCCATCTGAGGTGAATGGCTGTAAGCATTCGATGCCAGGTGTGGAGTAGTGTGAGTGAGTCAATACTTTTGCTTTGCAATTTAGCATAATGTGTAATCTTAGGGAGCTGTAAAGGCAAATGGATCTTCGTCCTTCAGATCAGACAATAATAATTTACACATGTAGTCTTTCACTTAATGTCACTGACATCTTTTAAATTAACTTACAGTCACGGCAATACGTTTCACAAGACCTAAGAGTAAACAGATCAATGCTTTTATAGCTCTTAATAGTACTAATAAGATGCAGTTTTTTTTATCTAAATAGGATTTATTTCCATTTTTATGCATGGAGGCTGGAGGTGTAACAACATTAAATGCACTGAGGCTAAAGGAGGTGCTTATGAAAGGGATTCACTCCTGGGGTCTTATGAGGACAGGTTTGCGCAGAGTGTACCGCAGCCACTGCAACGCAAAGTGATTTTATGTTTCTCTCAACGCTTGAGAGAAACATAAAATTTACCACAAGACTTGAGTTCAGTATTTTATTTTGGAGCTATTTATTAGCCCTATGTGAGTAAAGTTCCTTATAACTGAATTATTAAAAGGATGGATCACTGTGGCCCTCTCTTTATATGCGCATGCTGCGTACGCGTGGGGCAATGGGAGGGGGAAATACTGAGAAAAAAAATGTTTTTGATTTTGAAGCAGCATATTAGTATTTCAAGCCAAAATATTAGCATTTTTTTATTTCCATTTTTACTATCTAACGTTTTGTACTTCCACCAAACATTGTATATTAAATTGTTAATTTTGTATAGACAAATAAAACTTAACGTTGCAGCAGAAGTGAATGCTGTAATTAAATAAGAATCCCTCCAATGGATCCATTCCGAAAACAATCAAACTTAATATAACTGAAAGGAAAACCTTCTTTGAGGCACAAATCTACGTAAAAACATGGAACCTCTCCTGCCAGGGCCACAGAAGAACTGTGATCAAATTTTTTTTATTTTTTAAAAAAGCTCCAAAAATGGTTCCAGTGGAGACTTCATGCATGAATGTGTGTTTACTTATTAATAAACCAACAGAACCAGAACCAGACGTTGACTGAAAGTAGCAGGAGGATGCGTAAAGCTGCAGGGCCGAGGTACGCCGGCCTGAGGTCAGTATAAACATATTTCTGTCTTCTTGTTGTGGTCAAATACATTTCTTTCATCTTACTGTTTTATTTGGACTCATTGCTGTTGATTGGAGCTCAGATTCCCTGGTGGAATAAAACCAGCACGCGCTCACACACACACATCTAAAACACATTCCGTCTGCTTTCTTTCTTTTTTATCTGTCTGTGTGTATCTTTGTTTGCTTTGCCTCTCCCTATGTGTGCATGCTTTCAAGGCCCCTAGAGAGTGAATCAGCAGGTCCTGACGTACGTGAGTGAGTCGGGGCTGCCCGCTGGCCTGCCTGCGCGAAAGGGGGAAAAGAAAAAGAAAAAAAAAAAACTCCCATCAATGATTAAACGCTTGTGGCCATGTTTCAGAAGCTGCCTGCAACCACAGACACACTAGTGCTGCCAAAGAGAGGGAGGGGAGGAGAAAAAAGGGTGGAAAACAGTAACAGAGGGAGACAATATAGAGGAGTGGAAATGAGGGGGAAAAAATAGAGACGATACACACGGCAAGAAGAAAAAAGAAATAAAGTGACCAAGAGAAAAAGAGTAGAATCTGTACTCTTTTTATATATATATATATATATATATATATATATATATATATATATATATTCCACCTTTTCTCCTGACAATTTCTTCCTGCTTAACCCCCATCTCCAAATTTTTCTCCTCCTTTACCTGACCATCTTCTCCTCTCTCTCCCTCCCCTCCTCTCCTCTCCTCTCCTCTCTCTTCTTCCAATTACCAGGAGGAGTACGAGCAGAACCGCACACTTCACAGCTTTCAAGTGTTGGAGAGAAATCCTCCTGGGAATTATCCAGCAAGAGATGAATTCTCAAATGGTCCCTTCGACTCCCCAACAACACCAACCCTTCTCCCTATCAGCCTGTCTCCCCCCCCACAACTGTCTCATTTTCTCCCCTTTTCCTCCTCCGTGCTGCTCCTTCATTACAATCTGCTGTTATTTTGCTTTCGAGCTCTTGTGCCTGAATCCTTTTGCTTTCACTTTTGTCTCATCTCTTTTACTGAAACAAGTGTTTTCTCCTGTTTTATCTTTGTCAAATTACAAACAATATAATTGATGACCATAGTGCGGAATATTACTTTAACAAAGTCTTTATGAATACAGCTTAGAGGAGTGCTAATTTCCCTGCTGTCTGACCTAATTCATTAAAATATTGCCGTCCTATTAAAGACTTTCAGTAGGAAGGAATCCATTTAAAATAGCCCAAATTATCAGATCTATTTGACTTGAAGCTTTTATTATCTCACTCTTTAGTTCAACAGGTTTATTTGTGAGTCATACAGCTAATGCTGTTCCACTAGGCCACCAAACGGGAGTCACACCAAAACTCCTGTGCAGAGAAAATAGTGCATGAACAACACAAAGAAGTCATTATCCCGTGTCAATATGTTTAACCTCAGAAATTAACCCTGATTTTGCTGATAATCAGTTTTTTTTCCCTCCAACATCTCTCTGACCTAATATTTAAAAGTCATGAGGTCAAGAGCAAATTAGAGGAAGAATCTAATATTAAATCAGGTCAGCATTTGCGATACAGAGCATGTGCAGTTCAGGGGCCACTCTGAAAAATCTACTTATTTTAAATAATGTTAATAAACATGAATATATTCTCAGTGAAACCCTATTAGTACACGAGGCTGTGGATCAGAACGTGCCCCTCATTAACCAAGGTCCTGTTTGTGTTTTGCTTTAAGCCGAAGGAGATGTAGCAAACATGAGGAAGAAGATGATGTAGTCGGAGGAAACCAAAAGTAAATTATGACCATGATGAGACATGGTGACGGGAGCATCATGCTGTGGGCTTTTCTCTATCAACGACAAGGTGGTCAGGCTTGATGGGAAGATGCATGAAGCTAAATACGAGGTACGTCTGGAAGAAAGCGTGTTGGAGGCTGAAACGATTTGGTGCTGGAGCTGAGGTTTACCATAATGACAGAACACATGAAACTACATTATCCCCTTATACCATTACTCTCATTATTTGTTTTCTTCTTGAGTGATAAAAGCTTTATGGCCCTTTGAAAAAATATAATTGAGCAAATTATCTAAATGTTCTATTTATAAATTGCACCTTTTCATGATTAAAAAGCTCGATTTTATTCCTAAATTAACCTTTTAGAAACTGAATATACCTTTTATAGAACATAAAGATTTGCATTTATGGAAGGGATTATGGGGAAAAGCATAAGGTTGAGGCCCTAAAGAGAAAAAGAGACTCCTTGTGCCATAAAAGTTTCATTCTTCTTGAAAGCGCACAGAAAAACAGCTACCCTACAATTTTTCACCACTTTCAGACTTAAATACAGTTTTATGTTATTTAAGTTAAGAGCCAATCATAGTCACATATAAATAGTCACATGTCAAATAATAATCTGATGATGAACTTTCTTTTGCCAAAAACCAACAGTGTGACAGGGGTGTTGGTATCCAAGTTAAGGGTTATTCTTTTCTATTCACACTTTTTTACCCTTAACATTAGATATTATTCAATTTCACCTCTTTTTGGGTTGATATGATTTGTAAAACCCGGCCATGTTGAGTCATATTGGACCCAAAGCTTGTTAAGCAAAATAATCCAAAATTGGGCAGCTTTTCCCCCCCTGAAGGTTGTAACGTATTTCTTCGGACTTATTGTCTTATGACTTTTGTACTTCCACTGAAGTGTTAGCTTTGACCTTTCTGCTTGAATGCGTTGATGTTTCTCACTGTCTTCTAAATAACTTCTTTTTTTTTTATTCATTTCAGTTTTTTCCCATCTCCATGTCTGCTGCTTGATTTTACCTATAATGCATAATTTCGTAATGGCATTTGCGACTAATGGACTGACTAAAGTAATTTTATATTTTTTTTGTGCGTTTTCTTTATTTATTTTTTGGTTCTCTGCAGTTATCCAAAAGTAAGCAAAGCCATTACTGATTGTAGCCATTTTGTTCTAGCTGTTCTTTGGACTCGGGACCGCAGGGCTTCCAGTTTGGCAGGTGGAGATGGAAGAAAGAAATGAGGATGAGGAGTAAGAGGGGGAAAATGGCAGAAACCAAGGTAAGGGTTTGAGTGAAAGTGAAAAAACGAGGAGGAAGACAATGAGGAAACAAACGGGAGCGAAGGAAAGGAAGCAGGAAAAAAAAAACTGTCTCCATGTTGTGTCGAAGCAGCAGTGTGTGAAAACACACACTCTGCACTCCTGTCGCCTCGCTGCTTAATGAGGAAAGCCTCTGAGGGGTAGCGCACGCAGACACAATGAGAGCACACACATGCACGGCCAAAATCACACACATACAGTAGGGAGCACACGTGCACACACAGAGATTTACAGCGATGCCTTTGCATAATAACTTTGGCTGTCCAGTTTTACTTCCGTCCCCTCCCCCCCCACCGCTGCTTGCTCTTTTTAACATGATGCACAGGAGCCTCTCTAACCCCTCTGCAGCCACACACATACGCACACACACACACACACACACATATACTGTATGCATGTAAAGTTGAGGAGCGGACAACAAGAGAGGAAACCAGCAGCGCATACTTCACATTCACACTGACACTATCCCAAATGCTTAGGGAGACATTTCCAGATTTTTTTTTATGCAGACAAGGAGACATAGATGCAGTCAGATGGAAACCGTCAGTCACAGATGAAAAGTCACTGGCTTCCTTCCTCCCTCTCTCTCTCTCTCTCTCCCTCTGCTTCTGTCTTCTTCCCATCCTCTTCTTTCTTCCTCCTCACAGTTTCTCATTATTGCTTCTCCTCTCCCTGTTTCTGATTCCATCTCTTCTACGCTTCATTGTGCTTCTGTTTTTTTCCTTTACTTTTCATGTTTCATCTCTTTCTTCGTTGGGTTTTTTTTTTTTTTTTGCCTGCTCTTGCTTCACTCTTGGAGAGGAAATTGGAACTCTTTGCTGCAATCCATCTGTTGTCACACTAATGCTTGCGCCAGTGCCACCCCCCCATACCCGTCCTCCGTTTCTCCCTAAAAACCTGCTCCTTTTATTCCCCATCTCTGTCTTCACCACACCCATCCCAACCTTCAGCCTTTCACATGCGCCGCACAAAGACACAAGTATTACCTCCACTCGTGTCCACTCAGCAGCTTGCGTAACTCTCGGTGCATTGTGGGACTGTATGTGTGCGTTTGTGTGTGCAACGTGAGTCGGTGTGCCGAGATGACATTGCAAAGTAAAGAGGACGGAGGCTGGTTTGGTGCATAGTAAAAACTTGATATATGGCTGCACTGTAATCACACTGACCCAAGACAACACACACCTACACACGCACGCATACACACCATCTATCTATCAAGCTCTACAGCCTCCTGAATGTGTGTGCATACAGTAAACAGACACACATGCAAATAAATGGCCCACGCACACAGTCACACAACCTCCCCATAAATCATGCATGTAAAGAAATCAGCCTTACAGTGGGACTATGTGTCTGTGTGATTATTTTGTGCAAATGTGCTCACATTTGCAAACTCTCAGGAAGAGCCACTTAGCCAGCACAGACCAGTGTCCCCGTCGATAAAGAGTTAAAATGCAAATTATTAATCCTATTTGGTTTCAGGGGAGAGAACCGGCTGGGAATGTGACTGTGAAATCCTGTTTGAATTGCGCCCAGCCTCTCATGGTCCACTGTACAGCGTGTCGGCCCTGCACCATCATGTGGAAATGTCAGAAATTACCACTTGGGACAAAGCAGAGTGCATAAAAGGGGGAGAATTTCAGACAAAAAAAAAAAAAAAACAGGGGGTTGGGGGGCTGAATCACTGCATCCCATTTTTGAGAAGATTCTGCTCGGAAATATGGAGTTTTTGTCAGTGGAGCAGGTTTCATGTGTTTATTTCAAACAGATTTTAAATGCAAGTGGCAACAGTTCCTGCACCAGGTTTGGCAAGTTTCCCAGGAAGAACCAAATTATTACTCCACTCTGGAAAAAATTTTTTTGAAAAAATAATCCCCATCAAACCAATTTTCTGTGCACTAGTAGGGATAATTTGACCGGTAACCAAGGTAGTGTTGATTCTTATCTCTTTCAGAAGGTTTACGCCAATTTCTTTCGGTCGCAGACAGTAACAAAACAAGAAATAGACGTAAAGTACGGCTAGATTAGGTTGGAGGCTGGTGGGCTGTGGTTGTGCGAGCCGGGGCTTTTCCAAACACGGCCAAGACAACGAAAGAACCGCAGAACAACCAGCCAGCAAGCCACAGCACCACATCATGAGACAGAATACCAAATGAAGCAGACTCCAAAATTACGCTGCCTTCACCAGTCGGAGTGTCAGGGGGGATCTATATGATGAATCATGAAGAGATTTTTCCTGGTCCTCAACTCTGTGCGCCCCGCTCTGCTTCCCTCTTTGTCTGCTTTCTCTTACTCCTCCCATTCTTTATGTTATTTTTAATGAACTCCTCTGAGCGCCTCTCTCGCTCTTGTCTGCTCTTGAACTTCTCAGATTCTGCTTTTCTTTATTTCTTCTTCTCACTATTTCTGATCTTCCCATAACTCTCCTCTCTTACCCCTCTCCTACTCCTCGTCCTCCCTTTTTCTCTCTCAATCTTTCTCTCTTTTCAATGTACATAGCTGTGTACTCTTTAGGAGGGAGCCCTGGCGGTATCTATGGCAACCGGATTGCTAGGCAACAGCCATTTCTCCCCTTCCTCTCTCTCGGCACTGTGTGGCAGCAGCAACAATTAACCAATCAAAAGCGCAGAGGGAATGTCAGAGTAAGTGAAAAGTTCAAAACAAATCCATGTTTGAGCATGGGCAACAAGTATGTATCCAATCAATAAGTATCGGCTGTTAAGGTTATCATGCCTGACTTTACAGAGTTCTTTTGAATGTATCCCAGGCCTTTTATTTAAACGTAATAAAAATACCCAAAAGATGTCTTACAGATCCTTTCAAGGATAAGTTGTGACCATTTGTCAGATAGATGGTCTTAAACCTTATTTATCGGATACTAAAGTGTGGCATATAAATGACAGTTGAACAAGTTTTACCTTGGTTTATTCTCACCAGTCAGGAAGAGTTGAATGTTTACAAAAATATGCTGGTTGGAAACAAGAGACACGTTGAGAAATTGATGATTTTCAGCTTGATCAAGCATGACTGGCTGGTCGGAAACCCAATTTCACAATTGATCAGAGATCCCACCACATTTGAGCGCATTCAACAACACTCTTAGGTGAGGATGTTGTTACAGAAGACTCAAAATATTTGTTTTCATTGTCAGTGAGCCGTTTAAAAATGAAGCCATTTAAAAGAAAACTGTATTTTCTACAACATATCAAAGACCTCTGAGAATAGTAATGGGAAGGCAGAAAAAAAAACCCAAAAATTATATATATAAATATATATATATTTAGCAAAGTTGCTCAGCTCTAAACATTCAAGATCTGCCTGTTGTGGATTATACTGGATTTGGTAACATAAGCAGTCTTTTGTAAAGGTCTGCATACACATAAAGTAAAAGTTTAAGTAATTCTACCCCTGGAAACTTGCACTAATTCCTAAAATGAAATGTTAAAGACAGTTTAAAAAGCACACATTTGTTTTAAATTATTGGCAAAACCCTCTTTAAGATCAACTTCTCTTTCAAACAGTGCTGTGACGAACTCTCTGCTCCTAGTATAAATAATAAATAACCCTCAGGAAGGCAGAGAGGCTAGAAAAAAATATTTAAAATACTGTGAATATTGGTGAATTTTAAGTCAGAGGATTGTATCCACTTGTTAAAAAAAATGTTCCTCCCTGTCTCTTTACAAATCAGACTGTTTGCCTGTTTTTATCTCTTAGGGTTACCAGATCCATTATTATTTAGTGATCGCCATAATAATCAGAGAGGGATTTTTTTTGTTATATATTCCTAAAGTCACACATTTTATAAAACAGGTGAACAGTCATTTGGATTTGAAATTGAATAAATAAAATTTTACTGTAAAAAATACATAAAATCCATCTTTATGGTCACAGTACATCACATCGAGTGTGCACATATTCCATACATATCCTTTGTATTGTGTGAGGTATTATACAGTATATTGCTCCAAGTGTTCAATCATTTGCCTTTACCTTAACATAAACTTTAATGCTTCCCCATTCTGACAAAATCTTTAATAATATGTTGAACTGTTTCAGCCACAACAGCTACATCTTCTTCTAGAGGAGCATTTCTGTGGTCAGACACTGATGTGGGACCAGGATACCTGGCTCATTGTCTCAGTTACATTTAATTCTTATGATGTTCTGTCAGGCTGAGGCCACGACTCTGCACAGGCAGGTCAGGTTTTTTTACACTGAGGTCATTCATCCATGATGGTCATCCATCATCCAACATGTCAGGTTGGAGCCGAATTTGTTATCTATCCCAAACTGCTCCCATATTGTCAGGAGCATTAATAAAATGTGCTGATATACTTCTTTCATTGAAAATACAGAGTCCGAGCCAAATTCCCAAAATTTACACTTTACACATAAAAGCGCTTTTCTCCTGGCAACTTTTCTCCTGACTCATCCATTTGATTGCTAGTAAGAGGTATGATTCAAGCAGTGGCAGCACACTTTTCACCACCACATCCAATGCTTTGCATTGTGCTTGACAACATAAGGTTTGCGTGGTGCTGCTCAGCCATGGAAACCTGCTGACTCTGCAGAAGGTTGGTGACGTCTGTGCAAATTGTTGAAAAATGTCCTCTGTTTGTTTGTAGACAGCCGATAGAGGACAGGGACGCCATTTTAAAAACACAAGGCAGAAAAGTGAAAAGGAGGGAGGACATAATAACCCTCAATGTTGAGAAGGTACAGAGGGAAACTGACCTTCAAAGGGCTCAATTACATGTCGCACACACACAGATAGGCACTGGAAGTTGGGCATGATTGGCCGTATGGTACATTTGCACAACTAGCTGGCAGAATCACACACACAAAGATGCTAATGCATGTGTATGCAGAGTGAGTGTGTTTTCCAAAGCACACATGCAAATAAACACACAAGAATTCAGAGTGTCCCTGCTGCTCCACACTGTAGGACCGTCTGTCCGTCCAGATAAAGTGGGCTCTGAATCTCAGTTCTGATTTGAGAAAGGGAGGAGGGTATTTAATGACAACTGCATCCCCATCCTCCTCTTCCTCTTTCCTATCCTCCCGCCATTTTTGTTTTCAATATACTTTGGTCTAGGTCACACCAGGATGTCCCTCAGTTTGAAGCCTTTTCCTGAGATTTCCCTAACATTCCGATCCATACCTATAAAACCAATTTACAGGTGTGGCTCTGCAGGTCCGACCTCGAGCAGAAGCACCCCCCGCCACCGCCACTACTACATCTCCACAGATACCTCCTCTTTGTCTTCTACCCCCACCCCTCCCAACATCACATCAATGCCAAAAGAGACCTCCACACCTCCACCCTACCCTCTCTCCCTCCCTCTACACCTCCAACCTCTTCCTCTCCTGTTTGGGAGTAAAAGGAAAAAAACACTATATGTGGTGCAGTCATGAATTTTAATGCCGCTGCTCAGTCTGAGTAAACACTACATTGGCTCGCATTCAGATATATATATGGGCGATGTTCGTAATGGTGGCTGATTTCAGAGACATTAGACGCGAAACAAAGAAGAAAATAATTGTGAGGGGAGCCAAAGCTGATTGATGAAGCAAAACACGGGGAGACAAAACGGAAAATGGGAGAGGCAGGAAGGGAAGGAGGAAGGGGAGAAGAAAGTAGTGAAAGATGGACCAAGAGAATGAAGGAAAATCTCATCTCCTTGTGGAATAATCCGCCATTTATCACACTGATGGTAAGGAACAGGAAGGGAACGCTTCAGAAACGATCTCACAGCTTCTGTGATAAGTTTCTGTAAGTATCAGCTCACACTCCTGTTGTGGTAGCTGCATACATACCATAGAGTCTAGACAGCCAGGATATAGCATAAATTATGCATGCAGGTTTTGCTCTGAACTAACAGATATATTAATATTATTACACGTGTGGCGATATATAGAAGGGTGGACCGCTCAGCAGATTGGGTTAATGCGTATTGACGCATACACATTCACACTCACTTGCACGCGCACACGCCTTGCAAATAAATGTGCATGCACACACACTGCCACCCTCCAAAAATGGCTAAGCTTCCCTTTTCATTTCAGCAGAGAAGATTGCATTTTCTGAAGCAGTGTGCGTGTGCGTGTGTATTTCTGTGTCAGGAGGGAGTGTGTGCCTGTGTGTGTGTTGGGGGAGCACATTAAGTGATTCAAATGCTGTCTCTCTTGCACTCCTCCAGTGAAGAGACCCAGAACTCCAGCCTGACCATATAAATATATATTTATATAGCCAGGGTCAGTTTGTTGTTTAGGACAGGCCAATTTAAAAGCACACTGCCAATTAAATAACAGGCAGCACAGCTTCAGCCTGGACAATGTTGCAGTGCAGCATACACAGAACAGATAGGGTGAGTGTGAGTGTGCGTGCGTGTGCACTGTGCGTTTATCTGCTCTGAGCAAATTGCTTGCTTTTAAGACCTTGCAGAACAAAGAAAAGAGATACTCCTTTTTTCAAAATGTCTGCAACTATTTCTGTTGCCTTTCCGCAAAAGAAAACTGTAGCAATTTCACTAAACATTACCAACCAAAGCACAACTTCTCTCCGGATTAATACATTCTGTTTCCCTTAAAGGAGTGATCAAAAACCAACAAAGCATAAAGACACAAGATAATGGTGAACACAAACCACAAACTGACCCGGAAAACGAAACCTTCCGAATGATAAAGATTGTGTGCTGATTTGATCCTGCAGCTGACATAAATGGACTTTAGGGTTTGATTCTAGACTTCAGCATTTAGCAGAATCTGTGTTCTTGTACATCACTAGAACCATTTCATAGTCTAAATCAGTCAGTACAGAAAAAAACTGCTAATTTCCACACATCTCTAACATCGAGTTCTACTCAACAGAATACAAAGTTCTGTGAATTCTAAGCATATTTAAAGAGATGGTTCCAGATATACATTGTTGGCAACATTTATTGGCATCCCTGGTAAAACAAATATGTACAAAAACCTTATAGCAGCACAATAATCCCACCATCAAAAATTTGATTTGATTGGATTCCTAATAATGAGTGGGATTTCTAAAAAAAAAAGGAAGAAAAAAAAAAAAAGCTAAAACTAAAACAACAGGTGCATCCTACAAGATTCTTAATGCTGTGTGATATTCAGTGTGTTTAGCTACAAGCATGCTAGGAACCTACTAGTACGACTATGATAGTGTGGTAAAAATAATCTTCAACAGGACTGTAAATTACAAGAAATGAAACTCAGCTCATCACCTAAAACATAAGGATTTTTATCCTGTTGACAGCACCAGAACAATATCTCTATCACGTTAGCCTAAAACTGGCCAAAGGGGAAGAAAGCATTAGTAAACAATATGGTGGATATTCGTTACAACCTCATAATATTATGCACCAGTGAACTAATGGACACTTTGTAAGCTATTGAGCCGTGCTGAGAGCGGTAAATGAAAACATACACACACTCAGGGTTTAAATATAAAGAGCGCTATGGATTAAGAGGTCTGTGACAGTATTACTGGTGTTTGTTCTTTAGAGCTGGTGAATGTTGTGTGAAGAGTCATTTGTTCTCTCATTAAGCCGGTGTGTAACCTTGCAGCTGATTCAACAAGGTTAAAGCATGTTGCATTGATTAGAGTCTTTTTTAAATTACTTGAGGCATTACACTTTAGATGCATCTGGAGATATATCTATGATTTTGTTTCTGTACTAATCCAGAAACTGAAGAAAAAATGCAAATGTGAGCTTCAAAATATTTGAAGTTGGTAAATCTAACCCTAGAGAATATGCCTGGCTGCCGGTGTCCTGAATGCTATCTTAAGATAACACACCAGGTGCTCAGCCATAGAGCTGTATGTAGTGAAAATGTTTCCTTGTTTAAATATCTTGGTATTTGATGATACTTTCACTTGTAATCTTTTGAAAGCCTGGTTATTATTTTTGTTTACAAAAATGCATCTGTTTTCGTGCTTGGAAAATATACAGCCAGAGCTCGTTATCATTGTCATGTTGTTTTATTTTTTTTAAAAAACTGGTCACAGTATATAATGCTGCTCTGTGTTTTGTAAAAAGGGCCAAAAGCAAATTTTATGAGCTGGTCAATTGGACCAGAAGAAATTAGAAGAAAATTTCAGATTTTAGATACATTTGACATTATTTCTAAAGAGCCTTTAAGAGTCTAAAACATTTAATGAGTAAAAACAAAGAAATTGTGATTCTGGCAACAATATTCTTCCAGAGCTTCAGTTGTCCAGACACTGGAAACTCCCACAAAGAGATAAAAGTCTAGTTATTCTTGCTTTAAAGTGGCTTCAGAGCAATTATGTCAAGAATCAATCAATCAGTAATGGATGTTTCAATGTGTCCTTTAACACGGATTAATTCCATGCTTGCTTAACTTGTGAATTAAAAACAAAATCAAAGATTAAAACTCAACTAAGTAGACAGAAATACGTCTTAGGAGAAGGAAACTAAGCTAAAAAATAAAACTGGCTATACATTTGTCAACTCAGTCAATCTAAATATAATGTATTTAATCTGAGTCATTGTGGTTCAACAGTCATTAAGGTACATTATTGTCAATAATTCTTTGTACTAATGCAAATTCCAGTTATTAATAAAATAATAACTGGAATTATTTATTATTCCAGTAATAAATAATTCCACAGTGCCTTGCAAAATTTAATATCAATTATTGATATATCTTAAACTTTACCAGATGTACTAAGTTCAGTTCAAATAAGTACGGGTGATTTCTGAGGGCAACTGGGAGCTGAATTTTATTTAGTGGTATCAGATTAAAATTGGCAAAATATGCAAGCCACACTCTTCAGATTTCTATTGTAAACATTTTTTAATGTTATCTTTCGATTTCATTTCACTTCACAGTCAGGTGTTATTTTGTGTTGGTCCATCAGATAAGATCCAGATGGAATATGTTTGTGGTCGTAGCATGACAGGAGGAACATAAACAAAAAAAAAAAAAAATCAATACGTTTGCAAAGCATCATATGTGAAGAGATTAGATTTTAAATCAGAATTTTTGGATGGTCAGTAACAATAAACGGCATAACACAAAAAGCAGAATTTAAAGTCATACTAATGACAGACAATTGTTTGAAATAAACTTGGCTGCAACTCACTTTGAATGTCTTTGATGCAATTGCAAGTTAAGGAATAGTGTGAGAATTGATATCCTTCAATATCCAAATAATAAAGGACATTACATCTCCTACTTATGCAGCTATAGGAGTGACTATAATCAGGCAACACTGAATTTGATCAGAGTTGCTGAAATCAAGAGTGAAGAATCTTATTTTTCATCTTCTTTACAACAGATAAAAGGCATGATTTTTTTATGACTGTAATTTATTCATAAATGGTAGTTGTTGCAAACATTGTTGTTTCACTGAGCGTTGTCTCAGAGGGTTACCGTTGCTGTCTCTCTGCAAGCAGGTTGCTTGAATGGCTTTTCTCCAGGTATTTTGGCTTCCTCTTACAGTTTTCTACATCTTTGTTGCCCTGTAATGGACAACGGCTTGTTTATGCGCTGCTGTGTTAATGGCGAAAAAACAAATTACTGTTCCAGGAAGACTGTTTATCTTCCGTCGGTCACCATGTTAACTAGCCTGAGCATTCATGACATTAGTTAGCATTAGTATAGCAGAGAGCAAGGGGGTAGGGTGTGAGCAGTACATACACAAAGGGATTGACAGCACTAAGACATTCTTCCTGCCTCTGATTGGTTGTTGCTGACCAACGACACATTTCTGCTTGTCAGCAGAACCACAGAGAGCAGCTTAATTTTTCACAGATTAAGTGTCTCATGTTATGCTGCCACGGCAGTAATAATTTAACAAATATGTAAAAAACATATTTTGTATAAAAGTTACATACTGCAGTTTTAACAGGTACTTCTCTCTGTTGCCCACTGACCTAATCAACAAAGAGAAGCCTCTGCGAGTGAAAAATGATCTGCTTGTTTAAGCAGATAATTTATGTCATGTTATAGTTCTTTCTATAACATGACATAGAAAGAACTGAGGATGCATACACTGAGGATTTGAGTTAGCACTGTACTCAACTAAAACACTTCTTCAGGAGAATCATTGGGTCATAACAATATTCTGATTTGGAGGCATTGTTAGAACAAAGAGTGAAATCTCCTGAACCAGAACTTCTTATACATTGATTCTTAATCCTTTATTCACATGACATGAATAATGGACAAGGACGGACATATTCAGACGGCAGACTCACGCTTGTGGTTGCTCTTGCGTTGAAAGGGAAGTGTGTGTCGCTCCGAGTCCTCTTCACCCTCCTCATCTGCCAGGTGTGTGTGAGTGTAATGGTAGCTCAGCCCAGGACGGTTCTTATATCGCTTGCCACAGACTGCAACACACCCATATGATTTGTGTAAGCTTTGTTTCGAATAATGTCAAAGTTGTAAAGAAACCATGCATTTTCAAAAAATTTATTTTGAGGATATAAACAAGTCTTCATAATGGTCAAAGTTAATATTTTTTTTAATACTCAGTATGCATCAATGTAGCCACAGACAGATGTGAAGCGTGATCAGCAGAGCCGATTTTACAACAAGATAAAAATGACAAAACAAGGTTTTTGCCCGAAAGCAAGAATATGTACGATGACATTCTTTTAAAGCAGAAACAAGGGGTGGAAGGACAACTCATGCTACAAGATCCTCACCAAAGAGAAGTTTTTCTCATAAAAACCCTATGCATAAGTTATGTCATCATGTGAACATTTCTGGCGAGAGAAGCTCAAGTTATTATAAAGGTTTTGAAGTGAAGTGCTTTAAGCTTGACAACCTGTTGTATCTGTGTTAGACATTCTCATTTTGAGGTGAGAAAGAAGGACGTTCTTGAGTTTCAGTGTTGTGTTGACACACTCGGCTGGCAAAGAGTTCTCGCCTATTGGCTCATTTACATTATCATTAAAGAAACCTCAGTGTTTTGGATATTCTGTAAAAAAATAAAAATAGAAATGTTCACAGAGTGACAAATGAATCTATCAACCACATTGTGAGCTGTGAAAACAAACAATGGGAATTATATTTCCCAAAAATAAGCTTAAATCTAATCTTGTCTCAGGAGCAGAAAATGTCCTTACACCCCTAAAAATAATGTTAAAAAAATTAATTAATAATAATAATAATGTGCATATTTACAAAGCTGTGTTAATATGTGTTATGGTTGCTCTTTTTTGAATGCCAGCAAGTTAGTGAAGTAAATTAGTTTTTTTCTCAAAAGCTCTTGCATTTGTTACTTCAAGGCTGGACTACCATAACTACTTTTCTATACAGAAGTTCACAAAATGCAACTGAAAGTCTTCATCTGATGCAAACCACTGCAGCAAGATAAAAATTAAAAGGATAATATTTCTCCTATTTTAGCTTCCCTTCATTGGCTCCCTGTTAAATTCAGAATAAAGTTTAAGATTCTCATTGTCACATCTAAGCCCTTAATAATCAGCTCCATCATACATCAGAGATCTGATTGTTCCATGTGTTCCTAACAGAGAACTTTGCTCTCAGACTGCAGGTTTACTGATGATTCCTAGAGTATCTCAAAGTACAACGGGAGGCAGATCCTCCTCTCCTGTGAAACCAGCTCCCAATTTAAGTGCTCTAGACTATTGGCTTAAAACTTTGCTTTTTGATAAAGCTTACAGCAGTGTTTACCCAGTCAACTGAGGTGAGGTAGATCTTTTGACCAGATCCGGCAGGAGAGAATCCAGTCTTAAGGCAGTCCTCTACGGCTCTCTCACACAGATCATCATCTTGAACCATCTCTGTAGTTATGCTGCTGGCCACTTTCCCTCACTTTCTTCTTCTACTCTCCAACTTGCATTATTTGATGTAATTGCAATTGCTAAATTGTTGTTTTCTCTCTTATTTTTTCTCTCCATAGATGCTCCACCTGGTCTGGCGTTCTGTTTGGCAGTGGTGCCTTCCTGGAGGAGAGCATAGGTTGAGACGATGCTGTCAACAACTAGACATCCTTCCTTTTCTGCTATAAACTTTTAATATTACATTAACATAGAAAGTACTCTTATATCATTTATTCTGTTTCTTTTTTTGTGCATTCTGCTCTGTCTTCTCAAACCCCTGTGTCAGATGTTCGCTTGTATTGAGTCGGGTTCTGCTGGTGGTTTCTTCCTGTTAAAGGACAGTATTTCCTCTCCACTGTCACTACATGCATGCTCAGTATGAGAGGTTGCTCTAAATTCAACATGACACAAGAAATTGTCTGCTGTCACTACCTGCTCATCCAGGAGAAGTGAATGCTGCAAGTCAATGACTCGATGCAGTGTACTGGATTAGATAAAAACTTTTTTAAATTAGATTGATAAACTGATCTTAATGCGCTGTTTGATCACTAGGATAAACCAGAATGCATGTGTGACTTAACTGAAGTGCCTCGAGATGACATTTGTTTTGAACTGGCATTATGTAAACAAACTGAATTAAATAAAAGACCCAACGCTCACTGTCACAGACGTAAGGCTTATCTCTGTCTTCAATGGCAGGCAGCTCTTGTCTTTTCCTCATTCCTCCAACACCATAGGCCTGTAAATAAACACCCACACACAAACACACACGTAAGAACACGCATGCAAACACATGTAAAGGTAGACACAAAAATGTTTGAACTTCCACACTCTTCACATGTGGCTTGTATGAATGAAAAAATATATATATCCAAAGAACAGCACAACCCTCACGAGTGTGTTCAAGTGTCTCTACACGCAAACACACACACGCACACACACACGCACGCATGCACGTTTGGATTCTAATCATCTGCTCTCAGTGCAAAGCTACACTTCCAGCAGGAGGGGGCTGATGACACCTAGCAGGGGAGCAACAGTTCCAATTAGCAATCCTGGTGTCTGTGTGTGTGTGTGTGAGAGAGAGAAACAGAGTCTGTGTGTATGTGCTGCATGTGTGTGGGATGATTTTCAGAATACATTGTTAACACTTGATTATCCTCCCATAGGATGCGCAAAAAGAGTGGGAAAATAAGACCTCCGTGCTCTAATCAAAGTTGTAAAAAAATAGAAGGAAAAAAAAAAGAGGTCATCCCAGCGTGATTTAATCTCTAGATCTGTTTGCTTTTAATCGGGCCAAGTCCTGCGTTGTCAGAGGAAATCTCATTACATTAGTGTGGTATGCAGAGGACTGACAAATGATTACATGTCACACTGTGAGACTGAAGACTCCAATGTACTCTAGTTTAGAGCCTGGAAACACAGAGGTCACCGTTTGTCTCATCACTGTTTAACTCTGAGCTCTGACTGGCCTATTTCTCTTATGTTGACCTCCCTTTCTCATACAGACAGCCAACCAGGCACTATGTAATCACATGAAAACTGACCACGATGTGGAAACTTGGAGAGAAAAATAGTCTGAAATGTCATTGCTGTCCTACCCGTGCTTTGGTACGGTTCTTGCGCTTCGGTACGTCTTCCTCCATGTCGTCCACCTCCAGCTCATGAGGAAAATCCCCAACAAGCAGCTTCTATAAAAAGAGAGAAAGGTGGACTATTATGAAGGACTCTTATCCTCGCTGCAACAACAGAGCTGCAGCACAGGTCAGATCAACCTACACAGGACAAAGAAATGACAAAGTGTAATTTACTGCTTTACTGCGATTACACTGCTGCCTCCTTTCTACAGCAAATATGCAGCATTCAAATCTGGAAAAAGCCTTAAAATACATGGATATTTTATCATATAGGTATACTCTCACACTGGGGAAAAAAATAGAAAAAGCATACATTTCATTATTTGTGCATTGAAAACTGCTTTTAAAATAAATGTACTAGAAAAAAAGTTTTTCTTTCCATTTACTTTTTAAACTTGATTTAAGTTTTTAGAAATTTCTAATTAGTAATTATAATTTCCGGCTTCAATGGAGTATATATATGACATGAAACTTGGGTTCATTTCCTTTAGCCACTGTCAATTCTGGCAGAACTCCCTGATTTATCACAAGATAGTAAGGAAGGTATGAAAAAAAAAGTCTCCAAAGCTCACCAAAATAGATCTGCAGCAGCAAGAGGTTTCTTTAAGTACCCCTATCTAGATGCCAGAAAATTTACTACACACCACAACTGGAACCATGCAATTTGATTAGATGAGACTATAAGTGAACTTTATGGCAAAAAAATACTTCACTTAAGTTGAGAACTATAGAACAAATAAGTGGATCTGTGATGCTGTTGTCCAGTGGGCGACATAGGTTGCTACAATCAATAGTAGCCACACAGGCTCACCCACTAGAAGGAAACAAACGCACCCAGTGTAGCACTTTCATTCTATTGGCTGAGAGGTTGCTAGGCGACGGTACTTTTTTTGTTCCAAGTGCTAGCAGAAAAGAATTTGCAAGCGGAGATTTGCTCTGAGCAAAGAGCATGAGGAGAAAGGTTTGAGAAAGCACAGCGAATATTAGAAAGAGAGCAGAAGTTTTCAGTACAGGCATTACAAGTTTTGAGAAGATATGAAGTTCTGCTTTCAAGCTGAAAATGTAAGCACAGTATTAAAAGTTTTGAGCAGAAAAGACATGAAATTCTGCTTTCAGAATGAAAACGTGTGCTCTCAAATTATGACGGAAAAATTCCCCCATATTTCTGTTCAGAAACTGATGGGAACACCATGGAGTCTCTCAACAGACTCAATTGATCAAATCAGCACAGAAATATTACTTCAGACAGAAAATCAAACTTTCCTCCATGTTCATCTGAACACCTAAACCTTACAGAAAATTTAGATGAGCTGAAGAGAAGTGAGTGAAAGACGGGATCCAGGGTTGTATTTGCTTTGTGTCATATCACTTCCTGCTATGTGTGCTACACCTCACAGTTCAGTTTAAAGTTCAGTCCCAGGTTTGCTTTTATCTACTGAGTCGGTTCAACGTCAAAATGTTGGTGAGACAAACTCAGCCTCCTTGGTGTGAAACAAAAGATGAATATGTGGAAAGGAACCTCATGTCCATTATTATAGGATCTATGATGCTGTGGGCATGCTTCTCTTCAGAAAACCATTAAAGATGGCATCCTTAAAGATGGCAACATTAACTATTTAAAATACCAGGATATTGGGCCTTTCATCATGAGTGATCTAATACATGGCAAATTCAACACAGAATTGGTTCAACAGACAAAAAAAAAAATCAACGTTCGTTCATTGTTACAATATTTAACAGATGTGCATCCTGTTTCCTCTCTGCTTATCTTTATTTTTTTTTTAATCATGTTTATTCATTAAGCTCCTTCCATTCTCATGATTTGGTGTTAACACCAAAACATGAAGAAGGCAATAAAATAAGGAAGCCTGCTTGAGCTTTTTTCACTGTTCGTTTGTTCTTTTTTAATTATGATATTGCGTGTAGCTGCCTGATGATCAAGAAAAGAATAAGGTGTGAATTAAATGTTTTGAGACATTAATATTGATGCACTATAAAATGGAATTTTTTTTTTTCAAACTATTGTGGGATAAAATACAGGATCGCTGAGAGAGGAAAGTACAGATATTAGTTATAATTTAGCAATTTCACCAACTTCAGGTAAAAAAAAAAATACATTCTCAACTTTCCCTTTTCTATAACTATTTCATGTTTAGATGGAAGGCAGTGGCATGTTGCCGAATGAAAAACATTTGGGGTAAAAAAACTGGTTCTGTAACTTGGCATCACTTCAGTGAACTAGAGCCAGCTGGTGCTGGGAGCTCACCTTGACCCTAGTTTCACAAAAAAAACCTTCCTGCAGTTAAACTGGAGAACTTAAAAACAAGTTTAAGCACAGAAACATTAAGTGTAACATCATAAAAACAAGTGATACCACCTTCTCTCAAGTTTGATATCTGTTGTCGTGTGCCCTCAGTTAAACGGACTCAGAATTGGGTTGCAGATTATCTAGTGTAAAACGAGGGTAGTTGCTCCATAAAAAGAAGGATAAAACCAAGCTCCAGATGCAGACACATCCTGTTTTAGGTCAAGCTCCAAAAACATGAGTTCTTAACGCCTGCTGTAAAAGAAATTGATGGCCTCTTTTATCAGACTCCTGTGCGTCCTAAATATCCACCGTCTGTGTAGGGCCCATTCCACGAATAATCCCAGCATTGAGTGTAAAAATAGTTGAGTGGCCCTTTTCAGATGTGTGATTTTTGTCACCACTTTGAAACAATACTGGCTTTATCTCATGATCAGTAAAGCAAATGTGATAAATGAGCAATCTGTTAATGTCAGACTCCTTATAAATGGAGAACAACCGTAATGGAGGAGGAGTAAAGCGTGGACATGGAGCTTGTGGAGGGCACAGGATAGTGCCAGCCTGGAGACAGGGGAAGCCCTGGATTTAGAGGCCTTAAACACAGAACCAACACTCAAAGGGGCAACGCAAGCTTTTATCTCTAAAGTCCTAATCAATTAGCCATTCATCTGGGCTACTTTGTAAGGCTATGGGAAATATTCTAGAGTTTATTCCAGGTATAAACAAATAGATTTTTTTAATGGGTGTTTCGTCTGGAGATTTTCAGACTTCTCACAGAGTGGAAGTCTGAAGCACGTGCCTGCGCACAGAGAGCCCGCAGGGAGCAATCAGAGCCACAGGAGGCTGTGTCAGCACCAGAACACATTCTCCAAGAAACAAAGGCAATGACAGACAAAGACGCACAAACATAGCCAGATAAAAAGACAGAGATGCTGTACTATCAGAAACAACACAGCAAAACACAAAGAACAAAACAGAAAAACTTAGAAAAGGAAGGAAAAGGACAGAGAGCCCCACCTGACATTCACTCATTGGCTCCTCTTCCTTGGTCTCCACCTTCTTGTCCAGCGTCTCCCCAGCAAGCAGCGACTCCAGGACAGGGCCGTCTGGGATGCCCCCCTCCTTCTTTAGAGAGGTCTCGTAGTCTGGACATTTGTCAGACAATCAATGTTAGTTAGCAGATTTCAAATAAAAGTGAATGTGAACAGGTGAGCTGATGGGAACTAGAGTGAGCTGGTTCAGGAAACAAGGAATGTTACTTCTGCACTGCGCAGGCATTAAAAACAATTAACTGCATTCTGAAATTATAAAGGCGGTTTGTGGATTCTCTACTACAGACATGTCAGTTCCTTCTCAAAAACAGGCAGCAGATCAATAAATAAGTGAATAAATTACAATGTAAAGCAGATCACATTTTGTAATTGTGAGGATTTGGGTTTTCACTGTGTGTTTATTTTGGCTTCTGTTTCTTGTGAGTCTCTGTGTTGTGTTGTCCTGTCAGCCCCCGATTGTTCCCAGGTGTGTCTCGTTCCCTTGATTATGCAATATGGCGAAGAGTGTAAGAGTGATATGAGGGTGATTTATTTTTTTTTGGTTCGTGTAATAAATTCTGAAAATGCGCTGTCCTGTCTCTTACTCACCAATTTTGAATTCGATAGGTAGAAGCCGTGGGTCCTCCAAGATGTTTAGCCGTCTCTTCTTGCGCCAGCAGCGAGCAGGATACGTGTACAGCTGACCTGGAGCATGACCTGAAACACAGGATGTTTCACAGGAGGTTAGAGAAAAGTAGCATAAACCTAATTTAACTATTAAAACATGACTGAAATTAAAGTTTAACTGTAAGTGCTAAACAAACCGCCTTTATAATTTCAAAGCACAAGTTTCTAGTGGCAGCCAACGAACACATGCACACAACAGTATTCCTCCTAAGAGTAGTTGGTGCCAAAGGCGCATCGTTGCCTACAGGGGTGTCTGAATCGCTGCCAAAATACATTGACGTTACAGAAAAAGAAGAAGTGCCGAGGAAATATCCTTTGGGGAAAGCTGGAAACTTGTGAGAGGGAGGGAAAAGAGAAAACGCCTTGGGAAAAAAAGGTACCACAGAGAGTTGAATGTAAGAAAGAGAAATGGGAGAAGGATGGAAAAAATTGGGAGACAAATGAGTGGAGAGCTGTAAACACACGAGGGGTCTGCACTCTTGACCAACAATTATATGTAAGGTGATAGTTTTAAAATTAATTGCTAGTTTTTGTATTTCCTCTGTTGTTTTTTATGGATTCTTTGTGGGATGAAAAATTAATCATGATTTATCAATTATGAAAATAATTGTCAACTAATTGAATATTCAATTAACTGTTGACTGAAATATACAGACTCAAAAAAAAAAAGCCAGGAAATTTGCTGAAAGAACAACACAGTCAGAGCAGCAATTATGCTAGCCTAGTAAAAAAAAAAAAAACAGCCCATTGTTTCACGGTATTTGCTTCGTACAGAAGGTCTGAATTCTCAGAGCTGAGAAACGATTACTTCCGGAGGCGTGGACTGTGTTGATGTTTTAAACGTTACCCAGTTGCTAACATGCAGCTACACATATGTAATACGCCAGTTGAATACACAAAATTGCCTGCGTTGCAAATAACCATCCTCCACTGTTAGAAAGAAGTCCCGATCTGATCAAGGCAGCTGGTCTTGTTAATTCAATATTTGAAAGCATGTCCAACACGCACTGAATGGCTTTGTTTACTTCCTCCACTGCTATTGGTAAAACTACAGGGAGACTACAATTATAAGCCATCGCAGCAAATAGATGTCATTGTTCACAATTTCTCCTGTTCATTGGTTGGTCTGGTCAAAAGTCTAGAGGAGGGAATCCAAGTGAATGTGTGAAAGTCCAGACTGTGCTGCAAGTTACTCTTTTGTTGTTATTTTTTAGCAGAGTTGCACAAGAAGGCAATGTCCAGGCTACAATTATGTCAAAGCTGTACAAAAAATTTATACATTTTCCATTTAAGTAAAAAAAAAAAAAAACACTTGTCTGTAAATGTGATTTACCTTGAACCCCTCAATTGCCGGTTTTAGATTCACCTGGTTCAAATTCACTTTTTCACACCAGGCCTTAAAGGTTTGGATTTTTTTCCTTCCTTAATAATTAATACTTTCATTTAAAAACTACATATTGTGTTTACATATGTTGTCTAAGATTTAAATTGGTTTGATATTCTGAAATAATGAAGTGTGACAAACATGCAAAAAATAGGAAATCGAGAAGGGACATAAAATCATGAAGCTATAGAACTGACTATCAAATTTGTTTGGAGAAAAATAAAACAAAACTTAAAGGCTGAAATAAAGTAGCTGCGTAAGGGTGCACAAACCTTTTCAAAATGCTCTAATTGTATGTTAGTGTATAAATATATATACATCCCAGGGTTTCCCCCAGTGTATTATAGGCCTGGCGGCCCGCCATGCTTTACTAGCGCCACCGCCAGGCTAAGCCTTTCTTGTTTTTAATTTTTTTTTTAGGAAAATAAAATTTAGAAATCGTCTTTTTTTTTTTAAGCCGGATTGCAAGTGTTTCTGTTGCTCCGAGCGTTTCACTATCAGAGCAGATTTATTCCTAAAAGATATGTTTATAGAAGATATGTTTATAGTTTATGCATTTAAAGCCGGAATAATCCCACCGCTGGGCCTCTGCGCGTTGCCTCGCGCGCTGCATCTAAAGTTAACCTCAGCGCGGATCCCACGCTCCTCCTTTCACTCGAACTGGACACAGGCTGACCGCTATGGATATTTACATCAACCCCCTGTGAGGAATTATGATTAGTTATGAGGAGTTATTGATTAAGGTAAGAGTTTAAACCCACCGCGTTAGCTCTGGTTGCGCAGCTCTACGTGAACCGCAGGAATAACTTGTAGTCGCGCTTTCAGAGGTGCTTTGAGCAGCAGTGAGAATTATGTATATTTGTGAACAAAACATTATGCGGCGTTTACATCTCAACACGCTGCCCAGCGTTTGACCCTGTATTCCCTGTAAAGTCTAGCTCGTTAAACACTAGCGGGTGCGTTAGTGTTTAACGACCCAGTGCTAATCGCTCATCGTGCAGGTTTAACCCGGTGAGGAGCTTCCGCGCTCTCCTCGCAGTCACGCATCACGCTGATTTTATATTATTTTATTATTATTACTAGTATTATTTTTCCGGTTACACTAAGCACCAAACCGTATCAAACGTTTTGATACGGTTTAGACAGAGTTAATGCGCGCGGCCACCGGACATCTGAAAAACTCGTCCAGAAACTCGACCAACCAAAATAGTTTCTGTGTCCCCTTGTTAAAAACTCAACCGACACGAAATGAAAGAGCTACTAAAGCCACATTGAATTAAATCTCCCATTTGTTGCGCATCTCTGCGTAGTGCAGCGGATTACCACATCATGCAGGGCCGGTCCAAGGGTGTATGAGGCCTGGAGCAGAATATGACTTAGGGGCTCCTTTTGTTGTTAAAAACATCAGCACCTCTAACAGCTTCTGTGTTAGATTTAGTGAAATCTAGGACAGGGGGAGTAGTTTAACTGGCAAACCTAAAAGGCAATAAATTATAACTGCAGCTTACTAATTTGTATTTGTGAACAAACGGAGCTGAAACTCAAATATTAAACTCAGCATCAGATTGTAGCTGTGGTAACAAACCAATCTGACTATGAATGTTGTTCTTTGAACTTCTACAAAGTAAACTTGCCAGCTCTTTAAAATCTTACATATAAATGTTAAATAATTTAAAGTCTTTTAATTTATATATGCTGAAACCATTATGTCAGATTTAGCAGCAATGATAATCTCAATAGGCAAATGCTACATTTATATGTCTGTGGTATATGCTAAAATATTAGCATTTATGGGGCCCCTGAAGCTCTGGGGGGCCTGATGGAGCCGTTGACTTAATTTGGATTTAACAGAAGTGGACATAATTGATATTTATTTTAATTGTATTTTTTGATTATTTGTTTTTAAGACTAGTTGTGGGGTTATATAGCAGTTCACTGACAATGTTTCCCCATAACATATAATTACCCAGTGATATTTTTACTTTTATTGTCTACTTAACATCTTTTAATACAAAAACTCGGTGGACCGCCAGTGGACCGCCTCGGCGCCCTGACCACTGGGCTTAGCAAGTTTTCTGGGGGAAACCCTGCATCCCTGCAATCTATGGCCCTCAATAGTAATCAAACTCTAAAGCTGGTATTTATAAAAATGCTCAAGTATGTTTTTGAGGTTTAGGGCAACTTTATTTTATTAGAATCAATACAGAGACACCTGGACTGTAAAGGTCGTGAACATCTGCACACAAACGGATAATACCTGTAAAGAACAGTGTGGAGGGGCACACACACAACCACACACACACCCATGCACACACACCCATGCACACACACCTGGTCCACGGTGGTTCTTCTCCATCCAGATATAGCAGTTGCTCTGGGCCACACCGGTCTGCGAGTCCAGGAAGGGGAGCCGCATGGAGCGCTCCGCACACAGGCGGGCATTGTAGCTGCGACAGTGTTCAATGGCCTCCTTATAAAACTCCTCTCCGAGACTGAGAGTCAACACAGAGAGAGGGGGAGAGCGGGAGGGAGCCCACAGACAAGCGGCAGCGGAGGAAAAAACCAAACAGGGAGAGTTTCATCATGACTTTCAGGAACATGTAGAGGGCATGGTTTTTATATCAGTGTGTGCGGGTGGGTGTGCGTGTGTGTGTGTGTGTGTGTGTTCAGGCTTCATGTTGCACTTACAGGGGACACGTGTGTGTAAGTCAAAAGGGGCAGTGGATACACACACAGTATATATGCGTGTGTGTGTGTGTGTTGCCGTGGAGATGCCCAGTCCTATCAGTGGATAAGCTGGCATCTACACTCACATGCTCAAGCTGTACAGTAAAACAATACTTCCTCGCTGGAGTGCTGTCTGCACTGTATTTTCCACACCCGTAGAAGTGAGAGTTTGATTAACATTCAGCGTAATATTCACTCCCAGCCTCCCCACCCAGCCACCTACCTGTTTTTGATGACTGCACCTCCAGATTGCCTGCAGGGGGAAGCAGAAGAAGAGAAAGAAGAAGGAAAAAAAAAACAACAGATGTGTGGTGAGTCACTCGTTCACCCCACCCCAATTTTCTCCACATTTTGTTTAGCTTTCCAACACTTCACTTTCACTTTTTTTCCCACTCATTGAAATGTCTCTTTCCATGTTTAACTTTCACACTCTGCCTCTCTCTGTATGTCTTTCCTCTTTTTTTTAATTTTATTTCATTATTCTTCGCACTTCTCTCTCTCGTTTTCTCTCTCCTGTTAATCACTCCTCTCCAGTGTCTTCCTGCTGAGTGCAGACATCAAGGTCACTCAGCTACACAGACTGTAGATACAGGACACACAAAACCATACACGCACATACACACACACACACTGAGTTACAGTGCAGAGCCAACAGCGGCTTCACAAAAATAGTGCAGAGTAGCTGCTGGTAGTGATTTGTTCGATTTTTTTTTGTGTTTTTTTTTTTTCTATGTGCCATCGCCAAAGAACAAGACTGACTGATTTCTACACAAAGAGAGCTTGCTGCAGATGTGGATGTGTGAAAAATGTGGTGTTTGGCTGAAAAGGGTGTGGTAAAAGTCATAAAAGTAAAGAGATCCTGAAACAAATGAGGATGAGGCATCTTTTGTGTTCAGATGCACTGAAGCTTAAACGTTAAAAATCCTCAAACATGATTTGTAAAGGTTTTTTGTGGCGGTATCGGCCTTCGTAGAGAAGAAATGAGCAGAGAGAAAAAGGGGGAGACACATGTTGGGAATCAGACCCCAGACCTGAGTTTATGACTAACAGACTCTATTTATGGAGTCCCTGCTTCATCGCTACAGCACACGCTGTCCCTCAAATACATTTTTTTTATCTAACAAAGATAACCTGAGTAAATACAAAGAGCCGTTTCCAAATGATGATTTAATTTATTAGGAAGAGAGAAGCTATCCAAACCATGCTGGCTGGCCCCATGTGAAAAAGTAATTGCCCCCTTAATCTAATAACTGGTTGTTGTACCCTTAGCAACAACAACTGACTTCAAGTGTAAGCAATAACGGGCTATATTTTGCATCACTGTTGCTAAGCCAGGTTGGTTTTGAAAGCTTTGTCCTCTTACTAAATTAAAACATTATTTCAAAACTACATTTTGTATTTCCTCTGGTTTTCTGCGTCCGATAATTAAATTGCTTCGATATCCTGAAACGTTTGAGTATGACAAAAGAAAACAGAGACAAAAGAAATGAGCAAGGGGCAAAACTATTTTCCGCACCACTCTATCATGAGGGGGAAATAAACTCAACCAATTTCCATTCTTTAAGGGAGCAAGTCAGAAGAAGGTGTTGTTAATACCAACACACAGCCCAAGGTTATGAAAAGCCCGTAACGGGACTCTTGATATTACGAACATCATCACGAACAAAGTTTCAATGCAGGTTTGGTGGAATCTGGTGGAAGCGGACAAGTTTAATTAGCCAAGCTTAAAAGCAATCACTAATAATTGGTTATTATTTACTGGGATGTATTTGTGAATAAACCAAGCTAAAACACAAAGTTTGATTCTAAGCACAACGCAACAATCAAACAACAAAGATTACTCTTCGCATTTTTACACAGTTAACTTGCCAGTTTGATTAGATCTTAAACCTAAATGTTAAACAATTTAAACTGTTTGGATTTATCTATGTTGAAACTGTTAATTCAGATTTAAAATCCTTCTCATTCTCAAAAAGCAAATGTTTTTTGAGAATGCTTAGTTTTTTTTATGTGTTAGGCTGGCTCTGTGATATATACACCAGATCAGTGTCAAAGGTCTAAAGAATTCAAGAAATATTTCAATGTAGTAATAAACGAAGTCTCAGTTATTGTCAGATGAACCTTCTCAGAGTAACTGTCTGCACTTCATCCCTGATACTTGTCATCGATCTACTCCGGGTTTTACATCAGTTGCACCACAGAAGTGCAAATATGAATTTAAAGTTATTTTTAATTAAACAAAGAAGTTTATATCTGCAAACAAATAAAACATTTCCCAAAATATAGTAAAATTATGTACACGGTCTATGACTCTGGTACTGAAAAATATCTATATTATAGCTAAATCTTAGGCTGTAAATTCTTATTAATATTTTTATTATTATTATTATTGTTACTTTCATTATTATTATTACATAGAGATTATAAAACATCTAGGCTTGTACTTGTCTTAACAACAAAAACATTTTTGCCCCGAAGTAACTAGAAACTATACTAATGTATTATATAATGTTAATTAATTTATTTATTGACTAAAATCTAATATCCTCCCTTCTAGCTCAAAGCCCCGAATTTCTGCTAAATTACACAGAAACACATTAAATATTTTTAGATCCCCTCTAATTAACAGATAAAAAGCAACTCAAAACCAACTCAGAGACTTACAAAGTCTCACTGGCACAGATAATTATTTCAGTCTGATTCAGTTTAGTGCCACGCTGCAAACCAGAGCATATAATTACAACCAGTAAGGAATAAAAGCTAAACTGACTAACAAAAACATTTTTTTTTAAAATCATTAAGAAGGCTTGTGACACTGTTGAATAAAATCAGCAGTCCTGGGTGGAAATACAGCTCAGCTGTCAAACCAAACAGATGCTGGAGCGGTCTGACAGCTTGAGCGTGGCAACATCAAAATCTCACGAACCCGATCTGCAACCTCGAGGGTCATCACTGACCACACGCATTAAATGATGTGACTGGACCTCAATATGAGGTCCACTAAGGGGCCACAACACCTTTTCTGAGGTGAATGCCCTTTTTGACAAAAATGTTACCACTCAGCTCTCAGGAATGAACTTTAAGCATCACATTTTTTTGGCCAGGTTGGAGGCTCATAACGGAAACGTTTCTTTTTTCTTTTAACTCACTCCAGTGAGGTACCAGGGTTGCTTTTTCCCAGCCAATTAGACATTATTTTGCAGAATTATTATTAAAACTTATGGATAACCAGCACCCTCCAAATGCCTGAATGTATAGTAGGTATGAACGATCATTCAAATTAAATGTATAGAGTGCAAATATGGAGTGCCTGCTGTTTGCATGTAAATAATACGTATGAAGAGAGAAGTCCAACAGACATGCAGATGTGCTCAAAAAGTCCCATAAGCATGAGCCCAAAAATTTGGAAGTACAAAGAGAACCCTCATGAATGAGAGACATGGACTTCAAGGTTGCTCTAGTGACCAAATAGAAATACCAGGCAGAGTTAAAAGGGAGGGGGAAAAGGAGAAATATTCCAAATGCAAAACTGCTCACCCCTAAGCTCCTGATGCTTCCCTCCTCCCTCCGCATCCTTCTTGCAGTCCTCCTTCACCTCCACCCCCACCCCTGCTGCCTTCAGAGAAACTGGCATAACTCAACCACCCCACACCCACCTAAGCTCAACTCAATAATAAGGTGACAGCTGAAGAAAATGGCGTCTTTCAATTTGAGTCCCTCCAATCTCATTATATTGAGATAGGGAAGTTGCATGACTGCCTGTGAGGAGGCTTCAATAGGAGCAAAAAGGGCAGAGAAAGTTAAGAGACAAGGCAGAGGATGGAATCTAATCTAATTTAACCTGACTATTGAGCAAATAGCAGGAAGAGTTCATCAGAGTTTGAATACCGGTTAAAAAAAATAATCATCTCAAGCTTTTAGAGTTAGTTCAAATATTCAGCCGGGTCTGTGTCCGAACAGCTGAAAGAGCAAGATCAGCAAACATTCCCTCGAATGCAGTCCCTCGTCGTGTTGGCCGGCTTGCTAAGTAGCTTTAACCTGAATTGCAGAGGCATAAAGCTATTCTTAGAGCAACAAGGGGGCAGCCTGATCCCTAAAGGGGCTGCAGGTGCAACACAAATAATGCTTTAAAAAATGCTCATGGCAGAAGGGGTTGTTTGTTATGTGAATTTGCAGCCAGAAGATTTTCGACTTAGCGTACTACTGTCTACTACTGTTCTGCACAAATGTGGGAAAATGTAAGAGGTGTGTTCCCCCCACAAATGCTCTGCAAAGTTCCATGAAAATGCACTCATACCCCTTACATTTTGTCTTACCCCTAAACTCAAATCTATTTTGGGAACTTAATGTGATTTATCATCATAAGGTAACATAAATATGGAGAAAGAGTTAATTAGAAAACAGTCAACAGAGCCATGTTCGGGCGATGCAGAGATCAGGTGTCAGAATCTGTTTACAATACAAGTGTTGGTCATGCACTTCACAAATCTGGCCTGTGTGGAAGAGCAGCAAGAAGAAAGTTGTTGCTTTATTTGTGATCTTGTTCATTTGGTATCTACCTAAAGCTTGTGACTATAGATGTACTCATCACTGCTCCTCATCCTGGTCACTTCACACTCAGCTGCAAACCTTCCCACCAAAATCTGGACATCACGATCTAATGAAGCCAAAAGGATCATATTATCTGCAAAAAGCAGAGACGCAATCATCAACCCATAAAAGTCATGAACAGAATCAGTGACAAAGGGTAAAATTGTCCAACTCTCACCAAAAAAAGAGCCTGACTTACTATGGGCAATGCAGACCAAGCACTGACACAGACATCCAGGGACCTAACAGGGCCAGAGGGATGCAGTCAGACACCTTCCCATGCATCCTGCAGGACCCTGCTGAGCTGGTCTAGTGTTCTACGACCAGGACGAAAACCACATTGTTCTTCCTGAATCCGAGGTTTGACTATCCTACAGATCCTCCTCTCTAGAACCCCGAATAGACCTGACCAGGGAAGCTGAAGAATGTGATCCCCCGTTAGTTGGAACACACTCTCCAGAACTCCCTTTTTGAATATGGGAACCACCAACCAGGTCTCCCAATACAGGGGAACTGTCCCTGATGTCAACATAATAATTGCAGAGTCGTGTCAACCAACACAACCCCACAACGTTCAGAGAAACTCTGGTTTCCTTGTGAACTTGCTACTGAGGAACCCAGTACAACACAACAAGACCCAGTGGCAGCAACGCAGTGAATGGCAGCAAGTGAATGGAAGGGAATGGCAGACCTGAGGCCTAGATGAAAGCATATCTGTGTTATAGTGGCTCAGTCAAAGTCTAGACTTAAATCTAGTTGGAAATCTATGACAAGACAAAAAAAATAAACTGATAGACGTTCTCCATCAAATGTTACTGAGTTTGGGTTATTTTGAAAACAAGACTTGCGGAGGGGGGGGGGCTAAAAAGAAAAGCATGCCACACTTTTCAGATTTCTCTTTTACTTTATTTCCATAAAATGCATAGAAGTCTCACTTGGATTTTGACATAACATTTAGTGGTTTTATAATATTTTGCCCAGCACTGTATAAAAAGTAAGAAATACATTCCCAAAATATGGAAACATTTATTTGACTTTAACCAAGCCAGAAAATGCAAGTTGATTAAAACGAGAAGGTGACTGGGAAAGTGAACATAGAAACTCCCACAGCTGCAGCCTGCTGGCTTGTGGCCACTGTGGTCCTACATGCAGAGCACTTGCTGAAAACACAGACCACAGAGAGCGGCACTGAGAAACCAAACTGCCTATCATCAAACCACACAGCTGATGGAGGAAAGCCAAGACCGGATTTTAGACCCAGGCACACACAGAAACGGCTAGCTGATCCCTCCGTCTGCATGAAAACTCCTTCTTTACAACACCAAATCACTGAGAGGGTTAACGAGAAAACTAAAAAGTAATCTTAAAAGAACATACTGTTAGTTTTTTTTCCCCCTGATGGTGGAAGCTCGGATTAACAATAACAGATACAACTTAACTACTCGCAGCCAGAGAGAGGTTTAGGTGCAGCGGCTTTAGTAATGAACTGGCAAAGAGCCAAATCTCCAACAAACTGGAGCTGACTACCCAAAATGTCCAGGCAGACATGACACACATGACAATTATGTGGCTCCTCACTTTGCAAGGACACAAAAACACAAAGGACACCTGCACACGCGTGCATGATTGCACAGAGTGACGTCCAAAAAGTAAAGCCACCAAATACTTGTAGGAGGAGGCATGCAGATATAGTACAGATATGAACCTCTGAGCACATCCACACATGCCAACTCAAGATTAGATGTGGAAAAGGAATGAGAGAGCCTGGAGCATGCAGACTGTGTGCGTGCGTGTGTGTGTGTGCGTGCGTGCGTGTGTGTGTGTGAGGATGAATCCTGAGCCCACACTGAGCTGTCTGCCTCAGCCTCCACTGAGCAAACAGCGGGGAGGGAGAGGCCTACGCTACAGCACTGAGGAAACTGGTATGACTGGGAACACACACTCACACACACGCATACACATAAATAAACGTGCATCGTGCAGCTGACAGTCACCAGCAGACACAGCCATCCTAGAAAGCACAGCCAACCCACCAGGCCCACAGAGCGTAAGCCATTGTCTGAATCTCTAGGTGATCCCTCAAGTCCCATCCAGGAGAAGCAGCCCACTTCAGCTCACACTGAGTTACATCCACACACACATACACAGGCACACACACACACACACACTCAAGGAGCAACAGTTTCTCACAGTGCTGAAATTAACCATACCAATTAGCTGCCTCTTTGACCATTAGGGATACAAAGGGCTCCCCCTAGAGGTAAAACCGCATCATTGGAAGAGTAAAAAGAGAAATATGAGGGAATTGGGAAAATTAGTGCCCAATTACGAGATACGTCCGAGCCAACAAAGGATTTCACTTTAGTGCGGGGAAATGAGGTGATTAAACTGGAAGTGAATGAAGTGCTGCACATGTAAAATAGGCTTTATGAGGGCTGAGGGCAGATTCCTTTTCGTACTGATTTCTTGCTCCAACTGGTCTTTTACTCGAAAATGTGTGTGTTTGGGTTTTGTTGCAGTCAGACCAGTAAAAACACTTAAGTCTTTACACCTGGCCCACACACCTGTTTCGTCCACTATTGTCCATCTGTGCAGCCACTCATGCAGACACACACACACACGCATGCATTTCGGCCCCTGCAGAGCTTTATGTGAGCATGCACAGAGGAGGGCTGATATCAGGCATCCCACCACTGCTCTGGTGCTCCCCTCCCCCATCCCCGGCCTTTCCACGGCTGAACTTAACAGATTAAACTATGCAATATCACCCATACCAAGTCACCCCCCCAACCCACCCCAATTCAATTTCTTCTCCACTCTCCTCCTCTCTCAGTCAAATGATTTCTCTTTTTTTCCCCCTCTCTCTCTCCTCGTCCACTTTCAGAGAGAGAGTGTGTGTGTGTGTGTGTGTGTGTGTGTGTGTGTGCGTGTGCGTGTGTGTGCGTGTACGCATGTGTGCGAGCAAACACATTCTCCTGCTCCTCTGATGTTGGGCTCAAACTGGCACACGGAGGGAAACGGTGGCTTAAAATGTTCAAACGTGCACTAATAAAGCTCCTGTGTGAGCGTGTGTCTGTCAGAGGGAGACAAAGAGGCCACACACTCGGTTTGACAGTGACAGACAGACAGATGGACGGACAGGAGCGGGTGTCTGTGCAGGAACGAAACGTCTGCCACAATACCAGCTGGAAAACGTCAGTTTCCTCGAATCGCTGTCACGGCACCGGGTCGGCCTGTTTGCGTGTGTAAATGTGTGTGTGCATATTTAAACTCAAGAGCAGTGACAGAGAGTAGCAGGCCAGACATATGTGCAGAGTTGTGCCACAGATCATGTCATTTCTGTCAGGGCTTTGTGTTACCTACAGAATGGGATTTTAATGAGAGGTGTAGGGTTTCCCACATGGACCTCCTTCTTTGTCCACTGGGTGTGGTTTCTCTGGGAGTCCCTAAATCACAGGGTCTGTTTGTGCATAAATCCACATGCAGGCTACTGTTAGCGCACACCTCTTTATGCGTCCTGTGTGCAATGCTCTCCTGGTCTGAGCGTGTGGGTGTGTTTGCTGTAGCCCATGGCTGGCTGCAGAGTGTACCGAGGGTAGTACATCAGGGTAAGGCAATCTGCCTCTGAACAGCTCCTTCAGGTGAGATTTATCACCACTGCACTTGGCCTCTTATTATAGCGATGGATTCCCAACCTCTGATTCTGTGCGTGCACCTCTCTGTGCTGGCAATGTGTGTGGGTGTGTGTATGTGTGTGTGTGTGTGTGTGTGTGTGTGTGTGGTACCCTACCAAAACCCACCCCCACCTCTTCACCTCAGTCTGCATCCCTATTAAAGCGCTGCAGAGAAAATCAGCCTTTCTTTTTTTACTCCACCCTCATAAACTCCTCATATGGACCCAAAAGAAGCACAGAGGAAATAGAGATGCTCCAGTTTTATAGAGCGACTAGATTCACATATTTACATTTAAATATAGAATTTCTAATTCTACACACTTTTTATCATTCAGCGTAGTTTTTGGTATGCAAGTATGCCAGTTGGTATAAGTACTGAGTATAAAAATATTACAGCTTTTCAGCATTTACACATTTAGAACTAACAACAAGCTAATTGCTTTTATTTAGAACTGATAAATATTAGTTATGTACTAATGAAATAACATGAAATAATATGTGGAAACATTTTACATCTTGATTTGGTTCACTTTCACGCTGAACTTTTAAAAAGTGAACCAAACAATAGAAAGAATGCCATGCAGAGGCGCTGAAGTGAAGTGTAAGCTGTGTCTCTGCACGAGATGCATGAAGCGGTTTTACCTCCTATCCGTGCCTCTATATGGATTTGCATTTCCACCCAATTTTGCAAACTGCCCCAGGGTTCACTTGCAAGTAAATCAAGATCCACTCCAGAGTTCAGAGGACCTTTCACATTTTCCCCAAACACAGCAAACTATCCAAAGAAATACATTTCAATCTATTTTTAATGGACCAAACATTTCAGCAAAAACATTTAATATAACCCTACCAAAATTTGAAGGACAAGTGTTTTATTGAGCAGGATATTATCCATTTAGCTGTTCTTATTTGCTAAGAACTGTTTATTTAAACCAGCTAATCGGCAGTGCACAGCAGCACTTTTGTGGAGAGGAGGCATAGTCTATGTGCCATACAGATTGAGAAACCCCTGCATACTCCCAGCTTTTTCTCTGGCATCTCGCTAAAAAGTATTTAAACTTTCAAACATTTCAGGCAGTTTTGAAACTGTAACTTTTAAAATTCTTGGTACATCTCGATACGAGTAATTCACCACTGCCTTAAGCTAGTATGAATAAACCTCACAGGCACCGTCAGTTAAATCTTTGCAATTTTGCCCTTGACTTCAGTTGCACTTATATTTACAAGAGTGATGATTGCATAAAAAGCTTCAGAGGTACACTTCCTTTTCCATACTTCAATTATTATAAGCTGCGGAGCTGCTCAACCCAATCTACAGACTGCTGGAGTGGCCGGGGGTAGGAGCAATATGGACCTCAGAATGTGATGGCAGTTTTTTAAAAAGCTGTCACTGTAAACTCTTTTTGGAGAAACATGCTGATGTGACAGTGTGTTAAAGGTGTTAAATGCAGCAAATGAAGTAACGACACACCAGGTGTGCATGTGAGATGCTAACAGAAATAAGATTTTAAGCATTTCCTGCATTTTGACCCAGTCTTCCAGCAGACCGCCAACATTTCCAGGCTCCACTTATTCCGTGTGAGATCGAGTCTGAAACCTCAAACAGATCAGACAAACCAGCTTCCTGTAATCCAGTTAGCCTTCCTGTTTGTGGTGAAGCACCTCGCTGCTCCTCCATGTCGCTGCATGTCGACATGGCAGAGCGGCAAACTGACTAGATTAGATAATCCTTGATGTTGGATTCACGAAAACAAGACCTCTAAAAAATAAAAACTGTGTATCTTTGTTTTTCACCAAAGCAGGAAGTAGTTAGATTTACTCAGTTACATTAACTTAAGTAACTCATTAGAAAAATTTTATTTTTAGGACTGGAGTTACTTCACTACACTTTTTACTTGTACTTGTAATTGTACAGTAAATAGTATATTCTCTGTCACTGCAAGTACTTTAACCTGTTCTATCACTACTTTTACTTAAGTAAAAATATGGTAAAGTAGTGCTACCATCCTCTGATTTTCACATGTAAAAAAGATTTCACAAATAATAAACTTTGTTTTAAGAAATTTAGAACTTTGGTAGATTATTCCAGTACAGGTTTAACTCAACCATATAATTATATTTTTATTCTTCTCCAAGATGATTCTAAAGTGCTCCCTCTTTTGAGTTGTAACAAACAAAATGAAGATTTGATCATGTCAATTTAGATTTTAAAAATACTTAGGATCATCCGTGTGAGCTTTGGTCACTAGAGACAATCAAATGCAGCTCAAGCTAAGACTTTTTAAAGATTGCCCCAAAAGTTTATACTCAATGGGAAGCTCAGAAGCAGATGCTAACTTTAGTATTAATAGCAATTAGAAACAGAGATTACAGATCACTCAATTTGTGTCACTGCAGCAACGTTTCTTTTTACTTCCGAATCGGCACATTTCTGTGCTTCTTAGATTACTGCAACTGTGTTTGGATCAAACATCCTGGAAATTTGGAAGAGTATTTCCAGGGGAGGAAACAAAGACAGCAGATCAAAGTAGTTATAAGTCATGTTCTTTATATTTTAGTTTACCAAAAGTAAATAAAGTCGTTTTGTGGTGTTATTAGAGGTCTAAATGTGGACTGATTTTAGCCTAGTGCCCAAAAAAATGTTAAATAGAAGGAACGGTAGCCAGCTTTAAACTCATGACCCTTCAGCTATAGCTGCCTGTGTTTTTGTAACAAAGCTATGTGTCAGGATAGATACTCTAGAACAAATGACATATAAATCCAGGGCATGAGTGTATTGTTAGTAGTTATTTTTTTGAAACTCTGTTCCTCTTTCCTGCCGTGGCTACATTCTGTCAGAGCTGCATCCTCGCTGTTACAAACAACTTTTCCACGGTGGTGTGTGGTGTATTCTGCTTGGAAATCACAATTCTTCATGCACAACCCCAACAAACGTGAACATGGACTCTGATGATATCATGGAAGCATCTCATAGTGCAGCTGGATTGTTTCACAACACTGTACACTAAATAGCGTGCTTCATGCTTTCTGACATTTTTTGCATTTTTCTCTGTCTTTTTGAGGACCTTATGAATTTTTTATTTAAATTCTAAGTTTAGACCACTTTTAGACCAGAGGCTTTGGCTTGGTCTAAACCTGGCATACGTTAATAGGTTTTGATCAACTACGACTATGAATAAATCTGTTATTGACTCATGTCTTATGTATAGATTAGATATTTAAATTAGGTCTAATGCTCACTTGGAAAATGTTTAGTTTTAATTCATCTTTTGGTGTAAGCTTAAGCAAGAATAATAATCCAAAATAAATAAGCTAAAATATGCCCTACAGCAACACAGCGACGTGGAGCAACAGCCACGCTGATCCAGACATAACATCAGTATCAGGTCCAGTGACGGCATTTAACTAGATCGGACCCAATTCTCTAGGAATGAATCAAGAAACTGTTTGGTGCAGACAGAGAACAAAATAGATCTGGTTTGAGCTATCCCCATCTTTTTCCACCATATACTCCTCTTCAGATTTACACTAACATTCATGCTAAATTTTCCTAAATTTGCTGGCTGGAAAGCACGCAAGGTCCCCAAGCAGTGGAGCTGACTGACAGTCAGTTAGGTAGCACTGGAGAAATAGGTCATAGCGCTATAAATACTTATCTATGCTTCGCTCTTTCTCCCTCTCTCAGCTTCTTTCGCTCTTACCTTCCTAAAAAAAAAAAAGGGCTACTACAACATATAGAAAGTCTAAGAAATGGAGATGATGAAAGGAGAAACTCGGAAAAAGTAACCCTCTTAAAAACATCAGACCTCAGGCTCGCTCCCATAAGATTACAGAAAAAGAAAACTCAGAGAGGAGAAATGAGTGCAACAGTGTGTGTGTGTGTGTACGCGTGTGTACCGGAGGCAGAGTAGAAATGAGCGAGTGAGGGAATGAGAGGGTGAGACTGGGAAGGGGAAAGAAAGCTCTAGAACTGGCAGGCTGCGGCCTGAGCCATCACATTGGGCTGTTTGCACACAGAGCCGGTTATTACATGGAACTCATTTAGCTGGGCTCAGTCAGGCAGGGCACAAGTAATATTATATAGGCCTGCTGCAACTGCCTCCAATACAGCAGCCCGCGCTTATCTGCATCTGCCCCTTCTAACCAGCACAAAGAAGTAATATCGCTGAGAGACACCGCGCATCCCCACGTTTTGAGTTCTGGCTGCCGTGAAGCCGTAGAAATGAATTTAATTGCGCTTTGTTCCATTTTTAAAGATTTTAGTCATTTTCTAATCCCAATATATTGAGACGGGATATTTATATCCCATCTCAGAATGTGAAACATTATATAATTTGGTAACAGTAGACTATAAACCTTTCCTGTCAATAGATTTGAGTCTAAATCCCCCTAAAAAGCTCTTAAGTATAAGCTATCTAAAAGGAATTACAGGGATCTAAAAAAAATGGATATAAACTGTCCTCAGTTATAGTTTCTGCAGAATATCAACACAGACATTGATCCAGGATGGGGAGGAGTGATTTGGAAGAGGTGGGGGTTTAATGATTTGAGCCAAAGAAGGAGGTAGAGAGGAGGGGACCATGGAAAGGAAGTGGCTGAACAAAAGGAAAACAAGTGATGAGGAAGAAGGGAGGTAAAGATGCAGATAGGGCAGCGACGTTGATGTGAGGAAGAGAGGAAATCGGATGGAGAGAGAAGCAGAGGGAAAAAGAAAGAGAGATTAAACGTTTCTCTAATCCAGCCGAGCGACAGACTGGTAGAGAAATGCTCAGTGGATCTTCTCGTCAGCCGCTGACAGACCCGGCCCAAGATTGTTTAGGACCCTAAGCAGACACTGATTTGGGAGGCCCTCCTGCAGTTAAACCCATCTTCCACTGCTACTGAAATCATGCAAACAGAGTGAATTAATCATCAGGTTAGACTAGTCCACATGTTATTTTAAGATTTCATGTTTGTCTAAAATGCAACAAAATTACTCCTTGTTGAGTTTTTGTAAAAAGTACATAGGTTTTATGAAGCTCGGGCTGTGTTTTAAAGGAAGAGTAGAAAGAACCTGTTGAACAAGAGGTAATTAAAGCTTTTGTTATTCCACCTGCTTGTGTTATTTATTTTTATTTTTTAAACTTCCCAAAGGTTTGGTTTTAGTTTATTTGGGCAAGGTGATTCCTTTGAATTGTGACAGATTCAGATCACTCCTCAAATAAAAGTGAATAACCATGTTTCACCACAATAAACTGTAGTCAAACATGGAAAACGACTAGAAATCACAAACTGTCCTATGCTAACTTTAGCAGGCACAAAACTTTCTGAACCAGATGGCTCCATTTTGTTTCTGAGGACGTAATGTTTGACATGACCAAAACTGCAAAGGTCCAAAACAGAGAATGGAAGAAAGAACCACTCCCCCTCTCTACGGTTTCACAGATCAGTAGTACAATCATATTGACCATATAAGAGATTATGTTCTGTTTGAGCCTTACATCAATCATTTTACATGGTTTGTTAAAGAAATATGCCATTAAACAAACTATGGAGACACAATTATTGACTTACTCATTTGGTCTGACGGTCTTGTCTAATGTGCAGCTTTTCAATACAGACTTGATAGAGTGGGCAATAATTTTAAATTGCTTTATAATTGACATTTAGGAACTTCACATCCCTGTCAGACCATCATGAATCTGCCTTTCATTTCAGCAGTGTTGGAAGCCATGATGCAAAATAACGCCTGACTACACACTGAGTCTGTGGCATGAACAGCTTGAAAACTAGCCAGTCAGGCTGCCATAAATTTGTTTTGGCAAGTTGAAACATTTCAAGAGAGCTGCAGCTCCCACACGCGCTGTTTATGTCCACCACTGCTACAGAAGAGACATATTTTCAATTCAAATGCTGCAGTAAGACCTCGCCTCTCGTCCGAAATGTCTCGCTGGAGATAGGCACCAGCACCCCTCCTGACCCCTCTTGGCACAAGAATGTACAGAAAATGGATGGACGGACGGATGTTGCAGTAAGAACACAATAAAAGCAATGCTCAATCTTGCACAACAGTAACGCATCTACACTTATGAAGAAACTCCCAGCTCAGCATGTCAGATGCTGGAAAGTGAAAGAGAAACTAAAGCTTGACTTACGTTGTGACTGATACTTTATTTATCTCACCAAATACGGACACTCATTCAAATGTCTCTATAGTTGAGCCTTGAATGTGAAATAAATAAGTTAAAAAAATTAAATGAGACGTTGACATCATGGCAGACGTAACAAAGCTCATCTTGATGGAGCAGAATGTGGTGGATTCCCAATATGCATGCACTATTTGGAAGGGGAAGACATCGATTTTAATATTGTTTGAGGTAAAATTGAACTACTTTACATAGCTCATGTACTAAAGAAGCTTAGACATGGTGAGGTCGTGGCTCTGGCTAGAGACTATGTTGTTCTGTACACTGCAAGACCTGTTTATTTGGCATCAATAAGACATTTTATCAGTGAATTTATTCCTGAGCCTGAACAATCTTTAAAGAAATTTAGGGACAGAACAGGCATTGTTTCCGCCCCAGGCTCGCAGCCAGCCACCCTGTTAGAGCTGACTTTGAACCCAATCTCGCTGGTTGTCTGGCCCATTTTTAGCATGATAGGCCTCTAATTTGTGAGCCTCTTGTAGCAAGTTTGTTTGGGGACGTGCTAATTAAAAGGGCTTGTTTAAAAGCCCATTTCAGTGTTGTAACTGGAACGTACTTAAAGCCATACTGGGTAACGATGGCATTTATATAGCCAAGGAGATGTTAAAAGGAGCTTCGATTGCTGCGGCTGAGTTGTCTAATACATACATTCAGCTTTGCAGTTTCACAGAGCCCACACTGATTCAGTGATCTAACATCTCTGCAGAGCTGATACTGGCTGACAGCTTGTGCTGCCTTGTTTTGTGCCTCGTTTTTACCTCCTTTGTCTAACTTAAAGCACTTAAAAATCAATACAGGACCACCATTTGAAAGTGTGCTGTTGTTCATTAGTCACTGGCCCTCAGTCTGGCATTTACTCTGCATTCCCTGTGCACCTTCTTTTTTTTTTTAACCAACCCTATTCTCCTTCTTTTCTGCTCAACCTCTGCTCCCCCTCTGACTCCATGCAAATCAGTCCATTTAATCCCCTGACATGGTCTCACCGAGGGCCTCTGGGAGCAATCTGGCCACACTTCTGCTTTGCTTGAACGAGCATACCGTGGACCAAAGACGACTTGGAGGAGGATGGCCGAGGAGAAGACGAAATGTTTTGTGTGCAACTTCCCATCCCCTTTTCCTCCTCGTTGTCCAAATCCTGATGCAAGATTATCATAAACAGTTTTATTTATGACACCAGTGTTAGTTCTGGCATAAATAATGCCCAGGGTGAGCTCCTTTTTCTGCAACCCCACAAGCAATATTGTATCCTAAAAAATAGACACTGAACAAAAGGGTTATACAAGTTGGGTCATATGTTCGACAATGTTAAGAGAAACTACATGTAGATTAGAGGTTTAATCAACAGAGAATTTGAATTAAAGCACCTATAATCACTGTAGAACAATTCAATGCATGTCAGACTAGTCAATATATTGTGCTTTTCACACTTGCTTATATATGCTGCTGGCATAATTGTGTAATGGCTTCAAAAATTGCATACATTCATTGTAAAATAACAAATTTCTGCAGCAGATTAAATGCAGTTCAGAGTCTTAAAAACCAATCTTGAATCAGATACTAACTTTTGCATCAGCTTTAGTCTCTTTTGTACCCCATTTTTAGGGAATATGGTGGATAGTGGACATATTGGGTGAAGGCAATATTTCCACTATCAATATTCTCTGCAGCCTCAATGTATAAGATGTGAATCAAACACCAACTTCCGCAAGAGCAGCAACTCGGCGAGAACAACACATTTCAACAACTGAGCACACCGCTGACTGGCAAAAATAAGAAATTAACAACTTTTTCAGCTAAACTTTTGTTTGTTTAAGCCGGTGGTGCCTCCCAGTGCCATCCTGAATATAAAGTTATGTTCAGGATATTAAAGTTATGTTCCCAATATTACAAAACAAACCACTGCATGGCATTTCTTTGGCGTTTCACCAAAAAAATCATCTTGTTTTCTGAACAGTGAGACTGTTGTGTTTGATCGGCCCTGACTACCAGCTGGTCATAAACTCTAAACTATGATCGTTTTCCAAACATGTCATACTTTAGAGCTCTTAGTCTGTTGACTGAAGAATACTCAAAGAATACTCCAAGTTGTATTTTGCCACTCTGTAAGAGTGGCAAAATACTGTAAGCCACAGCTGTAAGCCACAGCTGTCAAAAGCGCTTTGAAAGGAAGTTCTACTTGTTTAAAACATGTCTAGACGAAGTTAATTCGTGCTGCAAGAGAGCGAGAGAGAGCAACACTTTCCGCAGGGAGGAAGAACAGAGGAAGGCAAGGTTCCTGTTTAAGTCCTTTGAGTTTTAAAATTGTCTAGTATGTCGAATTTTAAAATGCTCTTTGTGGAATTTTTAAGTATAAATAATGAGCTACATTCTCCATTCAAAACAAACAGACTGCAGTTTTGGGAATGCTAAGCTAATTGCTAATACAAAATGCAGTGGAAACTTAAAAATGTGAACTGTGTAACCGTTATGTCTTTGTTTTAAATATTTCTAAAACCCTCCTTTAGAGTGAATTTTACACATCCAGTTTGATGTCTTTGATCTTGATATGAATAATGTATCACTGCTCAAGGCAGGCAGGAAGGCTACAAAAATATTTAAAATGCTGTTCATACATTCATCTTCTTATATTACAGCTTTTAAAGAAAAAAAAAATCGAAATCTGCCAGAATCTCTACAGGTGGAGATTCTGGAGTTAAAATTATTCTACTCAAGAGGGAATCTTTTATTTCTGGGGACTGGCTGGTGTTTTAATTACAATAGCAATCAACCAAAAACACTAAAATACCCTGACAGCCAATCAGAGCAGCCCTCCAATCAGCACCATAGCACCCCGGTTTCCTGCCTCCTGTGAAGTGATATTCAAAGCAGCCACATGTAGGCTGGCCGCGCGCTGGATCGCACGAATTGTCTCGTGTCTGCACATCAGAGTGAAAAGCAGAACGACGATCCATATCTGTAATCTGGTCTCAGGTAGTTACGGAACCGGCACATGCGTCCGATGTCCGTCCCTGCTGCCGCACACAGCTCTCCTTCCCGAGACTTTTCTTTGTTTCAAACTGCTTAAAGCCGGAGCGGCTTGGAGCGCTCCAGCACATCACGGTGAGCTCGTGTCGGAGCCATTGTGGAATATTTTGGGCTGGATTAGTGTAAGCACCAACTGACAGGTGCACATCCGCTAACCTTTTTGGCCGGGAGCCCATAAACGCGGGCAACCTCTGCATTGCTCTGAAATAAACCTCATCATCGTCATCATAATAAATAATAATTTAAAAAAAAGAAGTAGAACCACTAAAAACCGATGCGCAAAGCGGATCTCCATAAAGAAGCAAACGTGATGCTGTATGCATACAAGGTTAGTGTAAATGCGGCTTAAACGCGCGTAGGACGAGCGCAGCTCTCTGACCGGCGTATTTATCCCGCCTGTCCATCTCCGAGGGGTCCGGAAGGTAAAGCTGCATCCTAAAATCAGCAGCTGTGTTTACCTCCTCCTGGTCTAGAAGCAGTGCTCAGTTCAAGCTGCTTTATAGCCAGCCAGAACTGCGGCCAGCCCGCCTCCACAGCCTGACTTTGACCGTGATCTTGGCTGGTTACACTGGCAAGGGACATGCCGGGTCACCCAAACCTACCTCCAGCATTCCTCCATATCCCTGCACACACACACGCCGCTGTTGGATCAGGGGAATGGTTTTATGAACTGCACCGGAGCGCACATACAAAACACTTCCCTCCCCAAACCGAGATCCTTAAAATGCAACTTTTCTGCTCACTTGCATCCCCTGACATTATCCCAGTGTCTGCTGTGTGCATTGTATGTATATAGACATGCTGATGATCATGCTGAGAATTATCTGTGATTTATTATTTTTTTCCAAAAGCGCCGAGGTTGCGCTGACAGCATGCACAAACACACACGAAAAAGGCGCAAAAGCCCACAAGATGCCCGGTACTTACGATTTGAGGGGGTTCTGCACCGCTGTGGCCATTTTGGTATAGTATGATAGAATGCAACACCGCAGAGCCCGGTATTGTACATGTAATGTAGCAGCTATTTCAATTTCATTCATTCTCTGGGGCTGCGGCTGGACCGAGCCAGCCAATGGGAGACGGGAGCGCTCAGTGACAGCTTCGGGGAAGTGTAGTTTTTTGCGCATGTCTGCTTGTCACACGGCGAAGCGGTGGGCACTACAAGTACCAGAGGGGATAGCGGTGCCAGTGGACCACAGGCCCGCCTCGGACCTGTAAGGGCAAAGCCATCCCCCATCCCAATTTACGGAGAAGGGGGGCGGGGGGGATCGTTTATAGAGTTATGTTGCATGGATGACTGTGAATCTATTACTGTCTAATCTGGTGATAAATTAGATTACGAGAATACCTTTAGCTTCCAATGTAAGTTTTAATTAAAGAGGTGGTAGGAGTGTATATGCAAATGAAGGAAATTATCTATCTGAAAGGTTCAGCCTGGAAACTTCTATTACACATATTAAAGTGTTAAACTCTGCAGTTTACAGATAATTAAGACATTTACTGGTACCCATTACAAAAAAAGGGGATATGCCTTAAAATGAAATCTTCTTTTATTTCAGTAGCATAAAAAAAATTATAAAAGTCCAGCGTTTAATTTGAGCTCATTTCCTTTCAGGAGGAAGATAATTCTCTCTAATTGTATTTTTATAAAATCAGCTGTGGCAGTGCTGGCTCTTACATGAATAACGACCTGGGCGAGTCCCTCCGTCTGTCGCAACCTAACATCCCGCTTTGACTACACATGCATAAAAGCTTTAGATAACATAAAGTCCTGGACACAGCACTAGATGTTAGATTTATAATGGTGCTCATACGCCACCCTCTGTAATACTGCCCTGGGCAACTGCCCTTATAGCCCATATTAAAACCCACCACAATTGTTGGTACCCCTGATGCTTATAATGTCTTGTTGACCACAAAACAGAAATCTTCTTCAAAAAGATGTGATCTTTGGCCTTTCCACTAAGCACAGCCACTTTACACAATCCAGAGTCCCCAGTCCTTTATTACGCTCTTTATTCTCCAGCTCACTCTTCATAGCCAATTAGATATCTGTGTGAGATGGTTGATGTTAGCCTGATGAACCATTTCTTTGTTGATCTGGTGATATATTTTGGATCATAATCCATCTGAAATTTCCAGTGATCCACAATCAAATTACCAGTGGGGTCTACTAGATTTTCTTTTCAAATGTATCTTTATGTCATGGTTTATGTACTTTAATAAGTTCCCCGTGGCATTTGGAAGCAAAACTGCCCCACAGCATAATAGATCCTCCATTGTACCTAACATTGTGTAAAATGTCATTTTCCACATATTCACTCTTTGTTTTGAACCAAATTCACCTGGAAAGTTTTTTGCCCAGACATTAATCTTCAGTGTCATGTGAGTTTATGTAGCTATGAGCAAACTTTAAATGTTTATATTTGGGATGGTAGGACAGAAAAGCAATTTTTCTGGTATGATTCCCAAAAAACTGTTGGCCAGATGATGTCTAGTAGCAGCTATGGGGACTAGGTGTTTCCAAAATATTACATTTTGCTCTTATTCGCTAACAGTGAACATTGGACATTTTTAAGATCCCATACAATTCATACCAACTGATAATTTTGTAAAAGAAAATAATAACAAAAAAGAAAACATTATGTGTCTGCTGTAAAATATACATAAAAAAAAAACATTTTATACATCTATACCAGGAGTACCAATAAATATGGCTGACCGGTGTATATTAAGTGATGACAGATGAATTGACCATGCTTTATCTCATTATCTGGGAAGCCTGGCATAGGAGCATCCTAAATTATTAACTAATCAGAGGTGATGGCTCGGGTCTAGATCTGTAATTGATTCTTTCAGACATGTGTCTGCACTGGATGAGCCCCAAGCAAAACTCTCTTCAAGCTCTTCACCACTTCATCCATATTCTTCCTTGTATGAGACATCGTTTTTTTTTGTTTTCTGGCCGCTTGATGGATCCGAGCAATTTCATTTCATGAAAATTGCAAAGCAATATTTTAGATGTGTAATAAAAAGGAAAGAAGGAAGGAACGGAGACCTGACATAGCGTCTGTTAGATTTTTATTTTATTTTTTTTACTGTATGTGTCATGTTCGCAGCAGTGGCGCCGCTCTGAAGCCATTCAGTGACATGCGATATTTATAGATCTGTGCTAACAAATATTTAATGAACATTAGCAACCAGTTCTAACATGGCAGCACTGCTCCAGTAAAATAGTCTTTGACAGCTAAATGAAAACTTTGATTTCGCCTTGGTAGCTGTAATTGTGGGGGAAGGTTTTTGTGAAGCATTCATGTTTGAAATTGTAAATCAAACATTACAACTTAAATTGTATTTTGTCTCCATTGATAATGAATTTACCTTTATGAATAGATGTCAGAGGAGTAAACATGTGGACCATCTTTTTTAAATTTACATGTTGCCACAACTTGGTGTCTACAGTTTTGTGAATGGCATAGTTGCCTGCTTTACTATATTTGTCCACAAGGTGGTGCTCAAAAACCGTGAACAAATGTGTCAATGACGCTGTGTATGGCATATCTTTGAGGGTTTTTTTTCTTCCAACCCCTTTATGGCAGGTTGATGTAGCATTAAATTAAACAGAACTCTAGGCGTTCAATTTTCTATACAATCACTATTACTATACTATATTTATGTCCGTACAATTGCGGATACAAATCGCGTTCTAAGTGGCTAGGGCTGTAATTCTTACTTACGAGAACAGCGTGAAGAAAGCTTATCACTGAACATCTACCAGTTTACCAAGTCTACCTACTATATGATCAATTTGCTTACCATACAGTACGGCGCTTCACTCTCTGTGGCTCTTGTTGTGATTGACAGAGTCATGCTGAACTTTCGCTTTGCGTTCTGGCGTCTTCACTATGTTTTGAATGTTTAAAGGACGATGTCGGAAATACTGATGAAGGAAATGGATAGTCTGTCGGTCGGCCCAAAGAAGTCAGAGGAGTTGAGGGAGGGGGCCCGGAGCTTCCTGCTGGTGGACGAACAGGAAAACCTGAAGGTAAAGTTAGCCGGGCTAAAGCTAACAGCTAGCTGTTTGGCTAAAGCGGAGCTAACACTCCCTTTAATGGAGGCCCATGCCTCAAGCTGCATGCAGGGAAATATTTTTCTCTCTCTCTCTTTCTTTTTTTTCTATACATCTTTTCGAACATTAAACAGTTCTCTTTAAATTTGCGAAGTTAGCTTGTTTTAACGATTCGCTATTTCCAGCCATTTATCTAAACATGTAGCAGCGTTAAGATGTCCACTTTTATCGTGTAAGTTTTAGATAATGCTCCAGAAATGTTTAGTGGTTTTAACTGCAGAAGGAGACAGAGCAGCTTTTTGACTTGTCATTAGGGAAAGCACCTAGTGAGTCATACTCTTCTGACCCACAGGGAGGCACTCTCACTTTGTTTTTATTACGTGATCAAAGTGCAGCTACTGTAGATAAGGACTTTCTTTACTTCTCTAAACATGTTAAAGCTCATCAAGACATCGATTGGAAATGCAACTGCTCTGATCCCACAACGGGATGAATTGGTTTCTTATTATGTTTTGTTCTGATGATTCTGTCATCCTCATCCAGACTCATTCTAATTGACACAGCTTTCTGCCTCATCCTGTCTCTCCTCTTCCAGGTGAAAAATGACGCTGAGTTTGTGGAGAGGCTCGGCTGTGCGGACGTCACTGGGGTCAAGGTCCTCTCCATCTTTGGCAACACCGGCGATGGCAAGTCCCACACGCTCAACCACATCCTGTTTGGGGGTGAGAGCGTGTTCTACACCTCCAAGTCCCCGAGCTCCTGCACGGTGGGGGTGTGGGCCGCTTACAATCCCTCCCTGGGCCTCATCGCCCTGGACACAGAGGGTCTGTTGGGAGCTGCAGCCAATCAAAACCAGAGAATGCGTCTTCTTCTAAAGGTGAATTTAAAGGTTCCTGATTGGTCTTGAGGCTTTAAATCTATAAACTTATCTATTTCTGCATAGCTAAGGACAGGCAGCACTACAGCTTGTTGTCATGTTGAGGTGTTTCCAGTAGCCATTACTTAGCTGGGTTTATTTGTGTCTGCCCAGCTGCAGGTGCATCCTTTACTACAGATAATCAAGTGTACCCTTAAGGAGTAATATGTCATTGTATTCTTGGGAATAAATAAGTCTGGGCCTCCCTTCTGAAGCTGCTGCCCCCGCGACCCGACCCCGGATAAGCGGAAGAAAATGGATGGATGGATGGAATTACATTAATTGAATTATTTCTTTTCATATTTTAATGTGTTTCTTATATGTTGTAAAGGGCTTTTGTGGTTAAATAAAATAATCGATTACAAAAATAAGAGTTTGCTGTCCTCACTCAGCAGTTTCAGTTTGGAGAACGTCTGCTGAAAACATTAATATCAGGGAAACCTATTACTTGCAGGACTCCTGCACAAACACAAACTGATGTAGAAAATAAATTATTTGTTGCTGTTTAGTTTGTGACACTAAAGTCCTACACTACAATTCCTCGCAAAAAAATATTCATACTCCTTGAACTTTTTCACATCTTTTCTTGTTGAAATCAGAAAATTCAATCTGTCTACCATAATTTTATGAGCCGGATCTGCATGACTGCAGATAATTGTGAAGTCAAAGGAAAGTGCTGTTTTCATAAAATCTTCAAAAAGTGCCCTTCATTTTTATGAACCCGCTTTCACTCTGATGCACAAAATTAAAATCCAGTACAACCAATTGCTTGCAGAATTTAGTTTACTTGTAAAAAGAGTCAGTCTGTGTGTAATTTTATCCCATAGCTCCAGCAGAGCCAGCTATGGATTAAAACTGAGTTTGAGCTCAGAGGTTTGCTCTTAGAGGGAAAAATAGTCGGATGATGATACACGGTTTATAACATTTTATCACCTTTATTGTCTGTTAGTGGGGACAGTGTGACCTGCTGTTTCTGTTTCACTAAAAATCAGTGTGGTTGACCAATAACTTATTCGTTTATTGTTTTATTACCTGATTTTCTTTTCAGTTGGTGCTATGCTATGAGTTCTGTTTTATATGTAAGGTAGGTAATTTTACTTGTATAGCAGATTTTCAGCAACAAGGCAATTCAAAGTGCTTTACATGAATTAGAGGAAATACAAACAAAATAACAAAAGAAAGCAAAATAAAACAAAAAGTACTCCACAATTTATAAGCTAATAGGAGTTTCTCTGGATAAACTAATAGAAAAAAGTATAAAAATACATATTGGTACCCCATGTTTAAGAACAATAAGAATAAGTAGTCCGTAAGTTATAAACTAGTAGGGGTTTCTCTGGATTCTTGTTCTGACTTTCTAAGTTTGCTCTAGTAGTTTCCCTAGGTCTTGCTCCGATATTAAAAGTTTAATGCTAAGTGTTGATCTAAGGTAATGAGTAGTTTCACTAGATAAACTAATAGGAGTTTCTCTGGATTTTAAGTTTGTTCTCATTCCTGCTCTATGTTAAGTGTAATATCCAACTAAATGTTCCTGTTCTAAGCAGAATAAGAATAGATACACCAGGAGTTTCTCTGTATGAACTGATAGGAGTTTCTGTGGATCTTTCTGTTCTTGTGATGTGATATTGTGATGCCGGCATTACAATAATCTTCTCTCATTCTCTCAGTAAGCGAACACACACGTTCTCTTGTCTTTGGCAGGTTTTGGCCGTGTCTGATATCGTCGTCTATCGCACGCGGGCGGAGCGTCTCCACAATGACATGTTCCAGTTCCTGAGCAGCGCGTCCAGGGCCTACCTGAAGCACTTCACCCGAGAGCTGAAGGCTCTGTCCACTCGGTGCGGTCTGGACGTCCCCTTGTCTTCTCTCGGACCCGCGGTCATCGTCTTTCAGGAGACAACACACACGCAGCTGCTGGGCCAGGGTATGAAAAAAACAGTACAGAGCCTTGCAAAAGTATTCATACCTCTTGAATGTTTTCGCATGTTGTCATATTATAACCACAAACTTCAGGATTTTATGTGTGTATTATTGTGAAGTGGAAGGGAAGGACACGTGGTTTTCTACACTGCAACAGCACAAAATCTTACAAAGTACTTTAGGTCTGGTTTATAGCTTGAAAATGTTTTAGTACGCTTGAAATCAGACAAAATTAACTTACAAGTAACTTCTCAGCAACATATAGGAGCTTGTTTAATGTTAATAATCGCTTAATATTGATGAAAAAGTTCTAGTTCTGCAGATTATTTTACTTATAGACTTTTCCCATGTTATAAATAAAATAATATTCAAGTGGAACTAGTACTTTTTCATCAATTTTAAGAAATTATTTTCTTACAACAAGCTCCTATACGTTGCTGAAAAGTTACTTGTAAGTTAGTTTTGTCTTATCTCAAGTGTACTAAGATATATTTTTTTAAATCCACTCTTTTAGACTCGGAGGGGCCCGGTTATGCTGACACTCTCCTTCAGAAGCGTTTCCATGACTTGGGTTTGGGGACAGAGGCCTTCAGCTCGGTCCAGTACGTCGGCACTCAGACCATCAGCCCCCCCACTGACTACAGCAAGCTGCTGGAGGCCGTCAGGCAGCAAGTGAATAACACTCACACGCGCTCCCCGCGTCAGCCTGGGATCGTGTTTCATGCTCTGGAAGTAAGTGGTCTTAGTGAGCTTTAGCAGATGAATCGGAAAGTGTGCAGTTCTTAGTTTTAATTGGTCCTCTGGGTTGATTCTCCTTATATTCTGTTTAGCTTTCATCCCACTTTTAGTTCCACTTTTCCTCCCTCTAAGCTCTCGCCCTCTCTGCTTGTCAGGCTCTGAGCGAGCGTTTCAGTGGAGAACTATTAGACGATAAAATGACGCTGTACTGCTTCTTCCCTGATGAGTACTTCACCTGCTCCTCTGTGTGCCTCAGCTGCAAGTAAGTTGGCCCAACAGTTTGCAGACTTTACTGGAACACTTTTTGTGAAATGCTTTTGAAATGTAATGTTCAGGCATTTCTTTGGCTTGGAATACAGGATTTTATTAAATTTTTTTTTGTTGCTCGTAGCAGCATGCTGGAGTGTCTCTGTGATGTTAGTTGTGATTTGTTCATTTTGTAAACATTTGTTTGTAATTGTTTTGGTTGACATGCTGCTTGTTTGGACAAATTTCCCGTCTGATCATTGTTTTAGATGCCGTGCATCTGGAAGGATTCTTCCTGTTACTTTTTTGCTTTTGCACAATTATTATAATGCCAATCTGGGGCAACAAGGAATTGCTTTAAAACTGGGAGCAGCTGATTAGCATCTTAAAAACTCCAATAATATCTAAACTACGACCCCAAATCCCAGAGAGGCTTCATGGTCGCATGTTCTCTTCCATCGATCATGAGGAGTGAAGATCATATATCTAACTCCGTGATGTTTTCCTTGGGGAAAAATGTCCTGTTGCCCTATCAACCCCACGCCAGCATCCAAAAGTCACCCAACACTCCATTACGTAGCAAGCTCTGCCCTGGCGGCAATTCCCGAGTGTAATCGTTAGCTGAAGCTTTGGTCACATAAAACATGCACGCAAGGTTTATCTTTATAAATCTCATGTTTTTTTTTTATTATTATTATTTTATGATTTTTCCTTTTGCTATCTCCTTCTAAAACCGTAATATTGAGTTGAAAATAAAATAACAATAACTGGTTGATTAGAATGAAACATTTAATCAGATCTGCCCTTATAATTTCCTCTAATCTTCTGTCTCTCTGCGCTTTCCAGCATCCGTTGTAAAAACGGCATGAATCACCTCAGAGACCGGCTCCCCCACATGGCAGATGGACTCTGCCAGTTTGCTCACCAGTTCAACAACAAGGTCCTCATCTGCAAAGTAAGTCAGCAGCACCACAGCGAGTCACTGCTCTCCCAGTTTCTGTTAGGAGGTCCGGTTCATTTACCGACTTTCTGTTTGACTTGGTTCTGTCTCCAGCGGTGCTACGAAGGAGGCAGGGAGGTGATCGTCGTGCCCAAAACCTCAGCTTCTTCTGACAACCCGTGGTTTGGGCTGGCCAAGTACGCCTGGTCAGGGTAAGACGATACACACTCACACACACGCGTTCTTCTCTGTTTCATATCTAGCTTCTGATTATTTCTTCCTGTTCTTAACTCAGATACGTGCTGGAGTGCGCCAGCTGCGGTGTAATCTACCGGAGCAGGCAGTACTGGATGGGCAACCAGGACCCTGAAAGCGGCGTGGTCCGCTCCGAGGTCAAGCACGTCTGGGAGGATGTGAGTAGGCCTGTCACGATAACAAATTTTGCCAAGTGATTAATTGTTTAAAAAATTATTGCGATAAACGATAACATTGTTTCAAGATCTTTTGACACTGATTTAATGGTAATGACTAATAATCCATGTGATTTCCTGCCATAGATAGATACACTTTATTTTACAACACATAACACTGGAACTGATAAACTAAACAAACAAAACAACCAAAAACAAAAATAAAATGTATTCTCAGTCTCCATTAACAAAAAATGTACTTGAATAAAAACTAAACAACATAAAGCCAAAGTGGAAATAAATGCTGCATTCAACCAAAAGAGAGCAGATATGAAATCTGTATACTATATTGCCCTTAAGTAATTACGAGATTTAAATAGAGAAGATGGGCACATCCGACTACCAAATGCAGTAGTTCATACTACACGATTTTTTTGCCCCCATTTCCCCCTAATGACAATCTTGGATCGTTGGTCGCTGGTGATTTTGTAACTGATCATCCTGCAGTGTGCGGTGTGTTACGGTGGATCGTCGTGGCCGCTCCGATCTAAATCAGGGATTTCCCCCAACTGGAAGCGTCAATGCAGCCCATTGAATGTGACAGGTAGCCAATCAGAAAGCGTGGATTCTCCTCCTGCTTTCTGAGGGAAAATTACGGAGGGAAATCCCAAACAGCTGACACGACACAACCCAAAGTCCAGTGGACATTGGAGATGATATGTGGAAACAACAATAATGTTTATTCAACATTTCGTGCAAAGAATATAGAAATGACAAGGGGAAGAGTTGGAGCCAAATTGCTACTGCAGTTGATAAACCCGGTACGTTTTCAGCTGTTCTTTGTTAACGTGACATAAATAGGTTATAGTGATTTTCATTCAGTCAGGACTTTACGCTGACTCTAGTCACGTGCATCACAGGTAGATTCTAGTAAAGCATTGATTAATGCCTGATTTTAAAATTAGTTAACTGGACTTGTAGCCATTATTTTGTGCCCATGTGGCTGGACACCACACGGCACGATGAACCCGATCGAACCGTTATAGATTTCTGTCAGGTTTTGAAAATAGGCCAACAGTCCACCAACAACTCGTGTAGTGTGCGCTGGACATTACACTAAGGAAGAGCACCGGAGTTGAGCCTTTTTTCATTCAGTGTCATCAACAGAAAGAAAGAAAGAAAGACAGGAAAAGACAATAAAGCCGATAATTAAAATGAGGTCGATAGGTTTAATTTATCGTGCGATTAATTGATTTATCGTTTATCGCGACAGGCCTAGATGTGAGGCAACAATTGTATCTGACACAATATTACAGCACCTATGAATAAAAGAACAGAACCTCCCCAGTTTATTTTCAACATATTTTAATCATGTTGTAGGTTTAACAGTCCAGAGATGATCGAAATACGTTGATGTGATTCTCTTCCTCTCTGTTGGATCCCTCTGTCTTCTTTTAGTCCGACATGTTCCTGACCAGCCACCAGAACGCGGCTCAGAGGGTTCTGGACGGGATGAACTATGTGATCCAGTCAGTGTCTGAGTATGGAACCGGACCCACCAAAGCCGTCACCGCCTGGCTCACCGACCAGGTGGCTCCGCCGTACTGGAGACCCAACGCAGAGATCATTGTGAGTCCCAAGAACTAAAGCAGAGATTCAAAACTGACTCAGAAACAGGAACACAGCAACACAGATCCTCTGCCATACGTAACAACTGGCATTGTAAGAATGGCCGTATTTCCAAAAGTAACTTGATTTCAGATGAATCCTTAAAATAGCAACAGAGTTATTTCGCTGATTACTTGATTGTGAAAGCAAGTTGGATCACAAGTTACTTTATTAGTTACATTCAGTCTCTGATGCTTTAATATAAAAACGCCAGTTTCAATCTGTAGTGTTTAACAGCAGCATTTCCTCTACTCCATCCTAATAACCAACTTCAAGTCCTATCCGCTCACTGGTTTTGCACTGAAGTCCAGCTTTTGTTGTTTTGGTGGTGGGAAACCTTCTGCCATTTAGTCGCATCTCTCTGCTTCACACCACCTGGTGGAGCTTGCTTTGTCAGCTTGACTGTACTGAGCTGCGATCCCCAATGTTTCTTCAAATGTTGTAATGTTGTTGTTCTTGATGTAGTATTTTTGTAGTTAGATGGTTTGGAAAGTTTGAAAATGATTATTATACCCCCAAAAGCAGTAGTAAAAATTTATTTAATTCCGGAGTTGACAGTAAAAAACTGTTTACAATAAATATGAATTCATATTAGTCAACAGAAACCCACCCCCAAAAAATGTCAGTGCAATAAGAACATTTTTTTTTTTTTTCATGTTTATGTCATTTTATTAAATGGAACCAGGCTCTATTCATCAGAAATCATCTACTCATCAGGATCGGCTGGTAGTACCTCCATCCTCCACTAGGGGGCTTTCGCCCTCTCCCCTTATTTCATTAAACTGCTGCATGAGAGAAGTGGAGGAAATCACTCGGTATTCCGTCTCCTCTGCATTCAAGGGTGTAACAACAACACTTTGTCGACAACATGCCTTCATATTGTCATCTGTAGCTGACACAAACTCAAAATAGATCAGCTAGAAAACGCTAATCTCTCTCCTTCCTCCATTGTTTACATTTGTGTTGCTGCCTACTATTAAACATGAGACTGATCTCCTTGAGGCACAAGAGGAAAGAAACAGTAGATATTTCTACTAAGTAATAGGATAACAATAGCAGACTTGGATAACTAACTTTAATCTGATTACTGGATTACAAATAAGACATTAGATTAGTCATTACTGAAAGAATTGGAGAGATTAGAGTTACTGAAATCACTGCTCACAAAGCTTTTGCGCTGATATTATTGAAGTATATCTATCCACGTCTACCTGTCTCCCTTCAGGCCTGTCATGGATGCCAGACGGAGTTCAAGGAGGCGGATCGGAAGCATCACTGTCGATCATGCGGCGAGGGTTTCTGTCATCCCTGCTCCAAATACAGGATGCCGGTGCCACAGCGGGGCTGGGGAAGCAGTCCTGTCCGGGTGTGTGAGCCCTGCCACAAGAGGGGAGGAGCCACCGACACCAACAGCCAGGGTAAGACCCACACAGCCAATCAGGGAGTCTAACACTATGAGGTGATGTTTGTGACACTTTGCATGTACTTTTCTTTCCAATAGTGACTAACGTGGAGTCTCACAGTCTGATGGCACGCAGGGTGACGGAGGTGGCTCAGTCCACAGTGGACATGGTCACCACGGCGTTGGACTACCCCCGCTGTGAGTCCTGCTACCTCTTCCTCATTGATTATGTTAAGGCTCCTTTAAAGATGATATCAGATAAAACAGATCAGTAAAACCTCATGTTTTCATGTACATTTTTGCAACGGCAGGGAGCCAATATCTCACAACTTGTCAATATCCTTAAATAATGACAGCTAAAATTAAGTAATTTTTTTGTTTCTTTATCTCTGATCAGCTTTCGTGAAGGACGTGGCTCGGCCAGACTACTGGGTCCCAGACCACAGCATCACCCAGTGTCATGAATGCAATAAGGCCTTCACCCCGGCCATGTCCAAGCACCACTGCAGGGCCTGTGGTCAGGGGGTGTGTGGCCCCTGCTCCACCCACATCAAACCTGTTCCTTCCCGAGGCTGGGACCACCCGGTCAGGGTGTGCGACGGCTGCTTCGCTCGCACCGACACCCTGTGACCGCCCGCCGCGTTCGGAACAACTTTCCGGTCTTCCTCAGATGGTCCCACTCAGCGCTGTGAATCCCAACGCTGCTGCTCCAGGAACCTGAGAGGGATCAACCCAACGGCACTAAGAAACTGAACTGGAATCAGCTTTGAGGAGCCTCAAAATGCGAGGAGCCTCAAAGGCTTGATATAATCACTAGGAGGGGTGCTAACTGTTAGCTCTGATGAAGTATCTGCTTCACTCTTATCTGCCTTTACTTTACAAACTGGTTCTGCATCAGACGTCAAATCCAGCCGCAGATCACATTTTCTGCAGCCTCTCAGCATCAAGCAACTTTGAGACAAACTGGACAAAAAAAACAAGCTGCACATTTAACTTTTAACAGACAGTTTTCATCATGTCTGATGTTTATCTCCTCAGTTCTCATGAAGTTGCAGCAGAACTTAAACTCTTAAACTGACATTTAGATAATTGTTTCCTCCCTTCCTGCAGCTGGCTGCTCATACCTACCCGGAATTAATAACTAGTTAATTTAAAGTAAAAGGGAATTGTTTGGATTTTCTTAATTCCCCCAAGCCATAGGAAGCATCTTTTTGGTCTCTCATTGCACAAAGAGCAGAGACTGAAAATCTTGGAGTTATAAAAACAAAGTTTGGGGTGTTCCTGTGGTTCACGAGGTTCACCTGCAGCAGCGTGTGCCTTCATGGGTATATTTCTACTCAAACATATCATTAATTATGGATTTCTTTCACTTATTGCCTTGACCATCATTTACAGTTATATTTGCTATATAGCGAAAGCAATGAGAATAAAATCAATATCTTAGCACATTTAGACATTCCAGTGGGTTAAAAACCTTGAGTATTAGGGTAGATTTATTTCTCAGAAAGCTAATGCAGCTGCACTAAACCAGAAATGCAGTCTCACTTAGTCACATGTAAATACCACATTGAAAGTCTGGTTTAAAAACTATCACTTTTCTTTGTGACAGATTCCTGCTCTAGTTTATTTTTCTGTGTAAATTGCAGTTTTTATTCAATTCTGGTAATTGAAACTCTTTACTTTGACCTTAAATAAAATGACATTGACCAAATAAAGAAAAGAAACTAATTTTCTCTGTGTGACTGAATGTCTTTGCTTCGCAGATGAACAATATATCAGCATTTTATTCACCTCTAAAATGTGAGATGATCAGAAAGTTAATGGTGAGAATTTTCAGCCTTGCAGTCCATGATACCAGGAATTTACTGCAATTCAATTTATTGTCTTAGTTTTGGTTATGAACCATGGCTCCCAGTATGATTCCCATCTTGGCAGAATAAAGTTTTTCAAATGAACAGATTCTGTGTTTATGTAACAGACAGCTGATTTATTCACAACAATTACAGTGTTGGCTAGAACAGTGTTTTCTTCTGGTGACATTCTGTAAGTGTTAATGTTCAGACAATGATCTGCAGGTGGTGTGAGTCAGCTCAGCATGTGACTCACTTGTATTTGTAAAAGGTTTTGGCTGTGTGTCTAATTCACTTTTGATTAAGGGTGGCAGAGCTGTCTTTTTCTAAAACGGCATCCAGGTGACCTTCAAAGGCACCGATAGACACATTATGCCACAAGGAAAACATTATCCAATTTGTGGTTTTAAAAAAGTTGTAAACATGTTTTTTTCCTAAAAGCATAACCTTTACCTCGTTCTTGAAAGCAGAAAGACCCTTGCAAAGTTGGATTCGTTTTACTAACTTTTACGCACTATTCTATTTTTTTTTTTAGATGTCATACAGCGTGATCTCGGTTTGCAGTACCTTATCTGTACACAGGAGGGCGCCCCATGAACATAAGCAGAGCAACAACACAGGAGTAAATTTCACATGAGGCCACCTGCTCCTGGCTGTTCAGACTGTCTCGGTGGGTGGGTGGGTTACTACTAAGCCGTCCTAGTTAGAAGCCGGAAAAAGCCGCTTCTCTGCAGCAACCTGGTTCCAAAAGTTTATGCTCCCTTTAACAATTACTTTGCTTTCTATGCACAGACTCGTTTGGATATATTTGTCCACTCTACATTGCTGAGGTCCCTTATATCTATCTAACAATGAGGACATTTCTGGTCCACATCCCTCTTCTGATGAGCCTACAGATGTATCAGATTAAATTTTGCACTCAGACAATCCAAAAGTTTCATTTTGTTCTTTTGAAACCACAGTTGATGTGAACTCACTATGATGTTATGATGATCTTCAACTTGTCTGGTATTTTGGACTGTACAAAACTTAATCCACCTTTATCAAAAAAAAAAACAGTTCCATGAGAAGAAAAGTCACCCCACAGGAAAATCCAGTTGAACTGTGCGTAACAAATGTCACATCAGAGGCAGAAAAGCTTTTGAAATGATTCGTCATTGTTTTATTTTTAAGTTTTGAAAACCTGGAATTTCGTTTGTGGACTTATGAGGACTGCTGTAGGAAATTCGGAAACATTTCCTAATGAAAAATAAAAATAAATAAATGAAGAAAAAAAAGAATGATTTACTCAGATAGAAAATGTTTCAAAGAATGATTAAGAACAGCCTTTATTTTTAGGAGCACTGATCTCATTCTGATTTGAAAGGGGAAAACCCCCTCTGCTTGTAATGAACAAGTGATTTATATCAGTGCTGGGAGGATTTGAGCAGAAAGAACAATAGGTGGCGCACTTTCCCTCTGAGTGGCAGCTCAGCTGGATCCGGCCTCGTATGTATTGGTCTGTTGGATCTGGCATAGCTATTTTTATGAATGCATTTAAATTTAGCCTTTTTGATCTTGTTTATGTATAAATAGCATTTTCTGTGTATTTGAGACATTAAGAGTATGTGTGTGCGTGCTTACATGTTCTTATTCATCCCCCTTTACTGTGAAACCTTAAACATATTGAAATATCTCCATCCATTTTCTTAACACCCTTGTCCCTCAGTGGGGTCGGGAGGGTTGCTGGTGCCCATCTCCAGCTGACGTTCCGGGCGAGAGGCGGGGTCACCCTGGACAGGTCACCAGTCTGTCACAGGGCAACAGAGAGACACACAGGACAAACAACCATGCACACACACACTCACACCTAGGGGCAGTTTAGAGAGGCCAATTAACCTGACAGTCATGTTTTTGGACTGTGGGAGGAAACCGGAGTACCCGGAGAAAACCCACGCATGCACAGGGAGAACATGCAAACTCCATGCAGAAAGACCGGGGCCGGGAATCGAACCCAGAACCTTCTTGCTGGCAACAGCTCTACCAACTGCGCCACTGTGCAGCCCACTGAAATATCTCCAGAAAACCTCCAATTATTATAAAATTTGACTAAAAGCATATGTAAGCATATTCCACCGGTGTAAAAATGGCCTAGTCCAAGTCCAGAGATGAATCCAATTCAGAGTCTGAAGCAAGCAGGGGTGAAAGTAGTTTAAAATTTTTGGGGGTACTGTGACAAAAAATAAATAAATTTATATATATATATATATATATATATATATATATATATATATATATATATATATATATATATATATATATATATATATCCACTATTGTGCACAGAAAGGTAGCAAGCATTCTATTTGCACACACACGCATGCACGCACGCACACACACACACAGTCACACATACACCTACTAAGACATGCTACTCTGTGTTACTGACATCGTGGAGATTCCTACACACGTCTACATCTTGAAATAGCACCTGACCCAAACTCTTGCCTGAATTGTTCTTGAAATCTGCCTTTGAAATACAATCATGAAGCCTTTTTATCCCCAAGGCTCCTGAATGACACAAGCCAAGCCAAGAACTTCTGGGTTCTGGACCTCAATAAAATTATGCCTAAGTGCAGGTCTGGATCGCTCTCCTGCTTTTGTTTCCTATGTTTGGTAAAATAGTCACAGCATTAAATTGTCTGCGAAAATTAATAAAAAATAAATATGATAAGTCACAGACTGTTCCTAGTACTGTGCAATGATTAATACATAAATAATCCAAATGAATTAATAGTAATTAAAAATAATAGTGGATCAACGGCTTCAGAACATTTATACCAAAGCAGGTAAGGAAAACCGCAAAAGCAAAAAATAAATCATATACAAATCTATTAATCTCTTCATGTTAAATAAATAAAAAGTATAATGTTTTATTTAAATATTTATGTCAGCTTGAGTCATGCAGAGCTGATCTGATCATTTCCATAGCAACGATCAGAAGCAATGTGTTGGCCAGAAGTCTAGTGAGCTCACTGATGAGGTCATAGATGACATCATGTACATCACAGTAGATCAAAGAAGTTCTAATGCTTGAGTGCTGGAATCTCTAAGCATCAGTCAGGATCCAGACACTTCTTGGAGTTTCAGATTTGTTCATAGCAACAATGTTTAGTTTTGCGACGGCACTTGTTCCCCTTATTTTCCCGGTTGGTTGGGGCATCGGATATGCCGTGACCACCGGGATGAAGAAAGTGTGCGATCGTTTCTTCCCAGGGAAGGATTGCAATGAAGGATACGATCAGGATGAAGAGGACGATCCGTTTTGGAAAGGATTTCCATCCACTTCCAAAGAACAAACCGACCCGGCTGGGGAGGTTTGTTCTGAAAAGGCGTTGGATGATGGGACCTCGGACTCCATCTCGTCCTCTGTACGAGACAGTACAGAGGATGATGGTACTGTCTCTGGACAAACTGACCCGGCTGGGGAGGTTTGTTCGGAGATGATGGTACGGCGTGAGGGTGAGACTGCAGTCGCAGAAAAATCTAACCCGGCTGGGGAAGATATGTCTGCGGCTGATCTCGCAGCCAAAGCTGTGGCTGAAGTGACAGCCAAAGCTTTGGTTTTGCTGGTCCCATCGCTTTCCTCACAGGAGAGTCCTCTGAAGGGCACATTCACAGGGTCCTTTGAATTACAAGGTTCCCCGGACGTGGAACGTTGTAATTCAGAAGAAAACAGTGTTGCTCATTTGTCTGAAAAACCATCTGTGAATGTAAATATTTCCGTTGCTGTCGAGGTTTCCTGTTCCCCTAACGTTAATTCAGTAGCTAGCGTTGGTTCGGATCTACTAGATGTAGGGAGGACATCTGCAGGACCAGGACAAGCGGAGGAGAACTTCTTCAAGTTCTCCGATGAGCTCCAGAACAGCTGGGTGAACGTTGCTTTCCAGAGCATCCTAAACCTGAGCGTCACCAAGCGGTGTCTCGCTAAGGAAAGGGTTTTTCTGGAGGCATCGTCCATCCCCTGCTGTGGGAGTCTCATCCTCTCAGCTGTCCGTCAGCCCGGCAAGCATTTCAGTCAACAAGACCTTTCCCCAGTTCTGATGGAGCTGAGGGAGAAGAAGCTGCCGTCAGACGTGGGAAAGGACTATGACATCAAAAGTTTGCTGGAGTCTGTGCTGGTCTGGCTGGATTCGTTTGGCGGCGACACAGAGAGAGAGTTGTATGACAACGACTCCTGCTCTAACTGTGGAGCCACTTCCCTCAGGCTCCTGAACAATAGTGCCATGATTGCCCTTCCACCGGTGTTATTTTCAACCAGTATATCTATACTGCTTGAATACTGGTTGGATTTGGCGTGCAAACGCCGTTGTTCAGGCTGCGGGTCACCCTGGCAGAAAAAACACTGCCTGACCGATAACAAGGTCCTGGTATTTTTTCTGCACAGGTTGACCAGGAAGTACCAAACCAAAGCCACTCAGACCATCGATGTGCCTGCAGAATGTGGGACGGAGACGTACCACCTGTCCTCCGTCATCTGTGCGGATCCAAAGCTGACAGACATCTACTGTTACTTAATGAAGGGAGAACGAACCGTGAAGGCAGACAATGAGCATGTCTTCACTGCAGACAGCGACTGCAGTGAAGACATGTCCCACAATGGTTGCATTTACATTTACGAGAAGAGATGATCAGACATCAGGAGACAAAAGGTAAAAAGATTTGACAGGTTTCCTGTTTGCAGGTTTCTCTCCGGGCACTCCGGCTTCCTGCCACAGTCTGAAATCTCCACTGAAATGATCCAGTAGGCAGAGGTGGACCCTGTAGGCGGGTCCAGCGGACGGCGCCGGTGCAGGTGGCAAAGAGCACTGGGAAGCAGAGCCCCGGACAAAACACAGGGAGGCGGAGGAGCAGAGGGAGACTCTCTCTCTCTCTCTCTCTCTCTCTGGATGGATGGACGGTAGGACGGACGGACGGACGGACGGATGGATGGATGGACGGATGGATGGATGGATGGATGGCCAAATATATAAAATAACACATATATAAATATATATACAGGGGTGAAAGTAGTTTTAAATTCTTGGGGGTACTGTAACAAAAAAACATAAAACAATATATATAACCCTTTATATAACCCTAACCCTAAAAAATATATATATATATATATATATATATAAAAGCTGGGTATCTCTTGAATAGCTACAAAATAAAGCTGTACTTCCTCCTTTAGCCCACTGGCTGCGATGCATCCATGCCATGATGTTCATAATTTAGGTCTCATGGCATCTCAAGCATCCCAGTTTTCCATGTCTGGAATACAACCAGTGGCTCCTGTGGAGAACCAGTTTATATTTTAAACTGGTTCTATTGATCCTGTGTCCAGACAGAGGGATAATCAGTAGCCTAGCATCATGACCCCTGTCTTCTGAAGATCCTGCAGCTTCCACTTCTCTTCCTAACATGGCGCCTCCTCACCCTGACTCTCACACTGATAGGAGGAACCACAGAGCTCTGTTAAGTTAAAAGCACATCTTCTGAAGTTGAGATATTTTTCCTACAACAGGTTTCAGAGGTATCACCTCAAACCAGATGTTGGACTGGATTTTATTTCAATGTCATTTGTGAATGTTAGAGCCTCATTTTCAACAGTGGAGCTATAAAGGTTGAAAAAGGTTGTCATTTTGGAGAAAGTCTCATCATCAATATTTCCACTAAATAAGAGGCAAAAAACAAAATTGTTTGATATAGGAAAAGCCTCTCAGACTCTTAGCCCAACAGCACCAAACTATTTTTTTATATTAGACAATTAATTTAATTTCACATAATTATCGCGGTAGAAGCCATTTGTTTGTTAAATACTTAATGAAACACATTTACCGTGTTTGATGTTTGTTGTGATCGACATATAGTCACAAAGAATTAGGTAATTAGTAAAAGTTTGTCGTTTGTTGAATGTTCAGAAACTACAGCGGCTGTGACGCGCCAAGACAAACCACTCACACCTTTTTACTCTCTGTCTCTCCCTGCCATTTAAGCACAGGAGGTTGCCATGGCAACCTCCTGCGCTCCACAAGCCGACCAGAGATTATGTTAAAAATGTTCAGTCCATTATGATATCAGGTTTTCAGGCTAGATATTTATTTTGCAATTATTAATAAGCGCTCCCTGAACACAGCGGTGGTTGATTAGTTAATTTTAAACTCCTGCTCTGCTAGTTATAGAACCGAAACGCACAGAATTGCGCAACACCTTGTTGAAACAATAATCACTGAGATTATTATTGTTGATGGGTCATTAATATGAACACGTTTTGTTAATTTTTGTTGTTGTTGTTCTTTAATAAAGTTACGAATGTTTTGATAAGGACCCAGAGGAGGACGTTCTGGCCTCAACGCCCTGGCGCCGTTCAGTTTGTCACCTCATGCTGAGATCGACTCAAAACCCTCAGCGATTGACGTGTTGGAGCCCTGCTCTATAGCACGAACAGTTCAGAAACAATATGAAATGGGAAATAAGTTATTTAATAACTGATTAAGTAGTGTTTTAGATTGTTCTTGAAAAACGAATCAGTCACGGTTAATTAGTGGGTGAACTCGCGGCTGCACAGTGAACCCACTGATTTTTTACAGCAGACAGCCGCTTCCCTCTCTTGCATGTACTGCGTACGGCCGCTAAATCTTTTAGGGGTACGCAGTACCCTGCCGTACCCCCTTACTTTCACCCCTGGAAGCAAGGCTTAAAAATTGATGTTCACAGTTGCTCTCTATCTAATGAGCTTGGATTTTAATTTTAAATTTTTTGCAAAAAGGAGTGGAAAACGTGAAGCTCCAATAAATTACACAGATGACTGTAGTTGTGATTGGACAAAATGTGACACATTCAAAAGGTGCTGAATACCTTTACACAGCAGAGCATGTTGTGCTGTAGCAGCCAGCTGTGCACCACGCACTACAAGCTGCACTCATCGATAGTTCACACATGCAATTAATCAGAGTAATTACTTCTTTCAAGCTTGAAGGACTGCAGGGTCACGTGGCTGTGGTTTTATGCGTTACAATTAGCCGTGTGGCCATGTAACCATGGGGGAGGGGTTGTGTTCATTAATAGTGAAGAATTACCTACAGACGTCGCTACAAACGCTACAAAAATGTGTGTAAATATAGCAATTTATACAAAATAAGTGTATTTGAGGGAAATGTAACAGTAAATGAGTGTGGATCTATCAGCAAAGCGCATGGTTGCATTATCTTCTGCTTATCAGACAATCTAGCCACAGTCCATTATGCAAACAGAATTACAGACTCTGTTCTTGTGCTGATGCCCTCAGACAAGCACAAGTAAGCGGTCACTAAAAGCAGCTTGCAGGGTGGATTTGAGACTTTCCATTTAAAATACAACCATGCTGCACAGAATTACACACTCTCTGTTCTGATCATTTTAAAAACAATGTGCTTTGAGTGTTTACGCACACTGTGCAACAAAAATAACCTCCACTATCCCCCAGTGCACGCACACACAAGCCCGCACACGCGCGCACACACACGCGCACACACATGCACACGTCCGCATACACACAACAAATATGCTGTTTTCCTTGAAAATCCACAGGGATGATTTTTGTATTTTCATCTGTTATCGCTGTAATGAATTGTGTGTGAATGTGTAGCGGTTTTTGTTGATTATAGCACTTTTTCCTAGGACATAAATCTTTTACTGTGTCACCATGACAACCAGGTCTTTTCTTCTCCTTTAGAAAGGCCCACAGAGTGCTTTGCATTAGCATTCATACCTACTAACTTTGGCATGTTGTGTCAGACTGCAGCCACAAACTTGAATGTTGGTGGAACAGTTGGTGCGAAAACCGCAAAAGGTTGTGGGTTTGAATCCCAGCCTGGGGGGTTTTGTGGATAATCTTTCTGAACATGAATCTTTCTGGATAATCTTTGGGCACTACGTCTTCTTCCGACAGTCCAAAAGTATGACAGTTCAGGGAAATGTTGGGAATGCCACCAGCAGATATCAACATCTGAGGAGGATTATTTTTTTGTCCATCTGTCTTTGCAAAATAACTCACAAAGCTCATAAATCACATAAATCATGTTTACTAGTATCCCAATAAATTACAATTCATACAATATAATCAATAATATGATAATTGTTCGTCCATACTCTAAACATCAATTTTCAAGTCAGAGATTTTCATTTGGATTTAGGTCTGAACTTTGACTGGGCCATTCTTACACATGAATTCACTTTGATCTATGTCTAGAGCCAGAGTTATGACCAGCATCACTGTCCCTTATGAAGAAGTGCAACCTCACAGCATGATGCTGTTACCGCCATGTTTTATCAAGGAGACAATGTTCCAGATAATGAATAACAAAGATGGTTTATATTGTAGGCTAAAATGTTTAATTTGGGTCTCACCTGACCAGAGATCCTTCTTCCACATGTTTTCTGTGCTTGTACTATTACTTCTGTCAAAACGGATTCGTTTTGACTTCATGTTTTTCTTTGTACCTGCTTCTATGTTGAACCAGTCAGTTAGCGGATGCATGTTTTAAGGAACAACAAACTAATCTCTTTTTATTGGTTTTAACATGTAAGTTTTCAAAGTTGGGTTAAAATACTTTGTCAGTATCCAAAACAATATGTTGTTCTAAATAACTGAGCCAACAGCTGTGATATTTACTGATAAAAGCCCCACAATAAGATTGTGTTAACAGCTGGTACGAGATTATTAACATGAAGATGAATGGCGCCATCTTTACCGCATTAATCATCGTTCTGGTGTATTCCTGGTAGTGTTTGCTTAAATCTGAGGCCATATTGCAGCGATGCAGGAATGAAACTAGCCTGAGGAGACACAGATTGCTGCTAGTTAGGTACAGTTGTAAAACAAGTCCCATCAAAGCTCATTTAAATGATGACACACTGTAAAAAAATTTTTTTACTGGAAGGCTCGTTAAATTAGTAGGAGTAGAAAAATAAAAAAAGATCCAGTGCTCTGTAACCTGCCCCTTTGTTACACTTTGGCAGCTCACACTCTTTCACTGACCTGAGATCAGAGGCCGGCGGTCCGCTGAGAGTTAGTGCAGTAGAAAAAGAAGAAAAGGGCGTTTGTCTGGTTTCATTAGCGACCCGAGCTGCTGCAGCAGAACCACTCAGCCGAGGCGGGCTGGAGGAGAGCCCCGATGAGACAGCGGTGCATTCAGGTGCTGTCGGAGCTGGTTCAGACCAAAGGAGCTGTTGACAGATTCAACCTGTCATCACTTGCAGTTTCTAGAATGCACCAGATTAATAATGAAGCCATGTAAATAATTTGCTGACCTTGCTTTTCTAGGCTATTTTAAAGACTGTTTGCAGATATGCTGTGTAAAACTTTTTTTTTTCTTCACAGGGCACATTTTTTATTTCATTGCCCTTCATTTGAAGAATATGCGAGTTCCTCCGTCTGTTGCAATGCATTGCAAAACATTTGTTGTAAGTTAAGAAAGGCAGAGTTCTGATAATCGTTTTATCTGCTGTCTTTGTGTGTTTTTGTTAAAAAGTGCGACTTTCCTATTCGTAGCATCTTTAACAATAAATTTTCATTTGCAGTGTGCATAAAACGCCTTTAAAAGCAGTTTTGCTCATGTTAAAGAAACAGCTTTATGATATGGGGTTCTGTTGAGGGGCTATGACTCGTCGATAGTTGAGTTGTATATTAAAAATATTTAGTATCTTCAATTAGATGGTATTTTACACACCTGCAAAGATAAATAGGATGATGACCAATGAACAGTTAGTGAGTAAATGAATGAATGGATAAATATACTTGATTAAATGACTGTTGCAGAAAAATATGGTTGGTTTTGGCTAGCTGCCCATGAGGGACTGCCCAGGGATTCAAGTGAACACATACATTTTTATGACATAAATACATACTGTACTACATACTACGTAGATTTTCTGTAGCTTGTTCTGCAATCATGTTTACACCAGTTAAAAAACAAATAATTCAGGAACAAATAAGATCAGATGCAAGCTGGAAAACAGCATGAAAAGGTAAATGAAAATAAGTAATTTTTGGGTCATTGACACATAAGCAGGGATAATATTATATTACTTTATTTATCTTTTGTACAATGTAATTACAATACAAATATGTTGGTTTAAATACAAAAACTTCTGTAAATAAAGATTAAAAATAAACTCCACTGGTTCGCTTTGTTACCATCACTAAGCTAAGGTTTTACAATCAAGTTGATGAGGTCATTTAGTTTGCTTTGACGGAAAACACAATTTATAATTTGGAGGGCGCGCAAACAAGAGTCAAGGGCAAAAGTGGTCTCTGAGTGGACTAAAAGCATCTATTTTATGGACCAATCAATCAACCAATCAATCAGATTAGCTTAATAAAGAAAGGAAGGTAGAGAAAGCAGTTTGCTCAGATTGGAAGAAATATTGATTTAAACCAAATTGGCCGAAGCCTGGGAGGAGATAAAATGGTACAAATTAGGTCAGTCGCCTATAAATTTGGATGACGGAAAAAGTCAGGCCGTCAGCCGCAGGAAGGGAGTCGTTAAGTTCTTTAAAACAAGGAGCAGATAATGTTAAAAGTGGCAGTCCGTATTCATGGAGTGAAGCAGGAGCATCTCTGATCGGATCATAGCTTGTAGAAGAGAGAAACCACCTGCAGAAAGCCCTTTGATTATTAACATTTCTGCTTTTTTTTTATGCTGGATCTCCTCAGCGGGACCCGACCTTACCACACTCAAAGCGCTACCTACTTAGTTGAAGTTCAAACTGCATCACGAGTTGCACAGTTTGAGAAATTAAAAAGGAAAATTTGTGACATTGCAGTCAGACAGCTGACATTTTGTTTTAAACTGATCAGAGGTGTTGCTCCACAGTGTTTGAAGCTGCAGAGTGTAAAGACACCAGAGACGCTGTTTGTGTTGTGGACGTAATGATGAATATGTCTTAGCTCTAACCAAACCTGCCTCCTGCTTTTACATCCTATTCAACCTGTTTTGTCTACGTTTCTTCCATCAGACGTCCTTTTCCTTACTCCCTAAAGGTGCGACTCTGTTTCCCCTCCCTCAGTTTCTCACATACAGCTCGTTCTCCATGGTAGCAACATGTGCAGTTGTCCCTGTTTATGCGTCAGCTGAAACTTTGATTTACATTCACTCAACATGATTATTTCCCCGAGTCGCAAGCTCTCTGGTTGCCCTGAAATCTACAATACCTTGCAAAAGTATTTAAACCCCTTTGAACTTTTTCACATTGTGTGCCATTCAAACCACAGACATCAGTGCATTTTATTGGGATTTTATGTGATATGCCAAACAAAGCTGTACATATTTTTTAAAGATAATGGCTTAGATCAAAGCCTATTTGTGGGCTAGAATGTCCTAGTCAAAGTCCAGATCTAAATTCACTTGAGAAGGATGAGAATCACTCTTTTAAAGAGGTGGTATTATGTATTTTTCCAGGCACATGGTGCCATTTTATATCACATTCAAGTAATTCTGTTAGAAAAATGACATACAGGTCTGGAAAAAGTGAAGAGCCCACTGCACCGAACCCCATTAAAAACCTCATGATTATTCCACCAAATATTGATTTCTGAACTCTTCCTGAGTTAAAACATTAGTGTTGTTGTTTCTAAATGAATATGAACTTGTTCTCATTGCATTATTAGAGGTTGGGAAAGCACTGCATCCTTTTCATTATTTTGAACATTTTTCATTTTCTGCAAATAAATACTAAGTTTTTGCTTGGAATTTGGGAGACATGTCAGTAGTTCATAGAATAAAATAGCAATGTTCATTTTACTCAAACATATACTAATAAAGAGTATAAGAATAAAGAGGTTTCTTCATTTTTTTCCAGAGCTGTAAATGTAATAAAAATAACTTTTAAAATAATTTAACTTCACAATTTGGCGCTTTGAAATTGGGCTCCTACTCTTTCACTTTCCTTTCAGGATGTCGTCCCAACAATGTCACCGTAAACAGCTGTTCTTAGGAGAGCCAGACTGAGAAGCAGTTTGTACGATGAGCTCAACAGACAGAAAGTTCCACCAGGTGGTTGATAATTGCTGCTGCCACTAGTTTAGAGGAGCTCAGTGGGACGCTAGGCAACCAAGAATGGCTGCCACAGGAGATTCAAGGATTTCTTAAACATGCATGGAAGAATCAAAGCAACACTCCAGCTGTGTTTCTGACTAGGAAGTAACATTATAACATGATATAAAGCTAAAAAAAAGCTACATTTTACATAATACTTCTCTTTTTTAATTTCTGATGATATTTTGATGTAATTTCCTACTTGGAATGTGCACTACTTTGTTTCGGTCCATCACATGCAACATGGCAAAAAGGTTCATGGGGGTGGGAATACTTTTGCAGCGCACTGTGAGTGTAGCACTACCATGATACTCAAAGAGGTGAGTACACAATAATTATTGTACGTGAGGAGCGTATACCCTGTGTCAGCAGACATATGAGGATTTGTGAAATCTGGAATGTAGTGCATCGTTTCTCCATAGTTGCACAGTGAGGAGGAGCATTTTTCTTTTTTTCCACTGAGTTGTTAAAGTTCCTTGTGTTTGTTTGGTGAAGACAGACTGCTTGTGTGCTCTACTGTATGTGCTGGTTATCCTGAAGTGTCTCATGCCCTTGTTGTTAGGCGATTATCAAAGTAACAAGCTACACATCCAAGTGACACCGTTTTGATTTATCAGGCCTCAGCAGTGAGGTGGAAGAAACATGCGGCTATATACACCAGTCTGACTCATCCCAGTACGCAGCTGTAGTGGAAGTTGTGGTTATTTGGTTCCTGTTATATGATTAGGATTCCCACAGTGCTTTCCTTTCTCTGCTGTCATAAATCAAACACATTGGGATAAATAACATAAACATGCTTCTGAAACTCGGCTTCAGCTTACGGGTTTCAAGGTACATAAAACATGTTAAACTCAGAATACAATAAATAAAGCAATTTTGGCCATAAATCTGTACTAGTGGTCAGCAAGTCGTTTGGACTCTTCCTTTCAGGCATCCAGACTTCTGCCCCACTCGGCTGAGATCAGCATCGGTGTGTTACTTGAATCTTCTACACCTTCGTCCACGATGTTGCCAGACACCATAAAACCGCCACGATAAAAAAATATAACAAGCAAACGTCCAAAAATATCTTTTTGAGTTGGAATGCATCCAAGTTGAGTCCTCTTTTTTAAAAAAAAAAGAAACCACTGACCCCACAGTGCTTTCAGTAGGATGAACATGCAGTAAATCTAGGGACTTGCAGCAGGGAAAACAAAGCCAGAGTGGAGAAGCGATAGCACGAAGGAGAGAATGTTGACGGTTGGACTGAATGGATTCAGTTTGTGAAGTTCAGACAGCTGGAAACCTGATTCTCTCAGACTGCAGCCCAGCCGACTGCTGAGTTTGTCTCTATCTCACATGGGATCATAAAGAAAGAAATTAAGATCGTAGTAGCACTGACTCCAAGGCTGCCACAGGCTGGATGCTAGACCGTCTGAAAGGACCTGTATACCAATTAAGCAAAAATTCCTGGAATAGGTTCCCATCTTCCTCGGGCTTTAACCCCAGAGCAAGATCTACATTGTTAAGAGCCAGAGTCCAACTCAGAGCTCAATCTCAAAAGTTTTTTGCAGACTGTTGGAGAATGGATTGGCTGTGGCAGCCGGTGCCTTGTTCCCTGTCGGTTGCGTCGCTCCTTTTGTCTCCAGTGCCGCCCACTTGGCTTCAAAACGATCATCGTCTTGGGAGTCGCTAACCCCTGGAGCGGTTAGTTGGCTGCCCTCTGGAGGCCAGCTCTCTCCACTGCCACCACTGACCGAAGTCCCGTTCTGGAGGTTCATTGCGGCTGCACTGCTGTGGGGTGGGAGGCCGTTAATGGCTGACGACAGAGGTGGAGTGGAGGAAAACGTAGCTGTGTTAAACCCTGAGGGGTGTCCGGTTGCGCCGGCCGCTCCTGGATAGGAGTGGTGATGCCCGACAGTGCCCACTTTGGACCCTCCAGCAGCCGAGCCCATGGTCGGACCTGTGCTTGATGAGCCTGTGGCGGTGCAAAAGGCATTAGCCACCATTTGTGACGGTGTGATGCCTACCACAGGCACGCTGGCATTGGGGTAAGTCATGCTGCTAGCCAGACCAGGCATGTAGGTCTGCATCGGCATGAAGGCAGGTTGGACCGGCTGGTTGGCAAACATCCCAACAGGGGCTGGAGTGGCATCAAAAGCAAGGGGGAATGGTTGCATTGCACTTGGAAGGGAGCCAGGGGGCCCGGGCAGAGAGCCCTGCATCATGGGGGCTCCAGACATGCTCGGGCCCGACATAGTTGGGATGGACATGGACGGAAGAGACATTGGGGGGCCCGACACTGGAGGACCTGGTATTAGAGGAACAGATGATATTGACATGGGTGGAAGAGGCATTTGGGTTTGACACGGAAGGGCAGAAGGGCCAGAGATAAGAGATTTGGGCAAAGTACCGAGGGGCAATGGGACACTAGATACTGGGGCAGAGGACAATGTCGCCTGTGTGGATATATGATGACTGGTTACGGAAGGGGGCCCAGGGATGGCGGGTATGATGGGCCCAGAGGGAGGCGTCTGCTGGGCTTTGACAGCCTTAGAGACCTCCTCCAGCCATCGCTCAGCCTCTGAGGGGGTGCGCTTGTGGCCGCTCTGCAGTGCAGCAGAAACCGGAGGAGGGGAGTGGAGAGAAGGTTCTGGCTGCACCCAGGATGAGGTGGCTGGAAACACAAACAAAAAGAGCTTCAGACAGTGGGAACAAACCATCTACAGCTAACAATCTTCTGCATTCCTTCTTACCCTGGAGAGGTGCAGGCGGAGGAGGCAAAATTGGGGGCACAGTGCAGGTCGGAGGGCAATTTGCAGACATAGATGGGTTGGAGAAGAGCTCGTCTGATGGCTTGGCGAAGGATGTGTTGATCTGGCAACACAATGCATTTATACTACCGTCACCCTCACAAGGCAACCCCATGTCCATCTCTGGTACCGGCAGGAAAGGGATACATAGAAAGCAGAGAGAACAAAAGGAAAAACATGCAGATGAGACGAGAAGAAGCTTGAGAAATGAAACAAATACTTGAGCTAATGATGTTAATTCAAGGATGTTCAGGATTTAATAATTGTTGGTTACTAATGTGAAAGATATTAAAAGCACAAGATATTTAATTGTGTATTTTCAAAACTGATCAGCTACAGATAAAAGCTATAAAGATTTTCAAATGTATTTACACCACTTGAACATTTTTTCCCATTTTGTCACATCCCAACCACAAATTTTACTGAGATTTTGTGTGATAGACCAGCGGTGTGGGTACGGCTTTCAGCACATTTAATCTTTTCAGAAAATTGCATTTAGCCCACCTTAGTCTGTACTTTGTATAAACACTTTTTTGCTGCTGAAAAGTAAATTCTAACCCCAGTTTAAAATCGTTCACAGCCTCCAACAAGTTTGATTTCAGGATTACTTAGAGGATGTAATGTGACACATGCATTTGCATGAACTGTGTATTATTTGTGCTTTCATTCCTGGTGTCTTTTTCCTCACCTACAGAATGTGTTTAAAAAGTGAGAAATGTACACCTGCAGGGTCTGGGTTATATTGGAGAATACCAATGGGTATTGGCATCATATCTACCTTTCAGGTTTTCTTTTTGTTTTGTTTTGCATAGACCAAGGATATGTAAGTCTTCATCCTGCAGAGCTTAGAGGCTCCTTTAATCATCACACGTATAGGTGTAGAGTAAAAGTGCATGTTTGTTTTGTTATACCCCTGGCAATAGGAGGTTTCTGACTGGCTAGTTTGGTTAGCTGACTGACTGTACAGATCAATACTTGATATGTTTGGAGTGTCACCAGGGAGCAAATAAGCAATTTAATTGCCTTCTACCATTTAAGTGAGTATGAATGTGTATGGGAGCACTTTGAAGGTAATATATGATCAGAGCCTCCACCTCTGTATTCATACATACTGTGAACCATGGACTAAAGGTTTCTACTGCTGACGAGGGTCTCTCTGTGTCAACCAATTAAACAAATTATCTATCACTGAGTGCCTATTTGAAACCATAAATAAATGGATAAAATGAATGGAGGTGTCAAATGTCAGGGCCAAACAAGATTAAACTGGAAAGCTACTGGAATATGCTACAGTAACTTTACATTTTTACAACCTTTCGTTAAAACCATTTTCTTTTTAAAGTCAGTTTCTTTATGTGCAGCAGGTCACATGTTACTGGTGTCAAGGTTAGGAGGAGACCCCTACATGTAGGCTTGGTAGAGCATTATTGCCTCAGGGTTTTTATGAAACTGAGTCAGAAACAAATCTTTTGATTCCAACCAGCACATAAAAAGCAGATAAATATGAAAACAAAAAGTTTAAAGTTCCTATTTCTGAGGTGCTGTGAATGCTGCATAACACAAACAAACAAATAAACCTCCACTCCACCAACTCAATAATGAAGATATTTTATAAAAAGTTACTCTTCAATTACACCAAAGAAGCTTACTTATGTGTGCAATAATATAAACACTGAAATCTAACCTAACTGGACCGGCAACACAAATGTTAAAGAAATTTGTCATAAAAATTGTGAAATAAATAAACATAAAGTAAAACTTTATGTATATAATCATACGTATATAATTAATCCTCAGTTAATTTAATATGGAGAGATCTTAGATTATTGGTAAGATGTAAATATTGAACCCGTGAAATGTAATTCCAATCAAGTTTCAATCTACACCAAATTCTGCTACTGAAACAAACGGCTGCATTGTAAATGGTCAAAGTTTCAAGTGGTCCAATATTTTGTCCATAGTTATATTAACTACAGAACTGAATTATTTGAGTTGCAGAGGGCTAGGAAGATCAAAATTCAATCAGCACATTTGTAAAATATTTTCACAAAATCCATCTGTTTCGCCAACCCTTCTAGATGAAATAACATTAAGATATTACTGAGCTGAAATGGATTCTCTGGCTTCCTCCCTCAGTCCAAAAACATGGCTGTTCTTTCTAAATTGCCTCCATGTGTGTTTGTGCATGATTGTTTGATGTTTGATGATAAACTGGCGACCTGTCCAGGATGTACCTCACTTCTCACCCAAAGACAGCTAAAGCTATAGACAACAGATGAGTATAATAATGTAATGATACAAGAAGCCTAAATCATGTAGCGTTTTAAATATCTAAAAGCTTAACCTAAAGAAAATCAGTTTTGAAGTGACAAATCTTCTGTTTCCAAGGTCACTGAGGACAGAATGTCAGTGGGTGTCTACGTTTGTCAACATTTGTAAGCCAATCTACGAAAATGTCCCAACTCACCAGGGTTCGTGGCCTCAAAGTCTGTTTTGCGCTGCAGAGTGGATGGCAGGTCATTGAGGCGAAGCGACAGCTGTCTCTTAAAGGGAGAGTTCTTCTGACTGAGAGCTGGAAATCCCCTGAACGAGCCTTGGCGAACCAGCTGTTCGATGGGTGCATGGCGGCGAGGGATGGCGTGGGGCCCACCTGGTTCTGGTCGCTCCATCTGGGACGCCGTTCCCTCGGGTGGAGAGGCCGAGCCAGGAGGGAGAGCTGGGACGACAGAGGGCTGATCTGAAGGAAACAACGACCTGTGCTCAGTGATGTATGAGACCCAAACATGCATCCCTGCAATATTTTCCAAATAAGTATATTTGACAAGATTTTGAAGTGACTTTGAATTTACGGTGAGCGGTGAGGACTTGGGAGTGGTCTGCTACCTTTCTTTTTATCCTGCATCTTCTCATCTCGCTCACTGCTGCTTCCCTGCTGGCTGGAGGATGAATTGATGCGGAAGGAGCCCTCGCGCACGAAGGAGGTGCGACTGGCATCGAAAGAAGCCGTCACGCCACACTCCTTCTCTCTGCGCTGCTTTCTCTCCAGACAGGCAGCGAAGGCACAGCCAACTGCATGGCTCAGTCTCTCGCCCTGGTAGGAAACATTTGGGAAAAAAAGAAAAAAAAAAGTAATTTATTAAGCACACTAATCAGAAGAATCTCCTCTACATTTGTGAGAAAAAAATCTGTGCTCAGCTTGTACAACCACAATTTGCATACTGTTTTTTCTGGATGTCTTTATCACTCTTTCACACCATTTTGGAGGAATTTGTCCCAAAATTTAAATCAGGTTTAAATCAGATTTTTGACCTGTTTCTTGCAACACCATAATTTTTTCAGCCCCTCTGTTCTAGATATCCTGCTAGTTATAGCCAAGCTTAGGTGGACAGAAAGGGAACCCTCATTTCTCTCTCAAAGACACTTTGGTAAACAGAGGAGTTCAACCGAGGTGACCACTCAGGTCCTGCAGCAGCAAAATAAGTCCAATTCAGCAGCTTCCTACCACGGTGAACAAGAGTTGTTATAAAGCTATAGTGCTATGTTTTGCTGTTTTGGAACATAGTACTGTGCATTAAGTCAAACGTTGTTTTGGAAGCTTTGAGGTTCATTCAGAGTCAACTCTGCAAACCAAACTCATTCACTCTACATCTTTTTCAGGAGAAGCTGCTTCCTCCTGGCATCCCTATGCAGATAAACTGTACATGTTAAGTTTTCTTATCATTGTAATGTAATAAATTATGCCCTTTTAAGCGCTGTATCACAGTGTGTGCTTTCGGAAATTTATCTTAACATGAATTTGAGGTTTACTGTGCATCATTATTAACTCCGGTAAACATTGGCAGCTGCCTAAAATGTTTTTCACTAGTAAAGAATCTCACAGTTGACATACTTAGAAATTTCCTTAAGGCTCGTCCCAGATTAACAGGAAGAAACAGTTGCTTCTGTCAGGTCGTTGGTTAATCCTGCAGACCAGTGTTGCTCATTTAAACCTTGAGCTACAGCTTCACATATCCACATACATCCTTCAGAAAGAACATCAGCCTTATCCCAAGATTTCTTTTACCAGCTTACTCAAGAGAAATATTTTAAGAGGAAAAAAGCTGACACATTATTTAAAAGTTGACAAAAAAAAAATCTGAAATCTAAAAATAGGACATCAAACTTGATTACTTATTTATTATTGATTGTACCCTGAGACACTGTAGCTGAAAACTAGTCTACAGGGCTAACTTTGCAATATTTTGTGGTGTGCATTGTCGCTTTTGAAATAAATAAACAACAACAAACACGGGAACTGTTTCTGATTATTTCATCTAATGAAGTATAAAACGTTTCTGTCTTGCTTCCAGAACTTGACAGTTTGATTTGTCAGATAATACACTTATTTGTTTGTAATTAACTTAGATGTAAAGGACCGGGTTGCATTCCCATTTGTGTCTAATTAAGGTAATTGGGATTAGGTTGTAAATCCCTCATGTTGTCAAACATAAACATGAATTAATGACATTTCAAAGAAACCAGTTCCATAGCATTTTCTCTACAAAAATGCAGGATGTCTGTCGCCTCAGCAGCGTCGCCGTGCAGAAGAAAGGAGACAGAAGAGATAGTTTATCTGAAGATGGATGGGTAGAGATATAAAACCAATATGTGATGGAATCAGAGACAGAGACAGATAACCACAAAGGCTTCTGGTTAATCCCGTCCTCTAATCCCGCAGGTCTGTGCTCTGTCCTTCTCTGTGCAGATTATTAATCCTCTCAAACAATTTAAAGCTAAAAAAAAACCCACAAAGAGACACAGATTCTCAAGAGATTTGAATTACGCAAGTCAGCATTGGCTTCATGCAGTTTAAAAACAATTGTACTTTAAGATGTCGGCGCTACGGATGAATTGGGCGACTTTTCATAGCAACATTAAAGCATCCATCCTAAAATTTGTCTAATTTGCCCTTTAATATGACTTGATCAAAATATTGAAAAATAAACAATACAGTAAAAGAATAACCAAAAAGTATTGTAAATAAAATAGTCCTACATTTCTACCAGTGCTATTTTCTAGGCTCAATTTATACCCTAGTTATTTGTTTTTTAACCAGAACTGTATTCGTTAACTCTGACTACAGATTCTCTAAAGTCCAGTTTGTGATTTACAAAAACGTTGATTTGTAAAAATGAAAGATGAATGTATGTTTTCAAAAAGTACTGCTACAAATCCAATCTTGTGAACGCAAAGTTGGCACCTCATCACATCAGCTTAACGCATCAATAAATCCTGAGTGTTCCCATCAAGTTTCAACAGTGGTTACCAATATGCTATAGACTGGAGCAGAAATCTAAAATCAGTAGAATTTATATTTAAAGAAAAGTAAAGCAGGTTGGAAAAATTGCAGGTTTTTGACGCTGAGCAGCCTCACCGAGTCCTTCAGAGCCATGAAGCAGTGGCACATCCACCGTCTGGTGGTTCCATCTCTGCAGATGTAGGAGAAGGCCTTGTCGTAGTTCCGGTCGGGAGCGCAGAAGGAAACCTTCTCGATGGTCTGGTCCACAATGAGGTCCTGACAGAGGAAGTCAGAGGAAGACAGGAGAGAAAGGCGGTATTAATCAGGCGGGACGTTCCACAGTAAAAACCAGTCAGTAGGCACTGTTTCATTTGATTGTGTGAGGCCTGAAGAAGGAGAAACAGAAAATCCTGGGCCAAACTTGCCCACTGACTGATCCCGATTACTTGACATACTGCTTTAGGTCCTTGCTTAACTCCATGAAGCTTCATCCTCTCTCATTGCAAACCCGCTGATGACAGAAAAGACCACTAACCACCAACTAATGACACTGACCCTCTTTGAATCTTTGGGTCGTCTCCACTGCTTGCCCTTCTTTGTCTGAAAGGGTTATTCAGCTGCTTTCAGTCTACAGTCACTATAGATGAAACTAAGAGGGGGGCCCCGGTCTTTCTCTGTGTACATTAAGGGGCCCCCGGCTCAGCGCTTTGACTCGCACTCAAACACAGAAAGAGAAAGAAAACAAGAGGCGAAGGGGAGAAGAAAGGGAGCAGGGTTCACTCACTCATCCACACACTTCCTTCCTCTCTTTCAGAGTCGGCGAGAAAATAAGACGGGTAGAGCACAAGGAGAGAGAGAGAGAGGGAAGTCTGGAAAAGAGGAGAAAAGGAAGGAGGGATGTGGAGAGAAAGAAGTGGAAGAATAGGAGTCCATTCAATATGGGCCAATTAGTGAATCAAAGGGGATGCTGGTACCAAGGTGAAAGGCTGGGGAAAGACCAGTGTTTGTGTGGTAGCATGTGTGTGTGTGTGTGTGTGTGTGTGTGTGTGTGTGTGTGTGTGTGTGTGTGTGTGTGTGTGTGTGTGTGTGTGTGTGTGTGTGTGTGTGTGTGTGTGTGTGTGTGTGTGTCTTTCTTCCTCAGCACACATCCCATCCAAAACAGTTTGATGATGTTTTTTCTAAGAATTCATATTAGAAGAAGAAAAAAACTGATGTTTCGTTAGGAACAGCACTGCAGCCCATGACTCAGACTGTGTCATTGAGAAACAGCTTTGTGCTTGAAGCCCAAAATGCTGCTGAACAAATTGAAAAACATAATGATGTTTCTGGTCCTTTGTATTGATTCACTGGGAAGGTGCTGCAGAAGTGCTGCGTGTTGCACACATGCATAAACGAGCTTTTTGATTTGTTTAGATGTAGGTTTTTAAAAAATAGTTCTGACTGAGGAAAGATGATGAAGAGATCCTTAAAGGAGGAGGAGAGCATGAGTAGTGATTGTCACTGCATGTTTTTAATAAGACACATTAATTGGTAAGAATTTATCTGGGTTTCTCTCCATCACTGTCACTGAGTGAAGAATTACTCACTGCTTCTATTTTCATTTGCACAAGAAGAGAATCTCCTCATATTTACACTGCTAAAAGCTTTGTTTGAGCTGAAAGATCATAAATCTTTCCATAAATCTAATATTGATTGACAAACATTATTCACATTGATGCATCAAAATCTTTTGGTAACACTTTATGTGACGGGGTGTGCATAGGACTGACATGACACTGTCGTAAACATGACATAACGCCTGTCATGATGAGGAAGGGGTTTTCATGAATGTTTATGACTGTTGTCATGTAGTGACATTCTGTAAATAGTGACTCTTATTGCAAAGTGGACCATTTTAATGGAAAATTGTAATGCAAGTTTTAATGCATCCTTGAATTAAAAGTGTAATTTTTTAGAAAATAATGCAAGGTTGACACTTTTAATGCACTTTTAATGCAAATTTGCATTAAAGGTGTCAGTATTTATTGAATGACTCTTCATAACAACAGTCGTAAACAGTTATGCAGCTATGCAGTCCAAGTCCAAGTCGTCTGTAGGTTCAGTCCACTCCAGTTTAATTCAGTTCACTACAGTTTAATACAAACTAATTATAACCCAACTCAACTACAATTAGGTTGAATATATTAGTAAATGTCAGATTCCCTGATATTATAAAAGTTGACAGTTTGCATTAAATCATGTTAATCATAAACTCCATTTGGAAATGATTGTGATCTCCGATTTGGGCACTAGTCGGCAGTAACTCTTACATACCGCTCCTTTAAATGGCTCAAGCAACATTAACATTATTCCAACACTAAGCCTGGACAGAAAGAGAGATATTATGAAAACAATGCAAAGTGTAAGAAGAAATATAGTCCCCATCTTTGAGGAAACAAGAGCTGAACTCCAGTGTCACAACATTTAATAGCCTCTGCAGACACACACCGCGAGCCAGATCAAGTTTAAAAGTGATATGCTATATGGCTGAAAAAGATAAAGGAGGAGAGAGACGAGAGCCAAAGGAGAAAAGTGTGATGAGGGAGAAGGGAAAGTGAGGCCAACGTGTGTGTGGTGTCCAAACAAAAATAGTAAAGCGAGGAAACAGAAGTGGCTTCAACAGGCTTTGTTTTTCCTTCCTCTGCTGCTCTTCATCCTGCTTAGCATTCAATAGAGCCGCAGCTATCTGTACTCACTGCTGGAGACCTGCCTCGCTGCATAACACCCCCCACACGGGTGCTTGTGTGTCCGTGTGCGTCCTACCAGACACTTATGGCACAAACTTTTACACAAACAATCGTTTGGGAAACCGATGGAGGATCCTTCTGAAAAATTAAACGATTTCAAGTTTTTATATATAAAAATACGAAACAAAAAGGGGTGCAGTGGCACTTAAAGACACTTAAGTCAATAATATGACCTAGAGTGTGTTCAAGTATGTCTCTACCAGCACTGCTAAAAAAAGACATTTCAGTTCATCCTACTTTGCAAGACAGGTTAAACTGAGTCATACCAAACTGCATTAGTGAACATCAATTTTCAAATTTTGCCATAGATTCTGGTCTAATCTCATTTTATGCCATTCCACTGTGGTTCTGGGTGGATTTAGGGTCATGGCCGTGCTCGAAGGTCAACCTTCACTCCAGTTTCATGTCTTCTGCAGCTTCTACAAGGTTTTCTGCAAGAATTAACTCCACCCCCATCCATCTGACCTAATTCCCTGTCCCTGCTGAAGACACACATCAACTATGGAGAATGCACATTTAGGGTGATGTGCAGGGTTAATTTTCCACCAACATGTTTCATTTAGCATGAAGGACAATAACTTCACTTTTCATCTCATCTGGCATCTAAAGATGCAAATAAAAAGCTGGAGGAAACAAATAGGATGGAACTAACAGATTCAGGTCAGAGACGAAAGAAAGAAATGTCATCTTACCTTAGTTTTGTCATCAACCACCCTGAGTCCATCAGCTGAAACCCACAGTACTGCTTTTACCGTCTTTTTGCCACTCTGCAAGGGCAAAGAAGAGGCGAAAGAGAATTAATGAAAACTGAATTTGATGGAAGCTAATCTAAATGCTTCATACAAATTATCACTGCATCCTTAGGGAAGGTGAAGTGGTACAAATGTTTGAGCAAAGTAAAGACTGTTCCAGCTACTATTTTCCATAACTAGACATGCTTAAACAGCACAAAGCATTGTATAAGAGCATGAGACATGCAAGCTAGAGATGGAGTGAGAGAAACTGTGCGAGTGAAGGATATGGTGATCAGGAGAACAGCATGGAGTCGGCTTTGAGACTCCATTTCAACACAATCAGATTGATGCGAGCGAGGATGGGAAAGGAGAACATAGTCAAGCAATGAGAGAGCAGAAAATGGGAGGAGAACTGAATGCGGAGATGGAAAGGACAATCAAAGGGAAAAGACAAATCCGAATGACTGAAAACAGAACATATGTGACTCTGTTTTCCACAATGTGTTCCTTTGAGTTCTTTGGTTACAGAGAAAAACCACGTATGGATTTTGAACAAAGTGTCTCCTGTGGTACGCTGCCTTTCCACTATTGCTGTCTGACAGCGACCATTCTGTGTCACCATTTTCACACGCTCCCTGTTTGAGTCCAGCCTCCCAGGAGGGGGGCAAACTCAGTGTGTGTCATTGTGTTTATGTGTGTGTGTGTTGTGTTACAGTTCACTCTCTGTTGTCTTTTTCAGCATCGGACTTTATAAAAGCAAACACAAATAAACGTGGACTCAGACCCACCGGGGAGAGTGAAAGCAGCATTGTAAAGTAAACAACAATAAGGGAAAATACTGGGCCAGGTTACGTCTCCAAGCTTCATGTGTGGTGTGCATCTGTATTCAGCAGCCCTGAGCCCTGAGCCAATACTTTGTAAAACCAGCATTCACTGAAATTACAGCTGCAAGCCTTTCTTTTTTTTTGTGCAAGTTCCAACAAATTTGCAAAATAGCTCTAGTTCAGTCAGATTGTATGAACAGCATTTACAGAAAACTATTTTCAAATCTTACAACATATTCCTAATTGAATTTCCATCTGAACTTTGACCATGCCATTCAGACACACAAACATGATTCGATGTCAACCATTTCATTGCAGTTCTGGCACCTTTATTTTTCTTTTCTGCCTTCCACTTCACAAATATGCCCTACTTTGTGTCGATCTGTCGCTATAAATCCCAATAAAACACATAGAAGTTTGCCGTTATAAGAAAATTTGTAAAAGATGACTGGGTGGGAATACTTCGGGAAGGCGTATGCGCACCGGCAAATTCCTCAGGGGTGAACATGCAACTTTGTCTGCACGACAAACTGGAGCTGCAGAATAAATGTGCCGGGATGTGTTTTGAGTGTGAGAGCGTACTTACAACTTTCAGCTTTTTCACAGCTTCCTCACAAACATGCATTCCTCTTGACTCCTCCACCTCGACGAGTCCCAGGTACTGCAGCACAGACAGATAGAAAATTAACATCCTGAGAGGATGTCTACTGTTTCCTGAGGACATTTCAGGAGCCGGGATGACGGAAACATGTCAGAATAAAAATGAGTTAAAAAAAAAAAAGCTACTAAAACCTCATTACTTCCAATCAGTATTTTGGTAATTGCGCTGAAATTGTGACATGAGCAGCAAATCTGCATTCACTGTTGGGTTTCCAGCTGTATGAGGGTCCTGATAATGAGGGCAGGAAGAGAAAGTGAGAGGAAAACTGAAGTCGGTTATAGCATGTATTCCTCTTTTGTTGTCTCTCCAGTTCTCTGCTCTGTGGTACACTCGGCGCCCATGGGGGCACAATTAGAGTTCTCACAGCTTTGCTGGAGTCAGAAGCCAAGTGTAAGAGGAAGACGGGCTTTAAAATATCTAAGGACAGGGTTTGAAGAAATCTGGTTGCTGAACTGAAGAAGCATGTGCTGAACAACATGCAGCCAAGTCGAGGAGTCTTCTGGGCAACTTTTCTGCTCTAGTTTTGTTGATTGCTTCCCGTCTTATTTTTAGCAAGTGATGAAAATTAGAAAGTTTAGTCACAAATCGATGCAGAAAAGGCATGGCTGATAACAGTCAAGCAGCACTTTCACCCTTTCCAATTGAAATTAATTTTAATTAAACCAAATGTCAATGTGCATCCAAGATGTACATGTTGGAACGACCTCTGCAGAATCTTATAAAAGCTCAATAAGGTATTTCTGGTCCAATAGCAAACAATATAGGATGGATGTTGCTTCACATAAACCACATGCAAAAGTTAATTTAAGATTATGCGTAGGTCACATAATTATAGTCACAAAAGTATTCCCCCATTCGTACTTCAATCTACTTATTATGTGCATTTGGAGAAATCCCTTCAGTCCATTTCACAGATTTTTGTAAAAATATTAAGCTGTTGTCAGGAATAAGAATGACTAAAACCTCCCGCTGCTTGCTGGAGGATCATGTTATGGTCCAATGAAACCAAACTGGAACATTTTGGCTGCAGTTTGGCAACTGAGCAGCCAGCAGTGAAAAATGAAAAGGAAAACACAAACCTCAGAATAAAATAAAATAAAATAAAAGACAACTGAAAAACCAACGAGAGTTGTCGGCTCATTGCCTCATTGACTGTTGGTCAGGTTTTGGCAGCAGCGTGTTGTTTTAACTCCCTCCCTGCCAACAACTTACATAAATGAATATGATCTGCAACAGGATTAAGGAAGAATAATCAAAGTTGTATTGAGAGTGTGTTATCCTGATTCTGAATCAATGATTAAAAAAAAAAAAAACATAAAATGTCTGAGCTAACAAAGTGTTTCATGGGAAGCTCCGAATGAGAACTCCAATGTAAAGTTGATGTAAATAGCTGGACGTTAATGGTTGTCAAAGCGAGGAAGGTTTGGGAACAATAAAAAACACATTTTGCTCTCCTTGCTGCTCTGGTTAATCAGGATTGGGCTCAGAAAACCTATTTTGCTCCTTTAGCAGAGTTCAGCGACTCCTGGGGAGGCATTAATAGTTCATGACTTGAGAATAAATTTAGAATAAATTTACTACCGGCTTTATGCTGCAAACCCTCCACATCCCATCATTAGCCATTCAGGAAATTAAGCTCAGCTCAAACTTTGCTCTTTAACATGTTTGTATTTTCAGTTCTCCTCTCTTATCTTGTTCAATCTCTCCCTCTGTTCGCCATTTCCATTCCCAGGACGTGTCTTTGTCCCCTCTGTGTGCCTATTTCATTCCCCCTGTCATTTCCTGTGGTCTCTGTAATCTGTAAAGCCACCTTGCTGTCACAGCTCCCGCTCTGCCCTCCATCTTTTTCTGTCACTATCTCTTCAGTCCGTCTACAAATCAGCTCTCATACGGCACATGCACGCTCTGAGGAAGGTCGGTCGTAAAATCTGCCCTTTAATAACGCTGCTGTTTGCTTCTGCTCCTCTCGAGGTATTCACCTGCAGAGCTGAAGTATGAGGCTGTGTGTTACAACACAACACGCATGTAAGTATGTGTGACAACAGCGAAGCAGTTTTATTGAAGATTCAGCTGGCACAATGTTAGACATTTTCAAATTCACATATATAATACATATGTGACATTTATAATGTAACAAAAACTTAAACCCTTCTAAAGATTTGTTTTACATTTTATCGGAAGACACACCTTTATAATCGTCCTATTCATCTTTTCCAGCAATTCATACATTTGAGGTTTAGCTGAAAATGGAGAAGCTGGTAAATTAAAATGTATGAATTAATCATACATTTTAAACCCAATTATGACTTGGTTATTCATCCAGCCATAAAATTTGCCATTGATCATTTAACCTATATTTTGGGTTTAAGCGCTGGATCTATTGCATCCATCTGCTGATGATTGGGGCATTTAGTAGCTTTTTTAAAAAAAAAAAAGATCTGCATTAAATATAAATCAATATCTGTATTTCTGCAGGCTTCACCTGCAGCCCTGAAACTAGGATGATTCCCCCCCCGAAGGCACAATTAGAACAGAAAAGCCAAAAAAACCCTTACTAAAATAGCTAGCTTGCAGAAATCTGGAGCATATCAATGCAATACATCCACTTTCTACACCTGTTTAATAATATTTTAGGTTGCTGGTAGTTTGTGTCTATCAGCAGACAAAAAGCCAGAAACGCAAAGGCTGCTGATTGGGTAAATCCTGGACAGGTAGCAAGCCCAACAAAGAGACATATGGTACAAACAACCAAACAAACACACACTTATACATAAGGGGAATTTAATTTAACCAGCGAACCTAATTATCATGTCTCTGGACAGTGGAAGAAGTATTCCGATTATGATTTGGTTATTCATACAGGTTTAGGGTAATTCCTCTTATCTACTCTTGCATAGTATTAAAATTCGACACTTTAACCTATTTTTTGGGGGGTTTAGATGCCAACTCAGTTCTTGATCTATCAGTATTTGAACTAGTTTAAGACTCTCTGAACCCTATTTCTCATTTAAGTTAACGGCAAACTATCATATGATATATTCCATACTGTAGAAAAAAGGGATGTAAAAAAAACAAACACATGGAAATAAATTAAATATCTACAAACACCTACCCGAACAGCAAAGTTACATTTGCCCTTGCGTACAGCCTCCTCGTCCGCCTGCCACTGATGGGGTCTGCTGGCCTCTGGCACATAGGTGGGCTTCTTCCTCCTCAGACTCTGACGAAGCTTGTTCATCTCCGGGGTCACGTGCTCCCTGGAACTGCAGGAAGACACACAGAGCGCACACAGGATCAGCTGCACAGCACAGCGCTGGGTGGCAGGTGATCATCTCCACTTTGGAAAAGAAAACGGTCATCTGACTCGTGTTTATGACTATAACAGACATTAAAAAGTGGGATGAGCTTCATTGATTAGCTTGAGCTCGTTATGGGTGGAACCTTCCCTAACGACGCAGTCAATAAATCAACAGCAAAACACTTTCCATCGTGTTGCTCTGTTCAGATCCAGAAACAGACTGGAAAAGTCCCACGGGTGACACAGACGTAGGAGCTGGCTTTCATCTATCACAAAAAAAAAAATCATCAAGAGCTCTGATCAGCAGATCAACCCCCTCACACGCACACATGTGAACGTACGCTTCGGTCTCTAGTTGAACGATCCTCTTTCCTCTCCCTAATTAAAGCATTCAGCCCGCTGGCCTGCTCAGCTATGCTAATTTTCCCTCCATAATGAAACAACACCATCAAAACATGACCTGTTTCAAAGTAATAATTACCGTTTTCATTCCCCCAAAGTCACATCCCCCTCTGCTAGGAAATCTAGAGTCCAAAAACAACATCTGTTTTACATACACCAGCTATTCTCATTGAGACTCTCTTAAATGGATCTCCTTTGTTGTTGGTCAGAAGCCAGTGATCTTTTTTTCCCTGTGTGTAACAAAATATTTAGACTTTTTTGTCATTTACATGACAAAATTAAGGACGTTTTCACACCTGATAGTCTGGTAGACTCAGTTAGATTGTGGAACAAACTTGCAACATTTACATTTTCAGTTGTTTGGACTGAGTCAAATGAACACCCTTAAAAAAAAACCTGTTGCATTTACACAGAATTCCTTGCGCTATCATCTGCTTCCTGCTTCTGGAGCGGTCTCCGGTCCACTTGGTATTTACATGCATTTAATCCACACCAGAGTTCAGTTCAAGCGAACAGAAAAGTTCGATTGTGCATTCACGCTTACCCAAACAAATCTGACTTTTTAGGCAAACTAGAGTGGAACTAAACAGTGTAAATGCACCTAAGTCTTTGTGCCGAAAACGTGAACAAAGCTTTTACTTTGGATTTACAAGGACTGGGCAGTCACTCCAAAAAGTCCTTACAATGAGCCCAAGGGAACACAGGCAGCTTTAATCAAACTCATAAAGACATGTTAATCAGACAACCAAACTCTCATGACTCCTCTAGCAACTCTTCAAAGGCAAAGGGTTTTGTAAGCTACAACAAGAGTCACAGAAACACAACTTGACAAAATAGCTACTAGCCATAACCACCCAACATACATGGGAAAACCAAGATAGGATGGAAGACATGTTAAGTTTTAGGTTGTCAAGACAGAACTGCTGAGCTCCTCAGATGTACACGCAGTACTTCACAATGTTAATTAACTCATTCTAAGCAATCATATTATTTTCTTACCGTCTATTAGCTCCATAAATCGGCAATCTGGACTTTGTCGACAGTGTCGGCACAACCATCATACAGTGAGGGCAAATCAGACTCATTGTAAACTCTTGATCTGTACTCTGCTGAGCTATACACACAGCAGGGTTGACATGCAAATATATATATATATACACACACAGAGGTTCATCACTTCTCATAATCACCCCCATCCTGCTGGTAATGTTTCTTATGTTCATGATCAGATATGTGAGCAATGCAAAGCATTTGAATTCAGCAGCTCAAGTGGCTTTACTCATTCCTGGCATGTAGGGCGCAAGTCCTCTGCCAAGAGGAGACGCAAACACACATCTATGCTTAGACACAAGCACAGCCCTTCTGTGGCTCACCATGCACACATGTTGAGGCTTGTGCCAGTCATTACTGGGCGGAGAGCCATCTGACTGGCACCTGGCCGACACCAGCGCTGCTGCAGCAGGTGTGAATGGGTGTGTGTGTCAGGACGTAGAAGCAAAGCGACACATTAAACCCCACACGGGGTGTCAGAGAGATGTTTGGTGGTGGGAGATGAAAGGGTTGGTTAGGGAGCGCACAATGCCCAACAACGCCTGTATATGGATTGAGACAGGAAGCGGAGGAGGAGCAAGAAGACATGAATGGCCTCTGATGTCAGGCCACTGGGAAAAGATGAACAAGTGCAAATAAAATGATGAATACCTGGGGTTAGGACAGGCCTTTGTAATACAGGCCTGTCCTAACCCCAGGTGTATATATATATATATATATATATATATATATATATATATACACACAAACATGCTGCTGCTCCTGCTGCCATTCCAATCAAAACACTCGTGTTGCATTTCATTTGTAGGTGGTAATTATGTAAGTGTTTGTAACGCTCAACATTGCCAAAACCCAGAAGAAGATCCTGAGTGTTGCCATAGCAGTGCAAAGCAAAACGTTCCCCGAAATGCTTGCTGCAGTTCTTCTCAGTCATTTACATCTTTAGCATATGTCTGATGCTCAGAATCAGAACTAAATGAGACAGAATTTTTTTAAAATGGGTCTGGTGTTCTGGGAGGTTCCTGATAAAAAAAAAAAAATCACAAAAGTCTCTAAAAGAGGCAATGAATGAATAGATTATGGCATAAGAGAAGACAATTTAAACTTTTAAAAACCTCTGTGCAAAAAAGGAAGAAAGTTGTTGTTATTAGAGAACCAAAGAAGTCAAATTCAAAGTTTCCACAGACCATGTAAATGGCGCAGAGAACCTGGACGAATGTGAGCTGGTCAGTAAAACCAACAAACTAAATTTTTGACTTACATGTAAACTATTTTCTGCTTGGGAACCTCTAGCAAATAATTATTTGGCTGGAGACAAAATTAGATTTGGGTGAAGACAAAAGCCTTAAACATGCAGCCAGAGTGAGAGAGAATAGTTTTAAATCAAAGCATATTGACCATCATTATGGTTTTGATTGGAAGTTTTGTCATCCAAACTGACGAAACTTGGACTATTTTGCAAAGAATGTTGAAAAAAAAAAAACAGTCAGCAATCAGGATGCATGATTTTAGAAAAACAAAAAAAATCTCATAATTGGATATTGCAATGATTTTGTTTGTAATCAACGTACGTTTTCAATCATCCTTTTCATCTTTTCCACCACTATCCCTGGGTTTTTTGCAGTAGACTGTTTCTATGATTTCCAAAAAGAGTTGCAGGAAAGGATTCCTCACAGCATTGATTCAATGGAAACAGATATAAACTTCAATAAAATAAAAAAAACTACTAACTGATAAGATGTATAACATATTTTATATGTGCAGCAACTTAAACTGAATTCAGTTTAAGCTGCAAGCATTTCATCTTCCTAGTGAGACACTAATAAAATCTGCAGATTAAAGTCTTGTTACTGAGCACAAAAGTTTAAAATGCATTACAGTCTGGTTCCAAATACTTTATTGTGGAAGCGAGACAAGAGGGGAGAGTGCAAAAGGCCTTGTTCAGCTCTGACCTCACTTTGCAGAACATCTGCAGAAGTAAAAAACAGACTTGAGTGAGACAGACGGTTTGGGCTGGCAGGCAGAGAGACAGGCAAGGATACGCAACATCAAAATAAATCTATAAATCAGCAGCACAAATAAACTGGAGCTTTACAAACCCACGCTAAAACTCCAAACTGCTTCACTGCAGACTACACAAACAGGAGGATCTGAGCCAAAAAGCACATTCTTGTTCCACATCCAGTGTTTGACTTGCAGCCATCTGGGCTTTATTGTTGCTCTGGAGATGGCAGCAGCCACCATACATATGACGTCGTATGGTAGAAATTCAAACGAGTTCACGCGGAAGGACGGCGCGTCTTCTCTTCTTCCTCCACTCATTGATCATCTTCATACTCTTCCTTGCTTCTCCTCTTCGTCACATCCGAAGAGGAGCAAACTTATGTCTGGAGCTGAATGTCTTCTGGTGGGAAAGTAGGGAAATGGATTTCACAAGAATGAATTCAGTGTGAGAAGCTCGCCCACATGCACAGACGCATAAAATGGAAAAGAAGAAGAAGAAAAAAAAATGCACATTTTGTCCCAGCTTGTAAAGTTGGTATTTTTACTGTTGAAGCACCTAAACTGTTGCTAACACGTTTGTGAGTTTGAAAATATCATCTTAGAAGTCCATGTAAGCGTATTTGTCCCGAATTTCCAAACGCAGTGAATTCCTATTGTCTGTCACCTCCGTGTTCACGCCGTATAAGCTCGGGTTAAACAGCCTGTGTGTCCGGCTGCAGTCAGTACTTGCCAGATGTGAGCTTGATTTGATATTTTTGGCTCTCCACCCCTGCTTCGCACTCACAATAACCCTCCCCGATCCAGATGTTCCGTGTTTAGCTCAGCGACTCAAATTGGACGTGGTCCTCCCTTACACGTCCTCACGACTGGAAAACACTGAGCACAAAGGGGGAGGGGAAAAGGAGCTGGAGGAGAATAAGGGGTGATTTTCCTGCAAATCCACTGAATGAGTCAGTGACACCTCACATTACGGTAAACCACATGTCTGCGAGGCTCCAGAGGGAAGAGGGGAGAGAGCAGAACGAGGTGGAGCAAGTGTCCAGGAGCCTGTGGTAACGGTTTGAGATGAGTCATCGCCGAGCCGAGCGCTCCGTGCAGCCACCTGTTTCCACTCTCTCACACCGCTTCCAATCCTCTTGTTTCTCTCTGTGTCTCAGCAGAGGAGCTGTGATTTCCCAAAAGGTGAATTAAAGTCCCAACTGAGGAAAAACAAAACCCCAAAGATCACTGTTACAACCTGTGACCTCTAGAGAATAACGGGTAAGTTTTATTTTATTCTTCCTGAAAAGGTTAGTGTTCCAAATAAAGCGTCGTACAGGGGGAATGAATTATTCACAAGTGGAAAACATTTTAAATAGTTTCCAATCTTACCAGGATTTGATGTTTCAGCTAATTCAATCCAAAGTCGGACCTCGCAGCATTCAAATAGGTTGTGTGGCAACCTGTCAGACTTTACAAGCTTCTTGTTAAATGTTAAAGTCAATCACAGGGCAGTTAGGAAAAAAGTTGAGTAAACGTGGCTTGCAGAGTCGCATCTGAACCAGAAGTAATGTTCTTTAGAGAGATGATGGGTGGAGATGTTTGGCCATGACGCACAGCATTTGGAGAGGGAAATATCTCATATAAAGTAGGTGTGTTACTATATTAAAAAAAAATAAAAATTACGTAAAATTACGTCAAGATCATGCACAAAAAATAACAGCTGAAATATGATAAAAAGCTGAAACTCTGCAAAAGATGTTATGAAACTGCTGGTCATTTTAATGGTTGCAATAAAAGTCTGGTGGTTGACTTGTAGTACTTATTTTATTCAGTCTGAAGGTCAACGTTTAGAGAATATCCTGTCCAAAATGATGATAGCTAAATGAAACCTGAGAGTAAAGTCCTAAAATGATGATCTAAATTATAAATTATATTCACCAATCAAGCAATCGGAGCAAAGACGCCATCCGCAGGCTGGCTGGTAACAATATACCTTCACCAAGTGTTAAGTGCAGGAAGGGTGATGATTTCTGAAACCACAGGATCTGGGCACCATGTTGTCATTGGACTCCATGAACTTCACAGTGAACCCAACAATGCTAGAGGATAATCTGTCCATCAACTAAAGCTTGGCCCAGACCGAATCATCGAGCGGAAAATAATTCCAGACACTGGAGCAAAAAACAACAGAACAGCGGAAAATAATTAAGTGTTGCAATGGCCTAGTCAAGGTCCAGACATGACTAATTTGCTGTGACGGCACAAGCTTATCTCTTCAATAAACTTGAATAAACTGAAGCAAACTTGTAAAGAAGAAGAGTTCTTAAAACAATGATGTGAGAGATTAATAATGTCACATAAAACACAAATAGAGTTACTGCCGTTAAATGTCATTTGACAAACTCCTGGATCAAGGAGTGTACTTAATTTTCCCTATGGCTTTCATAAACAAAACCATATATTAATGCGCACCATTTACTGTGAACGTAAAAGGAATAAACCTTTTTTTGTTACCATATTACCAGGAGATCCTGTGGGTCCAGTAGGTTTCATGGTGGGAGTTATGGCAAAATTGTCAGGTGCTCAACGACATGAAGCTCTTCAGATAATTAAGACTAAAACAATGCTTAGCCTTGCATCACTAAAGCTGTTTGTGTTTGTTTCTCTGTGGTAAGTCAAATGACCCTGTCACCTAAAGCTCTCGGTCAAAGGAAAGTCCATATGATTATGAGGCACAAAAACATTTTCTGCCCTTACTGTTTTTACCTGTTCTTATTTATTTTAAAATAATTTGAAAAGCTAATTTCCTAACTTTCTCTGAATGTCTCTCCTGCATAATTCTGCTATTTAGCAAACAGGAATGATGTTGGTATTCCTAAGGGACCTAAAAGTTTAGTCTAGAAAAAAATGTCAGAGTCAACTTAGTTTGTGCCCCTGACAGGCACTGCTTTACTTCTTTCTAAGAAGTAAAACAAAAAAAAAAGACATAAAAATAGGAGACATACAATAAAAGTCTTAAAGGGGAGGGATGATAAAGTGTGATGAAACAACATCAGCAGCGGTCTAAACAAGGAAGGGAATGTGCCATCATCCATTGTATCTGACCAATTTCAACCAGTTGGATACAACTCCTCCTACCCTGTCCTGAATTAAAAAAGGGAAACGGCTGCAGGGGCGACGGAGAGCTTGAACCTGTCACTCTTCTGAGGAAGTCTGAGCCAAGAGGCAGAAGGTAGAAACTTGAATTCAGAATATAAAGGTTGGGAGCGGTCAGGAAGAATGAAATCAGTCTTAATGATAATCTGTCTATTGAACGGCTCTGTAAGTGTGAACTGTTCAACTCTCTGAATCTTTTTACTTGTCTTTATCCATCTGATTAGTACATTTGTCGGCCTGATGCTAAGGCTGCCAAACCAACAGAGGAGGAAAAAGGTCAGCACAGAGTCAATGTAGAGTATGATCTACATTGATCACATCGATCTGAAACAGAGTTTTCACAGACGAGACAGTCGCTCATGACAAGTAAAATACAATATATTTATTATCCAGACTAGTCCCGAGGTAACAGTAATTTCCAACAATGTCTGCTCACCAGCCTTTGCTTACTCCAAACTCAATGTCCCTCTCTTCAAATTTGCAAACTTGTGACCCTCAGTGTAGCGTATATAACGTGTACGCTCATGCCAAGGCCCGACCCAGTTTCTGGGCCCTGCAGACTTCAGCTGACACTGCGTGACCCACATAAGGACACCGACACTTGTCATCCCAAACTTACTGCCTTTCTTCCACCAACCCACACACACAGAAAACCACAAATGGTCCGCATACATGTGTGTCCATGTGTGTGATTAGCGAATAAAGGAGCAAAACATAGCAGAGATAAAACAGCGGCCTTGTGTTTAGGCTATAGTCTGACCCAGAACAGGATGGCCTTATTCATCACAGAGGCTTATGAGGCGGTGTGGGCGAGCACCAGGAGCAGGTAAAATGGTTGAAGAGCAAAGCATTTCCGGGTAAACATCAACATGCAAGCGCCACTAACAATCCTAGATGAAACACACTGAGGCTGACAGCAAAGCCTCTCCATCAGCACAATGCAGCAGAGAGCTGTAAACAGTACAGTGTGTAGGTGGCCTGTGAATCCTACTTGTCTGGGAGTGAGGAGGCTGCATCAGCGATGGCTCTTCTGTTGAGGCTGTGCAGACCCATAAATGGCAGCAACTGAGGTGGATCCATGTGTACAGCTGTAAGGCTGACGCTCACTGTCACTATACTCCAGGTCAATACCTCTAATGTCAACAAACTCCACATCCGTCAGAGTTCTTTTGTACTTTGAAATGCATGACTTATGAAATCATAATGAAGAAAAGGCAGAAGAAAGTAGGAGTTTGAATCCCCGCTCTGTCTGACTCAGTCATTGTGTCCAATTCAGGGCACCATTTCATCGAAGAGGGGAAAAAAAAAAGAGGATCCACCATGACGACGCTCATCCAAGACAAGTTAATGAACTTTTTCTCCAGTAAAAACTAACCGTCAGGTACTCATTTATCCTCGGCGTGTTTGTTAAACAGATCAGCTCTGCTTTTAAAAAATTCACCATCGCAATTTTTAAGCCTCCAGTAGTTCCTACAGCATAATCTAGTATTCAGCCTGGAAACTGTGGCATGTGTTTAACTATCATCATTGTTGTTTATTCATTTAGAAATTGACTGATGGCGTGCTTGGCGACTGCGTCTGAACACCTGCACTTCTGTTTAGCGAAGCTGTCACAGATTCGGCTCCTGGAGATTAACATAGTGTGGAAATTATTAGGTTATGATAAACAGAATGACATAAAACTACTAAAGGTGGAGAGAAAGGTAGCCAAGACCCTTCAAAACCAATAAAATGTTAAATTAGATTCAAAAGTTCATGTTAGGACAAAAGGAAAAAGACATTTTGACTGAAATTATGTCACTATAAAAGCAAGTAAGTGCCACAGCAGGTAAGAATCTCCAGTTTCTTCTTAATAAAATAAAATAAACAACTGCATCTGGTGTTTTGACCTGAAGAATCAAAACCGCAAGCTGATATAAATTGCTCAAATCTGTCAGACCTGCAACAAACCAGGTGCAAAAATAAAGGAAATTGCACTGCTTTGTGTATTTCCCACTTTGTTTTCCCAATGTAATATGTTTACACAAATTTTATTACCATTTCAACTGCATAGATGGACCAAAAATCCTGACAGATTTTACCTGTCTGCAGAACAACTACCGGCTCAATCTCAACCTGTGTGGGGCGACTTACATCCAAACTAACACTGAAGCTACAGTCTGTCCCATCACAGACAGTATAATAGAGGATGTATGCATAAGTTTGTTTTTTGGGATGATGAATTCATCATCAACTCTGTTTCTCTCAGAGCAGTAATGAAAAACTTGATTAGATTTAATGAATAGTCATTATTTACCGATGTCAGAGGAATTTGTTTTTAAAGTCAAGGGTTGAACAAAACGAATTAAAAAATGTTACATTAAAGATTAAAGAAAAAAACGGTAACATTTTTTAAAACTATTTTCTTTGTAACACTGAACAGTAATATATGTGGACTGCATCTAAAAATAACTTCAGACTAATTATCAATCAGGCCTGGGTGGATCCAGGAAACTGCTGGTTTCCAGTCAACTCCATCACTGTCAAATAGGATTTACTAATATTTCCTAAAATATGCTAACAAACACACTACACTTCTCAGATACATATATGAGCATTTCCAAACATATTCTCTTGCACTTCATAGTGTTTTTAAAATTTGTCTGAAAATACATATAAAAGTCAATAGAAGCGATGACAAGAAAACAGCTAAAGCAGAGAGCCACATGTACTGGAGCGATCTATTGCCCCAGTCCTGCAGCTGAGTGAGGAGGTCGGTCTGGGAGTCGGAGAAAACAAAATGATCTCCTTCTCTGTCTTCACCGGCAAACAAGATTTAACTGGAAATTTTAAATTGCATTATGGAAGACTTGCAGCAAGATGCAGAGAGGAGCAGAGCAAAAATTCATATGAGTGCTGGTGCTTGCTCTGCCTCTACCACCCCAGATCACTGGTTTGCAGGCCACATTGTTTTACTTTTAGTGTTTCAATTCAAAACAGGTGTGGGGGCAGGAGGCAATACGGCTCACGATCCAGGGAGCCACAGTCGACAGGACGCCACTAAATAACTTTTCAATCAGTCACGACAACAATCACTGAGAGGCTTGGCACCGAAGCGCATTAAAGATCTGCTGTTGTTGTATAAACTTTCCAGACCACTGAGGTTTTCCGGTTCTGGTTCTGCTCTGCATTCCCAGAACCAAACATGGAGAAACAGCATTCAGCTGAAGGCTGTTTGGTTCTGGTTCCCATAACTCAGTGCAACTTTAAAGCCACCTGTTTAAAGTTCCATTTGATTAGCAGTAATTCAATCATTTTATCTTTTTTTTTTTATATTTGACCAAATATAAAAATAATATTACTTGTTTCATAATTGATGACTGTATGTTTTTATGAGGCTGCACAGTGGCGCAGTTGGTAGAGCTGTTGCCTTGCAGGAAGAAGGTTCTGGGTTTGATTCTTTCTGCATGGAGTTTGCATGTTCTCCCTGCGCATGCGTGGGTTTTCTCCGGGTACTCCGGTTTCCTCCCACAGTCCAAAAACATGACTGTCAGGTTAATTGGCCTCTCCAAATTGCCCCTAGGTGTGAGTGTGTGTGTGCATGGTTGTTTGTCCTGTGTGTCTCTGTGTTGCCCTGCGACAGACTGGCGACCTGTCCAGGGTGACCCCGCCTCTCGTCCGGAACGTTAGCTGGAGATAGGCACCAGCACCTCCCGACCCCACTGAGGGACAAGGGTGTAAGGAAATGGATGGATGAATGGATGTTTTTATGATGAAAAGTACTTTGAACAGCCTTGTTGCTGAAAATAAACTGGACTTAAATCTATTGTGTTTTGGGGTTTTTGCCATTTTCCATAGACATATTTCTTAATATAACATTTGTACACATAATTTTTCAATTAAATTACAATTAATTAAATTGATTAAATTAATTAAACTGATCAAATATGTAATAAAAAAAAGCTCAGCTAGATATAAAGCTTCATTTTTACCTTCTTGTGTTTTGCATCATCCCAGTTGCTAGGCAACACACATAGGTAAGGTTGGGAATAAACCTGAAGCTAAAAGAAGGTAGTGTACATCCTTAATTGCATGTGTATTGGGAAATTTTTCCAATTTGTACATGTGTTTTTGTCTCCTAAAACACACACACACGACTTCATACCTGTGTATGTGCGGCTGTGCTAGTCTGTTTATCTGAATGTGTTCCAAGAAGCCAAATAGAGGGAGATTAACGTAACAATATCCAAATCCCCTCTGCCCTTGGACAGCAGGCAAAGAGGCTACAGACCAGGCGTGCATTGTGTCCTTTGTCGCTGTGTGCATTCTTGTTTGTTCGTTTAGATAAATAGATTCCTGTCTGCGTCAGCGCACACACACACACACGTCTACATGCCAGGATGTCTGGGGCTGTGAAAACTGCGCGCCCATGTGTGCGCCAGCAAGTTAATCTAAACATAGTGTGGTGAGGCGTGAAGTGGAGCGTCCCGGTCGATACGCTCCAGCATGATATTGTCGTGTCGTGTTCCCACTTTGTATTCCCCCGTTATCATTACAACCGGACCCGTCCAGGCTGGTGTATCTCATGCACTACAACTCAGCAAAGCAGGCTGTAAAAGTTTTAGCTCCAGGCAAAGAGATCATCCTCCTAAATTGAGGAAATAATAAAATAACGTTGACGAAATCACATTCTGATATCCAATTCAACCCAATAAAAAAAAATAAAAAAATCTATCACGATGCAAACTTTCCCAAAATGAGGGACCCTTTATTATGGCTGCAACACATTAGACTCTTGACAGCCCCACCCTTATGATTTATTTGAACGGATTTACGTCACACTCCCCTGTCAGAGAAGACTGCCAAGGGGCCTGGTTCGCTTCTGATGACTCGATTTGAGAAGGTTCTGTGAATAGCAAACACATCTACACTTAAAACGGGTTTTATTTGTCTTCTCTGAACTCTCGAATCATTTCGGAGACCAAATAAATCCCTCAGTTAATTATTGCCTCTTGCTTCCTTTGCTGACAAAAGGAGGAAATTGATATTTCCTCCACAGTAACTCCTCTTTACAATGACTTACATTGCCCTTACCCACAATGCATCGCTTTTGTGTAAAAAAACATAATGCTTTTTAAGCTCCTAAGATTCGGCTTTTGCTGTCGCACCCTTTGTCTTATCCTCTGGCTCTGATTTGCTGGTTTTCATTTGTCCTCGTTTCACCCGTCACACCATCTCTGTTGCATGCACTATTCTCACTCTTCAAGCCTGTTCTCCTTCCTTTTTGTAACACGCCTGGGATCTGGCCTCCTCAGCAATCCAACCGTGAGGGCAGGGAGTGAAAATCAGCAATGGAACCACTAGATGTGAGAGGGAGTGCATTTGTTCAAGAGAACTCAAAGGGTCTTTCACAAATGTTTCAAAACCTTTTCACAAAATTCTGCTTCATTTGTTTCGTCCAAACAATAAGAAAGTGTTTGTTTTCCTCCGTGAAAGACTTGGGAAGGGAATACAGGAGGAGCTCGGTAATGTTTGGCCACACATGTAGCACTGAGTTTACATGCAAAATCAAATATATACGAGAAATCTTCATGCTAAAGGTTTAGAGTTTTTCCAGTGGCAATAAACCCAGTAGTCTCTATCCTGCATGACTTACATGTTTCCCTGGTTCAACACATCATATTCCAATAAATGGTTCACTCTCAGGCCTTTGCAGAACTCAACACCTTGAGGAGATAGTTCAGCTATTTAAACCCACAATAATGGAGAAGAATTGAGAACCGCAATTCTGCAGAAGGGTGGGCGTCTCTCGTTCTCATTTGGCCAGAGTCCTGCCTGCATGCTTTAGATGTTTTCTTGCTTGAACACATCAGAGTTAAATGACTCTGTTGTTAACAAGCTCCTGAAAGCCAGCTGACAGGCTGAGGAGATCATTCAACTATTTAAATCAGCCATGTTGGAGCATCTAGAACATGCAGGACTCCGGTTCTCAGCAACCAGAAATGCCCACCTTGGTTCTAATACTTTACAACTGCAAGACTATTCAATGGGAAAACTGGTTGAGGCCTGGAATACAACAGATATGCTTAAAACAACAGACATTAACAGCATTGCCTTTTTAACTATGTGACTCTGCCAGCATTAAAAGAGTCATCACACACAACACGTTCCCATTGATTTATAAGCCATATTAAAATTTGTGGTATGACCTCAGCCAACTCTTTCTGGAAAATGTAACTCACATTAATAATGAACAATTTCATGCTTTTAATGGACTGGAAACCTACCCAAGTTGCTCCAACTCTTGTGCAGTGAGAAAAGCACCAAAGAACAGTGCAACCATCACAATCAGCAGGCATATAGATTAATGCAAAGTCATGACAGGCCTTCCAAACATTATGTCTTCCTCGAGGCAAGAAATGGCCCAGGACTTTATCCCCGTCATCTATCTTTCTCATTATCACTGCTCCTGCTGCAGGTTTGTGTTTCAGAGTCAGACTGACTGAATGTTGGACACCTCACACATCCAACGTGTACGTATGAGGTGTCCACACTGGACGATGTCCTTGTCATTTTTGTAAATGCTGACATGTTTTTGTGCAATGACAGGGTGTTGCTTGTTTCATTGCTGCCTCTGGAATGAATCACATTGAACTCAATATGGACTTCCTCTTGCCACCCAATTATGAGGACCTCAGATGTGTAGCAATGGCCTCACAGCTAAGAAGATAAGTACAAAATCGTCACACTGGCTAACATCTACCGAGGCAAAAGCCGCCTTTATAAATACTGCAGACTTTCCAGTCTTTATCGCACAAGGCAACATGAAAGCTACACATTCTGTGCTACATGTCACAGCACAGACTACACTATTTTGACTACAACACATGACATCAAGAGAGAAATGAGAGCATTAAAACATATTCACGTTCCATGTTCTGCTCTGCTGCCCAATCGATGCTGGGCCTGTGTGATATCATCTTACATCATCAGCACCGTTTTTCAACAGGTCCTGAGTGTTTTATGGCAGCGTGACCATCTGCACCGACAACACGTCTGTGTTTGGTGATAAAACTCCAACTCGAAAGGTTTCTCTTATTAGCTTTAGGGCAGACAGCTGACAAACGTCAGCGAGTTGAACACTGTGGTGCAGTTTACCCAAAAACAGCGTAAATTAAAGATCCCATGCCTTAGCAGCTTAGTGGTTGTGGACACAAAATCCCTGGCCTAGCCATGACAACTCAAGTCTTTTATTTATCCACTTACTTTCAGCATGCAGAATTTTGATCCTTTATTAAACTGAATGCCCCTTCACTCCCTTAACAACTAACATTTTCAACCAAAACCTTTGAATGCTAGCGTGAGACACACAAATATGAGAACTCAATCTCCACTGATGCTTGCCCAGAATGTGCAGCCATGACCTCTGAGCAAAAAAGGAAAACATGTTGGGTGTTGGTATCAATTTAGCAGGTTTAATCTCTTCCATATGGGCATGGGGTCTAATGCATCTGCTAAGGCTGTAAGCTGCTATGAGCTCTGTGGATACCAGCTAGACCTATTAACAGTTTGGCAGAGACTCAAAATGTCACAGAGCCTGGTACCTCAAAAAAAACCATCAACACCAACAAAGAAAAAGAAAAATCGCTTTTGCAAAAGCTACAGGTCTTTTAAAGTTTGATAGAGGCTGCAGGTTGTACCTTTTTGCTGGATTAGGGTCAAGGTTACAGACTGAGCAAGATGAGGCTCCAAGTGCTGTCTGCAACTGCAGCAGCTGATCAAGTTTGACACAGAAATCCATGCATAAACAGAAAACATGCAAGAGTATGTTTAGCCATAAGCCGTCAGCAGATGCGCACACGCACGGTTCACACCTCCTGCTCTGAAGCCGACTCACCTGAGTTCAATGGCCTCCCCCATCTCGCTCTGAAAACTCAAACACAAGATCCACAGGCGGATGAGGAACAATGCAGAAATGACGAGCCAACCGAGAGAAGAGAGGAAGAACTCCCTTGGACCAGCGGTCACAGCAATAACAGCGCAGGGAAAGGATGAGAGAGAAGAAGAGAGCGGCGAGAGAACATGTGATGATATTGTGAGATAGAGAGAGAGAGAGGGAGGGAGAGAGAGAGAGAAAGAGAGCCACACCTCTTCTTAAGGGATTAACTTTGTGAAAAAGAAAGTCCTGACACACGCAGAGACACACACAATAGGACGCGCACCCAAACACAGTCAAATTGCCCACGTGTTGGCACGGAGGAGCGTCTGATTTACAGGCACACACAGATACTGTACACACACGCACGCACGCATGCTCACAGCTGCTCTAAAAATAAATACAGATCAATGTTTGACGATCCCAATCCTGGGAGCGACGAAAGATGGGAGTGGGAGGATTGAGAAAAGAGAGAGAGGGAGAGAGGAGGAGGAGTGATTAAACGAGTCATGGCAGGAGGTGACACAGTTTTCTTTGCTCTCTATTGGCACTGGTCAAGAGTGCACTAGGGGAGAGGGCGAGAACTGAGGCTGGAAGCAGGGGAATAGATGCAAGATGTGCTCAAAGTGAGAACTGAAGCCGCGGTTAGCTAATATAGCAATGTATTACCAGGGGTACATGGTGCTCCTCTGGTGTCGGATGCTAAAGGGCAGGTCACAGCTGTGCACCAGGCAGGGCTCCAAACAGATGAAGCTGTGCAGAATGAAACCAACAGGCCACACCCAGACAAACAAATGGCTGAGTGAGGAGCGTTCGTCATGTTTGGGGTGCAGTGGTTTCTGCTCCAGATTGTCTAGCCAGGAAAACATTTGCTGGCAGAACTGGAGAAACATATGGAGCATCTTAAAAATGTCAGAGCATGTTCAGGTGAGATGCTGAAACAGGAACCGGTGTGTGCACAGCTGTAATCCATCTGCTTACAGTTCCAGGAGGTTTGTGGGTCAAGTGTTTAGGCTTTGATTTATAAAACTATTAAGATTAATTTTTTTTTTTCCGTATTTTTACTTTATTGTGTTTTGTGATAGACCGGCACAGAGTAGTAGAGGAAATTAAATACGGCTTTGCAAATTGGCGAAATGTGAAAAGTGTGCTATGTATTTGTGCTGCAGCAACTCCATCTGGCTGCAGTTACAGCCACAGTTGTTTAGTTTTAGATCTTCTTGTTTTGTACATCTACACACTTAGCTCCAGTTCCAGTAAGACTGAATAAAAACACAACTTTCAATAGTAAATTTAGAATCTTTCCACAGACTATCAGTTGGAGTCAGGGCTGCACTTTGACTAGGACATTCTAACACATAAATATGCTTCAGTTCTTTTTTTATTGTGCTGTATGTCTAGTGTTGTTCTCCTGCTATGAGGTGAACTTTCACCCCAGTTTCAAATCTTTTGCAGTTTCAAACAGGTTTTCTGCCAGAAATAGCTTCCGCATCACTATGGAAACAAAACTATCCCCCCAGCATGATTCTGTCACCACCATAGCTTGTGGCTAAAACGGCAGAAAATGCAAACAGTTTTATGAGGTAAAAATTATTTTGCAAGGCACTGGAAACATATACAAGTCATTTACTGATTTATCTCCTGGTATTTGTATTCATATTCATGTAAAATGTTTAGAATCATGCAGGATATTGTAAAATGAATCTCTTAACTATCCCAACTGACTACTTAGCATTTAACTTGCTTTATTTTGTGTCTGACACATTTGAACTCTTTTTTTTCATGTTCCTAAATATAAGCACAGAAACTGCCTTGTTTAAGTTTATGTCACACAAGAAAAACATCTTAAATACATCAGACCATCATCTAACACTGGCTTCTGCTTAAGCCTACATTTTCTAAACAGCCACCTCTACTGCTAGGAGAACACACACAGAACAAGCATGTGGTTGTAATTGTAGATGGGAATATGCTTATTTTGAAGTCAGGCTAAAGGTTTGTTTAAGACCACCGTGATATTTATTCTAAACCCTGTGGTCCAATATGAACTCAACTTCAACAACGTAATCAGAGTTCTTACAGTTTCAAATGAGCTCAGTTACCGCTGAATATAAAAAGCTTGTTTTCTTTCGTAAGTGACACAAATTAAAGAGTAAGCACCACCTCACAGTGACCCCCACTCTTCTTCATTGTTCCATAAAATGTCCTGCGCAACGTTCTGCCAGTTGATAAGCTGATTTGTTGCCTGATGTGAACAACCCGAATGGCCACCATCGTATATTCAGAGATTCCTCAAACATGCAGGAAATAAAGCCACACTCCAGGTATGGTAAATGGTAAGTGGACTGAACTTATATAGTTCTTTTCCAATGCTTTTGATGAGGGAATAACATTATAAAATTATATTTAAAAAAGTCAGTTTTACATAATACCTCCCCCCCTTTAAGAAAGGTAGACATCAAAAAGAGAGAGGTTCAGACGGATAAAACTTATATCGCTTAGTAAGGACTAACTGGAAAAGGAAGAGTTTGGATGCAAAGACTTGGGATAAGAAAGAGGGTTAGTGGGAAATTAATTAAACTACAGCCAGAGTAGGAATCTTATATGTTACTGTTGAGCTACACACTGCAGATGGAGAAGGCTTCAGCGCATTCAGTTATTCAGAACAGCCAGACCACCCAAAAGCACAACCAGCAGCTGGACTATCTACTTACTGCAGGTTTTACAACATCAACATTCATAAAGTCAGGAAGCAAATAATACATCTCAGTTCTGAAGGCTTGTCCTGTCTGCAAAACAACATGAATATGTTGAAATGTCTCAGACTAAGAAAGTGCTGAGACTGAAGATGTGGTGCTGGAGACACAACAGCAGTCATGTTGGCTCCTTCTGCTCCACAAGCTCCTCAGCCACCATGACTCCATCACATCCCCTAAGCTGTTTACACATCAACACCCAGAGCCAGGAATCAATGAGGGATGGGATCTAGAGGGATCAAGACGTCTTTGCTGGACTCTGGTTCTGTTTGTGGGGTTTGCTAAAGAGACAGCACTCCAGCTTATGTCTAACTGGCAACTACGAGAACCGTCTGTCGATATTTGTATTGTCAGACGTTTTCCTTTCAGCATTTATTGTCACTTCTGCTTAAAGAAGTGACAATAAATGCTGAAAGGGCAAACACTGGTGGGATTCTGATGTACTTAAATGCTCCCCCCATGAGGGAAATGTGTCTTACTACTCATCATGTTAAACCAGACCACATGTAAGTTGATGTAGATCCTCTGCAGCTAATAAAATGTGTATAGAAAGACAAAAAATAATCACATATAATCCTTTTATTACGTTTGCACGTGCCGTTATTGGTGCCATTAAATACACAACGGCTACAGAAAATAACTGCTGAGGCCTGTCTACCTAAAAGAAATGCATCACATGAAAATCATAGAAATGAACAAATCTGCTCAAGAAGCTTTTTTTTATTCAGTCTCACAGAAACACACCAAGGTCTGCCTTAAATAAAAATTACAAGCAGAAACCAGAACTGGCAGATTTTCAGTTTGACCAGCAGAAAACTGGTAATTCTAAACAGAAGAGTGGACATAGTTATAGCTGCTATAGTTAGTCATTATCAGAAAACACTTAAAGGTGGGATTAAGATGCCTTTTTGCTGTTCCTAGTGTATTTTTGAATACTTACTCCCCTGAATCACCAACTGATCTAGTCACAGCACTTTATCAGCTGACTGGTGAAAGGGAAACTTGGCAATGCAGCTTGAATGTATGATGCAGCAAATACAGGTGGTCTGTGTGACCAGCTGGGTAAGGTTTAGGGCAAAAACATGCAGAGGAAAATATCTGCAGCTTTAACACATCATTTCTCAGCATTAAAACTTATTGGATAAGTCACATGGAGGAACTCTGAGACAAGGTGCCATGCTCCATAGATTTAGCCTTTTAGGAGTTTCCCACTATGTGCAAAACTCTAGTCTGTTTTATCCTTTGGAGCTTCTTGAACTTCCTCCTCTGTCTGTCATGGAACCTGCTGGATTTAGAAATGTTTACAGTAATTAATTATATGCTTTAAGACACTCCAAATAGATTTGTCTTTATTTTAAGGAAGCAAAACCCTGTCTAAGAGTAATGGCTCTTATGCACACACAGTGTGACATCACCTCTGATCCTAATATAAATATCAAACAAGCATGGTAGGCAAGGCGACTGAAAAGAAAAATACTTCTAATGCTGTTAAATATGGCTTCCAAAAAGATAAACTAGCTAAAATTGGTTTTGGAAAGTTTTGAGCTCTTTCCACCACCTACTCTATAGTCTAATGATCTTGATCAAGATGACTTTGTCCTCCTCCGCCTATTCTCTTTTCTTTGGGACTCTTTCAGCAGCGAGATGCACAGAAGGAGGAGGGAGGAGAGCGAGGGCAAAAGGGGGTCTAAAAATAAGTGGCAGACAAAACCACAGAAGAAGACAAAGACAGTTGGAGTCTGTTGGGAAAGGTGCAGCACATGCAGAGGTTCAGGTTTTCGATGGTGGCGAACGTGAGAGTTTAAGGCTGTGGGCATCTGTTGGTGGATATTTATCAACAACCCTGTTGATGAATAGGTTTGTCCCCAGGACAGATGCTAATATAAACCTATTAAAACTGCTGTGTGGTTATGAAACATGCTGATGTCACCAGTCAGGTCGTAGTAGACCCACAACTTGATCATGGGGAGTCCTCTACCATGTGGTTCCACTTACAGCAGATGGGTCTCTGTGTTTGTGAACGTGTTAAATCTGACTATGTGCCCTTATTACCACCTTGGCTCAGCGACTCCCTAACAGCCTGTTATTTTTACCCCACCACATCTGAGCGTAAATTAGCCACTGCTCACAGAACACCCGGCCACCGTTAATTATCTGTGCAGCAACAAACAATCATCGAAATCTGTGTAAATGAGCAATCAGGACGTAGTAATCAGTCTCAACCAATTTTCCCTTTATCTTCTCAGAACTGAAAACTCGTAAACTCGTCAACAACCTGCAACTTGTTGGGAATCTGGTAAATATTAGGTACTGCGGTGGTATCCAATTTTTTATTTTTTTACTTTTTGCCAAAACCGGTACACTCAAACAACTGGTGGGCCACAAAATTCATTAAATTAAAAATTAGTTTGTGAGTTATTTTTTTAGCCTTACCTGTTCAACAATAAACATTTCATGTTTCCAACTGTTGCCTTGTTAAAAGGAAAACACATAATTTTTACATTGTTGTGTCAATTTTTTTTTTCTATTTTGATGGCCACATTTTTTTTACCATTCTTGACTTATTAGGGGATGAAGAAAGTAATTTCAAGGGCAACAAATGGTCCCAGGCCTACACTGAGTTGAAGGTATCAAAGGTGTGCACAGCCTCATTATGTTACCGGGTTTATCACTTTTAAAGTCTCAGTAATCCTGATAAATTTAACTAAAAAACAAATATCTGCTAGATTTGCTAATCTGCCTGATTGCTCCAAAGCCATACTTTACAGAGAGGTAGCAAAGAATCAAAAATACTGCTATTGTTCACAATTACCACAGTAAAACATAGTAGTGGAAGTATTATGGTCTGCAGCTATTTTTCTTCTAATGATACTGGTGAATTTTCTTCTAATGTCAAGGAGAATGAAGTAATGAAAAGTTCTAATAGCTGCCACGGCGTCTCGTTTAGAATTTAAAATTAAGTTAGGTCTCTGTAACTAAAAACATCATACGTATTAAAAAGCTGTTGTTTTTGCTGGTGTTTGCACTCTTATGAACACATTTCTGAGCTATCTGCAAACTTCCTCCGGCTTTATTGAATAAAACGCTAATGACGGAGCCATTAGCTCAATGGAAAGATCTGCTTCCAGACGTCTTTACCTCCAGCTGTAAGCAGGCTGCTTTTTCCACTTCACTTATCAGGGCTAGATCCAAAACCATAAGATCACTTTTAAGCAATTAGTAAACACTGCTTTGTTTTCCTGTTGTTACAGAAACCAAGCCAAAGGCACAATGTTAAAATTCAACCACTTTACTATAACATCATTTCCTACAACACACCAAATGGTCCATGAATGCTCTCTAAACCTCCAATATGTGTTTATGCATGTGGCGAGCAACATGATTTTACTCCTCTGCAATTCAGAGACAATAAACAGAGATTCTGGAGAGAATGAAGTTTGAATAATTTTTTTCAGCAATAACAAACCCCCCCATAAGAGGAGGCTGACTGGTATTCACATTTAGACTTAACCCCCCCCCCCATCAAAACGACCACGAGGATATAAAAGCTGCTTAAAATTCCTGGCGGTCTCCTTTGAATAAAGAGTAAAAGCTGGGACTTTGTATTCTGTAGTGAAAACTGACACAATTGCAAAATACTATCAACATCTCTGTCGTCACACAGCACAAACTTCAATGGCTTTTATTGATATTTTATGTTTTACATCAAGTTCCAAGTGCAAACTTTTTGCGACCCTTGGAATGATTTTGTGCGACCCTGACTGCAGTTCAAGAATTGTACAAATTTGGCCTCATAGGCTTCAAAAGACATGAATGGTTTGGATCAAAACATGTTCATGTACTAGGACGGTCCGGTCCAAGTCCAGACTCAAGTCCAATTGGGAATTTCTTGCAAAGCATGAAATGTTCTGCTTACAAAGATTCTCCATCCAATCTGACTAAACTTCACAAAGCTCCTTCACAAAGAAGAATGGGGGGGGAAAAACTCAGATGCTCTACTAAGTATTAACTCAAAAGAGCAGAATACAGATGTATCCCGCACTTCCCAGATATTTATAGTTAAAAAAAGAAACATGTAACACCACACACCCACTTCAATCTATGCACCACTTTGTGCCGCAAGAAACATTAACATTTGTGGTTTTAACTTCACGACAGGCGAACAAGTTCAGGGCCCATGAATGCATCTGCAGAGCACTGCAGCACAGGCTGATTCATCTTGACGGACTAAAAATTGCCTTTTTCATGCAGGTTAAAATCCATCCGGACGAGCAGGATGTCTAAAAGCAGAGCCAGTTACTCTGCTGTAACCTGTCCACTCCTACCTCTAGTCAATACTGCTCTCTCTTTTCCTTCTCTCCCTGTCTCTTCCCTCTGTGACTCTCCATCACCATATATCTCCATTATCCTGACTAAACTCCCTCTACAGACCATCACACTGCCTGCAGTTAAAGACAGGTAGTGTAACTACAGGAAGATAATCACTAAGGTGTACATGCATGTTGGTTTTGTTACGCATAAATAATGTGAGGCTAAATGTTAAGTAGCAGTTCCCATATCCTGTTCCCTGTCAGCATGGAACCCTAACTCCATCACGCTACAGTGCACACAAACACACGCACACACACACACGCAAGCAAAGACCACGTGAAGACTCGGCTGCTGCTTGGCAACCAGATGTCATAGCAACCAACGTTCTTCGTTTTCCTTTTTTTTGTTGGATTAAAAAGGAGAATGGGAGGGGAAGAAAACAAAAACAGGAAGAGAAAGGACTGAAGAAGCAACATGAGTAAACAGACATGACTGAGATCAGATGAGACGTAGAAAACAGCGGGCCTCTATTCTCCCAGATCAAAACCAGCTGAGACAAAACAGAAGCAGTCACTCTTCTAGTCATCTGCTGACATATTAATGTACAGCGTATTACAGACATGAGAGGGCCCTAGAAGCTACTTTGTAATTACACTAGAAGAGAAGGAAACGTGAGTGCTTCATTTCACGGCCCGCTGCGATGCCACCACTCGCTCCTTCAGGTTTAATTTCCACACATAACGGCACTGAGCTATTAAAACCACGTGGAAATAAAAACAACGGAGTACTTCCATTATAAGCATTCTCACAAAAACCTGTGTTGAAGAGCCTGTCTCACACTTGTTCACGTCACAACATTCTGTGAACAAATCCAACATACCACCTTTTTACAGTGCAAGAAGCATTAAACCCAACTAGTTGTCTTCAGAAGTAACCAAGTAAGAAAATCAAGATTACTTTTAATTCTCCAATCATATAAAAAATGGACAAGTGTATTTATAATAGAGTATTACAACTGCAAACCTACTAAGACATAATCGTCCAATTAAACAGGGCAGGCAACAATAAGTTTAGTTAACGAAGCAGCCAGGAGGCCTATGGTAACTCTGGAGGAGCTGAAGCGATCAACAGCTCAGGTGGAAGCATCTATTGATGTAACAACAACTTTGACACTCAACAAATCTGGTCTTTAAGCAGGAGTGACAAAAAGAAGCAACTTTTGAAGCTGTTAGGGAGAAGGCCATGTGTTCTCCGTCAACGTGTTCGAGGTTGAACTGCTTTATAAAGAATTAGCCAAAAGTTTCAGTCTGTGTAAGTGAAAGGCTGGTAGAAACCTACCCCGTCAAATCTGCGCCTGCAACTGCAGCAAAAGAGTATTGTATTGTCTCCAAGGGTGCAGGACACTCGTCCATATCAGATCTTTATCTGCAAAACATTTTGAAATGTGCGAATTATTTTCCTTTCACTTCTCACAGTTAAGCACAACTCTGTATTGTTCTATCATAGCTAAAATACACAGAAGCTTAAAGCAGTGAAACAACAAAATGTAAAACAAGCAGAAAGTGGTATGGATGTTCGCAAGGCTCTGCAGTAGCAAACCAAAAACATGACCCGGTACTTACCCTTGTTGCATTTATCTTACAAAATTTTACTTATCTAATGTTTTCTTCCTGTGAAAGTAACCTCTTGTCGTCTGGTTTTACTCTGACGGCTTACAGTTCTGTTTCTCTGTAGATAGCACACACAATGGTGGATGGTGCTCTCAGGGTAATTCACAGAGGAGAGCAGGGAAAGTGAGAGGCTTTTGTTGCCTGTGTAGCAGCGTCCCTGCTGGATATCAGGAGTATCGCCGTCATGGCATCAGAGCAGCTGTCTGTGTGCATGCAGCTGATCTCCATGATCCAGGTCACATCAGCCAACATCTCACCTCTGACCTCCAATCCAGACAGCGAGAGCTACTTCCTCCCTTTTCCTTATTTTTTCTTTTTTTAAACCAACTTTCTAAATCGTGCTTTAAGAGCCGTAAACATTCATTTGCATCCACGAGCTGTCACCGCAATGCAATCATGCATAATGCATACTTCTGCATGTAAAGCATAAACCTACAAGGCTCAAAAAGTGTACAATCAATAGAGCTTTTAAAGCTTTTAGCGACTGACTCCGACCCTCTCAGGCTTCCTGTCTGACGAGCTTCTACACTGTTTGATGCATTCCTGAAACAAGATAACTCCTTGTTCTTATAACTGCTTATCTTCTGAAATGTTTTTACAACAAGTCAGACGTTGGCTCAATATAAATGTTGACCCATATGTCATTCTCTTTTCATATGAGTGACCCCAACCATCTGTCTGGCTGTGCTCAAATTTGTCGTCTGAGAATCCATCTTGCATTTTTTTTTTTTTTTTCTGGATCACAAAGAGACAGCTGCATCTTCACCGCTTCTTCTAAATTACAATAATCCTTACAGCAAGAGAGAAGAAAATATCTCCAGTAGGACAAAGCCCTTCAGAGGAAAATTACCCCCCATGTGGGCCTGCTTTGCTGTGGTTTGGGAGTTTTGGTTTCTGTGGAGAGGCGAGACAGGATGACCTTCACGGGGTGGTCGTGTCTTATCGACCAGCACTAAAAGCCAAACGCATGGAAGAGGAAAGGGTTTTAAAATTCCAGCCATGGATTGTGGTGGCGCTGCAGCACTCACCCGCTGTGGACTGCTGAGAGGGGGGTCAATACACTTACTGACCAGAAAGCATGGGCTCACACATGCAGTAGCCGAGATATGATGAGTCCAGCCAACTAAATTAAATAAAACATGATTTAAACAAAATCAGGGATGATATTATGGTCAATATTTCAATCAGTCAATTCAAACTGTGGTACCAAAAACCCAGCAGATGGAGAAAGCTGAAAGCCATGATGATGAGCAGAAGAAGTACAGCAACGGCTGATTTTGGAAATACAATGTAGGGAGATTTTGATTTCTTACCAGAAACCACAAGGCAAACACTTCCTGGTATGAAGTCACTTCAATCTTATTTTTCAGTTATTTTCTTACAAAAGAGAGAATACACAATAGGGATGCACCAATGTAAAAATTTGGGCCAACATCGATATACAATATAAATGTTGCTGTGAAAATATGTAACTTGCTCCTTTCTTGAAGCATACACAATCGGCAGCAAGATGGAAATAAAATTTGGCTATTAGTGATAGGTAGACAGATCCAAAATATCAATAACATCAGTACAAAGTTTGCATCAGTCTCGGGTCGATACTAGCGTGAAAATATTGATATATTAATTTTATATTCCATGTTAAAATTATATTTAATTTTTGTATTGTACTTTCTGTACAATAAAAAAAACGATTTGGCTTTAATTTGCTCTCAAATGATTATTTATTTCCTTTTGTTTATGCAGGAAGCAATGCACAAAATTGTGTTTTGTTTTTCTGTTGTTTCCGTTTATGTTGACACATGCAAACTAACTAAATTCAATTCTAGGTTTTAACAAAGTAATTCAATGGAAAAAGCCTAAAAACACCTAAAGGTTAGACATAATATATCATATTTCAATAATCCGTATTGGAATTGGCATCTGCAGCATTAGGCCAGCACACCTCTGTCGGCTGCCAACATCAGCCACATTTTAAGTATCAGACTCATATGTTAAAAGAAATTATTAATATCAGCCAATACTGATGTTAATGCCAATATGTTCTGCTCACAGAGAGATGTGCGTTAAGACCTAAAACTTGGGTTCACAGTCGCAGACTTGGATGCACGGCAGCGGAAACGCAACAGCCCACCAAATACGCAGTTTTTGTGATTTTGATGCAGCACAAACAGATTTTAAAATGTCCATTGCAAATCAATAAATAGTGCAGATGTAGCAAGGGAAGACAAAGCAAGATTTCCTGTTGGTGAAAACATCCTATTGTGATTTCTAGAGAAATGTGGGAGCATTCAGCTCCAGCGGAAAAGAAGGAAGTTAAGAGAGATTGTAATGAGTAAACAGAGGCGAGGTGAAGACTCTCTGTTAGAGAGACCAGCAGGGAGAAGGAGGCAGAGGACAAAGACAAGTGGACTGGTGTTTAGGCCTGTTGCTAGAAAACAGACCCTTAACAATGGCCACTTTGACACTGAGCCGAGGAGCACATGAGAGGAGAAAAGGAAGAGAGAGATGAGTTAGGACATTCTTACAGTCACTTTCTCCCCCCAAATCCTCCTTGAAAGCGACACAGCATCTCATTAGGAGCAAAGGGAAGCCACCTCAATTGGCACCATGTGCCCTGGTGAAGCATGGCTCAACAAAAGGGGGGGATTTTTTTTTCTTTCTAGAAAGTGAGGAGTACCGCTCTACGAGTGCCCAGTCAACACCCACCCACCCCTTTCCTGCCAATACAGATTACAGACATGCACCACAGATGGCCAGCGTGTCTTGTCTTTTCACCGCCACCACGGCCGAGAATAATGCCCAGCGGTGGCCCCTCCTCCTCCTGCGCTGCCTTTCTCTTTTGTCAGCACGTGTGTCCGTCAAATGGAAGCGTGTGTCTGGGACAATGGCAGCCAGACAAAGAGTCCGCCCACCCACCCCCCACCAGGATGCTGAATAGGGGGACACGTGGGCCTTGTCATCGAGGGAACAATGGCGCTGGAAGAGCGAGGGCGTGGCACCCCAGCACCAAGGGCGAGGTGAAGCCTGGGTGGCCCTGAGGTCATGTTCCAGCTTGAAGGGTTTCGCTCGTTTCAACACAGCCGAAATTAGACCAGGAAATGACGCATGTGAGAGTTCCGCTAAAATTTCAAGATTCTAATCTTACTTTTTATTTGGAACCAAATTATCCCTCAAAGTTTCCGTTTCAGGATTGGAACGTAATTACAAGAAGTTTCATGTGTCGACCAATTAACTGAGCATTGTTCATGATACATGAGCCCCTACTGCACACTTCGAATGTGATGAGAAACAATAAGAGTACGCAGAGTCACCTTGTGTTGACACCTTGATTCCTGCATCCATCTTGGAATGTAATATTTCAGTATAATTGTCACTACTAGGCAATAACCATCCTAATTCATTTCAAAACACTGTAAAATCTCTGAGATTACAGGGAAATATATCGGAAGTACAAAATCAATCTTTCCTATTTACAGGTGGGTGATGTGATATCACCCACCTGTAAAGAGTAACACGTTTTTACAGTGGTTTGCATTTGCAAACTGCAATATTTTTTTTCTTGGTTTTGGAGTAATTTCTCTCACATCTCCTCCTGAGGTTGAACCAGACTTTTCAAAATCCAAAATTTTCTTCCTGACATTTTTGCTAACCCCCCCACATAAAGTCACACAGGACACAGAATAAGTGAGATGCAGCCTTAAAATAAATGCGCCTCAGTTTAAGATAACTGCTGTTAATTACACAAACGGTACAAAGCATCACTTGGGTTTTCACAAAATGTTTAAATATAAAGTGGTCAAGTTGTATGTGTAACAGGGTTTTATTTTAACAATACTATAGTTCGTCAAAATAATTTTATTTTGTCAAAGTTGTCTATATAAGTTATGTCATGTTGGTCTTTACAGTTGGTGGTTACTATAGCAACCAATAACTGTCAACTACTCCCCTTTTCCTGTTGTCTTCTGCAACTGTGAGACAGAGGTTTCTGGGCTTATGCTAACCAGTAACTTGATAAATTTTTTTTTTCTCTTATTAGAATAAATGTCGTGAGTGTGTCTGCTGTGAAGTGACTGGACCCGAGATGAACAAAGAAGGGTCACATCAACTTCTGAATGTGAAGAAATTATAAATTGGGTCTCAAATTGGTGCTACTCTGACATGCAGCAGACAAGTTTTATTCATGCTTGCTAAAAGGGTCTAGTAAAAGTCAGTGGGAATATTTAAATATCTGTAAGTACTAAGAGATGCCAGTGGTTTATCGTTCAAGCCTGACAGGAGCACAGATGGTGAGTCGAACAAGATGCTCGCTGACGCTGCACCTGATACAGATGGAGATACTTTGGCGCATGATGAAGCTGATGCCCATGAGCAAACATTAAACCAAATGGCCCAGCCCCAGCTGTTTGTTCTGCAGCCCGAGGGGCCGGTTTTCTCCGACGGGCGACCCGCGGATGCATCACACCTCCTGGGACACCTTTGATGTGGCTTATTGGATTAAGCCCCGGACAGACGGGGAGTCTCAAGGTGCCCGTGTTTATGTGTACGCTCATAAGATCACGCGTGCTTGTTTGTAAGCGTAGCTCCGTTTTGTGGGGGTCAAAGTGCATTGTGAATTGGGCGGAGGGACGGATGCTTGGAACAGCTGGGCTAAGTCTGCAGGGGGACAAACGGACAGGAGAGCTTCGAGGGGGGGGCAGGAAAAATAAGAAAGGGGCAGACACGTACATCCAGGCAAGCAGACTGTTGACGGGCTCTTTTGAAGCAGCAGCTGGTTAGACTGGGGGTCCTACCAGCTGTGCCTCCACTGACCTCTCCTCACAGCTCTCCACCTCCTCTTCCTCCCCAAATTCTGCTTCCCTTCCCCCCAGCAGGACAGATTCCTCCCCAAATGCATGCAGAAACACACACATGCGGCCATCTGTCAGGAGTGGGACAGTTGTCTCCCTGATTGCTCCATAACAGGGCGTCTGCATGGGGAAAAACCCCTGAGATATGCATCGCTATTCTCAAGCACGCGTCTGGACAAGTGTCCTCTGACATCAGAGGGGGCCATCACTAACACGCTTTGGCAAAAAAGTATTTACACGTCTTTAAATTCTCCACATTTTACCAAGCTACTGCAACAATTTTCTGTGGTTTCTATTAGGGCATTAAGTGTGGTGCAAAATTAAATCCAGCCCTCTTTACACTAAATAAAATCCTGCAAAATCAATTGGCTTAAGAAGTTATGAACATATTTATACAGAGGGTTTTTTTTAACTTGAATCCTGAATTATTATATTTTTTGTACAGTTTTGGTTTAATTGCTTCTCTGTGGCTCCTTCTTTTGAACCTGTATACTCTTTTTAACAATTAATCCATGGCTAAATTAGTGAACAATTATTTCAATAATTGATTCATCTGATTAATCATTTTAGCCTTAATTTGCAGCTTATACGGGGTATAATTTGTTGATGTGACACACGTTAAGCTGTGCCCTTCACAAATGTGCCTTTTTGGAAAACTGGTAAGAAAAATGGCAGCCATACAGAAAAAGCCACAAGAAATGTGTTCAGACTTTGCCACAAGTCACGCAAAGGACACAACACATGAAAGATGATCTTCTGGTCAGATGAGTCCAAAACGGAACCTTTCGCCATGGGAACTAGTTGTTATTTGTGGAGGAAACTAACTCTTTTCTTTCCAGCATTTCACCCTGATTGTTCAAAGCAAACAAAGAAACATGTAGCGGCCCCATCAAGCTGCGGAAAATACGACTAATAAACCTTCATGGGAAAAATATTCCATGGATAATTAATAAAAACTAAACTTTATGCACTGTCATAAAGAAGCAGGAACATGAGGTTGTGTTCATATTGTTCCCTTGTGTTGGTTGAAAAACAAAAAACAACTAAAAATGGCTGCTCTGGGAAAAGTATTGTTCCCCATCATCATCTTTAAAAAGCTGCTACCCTGACAGTATGTCTCACATTTCCCAAATCAACCTTTTTGTTAAAGAGGCTGAGTCACGCATCTCGCCGCCTGCCTGTCGCTTTCTTCGTTACGATCATCCGGCCCGACAGCAGATCAGCACCAATTAGCACTGATTTATACTAAAACAAAAAAGTTGCCTCGGCTCTAATGCGGGCAGCATCACTTCATAGGAGCTCTTCAGAATCAAGCGCGTCCGCAGAGTAATTGATTCAAGCTCTGTTCTTGTTTTGTTGTTGTTTGTAGCTGGCAGGAGCAAATCCACTGGAACTCAAGAGAACAAGGAGGCAGAACAGAGAGACAGAGAAAGAGAGAGAGAGAGAGAGAGAGAAAGAGAGAGGACCGAAGCCAAAGAAATATTTGCTTTGGAGAGCATAAAGAAACCATATTAGTTTGATGCTCGGGGAGCGGAGGAGTGGGAGAAGTCTTCTTCTTATTTTTAATGTCTTGTTTCAGACAATCTGTTGTTTAATTGGCCTTTTTGAATGGACACTAACTGGCAGCAGAAAGGGAATAGAAACAACCTCCTCAAAAACAATCTAATGAAACAATTCACAGGCAAATCTGTTTTTGAACAAATGTTCAGAACTAGAAACAAAACTATGCAACTGCCCAACCGCAGCCATGCAACATCATCTCCCTCCAGCTAAGCCCAGCTGATGAGGCCAAGTAGAAGAGATGGGGAAGTCTCTGAAGCAATGTCCTGACTAAGGTTGGTGTTAAGGTGGGATAGAGCTGCATTTAGTGGGATGTTGATAAAAGGACGAGGCTTTTAGAGTTCCTGGAGGCATTTTCAGAGCATCTGCATTAAACTTGCTCTCTGTTACTAACGCAAAGCCAATATAATCTATTTCCTTCTGCTGGAAGGGTTAACACAGTTAATATTAGATGGGGACAGATTGCATTAGATAACACAGACCCAGATAGAGGCTAAAAAGAGAATCACAAACAGGAAGATTTATGACTTACGGATGCACAGATGGCAATGAGGTGAGTGCTGCGTCTCACAGCTTCAGGATGCTTTGTGTTCAGATGGCCTACGTTGTGCCACTGATTCGTCTTTATTTATAATCAGCTTTTGTCTACTGACATTACAGTACTTTAAAACTCAATAAAATTGGAATCTGAAGGCTCTGATGTCATCCTCACTGAGTTTACCTTCTGCCTTGAGATGATTTGCTTTTCCCTATTTCTGTCTTCTCATTATTATTTTAGCTTCAACGCTGTCTAAATATTTATAACCCCTTGATCCTTTTATAGATTTTGTCACGTTACAAATTTCAATGTGTTTCAGTCTGAAAAAGTGGCTGAAAAAGTGGGTATTCGTTGTATGCAATGCATAGCGGCGCTGAACTAGAGGGGACGCAGTAATGCCAGAATTAATAATAAAATAATAAAGATTTTGTGGCATTCTCATTTAGTGACGTAATTGTATTAGTTGTGCTACCACCGCCACGCCACTAGAGGCAGTAGCAGGCCCGGAAAGGAGCAACTCAGGAGCAGATTTATAAGTACACAGAAAGCTATGGAATTTGTTAAAAACTGTGACCTGCGCTGAAGTAAGTAAAAGAGAGAAGTTCAAATACATGCTGAGAGTGAAACTCCTTAAAGATGGAGCTATATCATAGATTTCAAAAGAAAATAAAAACGAGAGACCGCGGATAATATAGGATATAGCGCCCCCCTTCAATTCCGGAGTGCAATGTGAAAGGAAATCTTCTGGGCCTCACCTTGACTATCAGACAACAATACTGGACAGGACAGATAAAAAAAACACACACACACACAAAAAGAACATCAATTTTCAAGTCTTGCCAAGGAATCTCTGCAGTGAGCCTCGATGTAGCCAAACTCCGTCAAGTGGCATTGTTTTTATGTCGTATTAGCTTCGTTGTGTTGATGCTTTTTGACTGCTTCACCCCACGTGCTTCAATTTTCCGCCGCAACACGCAAGCTTCCGCATTCACTCAGTGCGTTATAGTTCCACACGACATCGCTTAGGATTTGTTGCTGCACAGGCAGGCTGCGAAATGAGAAGCAGGTGATCGGTTTGTGTGATCGTCAACAAGAGACCGTGATCGGCGATCACCGATCATACACTTTTTCACGGAAATCGGCCGATTATGATCGGTGGCCGATCGATCGGTACACCTCTAGTTTTCATTGTTTTCATAATAGGAGTTATGATCACTTCATTGTTAACTTTGTTTTACAGAACTTCAGCAATTTGGATAACAGTAAATACATTTTGAATGGAGGCAAAAGCCAACACAATAGGACTCCATCCATTTCCAATCTCAGTACCCGGTGACAATGATGCCTCTGTGGGGGGTTTTTCTCTTTTTTTTGTTTTTTGTAGGTGGAGCATATCAGAAAACCAGGCTTGTGCACAGCAGAAATTGTATCGAATCCTAGTTTTTGAAAGAAATAAGCACCAAGCCCTGCAGAGTGCTCTATAATAGGGTTGTGAAAGAGTATACATAATGCATGCTAGGCTCTTTTTTTTTCTCACTGGGCCTCTGAACATCTGTTTTCGCGAAACATGGGTGCGCGCACATCTTCATCACACAGCTACATAATTTAAAAAAGGTAACATGGGGATACGGCAGGAGGACACAGCGTGGCTGAGGAGCTATTGTGGGGCACAGCTATGCAGACAGCATGCATAAGCAGCCCTGCACTTCACAGGCAGGCGAGGTGCATGCAGCTGCTCTGTGGGCCGGAGATCTGTCCATCAAAAGCAGTCTCCAGGGAACAGGATGGGCAAGGAAATAGAAAGCCACATCTCAAGTTGTTTTTCCTACCAGTGCTCACTACCAGCCGTCATTCAAGAGAGATGCACAATGCAGGCTGTGCACCTTGCAGCAGAGTCTACATTCACAGAATGAAAGCTACTACAGCCTGCATCCGCTCTGTGCGTGGAGAGCGCAAGAGCGTAAAAGCAGAAAGAGAGAGGAAAAAAAAAACACTTCAAAGCTGCAGCTGCGTAAAGGGGTTAAAAAGGTGCTGAGATTTTCCACTATTTCTCAGGAATTTATGGCCTGAGCCAATAACGCACTCCCCGTGTGGACCGCAGTGAGCATCTCAGGATGGAGGGTATGAAAACACAGTCACACAGACCAGAGTTGAGAGGATGCACTGTCTCGGCCCGCTCTCAAGCAGCCATCTGGAGAAGTGGACGGTCCAGAAACAACCCAGTCGGGCTGTCGTTCCGCCCTGCAGCCATTTAGATCGGTTCTCTCCTAAACACCACTAATGGCCACAGCAAGCTTCCAGTCTTCCTCTCTCAACATGCAGGCGGCACAACCTAGAAGGCTGGTATTAACCAATGGATGCTATCGTAAAGAGAATAGATAAGTGGCCAACTCCAGCTGGAATAATGCAGACAGGAAGGCCCTGCAGAGAGTAGTGAGCGGAGCTTTTTGCCAAAACAATGTCACTTCCTGGCTCGAATTGCTCCACTGATGTCAAGACTGAGCATTTTATACCATTGTGGACAAGTTATATCTCATCCATTTGGGTTTATTAAACAATTTGTTCCACTGTTACAGCTCACTGTAAAGATCGCATTGTGGTAACCTAGAGTAAAACACAGTGCGGTATTTACACAATAATTTTAAACAAACCTATATAGATCTGAATATTATATCTATTTAACACAAAAACTCAAACTGTTTCTTACTGCTACTAAAAGATTTGTGACCAGATGGTAATTACACTTATAATATTTGTGGTTAATTTGCTTTTGATGACACAAAACATGCTTGTAAAACCTGGTAATGGATTTCCACTGCTTATTCTATCTTTGTATTACCGTATTTTCCGCACTATAAAACGCACCTAAAAACCTTCAATTTCCTCAAAAGCCGACAGTGCGCCTTATAATCCGGTGCGCCTTATATATGGACCAATATTGAGCCACAACAGGTCTAGCAACTACAGTAAGCAGCCACCGACTTCATTTTCGCCCGTAGAAGAAGCGCGCGGTGCATGCTGGGATAGTTGTCAGAACGCTGGTTTGTTAATAAAGTTTGACTGACTGGGGGTGGTGGAGGGGGAGAGACAGAGACTGCGGCATAGACATAATATAAGGAATATAATCAATATAGACATAATATAACTCTTATATTATGTCTATGGACTGCGGCGGCAGCGTGTCGGTTGGTCTGTGTTACCCAGAAAGCAGTTGGGCACAATATCGCAACACCAACACCGTGAGTGAAACAATGACTGGGGCAGCCTACTATATAAAGTACTTAGGGACCACTTGTTTATTATTACACATCCACATTTGTAGAGTAGGGAACAAATCGCCTCCTGTTCAATATGGGACGGGTGGCAACCGTAACCGTAGCGTCCATTCTATGCGCCTTATAATCCGGTATAATACAGTACATAGCGGAGCCCCAGTTATTTGCGGGTCAGTATTTGCAGATTTTTCTGTGGAACGTAACTCCAAATTATCCTTGGAAAATTTACCTATGCAGATTTGGTTTTTTTTTGTAAAGCATATCTGAAATATGTTGCACTGAAACATCTAGGTGAAGTGCTATTTGACACGCTACTGGCTGGCATTTGCAAAGTAGCCAATCCAGAAGCGTCACTCCTTTTTCTTTGCACTGATTGGTTTTTCTGCCAAGACTGGAGATTATTAGCTTCTGCAGTAGTGCTAAAAAAGTTTCCACTGTGTGTATTAATGCATATTAGGCATTTGTACTAATAAAATAGCGAATTGTGAGCATTTTCATACAGGTGAAATATTTTCAGACTTTATCTACGTAACTCCACGTAACTCTACGTAACTTGTGAGTCCACAGTAATCTCTTTTGCTTTTTTACAGAGAGAACCTCTTATCACTCCACTATGTCTCTGGCACCTGATTAAAGGGATTTTAAATGACAGGGATGGAAGGAAGGCCGTAACTTTTTGTTACCGTTTATTAAACAGTAAATTAACAATTTCAATGCACTAAATGCTCACTTGTTCCAAAACATTTAGTCACACAGGGTGACGAATACGGGAAGAAAACAAGAACTAACCGAAGTGTTCCCATCACATTACATCACTTCCATGCCTGCAGCGGGTTCTGTTCGCATTACAACAATATTTCTTTGGGATCCCAGGCTGGAGCGGATGCAGCCCATGGGAAATAGTACTAAATATTGATTTTATTTTTAAGGCTTTTTGGGGGGCGAGAGCTCAGAGCCTAAAACAATAAAATATGACAGGATTAAACTCTAACAAGACAAAGTAATGTCATGCTTGTACATTTCATTTAGATGATTGTATCAGAGGAATCCTGATGTGTGAGAGATAGAGGTCCACTTTTGATAAACGATGAGCAGCATCAGCATATATGTCTAATCTGCCTTTGTAAATGGGATTTTTTGGGAGAAAAACTTCTTGAAGAAAACTTAGAGGGAGGGTTTATGAAGAATAACTGAGATTACTTCCAGTGGTATTTGCCTCTTTTTGCTGCTTTTTTTTTCAGCAGCGTAAGAAGTTTTACACAGCTAAACCCTAGCAGACTGTGGAATTTCTGTTGCATAACTATTTATATTTCCTGTCCTGTTCAGTTACCATAAAAGAGTTTGACGAGAAAATCATGACTCCTCATGTCTCTCTGTTGAGTGATATAAAATATCACCTTCCCTTAATTGTCTTGGCAAGCAGTTTGTCCGGGCGTGAATTCATAAAGCATCTTGTAAATGTATGAGTAAACCTTCAAAGTGCCTTAAAGGACATTTGTGTGTCTATATAATTTTTATTCAATTCATAAAACAGAATATTTGTTTGTGAAAAAAGCAATTGCGGCACTATTAAAGAAATGAAGACACCAAACATCAGAAAGGTCTTCAAACTATACCTACTTGCAACCGTAAAACAAGGCTGGAGATAAATATATTCAAAACTTTCAAATATTTACTTGAGTACATGTTGTTTTTTTTCACCAAATAAGGTTTTTTTTTGTTGCTCTAGAAAGATAAAATAATTTGTGCACTGGAGCAAATATTTTTTGTCCAAAAAAGGCAGCGTGTTTGTGCAGAAAAAACACAGATTTAATTGTCTGTTTTTTCATGTGAAGCCTCCAGGATGCAGCAAATTCCAAATATGACGACTTGTAAAATCAGAGTTTATACAGAAAATACAGTACAGGTATCAACCTAGTTTCAGATCACAATTTTAAAAGTTGTGATTTCAAACCTCTTTTGCTAAGATTTTCTTGTGCCTTCTTCATGTGATTACATATGAGAGACTGCAGTGCTCCTTCTCACCTAAGTGCTGCTGCACACTGCCGATCAGCTGGCTGAACGTCTACAACAGTTTTCCCTTGATCACAAGAAAGACAAATTCAGCTGTTTAGAATTATTTTCTGGGACGAAAACAGAGATTGTCACGCTGTGGAAAATTTGCATAAAATGGCTATAAAATAATAATTGGCGACCTATGGGGCATCTCTGATAAAGGCTTATTGGAGGAGTCCGTTAAATTGATCGATTTTTTAACTTATTTAAAGGAAAATAATTTGATAATTTTTATTAACCTCTTTTAGAAGCAAGTCATTTTCATCTATAACTTTCTTCCCAACAACTTCACCTTCTCAGTAGCGGTAATGCAATGGTAATAAATGGATGTTTTGCAATTTCACTCTTTAGTAATGTGAATAGCAGCCTTCACATTGCAAAGTCATTGCACATTTTTGATTATGTCTGCATAGTATTTAACCTGGTTCTGTCACTCCTTTGTCTCTGTCTGCTCTCAGCTTTCTAGTCCATTCTTCCCAGGACTCCTGAGTGCCTAACATAATACATTAGAGGCTGTTAGGACCATAAAGGCCTGGCTTTAACTGCTGGCTGATTTACTGGCATTCTGGGTGGCAAACTTGCCACAGTGAATGCCTGAATTCCTACCGGACTTTTTGGGCTTACCAGGAGGACTGACTACTCATCTTCCTACAGTGCAGTCAGACAAAGGCCCGTCTGTTCCTCTGGGAGCCAGCAGGGACCGAGACCACCACTTCCTCTGACTATAGAAGGCAGAGGGAATGTAGGGGATGTGAGTTGTGGGAATGAGAACGAGTAAAAATCCAAAGGAAGACAGATCGAAGGCAGAAAAGAAGACGCGACAATAGGGAGCTGTATGACGGAGGAAAAATATGAGAGGATTTGGAGCAGATTTAGAGAAAGATCTCTGTTCCCTGACAACGAGCAGAGTTGAGACATTAACAGTGTTCTTCTCAGCTTCCTTTTAAAAGTTGAAATAGTCCACTCTAGATGCTAACGCTGTCAACAAGCTCCATCTCCTGCAAGCTTATTGCTTTTATTCTCTTGGGCATTTTACCGCAACTCGCCTGCGAAACGAGACACCTCTTCCTCCTCCATCTTGCCCTCCTTTCATCCCTCTGTTCATCTCACCAGCGCTTACAATGGCTCCTCACCTCTTTCCTCTTGGCCTGCAGCCTCATCCATCTGCTCCTGTAAATAGCTGCTGTCATGTGAAAAGCAGTGTGCAAGACTTAGATTCTCCAGGCCTCATTTTCCAGATCGCCGTCTTCCTTTGTTTTAATGCAAAGGAGGAACCTACAGAGAGCTTCACTACTGACAGCCCATTCTTGCACACATACATATGTATATATATTTCAAATTAGAAATACTGTATATTAATAAAAAAATTATTTTCCTTTTTTTAAATAAGGAAATAAACTTCCTTATTTTAGGCTTTTTTTGCCTAGAATTCAATAATGTAGTATTTTTGCCTAGAATTCAATAATGTCGTATTCCTTTTGTAACATTTGATCATACAAATACTTCTAACTTTAACGTGAAAAGTTCAGTGTAGCAAAACATGCTTAATAGCAGATTTTTTTGTACAGAATTTGGTGAACTAGGTGAAGCTAAATTGCTACGTTTGAGTCAGTCTACTCCAGTTAACAATTAACTGATTGCTTTATTAATTGACGATTATTTAAAGCATTGATACATAACGATTAATCCGAGTTGTAATCCTTTTCTCTACAAACAAAAGAAGATGAATTCTTGTGAACCCAACAATCATGTACCATCCCATCTCATGAGTTGGAAGTATTATCACATTCTTGGCCTGAATTTACTACAATAATTTTCACCCTTAGCATCATCAATCATGCATGTAAAGATTTGCATGAATTTCATCCCATATGACAAAATAAAACATTTTGTCATCATAAAACCAGATTTTTTCCACAAGTAATTTCGTCCTCGAGGCATTTTCAAACTTTCATCTGTCTTACATGTATTATAAGGATCCTGTTCTTCTTAGTCTTGTATTGTTCATGACAGAGATGGTAACGTCTGAGGTTGTTGGTCACATCTGCTGTGCAGATGGGCTCCATATATAAAGATATATAAAAACATAAAAGGAGAGAAGAATGTGGGAATGTGAAGCCGCTGTAAGGAAAGATCCGCCAATATTAAATGAAAGGAACAGTTTTAAAAAGTAAAATGTGATTTTAAGGTGAAAAAAAGGCAACAGGGAAAACGGAGGGGGCAGCCACAGAGCAGGAGGTGAACTGATGTGGGCAGAGATGGAGAAAGAGATGAAGGTAGAGGAGTCATGTGGAGTCAGATGCTGCTAATCAGCTGTGCTGCTGTCAGAGCTCCTCTCTATAGCAACCGTGACTCATGGCACCAGCGAGCAGTTTCATAAACGGAAAGTAGCTCTGGCACATTTCTTAAGGGATAGCTCTATGCTGTGGAGGCAAAATGAGAAACAAACTGGATCACACATGAGCTGTGGTGAACTCAAAATGTTCGTGATAGCACATGCTGTCGGATGATATGTTATTAGATCAGAAATTGCAGGACTTCTTAGTTTTGACACATTAATCAGATTTTTAATGGCTTTCCCTGCCGATCTCTGGTCAGGGTAGGTAGGTTAATCTATAAGCAGACAGCCAAGTTTGATTCACATTTCTTTCACATAATTGTCAATTATATAGCTGTTATTTTAATCTCACAATTTAGTTTAAAAAATCCATTCTCTTGAAGTTTCAAATATTTAATTGTTATTAATTTTTTTCCTCTAAGAATCAAAGTAGAATAAAAGCCATTAAGCAGAAATATATTATTAAAGAACCTCTGTTGTTAAAGTGTTGAGGTCTGATTCTCAGACTGGCCAGTTAGTTTTATACTGGAGCAGATGCAAAAACCCAGACTCCTCCATCATCCGGCACTGACCTGCACAACGTAAAGTAAATATCCGATCAATCTGAGACCAAGAGGACAAATGTAGCTCCGATAAGTGGGAGTAATAGCCAGGGCTGAGTCCATTAGATGTTTTATATTCCAGCATTAATAACCTAAAATCAATCACAAAATGCTTACAGACTCGTATCACATGTTAGATAAACTTTCTGTACTGAAAGTCAGTTGTAATCGTCTGGCACTTTTACGGGAAGTGTTTAATCAAAATGATGAATTAATATAATCCCTGGACTCACACAAATATGTCAGGCTGTATACATTTTTCAATATTTCCATCCATAGTTGTCAGTTTCATAATTTTGTCAGTTTTTTTTGTTTTTTTTAAACTGAATCTTACGACATTACTGGACGGTCACAGTTGCAATATTTACTGTGACTCATTCTTTTCATCAAGGTTGAACTTTTGCACTCTCACGAAATGCAGACACTCACAGAAACCTCTTTTTTCCCTTACGTGTCCTCCATCAGATGAATCAGCTGATGTCGCGCCACCATATGAGACAGGCTTTCTGTACGAGCGTTACCGGATACGCCGAATACATGCACAGTGCCCTTCCCTCACACCACCAGGACACACACAACCTTCACCCTCTCTTTAGCTCCTCACACAGCTCAGTGAATTGTCCTCTCTGTGCAGTGGAAGATTTAGCTCGACTTCTGTCTGCTGCTAACAATATCTCCCTCTGAATCACTCTGATATTGAGCAATCATTGTATCAGACCTCGTTCTTTCTTCGGTAGCCTGAAAGAAAAACTCCCTAAGGCGCACAGACACACACACGCACATATACACACACAATAGTCTACATAGATTATAAAGTACTGAACTGCATATATGGGAAGTGAATCTTCTAGCGCAGCTACACACTTGTTCTTCTGATGTAAAATAGTCCAAACAGTCTTTTCAGGCTCGTTTTACTGTCTCTGTTGTAGAAACAGCCACCATCCTAAATATGTTTTTACCAAACTGGTAGGGTTTATAGAATAAGTGGTGGGACTCAAACACATTTTTCATCAAGTTAAGGATCTTAATCGCAATTAATCCCATTTCAATCGGAAATCACATAAAAACAAAATGAGCATTTCAGTTCAAAAACCGTTTTTGCTGCTCAATTATTGAATAAACAGATAAATGAGCTATACAACAAATTTATTTTGCATTGCATATGTTAATAGCAAAGTGCTATTATATGCATTCAGTTGTCAAATCTATACTTTAGAAATGTGGACTGTGGATGCAGACATTAGCGCTGGGGATGTCTGTGCTTGCAGCAACATGTTTTGCATTGAGATGCTATTTTAGGCTTGAATAGCTTCGATGACAGGCTAACTCCTTTTAGCACAACTTGCAAACAATACTAGTCTTTTGAAGCATCTCGTCTGATCATTTTTAAAGCAAAAATTAACCCCCAGTGGGCCAAGAGCAGCAGTTTTATCTTCCATTGCTGTTCATGGATGTCTCTTTTGGATCACCCACGCACAAAAACAGTATAAAGCTTGTCCAGTCTATTTTGCTCTGACTGAGGTTATTAGTTTGCCAATATCAAACTAATAACCTAATTATCCATCCATTGAATGGCTGCAATGTTTTTGCAACCATTCCCAAACTTTTGAAGTTTTGGAAGCATTTCTCTTTGTAGTCTTGTCTTTTTAAAGAGTAGCAAAGAAGGATGGATCACTGTCAGTTGTCACATTGTTTTTCACAACTTAGGAAAAAGGAAGTCCTGGAGTACTTATTAAAAGTCAGTTAAAATGCTAATGTAAAAAAGCCTTTTAGTTATTTTAATAGAAATAGTTAAAGGTGTCACTTGTTGTGTCAAACAGTGGGTTTGATAAAGACAATTATTTCCTTAAGTAGAAAATGTTAAATTGGTTTAATAACATCCCATTTATGTCAACCCCTTAATATTTTCCCTCTAAGACTATAGGGCCAGTTTAAACTGTTTGCACCCAGAGAGAAAATAGGTTCATGCTGAATAAGTAAGATAAAGAACTCAACATTGTCTGGGTTTCAGCTCTGCGCTGTCCGAGCTGTGCAGGTCATCAGCGGACAGAAAGTAAGCTGGAAGAGGCCTGCTCAGGAGCAGAAACAAAAAGCCTGTTAACTTGACCTCCCACCAAAAGAGATGGATGGAAAGTGTTCATTATTCCAAAGAGATCGAGGCCTTTTGCCAAAACACAGGAGAATGTGGCTCCGTGCCAATAAAAAGGCAGTCTGTTGTTCCGAGTCCCCGGCAGCAGATTCTCTGCAATATTCACTTCAAATATTTGATTCCGCGTAATAAAATTATTTCTTTTGCAGCGACATGCAGAGCGAGAAAAAAAAAAAAACCTAAGAGATTTGTGAGTCAGCATTTGATTTGTGTCTCGTTTTGCAGATGGAGGTGGTGAGGGAAACGCGGTGGACCCAGGTTGTTGAGAATGAACGATGAATTTAGTAAAGATGACAGAGATACAAAAGTCCAAAGTCCAGAATGAGCAAAGGATAAAAGCTGAAAACTGGTAGCAACTGATGACAAAATAACTGACAGCAGACAGGACAAGGCAACTAGACAAGGAACCAAAGAAGAACAAGGCACACAGCTGGGTTTAAATACACAGGGAGACAATCAGGGGAAACAAGGAACAGGTGTAACTAATCAAGGGGTAGACAGACTCCACAGAACACAGAAACCTAAATAAACACACAGAAAAAAAAACCAAATCCTTACATTCTGAGATTTGATGAGTTCACTAATATTGCCACCACACTACAAACTTACAAGTTAACCTGTGCAAGTCTCCATAGCAGCTGAGTTGTTTACGTCTCTACTGTTTAAAGAGGCATAATTGTTAGTAAGGGTGACATTTTGTAAGCCTATCATGAACACAGCTCTTCACACTATTGCCATTTCACCCCTTCCTGCCTTCTTTTTGCACATATAAGCAGGCAATCTTATAAGCATGTACAACAGGAAGACATCCATTGCTCCATAGGGGCAGTAATTACTTTCTTTTGCATTTTCCTTTTACCGGTACGAAGAGGTCCTCCATCATATGCTGCAGCTGTGTTTCCATTTTGTCAGTTAGACAGGCTACAACAGGTCATGATGAAATAAATAAATAAATCAATACACACAGAGAGCAGAAAAATGCAACCAATTTCCACTTTCCTTGTTATATCCAGTGAAGCAAAGAGAGAAACTGCTGATCGCCTGGGTAAAATGCATCGCAAATACACCCTCACACATCCAGCCCGCCCTGCTCCCTGCACACATGCACTCTCTGTCACACCAAGCCAACACAAATTGTTGCCTTCACACATGACTGTTCACCAGACAGGCATTCAAGTCCATCGCTTCAATCATTTTCCAGTCTGAAATGGGGGCCTTTAAGGCTTTATGTGCAGAAGTAAGACTCTAAACCAAAACAACGCATCGGTCTTCATACTGGGACCATACCAGTAATGTGGGCACTAATGGAAGTTTATGGGAGCAAAGAGTGGTTGCATTTAACTAGCCTGCAAAAATCAGATATCTCTACTCAGCACATACTGGAGGCACTCAGGCAGTAGACAGCAGAGTGTGTGAAAAAGTGTGTGAGTGTGTTTGACTGAGAGGGAGTTAGGATGGAGGACGGATCTAAAACCAAGAAAACATGCATCACCAGGGTCAGAAGTTCTGTGCAGAAAAGCGACAAAAAAGAGAGGCTCTGTTTGGTGGTTCACATGTTTCTGTCTTTCTGTTCATTTTTCCCTTCTTTTTCATGTTTCCTATTTTCTATGGTCCATTCTAGCTGGCATGTAATCATCAAAGTGTAGTAAACTTGAGTAAAAATACAAAATTTTCACTCTATTAAAGCAAAAATATGAAAGAAAAATATATGATTTGTTTTATTTGTTTTATTATAAACATATATTCCTTCTGGGAACAACTTTAATGCTGTTATTTATAAGATTTATTAATTGTTCACTTGGTTTTGTTATCTGGTGTTAGTAAGGCTATCTGCTCAGGTAAAGCCTGTTGTTTGCTAGTTAGCAGACATGCTGCTTGTAGCTTATGTGTTGGTACACTGACCGACCGGGAATATTTCAAAACAGCTGAATTTCTCTTTCTTGTCAGTGAGGGAAAGAAAGACTGAACTGGCACAACTGGAAGAGGCAGCGTAGCATATTCAAAAATTCTCTGCTGTACTTCCTCTGGCATCTTATTGACTTGATCTAAATCAATCCAAATACTATTGGAAATCAATACAGTGTTTTTTGTCGGCATACCTTGATATGGATAACCGATACCCATATCTATTCGTCTTCACCTCCGCACCTCCTCTTCCTCAACTCATCTTTTTCCAGCCAACTGAACATCTTTTATGGTATTTTCATCATCTGGTAACACTTTATTTGAAGGGGGGTGAATAAGACTGTCATGACACTTTCATAAACATGACATAATACCTGTCATGAACATGTCTTTGTTATGACAACTTGACATTAACCAAGAAATCATTACTGTTTAAACTTTACCTTTAATAACATAAAGTTACCTAATTTTTAAAGTGCAATCAGTAATACTTTTATAACAAATTTATATAAATAATGATTTCTTGGTTAATAATGTTGACATTGAATAATGTCAACTTTGTATTAAAAGTGTCATAATTTACCAAATGACGCTTTATGACAACAGTCATAAATATTCATGGAGGCTTATTCATGTTCATGACATGTGTTATGTCATGTTTATGACAGTGTCATGTCAGTCTTATTCACCCCCCTTCAAATAAAGTGTTACCCATCTTCTTAATAGTTTTAAAACTTCTCCACTGGCAGAATTGTGCGTCCAGCTTTAGGCTTTGAGCCTTCTTTTATTATGCTTTAACAACCTCACATCTGCTGGGTAATTCTCATTGGATTAGAAGACCAAACTACTTTTAATAACTCACTGAGTGCATTTAGTTAATTTATTTATTTCCGTTAACATGGCTGACACTTCTAGATTAAACATTATTTGTGCTTCTTGGGCTGCAAGATGGTGCAGTTTGTAGCACAAAAGTCCTGGGTTCAAATCCCAAACTGGGGTCTTTCTGCATGGAGATTTCATGTTCTACTCTTTGATGCGTGACTTCTCTCAAAGTCTAAAACTATTACTATTAGGTTAACTGGTTTCTCTAAATTGCCCTTAGATACCAGTGTGTATGCCTTAATGGTTGTGTGAATCTGTGATGACAGGCGGCCTGTCCAGGGTGACCGCTGGACAAAGGCACCAGCTCTCCTGCGACCCTTCAAGGACAAGCGGGTATGGAAAATGGACGGCTTATTATTATCAATATTTTCTAAGAAACTGAATTTTAGTGTTTCATTATAATTAAGCTATAATGTTCAAAATTACAAGACATAAAAGTTGGTAACTGTAGGAATCTTCTGTGTGTAATGAATTGTAATGAATCTTCTGTGTGTTGTTATAGAATTGACTTAAATTACCGAAATAAATTTCTGCTGAAATTCTAATTGACTGAGATGCGCCTTTAAAGATGAAGCCTGCACAGAGCCCAATGGCAACAACACGCTGTAAATCCTCGAAAACAAGATCAGTCACTGTGAAGCACTGCCATTATTTAGAAGAATAGCTCCGGGCCGACATGTCTTATAGTTTCTGTCATATTTTTTATGCCTGCAGTTCTTCACCTTCAAGTCTCCACAGTTCAAGCTTTAAAGAACCCAGTAGTTTCAAAAACATTGCAAACTAGTCATAAAGCAGTAAAGCACTGTCTGCAAACTGGGAGAGAACTTGACCTCCGGTTTATTATAAGACTCCAGAGGTCAGTGTTTGTAATCCACAGAAAAGCAGTATGGAGACGGTAGCAGCAGCCGGGGCTGGAAACGGAGCTGACTGTTTAGTAGACCCACCCTGCCCAACACCGAGGGGGTGGGGGGTGGGGGGGGGCACTCCCTTTCCACCAGACGGCTCCTTGATTGGCCAGCTGGATGACCTTTGATCCTCGTTGTATTGTGGTTTCAGCATAACCGACCCTCCCCCTTGTGTGTATGTGCGTGCGTGTGTGTGTGCAGTGAACGACAGTCAAGACCTAATGTAGCAATCAGAGCAGTGGTAGAAGGGAAATGGTCTGAGGGGAAATGGAGAGTGTGTAGAGCTGACTGTGTGCGTGCTCTCGTGTGTGTGTTTGTGTGTGTGAATGTGGGCGGTGTAATTATATTTTGCTTTTGATGACTGAGTTCCAGTAGTGATTACTTGCACAGCTGCTAATTTACGTCTCTCATCATCTACCTGCATCTCCTGGTCTCCAGCTGACCAGAAGATATAGACTCCGACTCTGGATCCCAAGTCTGATCGTCAGAAAACAAAGACAGTGTCTCCGTCACAATGTTGGCTCCACCAGAATCATGTAACCTGTGACTTTGGCTATGAGTTTACAAAAACAGTTAACCCTTTGAGGAGTAGAGACCAAGGTGATGGCAATGGAGAGACTCAATATGGCTGCAGTATGTTGAAACACCACATGGGAATGTATTCTCCTGCTGATAATGTCATACAGAGCAAAACTACGTTAAATATTGATATCAAATCTAAACACTGAGAAGCAGCTGGGTTCAACAGAGACAAATCATGTGATAATGAAGGTTTTAATCAAAAATAGTTACATAAAAATGAGCGTCACACATCCTCCAAATTTAGATCTGCGTCAGGCTTACATTTCATGACTTAATCTACCAGTGCTGAGTTTCACAAATCAGTGACAATGCACACTGGGGAGCTTTCCTTCTTCCCTGAACTTATTTTCTACCCGAGTTTTTCAGATCTGCAGGATGTTACGATGAAATATCTCGATAGAATGCTGCAAGACATGTCATTGACTGGTGTTTGTGAAGCAGCTCTTAGTAACCACTGAGAAAACTAAATGGAAATTCAGTTGCTCAATACATGGGTACAGAATGGCTTGTTTAAATGTAAGAAATGACTACAAGTACAGCAGTGCAAACTGGGAAAAGAGCTGCGGTAAGACTAGAACAAACACTAAGGTGTTAGATCCTACTGTGGAAAACAACATCTTGTCTTCCCTCCATTCACACCCTTGAATGAACACAAGCGTAGACTCCTATCAAGCACTGCATGATACTGTACAGCAGGTGAATCCTACCCAAACATTTCACCAACTCCAACTTCTTTCAGTCCAATAAATCTGAGATTTTCCAGATATGTTCAGTTATGGTTGCATGTGAGAAATCAACTGCAGCCAGTTACAAACTCCTCTTCTGGAAAAAGCAACACCTCCCTTGTAATGAATGGAAATGAGTTAAACAAGTCAAGTATCTTTTTCAATCTGCCCAGAGCATAGTCATATCAAACAGCCCAGAGCATAGTCATATCATGTCTTTAGTTGTGGGTGTTTTTCTTGGAACCGCTCCAGAGAAATGTCAGTAGTGATAGTTTGCCTTTGGGCAGCTGTTGAGAAAATATAGGTACACTACCCAGACATTCAAGTACTCAGATCTAAAAAGAAAAAAAATGGACGCAAACAAGAACTTGATCTCACTTAAGACTGAGCTTATCCTCCTGCCAAAAGCTTTCTTTCACTCAGAGCTCGAGAACAAACTCCAAGCACATGTCGAACTTTCTGTCTTCCATCCCGACATGAGGCTAGAGATAAACTAAAAACCTTCCGTCTAATTCAAGTAGTCAAACCCTGAGAGGCTGGGACCCCTTCTCGGTTAATACACCTCATGTGACTCTGACCTCTCTCTGAGCCGCTTGGTCAGAAGAACAGACCCCCCCTCCCGTTAGCGGCATGACTAGCTGTCTGAGGAATGCCTTGTCATGGAACAGATGGAGACCCTCAGACAATGGAGCCGCATGCGTTTACAAGGCCCTGTATAGCAAGGCATGTGCCAATTGTCTAAGCGTGTGCATGTCTATGTGTGTGTGCATTCTTAAAGCATACCCCCCCACCCCCCAATTCAGGAAATCACACTGGAGGTGGGTTCCAGCCACATCAGAAAATCAGCACTCAATGGGATTCACTTAGGCCCCAAAACATCACGATGTTTAAGGAGGAATCATGGAGGCAGCTATAGCTTGCTGATGATGTTTCAATCCCAAAGTGCCTCCTTGCATTTACTAGAAAAGAAAGCCACACACACTTTACAGCTAAATCGATATTTAATTAATGATGTCATCCTCGCGACAATAATGACGCAATAAAACCCAGTATCACGGCAGGACTGCTGGAGCAGGGTTCAATTAATAAAGCCGTGTGTTTCTATATCAGCGCTGTAAAGTTGCAGCGTTTGACGGTCCATCCTCTTTGCAGGCTGCTGCTGCTGCTGCTGTAGGATTCCCAAAGCCTGCCGGTAGCTGTGTGTAAGGGCAGATCTGAGTCTCTTCAGGAAGCGGGTCTGCTCCCTGACTGTGAATCAGGGCTGTATACGATTGTAGCAGAGACTGAAGCGGCCGCATTTCATTCATTTTACACTATATGAGCCATATGGAGAGATGCGAATCGCGTTGCAGCACAGTCTGAAATGCATAATGACCTCTACACTCGATAATTCAACAACACCCTGCTAGAAATCTTGTTTGCGTCGTTATTTCTTGAAAGACATCGGCGAGTTTTAACAGTGGAAATATCAGGGGTGAGTGCCAGACTGAATCCCATGAACTCACCCAAGAGATCGGCGGATGATCGGCTCCCCTCTGCTCCTCCTCTGAGTAAATCCAGGACCCCGGACGGTAAAATACTAATTCAATCGAGGAATCTGGGATACGGAATTTCGCGAAATCGTTTTCCTCCACACTAGGAAAGCGACGTGTGGAAGCGACGGGAAGCCGCAAACCGACCTGATCGATGCAAGCACTCCTTAGAATAATAATAATAATAGTAATGTTTCTTGGGTTTTTGGGGTTTTTTTTTTTTTTAAAAAAAGGGTTCGAATCAGAGATTCTCTCCAACTCATGCAACCAAAGCGAAATTATTAGAAGAAATAAACCAGAATGTGTGTTTCCGGAGGGTATTCTTTGGGAATTTGGTGCGGCTGTAGTAATCTCGGATGCTTTGGTTGTTGACTGTGCACTTACTGGGCCGCTTCCCCCGGCTCCACCCGCTAACCCAACCTTCCCAGTGCGCCCATTGGCACAGGCAACCGGACATGCAAATCCAAGCTTCCCATTGATGTTTTCCAAAAAAAAAAAAAAAAAAATTGAAGAAAAAAAAAGAAAGAAAGAAGGGGAATGGGTTCGCTTTCAGCTTCTCTACTGCGCCATCGTGTGGCGTAATACGTCTTACTGCAGGGAAGTTCACCTTCCTTCAAAGAATACTGTATTAAAGTGTACAAAGGTCCCAAATAGAGTGCGTTATATGCTGTTGATTATAATATATATTATGTGTTAGACTAAGGGAAAGTAAAAACTAAGAAAATAATGTGCCTTTTTAACACAATTTTTAAAATAAAAATCTGAAAAGTATGGCGTGCATGCACACAGATTCAGACAGACCAAAGCAAATCTAGTGCAATCAATTGCCTTTAGAAGTCACCAAATAAAAAAAAAAAACTGCCCATGTGTAATTTAATCTAAGCATTTAATCGAGGCAGCCGTTGTGTGAAGGCCTCAGAGGTTTGACAGAGAACATTCGTCCAACAACAGGATCGTGAAGACCAAGAAACAGAGCAGACAGGTCAGGAACAAAGGTGTGGAGATGCTAAAAATAGAATTAGGTTATAAAACACATCACTTTTTGGAGCATTGCTCAATGCAACATCTAAAAATGGAAAGATGGATGGAATAACAGAAATTCCTATAGTGACAAACATCCAGAAAGCAAGATTTTTTTTTTTTTTTGCAAAAAAATACAAGAAATAGTTTTTTTAGACCTCTGCAAGAAGTCCTATTCAAAGATCGGAACAAGCCAGTCAGAGGACACAGCACACAAGTGAGTGAAGATGCTTTGGTTAGGCCTACCTGGCGTAGTCCATAGAAAATGTTACCTTTCAGTTCCCAATCTGAGTTTTTTCCATTCCCCAATGATCTTCTTTGCACAATGTCAATGTTCATTAATACGCTGGTTTTTATTGGAGCTTACTTCAAAGCAGTCAAGTTAAAGCACCAATAAAAAGCTCAGAGACAAAATTCAACAAAAAAAAGAGCTGTTTCTGCTCCAATGAAGCGTGGCCAGCTGCCTCTCACACGCAAAGGAACACTCCAACTTTCCATCGAAGGAAACTACACGAAAAGAAAGTGCTTTTTCTTCCCCCTCCTCAACATGTGCTGCACTCATCAACTGTGGTTGATTCCCAGAGCTTGAAAAAATAAACCTGTGATTTTGTTGCTGTGTAAGAGCCTGACACACTGTAGGAACAGCTCAGCAGATGTTACCTCAGTGGAGCGAGACTTACAGCTAGCACTAATAAGATGCAGTTAAGGAATGCATACACTGAAAAAAAAACTGTTACAGTTGAATCAATAAACTTTCAGTAGTTCAGTGTAATGCTGTTGCCTTTCAGCAAGAAGGTCCTGGGTTTGAATCCACATCTGACATTTTTCTGCACAGAGTTTGGATGTTCTCCCTGTAAATAGACTGGGTCTCTCTGGGTCCTCCTGGTTCCTCTCAAAGTCCAAAAACATGATTCGGATAATTGAGCTTTCCAAATCCCTCTTCCTCCCCAGACATGTACAAGTGAGACAGCCTACACACTTGACTCAGTTATACCAGTTCTGTCATGAGGAATGGATCAGAAGTTCTGCAAGCTATAATGAGAAGCTTGTGAAAGGAAACCCAAAATGTTTGACCCAAGTCAAATGATACCAAATATTGAAGTAATGCACTTAAACTTTTACATTTGAAGACATCAACAAATAAATTTTTGACCTATTCTTTTATTATTGTGGCAGTTAGGAAATACACATTTTGATAATCACCACAGATATAAAACAAGAGTTTTGGTCTGATTTAACTTCAGACAGAAGAAAAAATGTGTATTTTCATTCAGTGTAAACTTCTGGTTTGAACTGTAAGCAGTTTCCCTGACAACCACAGCTAAGATGTCTGATTCTTTTGCAACAGCTGCCTCAGAGTGCTGAAGCTTCGCTTGCTAGCATGTTGGACTTTAGCATCAGGATTGATCTTTATCAATCTGGTTGTTACCGACCAGATGTCGATAACTAGATGGGTTGTTACCGACATCTGGTGATAATTTTGTCTCAATTGCACTTAAAATATATTTATTTAGAACATTTCTGATGTGTTCAATCCTTATTTTACCCACAGCTTACAAATGAAGTACCTGATACCTAACTAGCGCAAGATTCTCTATGGTCTGGTTTTCAATACAAATCAAACACACCAATAATATGCTCCAGTCCTCCTTTTTTAATAATTTCTAATGGCCTGATTGGACAGTAAACTGGCAAGATTACCTCAGGGGTGGGGGGTTGTGGGGTTAGCTTCTCTGAATATAGACCCATCAATGCCTCCATTATCTCAAGGCTTAAGTATGTAAAGCCTGTAATTATGCTTGCATGTCGATGCAAGACAATTGCAGGAAACCATGGGGTCAAATATGGCCTCCAGTTAGTGACGTTTCCAGACGGGTTCTAAAAGCTGAAATGGAAAGATCGATCTGTGATCAAGAAAAACCTTGACTTTCGGCCGTTTAAGGTCAACAACAAAAAAAGGCAACCCTTAAATAGACATAAGTTGCATTTTATTTACACAAAAAGAAAGCATACAAGGAAATAACATTCTCCAGACACAATGTCGCTAATGTGTTTAAAATAAGCACATTGGAGTTTTATGGCAAGTAGACTTTGTAATGAAAGGCCATTATTCTGCAGGGTTCCATTAGGCCGTCTAATTCCTCTGATAATCTGCTCATCCAGTCTGGCGGGCATCACATTTAGGTGAAAGCTTTGTTCACAGACTCATTGTCCAACAAAGGAAAGCCTTTGGCAGCATCAGATATCCTCTGCAGGGACTATTATTTTGAGGGCAGACATTTTCTTTTCAGGAATATGACTGGCCTTGCTCTCAAGAGATTTTAAGTTGGATTCTTTTCTTTTTTTTTAAATCATGGCAAACACTTCAGGAGACGTGTTTGTTGTGTTAAATAAAATTAAAAACTGTTCCACCAGTAAAATGAATCATTTGCTTCAGTTTTTTTTTTTTTTTTACAGAAATTCAACAGAATATCATGACATTTTTACATTATCGTCTATATAGGAGCTCAGTTGCGCCTCAGACGGCTCATGTTGCATCTTCACAATGCTGAAGATCCAGATGACAGAGTCTAGTCCAGAGTCTCCACCTCAGGCTAATTCTTTTAGCACAGCGATCCCTGCTTATTTAGGGCAGGAACAATGGTCCCTCAGCTTGTCTATGCGCTGGTCGGTGCCATCCTCTCAGCCTGCCTCCTCTGCATGTAGGCGTTGTACACGTCCAGGAACATGTCCCTGCAGGGTATGTTGGCTTTCAGTTTGGAGCAGATCAGGAAGGAGCCGGCCATCTTGCGGTGGAGAGAGTAAGTCTCCTCGGGAGGCGGAGTGAGGCGATGGCGCAGCATGATGGGGACGAGGTTCTGGATGCGCTGCGAGGTGCTCTGTGTGCCGAAGTCAAAGGGCTCGGTGGACGCAAAGGCTTCGCCGAGGATCATCACGGCCTCAACGTGGGCATCCTTAAAGGCCTGATGGCAAACAAGAAGCTACATTAAAGTTGTCTCTTCTTCATGCCCTGATCTACGGTGCCTTGCAAAAGCTTTAATGCCTGTTGAACCATTTCACATTTTGCCACCTTCCAGCCACAAATCTCAATGCAATTCACTGAATTTTAAGTGCAAGACCAACAACAAAAAAGGGCATCTTAAAGTGAGGTGCAAGCACAGCCACACTAATTCTAAGTTTTTGTAGTTCTAAAGAAAATCTTTGCAAGTTAGTTTAACCTCAGTCAGAGGTTAAACTAACTATGTGTGAACACCAGTTTTCAAGTTTGCCACAGATCCTTAAGATCCCTGTTTACTTAGCCCTAAATCGAAGGCTAGTCCGTTTGTATAAGAAGTTTGGTTAATTTGAGGAGGTGTGAATGTGTAATCTTACTCTGATGTGGACCAAAAACAGTGAACTTTGTTCTGTTTAAAAACCTAGGTCTTGGTTTGGTTGAAGTGAACTCTGGTGCGGTTTGAATGTATATGTGAATGCCAAGTGGACTGGATATTATTCCAAAAGCAGGAACCAGACTACAGCGCATGCATTCTGGGTAAATACAGCCAAAACAACAGCGTGAGTCTAGAGATGGCGGAAGAAATGGATCGTGTTTTTTGTTTTATTTTTAAACCAGCGACACTAAACACTTCAGTGACACATTACACTTCACTTTTGTTGGGCTCAGTGCCTTCTTCAGAGGTTTTTGTGTCACTTCCTTCAGTGGTTCTTGATGCACTGCCACCACAGGCGAGGGGGTGAAATGTTTTTTCAAAGGGTTTAGTTTGTTTGACAGTGCAGTATGAAAACGAACCGCACCAGCCAAAAATGAAACAAATGTTGCAGTTTTGGTCTCAGGACTATCAGGTGTGAAAACATTATATGTTGGATTTAAGTCTGGACTTTGATTGGGCCATCCAAGCACATAATTATCCTTTGATCAAAATCATTCTAAGGTAGCCCTAGCTATATGGTTAGAGTTGTTGTCTGATGAAAAGGTGAGCCTGCAGCTGGTTTCTCTCTGTGACTGCAAATCATCCACATGGTGGGTTGAGGTTGGTGTGTAGTGGTAAATTCCACCACACTGGGTTTAATATTGAGTTCAATTTTGGTCTAAACTGTTCTGATCAGTAACATATTGGTGAAGGCAGTTGGGAAAGAGGATGCGAGGTATGAAATGACATCAAGCACAGAATGCAAATAACAAAGGTCAGATTAGGCAGAAGGAAACACTACATCAAAAATAAATGAGCAAAGCAGAAGCAGCAGATTTAATTAAAACAGCCCACCTTGGTCTCAAAGCCTGTCAGGAACTTCAGGTCTTTGGATTTGGACAGGACGGTGTCCCGATCACCAACAGAAGCTGCATAAACCACCTGAACAAAGGATGTGAGAGTCCTGACAAAACTATCATGTAGCTGCAGAAACTGCATTAGTGCCATTAGCAGCTGCAAAATGTCTACATGGATGAGTTTCCTTGGTAGTCAGATCCTCAGCGTTCAATTATTCAGAGAAAATCTTCCTTCATAAATCATGTATTGAGATTCACAACAGTCAGCATACCTGGATGTAGTCATCTGTGAAAGTTTCAGGGTAACCTCTGCAAGCTCCAAAGTCTAAGAGGACGACCTGCAGACAAGGACGGGGTTAGGATTCGTGCTGCGTATCAGAGGAAGACGAGTTTAAAAGGTTCCATTGTGTTAAACACATTCTCCAAATGCAGATTCCTCACCTTGTTGGTTTCAGAGTTGTAAAAGAAGTTGGCCCAGTTTGGATCAGTCTGCATGAACCTGAACTCAAACAGCTCCCTCAGACATAAGTGCAGGATGTTGTAACAGATCTGCAAAGGAAACAAGACAATGATTTTATTCCTATATGCATCTGATGGTCATGTCATAAAGCTTTGCAACAAAGTGGATCATCCTTGGGGGGGGGGAAAAATCTATTTATATAAACAAAACAGTATTTAGATGGCAAGATATTCAGATTACTTTTGTTTATATGCAAGATACAGATATGGTTTAGCTTGTGATCATTGCATCCTTGCAAAAACAATTTTTGCAAATAAATATACAAATTTTCAACTCCAGCGCCTAAAACCCATGTGCTTCTTGAGTCAAACTGTACCTGGTTCCTCGTTTCCTGATCCAGGTCTATGCAGCGATCCAGAGGAACTCCTTGCACCAGCTCCATGGATATCACCCTGCGAGCGGACAACTCGTCGATTACCTCTGGGACCTGGAAATATGGGTCACCCTCCAGCAGTGACCTGCAGGCCAGACATGTGTTGTCCAATAACAGGAAAAAATAATAATAATAAAAAAAATCTTTAATAAGAGGTTGGAAAAAGTGGTTTTAATTCGACATGATGCAAGTCAGTGCACTGACAAACTGCTTTGTGGATAAGACATATAAAGTTACCTGAACTTCTTGGCGCTTTCTGCTTCCCTCTTATAATCGCACTCCCACCCCAGCTCTCTCTGGAGAACCTCCAAGCTGCTGTCTGCAAACAGTCCTGTGGACAAATGGAGCAAAACTCAGCATGTAAAAACAACCAGAGCGTAACCATTCATTTCAGTGTTGAATGTGGCATTTCAGATGATGTGTGTGGGGAAAAAAGGAGTTGAATCAGTAAGACTTTGTGCAGAAGATTTTGTCTTTAACCCCCATCGACACCTGATGCCACAATAATGTTCCAGGCTAGACAACATTTTTAAAAGACACTTGTATATTAATCCTTAAAGCATAAATAGCCACCTTGAAAATGATCCCAACATTTGGTTTCCTGCATCTCCTGCAGTTTTATTCCTTCTATTTGCATATTTTGGTTCTATCTGTTTAACAAAAATGTTAAAGTTGATAAAACCCATAAGAACAATAGATGGTGTGGAACTAGTCAGCTGGTACAACTATAGCACCACCTCCTGGTCAACTGCAGTGAGGACACTGTATGAAAGAAAAATATTAAAATTGAAATAATAATGTTTCACATAATCATTTAAATTAAAATAGCTAATATAACGTCTGGACATAAAACTAAACAGCATTAACTCAAGTTTACATCACATCCTCTGGTATACTTGAATATCGTTACAGGTAAAAAAAATGTAAATTATTTGAAATCATTTTAAAATTCTTTTGCATTTGGTTACTGTGTTAGTTTTGCGTTTCCCTTTAGTTGATCAAATAGAGCTAACAGAAGGAAGCTGCTCATCTTCATAGTGCGATGCTCTGTGTTCCTACCCAGCATGCTGCTCAATACTCTGAATCTGAAGCTTTACTCTCGTTATTAATATTCCTGCTGCAAGAAGGAACTTCTTTTTTTTGGTTCTTCTCATACATACTTCACAAACTGATAAATTTTAAGTATTTTTTTTTACTATCATTTAGTCACATTTCACAGTAAGGCAGGTGTGTACAAAGTATGGCCTGGGGGATTACTTCTTTTTTTTTATTATAAAATAACTAAAATCAAAATTCATTTTATAAACAGTATAAAATGGAAGTTTGAAGGGATAAAATGGAAATAACAGGTTAAAAATCATCGTATAAACAAAGCCACCCAAGTATGTGACTGACAGGATTATTTATTAAAAGATTTAGTCAGTGCCCATATGAGTTCATCTCTAATACACTTAATGTTGATTTTCAGGTCTAAGCCAACAAGTTAAACAGCATGTTCTACTTTTTTTAATTCCTGGGACTTTGTGCAATTCACAGACAATAAAAAACAAATATGATTAAGAGATGATTTTACTGCAGTTAGTTAAATAATAATAATAATAAAAAACACACATTTGGAAGTGCTGATAATGTTTAAAATACAAATACAGGATTTAAAGTAATGCCCACAGTTTGTAATAATCTCCAGGAAATTAAAACAGTTTGCACCATAAACAATAGATGAAAATGGAAGTAGGATGTAATATTTCAGAGGAATTATGGACTGCAGTCTAGTCATTTTTAATGGAGGACGTGATTAGAGAACATTTGGCTGGAAACCTATGAAGATTTTTAATTTCACCAGTTGCACATATCAGGGTGTTCCAGTTTCTGAAGAAACTGGTGGTTGTAAGGAGGCTGATCATTTTCATAAATGTAGTTCCTGCTCAAAAATAACAGTGTTTTAGTGTGTAATCTGTAAGAATCTGTAAGTCTAACTAACTTATGTTTTAATTTGGTTTCTTTCATTAGCAAACTTGGTTAGTGAAACAACGTAGCTTTTGAAATATTAAGCCCTGCAGCCAGAAATGATATGAAAAGAAAATGCTGCAGTGATAAATAGTGGTAAGATATTATTAACAGCATTACCTTCTGGTAGAACCACACTCATCTTCAGTACTGACATCAGATTGTCTATGTCACTCTGGATGCTCTCTGCTACTCCAGGGTACTGGGATGGAAATGAGAATAAAAAGATTAGAATTAAAACAAACATTGAGGGAAAGATGGTATGTCTGTTTGTGTGAACTGTTTTCTACCTGAATCTTCATGGCAATCTCTCTTCCATCTTTCAACACCCCATGATGCACCTGTCCGATGGAAGCCGCGGCAAACGGCTTATCCTCAAACGATGAGAGCGTCTCCCTCCATCCTGGCCCGAGCTCCTCCTGCAGGACTTTCTACTCAGACAGAAACACACACACTTTTCTGTGATTCATTCGATTCAGTCAGTCACTTTGCATCTGCCAGGGACAGATCGTGCTTACGGTCATCTGCCATGTGGGCATGAAGTCTGCGCTCTGTCGGACTCTCTCAAAGATCTTCTGCAGCTGAGGGTTGATGAAGGAGTTGTCTGAGAAAAGGGAAAACATGCCAAGGTTGGAAAACAACTCTGACTGTGAGCAGATTTTCACATGAAGCTGTGACAGTGGATACCTTGTATGCTGAGCATCTGGCCTATTTTCAGAGCTGCTCCTCGAACCTTACACAGCGTGTTGACTATTCTTTCAGCGTTGGCCTCCGACAGGAAGGGCGAGTCCAACAGGGCATTCATCTCTGAAAACACCACATAAAAACAAACATGTCACAAAATGCATTCTGAGAACATATGATACTCAATATTAACAGATTATTCCTAAAAAAAAATAAAAATTTGAGCAAGCTGTGATTCCCACAGAGCTCAACTCCTAAACCTTTCAAAGGCTCGTTAAACTGCTTGATCCAAAGCTAGCCCAACTTCTCAGAGTTCCAACAGCTTTCCATTAAGCTGTTGAGTTTGTGAAATGTCTCACTGCAGCGAGAGCACTAAACAGAGAACTGAGAATGTCTTCACCTCCTTTTTGTTTCCCTCCTAGCGACTGCTTGGCCACCTCTGCGATGGCGCCCATGCCCAGTCCGACAGCCAGCCCTGCAGCAGACACACACACACACACACACACACACACACACACACACACACACACACACACACACACATTTAATGCTGAGGTTTCTGTCGGAAGAGTTCAAGCATTTTTCAAATGTTCTTTTTAAAATTCTGGCAATAAGGTTTGTTAGAATTTGGTTACCATTCCCAGCATTAGTAGCACTTTTGACTATAAGAATATATATAGCAATACACTGTACATACTTGCAAGTGACATTAAAACCATCATGAATAATAATTTTAGTGTTGCATTGAAACTGGTGGTTTTAATGTCACAAAATAAGATAAGCATTAAGGGGTATGATTACTTTTGGAAGACACTAAAGAAATCTGGTATCATTTACATTTTAAAGGGAATATATTATGTAATTTTGACTTCTGAGTTTTATATCATAGCATTTGAAAATGGCACTGTGCCTGGAAAATACATAATACTGCCCTTGTTAACCAGAATTTTATCTTTGTAATGAATATTAAGAAAGAAAGAAAAACAAAACTGTCTTTGAGCCAAAACAGAAACAAAACAAGTGATTCTCACCGCCAAAATTAACGAGCCGGCTGATTCTTGTGGAGGGAACCTTCCTCTCCTTGGCTCGCTCGCTCAGCTGAGGAAGGTGGAATAACTTATCACAAGCAATTCATAACAGTGCGAGTAAAGGATGAAAAATGTGACTGAGTAGGTTTAAGAAATACAAGCAGAGTTCTGACTTTGCTTGCATTTCATCTAATGCAGCACTACTCTGCTCCAATTGACACATCAGTACTTCCACATTACAAATTAAAGGTACTAAAACACCCTGAGGTATTCATCTCCACACCTCATTTTAAATACAAACTAGCTCAGATCAAGATTTCTCTGTATACACAGTAAATATTGCATATTGTGCAGTGATATACAGCGCAGGCTTTTCAAACCAACCTTCTGTCTGACTGGTTTTTCCTGGCCCTGTTTTGCCTCTCTGGCTTTCTTTATGTCCTCAGGCGTGAGCTTGGCCACCACCGTGTCGTGGACAGATCTGCTCTGGCAGTAGAAGCGCCGATGGCTGTGGACGGTGTGCAGGAAGCGAGAGTTCTGTCCTGGCCAGCCCGCTCCACCTGGAGCTGTGCCTGGATCAGAAAGAGTTCCAAGGATAAGAGGAAACAGGGAATGTTCGACAGCATAAAGACATGAAGGTGATAACTTCGATCACTCTGCTGGATCAGAGTGTAACACCTGTGTTTTGGTTGTGTAGCACAGAGACTGAATGAGGGACACTGGTGTCATATTGACCGAGAAGGAATACGCTGAACTAAACATTGATGCTTGTTCTTGCGTAGCCTGACATTTAAAGGCTGCTAGAGAGGAGCAACAGAGAGTTCATGTTTATTGAGCATTTAATGTCAGCAATATATTTCAAAACGATTGGACCACAAAAACAAAGCTTGGGTTAAACATCAAGACAAGGACATCCTGGAAAGATGAACGTAAAACCACTGGAGAGGCAGAGTTTCAGCAGGAACGCCCACTACCAGTCTAAAGAAATAAGGTTTTGGTAATTAAGTGTAAACAATACTCTTTGTAGAGCAGACAAAGCTAAAAATTCATTGTGGGACTTGCTTAAACTTTTTGAATTGAGTTAATTACGGAGCCAGTAATTAATCAATCACATTTTAATGGAAAATTAAATCAACAACATGAGTAACATTTTCAATTCAAAAACCCTTTTTGTTTGTGCCATTATACCCAATCAGCTTTCAAGTGTTTCAGAAATCCTTGATCATGCGTGTACAAATACTTCTTCAGAAATGTAGACTATCGAACCTGGCATTAACACTGCTATCTGTGGTAGCTGAAACCATTAAAATATATGAAAAAATAATTCACATAAGGTACATTTTTATCAAACCATTGGAAGTTGAAAAGTGGTCCGTTCCTATTCAGAAGTGAGAAAATAATATTCAAAGAAACTTTGTTTAAAAACACAGCCAGTGGAAATACTACTCATTGCATCCTGAAATGCATCTAAATCATTGTGAGAGCTGTGAAAAGGAAAGCTGCTCTGTGATTTGTTGACTTCCAGAGTCAAATCTCCACTAAAGAGGAGAGGGTCAGTCAGTTTGTATTTAATGGATAGCAAAGGGACAATTTATTTGGTACACTGTTGGTCAGTTATAATAAAAACATTATATTTATCCGCTTTGAAAGATATTTAGACCAAGTTCAAAGACTTCTCAGTTTCTGCCTGAGTTTTTTCTGCTTCTTTTAAATATGAGGTTTAAATGGCTTGAGGTCTAAATGAATTGCAGGCATTTAAAAAGTTTGGTATTTCAATACCTGTGTGCATCCCTGAAGACGGTCCTACTCCTTCTTGGCTTTGCTCTGCAGTTCTAGGGGAGAACTCGGATCCCACCGCCCATCTGGCTGCTTCATCTGGGTCCATATTCTCCCAGCCTTCTGCATCCGGAAACACATCTTCCTTTATAGACTGCGGTGCGCACACACAAACATAACAGAAAGCATTTAGACAAAGATAGGAGCAGTCGAGCGAAACCTTTGCTGTGTCCCACAGTCACAGACAGCTTATTACACTCACCTCATTGGTGCTGCCCATAAAAGTGGCCAGACCTTCAGCCACATCCTGAGCAGCTTTGACTCCTGCACCCACAGATGAGTTGCAGGCCATTAATCTGAGCTGCTCACCCTGGGTGGTGAACAGAGCAGAACCCACTTTGCCAGCCCCACGCAGCACCTGCAGGACCTCTGACAGCATCACTTCAAACACACAGAAGGGAGCAAATGAAACAGCGTGGCCTGAAATGGCCAAACACATCAGCCGCAGTTCTCCGCCACGCTGAAACTACACTGGAAGGACAATACCGTTGTGAATACAACTGAAACGTTAAATAATCCAAATTCGAGCTGCTGTTGAAGGTTTAACCTTGGATTTGTCTGGGTAGAAAAGTTACCAGACATGCGTCAGAAACACGGGTTATCTCATATCAGTGCGGGAAAACAAATATTCTCGAAATCATAGCAAGCATTTAGAAACATAATAACAAGCTCTGTGTTTGGCTCCTGAATGTACTCAAGTCAACATACGGAGCTGCAGCTGAAACATGCTAAAAACGACGAGCTAGTGACTGAAAACTTAAACCCACGGTTCTAAAGTCTGGAAGAACAGCACCGGCCTAGGTTATACCCTAGCTAGGACTTACTTTTATTGAATAAAATCGTCTTCCAGCGTTTGTTAAACAAATGCCCTTTCAGCAGCTCTTTATGGTCTGTTTTACAACGGCACACAACACCCGGAAGTTAAAGCTCAACAGATTGAACGAACGTCCAATCATAGATGTAGATGGGCGGGGTTTTGATTGCAAAACGACGGGAACGTTCTTTTGACCAACCGCGGCACTAAATAGTCGATGACGAAACTGCAACTGGAGTAAATCGACCAATGGTGTTTAATAAAAGGCGGGTCAAAGCAGAAAAAACCTCCAATGAGGGTTAAGAGGTGTTCCCATGGAGGTGGGTTATTAAATGCACGTGCTATGAGGTACAGTTACCAAACTTATGATTATTTTTCTCAAGGTTCCTGATGTAAGCATAACGTTTGCCATTCTTTGTTATTTGCAATAGTAATTAAATTATTTTAGACACTTTTTTGCAGTAAATTGAAAAGACTATTTTTGTGTGTGTTGCATGTTACCAACTATCATGCCTATAGCTGTAGGAATATAAACATGTGACAAATTTAAACATCATGTGAAATATAAGCTGCTTTCCAAAATTATTTAAAAACTGAAATTTCCTTGTATAAAATGTATAGCATGAACTGTGAGAGTTGGACATTGATGTCAGAGATGCTCTCCAGGGAAACTGACTGAGCTTGGAAAATATTGAAAAGGAAATGGACAAATGATTCAATGTTTAGATGCATAAATCTCTAAATGACATGCAGCTATACCTAGTTTTAAAAAAGCATTGGCTCAGAGGGGCTGAATACAAATTCACACCACACTTTTCAGAACGTATTTGTAATCTAAATAAAATGCATTGCGTTTGATAAAATATGACAAAATGTCAAATAATCTGAATAGTTTTGCAAGGCACTGGAAATTGTAAAATTATGTTTGTGGCATGGAATGGCATAAAATTAAAGAATATAATAAGGTGGTATGTGGCCCTCTGCTGGACAGACATTAAGACTTTGGATTCTGTCCATCTTTTTGTGAAAAACAGTGCAAAACATACTGACATTGTTTTGAGATGGATGACATTGCATCCATCCTGCAACAAGCCAAAGATAGAATTGATGAGATAGATATAGATGGGTAATTCTCAGCTACTGAAAGACTGCACTTACCAAGCTTAAAAGCAGGAGCTGGTGTCAAAATGTTTCGGGGGGGAAATTTAGTGAAACATTAATGATGCTTGCTGTCTGTTTGATTGTTGTGGAACACAATGTGTGAAGAAGAGAAACCGGAGAAGCTTGGCTCTACAATGTTAGGTTCAATGCCAGTAGGAAATAAAGGAGACGCATCATATTTCAAACCAGTGAAGGAACAGGTTGCAAAAGGAAAATGATAAAAAAAAAAAAAAAAAAATCATATAACTTTTCAGAAAAACAAATACAGTGCGTCTAAGTCAGGACCAGAATAAATAATTTTAAAGCTTTTTCCACCTTTGACATAGCACATACCCTGTTCAACTCAGCTGAAAAACAGATATGTTTGGGATGGAATATTTTAAAATAAAGAGGTGAAATATGGGCTATAATAAAGTGTAGGTAATAATCAATAATTGCAGTATATTGAGGGCCAATAGTGAATAAACAGGATGTTTTTCTTTCAATATTGATGAAGAAAGGACAGAAACCAATTAAGGAGAGTACCAGGAGGCCCAAGATCACAGCAACACTGAAGGAGCTGCAGGAATTTCTGCCTAATGGTGATTGTGTTCAACATGACATCATTCTTCTGTATTCTTCAAATGTCTGAACTAAGCAGTAAAACATCCAGACCTGGCTAAAATCTCCCAGAACCTAGTGAGGTAATGTTGTATACAGTCTGATGTAGTCATACTTTAATTTTTAGCACCATAATTCTAAAAGGCTTTTCTTGCCAGAGAAGCAACTGTACTGAGTATCACAAAAAATTATTGTGAAACATGGTAGTGGCAGCATCATGTAGTGAGGTAACCGCATCAGATGGAACATTATTTTTAAATAAAGTTATGGATTGCTTCAGAATCAGTTTGGATCCAAAGCAATCATTTGTTTGCTACAAAGCTAGTGAGTAGGATCAATTTCATTTCTCAGCTTTGCAAAAAAATTAAAAATTAAAGAAAAATCATCAACAACAACAGGGCATTTTCATCAGGGAAACAAAATAAAGTTTTGGAATAAAATTTGCCATAAAATTTGTGGATCTCAAGAGTTTTGTGCACAAAATAAGTCTGCCATAATCTGATTATATTGGGAAACTTTAATAAGATAGAGTGAGATGCTATTACCAGAAAAATGAAAGGTGATTTTTTTATTATTATTATTTTAAGTGCTCCAATAAAGTATCAGGTAAATAACTGTGGAGGCTTGATAATGCAAATCACTGCAACTTTTTCAATTTTAACCTAACATATTTGTTTATCTTTCAGTTAAATTGTGAAGGATTTATTAATGGTTGAAAAGTTTTTTAGTAACACAAACCTGTATTTTTAACATATCGTTGATGAAACAATAAAAAGAAGTCTAATAAAGATGTTTGTCACTCTAATAACGTGTGAATTTTATGGAGAACGAACATACGCCATGTTAGTGTGGCTTTCAGTTTTCCCACCTGTTTTTGACACAGTGACCTTTAGATGCTGGGGTGTCACAGTGTGGCCGGTGTGGAGTCCGTGGGGCAATGGAGAGGGAGGGCGCTGAGCACACACCATATATGGGCACACCACCGACTCTGAGCTGCTATTGGCTGATGGACTTATGCAGCTGCTTGTCAACAAGATGGCCTTCCTCCTCTCGCCGTTTTAACACAGATTATTTTGGTATCCCCGAGAACATACTGTGAAAGCCTGTGACACTTCTAGATAGACAGCGGAAGAGAGATTGCTGTGAGACCTGGTTGGGCGTACGGTCAAGTGGATTCTCTCCAGGGAACTGACAGGCTGAAATGCTGCGATAGTGGCTAGTATTAAGCAAGGTTGATAAACCAGAAAGTAGCTGTGGGCTAATGTCGACGTTAGCCTGCTAGCTGGTTAGCCTAGCTACGTGGACTCGGATAGTCAACTCGTGTCACCTGTATTAGACTAGTTTGGTTGGAAGAAAACACGGCTAACAAGGACTTGTCACCGACCTTCTGCTCATCGTGGGGTTTCCGTGTAGAACAACCTAACAGGTATTTCTACTCCCACAGCATAAATTAAAGTCTTTTTTTTAATCGAAGCTTGCTAGCAGAGGAAAGCTCTGTTATAATATTCTGCAGGTAAGTTGTGTTGTCCAGTTAGCTAGCTCGTTAGCTCAGCAGAGGTTTGTTTTTCTATAACTTCGTCTTAGTCTACACCGAAGTGAATAATCGGTTTAAAAAAGCTGACTTGAACAGATGTGTGTTAATTAAATACTGTAGTTTTCTAGTTTTTGTTTGACTTCTGGTCTGCTGGGTATTTATGTCCCAGCGACGCTGTGCTAGCTCACTGCTTAAATAGCTGGTAGTTGGTTAAAGACATTTAAATTTAATGTTGGGTAAAAATAATCTCCTTTGGCTTTGGTTTTGCTCGTCTTTGGTATTGTCCCATTTCTCCTTATAACTGTCACGTCAGATGTAGACGTTGTTTCAACTTGTGTTCAATATATTTTGGAAAGTTAACACATTTACCCAAAGAAATGCTTTTAGTGAGCTGTGGGCCTTCGTTTTTGACTAGGAAACTTTAGTCACAGTGAGGACAACAATCTGACATTTTTTTTGTGCATCGACTTTTTAACGTGCTCCTGTCACGATGTGTGGTTCTCTCCAAGAAAACAACTGCGATCCAATCTTTAGTGTTGTGCATGTTGGTTAAGATCTTGAAGAGGTCTTCTGTAATCAAACAGCTATTCAGGTGCTTTTTACAGCAAGTTAAAACTGCTTACTAGACATTCTGCAAAACTTGGATTCTGAATAGATCACTCTTAGAACAACGCCCATCTGGTCAGTTCTTTCTTCTTTTTTTTTGCTGTGAATAATCGAGATAAAAACCTACCCTCCCAATCTTCCAAACCCACGTGCCTCAAGTGACATCTCATTACCCCAAAGGCTCTTTTCAGTCTGTTCACTTTTTTCTTTTGTACACATAATTTATTCATGGTTTTAACAAAAATTCCACTTTCTTTTGTGTTTGTTTACATTCTGTACAGTTGTCATATTCCTAAATTTGGCCAAAAAAAAAAAAGAGACGTGAAAACAGTTTGTGAATTAGCCTGAAGTTATTGACAATAAAGGGTTGGTCAGAACTTCTGACTCAGCTGCTGTTAACCGAAAACGACTGCTTGTCATCAGAGTCGTAGTCATTCCATTTGACAGCAGAATGAGGATGGGAGAGGAGAAAAATCCCTTTACTCAGCAGTAACAAAACGAGTTGTTTAACTAAGATGAAGTATTATGATTTCACATCGCATGCAGTTCAACTGTGCTGCCAAATAATATTTTGATTTAATATGAAACAATCTCAGTTTGACATTTACCTTACTGGTTTTCTGAGTGGCAAATATACATAGAAAACAATCGGATGATATAATTCTTGACGGAATAAATTAGAGTTTCGCCATCTGCCTCTTTGTCCATCATGACTTTGGGTTCATCTGTCAGAAATTGTGTCCGTGGTACTCGCATGTTTCAGAGTGTGAGTGGCCAATGTCATGATTTTATGTTCTTAAGAATTAGAAAATGTTGACAAACTGCCAAAAGAAGGAAGCTGTAAAATTATCTCCAAAAATATTCTATGGAGTTTCAGTTTATGCTGTTGTTCAAGACCATAAGTTTCATTCATTTAACAGAGAAATAAAATGACATGAACATATGTTATTGTAAAATGATATTAAACACTGATGATCAGCCTATCCTGGAAAACAGACTAATACTCGGCTGTGTTTTATGATAAATTGTACTTGTACTGAGAGATTTTCCTACCCAAATGCGTACCTACATAAATGAATGTATACTTTCAGGAAAATCAGTTTCTGTCCCAGTATTTGACCTTCTTGCTTTCTTAGTGTAGGTATGTGTGGACGCAGCCCTCTCTCTGAGTGGTTTGATGTCATTTATTTAGACGCTGCGTGACTGAAGCTCCTCTCAGGAGGTCAATACAACAGATCACTGTGCTGACACAGAAGTGTTACTGGAGGTCTTATCGAGGTTTGTGACGATTTTTCTGAACGAACACGCTGCCACTCACACACACACACACAAAGTCAGAGACGGCCATGCAGGCTGGCGGTCACTCTTCCCAGGTGTCGTCGCACGTTCCTGATCTGACTGCTGGGGCGACTCGCTCCACTCTATTGTTCTGTCACCGGTGAGCTAAACTAACGGCCTGCTGGGCGTTCATCTTTTGTTACATTGTCTTCAAAGACACACAGGCAGAGGGAAACTTTGTAAAGTTTTTTTTTGTTTTTCTTTCTTTCTTTTTTGTGGGTCGTGCCAGCATGATTGGTGGGTTTATGGCTGCGGTTCGCACATTGACATGAATGAAATGCTTGAGTGTGACCGTCTAACGGGACACAACTGAGAGTTATTCTTCAGCTTGTTTTCTTTTTTAACCATTTGGTTCTTATTAACTCGAGACGCCCTAAAATTATGACCTCACATCTTGAATTGTGAAGTCAAACATTTAGAAATGATTGCTTGAATTCCTTATCCAACCTGCTACGTTTTATAGGTGTTTAACAAGGATATGTTGTCTAAACACACCCACCCAGCAAAGGAGGTAGTGAAGTGTAAATAAGAGCGTGATTAAAGGAAGCGATGGTGTCCAGAGACAAACCCAAGCTGAAAAAAAAAAATAATTTAATGTTTCTAATGTTTGTTTTTGTTCTTTTTTTGTTCTTGACTAGGTGAAAACTGATTCTCTTTCTTCTAGTATTAGTCTGACTCAAACTGTATGTAGATCCGGACCATCAATCTCAGATTGACTGATCAATTTTCAGTTTGGAAAAATATGTTTTTTTAGGATCTAAACACCGGAAACCTGATTTAAATTAATATTCGGCACAATTGATATTTTCTGAATCATTTATTGCAATGCTAGTGAAATTTCTAGAAACTTGATATTAAAGATGTTCACAATTTAACATCTTTGAAAGTGTTGAAAGTTTAACAGCTTTCACCGTTCAGACAGTAGAACTTGTTGTTTAATATTTGTGTTTTCGTGTCATCTGAAGGTTTCTGATGGTTTGAGGGAAGCTCCTTTGTGTGTCGTGGCTATTTTGCAATCAGAAGCTCCTCCTCAGCCTTCAGGACATTGGAGGAATGTTGCACTCTGTATTATCGATTAACTTTACTGACATAGGTTGGATAACAAATACCTTCTCTCTGATCCAATTAACACATCCCGTTTGAGGTGAATACACACTGTTAAGTTTGATTTGACCTTTTATAGATATCCAACTGTAAACCAACCCCAGCCCTTGCTGAATAATGTGCCTCTGCATGTTGGGCTTTCCTGGTTGATGAGTCTGCAAACTTGGTAGACTGCATGCTTCCATGCGTCGGTGTGTGGAACCAGTTAATTGCTGGAAACGTACAGAAAAATCTTCATTCTCTCTTGACAGTCTGTCAGACAGGTTGGGTTTCTAACGATTAAGTCTGCAGAGTCGCTGTAGCGCCACTGGCTGCTGCTGAGCTTGGACAGGATTTGATGGATTAGGTTGTTGCAGAAAGCTTAATTCAAACCCAGAGTCTTATTTGCAGAGATTCGTTTGAGGAGTAAACGATGCATAAAGTACATGTGTAAATGTGCCTCATCTGTTACTTGGGGTCTAACTTTAAATTGTGTGAAATATTAAAGACAAAAGATAAATATCCCTTCAGCTGTCTGGGTTTGAGGCACACGGCACAAGATGTCACAATCCCTTTTCAGAACTTGGACACATTTAGAAGAAACTTTCCTCATTTAATAAAGTCTATATGTCAGACTTGGGCCATTATTAGATTTTCACACTACAACCTATAGTAGAAATTTCATGGTTTAAAAATATCACTATGTTTTACAAATGTTGCACATATGTATGACATGATCTAATTACTTTTTCCAACTCTGTCAAATTAATAGCATATTCATTATTACACTTTTGTGTTTTAGCATGTGGATTTTAAGAAAATATTATAGAGTAAACATTGACTTAATTGTAAAAGTACTACCTACACCTGATATTGGCTGGTAATAATTCGTCTGAACAATCCTGCAGTTTGCTGCTGCACCATAATAAAAATGATAGGTGGCGCACTTTTAGTGCTTGTTTTCCCCAACTGGAAGTATTATTAGTTTGTGCGGCATTCCATTTATCTTGGATCTAGGTTTGATCAGACCTGAGGTAACATCGTTCTATTTAAGTTGGAATTTCAAAAGGGCAACTTTCTGTAAGAGAATTATTGTACCTCTTACAATCATCATTTTACTTTCTACAACTACAATGTTACAAAAATCATGTAACATTGATTTTTAGATGCACTCTTACATGTGTAAAATAGACAAGTATCCACCACATTTTATTGCTATTTAAGCGAGGAGCGGCCATAATGACATGCAAATTCGACCTTACAAGTCGTAAAGGACGTAGTCAAAGTTGCTCCCTGTTTTATAGTGGAAAATCTGACTTTGGAGGGCGTTCCGGTTGATTTTTCCAACTCGGAATGTAATTTCCAAGTTCAGAGAGCAACTAGATCTAATCAGCCAGCTGACCAGCAGTATGTAGGAACACGATTCTTCCTGCTGTCTGGAGCGAAATGGCTGCTTTGACTTTCTGCCGTTAAAACAAACTTTAAACCATTAGAACTGTTCGAGTTTACTTTTTTAAAACCTTGTATATCTTGATGCCAGTAGACAGCCCATGCTTATTTCTAATGATGAGAATTAATATTCTGTACTGCTGCCAGACATTTAAATTTCTGTGGTTTCTTATGTTGTGTTTGCAGTCAAAGTGTTGCCTTTCACTCTTAAATGTTTATGTTGCCAGGTGACATTTAATTGCTGAAGCTAAAGTATTCTGTAATCCTAAATCTTTTAGAATTTTTTTGGCTTTTAGACTGTTGAACCCCTATTTAGTCATGTTTGCAGAGAGAAGGTTTTGAACCTTTTTCTCATTGAAAAGCACATTATTTAATTTAAGAGGACGTGCCAATGTTTAAACAGAATATGGTTTGATTCCCTGCCAGATTCATTTTAATTTTCATGTTGTCATCGACATAATATCTCATCTCCCAATACTGCCAAGTTCCCAGAAAAGCAAAAGCCAGTAGTTCTCTTCTGGCTCTCTTTCATGGTTGGACCAACATATTGCACGAATCTGTGGTTATCATGGTGGATAAGAACGAGTTGGAGAACGAAACTAGTTATGACTAGTCCAATCCCTGAAGAAAATGCAGTAAAAAAGCCTCTTCGCTACAGTATAATCTGTCTGCTCTTAGATGAGTTGTTGCTGTGTGATTATAGAGGAAGCATTTATACTGCTACACCACACTGTGTGGGAGGTGTTTGTTTTTTGTGCCTCTCTGAGCCAATCCATTAGTCCAACTGTATAACGCACCACCCATGCAGTGCGTTACACAGAAAAGAACAAGTGACCCTTACGGATGCGTGTCAAATGAGCTCTAAAATGGCCCAAACAGGCGCCCCAAGTTTCCTCCTGAATGCGGGAATCGTTCATTAAATAGCCCAGCTGATCGACTTTTTATTTAGAGCAAGACTGTATGAATGTTTTCCTCATTTTGAGACTCTTATTCACTGCATTGTATTGAGTCAGTGTTGAATAATAATTTTTTTTTTCTCCGTTTACCTTAAGACTAAACTGTAATAGTTTTCTCATGAATAATGAACCCTTGTTCAGAGGGAGCAGTTAATACAAAAGGAAAGTTTCAGATCCAACAGAGCTAATAAAATTCATTGATCTTGTTTTTTCCAGGTTTGCTCTATATTAGGAAATCTCTCTCTCCCGTTACACTTCCAACTCTGTACTAGGCATATTGGGCACTAAAATCTGTCGGAACGGGGTGTTCAATACAGTCAGACTAACAGGTAGGGATGGGGTTATATCTTGTTGATGTGAAAAATCTTTTTACCGTAATGACTAAAAAAAATCTGAATGTCTGAAGCCCCCAAAACTGACAGTATTGGCAGCTGCAGTCACCTTTTCTATTTCTTCACTGTTGATTACAAAAGAGCTTCAATAAAATCTGTGAAAATGATTAAATGCAGGTGCTGTGTCTTGATTTAAAGATGAAAATACCAATTATTTACATAACCGATGTCCTGAGGAAGCCCATTTTGATATATTTTTTTTGTTAAGAGCTGTGTGTGTGTGCTTGTTAGACTTTGACTGCAGTCAACCACCTAAACAGGCTCTTTACACCTCCTGATCATCTAAAAGGCATCTGGTGGTGTCAAAAGTTTACTTTCCTTCCTTATGCCTCTGATCGCCCTCTGACTAGTCACAGAACCATAATGCATAGAGCTGAGACTAAGCCTGTCACAATAAATCAGTTAATCGCATAATAAATTAAATCAAGCTCGAACATTTCCAGTTGCACGAGTGTTTATTTTTATTCTCTTTCTTTCTATCAAAGACTGGATGACAACAGGCTCCAGTCTGGTGCATTGATCTCAACTAGCTCCTCTTTTGAAGGGCAGCTTTGTTTAGAGCATCTTTTTATTTGTTTCAGCTTTTCAATTTGCATTGTATGTTTTTTTTCTTCCACTTCTAATGTTAAATGTTCTTTACAAATTGGCTTATTAATCTTTTAGAGAGTGAATTATCTCATCATATGCCTTTTTAAATGGTTAATCCAGACTTTTTCTCGTTTAGGTTTTGTAAAGCTATTCTCTGAAATGGTCCCTTTACCTGTTGTAGAAAGTGGTCTAGTCTCTCTGAGCTTATTAAATCAAGATTTTGAGGTGAAAGTTGAATCATAACCAGAGACCTGGCAGCTGTTTTGGCAGACCTCAGCATTTTAAAGCAGCTCAAGCTAAAAATATTCATATCAGTGGGATTTAAGGCCATGTTGGCATGCAATGTCTTGTCAGTTCACTGTCATGAACTGAGTAAATGCTTTGATTTTACAACATTTGTGCAGATGGTATGAAAACTACGGTGGTAGAATATAGATCAGATGAGGCTCCACAGGGACACAGGAGTTAACTAGTTAACCTCATTTACTTTTCCAGTGAACTTGCGGCAATATGACCTCGTTTTGCCAAAGATAATGGAGCCCACCAATAATAACTTAACCTCATTTGGAAAAATTCAAAGCCTTAAGAAGCAAACTACATTAAAAAAAAATAATCTATTTGTTAGTGTATCAATGTGTCAAATGTTTGTTTTTGTTTTTTTAAGTAAAGTTGATCCAGATTTGGCTTTAATTATATAAATGGTAACTTTGAACTGTGTTGTTTTCATTTTTAAGAGTTGTGGAGCATCTTGGGGCAAATAGAGTAAGTGCAAACAGATTACCAGTGGGTCGGGCGCGTTGCTTCGTCTGTCCCCAAGTATGCTGGCCCGTCCCTGGCATACCCTGCAGCCGCCCTTGCTACAGAAGCAAAGGATGCCGGGTGAACAGAAAAGCTCCCCCTCGTTCTGTAGTGTAGCCAGCGAGGAAGAGGTGAGGATAGCAACAACGGTTTCACTCATATCACCCTCCCTGCCGCTGCTTTCTAAAAATAGGTCCAGCATATGCCTGGATGCTCCTCCCTGTGTTGCCTCCTATTAAGTCAAGTCCTCTTTGAAATGCTGAGATGCAGAGAGGGTGAGGAGGATTCATTTGGTGCTTTTGTGCTCCATCGTTCATCCCTTTCATCTTGAAACCCGAAATGCAATCCCTTTAATTTAATCTGGAGGCCTTGGAGTGAGGGAGATGGTCTTGTTGCACAGAAGTGAATGCAACTACTGATTAAATTTGGCCAAAGTCTGAAGCAGAGGATTTGTGACTGGTGTCTGTAAGAGTGTGATGTTGTCTCTTCTAATCACTAGTGGTTGCACTGGGGCTTGCAATGCTTTCAGACTGTTTGATTACTTGGGGGCAACTATTCAGTAGAGCCTCGATTAGTTATTGGTCATCTAATTTAATCCCTCTGCGGATGAGCTTTGTTAATCTGCACTTTTAAATTGATCAAATGTGTAGTTTTATCACAATCATTTATGTCACTCCATCCCTTCATGTATTTACAGGGTGTCTATGCATCCTTAGAAAGTCTTTAAAAAAGCGCCCTGATTTGTAGATGCGCTTTATCAATATTTAATATTTTGTAGTTCGTTTTTAATTGTGTTTTTTTTTTTTATTTCTTACTGTTACATTTTTATTTCATACAGGTCTTAAATTTCATGCATACTGCTTTTAAAATGGTCTGAAGTCTTTGGTGGAATTGGTGGAACCTGCAGAAAACCTGATTTGACCTTTTTTCTGTTTTCTTGATGCAGGTTTTATGCCCTGTGTTGGTCTTGGTGCCAGTCTGGTGGCTACTGGAACAGAGACGAACGATGAGCGCTCCTGGTGTTTGCTGGCCAGCATAGATGCAGATATGCCACGGTGGTCCTCATCCTGATGGACCGAGACACCTTCTCCCACATCCGGCTGTGGTGCCCTCGCCCCTTCGGCACCTACTCCCAGAACAAAGCTCGGAGTCCAGGCTCAGGGGGCAACAGTGGAGGAGCCAGTGGGGCAGGTTCCCCCTCGGTCTGCAAGGCTGAGCTCTCGCAAGGTGCCAGGAGGACACCAGAAGAAATTGAAGATGTAGGGATGATAGTTGGGGGTAAGGAGGGAAAGGAGGAGGAGGAGGATGTGGGGTCAGAGAACACGCCACCTGAACCTGAGCTTGAATCTGGCGCCATTACACAAACCCAGGCCCCTCAGCCTCCTCCTGCTCCGCCCTCGCCACCAACTACAGGGTCTCAAATGCAAGATGGGCGTGTGCTGTTGGACACCTGGTATGTTATCAAACCAGGGAACACAAAGGAGAAGATTGCCTTTTTTGTTGCACACCAGTTCAGTGGAGCAGGCCAGCCCAGACCGAGTGCCATGAAGGTGAGAACCTAACAGAGGGGTGTATGTCTCTCTTTTACGTGTCTTCAGAGATTTTCATGTAGTTTCCTTCAGTGGTGGTTGGTGTAGTGCCACCACAGGTGAGGAGAACAGGTTTTCCAGAGTGTTTAGTTCATTTGAAACAAAACTGTTTATCAGGAAGAAACCTCCAGCAGATCCAGGATTGGTACCAGCGGCCATTTTCCACAACCGAAAGACAGAGCAGAATGCACTAAAAGAAACAGAACTGATGTAGGATTATGTTCTATGTTAATGAAAGTAAAAGGTTAATAGCAGAAAAGAGACGACGATTAGTTGATGACAGCATTATTTCAGCTAGTGCCGTCCTCTAGGAAGGTGCCAAAGTCAGACAGAATGCCAGATCAGGAGTAGCTTCTATGGAGAGAAAAACATAAAATAAAACATTAATGTGCAAATTTAGTCTCTGCATCTTGCAATCACACAGGACTGCTTGGATTTCACAGACTACATGCATTCAAATATATTTGACTACATCTGTATGGCTTTCCACCATCCTTTGATTTATGAGTGACTAAGATCATACGGTTGAAGGGATGTCGTTCAAGGTTATTACAGTGTATATAGACAGTACTGTAGCTAATGATCACCATTACACTATCTAGCATTATCAGAATGTTGTGTAGCTATAAAATTGTGTGTGGCCTCTAATTAAATCATTTTCTGTTTCCACAGGTTAAAGGTAACTGGGCAACAGATTGCAGTAAAGCCAAAAGACGAAGGCGGTGCTCATCCTACGACCCTCCAACGCGTTCCCAAGCGCCGACTCCTGACACCTCCATAGGACCTCCAAGCCCCGATGAGCTACCATTAGGTGTGAATGAGACAGATCTGCTTTCTGTGGCTGAGATGGTTGCCTTGGTGGAGCAGAGGACTGCCATGGCCCTTCAGGGCATTGTGGCAGTTCATTCAAACCAACACCACCACCAGTCGCTTACCGCCACTCATAGTCAGGGCTTCCCCCCCAACCAACATACTCTGCTCCGAGGTACAGTCTCTGACCCTTCTCCCATGCTGTTTGAATCAAACAGCTCAGACAGTCAAGCCTCTAGCGAATCCCAAAAGCCATCATCTCCAATCCAGACGGACCAGGAGTTCGAGGAGGAGCAGGAGTCGTGCAGGGTGGCTCAGGCCATCGCACACTTTGAATCTCAGACCCTTGAGAATCGCCTCCATCTAGGTTCTGGATCTGGAGTACCCTCAAATAATCAAAACGGAGATGGGGAGCTCAGAAGGGGGGACACTGTAACACCACCTCCACCACCCAACCACACCCATGGGGAGGTGAGGATAGCTTTCAGAGTTTCAAATATGGACCCGCGCTCACAACTGGAGCCAGCTGGCCGGTCCCGCTGTATGTTTATGAGCTGTGGTGGGGGGAGTAACCAGGCAGCTGCCAGGGCCAAAGAGAAAATCACCTGTGACTTGTACCAGCTCGTCAGTCCGTCTTCAAGAGATCCCAGTAGTCTGCTGCTTGCCGCCACAGCTTCCACCCCCAAACCAGACGGAGATCTCCATCAAGACAATCCGTCCTGCGGCACCCCGGACTCCAATCAGGAACTCTCCACAGGGGAGAAGAAAGGGGGCGTTGGGAGGGAACGAGTGACCGGGTTCCATGTGGAGGTTGTGGTGACGGGTGCTGTGGACCAGTGTGTCTTCTACGGCAAGGACAGCACAGAGAATGTGCAGGAGGAAACGGTGTGTTTCGCAATGCCTACAGCGGGAGGGGGTGGTGGTGGTGTTGGCAGCTCAACTGACCCATCATCAGACGATCCCCCTCCTGGACAGCTCTTTTTCCTTCAGTCCCCTAGGGGACCTGAGGACGATGTAACTGCAAAGACATCTGGCAACGGGGCAGGAATGTGCTCTTTGGACTGCGCCAACAACAACAGTCCTGGCACAGGGGTGACAGTGGGCTCAGTGGAGCGGGCGACACGTCCAGACTCCCCTGGTGTCGGGGAAGACTGCTCTGACCCTTCGCTGTGTCGCCTTTACCGCCATGTGTCCCACGACTTCCTGGAGATCCGATTTCAGATCCAGCGGCTCCTCGAGCCGAGACAGTACATGTTGCTGCTCCCCGACCACATCATGGTGAACATCTTCAGCTACCTACCCACTCGCTCTCTGGCGGCCCTTAAGTGCACCTGCCACTACTTTAAGGCACTGATCGAAACCTATGGGGTGCGCGCGGTGGACTCGCGCTGGAACCAGGACCCCCTCTACAGAGACGACCCCTGCAAACAGTGCAAGCGTCAGTATGAGCGCGGGGACGTTTCTTTGTGCCGCTGGCACCCCAAACCTTACCACCATGACCTGCCTTACGGACGTTCCTACTGGATGTGCTGCCGGCGTACGGACAAGGACACTCCGGGTTGCCGGGTTGGGCTCCATGACAACAACTGGGTGCAGCAGCCTGCCGACGGCTCCCAGCCCATCCGCACCAAGAGGGAAGAACGGAGGGAGGAGGCCAGGTAGAGGGTGCAAACCAAGTCTCATCTCATTGCATACCTCCTCCCGTCTCTCCATCACTGGTCTGAGAACTGGGGTACAGAGAGGGCAACGGGGGAGGAATCAGCACTCCAAGACTGTTTGCTTGTCTCCTCTTCTTTCTCCTTCTTTCTCTCAATAGAGAGAGGTTGAGATCTGAAGAAGGTAGAGAAGCATCACACTCCTTGCCTTTTTTTTTCCCTCTTTCCAACTGCTCCAGAATCCTTCTCTCCCACCTAGAGTGGCTAATAAAAGTTTGTACACCAGGGTTGGGGTCCTCTCCTGCTGCTGTCAGTCTCGTTTCTGAGGGGGTTCTGTTTAAATATGCACATGGATGTTGCAGTAGGCGATTTTATGTGAAAACGTTGCAGTGTTTTGGATTGAGATTAGCATCCATAAAGTGACGTATAGAAATGTAATACCCACCAGCGTGCTTTCAGCTCCCAACACGTGGCCCGCGTTGTGTTTTGCCCCAAGCATCCATGTTTAGCTGTACAGACGGGCTTCAAGGGACATGTAAAACCTTTCAGTGCAGAATGTTTCAAGTTATTACAGAAATGTGATTGTATAAAGCAAACTTGATTCTTTTTTTCGCGGTTGTACAAGATGCCATTTGTAGCTGTCCTGCACCATGCATTTCTCTGTTCTGAATGTGCTGTAATGATGTATTAAGTTGATCAGTCCCCTGCTGATGCTGCTGAACTTACTGCTCGTCACTGATGCTCATTCTGAGTCCGGTTTAGGATGGGTGCCCCCCCCCCCCCCCTCCTCTGAGTCCAGGTCTCAGAGAGCCGCCCGGTTGTTGTTACGGAGCGGACCCTGACCTTGCTGACCAGCCATAAATGGGAGCCACTGTCTGGTTTACAGAGAATTGTGGGAGACGGACTTGAATGGGATTTAAAAAGAGAAACTAGATGTCACTTTGGAAAGGCCTGATGTCACTTTGTATGGTTGGTTTGATTCTTTTTTGCTTGTTTTGCCATTTTTTTTTGTTTTTGTTTGTTTTTATTGGGTTTTTGTGTCTGAATGTTTGCTGTTGTATTTGCTTTTATTCATGAGGACTGAGTTCTTCGTGTATCAGTCTGTCATCCTACTGAAGTTTTTTTTTTTTTTTTTAAATATGCCATCTTTATTTTAACCCCCTCATCCCCCCAAACCCTTCTTTTATCCTTCCCTCCACCTCAACAGAGCCATCATTCATACTTTGAAGTGTGTTCAACTATCCACCACAAACACCAGAAACTCTCTATACCAGCTTCCAGCCTTAAAAGCCCCCCTACCTCTTACCCTACCCTTCTGGAGACCGAGGCATCAGATACCTCAAGGATGATCAGAACACAACAAAAGTTGCACAGTTTTCCAATGTTTCACACACTCCATCCAGCTCCACTGGGTCCACTTAAATTATTGCGCGTACAAGAACAGTGCCTGGTGATGGCTCTGACTTTTCAATACCGGGGGAGGGGGCAATAAAAAATGGAATCTATTTATCTTTGCCCTCTCCTCCTTTGCTTTTAACCTCCCTCCCCACCCCTGCAAGCTGACAGACTGGACATTGAAGAACTGATGTGTTGAATGATGCTGAAACTCTGCATGGAGATGAGAAGATGGTTGGGTAGTCATGGGAGAACTCTGTAGGTTGCAGATGTGTACAATGCTAATGGGAAGTATCTGCTTAAATAAAACAGAAGTGATGATTAAAACTGGAAATCTGAACCACTACCTGGTATGTCTGCTTTTTATACGCTGATCCACATTGCTCGTTTTCTAAGTCGTCATGGGTGGGTGCAGCTAGGTGGTTTCCAGCCACTTACAGCTCGCATTGATTTCTTGTAAACCAAAGTTTTAATGTGTTAAACTTTATTAATGCATTTATGAGCTACTTAAACTTTCTCTCCTTCACACCTTTAGGGATGACTGATTGGATCAGAGTGTAACCAGATGCTTTAATGGCATTTGTATCTAATAACATTCGTTCTGTTAAATCTGATCATTAAAGCTGCAGGGATGAAATTTTTGTACCTCTGAAACTGTAGTAAGCTTGTGCTGTTTAAAAGGTTTTGCATACGGTGGCAACACAAAGTCGTATAAATAATCTGAAGTGCTTATTACGTTGTAAAACCAGTCTTTTTGAGGTACAGCTCTACCACTTTTATGTAGACAAATGTTTCTTTGTTGTGCTTTATGAAATGGTTCATGTTCAGTCCAGTTGGATGTAGAATCTGAGAGAATCGGATTTGGTCTGGACTTTGACTGGGCCATTTTGACCCTTAAGTGAAATTTGATCTAAACCAGATCTGAGACCTTTCCAGATCTTCCCAACCTAAAGAACCGTTTTGACCCTCAGTCCCTACAGAGTTTGTCAAGTTTTCTTTCATCACCTTTCTTTCCTCAGAGGCACCAGTGAGGCTTCTTACCTGACTAACATTCTCCTTTGTTTGCATTAGGTATCAGAGTAACAACCGTTGCATACACATATGTACGTCCCACTTTTTAGATTATTTTTTTAAATAACATAAACCTTGAATTACTTTTTTTTTTTTTTTTTTTTTTTTACTCTACAATTAAACTATAGACCGAAATAGGCTTTAGTTTTCTGTTCACAATCCATTTCTAAAGAAGCGGTACACAATCCAAAGTATTTGGACATGCATTTATGATCATCCTTCACTTTAATTCAGAAGCACATTTTTCTCAGATTACTTTTATACATGTATTGATGTTACCATAAAGTTTTAGTACAAACATTGAAAATGATAGCGTCCATAATGGATGTAAAAGCCATAGCAGGTTACTTTAAAACAAGAAAACCCTAAATGCCTTATTTGTGAAATTATATGTTAAGTGACAATTTATATATTTTTGTTGTAAAGTGTATTTTTTAACATCCGACGTTGCTTCCATGAGTTTGAGTTCACTCTGGTGCAATAACAAAACACTGCCAGCAGATGGCGACAAGATTTTATTTGAATATTTACTCCAGTTCTGCAATCGGCAGCCGATGCGATCACACGGCAGCGACAACACCTTCAGCTCGGAACCAAATGATTCAGTCAAGCAAAGTATCCCCACATAAAAACTGCAACAGCCATCATGACCAGAGCGTTGGAGTCCACAATGTTCTTCCACAATGCTTTCTCACTAATGTCGGGCATCTGAGGCTCTGGATCCTCGGCTGCTTCCTCATCCTGAACCTGTTGGTCTCCGCTGAGTCCACAGAATCCACCAATCAGGCGACAGAGTCCAGACTTTTTATCGTGCTCAGTTTCTAAAAGAAAGAATGTATGTAGTTGATTTTCTATTTTATTTTTTTTGTCCGTCTTTGTGTTACTTCCTCGTTGCCCACCTGTAACTACATTAGCCTTCGCTCTCATCTTCTCCTTCGCCTCCTTGCGGGCTCTTCTGGCTCTTTCTTCTTGCTCCCAGTCCAGATCCTCCCTCTCCTCTTTAGAGTGACGTAGGCTGAACACCAGACGATGGAGCTGAAAGAAACAAAAGATTTTGACCTCGCCAGTCATTTTCTGCAGCCTGACCCATCCTTTAAAATTATTACTTACATGTTTGTCCTCAATGGGCTCTGTGCAGAAGCTGACCAGAAGCACCAGCACTGATGTGCAGGTAAACAGGATGATGGCAAAGTGTAAGTAGTGGATGCCACACACCAGGAAAGGGCATTGAGAGGGGAAAATACAGCTGCCGGTGCCAAACAAGAACTCGGGCAACATCCGACACAGACCCATCGCCAGACCACCAATCAGGCCCCAGAAAGCTCCCTGCAGGTTCATGGGAGAGAAAAACCAACATTGTGTTTGCGTTTAGAGGGTATGACCTAAAATAAAGTAATATCAGAGTATCCTTTCTTACTGTTTCATTGACCCGTTTGACAAAAACAGCCAGCAGGAAGACGGAGGCAATGGGTGGAGACAGATAGCTGGAGACTGACTGGATGTAGTCAAACAGCTGACCGCTCTGCGCTGCCTGAACAATGGGGATCCAGCAGATGCTAATGGCCACGATACACAGAACCCAGACACTGAAGAGCAGAGGAACAGCATGTAGTATGCAGTATGGATATAGGGCCCTGCAATAGTATTCATAACCAGGAGTTTTTTTTATTTTCAGTTTGTACATTCATGTGTCTGTGTTCCTTAATGTTACACCACATCCTCAAGTCAATGCTCTGTAGAGCCACTGAGTTACAGCCGCAAGGGACCTGGATCCTTTTCATTAACTCTGGCCAGTTTCCCTGTTCCATGATGCTGCCACCACCATGTTTCATCTTGCACATCATGCAGAGTGATTTCATCACAGTGAGCATTTTGCATTTAAAAAAAGTTCAGTTTTGGTATCATCGTTGAAAGCCGGGCATCGTTGGACCTTCCAGACCACTCAGGTCTACTGGTTCTAGTCTGCTCTGCATTCCCACAACGAAACATTTAGAAGCAGCATTCCGTTTTTATTCTCCACTCCTCTGAAACAAACTTTGAGATAACTGCAAAACAGACGAGGCACTTTTAAATCAAGGCTAAAGACACACCTGTTAAGAGTTGATTCATGACAACAGGAACATTGATCAATATATTTGCAGTATATTTTCTTGATGACTTTGATGAAGTAATTTGACAAAATTGAATGTTTATTACTGCTTCATATTTGCTTACTGTATTATGTTTTATGGTCTTAAGCACTGACTTGCTTTGCTGCTGAAGTATGGTGTACGAATAAAATTGACTTGACTTTTAAGTTCACAATTATGCTCTAATTGGTTAGTCTATGATCTCAAATCTTAAGCAAAGCAGAGCAGTACGTGTTCCTTAAGTGGAAAACGTCCTTGCAAGGCACTGTAACTGGGCTGCTGTTGCTTGTATTATGATCCATTTACCGGCCTACAACGATGAGCTCCCGCTCGGTGGCCTGTGGTCTGATGCGGGTCCAGATGTCCATGGTGAACAGAGTGCTGCTGCTGTTAAAGATGGAGGCCAAAGAAGACATGAGAGCTGCCAGCATGACAGCAAGCATCAGCCCTCGCAGACCTGGACAGAAGAGACAGATGAACATTCAGCGTGAAACTTAAAACCGAAAACATGGTGAGAATTTCCAACCTGAAGTTTGAACACAGTCACTGGAGCATAAGGGTCCTGCTCATTTCTGATGCGTTAAAGAATGTTCAACATCTGCAACTTTTTAAAAACAAGCGCTACACTTGAATTTTATTGTGGATTGCCTTAAACCTGGACAGTGACACTTGAGTTCCAGCAGTTTCCACTTCAGGCTGAAGCCTTCCTGGTTTCTGGATTGTTCTTCAACATCCTCACTAATTGCTTTACATGTGACAGCTTGGGTCAGATAATGAATTGAATTGAACAGTAGATGTGTGGGAAACTACACAAACATCCCGGAAACCTGGCTGATCTAGAGATCTGTGTGGAGGTGTGTGCAAACCTGGTGAAAAACTACAGGAAACGATTGACATCTGTGATTGCAAACAAAGGCCACTGTACCAAATATTAACATTGATTTTCAATGTATTCAAATCATACATTGTAATTTCCTGATTCTTTTTTAGATTATGAAAATTTCAGACCCCTCCATGACTTCTAAGTGGGAGAACTTGCAAAGTCGTAGGGTGTTCAAATTCTTATTTTAAGATTAGTGTATGTAAACTTCCAATCTGTATTTATTCTTACCACTGGGCATGACTGTAACCACCAGTTTGGGATAAGCTATGTTAGAGCAGCCCACTTCAGTTCCACAGACCTCCTTACAAATTTCTGGGACCACACAGCCAACCTCATCTGCAGAGAGACAGAAACACGATTAGATTTATGCTTTATGTCTATGGCTGAGATTGAAGTCTAGTAAAGTCTAGCCTTAAGGACTAGTTTAGAGTCGGATTTTATTGACTGAATCCATTCAGAAAGGTTTTTAGGGGTCTAGCGATGATTTGCTATGGCGACTTACTTGGGTAGAGAATCCTGCTGATCATGCCAGGGAACACCATGAGGAACATGGGAAGCACTTTGAGGTAGCCACACACGATGCAGCCAGCCTTCACATGGGTGAGACTACGAGCTGCCAGGCACCTCTGGACAATCACCTGGAGACGAGAACAAGCATAGACAGGCATGGAAACCACTGATGGCTTTGTTACTGGGAAGTGAGAGAACAGGGGGTAAACAATTTCCAAAAATTTATTTATGAATAAAAACTCATTAAGATCAGATGCTGAACATAAATTCTCAAGTCTCTCCTCACAGTTTCCCCCAGAAAACTTGCTAAGCCCGGCGGTAGGGCCACTGGGACAGTCATTCATTCAGCGGCCTGCCGTGTTTTTGAGTTAAAAAATGTTTACAGTTGACAGGAAATTTAAAAATATCACTTGATAATTATGTGTTATTGGAAGATTAATGCTTGAAAACGGATTATTAAGTCTTAAAAAACGCAAACATAAAAAAATAAAATAAATAAGCAATGCTCAGCCTGGTGGGGGCCCAAGTAAAGCCTGGTGGCCCGCCAGGCTTAGAATACACTGGGGAAATCTTGGGCCTGTTATTTTTTCATAGGTTGCCTGCCAGTTCTTTGGTGAGATGAAATTGAACCACAAGACTTAGATGGACAGCACTACCTCTGTTGAAAACCAAACCTCACGGCAAACCTCCCCAGGTGGAGAGTAGATTTTTTTTTCAGGTTTTTTTGCTGCCGCAGTTTTCTGTGGTTATATTTTACAGCCTGTTCAGGATCAGATTACTTTAAAGTTTAACCACTCTGATCTGCGAAACCTAAGATCTAACAGAGGATGTAGGTTTTTTTTATTTTTCCACATGACCAATTACCCTTAAGTGCTCATCCCTGAACTAATACATTTCACTGCCCTTTGCCCAAATCTTAAATCCAACAAATGTTTAACAGCAGAATGTGCTGCAGTGCATGAAACCCCTCAGGATGCATCATTACTGCCTTTCCCTTCCATCTCTGGTTGTGCACATAGAGTTCGAAGAGACTTGGTGTGTTTCAGTTCAGCTCACATGGTGTTGCTCACCTGATCAGAGCACCAGTACCAGATCCCCCCTATCGTCATGCCGAACACCACACCAGGCCAGGGAAGGTCCCCCACGGTCGGGTCCCTCAGCAGGCTGAAGGCGTCCTGTCTTGGGGTGTAGCACTGGGAGGAGATGTTATAGCGCTGGGTGTCCAGGGAGGAGAAGTTACTCGGAATGGCAGAGTAATATTTGGTAAGCAGGGCGCTGTAGCCGCCGATTTCAGCAAAGGCTGAAGATGACAGGTGGGGGAAGAGAATCCCAGAGAAGCCATCTTGGTGTCAGTTTGATTACAGACTTCCTGTGGTTGTTGCTCTCTTGCAGTGTCAGGCTGTCCTAACTGAAAGTGTGAATCATCTGCTTAATCAGAACAAACTGTTGATCGCCACTTTGCAAACATTTCTGTGTTTGTCTTCATTCTAAACCAGGATGTATTTTCTGCCCTATGAACAATGTGTTCACCTTCTTATTTGCAGAAACCAGGAAGAACACAGATGAGACCCTGGAACGTTTTTACTCACAGAAGCCGGTGAGGACGAAAGCCCCAGCGATGATGACAAACGTCTGAAAAGTGTCTGTGTACATTAGAGCTGCGAGGCCACCTGGGAACCATGCATGATAAAAAATTTTAGAAAATTACAGAGACTTAAAGATGTAGACGATAAAGTGTTGAAGCCGTTTGTTGTCAGATGGTCAACAAAATGCAAGAAGTATGCATAGTTCCTTTTTATTTTTTAAATTATATTTAGAAAGCCATAAAACTTACTTTTTTTTTTATTAAACTCACACTGAAGATTTTTGAATAATCCAACCTTTAATTTGAGCACATTTATTTATTTATTGGTGATTAAAAAAAATAAACCCAGAAATAATAATAATAACTTTTCACAAAACCAGAGATATCAGAATGGTAAGAAAAGTCAAAACATCTCCAAAGCTCGTTATTAAAGAACAACAGCAAACAGTGGCATCTCTGGGTCGATACATTTCCATAACAACCATTGGATGTTATCATACCAACCAGTTATTTGGGAGTGATGAGTAAAATGAAGGAATTCCACTATTAAGTATGGTGGTATTTTTATGGCACAATCAAGTAGCTATGTTATATTCATATGTTATAAAAAAGCTGCATAGACCAAACATAACTTTGCAATTTGACGCCTTGAAAGTTGCCTCTGTCTCTTTAAGAAGCTCCTGCTCTTTCCGTCATCACAATGCTTCTCCATTATGCGATTTACAACCGTTCTTAGTGTTAGAGTGCTGGACTAGTTAGTAGTTTGTATGATGAGCTCATATGTGACTCCACCAGGCTGCCACTGGAGATTCAGGGATTCCTCAAACATGCATGAAAGTATCAAAGCAAAACTCCAGGTATGTTTGTGACAACATTATAATATGAATCAATTTGCAGTGTGGGATAATGTTGCTGAAAGATTTCACACATCTCTTCTAGGGGAAGAATAAATTGAAACCATACTGCTATATTACCTGTGATAGTGTACAAGGCTGTGATTAACAGAAGCGCGATGACAGACACATAAATATTCCAGCCTAATGCCTGCTGGATAAACACAGCTCCAGAAAACATATCCACCTGGAGGGAAGAAACACATGGATCAGCGTAGGCAGCGCAACGTGTGGAGTTTTAACTCACCGGACAGCTTGACTCACTGAGATCTTGGTGAAAACGTACAGGAAGAGAGAGATGACGGACAGGTAGAGGCTGATCCTGGCCCCGCCGAACCTCTTCTTCAGGTACTGAGGCATCGTGATCACCTGTGGGGGAATTTCAGCCCATCACAGCAGTGAACGGCGGGGTCATTCTGAGCAAATGAGAGCACAGACTGAACGTCTTACCCCGGCCGTGAGGTAGACGGGTACGAAGAGCCAGCCCAGCAGCAACACGATGAACAGAGCCTGATAAAATGAAGCACAAAATAATATGTAACCCCAACTCACATGGCACTGCTGTATTGGCTTCGCCAAGCAAAGAAACTCGGACGATTGTTAGGATTTTATGTGACAGATTAAAACAGAAAATGATTCATGACTTTCTATATTTTCTGTAAACAAAAGGTCCTTGTCAATGCTGAAAGCAAACAAATCCACACGTACATGCATGATGATGGTTTAAACCAACACAATATGGTTTTTTTTTTTTCATCTTTGCAATGAACAGTTCTGCACTATTTTGTGTCGGTAAATCACACAAAATCCCAATAAAAAAGAAAATTACTCCAAAGAGTTTTATTGACAAAATGTGAAAACATTTCAGAGGTGTGAGGGCTTTTTTAAATCTGCATGCTGTGCAACGTCAGCATGTTTTCAGCTGCTTACGTTCCACTCGAAGCCTCCCACAGCGATGCCCGCCGCTGCCCCGGTTCCTGCCAGGCCCACAAAGTGACCGCTCCCAATATTACTGGCAAACAGGGACGCACCAACCTGCAACACAATTGAACTCGGCACCGCTAGGATTTATGGGAATGCAGTAAGATAAAGGTAGGAACGAAATCTTTTCTTTTAGGAAACTGATTCAGAGATATACTTCAAACAATTCTGTGTTCATAAACGGTGTGAAATACCGCAAATTTTGTTTTCACAGAACTTATCCTGAACAAAATACGAGGAAGTTTCTGTGGTAAAAAAAAAAAAAAAAAAGAGGAAATAAATTTCACACAAAAGGCAACATCCAAAAACGGAAATCAGTTTGTGGAACTTGGTAAAAACAACAATTGGACATCTTACAATAAAATCATCCCTCAGCACCTCTGTGCTGCAATTCTTCAGCTCATATTACTTTTGATCAAAGGTCCTGTTGGCTCTTAGACTCACCGACCACCAAGCCATGGACCGTCCTGCCAGGAAATATCCTCCCACCGTCCCACGATTGGTCCGAAACATGGACTGAAGCACACAGAGAGGTCAAGAGTTTTCATGCTTATACCCACTTTATACATTTCTTCCCTAACTTCTAACTTGCACAAAGTCTGAAAAACTCACCCAAACGCCAACGCCGATGACCATCAGGAAGTATCCAGCGATGACAGCAATGTCGGCGGGATTGTTGATGGTGACGTTTCCTGATGAGGGTTCCGCCATCGCTCCTTTTAGTCAAACCTGAAACCTTTCTTAGCTCTCACAGCATCTGCAGCTTCAAGTGAAGCCTGCTGGGTTTCAGGCACGTTGATGTAATGGAAAAGCTGGGTAGGACGGTTCAGGTTGGTCAGTTTAACTGGGAACTTTGATCAGATGGGGTAATACGCAGATTCAGCAGCTTATTTATTAGAGTAATTATTAACACCAAACCATGAAAAAAAAAGTCAACAGGCAATCTGTTGTTTTTGGATACTTTTTGTAGCTCTCTTAACTTTTTATGTCACATCAGCTCCTTTCCGTTGCCCATTGGTGAAAATAAAGGTGAAAGGTGGGCGTTTTTCTTTTTGTTTTTGCTTTGACAGCCATTTTACCAACATTGACCTGCCTCAATGCCCATTTCTTCTTCTAGACATCAAGAGATTCTGTTTGTTTTTACAAAAAGTAGGCTGGTCCTTTAATTGGATAATGCCACTGCTTTTAAACAAAAGCCATCAAGAAGCTGTTTGGATCATAAATACTACGTAGACCAGATGCTTACTGAGAACACAGAGTTCTGGAGAAAAGTTTCGGTAACACTTTATTTGAAGGGGGGTGAATAAGACTGACATAACACATGTCATGAACATGAATAAGCCTTCATGAATATTTATGACTGTTGTCATAAAGCGTCATTTGGTAAATTATGACACTTTTAATACAAAGTTGACATTATTCAAAACGTCTTTGTTATGACAACTTGACATTAACCAAGAAATCATTACTGATATAAATTTGTTATAAAAGTATTACTGATTGCACTTTAAAAATTAGGTATCTTTATGTTATTAAAGTTAAAGTTTAAACAGTAATGATTTCTTGGTTAATGTCAAGTTGTCATAACATAGACCTTTTGAATAATGTCAACTTTGTATTAAAAGTGTCAATTTACCGAATGACGCTTTCATGAACAGATATTTATGAAGGCATATTCATTCATGTTCATGACATGGTGTTATGTCATGTTTATGAAAGTGTCATGTCAGTCTTATTCACCCCTTCAAATAAAGTGTTACCAAAGTTTCCATACCTGTGACCGTGGATGTTATATTTGTTTTATGCTTTTGAAATGCATGACTGCATTTGCTCAACTTCTTGGCATTTGCTGTGTTGTTGCACTTAAATATTTTACATGAGGAAAAATAATCAGTAGCTTATCAGAGGAAACAAACTGCAGCTTCCAAAGGATGATTTCAAACCCACCTGGTTTGAAAAGAAACGATTGCAGCCCTCGTTGAATCTTAAATCTCGTGTACGTGCTACTCAGTGTGCTAATGCCAGAGAAAAAAACTGTTTATCCACCTTCATCAGTGGTCATGCTAACTAGTTTAGGCATTGGAGCTGTAGTGTAGCAAACAGCAAAGGATGGTGTAAGCAGAGTGTACATGATCCTGATTGACAGCACTAAGACCCTCCTTCTGGCTCTGATTGGTTGTTTCTGACAAGGCGTTGTATTTCTGCAAATGTGAGTAGAACCACAGGGAGGATGCAGAGGAGCTTGATTTTTCACAAATGATCTGCCTCATTTTATACTGTCAGGACATAGTGACAATTTTAACAAATATTTTAAATAAATATTATTTACAAAAATTACATACTCCAGCTTTAAAGGATGCTAAACTCATTGCAAGCCCATATGTAGCTGTTTTACATAATACCCACCCAAACTCTAATGCAAATATTTATTTACGACCCTCCCTTGAATTGAATGTTATCTTAATTAACAAAGGGCAAGAAAATGTGCTGAATGCCATATTTTCCTATGAAGTTTATTTGTGTAGCCCTTAACTGCAGTGTCACCGCACATCACAGGCCCAGATAGGACGTAAGATCAGTTTTAACACATCATAAAACATTTTAGTTTCTAAACAACGCAATGAGAAAAAGAAAATTCACAGCATTAGTGATTTTTAAATAGCTTCAAAAATATAACAAGAGCAAAAAGCCAAAAATGTCACATTTTCTTCTTTGAAAGGAATTTATTTCCTTTGATAATTGGTGAACTAGGAAACATTCAGGTGCCCAACTCTCCTCTTCGACTATCAGAGATAATCCCTTTTACAGGATCTAATCTGTTATAGGCCTGCATGGTGGCTGCACACATGTAGAAAAGTAGATATTCTGGTTTAAATTAATTAAAACAACAACATTGCATGAGATCATTAAGCAGCCAAAGAAAGGCTGCCTCTGCCGGGGTTTTCTGTCGAGTTAGTCGTTGGGCTTCTTGCAGTTTTCTTTGGCTAGTCTCAGTCTGGACAGGATGTGCTTTTTGGGGAATTTAAGAGTGGTACACCCGAACTGGCTGACCCCTCCAGTCTCTCCGGGAAGTTTTTCCCGCCTCTGCACCCAGCTGCGCCAGCCAGGCTTCCAGCAGTACACGCTGTCGTAGAAACGCGAGCCGTTTTCTCCGCCCAGTACGTAAATCCTCCTCTTCCACCGAGCGACGCCCCCTGCGGCTATCCGCCGTGGCAAACCGGGGAAGACGACAGGACTCGGAGCCCGGTCGCTTCCACCGCAGGCGACCCCCCGTTGCTCTGCGCTGACCATCACCCCTCCCCCTGTCACCTCCCTTTCCACCCCCGTCCCCCTCCCCTCTCTGAAGAACAGGACGCGACCCGTTGCGTCTAAAGTCTCCAGGTTGGTGTAATTCCCATCCAGGAACTTGGTGGTATCCCTCATGTATCCTCCGATGGCGCAGACCCCTCCTCTCACCGCCACGCCTCCAGCGAGGCATGTGGTGCCGGAGTCCAGCGCTACCCGTGTCCAGCAGTCGGTCAAGGTGTGATAAATGAGCACACCTGAGTGCACCACCGCCCTGTTCTGTTCAAGCGTGGTCCCGCCCAGGAGGTAGAGGCGTCCACGCAGAGCCGCGCAGGCAAACGCTCGCAGAGGGAGCGGGAGTCGCGGCCCAGGACCCCACTGCAGCGAAGTCAGGTCCAGCGCTTCACTGGAGTCCAGCAGGGCGGAGCGGTTACAGCCGCCCAAGGCGTAGAGCGACTCGCCGCAGCCCAGCAGGCCCAGCATGGCGCGGGGTTGGCCCATCGCAGGCCTTTCTATCCATCTGTCCAACACGGCGTCGTACTCGTGCACGGCGGCAGAGACGGAGCCGGTCCGGAGGATCCCCCCGGCTACAAACAGCCTGTCCCCCACCGCCGTGCACCCCGGGCTCACCAGAGAACACAGCGCCGCTAACTTCTCCCACTTCCCTGTCCGAGGGTCAAAGCAGTCCACAGTGTACTCCTTCAGAGCCACGTTTTCATCTTCCCGAGGTGTCAGATCCACGCACACGATCTTTTTCTCAAACATGCCTTCCCTTGGTCTCAGAGGGCCCCCCAGTCCCTCTCCGGCGGCAGCGGGCCCCAACTCCTGGCTCAGTCGTCGGCTCTCCTCCTGGGACAGCAGTCCCGGGCGCAGGTGGTGCAGCAGCGCCGGCATGTGGGCGTAGCGATCCAAAGGCTGGTGCTCTGCCCAGCGCCGAGCCGCGTCGTAAACCTCAGCTTCGGAGTCCACTCCGAGGCGGTCAGAGCTCAGCAGGCTGCCCAGGGTGCCGTGGTCGAGCAGCAGGAAGTCCTTCTGCCGCGCCACCCGGGGGAAGTGCTGCGCAACCAGTCGCAGGGAGGCGCGCAGCAGCAGCTGGTCGTGATGCGAGCGAGCCAGCGAGTACATGCCGAGGCAGTTCTCCACTGAGAGGTGCTCGAACAGAAACCTGGAGAGATTAAAAGGAGGATGGTGAAACCGCTGGATGATGCCAACACACAATGCCTTCAACCTTCGATGGATATTTTATTTTTTTACATTATTTTTTTCATTGATACCATTCATACATTCATTACGCTCTTAATAGTAGTGAAAATGCAAGGAGCACTTATGCAGTCCAAGTTTGTATGGACTCCAATTACACATATATAATTGTAAATGAATAAATACATGATCCAAACATTTAGATCAGACTCAAATGACTGAACAGTTAAGTCCGGTAAGACGGGTACAATAGAAACCAATCACATTTCCAAACATCAACAATTTTATTTAATCGTATTTATCAAGGTCACACCTTTTATATTTTACTGGAATTTTAAGTGACCCACCAACAAAAACCCCAATACAATACAGAAGTGAAATAACTGCAATGGTGTTAAAACTCCATTTAATTATTATTATTTTATTAAAAGGGGTGGTATTTTGTATTTTTCAGACACAGTGACATTTTATAGCACAATCAAGTATGTTACCTTCAGTTGTTATAAAATGCTATATATATATATCAAATATGACTTAAAAGAAATTTGACAATATGAAATTTGGCCTCCGTCTCTTTAAGAAGCCTCTGCTCTTTCCGATACTCCGATTCAGCAAGTTATCACAAAAATGCTTCTAATTATACCGTTTACAACTGTTCTTAGGAGCGTTGGACTAACAACTAGTTTGTACGATCAACTCAGCAGACTCGCAGTTGCACCAGGTGTTTGTGGAAATAACATTATAGAATGATATAGAGCTAAAAAAATATATATATATATATTTTACGTAATACTGCACCCCTTTCAAAAGCTAAAGCATAAAAACCTGAACCATGGAGGCTCAGCCCTACCTGGAGCACAGGTCCTGAAGGGGCATCACCTGAAGCCGGTTGGCAGCCACAAACAAGTCCTCTGCCGTCTCCAGAGAGAGACCCGCCTCACCCGTGTAAACAAACTGGATGACAGTCTCCATGACGGACGGCGTCACCTCCTCCAGACGGATCTCGTTGAGGCGGGACTCCACCAGAGGGCTGGTGAACATTGCCCGGAAGTATGGACTCACAGCTGCTAACAGGACTCTGAGATGCAGAGGGACAGAGGACATGATCACATTCATCACAAACAATATGCTTTGTTTGGCCTTAGTAATTATTATTTCTTATTACATTAATTTACCATCATTTGTGGGTGATTATTATGATTCCAAGGGTATGATAAACGACAAAATTTTAATTATTTCATGCGTTTACATCACAAAAGCAAAATTTTTTTCCTACTGTTGCTAAACACGATAAAACATTGATTATTACACTTGGAATTTTGTTATTTCAATGATTTTCTAAATTTGTATAGTGATTTTAAGTCATGTTATTATTCATAATGGAATTGTTGCTATGCATTTTTCTGTTTGTGTCACCTCGCTTTCTGATTGGCTACATACCAAATTCAACTGGCTGCATTCAGAGAACATCACACATGCTGTGCCACCAAGACAATTCAACATGTTGAATATCCCCAATTTGAAGTCAGAGTGGTCCCGATCAAGCGGACAAGATCACTCTTAACATGCCACACACAGAAGCAACATCTACTAAAATTATCTTTAGTGCCATCACATTGATCAGAATGTCCTTAAGACTGTTGGAAGGGTAAGGTCGTCATTAAAAACTTGTCATGTGAACCAGACATTAGTCACCATGAGAGTGTGGTTTTCAAGATTGTAAATATTTCTATAATGTATTTCCAAAGGAAAGTCTTCTTTGAGCCAGCTGACAGACAGTGTGCATTTCTGTAATTTTGAAAGCACAGCTTTCAGGATACCTTGATACAGGTAACTGGCATGCCTAGTTGCTATAGTAACCCACGACACTATAAAGCAAGGTCACCCAACTGCACCTGTGACACATGAACTTTTTTCCTTCAACAAGCAATGTAACATCACACAGCTGCTGAGCATCCAGGAGCTGCTTTAATCCTAAAACACAGAGAGAGACCGAAATTAGAACATAGGCAGGATTGGGAGGAGAGACGGACAGGCGAAGAAGGGAGACCTCCTCACCATGGGTAATGTAGTCCCCCAGTGGGGTGGTGCTATCATCTGGGAAGTCCTCCTCCTCTGAGTCGCTGTCTGAGAGAGGCTCCCCTCCTCCCCCGTCCCCGTCCTGCCATGGCTGGGGACGCCAGGTGACTGTGCCCCCGCGCACAGCGTTCATCTGAGGAGCAGACACAACATGAATTGAAAACGTGGTCTTCTGGTAAAAGGAACGGAAAAAAGGATCACTTTAAATATTTTTTCTGGGATAAAATTAGTGACTGATTTTTTACATTCATGTACATGTAGGTTCATATTGATTTTTCCAGCTTCTATGTTTATTTTTTTATTATTAAATTCTGGGTGTGAAAGAGTTGAAAACCAAGCTCCAGTGGTAGCAACGGTTTACTGCTTTATGTACCTTTGCTCTCCTTCTTGTTTCCACCGTGAAAGCTGGCTGGGCCTCTCTCAGTAGAAAAAAATAAGAAGTCCGTTTGGAGCAGACAAACTGTGAAAAAGCAACCGGGTTGTTAATGGAGACCTGGGAGCATTTGAATTTCCTCCGTCCTCTGGGCTCAACCGAATTGCTCGTCCCCCGGCCTGTAGTGCAGCCTCGTTAGGCTAGTTTCTGCTCATGGAGCCCGGTGTAACACCATCCCTACCTACAGACCGACAGGGTAATCTCACAAGGAAACTCTTGGAGTCTTATCTAAAGATGCATATTTGCAACGCATATCTGTTTCCTGAAACAGGGAGCCACCAATACGCTCAGCTGGAGGGAGAAGCGGTAAAAAGTGGAGTTGTTGTGGCCAGAAACCGATCCCGGACTTGAGCTTCCGTCGGCCGCTCTTGTCATGTCTGAACCGGATTACCGCAACGTTCGATTGTCGCTCACCCTGATTGGCTGAGTTTGCCTCGTGACAATTGTTTGCTGATGATCCGTTTCCTGTGGAATAGCAAAAGTTATAAAAATATATATTTATATATAATATTTTGTAAAGGGCAACTGAATATGAGTGCAGTTATTTTGGTTTAAAACCATGGGATTTTCGTTAAAATCCCGTGGTTTTATGTTGGTAACGGTAACTATGGCAACAGGACCGGAGAAGGTTAACAGCAATGAAGGAAATGGTTAACAGCAAAACAGAAAAATGCATAAAAGCAACTTACATTTAGGTTCAGTCAATAAGGGAACAAGGTAATGGCGATTGAAGTATATTTGAATATCTTAAATTGTTTAGGAAAATTCCGATTGCTTGCATATGAAAGGAATTGTACCAATGCTTAATAAATAGTAAAAACGATTGTATTTTAATTTTTTCTTGTTTAGCTCTTACTGTAGTTGATGAGAAATAATTTTTAAAAATCCTTTTCTTGTTTTTAATTTTTTTCATAATATTTGTTTCCCACCTGATTTCCGCATCCGTGGGGCATTCAAGGTAGATACCGAAAATTTCCAGTCAGGTCAATAAAACAGACAAAAATTTCAATAGAGACAGATCCATACTGATCTATGAATGCTCTGGCAATTACAGGTTCCCATAAGAAACCAGAAATGAAATAAACATACATACACACACACACACACACACACACACACACACACACACACACACACACACACACATACATACATACATACATACATACATACATACATACATATATATATATATATATATATATATATATATATATATATATATATATATATAGTTATTTTATTTTTGGTTTGAAGCACAATTTCATAAAACTACACTGTCTATCTTTTCATGGTAAAAAAACAACAAATGAGTGAACATTTAAATAATCATATATTTATTAAACCAAAACATAACAAAAAATAAACAAACATAAAATCACTGGAAAAGTGAAGCATACAGATTTCTCACATTGTAAAGCACGATTAGATGCTATTATTCATCCCATGATGTCACAGCTAAAAGTAGCAGGATAGAAAATTTTAAATACCGAGCTCACATGCATTAAAATTGCAACAATTAAACATATTAATGTCATCACCTAAACTTAAAGGAGTAGAAATATATATTTGATCATTTTGCATAAAGGTAGATTTCTTAGACCTGTATAAACCAGGTGTAAGCTTTTATGTCCAGCTTATGTGTGATCAGAAATTTTCCATGTGAAAACCCTTGGCTCCTGTTTTGTCTTTTAAGTTTTTGTCTTTTATTTATTAAGTTATTTATTTATCGCATGGGTTTTTGAATGACAGTTAATGCTAAACTGCAATGCTCTCTAATATATAAATTAAATAAAGAAAGCAATGCGAATTTTGAATTTAAATGTATACCACTTTACTGCATCCTATACGAACTCAATAACTTAAGTGCTAAAACGTTCAGCGGGAATCTTAACCGTGAATGAAGCTAACTATTCCGGGGTTCCTTGAATGCAGCATGGTCTGCATGAGAAACATGGCGACCTGCATCAGTTTGGTTACAAGAGTTAGAGTCGTCACTCTGACAGTGTTACAACCTATAGGCAGACAGTTGTTTTCCAGGCGGAGGGGCTGCGGTGTTGCCCCGCATCGCTTCCGGCATGGAGTCCGCAGCAGTCTGTACGAGCATGTCCTTGAAGGCTACAGCGACAAGCCCGAGCTGGACATGGGAGCGGTGTGTGAGGAGACCGACAAAGTCATTGCTAATGTGGAGAACAGGAAGGGCGACCTTCGAGGCGACGATGTCCGGAAAATTGTAAGGCATTTAAACGGTCATAATGTCTTCTATGCAGCAAGTAGCTTTGTTCAAATGACACTGACTGACCTTTCACCCTTTCACCTGGTACTTGTATTGCTTCAGGTGAGTGTGTGGCAGGAGCTCCAAGCTGTGAGGACAGAAATCTCTGAGCTGGAAAAGGAGAAAGGACGCATCAGTGACACAGTCAGAACTCTTGTGGTGAGGTTTATTTTGCACCAGTTAGAAATTGAATCCACAAATCTCCATTTATATATGCGCTGATCTGATTCAGCTTGACTTGATTCAACAAGATAAAGCAAAGAAATGACAAGTTTATGGCAAAGACGCTCAATCGGATTAATCGTGATGAATTGATTATTGAAATAATCTTCAACTAATTAAGCAATCGATTAATCACTAACTTTAATATATAGAATCTAAAATATACAGTTTGCTGAAAGAACAACTCTGTAAGAGCAACAATTAAGTCAAAAGTTAACAAAGAATATACATTAAAATGAAAAACCTTCTTTGGGTGTAAATATGTTCTGTGCAGAGCTCCTGAAGTGGCATACTTTTAGCTTCAGCTGGTTCAAAAATAATAATAAAAATAAATCTCCTATTATGTAGTTTTTGCTATCCAGTATAAAATACGCTTAAGTAGTTAGATGAAAAATCTGCAGAATGTGCCCGTTTCTAAATATTCTTATAATCATTTCTACAGAAGCAAAAAGAAAAGGACGTCCTCGCTAATGTAAGTGCAACCTCAGGACCCAGTTTCTCTTTTGGTTTCTCCAAATGACCCGGTGAGGTTGAATGTATTGCATCTTTTATGTCTGACTGAGTTGCTTCTGCTGCAGCTTCCAGAGTACACCCAGGCCCTGCAGAAGGGCCGCGACGTCCGCAACAGACTGAACCAGCTCTACCTTAGAGATGCCGAACTGGACCAGGAGCACTACAGCCGAGCGCTCCGACTGCCCAACAACACACACCCTGATGTGGTGAGAACTTAACCAACTAATCCCAAGTGTTTCTAATGAGGTTTTGGTGTGCAGCAGAAGTTGTGGAAGTGAAGTTTCCCTTTTTGTGTTGTTTCTTTTTTTTTAAGCCGGTTGGAGATGAGAGCCAGGCTAGGGTGGTGGAGTTTGTTGGAAGGAAAGCAGGTGAGTGATGTTAATGGTAAATAAAAAAATGGCTTTAAAGGCTTTATTGTTATGCTTGCCAAAGAAAACGGTCTTGCCTTTGTTTGCAGAATTTGACTTTAAGCCTCGAGGCCACGTAGAGCTCGGTGAGGCGTTGGGCCTCATCAGGCAGAGGTAGGCTGAAATTCACCCAATGTGCTCAATACTTGTGTAGCACAAGTGAGAGTGTTCATAGTCTGTCTGTCGTCTGCTGCAGGCATTTGTCTCACGTCTCCGGCCATCGGTCCTACTATTTGAGAGGAGCGGGGGCCAAACTTCAAATCGCACTCCAGAACTTTGCTCTCGACACTTTGCAGCGACGGGTACGATTGTGGTTTGGAAAAATCTTCTGCAATCAATGCGAAACGAGTAAAGTTATTGTCAGAAAAGGAGTGACAGCTGAGTTTTCTTCCTCTGCTGCAGGGCTTCGTTCCCATGGTTGTGCCGGACATGCTGAAGGGGGTGGTGTTTGTGAGTAACACATATGTCAGCTACAGTAGTAAAATCTTACTGAATGCCAACAGTACGGGCTTAAATTAAATGCTTCAGATTTAATGCTTGTCAGATTGAGCTCCAGCTAGTCGTGTTGAAGCCATTTTTTTAAAGTCTTAACCTATTTTTGTTTGCAGGGTTTGAAAACAGTTTCACAGGCTGAACACTTTATTTTGTGAACTTAATGAATCCGAGTTTTTCCTACCAGTTTTTCAAGAATGTTCGCAGCAAAAGAGAGACTGTCTTGGCTGCAACAACTTTCTACCTGTCGATCATGTGACTTGTTCCGCAAACTGCTTTGTTATTTCTTCATGCAATTTAAGTCAATTACAAATTACTCAAAGTACTTTTATAGTCCTGCTTTTTACTTTAAAGATTTCGAGTCAGCTTGTGCTTTATTTTGATTTATACACATAAACTTTGGATTAGTCTGTATAAAGAGCAGCTGAAAAACAAGTCATTAAATTTTACATTTACACATTTTACATCTGCAGAATTTCTACATTAAGAAGTTAAGTATGTTCTATCCGGAACTCTTCATGTGGCCTAGTTTTAGTTTCATCTGGTTCGAATTCTGTAAACAATAAAAAAACATTACTAAACATCTTTTCTCCTATCCAATTATCAATCGGTTAATTGAAAAAATCAATCAGAAAGGGCTGAGCTTTTCACATGTTTATGTTCAAGACATCCTGATTAGTCCATCATGCCATCTTTTTTCTGTAATCTAGAACAGAATGTTTGAAACTTTGTTGCCTGTAAAATGTTCTTTTTGGGGTTTTTTTTGTCCAGCCTGCTGTGGTTTTCTGACCAGGATTTCAGTAATGTCTCCTATCCTCTCCTGTCTTCCTCCCCAGGAGGGTTGTGGGATGCAGCCGAACGCCCACCTCTCTCAGGTCTACTCCCTGGACCCAGCACGTTTCCCAGACCTCAACCTGGCTGGGACAGGCGAGGTCGGGGTAGCAGGTGAGACTTTGCTCTCCTTTACATTGTCACTACACACACACACCTCTGTTCCTCATGCTATCCAATAAACATTATAGCTCTTTAAAGCAAAACCGCTAATAAATTCTGAACATTTGCATTCCCCTTACTGCTAGAAGAAGGTTTGTGCATAAATCAGTGTTGTGTGCTTCATTTTTATTTGTATTTCCACAGGTTATTTCATGGATCATGCAGTAAACTGGAAGGACCTGCCAGTCAGGTTAGAAGCCCTCCTCACTCCTTCATCCTTCAGATGGAGCGACTCCCATCTGTAACCGTGGCAGCGTGTCGTCTCTCACTGCAGGACGGTGTGCAGCAGCACCTGCTACAGGGCCGAGACGGACACCGGCAGAGAGGCGTGGGGGCTTTACAGAGTTCACCACTTCAATAAGGTCAAACACAAAGGAGGTCTTACCTGGGGGAAGATTTTAAATGATCCCGAGAGGGAAAAATCCAATTGAAACAGATTGATTTTATTAAGCTGAGAAGCTCTGTTATTGTTCCCTCGTGTTTTGCTTCAGGTTGAGATGTTTGGAGTGACGGCTAATGAGACGGGACAGGAGAGCTCACAGCTGCTGGAGGAGTTTGTCTCCTTGCAGAAGGAGATGTTTTCTGCGCTGGAGCTTCACTACAGGTGAGGAAACAAACAACTGCGCAGCATCAGAGATGATCTGAGATCACAAATAAGATGCAACAAAAATCTTGAACTTGACAAAAGTATTTCTTTTGGAACCTTACCTGAAATAAAAATAATCTAAATATGTTAGGAAACATACTAAATCCATTCTAGCTTCACTGAAATTAACTGGATTAATAAATAACAGATTTATTTTATTTATTTTATCCACATTAAATTATTTAAGGTTAAAAGTTGAAATGTTCCAATCAAAATTTTTATTATTAGATTTAACATTTTGTCAGTGTCTAATAATGTGACTAAAGCTGTCATAGATTTATTAATGTTTTTTTTTTAAGATGTAATTGAGTGGAAGAGACATTAATCTCACATTTTGCTCCTGCCGGTGATATTTTAATGCAGAGCATTTTTTGCTAGCGCTAGGCTAATGTTTGCCCTCTACGTTGATTTGGCTTGTTGATAATTCATCTCAGTGTTGTTACAGACTTCTATTTGAGTCATGAGTACTTTCGTTGATATTGCTGTCATTGGTTTGGTTTCAGAGTGCTGGACATGCCCACTGAGGAGCTGGGCCTTCCCGCCTACAGGAAGTATGACATCGAAGCGTGGATGCCAGGGAGGAACAGCTACGGAGAGGTCAGCCTCATCACTGTCCCTAAACAGTCCAGATACATCAGACATCTTTAGTCACATCTGCTGAGTTAAAAACAAGCAGCTGTTGCTCTGAACGACTGATCAGGTTGATTTCAGGAGAGCTCTCTCCTGTGTACCAGGTTTCCAGCGCGTCCAACTGTACGGACTATCAGAGCAGACGCCTCAACATCCTGTATGAGAGGGAGGACGGCAGTCTGCAGTACGCCCACACGGTAAGGCAGGCTGCAGACCACTGCTGTACGCTCCTGCTGCTCCACATTACACCATAAATCTACAGTCTACTATTTCTCTTCAACCCAGGTGAACGCTACAGCATGTGCTATTCCTCGAATGATTATTTCCATCCTGGAGACTCATCAGACCAAAGTAAGGCACAAACCGCTTACATGATAAAAATGGGAAAGCCTATCAGATTTCCAGTGTTTTGAGTGGAAAATGTAAAAAAAATATATATATAAAAAAAACACATTTTCTGTGTGCTTTTATGACTAAAAGTCATACAGTACAGTACAAATAAAATATACATTTTATAGCTACTTTACTGGGGTTTTAAGTCATGCAGCCTCCTGAAACAAATTATTTTAGTCCTCGAGTAGTCTGTTGATTATTCTGATGATTAATCAAGTAATTGATAAAAAAAATTGCCCTGTTCTGTACTTAAGCTAGTAAAAAAATATATGAAAGAAACATGCGGATAAAACATTTTATTTCTTAAAATGTAATGCTTTCCAAATATCACTTTTAGTCTCAAGGTTTAAGTATCAGCCCTGCGACAGACTGGCGACCTGTCCAGGGTGACCCCGCCTCTCGCCCGGGACGTTAGCTGGAGATAGGCACCAGCACCTCCTGACCCCACTAAGGGACAAGGGTGTAAAGAAAATGGATGGATGGATGGATGGATGGATGGATGGATGGATGGATGGATGGATGGATGGATGGATGGATGGATGGATGGATGGATGGATGGATGGATGGATGGATGGATGGAGTATGAAAAAACTTTTGTGAAAGTGTAAAAACAGATGAGAAGTAAAACATTTCACATTAACTTCAATCAATTTAAAAAGCAATTGGCATTAGTAATCACTGATGTGAAAAACTTTAAATGAGATCTGCTTCTTCATACAGGAAAAATATTACTAAATAAAAAGGCGCCCACTACACTGAAACCATCCATCATTTTTGCTCTGTCATAATTCTGCACAAATTTGTGTTGGTTTATCACATACATTCCTGATGAACTACATTTTGTAGTTGTAACAGAATGCAACAGTATTAAAAGCATGTGAATACTTTTTTTGCGCAGTATGTTTACGACTTATGAAAATAGTGTTCTGTACAAACTCATCTTTTGTCCTGTGCATGCAAATCTTTTCCTCTATCTTCAGTTTTTTGGTAACTGACTTGGTGACTGTATGTCTTCAGGATAGAGCCGTGCGTGTTCCTCAAGCCCTGCAACCTTATCTGGGTCTGGAAGTAATAGAGCTGCCAAAATACACTCCTCTGAAATACATTGGACCCAACCAGCACAGTCGGCTACCCAGGCCTGGTCCTAATGCCAGATGAACCCCCAACCAGAGGACGCTTCTCCACACAAACGGAGAGAAAAACTTGAACACATCCTCTTTCTGGTGAAACAGAGCAGTGCTGCTGAATTATTAAAAGTGGAAATGCTGTATGTCCTTTTTAATAAAATGAAATAAATCACACGGGTATCATGAATTGTTTATATTTCTTTTTGAAGAGTAGAAGTTTAGTTGGCTTTCAGAATAATACATCTTAATATAACCCTGATGGTTGGTCACTGTCAAGAGATAAGTGAAGAAAAAGCCATTGATTGTCCTTCATGGTTTTCTGTTTTTCGAAAAATTGGGTCGCAGTGACATAGATCCAACATGGAGACCCAGACGTCCCTCATCCAGGAGGTTCCAAAGGTGTTCCCAGTCCAGGAGGGATATTATCCCTCCAGCGAGTGCTGCATCCTTCCCAAAAGTCAGACGTGCCTGGAAAAACTGAAAATATTTGCTTTTTTCCCCACATCATCTTGCTCTGTATGTGAGATAAATGGGCCTTTATGCCACCTCATATTTACACCACAGAGGAACACAAAGTCTTGGAAAAATGTATTCCAAGAAACTTTGACCAACATCAAAGTTCAAGTAAAAAAAAGCTTCAATAACATTGCTGAACGACATTTTAGTTGTCTAAAAAATTTACAGTCATTTTGTGTAAAATTAAAGACTTTTTACACATCTTTTCCAGATATGAATTCATCTAATTAATGGAAGAGTAATTGGTCATATTTCCAGACCAATACTGTAGTGATTTGATTTATAAATCACTAAAGAATATTAAGAAGAGCCATCAGGGTGAAGATGTGCTTCTCTGGGCATTGAACTGTGTGATTTTTTTAATTTTTTTTTATGTGTAGGTCTGTTTTTAAGACCCTGAGAGCAGAGCAACACTTGACCTCCTGGCAGCAGTGCTGGGCTCTGATCTGGACTCGGTCACCTGACACACACACACACACACACGCACACGCACACACATCGCTGTTCGGCTCCACCTCACACTCAGCGGGTGTGGGAGGAAGAGCCAGCCCAGCATTTTCAAGGTTATCTCCTGCAGGATACTCCTCTCACGGATCCTATGGGAATTCTGATAACCGCGGTTTTTCTCTGGGCTGCTGTCGGAGGTAGGCGACCATCACATTTACAAGCTGCTCCGTGTTTATGTACATCTCTGCGTAAGGAGGCGGCGAGGCTGGAAAAGGCGGGTATAGGCTGATATCTCTCTGGATGAAAGCCTCCCGTTTCTCACTCTGCTGCAGTGCTGCATCAGCTCAGCTGTTGCCGACAGGGCTACAAACAGAGAAATGTTGTTTATTGAGCGAGAAGAAATCAGGTTCGCTCACCTATTGACGAAAACCCTGGAGGGTTTAGAGTTAATGCGCTTAACGAGCGGCGTTACATAACCCGGTATGAACACGTCTAACCTTCTGTTTCAGTGTGTGTCACTGAGCGACCACCGGCTGCTGGCCGGGATGTTAACGTTAAATAGATAAAACGCAGTCACTTAAGCTCACCCGCACATTTAAAGAGCCAATTAAAGCTCGCACAGGTGCGCGTGCTGTAGCAGCACGTGCCAGCGCCTTAGCCGCCCACCTTTGAAGTGCGCTAATTAAACATGTTAAAATGTTAAAATATAAGCAACAAAATGAGCCTGAAGCGAGCTTACGTTCATTTACATCGCGTTTAATTAATTTTTTTATTCAAAATTATGGGATTTTATGAAGAAAACAAAACTAAAAACACATAAACAGACATATTAAAATGGGATTAATCTATTTAATTTATTTGTGATTAAAACAAATAGGAACACCCTGAGATCTTATATGCCCCAGGCAGATTTGGGGCCCCATTTCCGGTTAAACCCATTAGCCACCGCACCACCACTTATATCCCTTTTGAACACTTCAAGCTTTATTTGTTTTGAGAGGGTGAGAGAGTTTACTGGTAAACATGTACTAATTGATTCATATTCAGTAAAAATGTACATTAGATGTAAATCCAGCACAGAAACAAGCAGTAAACATGAACTACCAGATGAAATAAGGAAGGCAACCCAGGTGAAAAAAAGTATACTTTAGTATAGTAAATTTTAACATACTATAGTATACTTTTATCGATGTACTTAAACTGTACTATTTTCTAACAACTAATTTTGTGCTTAGTACACTTTAGTAGTATTTAAATAGTATTAAATTACAACTAATAGTATATTTTAGTATACTATACGTACTTTTTTGGAACAACTTCAAGTGTACTTAGAGTGTACTTAAAGTATACTTTTTAAATATATTTCAGAGCTTTATTATTGTATTTTGATATTATTATATTTTGAGTGTAATAATTTTGTCTCAGAATTATATTAAAAATATATGTTTAATATACTTCAAATATATTTTAAATATTATATTAATATATTAGTAATGTATTTAAATTACACTTAATTTTTATTTTTGATTTCCTGTTATTGATAATAAACTACAATTTTAATTACTCGTTAAAGTCTTTATTCCTACGTACCTATTTTGTAAATGACATGCATAGCTACACTACAGTACTTACATTGGTTTAGGCTAAAATTACATGGAAATATTAATTACACAAGATGTTCAAAGTAATTCAAATATTTAGTTTTATTACCAACATTTTAAAATTGTCCAATTTTACTCTCAACTTTATGAACTTTACATAAATTATAAGTTTTCAGGTCAAAAGTGAACACATGAAATTTAAGTGTGACAATAAAACATGAAAGTGAGGATCAACGACAGAACATTCCCGTTCACTGCACCTTACCGGAACCTACAAAAAAGAACAATAGAGCAATTAAACAGAGAAAGTATTTGTATTTAAAGAGAAAAGAAAATGGCAAATAAAAAATAATGCTTACAATTTTAAGACGTTGTGGACTCGCCATGTATGTGACATCATAAGAACTGATGATGATTGGGACCGGATGCCTGGGGTGGAAAAACATTTCTGTTTATGTTAGAAGTAGAAAAAAATAGTCAGCAATGTCATAGAATCAGTTGATGTTGGCATTATGAAGCTGTTTTAAGTGTGGACTTAAGGAGACAAACTACCTTAAAATCTTTCCATCCATGATCTGAACACACAGATCCTTGCAGGGTGGTGAGGGGGGCTGGTGGTGCCCATCTTCAGCAACCATCAGCTGAGAGGCAGGGTTCACCCTGGACAGGTCACCAGTCCATCACAGGGCCCTGAAAGTCAACAACAAATAAATTGAAAGATAAATGTTAGATTAACAAGAAGAGAAAAATTCTTTCCAGTTACCTTTAAATCAAATCATGTTTATTAAGCACTTGGTGTTGGTAACATAGCAGTTTTTGTTGTTGAAAATGTAGCTAGCTCCTCATTGAAAAAACAAACTTACATCATGAAGACAATGTGGAGGTTCATCCTCAGAGCTGGTTGGTGATCTGGTGGTGTCAGAGCTTCTTCTGAGACAGAAAGTCTTTAGGTTTTCTAACACCGGATTTCTCTGGCTTCCTCTTTCATCTTCATTTGCTTAGTTAGACTGCAAACATATGTTGAAGATAAAATCATTGATTAACGAGTTAGAACAACAACCTCACAATATCAAAGTCTCTCTGTTCAAGTCGCAACAAAGAACCTCCATGCAGTTATAACATGAAGCTGAATGATTACTATAGTAATAATCATACAAGTCACAATAAAATTGATAAAATAATTATTTAAGAAACCAACGTAAGTTATATATCTTTACTGCACTGTTTATAATTAAATGAAGATGATTAATAAGCAAACTTACCACCAGCTAGCAACATCTTCATCCCCCCGGGCTCCTTTTGTGACACACATTTCATTTCCATCGGTCTAGGACGTCACCAGCTTGAATTTACCTAAATTAGTAACTATTGTCAACGCCCTTTCTACTTTTAAGGCAATATTATGCGAGTAAAAATGGCAAATTTGAACAGCGCTTGTTATCTTCCCTGCGTTCAAGTTTTTTCTTCTCTTTGTGGCGTTTTTAAAATAAATGAAAGTGTGCAATACCGCCACCATCTGGTCTGGAGTGTGAACTGGAGCTAATGTCGTTGATTATAAGGTTTTACGTCACACATCTGAAAATTGATTGGATACTTTTTTAAAAATTACATCATGATTATCCTTTTTTTTATTGTAAGCAATTTTAATCAATAGTAAAAGATTATTAAGGCACTTAAAAATTCATACATATTCATTCATATTTTGTTCACTTAAAGTATGCTATTATTTTATATATTAAAAGTGTATTTTGGTACAATTATATTTAAGTGTGTTTAAAGTACTAATTTCGAAATTGGTACAAGTGTATTTTTAGTATACTTCAGATATACTTATAGGTAGTACACTTAATAATTAGTATACTTAAAGTGTACTTTCACAAATGTAAGTATGTGTGAAGTATACTAAAGTATACTTTTTTTCACCTGGGAAATAAATCTGTCAATACAGTAAATACTTTCCCCTGTAAAGTCCTAAATACACTTAACAGAAATGCAAAATTCTTTAAATCTGCTTTTCATGTACCTTAAAGCCAATTTAAATGAAAGCTCCTGCTTCATAACTATAAATTGAAACTTTTGACATCTGTGGACTTTTTGAGACGTTTAGCGTTCTCATGGGTCATCTTCTGGCCTTGAGGATCTTCGCAGCGGCCTAGTTTGCCTATGCCACGGGCTGGCTAAGCATTGAAGGTTAAGGAAGGTAATAGTGTGACGATTCTGGTTTCACAAGAACAAAATATTTTAACAATATTTTTGGGAAAACAAAGATATTACAATAATTTGCTTTCAACAGGGAGCCAGCAGCTGTAATCTTGAGGTTGCTTGCAAATGATTTTCTACATCATGTCCATCATTTTGCAGCTGTTTCTCTTTTTTCTACAGAAAACTGGCTAGAGCTGCTAAGTACCAATATAAACAATCAAATCAGACCCTCTAAAGCAGCCTGTGCTAGTTGCACAGTGATTTATTCTGATATAATTCAAAATAAATTAAGGCATTAAGGGGTTAAATGCAGGTACTGGTGTAAATAGGTTAATCTTCACATTTTTTAAATTAATGGACGGGTCAATCATTGTTTTGTTTAGATGGTTAACAGACTAATAAACCAATCAGACGCAGAGTGTTTAGTCACTTTAGACTAATGGGTAATCATTGATTGTTTTTAATCTTTCTAAATGTTTATATTAGATAAATAACATAATTAATATTAGAAGAACTTTGAAATTTACTAGCAGGACTGAGGAAGAAAATAGTGCTTCTAAATGTTCCCCATGGTCGATCGCCATTTTGACGCCACCTTTCCTGTAAAGCCAATTCACTCAGTAAAAATTTGATTAATAAAACAACAAAGTGCCTAAACACTGAATTTTAAACTGTGATCTGTTGGAGATAATAAAGAACCAGCTTGAAATTTAGTGATTAGGCACCTTGTTACTAGATTTACTTAGCTTGATTTATTTTTTAAAAAACTACAAAAGTTAGTTATTTGAAACATAAAATTCAATTTTAAGAACAGTGTGATTTTCAAAGTGCTGTCAGCTAAAACTCAACAATAGATCAGACTTCACTTTATGATACTATTTATCTGTTGGAACATTTCTTTTTTTCTGGACTTTTTGGGCACAATGTTGAGTCGTAGTAGAAAGACTCAATCTTGTTCAGGAGCAGCGGAGAAACATTGCAAGACATTTTTAAAGGCTAGAGGAAAGTAGGGCTTTTTTGGACCAAGTATGTAAGCCTTGGATGTGGTTTGAGTCTTTTCACCTTGTATTAAAGTTCATGTTTTGGATAAATTGTCTTCCTTTGAGAAAAGGCACAGAGGGAGCTGCTTAGTGTGCCTTTAATGGTACGGGTAGTTGAGGGATTGGTCACTGATTTAGCTCTGGTGGGAAAACTTCCTGTGAGCTAAAGCTGCCTTCATCTCGGAGCGAGAGGGATGCAAAGTTAAGCGCCTTTGCAGTGTTGCTTTACTGGGGTAACTGCACTCACCTTAATGAGGGAACAGCTCCGCCCATGCAGGATTAAAGACATGCAGTCGCTCAGCTGCGGCGCTGTCAGGCGTTGTGATCACTAAATGATTGTTGATATTTCTTGTAATTAACATCCAATCTTGTTCTCTGTTCCTGCTCTGTTTGCTCTGGTTTCGCAGTGGGAAGCCGACCAGTTACCTCACCCCTTAATGATGCAAAGGTCAGGAAGAAGCCTTCTGTATTTACATTGTTCAGCTTTTCTCCTTCAGGCATTAACTGTGCTGTTTTTGCCAACAGGTTGAATGTATAATTCAGGAGACACTGAATGAAGACGGGTCGCACCATGAGTGTGGATCCCAGCTTGCAGGTAGAAGAACCATGTTGTATTTTCTTTCCACAACATCAGCTGAAGAGCTGGGTAGAGTGGGAAAGAAACTGACGTCAAGTTTTGTTTGTCTCATCTAAATGTATTGCACAATAACAGTCTAATTGTTCCATACATGCCTGCTACAGCCATGAAATTCGATGTGTTTTACTTTGATTTTGTTAGCAATGCAAAATAATGAATACATCTGAAATGGAAGAAAATAATAATTTATTGTTTATGTCATTTAAACTCTTTAAATGATAATTGAGGAAAACTTCACGTTGTTTTCTTTCATCAATAACTTTCTTCTTGTCATTTAAAAAAAAAAGACCAGAACAAATAGTTCTGCATTTCACAAAAATATGATTTAACGTCTTTAAGATTAAATCTTAATTCAGCAGATTCTGAATGAAATTTGCAACACTGGATTTTATGTCGGGTCCAGTCAGAGTAAAGAGGGCTGAACATAAATGCACACCACACTTTTCAGGTTTTTATTTCTAAAATCTTTTGAAAACCATGTAGCATTGTTGTTCCACTTCCCAACTATGTAATACTTTGTGTTTATTAGAAAAAAGAAATCTCAAATACAATGCATTGAGGTTTGTAGCTAAAGTGCAACAAAATATGAAAAGGCTCTTGCAGTGTGAGTATCTCTGCAAGGCACTGCTGCTGCTTCTTCATGTGCTCCACTGTTGTTGCAGAGGAACTTAACGAGGTGCAGAGACACCAGGGTCTTCTCAGGGAGCTGCAGAAGCTAGCTGATGACGGTACGAACAGACTCCCACTGACAGCTGCTCATAAATGTAGCAAAACATGGAAGCACTCATTTTATTTCTCATTGATTTTATTAAAGTCAAAATGGAACTGACACTGTCTCCCAATTTTTGCAGAGCGGGAGAAGGAGGAGAGGGACGAGTACAATCTGTCTGATGACGAGATCGAGTTTGAGCAGAGGGATGAGGAGGATGAGAGAGATATGAGAAATGATGGAGAAAAGACAGAGGATGGAGACACCAAGAGGAAGCCACAGATTGACGATAATGAAGAGGAGACATCCAAAAAGCTTGAGGAGTTGCTCGCCGAAGAGATCACCAAGAAAAGTGAAGAGGAGAAGAATGATGAAGAGCTAGAAGAGCTGCTGAAGGAGCTCAAAACGAAGCGACACAAGGCTGCAAAGGAGAACCAGAAAGGTTCTGAAACAGAGGTAAGAAAAGAAGTGGAGGAGAAGAAGATGAAGCAGAGCAACGAGGGAGAGGATAAAAGAGCAGAGGACTTAGAGAAGCAAAAGATGGAAGAAAGGAAGAAGAATGAAGTGGAGCTGATGGTGGAGAAAGAGAAGGTGGAGAAGGAGCTGAAGGAGCTACTCGGGGAGCAAAGCAACGGCAGCAAACCGGAGCAGGAGAGGGAGAGGAAGGAGAAGCAGGAGGAGCTGGAGGAGCTTGTCCGAAAGATGAAACGGGTGCAGGAGGAGGAAAAGCAGGAGTCGCGAGGCGGGAAGAGCGAGGACGGTACAGACGAAAAGAGCGAAGACAAGGAGGGCGGAGAGGTGGAAAAATCAGACGGGAAAGTCGAGAAGACGAGCGAAGCGGCTGAGCTGAAGGAGCCGCCGCAGAAGAGAGTGATGGAGAAAGCCAGCGATGAGGCCACACGGCAGTTTGAGAGGGAGAGGTACGAGGAAGAGGAGGAGGAAGAAAATGGAGAGGATGATGATGAGGAAGGAGAGTTTGTTAGAGAGGATGAGGATGAAGACGATGAGGATGAAGGGGGTCATGAAGAAGATGAAGGGGAGGTGAGTTAGAGCAGACGGTATCAGTTACACTTTCAAACTATGATGGAGTTTATCGTTTCGTCTTTTTCAGTTAATCCCAAAGGCAAAATGTCCAACATAAACCGGAAACTTAAAATAAATATAAACCATGTTTACTGTTACACAACATATTTACATCCCAGGAAAGATGTGCAAAAAGCCTTATTCATTTCTTATCACAGCAGCAACTTCACTCTGAAAACGCTCAACATTTTTTGAAAATGTCTCTTAATGCTTCATAGATCTCTAGGTATTTAAATTTATATTCATAATAAATGTATTGTTAAGGCAATTTACAATGTACACAGAGATTTGCAAACACATCTACCCAATCATTTAGACTTTGCAGTTACCTCCTAAGAACCTCCTAAGCAGTGGAACGTATCAAGCTCCTTATGTTAGGTTCAGAAGATATTTGCCCTAAAAGTTAACTTTTTACACATGTTTAGAGGTTTACTAGACATCTAAATCTTGACCTATTTTAACAATGAATTACAACAAGGGAAAAAAAAAAAAGACATGATGAGCTACTTAGCTACACACGACCAGATTGACTGTTTAACGATACTTTAAATTAAAATGTGTTTTATTTTCATTCACCAGTGCTGTATAAATAATATTGTAATATTCAACAGTACTCTATTGGTGGTTCTTTAAAAATGACCCCAAATTTACTGGAGTAGATATTTATCTAAAATTATATATTTTTCAAAATGTTTCCCCAAAACAGTCATGTGACAGTTGTGGCTCTAAATAGTTTTATTTGTTCTGACCTGAAAGCAGAAATAACTCTTTAGGTTGTAAAAGTTGTAGACCCCTGAGCTACACTGGAGTTTTAAGAAGAGCTTAACATTTTGATCTTGCTTCATTTATGCCCACCTCCTGCAGAGATTATTCATATATTTTCCTTCCTACCTCCAGGAGCTTCTGGAGATTGAAGCAGAGCTGCGTAAAGTGGCAGCAGAGCTGAGGGAGCTTCGCAGAGGATGAGCAGCTCACCTAGGGAGCAGGCCGACTGGCAGACCCCTTCCTCTCCCCTTCCGCTCCCTGTTCCAGTCGTATATTACAATCACACAGTCGTTACGGCACTCAGAGAAACGTCTTTAAATGTGGATGTCAGTAGAAAGCGTGCGTTCTGCTTTATCGTGTTAGATTGCCAGGATGGATCCGTCTCGGTTTCCTCGGCTGAATGAGGCGGCCGTCCGGAGATTCTGCAGGTTCACGTCCATCTCTGGTTTCCCTGTCTGTGTGCTTGTAAATGCTGTTTGTAACAAAGACAGGGTATTTTTTTTTCACTTAGTTGCACTTTCACAAGCTCATGCACTTTCATTCAAATGTTATTTTGAATGCACAATACTAGAAATCCCTGCTCTTCTAATCTTTGTTTGAATCGTGTTTTTCTGGGGAGACCGACCGGCTTCCCTGTTGGTCATTTGTAGATATTTAGTGCAATAACTGATGACTAAGTTCATGCTATCTGACTGTTATCAGCAACAATGCTCTTATTAGGAATAAGTCATTACTTCCTCTTCATTTCTTTGATGGTCCAGTAGAAGCATGGATTAATTTGGCTCACGCACTGTTAAAACCAGACTGTTTGTGACGAGCCCCAGTGGCACGAGCCAAATTCGGAGTTAACTATAATGTTGCACACCCGAGGCAGGTTTGTCATTAGTGTGATTGGTGGTGTGGTGACAGAATAGTGATGCACTCAGAGCTTAAAAGGTCTAAAAGTGTCACTCGGGGTTCTAATCCAGCTTTGCACTCTCAACACGCCAAGGAGCAGTCGAAGAAAGGTGGAGGGACATTTTAAAGCCATGTGTTGTCTTCTAGTAACAGCAACAGTAACAGTCCGTAGTTTTCACCCCGTTTGTGTTAATATTACGTGTGCGCCTTCAGCCAACGTTATATGAGATGTGGAGCAACAGCCCCCCCTGGAGGACGCTGGGTAGACATGCACAAAGAGCAGGGATTAACAGAGATAGTAATGGAGGTCCACTCGCTGCAATAATGCAATATAGATTATAGCACATGTAAATGCAATAACTAGCCAAGTGTATTTAATATGTAATCGAAATGCATCACTAGGTATTCCTTTAGCAAATATACTCCCTCCGTCTTTATAAAGCCAAGATTACAGCACATGCATGTGTTTAAACACTGGTAAAATAGTAGGCCAGGTTGTATGAATTTATAAGCTAATAATACTAATATAGTCTTCTCCAAAGAAATCAGTTTCCAAATGTGCAATGAATGTACTATATTTTTCTTTTTTTATATAGAAGTGAAAATTTTTTTCCACAAAATGTAACCCTAGAAGCCAGCAAGAAAGCAAAAAAAAAAAAACAACAACTTTCTTTTTTAAAGTTGGGGAATGAGGGAGTACAGAGAATAATATGAATGGATGAAGTAAACAGAAACTGATAATACCATACATATGAGTTGCAACATTACTGGTCAATCACAGTGCTGTATTTTGTGCCTGCTGTATCCTTCTCTATGCTATCTGTCAATCAATAAACCATGTATTAAACCATTCTGTGTGACCTATTTATTTGAGCTTTTGTTTGTCCTGAACTCAAACATCTAATATGTCATCAGTGTCTGAGATGGTTGTAGAAGAAGATGCATTATCCTGACATATAATTGGACTGAGGAGATATGGATGTTTGTATTTCTGGACCTAAAGAAGGCTTTTGACACAGTTAATCACAAAATTAATTCCTGGTATAAGCAAATCCCACTGGAGATGTTCTCTCTGACGCACAGTGAAGGAAGCGCGATCAAGATCTGAGATCTTCAAAAAAAGAATGGAGGTGGTCAAACCAAAGAATGGTCATTTGGATGACTGCTGAAAGTTCATTGTCTGTGCCGTTGAATATAAATCATGTGAAACCAACACTAGGCATTGTTAGAAAAAGGTTAAGTACTTTTAGTGATAAGTTCTAGTATTTAATTCACTTGATCTCTAAAAGGCTCAGCAGATAGAAAATATATTTATTTGAACAACAAAGCTTGTGTAGAAACAATAAATCTTTGTAGGTTTGTGTCTGGTGCATTATTGGATAAAATATGTTTCTAATAAAGTGAATAAACTTAACAAACGTCAGATACTCAACATGAATAGAGTATCCAGAAATTGTACTGGAGTAAGAGTATAATTAGAATAATACTACTGAAGTAAGAATACAAATTGCAGTGTTGTAAAACATTTCCAAGTCCTCCTAACAACCTGTTTCTACAAAAGAAAACCCACTGTGCAGTTTCGTTTACATCTGTTATTCAATCATAGGTAAAACTTTTTTCTTTGTATTTTGTCAAAATTGTACAGCTTAATATTTTTATATCCGTTCTTTGTTGTTATTATTATTCCTTATACATGGAAATTTTCCCACTGAGGGGCTGAACATGGCCCCCCTTGGAAAACGTCGTGGATCCGCCCCTGGCGGAAAAACCTGCGGACCCAGCAGCCCTCCAGAAAGAGTTGGATGCCTCAGGAGGAACGAGAGTCAACATTTCCCACCTTTAAGTGCATCTTTCGTGTTTGACCCTCCTAAAATGGCCACCTTTTAGTCAGGTGAAAAGCAGGGTCATTAACTTCCTTGTTTCCTTGTTGCTGCCGTCCAATGACTGAGAGAGGAACGGAGCGGCTCTGAAATGTAACTGAAAGAGAAAGTAAAAAAGAAAAAAACTCAGGGAAGTCACTCCATTATCCTGCTTTATCATTCAGCGACAGCGCAGCCATGCTGTTTCCTGACTGCTAGTTCCTAAAAGTTTTATATTTATCGACTATCCGAGCCGACGCAGGTCAAATCAGCCCCCCGCTGAGTTCATCTGAGGTGAGACCGGAGGAGGAAAATGTCCCGCGGTTCCAACGCTGGTTTTGACCGACACATCACCATTTTTTCACCAGAGGGCCGACTCTACCAAGTCGGTAAGGACCTGTTTCTGGTGCTTCAGCCGACGCTAACACACCTGTGTATGATTGCTGTCTGTCAGTGGGACACTGCTGCGGCTGCGCTTCGTAATAAAGTCCCTGTTAACTTTTAGTAAGGCATAAACACGGTGTTGGCAGTTAGGTTAGCTGGTTTGTGTCTGAATGCTGTGTTAGCATCAAACTTTTATTTGTTTCATCTAAACTACACGCAGAATTTTTTATTTTTAAGTTTATTTGTAATACTTAATGCTATTGTCGGCACATATAACCGTAAACAGCAGCTTTAAAACATTATAGAAGCACGCAGGTTGCCAGGTTTGGCCTCCTGACATCACGGTGTAAGGCACGGAGGCGTCAGTCAGCCCAAGAACAAGAGGCTGTGTGCCAAGCGCTGCCTCCTGACCCTGAGTTCATGTGAATACACGCAGCTTTACCTGCTAAAATATGGCAACCAGATACATTATCCAGTTAGAATTAGGTGACACACAGTATTTTTAATTCTGCTCTCTCTCTCTTACTCGGGGAATTTATTCTTATTATTACTCATGCGCATGAATTAGAGCGTTTTTATATTACATCCAGTCCTCTGGAAAAGTATTCAAACCGCTTGAAAATGATACATGGTTTTAATTTTAAGTTTTACTGAAAAGTGTGGTGTCCATTTGTATTCTAAATCCTCCATTTTGTTCCCCTTAAATTAAATCAAGCACCATCAATTGCCTTCAAAACCCGCCTACTACGTATATGAGATTTGTGTGTGTTTAATATATTTTCAACATAAACTTAGCTGTTATCTGAAGGCCTCAGAGTTTTTTTGAGAACATTAGTGAACAAACAGCATCATGAAGATAGGTCAGGGAGAACGTTTAAAGCTGATTTAATTCATAAAACAAGATGACAAGCTTTGAGTTTCTCACAGAGCAACATTTAATTAATCTGCCAGTGAAAATTGTTTATTGGAACATAAATGGCGTACAATACAGGGTAATAATTATAGAAAACCTGCTACAAACTGCAACACATAAAAATATTGAGACTACATATATTTAACTTTCATATGAGGTGTGTAAACCTGTGTAGGGTGACTGAATTTTAATTATTTTGACACCCAGATCAGAAGACATATTTGACATAAACCAAAAACAGCATTTCAGGAAAAAAGAAAAGAAAATCCTACCAACTGTGAAGCATGGAGCTGGACATGTGATGGTTTGGGAAAGATTTGCTGCAGCAGAACCTGAACCGGAATTTTACTTTATATTGGAGGAAAAAGTGAAACAATCTGTAAAGAAATAAAACCTGAAACAGAACTGGAGTCAAAGCCCAGATATTAGACATCTCAAAGTTGGGATCTAATGTAAAGAAGAGGTTGACTTTTATATTTTTAAGTGCAACTAAATTACTTTTTATACAGAGAGAAAAGATTAGAGTAGATACTTGTGGAAAATGTGTTAGTAAAAATCCTAGAAACAAACATTTGTATCTGTCTCTGATTCTGTCTCAAAGTTTCCCAATATAAATTTTCAGAACAGTACTCTATATATGAATATTTCATTTAAAATGTTTTGTTTCTATAGACCAAATCAAGGCATGATTATGGTCGAATGGCCTAGTCAAAGCCTAGATCTGAATCTAAGTTTCCATAATTTGAGCAGCATCCATGTTTTATTTATACTGATGAGATCAACTTATTTCAAATATTTGTCCTTGAAATCAAAATATCCCAAATATTGACTGAAAAACGTGGAAATTCACATGTGGAAAAAGTTAAACATTTTAAAATGTGAAATGTTTACACACCCTGCCTTCTCTCCTCATTGTGTGTACTGGTGTGCTCCCATGCAGAGTATGCCTTCAAAGCCATCTCTCAGAGTGGGCTGACATCTGTCGGAATCCGAGGGTCGGACAGTGTGGTGGTGGTGACGCAAAAGAAAGTACCGGTAGGATATCTGACACAAACACACACATGAGCTAGAGCCAGTGAAGCTAAACACTGCTCAAGTCAGCAAACAGCTGGAACACAATACTAGTTTATGAAGCTGATCAGCAGAGTCACTCACATTACAACACCACAGAACCATTTTTAGCTCATTTGGTCAGGTATTATGGTAGATTATCCAGCATACTTTTATATTTTTGAATTGATCGGATGTGTTTAACTCACATCTACAGAGAATTACCTGATTAAAGTGGATTTTTCTTGCTTTTCTTCGACTGCAGGACAAGCTGCTGGACTCCTCCACTGTGACCAACATGTTCCATCTAACCCCTCGCATCGGCTGTGTGATGACGGGCCACAACGGTGCGTACCAACGAGGGATGGTGCAATTAATCGAATTAATCGTGATGACTCTATTACTGAAATGGTCGTCAACTAATTTAGTAATTGATTAATTGCTAACTTGAGCACACAGACTCAAAAGAGGCCATTTTCTGAAAGAACAACATATTCAGAGCAGTAATTACACCAACGCTGTACAAAAAGATTTTACATTTTGCATTTAAGATAAAAAAAATTTTTTTCTGTGAATATGTTCTACCCAAACCTCCTCTATTGGCATAATTTTAGCTTCACCTGCTTCATATTCTGTAAAAAAAAATAAAATTCCAATTAAGCACCAATTATTAATTAGTTAATCCAAAAAATAGTCAACAGCTTAGTCCTACCCTCTCTTTGAACTTTTATCAAGCAGAAAGGGCAGAGCTTTGCACATCTCGACTTTGGAAGTATTTCTTTTAGCCGCAGATGCATAATTTGCTAAATTATTGACATTTTAGTCAATAAAATGTTTATTTCTTATGTAAAAAGCAACTGTGTTCTTTGTTTATTGCATATTCTAATGCATTTCCAATATTATATAAAATAGGAACAGGTGGTTAAATAAAAAAATCTGTAGAATGTGTAGAATTTTTTATCCGATTAGTTGTCAGAATAATCAGTTACTAAAATAATCATCAGTTGCAGCCCTCGTACCATCCGTTACATATCCCTGTGATCTTCTTTGCCACTGACTTCCATTTTAAAGATGCAGGGTTACAAACCTGCTCACTTGTTTTTTGTAGCGGACAGTCGCTCACAGGTTCACCGGGCCCGAGTGGAGGCTGGAGAATGGAAATATAAGTTTGGCTATGACATCACGGCGGACGTGTTGTGTCGCAGACTGGCGGATATTTCCCAGGTGTACACACAGAATGCAGAGATGAGACCGCTAGGCTGCTGTGAGTGAGGGCTTTTATTTCTCCTTAACTGTGTTATCAACATAAAGTGTTTCAGAAATACAGTAAAAAGTATAAGAAACCATAAATAAAGTGGATAATGTTGTAGAATTTGTAGAAATGAAAAGTCACTTTGACCTTAAAGAGGGTTTTTTTTGTCAAAAAAAGTCACATTTTCTTGATTATGATTGATTTGTGAATAAAAAGATAAAAACAACTAGATGAATAATATTGACAGGGACTGTGGTTTCATTTAAAGTCTCATTATTGTGTTTTATGTTTCTTAAATCTGTCCTGTGGTTCCCTGTAGGTATGATCCTGGTGGCGATGGACCCCCAGCACGGCCCCGTCTTGTATAAATGTGACCCGGCAGGATACTACTGCGGCTTCAGAGCCACGGCGGTCGGGGCCAAACAGACGGAGGCCAACAGCTACTTAGAGAAGAAACTCAAGAAGAAGCCAGAGTTGAGCCATGACAGGGCGGTACAGGTACGTCTGAGAGAAGCTGGACATTTCGCCGGTCCATCACAGGACCACTATGGTCTTCAGTCTTTCTGTAAAAAATACCATCAGCAAAAATACTTTCATCGTTATGAAAGTTAGAACTTTTAATTTAAACTTTGAAATTGGGTCAAAAACCGATGGAGGAGTCTGTTAAGGATTGAGTTTGGTCATTAAAATGCATCAGACCAGAAATCTGTCTTTAGAATAACATTAAAGTGCTGGGAACAACGTGAAGAGCTGATTGATTAATGTGTTATTAATTCATTTTCTTAGTTTTCTAATGATTAATTTGTTTTATTCATGTTCTGTTCTTGCTACAGATGGCCATATCTTGTCTGGCCTCTGTGCTCTCGATGGACTTCAAGGCCACTGAGTTGGAGATTGGTGTAGTGACCAAAGACAAGCCTAAGTTCAGGTAATGACTCTTTGACCACGACTGATTTTTTTTCTGTAAAGTACAATTTCTTTAAAAAAAAATATACTGACCCGTTTTGATTTCTAAACCTTATTTTGTCACAAAAGGTTAACAAAATCACAGATGTGGCATAAAGCTATTTTTAATGACCAACTTTTTAAAATGTTTAAACAGGCTAAGCTTAATAAAAAGTGCCGCATTGGTAAAACAAATATAAATACAAAAATAAAATGACAGTGTTGATAGAATCAATTGTTCTTTGTGTTTCTGAAACATTCAGATTGTCTTAAAGAAGCTATTTGATTATTTTCAGATTTTGTCACTTTATGATCGTAAATGTTATGTATTTTATTGGGATTTTATGTTTTGAACCAACACAAAAGAGCTTATAATATGATTATTTGAAAAACTATAATAATATTTTTAAATGTTATTTAAAATTATTTTTATTAAATGTTAAATAATTAAATATTAACTAAGCCAATATAAATATTTGTTAGCATTTCTAATATTTAACATTACATATTACTATTTAATTAATATTAATATTATAATTAATATGGGTTTACATTATTAGTTATTATAATATAAATAATATTCTTAAATGTTTTTTATTTTTATTTTAATATATATATTTTTTATTTATTTAATTTTGAGTTTAGATTTTCTGTCAGTCGTAATCATCAAAATTACAAAAACAAAAATTATAAAAAATTGCTTGGAATGTTTGACTCTATGTGTGATGTATCTATGCAATGTCTGAGTTTCACTTTCTTAAAATATGGAATTGCTTCACCACACTAATCATTGTAGAAGTACTGCTCACTTTCTAATTATATTCCGCTATCTGCTGGCAAATAAACTACTAATAAAATACACACCACAGTTTTAATGTTACAACAGGTGAACATGTTTATGATATATAAATGCTTAAGAAAGGCCCTGTGCATCTTATAAAACCATTTCGTCCTCACCTTTCTGTAGGACCCTGTCGGAGGCTGAGATCGAAGCCCACCTGGTTGCCATAGCAGAGCGAGAGTAGAGGCGTTCTCACTGGCAGCAGTCAGCCATTCTCTAGCAGGGGTGTCAAACTCATTTTCATTTCGAGCCGCATCGAGATCATGAATGTCCTCAAAGGGCCGGTTGTGGCAGAATGTATTAATAAAACTACCCATTAGCAAACTTCGAATTTGCAATTTACTTCTTAAAACAACTTTTTAACATTTTTCTCACATTGATGTAATTTGATCCCATATGAATGAAAACAGATTTGACTTCTCTGATAATGTAATATTTAAACACACGTAGAGATAGCTACGGTGGGCCGGATTTGGCTTGCGAACCTCGAGTTTGACACCTGTGCTTTACGGCATTTCATGTTCAGTGCAGCTGCACCGCCGATCGCAGTCTGAAAACAGAAAACAGCTTCCTTCTCTCTGGGTGTCAGGAGGATGGATCATGTGCATCTGATAGTGAAACGCTGTTGGAAAAGGTTGATGGATGCAGGTTCAATTCAGCTGACAACTCCAGTGAGGTTTTAATGATAAAATTCACAGCAACAATCCAACAGCTTATTTGATACTGTTTCTTTACACCCTTCTAAATTCATCAACCAGGGGACTTATTCCACCTTTGTAACAACACTTCATAATAAAACAGGCTAGAAAACAGAATAATCAGTGTACTGTCTTTCTTTGCTATTGTAGATACTTTCATTATGAAAGTAAGGAAACTGTTCTTATGAATTAAAAAGATAACTGATGTTTGTAAGCAATAAATACACATTAATTCCAGTTACTTAGAAACAGGACAACATTGTTTGGGTATTTCAGCAGGAGCTGAAATACTTTACGCGACCACCGGGTGGCAGTGTTGTGCATAAAGTCACCTTCTTCACACTGTTTCCTAATTCCTGTTTACTTGCCTATTTACAGACCTCTATTTGGACTCAGGTCAACATCTAAACTTCTTATCCTTCTAAATGTGTGTGTGCTTGTTTATGTTGCCCCTTTAGGACCTTTTCTGGTGTAATCTTGTTGCGACCAAAGCCCGTTCTTAGTGTGGTGGGCCACCGTTTTTAGTGTTTGCATTGAAATGAGTTTAGGATTAGGTTAGGTGTACAGGTAATAGTTAGGTTCAGGGCAAGTATCAGAGTTAAGGTTGATTTAAATAATAAGGAAAGAAAAATAATCATTTTATACATGAACAAAACCCAGTGACAAAACAGAAATGTTGGAAAGCTTTTATTTAGCTAAAGGTACATGGTAACAACTTCGATTAGTATCATTACATGTTTAGTTTTACACAACCTTTAAAAAACAGGATTTAAAAACAGTCTAAGTTGCAAATTAAACATCTTCATTAGGCTTTTATATCTTACTTGTTTAAAAAGTCATTGGCAAACTTAATGTAGGGATCGCAAGAAAATGATTCTTCCAATTCAATATCTTTTCAAAACAAAATGTCAAACTAATATTGTCTAATAATATAAACCGTGAAAGTAGGCACAATGAGGGATGAAGTGAATTTTCATTGATATTAGCTAATATTCACCATTTAGACAATTATTGTTCAATCAGAAAATGAAGAAAATCATATATCATAAGCATCTCCTGATTCACTTTGTTAAATTTCACATTTTCTGCAATTAATAAATGACAACAATTGAGTAAAACATCATTTTTAACCTTGTTATCAACTTAGAGTTGCACACACTGCATCCCTTGTTGAAACCTGCCGTAGGAATAAGAGGAGGCGTATTCCAAGAGTGGATCATGATGCTGTTTGCAAACACAGGTGGGATTTAGTACGAGAGCCCTGTTTCTGTGAGCATCAGACAGCAGCCAGGAGACCTGCTGGTCTCACTGAACATGCAAAACTTCCTAATCGGATTCAGTGTCTCGCCTTACTTTTTTGTTTATTTATATAAAAAAGAAAAAAAAGAAAGAAATCTGGAAAAATAAAACAAGTCTGTCGTATGAAAATGCCCTGCTTTAATCCTATGCGTCCAACTTGGCTACACAGTTTCAAATAAAGCAATACAGTGATCTTCACCGTTGGTTTTCTATGTTAGCCAAAAATGAAGTTGATGTTGAAGTTATTGCCATGCTGAACTCTTTATCCTCACTGTGTTAACAGAAACCTGAAAAAAAATACACAAATACACACGAGGTGCTGTTAGACGTGTTTTTTTTTGCAGCAGCATAGAAAAATACAAAGAAGGAACCCAAGAAAGAAAATCATTCTTCCTGTTCAGGAGATTAATTTAATCAATCTTTCATATAAATTTCCTGCTTAATGTTTTTTTTTTCTCTGCAGCTAAAGTATTTAATAAGTGTAAGAATGAGATCAGTGCAAACATATTGTTTTAATCTGTTGTTTAGGTTTTTAAACCATCAGTTTGGTGCAAAGTGTTTCAGGAATCCCTACTTATTCATGTATCTTCTTTGAAAAGAATATTTATTTAGAAATGTGGACTGTGGACGCTGACATTAGTCTTCGGGACGTCTTTGCTTGCCGCAACATGTTTTACGTTAAGAAGGTATTTCAGGCTTGAGTAGCTGCAGTGATAGGCTAACTCCTTTTTGCACAACTTGCACACAACAATAGTCTTTTCCAGGTTTCAATCAGATTGTATTCAGAAGCTGAACTGAACCCCTAGCGGGCAAAGAAACCAGACCAGCTTCGTCATCCATTGCTGTGGCTCTCATGTCGTACCAGAACGGCGTGAGTATAAAAGTTTCCAGGCAGAATCTTTGCATGTTAAAAAAAATAATTACAAGCTACGTAATTAATTTACGCACTACAGTAATGACCCTAGTAAAACTACAGCAGGTCGAATGTCTGATTTTGTCATTAATTCAACATATCTGTTGCTTGACGCTGTTTCAAATTATGCTGTTAATGTCGCTAATTTTCATAAACTTATTCCAAGCTTGTTTTCTTTGCTTTATCTTTTTAACTCCGAGGTGTTCTCCTGCTTCAGCCCTCACTGTTGGGCCTCCTCCTCAGACCACAGACCTAGTTGCCCCTTAAAACCTCAACTCACAGACTCTCCTCACAGACTCTCCACTCCTCTGCCCGTTTCCACCTCCATCACTACCTCCACACGTCTCTTAACCCTTTGCTTGAACCTCTCCTGGTCCTGATACCCGGCCACACAGCACAACGCAGCCTTTCTGCCCTCTCCCTCCCACCCCTCTGCATGAAATGTTGACCCTGTGGCTGGTGTCTCCTGGTACTGGGACAAGCTCGCCAAGCTGAGTGGGACCCAGAGCATTGGCCATGTGTGTGTCTGTGTCTGCATGTGTGTATGTGTTGGGTCACAGCGTGCGGATTAGGTGTGTGTGAGTGATTGCGGGTGACAGCGGCCCTTGCATTAGGTGCCCTGTGGCAGATTTTGAAGGCCTGTTTTAGACACACTAAGCTGGATTTACCAGCAGCAGTGTGTCAGCAGTGATGCAGCCTGGCTAGACCTCCTCCAGAACACACACACACAGACGCAGTCACACACACTCACAGAGACCCTAACTATCCATCTACCTGTAACCAGTCTGTCTGGTAATTCTTTTCTCTTTTGTGTGTTTGTTTTTTGTCTGCGCTGGTGGGGCAGTTAAACCGCCGTTCTGTCACACTGTCTCATGTTTCTGCAGGTTAGTTTACAGAGAACATGAAGAGACAGAGGGGATAGTGGGCAGCACTGCATGCCGACTTTAAAACAAACACCAGAAATCTTTTAGAGCAATACAATTTTCAGAATCTTCAACGTAATTACAGTGAACTCCCTTAAAATCCACAAATGCCCTTGTTATTCGTGTTATGTTACCTAATGGTTGAAAATTAGGAAGTAACAGAGACTAAACTGCCAATAACAGAAGAGTTTTTGTTTATTCTGTTAAAGAGAATGGCAGTTTTATCTTAGAGTTTAACACTTTAACTGGGACCATTGAATCCTACAACTTTCCAACTGCAAAACATCTTTTCCTCTTGTTCAGTCATTTTAAGTTGTTTAGATTTTACCCTTCAATCAGAGGCCTCAGCGTCTGCATAAGTCACATCATTCTACTGATGTAGTATGTGGACTACACACTGGTTCTGTTTTAGACCAACTTGTTGTTTTATTCTATAACCCCTTGTTGGACAGATTATTAACATATTTCATTATATATTGTATCGTTTTTACGCAGATGACATTCAGCTGTAGTGCTTCTTCATAAATTCTTAATTCTTCAAACTTTTGAATTTCTTGAGTCCCTAAAGGATACAAAATAATTTTCTTTCAACTGATCTCTGACAAAACCACAATTAATGTGATCAAACAAGAGTTTGACTTTTAAATTTTGCTGTCGATCCAAACTCAAGGAATTTGCTTTTGACCAATCAATGATGACAAAACATGAACTTGAAATTGGCATTTCTACTTTTATTTTCTCTCATCTAGGCTACTGTTACGTAGTTTTGATGTGATCAAAAAACTTTTGATTGCTGTTTTATTATGTTATCCTGTTACGTTATGCTATGCTATATTATGCTACGCTATGTCATGATAATATTATGTAATGTTATATTTTGTTATGTTATACAATGTTATGTTGTGTTATGACATAATGCAATATCATATGATGCAATTTGGTATGATAATATAAAACATAATACTATGATACTACTGAAATGATAAACTATGTGATAAATACATGAATTATAATTTGTACATAAATTATCGTACATATGATGTCACAAGATGACATCATGAAATATGTGGTAATGAACATGACACATGGGTAGGGGTGATACATTTATTAAATTTTTTCCCTACAAATGTATTTAAGGTTTTGTAAGTAAATTAGTGTTTCACTGAATCACTATTTAGTGTAGAGTACAGATGATTAAATGCAGCTGAGATTTACTGACAGTTGTTTTCCACAAAGTTCTTGTCACTGCAGCAAGATGAGGTTTATTTAGAGTAGATCCAAAGAAGTCCAACCTTGGAACATCATCCCAGTTTGAAGCATGTTGCAAAGCAGACAACCAGTTTCAACTAGTTTCTGTCTCAGTGTCTCATGGCAAGAAAGATCTTGCGAAATTAAAACAATAGAACAACCAACTTAGAATGTCCAACAACACTTGAAACTAACTCTTTTCCCACCATTTTCAAATAGTCTGTGGCTGTACCTTGGGTAATCGGTGGAATAAAAGACGTCAACAGACAACAGAGAATATGGTGACCAGTTAGCTGTTAGCAACAAGCAACTCTTAACTGGTGTGCAGCTTACTTAAAAGGAAATTTCACAGTTTAATATTTATGAAACTTTTATTTTAAATTGTGAAAACACAGGAACTCATTTTATGACAGTAGAATAATAATTAAACTGATTCCTTAAAACAGTTTGTGATTTGTGGAACCAAACAAACCAACCAACCAACCATAATGAAAATTAACCTCATTTCTCGCAGATTTGTCCTACCAAAGACCATAGCAACATCCTTAATGCTTTTAAAGATGTTGCATGCTATTCAGTATTATTTGTATGATAGGTTAAATAAGGTTGTATCTAACTTAATATTAAGTTAAACAACGTTTCATATTTAATCTGAAATAATAATTCATGTGTTTATATCTAATGTTTATTTAATCAAACTGTTATTCATATGTAACATCGTTTACACTGTTGCCAAGCATCCATTTTGGAATTTGAGGTTAGGATTGATAATAAAACCCACAAAACCCGACTTCTAAGTCACAAACAAACGCTCCACTGCCATTGTTATCCTCTTCAGGGTTTCTGTATAGTTGAGTTGGTTTTATGGGGCAGATTTCTGTGTGCATTCACTTTTTTGAAGCTATGATTACAACTCTCTTGCCACTTTCGGCTCTACATGCACCCACATTTATGCTCGACTCTGCATTTCTTTATGCAAATATTAATGTTGGCACTTATTTCTCTGCATGTGACTGCGTGCGCTGGTGTGTGCGCTCCATCACAGATCTCCGTTACAGCTCGCCTATTGTGGACGAGAGTGTTGAGCAAGATCCTGACCCACCACCAGGTTCTAATCACAAGCATTCCTCAGGATTAAGCAGCCAATTAACAATAAGAGAGCCATTGTGGCCCTGTCTCCTTGTGCGTCACAGTTAAAAGGTTGTGTGCATGTGTGTGTGTGTGTGTGTGTGTGTGTGTGTGTGTGTGTGTGTGTGTGTGTGTGTGTGTGTGTGTGTGTGTGTGTGTGTGTGTGTACGTGACGCAGTCAGTGCACAATTGCAAGAGCCTTTATGTGTGCAATAAGGCAAGGTGCTCTCCAGTGGTCAATTAGTACTCAGTGTGGTGTTGCATTGATGGGTGTGCTCATTTTAAATAAACAGCAAAAAGAGAATGGTGTAATTTGGGGACAACTTGGCGAATTGTGGCCGCAGATCAAACAAAGTGCATTTGGCACAGTGCTCTTAATGAGGCAACTTGAAGCAGATCCTCTCCATCAACCAGCTGCACTTAAACCTGGTGTTACAATAAAACACTGCAGTCATTATCACTCTGCTCTGCTTATGAGTCATCTGCGATGTGCTTGCCAAATCTATTGTTTAGATGCGTGAGTGAGTATTAGAAACAGGTCCCTCAATTCAATAGCCATTTGTGAGTGTGCGCAGGGCGAGCGAATGCATCAGTGTGGCACGTGTCGAAGTGTGGCCAGGGATTAGCGAGGCTCAGGGCCTGTTGCTCCACTTCCATGATTACTACTGCTGCCTCCTGCCATATGGGGTGATGAGGGTGCAGGTTGGGGGAAGGGGACAGACTGCTGGTGCTGATGGGGTTCAAACTATTGGACATCATCTCACCTACAGCAACATTCCTGTTCTCTGATAGATAACACACACACACATGCTCCTCAGACCTAGATCTTGCTTAGGCACACATATCGAGATTTTCATGATGCATTAGTGCCTGCACGACCTTTGGCCTCAATGACCTAATGGCTGTGTGTTTTTCTGCAATATAAATGTGTTCATACAGCCGCATGTTTGCAGGATTTGTTCCTTTAAGTTTCTGCAGCATTCAGGCTGATGTGAAGAGTTCATTAAAACTAATTTAATTGACAAAAATAATAAAGTTTTACCAGAATGTATGAATCATATGCTTTTATCCAATGCGATAATTTAAACTGTCTGGTTCTACAGATGCAGCAGCAATTTCCTTTAACTCCTTTTATTGGAGTGTATGAGTATGACGGCATGAACAGGTGTTAACAAGCTAAAACCCCAGACACTGATCAAGGATGGGGGTAAAATGATGTCAGTTAACAAACACACGCACGCACACACACACACACACACACAGCGTGCAGACCCAACCTGCTGTTGTCTCTAGCGGATTAGAAATCTGTCTACCCTTAGAAGACAGCAGGACACACACATGCACACATCAGGGGGTCTGCAGTCTGTGAAATTGATCAAGATGCTTGCCAGACATTATTTAGAGATGAAGCCGTTCTGGTATTGATCCCCAGCCCCGTCCTCCGTCCAGTACGCTCAGGACTCTGACATAACTCAAAGAAGACGTGTGGAAAGATGGCCTGTCCTCTTTAGAAAGTCTCACAGAAATACACATTAGCAGCTTTCTGCAAATAGGTGACATGTAGAGGCAATGCTGTGTTAAATTAGTCTGGGAACTGTTGAAGAGAAATGCTACAAGATGCTTGAGGTTTACAAAAATAAATGATCTGATTTTCTTTTCCAGAAACAAACCAGAAAAAAATGTTTTTACTGTGACTTCAAATATCCTAACAAAACCTTTAAAAGAGACATCACACCATTAGGGTTTAACTGGAATAAAGTTCAAGACTAGATTAGTTTATTTCAAAAATGTCAGAAAGATTTAAAAAATATTTTTAAAAATTAAATAATTACATCCCATCCTATTACACTAAACCAAAAATTATGCTTTAATCAAATCATTAATATGTTTCTTGTCCATTGTGTTCTGGCATTATGAGTATAGCGCATTTGGTTAAACTTTATAGAAATGTGAAACATGAATGTGTTTGCACTTTAGCAGATTATTCATACTTTTAGCCTCCTTTGCTATAGAAAGATTCTTTCAACTAATTTCCATAGTAATAATTTAATGAATAAAAGAGGGGGTCAGGACCTGCAGAGAGGTGAAATCTTGAGACCTCCTCCAAAAACGCTTTCAACTGCCTGTTTTAAGAATTTAGACACCAAATATATGTTTATGCGCATCATGGAAACTGTGTTAGCACTACAGCAGAAGTTAACGCCTACAGTTTTCCATTTCTCCTCACCTGGGGTTCCAGCCAATCAGCACTGAGGAAAACTCCTGGTGCTCCTGGATTGGCTGCTTTGCAAACCAATAGAGTGCAGACAAGAATTGTAGGTATTTTTATCTTCCCAAGCTGCATTTTCTTGCAAAAATTTTATGTTCTATGGAAAAATCAGTGAAAAGGCTGATTTTCCAGGAATAAATTGGAGTCCTCTGTAGCGACCATCTTTCAAGCGAAAGAAAAAACATTACATTGTTTGGAAAATATAAATCTGTAAGGTGTGCGCTGAGGTTCGCTCACGAGGCTGAAATTGTTACTAATTCTTTGCAAAACAGCTCAAGCTCAGTCAGACTAGATGAAGACCAACATTAGCTTTAGGAGTGTACTTTGACTGTTCCCTTCCAACACATGAATAATCTTTAAAATGATTCCATTGTAGCTCTCGCTGCAGGCTTAAGGAGGCTGATCTGCTGGAAGATGAACCTCCGCTCCAGTTTCAGGTCTTATTCGGCTTCAGGTTATCTTCCAGGAACTGCGTCTACATCCGTCTTCCCATCAGCTCTAACCTGCTTCTCTGTCTGAAAGAAAAGCATCCCCACAGCATGACACTGCCACCACCATGTTTCACCAGGTTGAATGTGTTTAGGGTGATAGTTTTCCTCCATACGTACCATTTTTTATGTAACCCAATATGTTCAATTGTTGTCTCAATAAGAACAGAGCAATTTCTTAACTTCCCATGACTTTTAGCAAGTGGTAATGGGACTTGAATGGCTTCTCCCTTGCTATTTTTTCATGAAGATAAGATTTGTGGAAGGTAAAACTAATAGTTTTTGCCCAGATGAGCCGTGCATCTCTGGAGCTCCTCCTGAGCTACCGTAGGCCTCCTGGCTGCCTCTCTGACTGATTCTCTCCTTGCCTAACCTGCCGATTTAGATGAGATGTAACAGTCATTTGTTGAACTAGATTCTATCTAGGGTCGTCAGAATAAAGTGAGCTTAATACAAATGCACAGCAAACTTTTGAGAGCTTTGTTCACGGCACGTTTTGAAACTCATGCATCACTTCCACGTGCTACTCTGTATTTGTTGGTCTATCACATAAAATCCTGATAAAATAATTTTTATTTTGTGACTGTAATGTGACAAAACATGAACATCATCATCGCTGTAGGAAATTTAACTTCTTTAGTATTCCTACTAGTTATTTAAAATATCAGATTCCTAATAATACAGATTCTGACTTGATGTTCTTTCAGCTAATTTCCAGATTATCTGACTGTTGAAGGTGTGATGGTGGGTTTTACTGTACAGCACTTCTGCTGGTGAAATGGAGACAAAACTCAATTCTCACTGATCCTTCAGGCTCCATATAGACACCAAACTGTATACAGTCGGTTAGTTCCTCATTATATAAACGACCTGCAGTTTATCTTTAGCCCAGACTCATGCCAGATTGCTCATACCCTAAATCCCTCCAGATGGACGCGCACGTAAACAAAAGCCCATGCATATGCAGGTCTGTACTCCACAGGCATGCACTGTGCACTAACACAGCAGTATAACCTATAGGCAGCGTGAGAACCTCCATTTCTTGTGGTTGTGTTGCTGCAGCTATAGGAGACGTAAGCGTTCCGGGTGCAGAGACACATGGCGCGGCCCGAACTCATGCTGCTTAATCCTCACATCTCCTAAATGAGGAGTTAACACACACTGACCTCAATACACACTCCAAACACACACACACGCACACACACACACACACACACACACACACACACACACACACACACACACACACACACACACACACACACACACACACACACACACGCACACACGCACACACACACGCACACACAAACACAAATGCTGCAGCTTTTATAACTCGGTACAAGCTCAACGGCAGGATGACATTAGGAAACATAAATCATATCAATTTAAATGAGTTTCTGTGTGAATGTTCTCTATGTGAAGGCAGAGACCCTCAGAGAGCTCGTGGTCCAGTCCCGACGCCCCTCCCATTCTCCCCCCTTCACCCATCTGTCCCTCTCCCACTTATTTCTCCTGATTTATCATCATCACACGTCTCCACTTGTCCTTCCTTCTACCCCACCCCGTATAACTAAACTTCCTCCAGGTAGCACTTCAACATCCACCGGTCCCCCTCTCTGAGACCACACTGCTTCCTTCTCATCCAAGCATCAGTCTCCTGTCTACTCTTTCTCTCTCACACACACACACACACACACACACACGCACACACACACCACTGCGGCCCGCTCCTTTCCCTCCCATCCCACCAAGCCCAGTTACCTTCTCAGTTCTGATCAATCCAGCCACCGAGCTAAAAGTCCAGCTCTTCGCTCCAGAGCAGCGAGCGCTCTGCTCGGCTCTATCCGTTCACCCTTCCTCTGTCAATCTGGCCACAAACCCCTCTTTCCTCCCTTTATCCCGAGGTAAGATACTTACTTTTCAGATAAAGCATATTATGATAAATCGGCTGAACTCAGTGCACGAGTGTGTGTGTGTGTTTGCGTGCGTGAGCGCGTAAATGTCTCACACACTCCCACATGCAACATAAGCAGACAGTGCGCACACAGACATACAAAAAAACAACCCTCTATAGAACAGCTGGGAATGGCTGTGTTAGGATTCAGATTCAGAAGGAGTTTCTGATCCATACCGGCACGCCTCATGGAGGCTGCTCTGCTGCTGTTCTTACAATCAGAATCAAACTCAGGTATCAGAATGAATACTGAGCATCCAGCCATGTTGGCAGGGGGGATTCTGGGTAAATGTTCACCAGGGACACTGGAAAACAAAGAAAATTGCATTTTCTGTTCAGGCTGGATGGAAAGATAATTTCATTAGCGTGATTGTTCAGAATCCATGACTTAGTCAAACTTCATTTTCATTTCAGCTTGAAATCCTTTTTTTCATTTGTCGACCCGCCGCAGTGATTGTTCAGCTGATTCCACAGTGAAACAGGCAGATGAATCACTCAGACGCTCATCGGAAAGATAAGAAGGAAGCTTTCCTGTGTGTGTTTGTTTTTTTTTGGTTTTTTTTGCCTTTCTGACTATAATTGTCTGCAACAAATGAGTTTGCTCCTGGCTTCTTAGTTCATCGAAGGCCGTCTGCTAATGAAATAGGATGAGAGGAGCAGCAGGACAGCATCTGGGCAAAAGTTCTCCAACAATACGAGATGGAAGCTTAGGTCAGCAAAGGGGGAATAAAAGAGTTTGGAGAAAATGAAAAACTAAATGAAAACACAATGGCAACACTCGCCTTTGGGGACATGAATGCGTGCTTGTTGCAAAATGGGATGTTTATGAAATACTGTGTGTGTGTGTGTGTGTGTGTGTGTGTGTGTGTGTGTGTGTGTGTGTGTGTGTGTGTGTGTGTGTGTGCGCGTGTGTGTGTGTGTGTGTGTGTGTGTAGCAATATAGATTAGATGCTCTAAGCCTCTTATGTGATGCTTGTCCTTAATTTGCTTCTGCTCTGGGTCCTAGCGCGTCTGAACTGCCCAGCAGATCTTCATCTCGGAGCAATTTCCTTCAAACAACCCAGAAACACTTGTCATACAGCAGCCGCCTCAAATACACCGTCTTGATCAAAGAGCATTAATATTTAGCATTGGTCTTATGCCAAACTCCACACAGGATTAAAGTAAAATAAGCAAAGTAAATTAAAAAAAGGAAAGACTAACTTTATCACTATTTATCTACTTGTGGCGTCCAGAAATTGGTTAAGATTTTCACCTAAAATAAGAAGCATCTGCCCCTTTAATTTGACTTTTATCCCTATGTTGAAAACATATTTCAGTATTTTACATTACAAAATCCTTGTCGTTAATAAAGAAAAAAGAACATTTTCTGTGCTTTTAAAGAGCCTTGTTTTTTGCTTTCACTGACTTAAAAAGTCTACAGACTTAAAGAACATAAAATGTCCTTATGAAACTATAAAAAATCCAACATGTTTCTTTACTTCCTGGAGCATAATTGTAAGTTACTCAATAGATGATTCAGTAGCCAAAATTAGTGTCAGAAATATACAAACCACAAAGTCTTCAAACATTGCTAATCTGAGCCAGCACTACGTAAAACTGGGTTAAGTTTATTGACCATCACAGCAGCACTTCTGTGTTTTTTTTTCTAAATAAAAATAATGTTGTTTATGTGTGAAACTTTAAGCATTACTCATTCATCCCAGCTTGTTTTAAAGTTATTTTGTTAAACAAAAACATTTTTTTAACTGATTGTACAACAGAATGCATTTCGATTAGCATTTACATTTGTGCCTATATGTTTTTATTAATTATAGTACTCAGAGTGTCTGACTTAAAATGTGTCGAAAGGTGAGAGTAGCAAATTATTTGTGGAGATATAAATAATAGCTGATGTTCAGCATTTTAATAGAGACTGTGGAGTCAGAATGAAGGGGCTGCATGTGACTGGCTATGCTTAACCCTTGCATGCACACATTCAGATCTAAGTGTCATTTAGAGAGGCCACTTAATTTAACGTTCATGCCTTTGGAAAACGTCAAGAACAGGGAGAAAAAGAAAAAGCCATAATAAGCTCACCATAATCAAAGATCATCAATTAATCTTATGGAAATAGTCTAATAACTATGAGCATCTTTAGATTGTTATAATAGGGTTAGGCTTTATTTAGTCAAAATGGTCTTAAAAAGAATGCTATGTTTATAAAATAATGCATTGAACTCTGTTTTACTGATGCTGCAAAAGGAGACATGAGTCATACTTTCAAAAGTGAATCACAAAAACTTGGTATAAATAGTAGGAAGAGTTTGGTCAAATTTAATTAGTTGTGCTTATTAACCACCGTTTATAAGCATTTGGAATAAACTGGGAATTGTTGTGGGAGCTTTTGCCAGATGTTAAAGGGCAGATACGAGCAGCAGCACTAATTCATATGAATTGTACAGCAAATACATTGTAAGCTCATTTAAATATGAACATTTTATTATAAATGTTCCGAGTTTTAATCTTGAAACTTATTTTATATTTTTCGCTATTTTGAAACAATCATAGTAAATTTTTATAGACAAACATGAGAACTACATTCTGTCTGACACTTGCAGGCTTAGTTTGCTTCTGCCTTAGGCTGACTGGGCCTAATGACAGAACAAGCCGTAGAACCACACAAGTTCAATTGTAATCTTGCTGATTTATTTTATTTTTTTTAATATCCAACAGCAAATTTATGGTATTAGCAATACTGTTTTGCTTTATCTTAGACGGACGACTTTTGACCCGTGCTTCCGGTCAGACAGAGTGTAACAGAAACTACGTCAGAGGAGACTTAAAGATAGTAGAGCGCGCGGGACCACGGCACTGCGCATGCACTTCCGTGGTCCGCGCGCTCCCTTGAGGTCTCTCAGTTTCCAAAGTGTTTTTTTCTTGTTGTTGTTTAGATTTTTCCAGACAAGTTAGCTTAATCCAACCTGCTGCTGTGTCAAAGTAGCACAAGGGGGGGCGGGATATCAGACAAAGCGCAGCCTACCTGTGAACGAAGTGAAGCTTCCGCTGGATGTTTCCCAGCTTCAGGAGGATGCAGGCCTCCAGAGTCACCCACCCACATACCCACTGACAAACACCAACACACCCTTCAGCGTCAACTCAAGACCTTTTCCTCCAGCATTGGGAACGTTCAAACACGCCTGTAGAATCTCCCCGCAGCTCTCGGTGTGTCTTTATATCTCCGCTTTGGCTTTACCCAGCTAGATAAACCCCTTATACAGTTTGGGCACTAGCTGCATGGGCCTATGTGGGTGTGTGTGTGTCTGTGAGTGTGTGTGGATTTTAAACTATAAGAAATCCGATTCAATTAACAAGCGCGCAGAATCGGATTTGGACACTGGGAAAATTGTCTCGCCGCAGAGGATGATACAAGCAAAACCATAAAGGCCGAGGGGAGGAGGAGCAAACAGTAAGCACGGAGCCCGAACGCAAATAAAACGACAAAGAAATTAAATAAGATAACAAAACTCATCTCAGTGTGATGCTTTAACGTGATCAACCTTATAAATTGACTGAGATTCATTCGTTTTAAATTAATCCAGTCATCATTTTTATTAAGTTAGAAGTATATAAATTTGTTGAAAAGCGCATTTAACTTTAGTTTGAGCGTTATTTCACTAGGTGAGACACGTTATATTGCACAAATGGATGTTTGAAAGTCTTTAATTGTGTTTGTCATGACGATGTTTAATTTACAGGTAATGAAAATATGACATTTAAATTAGAATTTACGTCAGAACAATAAAAAAATTTTTTTAACAGAAGTGTAGCCTTAATGAAAAGTATGTTGAATACCATTTAAAAGATTTAAAACTTTTAAATAGCACCTTTAATCTGACAAATGAACCTCACTGGTACGCATATCTAGATTTTTGGCAACATTTATACAGAATGATGCAGAGGATTAGAGGTTTGGTTAGTGATGAGAAACAAAAGTAACTTTTGAAAAATTATTTTACGAAGACTTTATTTGCCTGTGGAAGTGCTGCCCTAAAAGATTTTTTTAAAAGTCACCAACTATAATCTGCTCGCAGGTCAGATTTGCTCCATTGTGTGCCCTTGGTCATCCCTGGTCTAAAACATACAAGCCGAAGCCCAGCCAGAGCAAATCAAGGCTAAGCCAAACCAAATACCAAGACTGCCTGCTGTAGGGAGAGGCCACAGGTTTAAGGAGAAGCAGCATAGTTTACTGTCGGGAGCACTTGACTCCAAACCAGGAGCGTAACAAGAAATGTACGAAAATCTGGCCTATTCAAAACCTGTAAAGAGGGCTAGTTTGCTTGTGCCTTTGCCTGGCTTTGGACAATTATTATTATTATTATTATTATTATTATTATTATTATTATTATTATTATTATTATTATTATTATTATTATTATTATTATTATTATTAAAGCTTAGGGTGAATGTATGAATGAAGGGGCCTAAAGGAGCATGTTGGGGATCAGGAAGGGATTTAAGCGCAGAACAACGGGGTCTTTGTGTTGCTTTTAATCCTGCCTGTACCCACTTCTCCGCCTCTTGATAACTCTACCCTGGCTCTCTGGCAGTGGTTGCCCAATTATTTCAGGAGGTTAATTTAAAAATGGCCGTTATTTAAAAAAAAACAAAAAAAAAAACAACAACAACAACAAAAAACAGCTCAGATAAATACACAAGCTTTCTTCAAACCTTATTATTTCAAATGTCGTTATTTGGTTTTAACTGTTCACTCTTTTCCGTTTTTTTTTGTGTAAACTGCTGAGCATATCAACAAGTGTGTGCGCGTGTGTGTATTAAAATACTGTTTAATTTTAAATGTAAATTTAATATGTCAAATAAACATAGCTTACAGCGAGAACGGATGCGCAACAATTCATAAAGTAAAACAAAGGATAACCAAACTGAACCCGCAACGTGAGCGAATGAGTTTGCGTAAGAGAGAGAGAGAGAGAGAGAGAGAGAGAGAGAGAGAGAGAGAGAGAGAGAGAGAGAGAGAGAGAGAGAAGGGGGTAGGGCTCTGTGCGTCTACTTGGTTAAGAAGTTTCTTCTAATTAGCCAGTCTCTTCTTGCTCGCCTCACTTGTCCACCCTGCAGCGCATCCTCTTACTCCTGTCAGGGACCGGGAACCGCGTCGGGCCCCTGATCAGCACCGCGGAGAGACAGGCAAACATTTTCTGAGCAACTACTTTTCCTGATGCGCACTGCCTTTACGCACGAAGTTTTAGGGAGAAAAATAGATGCGCGGGTTTGTTTCAGACAATTTGGTCATTTGTTGATTTAAACAGTTTTTTTGTTTGTTTGTTGTTGTTTTTTTCGTTGTCATTTTTAAAAAATCAGAACTAAAGGGTCAGAGAGCGATTCCGGTCCGCTGCGCTTTTACGCATCAGGTGAGGACAGGTGCACTGCTGCAGAAAGTTAGGAACGCAAAAGGCAAGGGCAGAAAATAATTTTAAAAATACATCTGAAAAACAGGAGAAAAAGAAAAACAGAGAGGGAGGAAAACAGGTTAGAGAGAAAAGGAGAGAGAGAGAGAGAAAAAAAGAGAGAGAGAGAGACACCCCCTGGAGAATAGTTCAGAGAGCCGGCCCCCGGCCCAAGAGAAGGAGAGAGAGAGTGAGGGAGTGAGGGAGTGTTTTAAAGCCGGCAGGAGGCATGATGTCCTACATTAAGCAGCCCCATTACGCCGTGAACGGGTTAACGCTGTCCGGCCCGGGCATGGATCTGCTACACACCGCAGCCGTGGGATACCCCAGTAAGTAAAAAGTTTACTTTTCTCTTTTCTATTAACTGAATGTTTTCCTAGTGTCTATTTCATCCCTCTAATTTACTCTCTCAGTTGATACACACGTGCAAGCCTGTGAAAATGAACTTGCAAGTCAATTGTGCGTAAATCTTTCCTTCAGTTTTCATACTCCGTTGAATGTGCCTGATTCCTCGGGCATCAGGACATGTGCTCACTTGACCTGTCAGTTCAGAGGATTACAGAGTCAAAAAAAGAAAAGCAAAACAATGAAACTGTGTGTGAATGACAATGCAGCCTGTTCTCACGCCGAATTAAAACAAACTCCAATCTGCTGCGCTAATCATCTAACCTACTTCCTGAAGACACTCTCATTGTGTGTTTTTAGTTATCCACTTGTTTTTTTTTTACTCAGTGGGTTAACGCGCTTATTGTTTTTCGATGCGCTGCGCACATCTGTCATCTCCACACAATAATTCAAATAAAACAGGGATTTCCGGCGCCGATTAGTGAAGCTTTCCAACAAAAATCAGAAAGAAGAAAATCGAGCAATTTGGACGATAAGTATAGAGTCCGAGTAAAAGGGGGTCTTTTTTCAAACGACCTTTTTTTCCCCCGAGAAGATAAAAAAAATACAATAATAACAAAAATAATATAAATAATTATCGAAATATTTCTCTCGTGAAGAGTCAGTAGGAAAAAAATCAAAATAATGAAGAACAGAGAAATTAGAATAATAGTAATAAAAAATCAACTCCTTCTTAAACTCTAAACTATTAAAGTATTCTGGACAATTAAATGAAATCTCATTAAACGCGAAAACCAGAAACCCGCACAAATAATAATAATAATAATAATAATAATAATAATAATAATAATAATAATAATAATAATAATAATAATAATAATGAAAAGAAAAAGGAATTCCCCAAACACAAGCTGAATCGATTTTTACTTGCACTGGATTGATGACGATTTCATTGAAACGCTGTTTCCCCCCAGGTATATATGACATATTATGTTATGTTTCGTAGAGTGTTGTAAAACAATCAAATATAACATATTTTGTGACTTACAAAATATGTTGCGCATCTTTTCTACAAAATTAAAGTAAAATAACAACAACAACAACAATAATAATAATAATAATAATAATAATAATAATAATAATAATAATAATAATAATAATAATAATAATAATAATAATAATCTTTTTTTCTAGGTACGCCACGAAAGCAGCGTCGGGAGCGCACCACCTTTACGCGTGCGCAGCTGGACATCCTGGAGGCTCTGTTTTCCAAAACCCGATACCCAGACATCTTCATGAGGGAGGAGGTGGCTCTCAAGATCAACCTGCCTGAGTCTAGAGTTCAGGTATCGTCACTGGACAATTTAGGCCAACATGTGGAAACGTTTCTCATATTTTTGTGAATCCTCTCCTTTTATTTATTTATTGACCACTCTGATTCACTTTGGCGCTCTGCAGGTCTGGTTTAAAAACCGCCGTGCCAAATGCCGCCAGCAGCAGCAGCAGAGCACCGGCCAATCCAAACCCAGGCCTCCTAAAAAGAAGGCTTCCCCGGCCAGAGAAGCGCCCTCGGAGGCCAGTGCCAACCCAACCAATGGACCCTACAGCCCTCCGCCCCCTCCTCCAGGCACAGCCATCACCCCCAGCTCCAGCTCCGCCAGTGCCACCGTCTCCATCTGGAGCCCGGCCTCCATCTCCCCGCTGCCGGACCCGCTGTCAGCCTCCACCACCCCCTGCATGCAGCGCACCACCACCTACCCCATGACCTACACCCAGGCCCCGGCCTACAGCCAGAGCTACGCCGGATCCTCCTCTTACTTCACCGGCCTGGACTGCAGCTCCTACCTGTCCCCCATGCACCCGCAGCTGTCGGGGACCGGAGGGGCCCTGAGCCCCATCACGGCCTCCTCGATGGGAGGGCCCCTCAGCCAGTCCCCCGCCTCGCTCTCCTCGCAGGGCTACACAGCCGCCTCGCTGGGCTTCGGAGCCGTCGACTGTCTAGACTACAAAGACCAAGCTGCCTGGAAGCTCAATTTCAATGCCGCTGACTGTCTGGACTACAAAGACCAGAACTCCTGGAAGTTCCAGGTCTTGTAAATAACAGCGTGTTCAAACAGCTGGGGGGAAGGGGGAGGAAAAAAAGAGGTGGGTAATCAAACAAACAAAAAAAATGAAGTAGTGTGAATAATCCCCATATTACTGTTGGCGTTTTAGTAGAAGACAGAAAGCTGGGGACACAGAGACATTAGTGACGTCAGCTGAGGGACCAATCAGCTAAATGTTACAGAAAAGGAGAATAAAAGAAGTGTGGAAGTTGATCTGTTAATGCTTGAGTTCTTTTTCTTTCTTGGACTATTGGGTTTCTATGTGTGTTTTTAAAAAACGTAAATGTCACAAGACTTGTTGTATAGCTACAATAAAATCTAATTAGTTACACCAGAGTGTTAAAAACAGGCGTTGATTAATAATAATAATAAAATAATAATAATAAAAAAAGAAGCAATCAGTTCAACTGGTTGTTGATGTAATCTGAAATCAGCACATCTAATGGAAACAAACCCGAAGCAGACCTAGACTTTTTTTCTTTAACCAATCAAAATCTGTTCCTCCAGTTTTTAATTTATCCGCCTGATTAACAATCTGAGAACTGTGACTTGGTCAGGAAAAGAGCTGAGGGGTTGTCACAGTTACGACGACTAACAGGATAGCCACTAGTCCAGAAACAAGAGGGGACATAAATGTTTCCAATCAGCCTTTTGGGAAGAGTTGGCCCCTCCAGAGACAAACCTGGACATTGTTTGTTCAATATGATCACTTCCACGCAGGGTGGGCAGCAGCAGTCACACTGTGGTGCCCACTCCCCTCACAGTCAGCTGCCTGAGAGATGCTTGACCGGAGAGAAAACCGCAGCAGAGTAAAGGAAGGGGCAGCCTGTCCCTTTTGCACAGAGCGTCCGGTGCCTCGCTCCACTCCGACTTGTAAAGAAGTGACACAACTTTTTTGTGTGTGTGTGTGTTCAATTTTATTTTGTTTGTTTGATTATTTCTTTGTATTAGATTTTAACAATACTATGTTTCTTTTAAAAAAAAATTGTGAACTTGTTGAAGTAAAAAAAAAAGAAAAAGAAAAAAACAACTAAAAAAATGGTCATTTGTTCAGTATTATCAGTATTAATACTATCATCGTCGCTACTACGTCTTCAGCCGACATGGATGTTGCTAATAAAGGTATTTTTCTGTTGCTGTTTTGTAAATATTAAAACTTGAAAATGCAATCTCGTCTGGTGTCACTCAGCAGGCTCTGTCTCTCTCTTCGTCATCCTTAAAATCTAGAAAAATGCCAACTGCTTACTGTTCATGTTTCTCTTGTTTATACTTCTTTTTCTCTCTTCAAACTCAGGGGTTCATCCAATAAAAGTAGCACTGATGACACACAATGTTATTCACGCTTCTTGATCATTTTATGTATTCTGTTCTTTTGCATTGTAGTCTTCTCTGCCTATATTTTTCTGCCATGGATTATTTTGTACCTTGCATTTGTCTCCTGTGTTTGAGCGTTTTCACCATGACCTAGATAGTGCTGATGTTTCAGATGAGACATTAAATGACTTAATTAAAGCTCTGGGTTCACTGTTGTCTCTAAATCACTAGACGAAGCAGCATTTTTCCAGTAGACCAACAAAAACTGTGCATAATTAAGAAGTTGTGATTTAAAGAGCTAGATATTTTGGAGTTTGTCTTTATCAAGGTTAAACATCTAGAGGACAAATTTTGAGCCTATTTGTTCTTGCAAAAAAGTCATATAAAAAGAATTTTATCATGTGCTTACTACTCTCTCATGAGATTAAAGAAGTTCATCATTTATACGTTCTTATACCAATTAATTCAATAATTAGAACTACTTTCATTAGAGTATCACAATCCATCCATCCATCCATTTTCTTACACCCTTGTCCCTCAGTGGTGTCGGGAGGGTTGCTGCCAGCTAACGTTCCGGGCAAGAGGCAGGGTTCGCCCAGGACAGGTCGCCAGTCTGTCACAGGGCAACACAGAGACACACAGGACAAACAACCAGGCACACACACACTCACACCTAGGGGCAATTTGGAGAGGCCAATTAACCTGACAGTCATGTTTTTGGACCGTGGGAGGAAACCGGAGTACCCGGAGAAAACCCACGCATGCACAGGGAGAACATGCAAACTCCATGCAGAAAGACCGGGGCCGGGAATTGAACCCAGAACCTTCTTGCTGCAAGGCAACAGCTCTACCAACTATGCCCACTGTGCAGCACAAATAACATAATTTTAATTTTAATCAATTTTAGCGACAACTTGTTGCCATCAAACCACATCTTCAGTTTGTTTATTTCTTTGTTCACATTTTTTAACAGTTCTTCTGTAAGCTTTCCAACAAAAATGTCGTACACCCAATGAGTATGACACTCATGTCATTCACACGATGAATATACTTTTGCAAGGGATTGTACAAGGCAGCATTTTCTTGTGATTTCTCTGGTATTTGTTGTGGCACGGTGAGAGCAGCTTTTTTAATCCACAGAAGAGTTTCAGCGGGTATAACCTTATAACCATAAGGCAGAAATGGGAGGAAACAGGGCAGAATAAAGATTAGAAGTGGCCATTAAACCGAGTCCCATCACTCTGCTGGGCCCAAACTAAAGTTCGAGGGACGGGCAGATTACTTTGGATTTCTGGCTGTGTTTTCATGCCACTGAAAGGTCGGGGGGGTCAGCTCTACCGGGGTTATGAGAAGTGGACTGCATGGATGGTTTTAAGCGTGCTATTAGCTCATGCGTGTTCAGATGATATCTTGCACCAGCGCAGCGGGTCTTGTATCGCGACACAATGCTCTTAGCAGAGGAACGTATTTAAGCTGTATTACAATAACGTTGAAAGGTTCACCTCTGACCTCTGTGTCTGAGTGAAAACGTGGAAGGTAGAACAATAAACTGAGCTTGTCACAGTGGGACTGAATTATTAAAGAGGAGGTATTATCCAAAATCAACTTTTTTTTTAGATTTACGTTATGTTATAATGTTATTCCCTGATCAAAAGCAAAAACATTCATAGAGTAAGTTAATTAATATATTACTTTAATTAAAATGGCTGGGGGGGAGAGGGGGGTTTCAGTATAGCTGCTTTGTGTTGTTCATGGTTACAGTCATTATAAAGTGAACATCTTTCAATACTTGGCGCTTTCATATCAGAGTATAACTAAATACACAACACACTTTCTAACTCTCTTCACATGTATAAAGATAACAACTAAACGTTGAACTGTAGCTCTCTTTTGTGCTTGTAATACTTTGTATGCTCATGTTTCAGTAATAAATACTTACTGATTAAAGATAAAAACAGTTTAATTAATAGGTCCTTATTATATACATACATTTGCACTTACATATATTTTTTACATGTCCACACTAGCTTTCCAAGTGTGACTTGCATGGAATTAATCTTTGAGACAATGGTGTCCAAAGTGAAGCCAGGGGGCCATTTGTGGCCCTTGGAACAATTTGTGGCCCCTCCAGCGATCACTTGTATCATTTTTTTTAGCATGAGAATTTCAGTGACAAATTTAATTATTCTCTAACGGAAATATTTTTCTTTAAATAGAAATGTTTTCGTTTAACTTTATAGTAATTTTCTATACACCCTTGTCCCTCAGTGGGGTCGGGAGGGTTGCTGGTGCCTATCTCCAGCTAATGTTCCGGGTGAGAGGCGGGGTCACCCTGGACAGGTCGCCAGTCTGTCACAGGGCAACACAGAGACACACAACCAAAATAAACTAAACTGCAAATATAAGCTTAATCATCGCTTAATTGTGGGACGCAAACAGCTGTTTATAATGGCTTACAATGGACCTTTAGACATCATTCAGCCTGATGGCATAAATCTGAGCTCAGCATCCTTCCACAAACGGATGGACGGACGGACGGACGGACGGACGGACGGACGGATGGACAAATGAATAAATGAATGGATGGACAGACAGACGAAGACAGTGTCCTCCTGTAATCCCCAGCAGCAGCAGCAGCAGCATATGGACTGTAAAGCGCAGAGACACGGAGTCAGGACTTAGAAATATGATTCATTTCTTTCCTCTCTCTAATCCCCGACAAACAAGCTGGTGGCTGGCCTGCTCTGGAGGCGCAGTGTAATCATGCCACAGGCTGCTGCTGCTGCAGCTGCAGCTGCCTGAGCTGCCTGGCCTTTCCTCCACCCCTTTCTGTCTTTGCCCCCCCTAGCTCCCATTCTCTCAGCCTGCAGTCCAATTTCCTCTTAATCGATTCCTAATCCCAACGCCACTAAAGCGCACACACACCAAGCACGCGGTCAGACACAAACACACAAGTGCAGCCTCTCAAACGTCAAGCACATCTTATAAACGTTTAGAAATGCAGATTCTTACACACATGCCTGATGCGCATGTGCAAAATGATGAAAGTCAGTAAAAATGCAGAATCACATGATGCAGTATTTTTAAGATGAAGAGGAAAAAAACAACTTTTTTCTCTTTATATTGCAAGAAAAGTGCAAAAACAAAAAACATCCTGCGTATGCATGGAAGCCTCATTATTTCTGATTTCATGTGTTTTAATATTTTTAGCAGATATTTTTGTACAGTTCTCTAGAAAGAATTTGCCCTCAACTTTAAAACAGTTTTTATTTGACTCTCTCAAAGTTTTAATTTGAGACAGTCAGCACAACAGTAAAGTAAAACTACCATCCAGTATGTTTTACATCATGCATGGTGAGGAATTTTGCCCCTCCTCTTAGCAAAATTGTTCAATTTCAGCCAAGCTGCAGGGTGTTTGGATATGAACAACCTAAAATGGTCATGTCATGACCATCACACTGCCACCACCATGTGCGACTGTCAAAATGATTTTCTGTTTCTGAAATATTTTGTAGTTTTAGTTAGATTTTTAAAAATCCTTTTGTTCTTTTCGGTCTCCCTCTTGTTTGTGGATTTGGGAAGGTATTAAATATTAAATTAATTTGTTTGGAATAGCTGGTTTTCTTTAATAAATACAGACATTATTCGAAAACTATGTTTTGCTTTCAGTCAGGTTATATTAACTAAACATTTGTTTGATGGTCTGAAACATTTACACGTGACAAAAGAAAAAAGAAAAATCTAAAGAAACACTTTGAAAGATCTGCATGCTTTTATATAACAGAATATGTTTTATTTTTCATCAATGCATATATTTGTACAGGCTTACACTCATGTCAATGATACTTTTGATATGACAACAGACTCTGAAAGATAAGTAGTGGCAGCAGCTACTTGAATACAAAAGAAAATAAATCAGTGATTCTTGAGAATAGGGACAAAATGGGTTTTAATTTTCCCATAATTTTTTTTAATTATTTCTAAACCTTATGTATGCAAATATGACAAATAATGTTTTGGAAATGTAAAGATGCTAAGGTACAGGCTCCCAGTTGCAACATTTTTAAAAAAAATTACATTTTTAATCGACCTGACCTAGAACGTTGTCATCACCATCTGACAAAAATAAATATAAAATGATTTTTAAAATACCTTATTAGTGATATTTTTGCTAATTTCACAGACAAATGCTTCTCAAGAAACAAAAAAGTATTATTTAAAACAAAAAACAAAAAGTCCATCTGATGGAGTTGACAGTACATGATGGATTTGACATAGAACTGAAGGTGGTGACAAACTAGTGAGTAAAATTAAAAACATGATACATGTTAAGTAATGCAATTTATGTAAAATACATTAAAATGAATTTACTGCACATTTAAGTGAGATTTGTCAACAATTTCACTGAAAGAGTGACAAAAACTCTGATGGAGTTGACATCTGACGGAGTTGACAAAATGCCAAACTACCTCAATTTATATGATGTTATTCTGAAGGAGGCCATACTGTAGCTCATCAGATCCATCAGATCTTTACAGTATACTAAAATTAAGCTTTTATTTCACAAAATTTCATAAAAGTTTTGTAAATTGTCATTTATGGTGTTGACACATCATGGTTGTGACAAACAACTTAGGAATAAAAAGAAGAAAAAACTAAAGAACAACAAGCTAACCAGAGCTAACTAGCCCTCTTAGGAAAGGAAGAGAAGGGAAGTGGTCATGGGGTCCTCAGAAGTTCTGGTGCCCCCCAATAATGCCTGATTTTTTTTACATTCTTTTCATTTCTGACGGTGTTGACAAAAACTAGGGACACATTTCAATGGAGTTGGAAAATATATAATGTTTAAATAATGTTGTTTAAATGTTTAAAATAAAAAAATATTCTGCAAACACAGGAAAAATATACATTGTTGTGCTCACATGACCCAGGTAAGTTAAGTCAGATATTTGAAAAAATATATATTTTGTGTCTATTTTATTCAAATTTTGTGCTTTATCCATAGGACCTGTTTTGTCCCTATTCTCAAGAATCACTGAAATATGCATTTGGATTTAAGCAGATATTAAATATATCAACTGACGCAGATCAGAATTGGGGACAAATAATCTTCAGCATCAATTTATTCAATCCAGTTTATTTTGTCAAGTAGATGAACAACAAACAGCATGTTAGTACAGCAGGTACAATTGATATTCAGTCAGAATCTAGTTAAATATGTATTCAATTTGAAATTTAAACTACTTTGAATAATGAATTGAGCTTACTGAATTATTTGACCACTGAGATCATTTGGAATGCACGTATGATGGAATTCAAATGATTTTTTATTTTTATTTTGCCTCAACACGACATTTGTTGTGAATTGGCACTATATAAATAAACTGAAATGAATTGTTATTTCTGTGCGCTCCAGTCAAATAGCCTGATTCAGATCCGAATGTATACTGACACATTGTATCAGGAAGCCATATCAAAAATGGGAGATTTGGGACATTCCATGACAGTAGAGAATGAGAAAAACTGTGTGGCGCTTCCAGAGGAGAAGAATCAGATTGCTGAAAAATCTTTCTTCCGAAGTTCAACAAAATCTGAAGTTCACAACTAAAAGCTGCTGTTATGTTATTTTCTGTCTTATCATTTTAATATGTCAGAGTCTGAAGTGGACAGAGTCAAAAGAATTGGTGAGAGTACAGTTCCCTGAGGTGCTCCTGTGCTAACCTGGTTAGACACACAGTCAAACTGCGGCTTGTTTGTCAGATAGTCATTGATCCAGGTGATTGTTGAGGCCTCCACATGTGGCTTCTGGAGTTTCTGATGAAGCAAATCAGGCTGAATTGTGTTAAATGCACTGGAGAAATAAAATAAAAATGACCCTCACAGTATTTCTTTGTCCAGATGACAGTAAATTTGTTGAAGTAGGTTCAAGATGGCATTTTCAGCTCCACCGTGATCCATAAACAGTCCCAAAGGTTGTAGTTTGCCAACTTACTTTTACTGAAACACTACTAAGTCTAGGTCAAATTTAAGGAAAGCACTGAACATGACAAATGATTATGTATTAATATTATCTGAAATGTTATTTGTATTTTTGACATTCTTTTCTTCAGGCTTCAGGAAGTGTAGCGCACCATTTCCTTACTTAATTCAATCCATGTAGCCACAACATAGTTTCACTTTTAGTTATGTGTCAGAGGTGCTTAATAAGTTTCATCAGGAGATAAATTAGCGCCATGCTGAAGGTGTGTGATAGATTGCATTAATCATTAAATACGATTTGTGTGGCAGCTGAATCACATAGCCCTGCAGTGTAAGTAGGGTTTGAGTGATTTGCAGCTGGTAGTGGTAACAGGATCAGTATTACACTATGAATGGATCAACCAGCACTGTCAACCTCAGTATACACTTCTGCTTAGGGCTTTACTGCAGATTACAACTTAACACCTAGCTAATATCTCTAAATAGTAAAAGTCAGCATTCAGAGCCGCAGATTAATATGTTTGACTGAAACAGTTGTCGGGATTATGGGAGTAGTTGGTGTTTGGCACAGCTAAGAGTATTGAACACAGATTCTTCAGCAGACAGGTGAGGTTTTGATGTCTGGGAGTTCCTGAGGACCGATTCAAGCTATTAAAACCTCGTTTGTTTTGTTTTTTTCCCTCGGTCCTTCTGTTTTGCTGGTTGCCCTCATGCGGCCCCACCTCTCCCAGTTTGCCCCAGAGTTCCTCTGTTCCAGCTCTCCTTGCAGTTTGTCGTTCTTGCTGATCTAATTTGGAGAATGTCCCAAATCCTCTTAGTGTCCTGCTCCCTCAGCGCAACACTAAGTGAATTAGACAGGATTACTGTCTCCCTCTTCCTCCTCCTTCTTCGTGTGCTCTTCCTCTTCATCCTTGCCATCACTCTCTCCTCATCATCTCTCAACTTGTACGTCTGTGTCTCTCTTGACATGTCTCTGTTCATCGGCGGGATTAAAGCAAATGACAAATTGGTTCTAATGTCCACTCCCCAGTGACAGATGCTCCCACAGCCCAAGTGCATCATGGGACATAAAGTGTCGTATGTAAATTAAACTTTAACCTCACAAATATGAGAAAAAAGAGGGCGGGTGGAATCCAGCACAAATAAAGTCCTGCAAAAATGAGCAGGAAAAGAAAAATGAGATGCTTCCCTGTGTCAAAGTCTTTTTGTTTTCATTCTTTCTGTAGATAATATTTTAGTAAAAGCAAAACGGTGCTGGATTCCTGACATAACTCCTTTTATTTGAAAACTGATTCCTCCAAAAATGTACTACAGAGCGTTCATACTTCTGTAGTGCTCTACCATTCCTCCCTGTTTGACATCCTTTATGGGGTATCTGTGCAAATGTTTATTATTTATTTGTTTTTAAATAATTTCTGAATATTTAATATACACAAATTATTTTTTTAATATGTATATATAATTTATATTTTGTTTGGTTTTTATATTGTCTTCTTTTTTTCTGCTTGTATAATGGGTGCAGCTTGCAGCCCCAGTACTTCCCCCTGATTCTGATTCTGATTGGACCAAACACTGAGTTAAAGTTCATGTCAAGGTGATCTAGTTTAATCTGTTGCCTAGCTTTCACTTCTTCACCCTGATCTCTGCCGTGACAGCTCAGGTCAGGTTAGGTCCTGTTTATCAGGAGGACAACACTAAGTACTGTTGTCATTTTAAAGACAACATTGCAACATTTTTCATCCTTTAAAGAAAAAAAAAAAGAAAAATGGGCATTCAAGTTAGATTGGAAAAAAAATCATTACACAAATATATAAATATAAAGCATAAAGCTGATTAAGTTTGCAGCTGCTGCACGTGTATAGTCAAAACATTGAACTGGAGGTAAAATAGTTTGGCGTTATTTAAATTAATCAGTAGCTTCTGTTTGAATTTCTTCACTTTGATGTTTTGTTTTTGATTAAAAAAAACAGGTTGAAAATAAATGTACGGGTGGCGTCTCTCCAGCTTCAATCTCACATTGCAGTCCTCAACAACGCGCTTGCCACTCAGCTCCTCTAGACTAGCGGCAGCAGCAATTAGCCAAGACCTGATAGAACAGCACATCTGCTGAGTTTATCATATGAACCACTTCTTAGTCCAACGCTCCTAAGAACAGTTGTTAACTGCATAATGAAGGAGCTTCTTAAAGAAAAGGAGGTCAATTTCAAAGTCAAATGTCTTTTAAGTTGTGTTTGATATATTTAGCATTTTTATAACAGCTGAAGGTAACATATTACTTGATTGTGTTATAAAATGTCATGTCACTCTGAATGTTTCCAGAACTTTGTCAGTCTTGAATTATTATTTTTGCTGCAAGCAGAGAATCACCAATGGGGATGGCCGCAGAGTACTTTTTAAGTTTCTGGGTGGAGTGCCGGTCTGTTAGGTCTCCAAGTGACTTAATTTCTCCTGACTTCCATCACCACAATTGTTATGTCATGAACCTTACAGTGGAGGTGAAAGTTAAAATTTAGATTCTTTCCATTTTATGTTGCATTGATACTGGGTTCTGGGCCCCATATGTGACATCATAACTCTATTGCAACCTTTAATTTTGCTCTTTCTTTCTTGCCCACTTTTATATGCACTCCTCACTGTCGGGCATAGAAATTGACATTTGCAATGAATGATAATATTTGCCTTATAAATGTAGGAGCACAAATATAAAAGACAAACATCATTTTGCAACTTTTTCAACAAACTTTTTCTGCAAACACTTTTAATAAACCTGGGTTGAAATAACAACACGTGGTCATTTTTTTCTTGTCTTTTAGTTACAATCATTAGATAAACTATCCTCATCATAAATGTTCCAAAGCAAGAAGAGAAATAAATAGTTTACAAAAAAAATACAACTTTAATCTAATAGGTCATGTTGTATAATTTGTGTTTTTTTTCCTCATTGCAGAACTGTTGACAGACTAACAGCATGATCTGACTCGCTGTCTGAGCCATTGACCTTTGACCCTTTCATTCCACCACATGTATGTTCCCTGCTGGTTTCCTTATCTGTCATACAGAAACTGAATTAGTTTTTCTTTGTTCTAATTTCTCATTTTATTTTCTCACATCGCGTTCAGACCTTCATCATCATCCTCTCCCCTTGCTGTGCTCCGTCCTGTTCCGCCATTGCTCTCTCTGAATGATCTGAACATCCGCCCTCCCAACTCCATCCTTCCTCCTTCACTTTCAGTAATTCCAGCGTTGCCTCACTCGCTCGCTCGCTCACGTAGCTCGCCCTAATCCAGCTCTGACCTCAATCCCGTGATGTAACGGATCATGTGACGCGAGCGAGAAAGGCAGAGGGAAACAGAAAAGAGGAGAGAGAGAGAGACTGGAACAAGGGGACGAAAAGTGGGGAAACATGGCCTAATCTCCAAAACTGGAGCCGCCAGACCAATCACACGCTGAGGGGAGAGGGGGAGCTAGGAGTGAGCTGGGGGGGCGGGGGGGGGGGGGGGGGGTAAGGGGGTCCATTAAGTTACAAAATATTAGTTGGACACACACTGATGTCGACCGACATACACACACACACACACACACGTACACACAAATGGTAACAATAAGAAAACATGTTTGTTTCATCACTGACAAACTCCCTGTTTGTCTGCTATAAGCACATCAACAACAAGTTTGTTTGTGACCAACAGGCTGCCTGATACTTTAGAAATACCTACAGCTTGTCTAGAAAAGCAATTTTATTTTAGACATGTTCTAAAAATTATATATGTGATTATTTACCTTTCACACGTAGAATGTAAGTTCTCAAGCCAAATATAACATTTGCAACATTAATAGAAAAAGCTGCATTAATAAACATAGGAATTTGCATGGTTTATTTTACTTGCATCTGCTTTTATTGCACATCGGCTTTTCTACGCTGATATGCTGAATTGTAAATAATACGTTTTATCCTCATTTAAAATGTGAAAATATGTATGTTGTTTTATGTAGGAGTAATAAACTAATAATACTGCACAGTCTCTCTCAAATGCACACATTGGACAGACAGACAGACAGACAGACAGACAGACAGACAGACAGACAGACAGACAGATAGATAGATCTTACCTGTATTCTACTCTCTCCATACATCTGTTTCTTATCCAGAACTCCACTGATAACGGTGGAAAAATCCAGCTTTGAATTCCGTAATGTTTATTCTTTGGAGAATAAAGAAATCTACTGTGTTTTGATTATCAAAGTAGGATTGAGGCCTGAGAACAGAAGTAGTGATGAAAGGAGGCTGATTTTTGTTCCTGTGTAGATTTTTTGGTCAGGCGTCTCAGAACATTATCCTGTTAAAAGAATGACTCATTTCAATTTAGCAGTAAATGTCAACAAGTTTTATTTATATTTTCTCATTCATTATATTTTCTTTGTACTTTGAACTGTAACATGGTTCCCAGGGCCCTGCAGTATTTGTTGCAAAATTAATCAATAATGTTTGTTTGCAGTGGTACAATAGGAACAGCTGAAACGTCAACTTTGAAAGGATTTTATGCATTTAAAAAGTCAAGAAGTTTATTTATTTGCACTAAATATGACTGTTTTGATGTCTGCTTGACAACAACTCATGAATAAACTCTTGGTCTTTTTAAATGTATCAAATTTGATACTTGTTTTGTAGCACGGTTTAATGTACTAAAGGACTAGATGGTGTCAGTAATCAATAAAAACAATACAAAAGAGTAACTGCTTTCAATATTATGTATTTTAAAGAAGAAAAATTAAAGTGAGCGTCACAAAACACAAAACATATATAGAACCCAAAAAATAAGTATAAAATATATATACCCAGTACTGCTATATGAATGTACTTCTACGTATATTAATGTGCACAATATTTTCAACTATGCAACAAAAGTTCTAAATTTCCCCACCGGTCAGCACAGTGTCTGACTGGCACACATTTGAAAGGTCCATGATTTGATTGTCCAGACATTTAAGGGGAAAATGTCCAAGCGCAGTTTGTTTCCAATGGAGAAGAGATGAATCATGGATTGTGTGTCGGTGTGGTGAGAAGGAGGGGAAAACATAGACCATCAGTCTCCTACCAGACCAGTATGGAGTGAATTTCAGGTTTTCCTGGCCTCAGCCAGATGTCAGAAGTTCGCCATCCTTAAACCCTAAAAATGTTTTTTTTCAGCTTTTACTCTGAGTCTGCCGGAGGTATGGATAAATTATAGATAGAAAGATAATCAGCATTGCAACTCCCTAACTGTATCTTCTGTAATATCTAAGCTGATCATCAGAGGGCGCTGTAACAAGCCAGCATACATGTGTCTCATGGCTCTCCCCTGTCCCGTCCTGCTTTCATCTGTTAGCTGTGTGACTGGAGAAGCACATGGCCTGTAAAAACACACAGCGGCGGTGCAGCGACAGAGCGGGCGCCACATAAGTGAAGGTTATTTGTGTTATGTGTGTTTTTTCAGCGAAGAAGACAGAGAAGAGCCGTGATTCACGCTTATTGCAAGAAGGTTCAGATTGATGCTGGTTATTCTTTGAAATCAAAGCCTGCTCATGTGTTAGAAGGGCCTAGCCAAAATCTAAAACTCGAATCTGCAGATTTCCGGATGTAATTACAGAAAAAGCTGGTTTAGCCTATAGATTCAGACGGTTGAATACAAGTAGATGTTTTCTTTTTTTTTTTTTTTTCTGTGAAAAAGAATGCAAACTTGTATCTTTCCCTTTGTGTTGAACAATCACATGAAATCCCCATAAATGCATTCAAGTTTGTGGAAGGAAGGAAAACTCTTGCAAGGCGATTTAACGGGGCTCTGGCAAATTGCAACGAAAGTCTGCTCCTAATTATTTGTGTGATTATTTTCTAGACAGAATGATGAAAGCAATCGCCATCCTGGCTACCAAAAGCCTAGCAGCTGTCATGAACTTATTCACATGGTTCTATGTGAAGTTGTGCTGACCTGATAGTTCTCAGCTTGTGGTCCAGCTCTTTCATTCTCCCTGAGCTAAAACGAGGAGCTCCACTTCTGGCTAAACTGTGTGTGGCAGCTCTGATCCCTGCTGTTTTCCTGCAGGTTGTTCTAATGGCTGAACATGGTTAATCCATAGGAGCAACTCCTGACCCCCCCCCCCCCCCCCCCCCCCCCCCCCCCCCCACTGGTCAAATCCTTCAGTCTCCCCCTACCCGCCATGCCTCTTTGAGCTCCACTACATTTATCCAGTTTGAACTCAGGGAACCATGACCACACACACACGCACGCACGCACGCACGCGCGCGCGCGCACACGCACACACACACACACACACACACACACTCTACCAGACACACCAGTTATACCTTCTCCTCTCACAGCCCACAGTCAGATGAGGGTGAGCCTGACCGTGTTTTGATGTTGATCACCCAGATACAGTGTAGCCAAAAAAAGAAAATTGTCCCCTTTTCTGTTTTTGTAACACTTCAGTGTTTCAGATCAGTTGTATGTAAAGCAAATAAACACAAAAATCAGTTTATCTAGTGTTAAATTATGAATAAACACAATTCTGCACTCAACCTGATGTTTGTCAGACTTCTAAAATCAAGAAATCCTTGAATCCTTGAAATAAAATCTGTCTGACGACGTGAAGCAGGCAGAAGAGAAACAAAGTCATTGACTTCTCGATTAGTCTGGGAATTGTAGAAAAAAAAAAAGACATTTCTAAGATTTTGAGACACCAACAAACCACAGTGGAGCTGAAAGTAAGGAAAACATGACAACAGTGGAAAACCTTCCCAGGAGAGGCTGGCCTTTGAAATTACTCCAAGAGTGAATCAATGACTCGACTAGGAGGTCACAAACCAACTCAGAACAACATCTGTAGTACAGCAGGGATCTCATGTCTCTGTTGAGGGCAGGGTTCATTATTTAACAATAAACAAGAGAAACAGAGCCATAATGGGATAGCTGGGAGATCTGCAAGGCCAAAAGCACAACTGACCAAAAACCTGTCTCACATTTGCCAAACAAAATATTTGGTGGACTGAAGGGGAAAACAGCAGAACCTTTTTTTTCACCCTGTGAACAGAAAAAAAAATCACAATCAGAGTTAAACTTGGTGGCAGTGTGAAGTTCTGGGACTTAATCTGGAAGATTTACCAAAACCAGGAATTTTGCTCCCTAAAACAAAGTCCGACCATCGGTTTGTGATTTTAAGTTAAGTTGGGACTTTGCTTCTTTATTAATTTCCACCTCAAAAGCAAAAATACAGCAACTACAACAACTTCAGCAACCAAGATGTGTCTCAGCTTTGACCCCCATCCTCTTCCATGTACATCTGTCCTCCCTCTCCTTCTGTCCCTCTTCACTGTGAAGTCCCCCCGCCCAACATTCATTAAGACATGTACACATGCATACACTCCACCAGGTGTGTATTAATCTAGGGTTGCCCCCTCAGCCTACCCCCTGCCCACCTCCCAACACACACATCTCTCTCTCTCCTCCTCAGCATCCAGTCCCCACCTTCCCCCCTGCCCCCCACCATCCCAATCCCAGCACTGTGTTAATCTGCTGCTGGTCTGACGGTCAGCACTTTGAGCAGCAGACAGACAGATTGGCTGTAATCCCCTGAGTGCCACAGATGGAGCGGCACTACGCAGACCTTGGGGAAGGTGAACGCGCTTTTGTACACAAACACACATGAACAAAGACATACAATTAGAGAACAAAAAAAATATACTATACATCTTTGGATGGACGAGCAGTAGAGTCCATTAGACGCGCTGCAAATGGGGCACCATGCTGGTAATCTGTGACTTCAGCCTCACGAGATGCTCCTTCATCAACAAACCAACATGGCAGAAAGGCTTCTGCTAAATAAAAGCTTAATGTGTGAATTAAATGCAGGAGACTCCTGCTGGGATATTTAAGAGACTTGAGGATCCAGATATTGTTAATCATCAACTAAAACGCCAACAGAAAGTGTATTCTGAAAAGCCAAAACATTGATGGAATATATTCATCATAGTAAGTCCTCATTAATTTCATCAACATTTTGCAGAACAAACTATTAATTGTGATTTTAAGAATAATTTTGGCCTGAAATACAAATGGGGACCTTTTAAATTTAGGCTTAAGCAATGTTAATGTCATTTTTTTAGTTATTCTGCATTTGTTTTAATGTGCAGAAATTAATCAATCAGCAACATATTTCCTTCCAGGAGTTTCCTGAAAATAACCAAGCTGTTTGAATATTAGTCATTAAAAATAATGACATTTTAACAAACCTTATTAGCCTGCAAATGCAACAACATGAGCTACTTTTTTGGTAGCAAATGCTTTTTGAACACATTTAACATCATGTTGTTGAATAAATAAATATGTAAACTTAGTACGGGTTAAAACTGTCATTTGACATTTTGTTGAGAAAGTGTTTAACCATCAAGAATTTAAGTTTGTATACAGCTTTAGGTACTTTAGTCACAGCTAAATACTAACAAAATCATGCTAACAGGCTTCTTCACCCTGAGGCTGTCATGCCAGTATGTGGTGGTTTATAGCAGTTTGATAAGAATAAACTTCAGGTTTAATATTATTTACAGTTTTATACCCAATTGTTTCAATATTACAGAAGAGACTACTTGGATTTTTTTAAAAATCCTATTAAATGTGCAAAATTTCTCAGAATTTAATATATTTAGATGAATAGTAACTTTGTAAAAGCAATTGAACTGGCTGCTTTACCTATTTCTATGGATTCTGATTTGAAAATGGATGGAAGTTATACATCAGATCTATTGAATAAACCAAAATATTTCCACAATTCACTTTTTACAATGGAACTACAGAACTATATTAATAGATTCCAGACAACTTTAGGATCATTTTGCTCCTGGATTATTCTCCATATTTGGAGGACAATAAATAAGAGCTAATTTGTGAAAATATATAAACTTTAGTAACAGGTTTCTCATCTGTCAGTCTGTTTTAAGCTGATCTATTCTATTAAATTATACTAGAAGAGAAAAGGTTTATATACCGATTTCCCAGAATTCTTGCAAAATTGCTAGCAAGCTTAAATTATTAGCACTTGTGACTAAACCAGTTAATTTCATTCAATTTAAAATACTTTATTTACCCCAAAGGGAAACAAAATGTTGTCACTCATATCATCCAAATAGCTTCAAAGTGTCATTATGAATGGTGATACTGTGAACAGGAAGGATCTCCAGTAGCAGTCAGTATTACAGCTAATATAACGACGCCTCTGACTAAAGACTGTATGACGGTCATGACATGCTAACAACTACATTTTCGGACAGCAGAGATGATATCCTAAAGCAGAATGTCCTGATGACACCATCAGCTTTTGTCAAGCCCTGCTAATCCATCTCATTTGCTTTTGCCATTCAGCTAAAATTACATATAAAATACTAAAACAAAAATGATTATGCTACCTAAGGCAGAATTTGTGACAATATAACTTTTAAAGAGCAACATAAAGGCTCACAGTGGCAAATTATTTCAGCTCATTAAATTTTTTTTGAGTGTGTTCAGAAGTGAGACAACGCTACACTGTAATTTTACAGATTTCAGGTTGCTGGTGTGTTTGCACATGATGCCCATTGAAAACAACAGGATTAAAGGCTGGTGTTTGATTAGATGTTTGTTTTTCTATGTGCTCCATTGTAATGAGTGTTTCTGAGGCCAGGCCAACATGCTGCATGCGTGTCTATGTGCGCCCATTTCATTGAAATGAATATAGCCGGGGGCACGGCTTTATCCATTTTAATCAAGGAAGTAGAAGGATCAAATGAAACACTTTTGAGGGGAATGATGTCGACCCAGAGAAGGATATTAATTACAATGCTAGCATCTGACATATCATTGGGTTTTTGTTTTTATGTCACTGGTGTAACTGGTAAATCATAAGAAGTGCAGTTGACACTTAAGGATTCGTTAGCTACAAGTCTGAGACATTTTACTAATATGTCAACATGATATACTAAAAATACAAAATAGTCCAACTAATTTTTTTTTCTTAAATCCTTGCTGTTTTCATATTTGCAATACTTTATTTTCCCCCGACAAATGAACCATAATTGTAAATCTTTGCAATTGATGGGTTTCCAAGAGTTCAAAATGTATAAACTGTGCTTCACTGCCACCTAGTGGTAAAACTGGAGCAGACATGTTACCAAGAGAGACCAAGTTGTAAAAGATCAAAAATATTTCTATCTTTTTCAGTAGTCATGTCAAACACTGTCTGCCTCATGAAAATCTGAACTTTGTTTATTCTTTGGCATAAATAATGTTCATTTTGTCATTATATTTTAGAATAAGGTGACACTTTTGACACAGAAGCGTGTGTGTAACATCCATTTATTACCACCTTATATGACAAATCTGGAAATTACAAACATTGTTTATTCAAACATTATCAAAATAAAAAAAAGTAAAGAAAAATAACAAAATAAGAGGAAGAATCAAAACTGAACAAAAAACAAATAAAAATAATGTTAAAAGAGTGACCTGAGAAACATGATCAACTGATCCAAAGGGGAAAAGAGTTCTGCACAGGGGGACGTATACAGAAAAAAAATGATTAGTATTATTATCTGTTTCACATGAATCAAGGATACATTTTGTTGAATTTTTCTCTGTTTTTCTAAAAAACATCAATTATACTCTGTGACAGATTTTGGTTTTAGAGAACATCCGCAAACCTTTGATTTACAAAGGTGTTCTATTTTATGTGAACAATTGCTACAAAAGATATCCGACACGTTCTGCTTTGGCTTTAGGTACATAACCAATGTGAACACCACGAAAAAAATAGGCGAGATAAGAAATTTCAGTCTGCTAGGAAATGAAGGCCTATAGGACAAGTTTCAGGCCGTGGCGTCAGAACTGGTCAGGAGAATAATTTTCAGTGAAAAAATAATAAATCTGCCTCCTTGTTCTGCCTTTTATTCTGAATCATCCCCCCCATCTCAGTTATCAACAACTAATCTGAGCAAAAAGAAAGAAAAAAAATAATAATCAAAAGAAAATCTTGACATGACAGAGAACATCAGTGATCAATATGGTAAGCAAAAATGGACTGTATACAAGCTTCTAAGGTGATGAGAGCCAACACTCAGCCAACACCCCCCTGTTTCTGCCTGTGTCTGAGTGGAGCTGGAGGAAGGCAGAAAGCAGGGGAAGAGGAAAGGGTGAGTTCTTCTAGCACCCTGCTGTGGAGACCGGACCCCCCAGCAGAAACAGACCTGTCCTCCCCACCTGTTCCAGCCTTCCTCAGTTGCATTTTCACAATCTGTGGTCGTCCGTATTGCTGCCACAAACTGTCTCCTCTCTCACAATCATAGGCAGGACGAAACAAGGGAATGTGTGCTTGATCCGGACTCGTCATCCCAGAGTTGGTACATGCACAAAAATAGAGTACCCTAGAGGTCTGCTGCCGAGAGCACTAAGAACACAACTATACACTTTCATTATAATATAATCAGCTTTCCTCTACACACTACTAACACAGGGAAGGGAGAGGGGAAAGAGGGGATGAAGCGACTGTGAAGGTTGGAGGGACGGAAAGACAAATAGTAAAGGCAGGAAGGGAAGGAACAGAGGTGAAGACGAAGAGAAAGTGTTTTAGGCACGCTCTCCACGGATGCGACGTGCCAGCTGGATGTCTTTGGGCATGATGGTGACACGCTTGGCGTGGATGGCGCACAGGTTGGTGTCCTCAAACAGACCCACAAGGTAAGCCTCGCTGGCCTCCTGCAGGACAGGAGTGGGACACAAATCACTTGTACAGTCGAAATATGTCAAAATAGTAACTGAATCCTTAATGTTAACAATGCTGTGGTCCTCAAAAGCATACACACAGCTGTTAACATGCCATGTTTTTGCAAAAATGGACTCATCCTTAAACTAATACATATCTGAACCAAATTCTGTTTAGTTTCAACACTGAGTCTTTTGTACAACTTCATTATGTTTTAAATATAGCAGCTATTACATGAAGTGATTGAACAAATGCGTAGCTCCAATATACAGTGCAAATAGATAGAAATGTTTTCACATTCATGGAATTATCAATTTACCATACTAATACTGCGAAATATGAATAAGTTCATAATTCACTATTCACCATTACAAGTTTTAAGTTCCCGGCTTTGCAGATTTTTTCCCCCTCAGTTTTCTAAACGTTTCTAAAGTTTTCTTAACGTTAAAAAATTTATAGTATTTTTGTTGACCGCTTGTGTATGCCATAAAATTTTATTAAATATTTTACTAGAACAAACATTTTTTGCTAGACTTTCAATTTTAATTTAATATTTGCATAAGATTAAAAGCGGCAAATTATACAGTTTTCCAATCTCTTCAACCCTAATATGTCAGTACTGACCTGCAGGGCTCCGATGGCCGCGCTCTGGAAACGCAGGTCGGTCTTGAAGTCCTGGGCGATCTCTCTCACCAGACGCTGGAAGGGCAGCTTACGGATCAGCAGCTCAGTAGACTTCTGATAACGACGGATCTCACGCAGAGCCACAGTACCAGGCCTTCATGTAACATATTAAGAAAAAAAAATAGTGGAACCTAGAGCTACGTAGATTTGTTAAAAACCAGTAAAATTATTAATCTTAAAGCTGTCTTGTCAGTGTCACCTGTAACGATGGGGCTTCTTGACCCCACCAGTGGAAGGGGCACTCTTACGAGCTGCCTTTGTGGCCAGCTGCTTACGTGGAGCTTTGCCTCCAGTGGACTTACGGGCGGTCTGCTTGGTACGAGCCATGGCTGTTACTGATCACCTGAGGAGGACAGATGGAAAATAGCAGAAGGTTTTACAAGAATTTGAACTTCTCTCTATGATTACTACAGAACAGAACAACATAAATCTTCAGAAAAAGGCCCAAGAAACTTTTCTTAAAGAAATAAAACCTTTGGTAAACACTTTGATTAAAAAAAGTTAATCTGAAAATTCAGAGAAACTGTGAATTTTGATTGTAATTTAAAAACATTATTTTTATCTTGTTTATCATATAAACCTAAGAAAAATAAATTAGATGGTGTTGTGGTAAAACTAGTCCAAATGTGATGAAAGATCTTTATTTTATTGATTTTGATCTCACTTTTGCATAAGCATTTACTAGTGAATACGAAACTTCCTAAACACTCATCATTTTAAGTCTAATGGATATTCCTAAGCATTTAATGAAAAATTAAAACTTCAGTCGCTACTTGAATAAGTTCTTACCTTTCTGTAAGTAAACAAACAAGGCAATCCTGATTATTATCAGCATAATAAACGTCAATCACAAACTGTGTTTCTATTTGCTAGAAAACCAAATTACAAAAAAAAAAAAGAAGTTATGAACCAATCACTGAGCAGAGTTCATAAAAGTAGGCGGGTTCTACAGCCACTTGCCACTGAAACTAACTCCGCCCACCCCGCTCTGATGATGGCGGCGGTTTGATGCGCAAACGACATAAAGACCGAGGGCATAGAAGCGAGGGAGTAGCACATAAACAAGTTCATTTTTACCAATAACCTTACATCCAGCGTATTACTCAATAGAACAACAAGTCAGAAGACATTTCAAAGAAGGCATTGATACGTATGGGTGAGCTGAATGGTCCGTAATAGCGGCGTAGAACCGAGCTGAACCGGCGCATAATTTGAAAGTGAATTCCCCCTTCCTCCAAGCAGCTGCAGAAAAGACTGCATTTCACCGTCGCTGACTGTTATTACCCACACGACGAAACGAACGCTTTTTCACAACAATAAAACCACAAATTTTAAAAAATACAACTTTAAAAAAATATGTAATTTATTTACATTTGTAGAAGGACACGTTTTGAATGACTTACCTGTAGTGAAAGTGAGTGTAAGTCGTGAGTAATGTTTCGCTTGACTGTTTTGTTCTTCCTATCCACAATGGGAAGCAGCGTCCAGCGGGAAAATGGCCGCTGCGTCACTGCTCATACATCACCGCGATCATCACGGTTTGACACAGCGGGGCCACTCCGGGGTCACATTCTTCTTTCTGGATTATTTTATGTGCCTAATAAAGCGGGACTTTGGATATTGATCAGATAAACTGAATTTATGGCAGTGCCGCTGCTCTTTGGAATTTTGAAATCATTTTTGCGTTGAACATGGAGGTGACCGTAAGCGACTAAATGATAAATTATGGTTTTAGCGATACACAGCATAAAACGATTTATATCAATCAGACAGAAGGAGGAAATACGCAGCTCCGGATGTTTACTTCCATAACGTCGACTTACGGTGACCTTTTTGTAATGAAAGTAACTTTTATAAGCAAGACGTTGCTTGTTGGAAATAAACGGTAAATAAATGATTTACTTTTTTTAATGTATTTTTCTTCAGATATTTCGTAGTACTTAGTTTTCTATTATATTTGGCCACTAGAAGTTATTTATGATGAAGCGAAAATAAAATAATCAACTACTTACTACAAAATAATATATATTCTTTGTTAAACCATCCCTACAGTCTATTTTATTTTATTTTTCCAATGAAATGCCAGATGTGCTGTAGATACTGGTTTTCTCTTGCTGGATGGATCACGGGATAACACAATGCTCCCCCTCCCACACACCGCACAATGCTGGTCAGCTGGCTGAAAGAAAACCACTGAACTTTTCCTAGTTTACAAATATGCCAAATTCAGTTTTTTAGATAAATATATCCCGTCAAGACAAATGGGACATAAATTTAAAGCCATGACTGTCTTTGTTTTTAAGTCTGGTACATTACTGCAGGTGAAGCTCCAGCCTGTCTCTAACTGATTAACCAATTATTTGCTTGTTATACTCCTAAAGTAGCTATTAAATAATGGTGCATAGTTAATATTTAGCACATCAATCATGTTAATTGGAAACTAAATTTTACCTTGTATAGCTTATGTACCACATACTGATAAAAACGAACAACATGATAAAGATAGGACAGTAACTGCAATAATTTGTAATTAAGTTTTCAGTAGTAGAAATGTTACTATTCTGTTTCAAATAAAAGAAATAAGATTTCATACATTGGTTTTCCTATCTGAATTTAATGAAACTGCAATGTCTTGACCCACTGTAACTATACATCTAAAAGATCTTCAGTCTCTGTTCTATCAACCACAAGAAACTCTTTATTATGCTTGAATGTGAAGTCCAGAGTACAAATATTTTGCTCATAAAAATGACCGAATGCATAAATCATAAACACAAAAAATTAGGTTATTGTATCAACCTGAGAGAGGAACAAAAACAATACCCAGACATAATCAACTTGTCTGCAAATTAAAACATGATCAACACAGGTCTGCTACATCTATGCCGCTTGTAGTCTGCCGAACCATGCAGTGTCATCACAACATAATGACGTTTCTAATTGACGACCAGAATCAATTTTTTTCTACTTTGATACACTGAACAGCAACAGTAGAAATACACCATTATTGTTTAAAAAAAAAGAATCAATACTAGTACAACTAATTTCTATTTAAACAGGGGAAAAAAATAAGATAACTGTAGTCAACCGCTCATGAATGAAAATGTCCACCTTAATGCTAATTCCTATGCCCCTTTCAGATAAAACACTATTTATTTCCCCCAAAAACACCTCATTTGTCGAGGTAACAAGGTATTCCTGTGTTTTTACTAATTGGAACTAAGATTAAAAGTTTGAAACATAGTTGATGATACTGCTATGGAAAATCTGCTACTAGTAGCACCACAGAAGACATAATCACACAATTACGGTTATCACAATCTTATGATATAGATATTTATATATAGAACCTCAAACCAAACTACTAGGTATAGAAGAAGGAAAATGAGAGGACAGAATATCATAGGTCAGGAAACGTTTTAGGCACGCTCTCCACGGATGCGACGTGCCAGCTGGATGTCTTTGGGCATGATGGTGACACGCTTGGCGTGGATGGCGCACAGGTTGGTGTCCTCAAACAGACCCACAAGGTAAGCCTCGCTGGCCTCCTGCAGATCACCAAAAGTATTTTTTAGTATTTGATTACAGGATAAAAAAAAAAATTTAAAAAAAGTAACAGCTGAAGGAACTTTTCCACAGTAAGCACCGCTGACCTGCAGGGCTCCGATGGCCGCGCTCTGGAAACGCAGGTCGGTCTTGAAGTCCTGGGCGATCTCTCTCACCAGACGCTGGAAGGGCAACTTACGGATGAGCAGCTCAGTGGACTTCTGATAACGACGGATCTCACGCAGAGCCACAGTGCCAGGCCTGGAAAAATAGTATAAATAAACATACAGAAGAACACCATTTAAAAAAAAAAAATCATTTTAGTTCATAAACTAAATAAAATATATTTTTTATTACACTCACCTGTAACGATGGGGCTTCTTGACCCCACCAGTGGAAGGGGCACTCTTACGAGCTGCCTTTGTGGCCAGCTGCTTACGTGGAGCTTTGCCTCCAGTGGACTTACGGGCGGTCTGCTTGGTACGAGCCATGGCTGTTACTGACCATCAGAAGAAAATAAACAAAGTTTGACTCAAATAAACCAAGTCCACTCTTTTATGGTACAATATGTGGGCACTGTGGAGCTCCATGTTTACGGTTAGCTTGTTGTTTTTCTTTTTTATTATCATTTATAAAAAAATTACATAACAGGTTTTAACTGAACCGGAATACTTTTTTATTTAAAGTCTGAAGCTTGTTTTTAAGTAATATCGTCAGTAGCTTATGTAATTGAAGTGCGTACATGATGACAGCAAACATGTCCAATCAGATCCGATCTCTCTATTGGCTGAACCAATTAAATTAAGATTTTCATGTCGATGGGTGGGACGTTGTGACCCTCTCCACCACTCACAACGCAACGTTCACCATGTAAAGCCCACCCTCTACGTACTGAGCGTGGGTTCGTTCGCTTCTTCATAGTGGGCTCACCGGTTGCTCACACGCCTTGCCTATTTTACACAGAATGAGCTATTTTAACGGAAAACCAGCCCATCCCGCCTTCGCCGGCTGCCCGGTGCTGAGAAACAAGCGTACGCATAGACGATGGCTGGCTGCTGCCTAGAAGATTGTAAAGGGGAAGGGAAAAAAATCGTCGCGAACGAAAAAAGCAGACGATAAAAACGACGGAAGAACAAGAAAACTTCAGCATATAAGTGGGAAATATTTTTCGAAGACACAACTAGACATGTCAGGGGACCAGTTGGTGGACAATATTTTGTCAGATGGCCCCTCAGTTTAGGCGCATTTTCGAGTCAAATTCAACCAAGATCACAAGAGCTGCTCAGGTCCCCTGGCTCCCCGAGCAGGCACATAATAGCTCAACAGCTCTGCGTTTTCTTTTTTTCACCGAAAATAAACGACAAAACCGCGTTATTTTGGGATTAAAACGACATTAAATGTGAGAATGGACTTTTATTCAAACAGTGACGCTTACCTTTGGGGAGTCAGAGACAGATTTCGGCTTCAAAATGCGAATTTATTCTTCAGTCTCTAAAGCGTTGTTCTCGCAATAATATGCGGGGAGGGAAAAAAAGAAAATGAACATAGGAAAGCAAGAAGGGACTCATTTCCCATCATGCATTTGGCAGTAACATGTTACACACATGCTGCAACATGGTAAACAATTACAGGCAGGCAATGTAGTGCAACAAGTTTTTATCAATCACTACAATCGATTAATTTACTAGTTTTTTTTTAAATTAAAGTAATTTTTTATGGAAACTTTATCAGAAGTCACACAATTAAAATGAGAAGGAAATTAATTATCTGAACACAATCTTAAGAATATGAGTAACTATTGAATGCATGGCACTAAGTTTTTCAATTTATTACATTTTAAATATGTTTATTATATTTGTATTTAAAAAAATTACATTTTAACCTTGTTAAAACAATCTAAATTGTTATAATTTTACATGTATTTCTATAATTTATTACATCTAATTTGATTTAAAATGTTGCAATTATTTAGTAAATTATGACGTATTTAAAAATATATATATTAGATAAAAAAATCAACTGTTACACCATCAATCCTGCAGATGGCGCCACGGGTTTCACACCGCCCTTAAAAAAGACGAAACGTCACGCTTTTCTTGTTTTTCTATTCTTTCAAAATGGCGGCTCGCAGGAGGCTCAAACGCGTGGCTGCCTCCCAGCCGGGATTTTTAAGTTTTAAGTCCTCTTCGGATCCGACAGCCTCGGTTGGTAGCCGGAGAAAACGAGTGAACAAGAATAAAAAGAAGAACTGGAACAAATACAGCGACGTTAATGACGTAGATGAGTTTTTAGAGGACATCAGGCACCAGGAGAGAACCACCGGGTGAGGAAGAAAAACCGAGGCTTTAAGTTCCTCGGAAACTGTGTCAACTCTTTATGTTTAATTTTTGTGTTTTCTCTTTTGCATGTGCCTTTTTGAGCAGCCTAGCGTGTTGACAAATAATTGTTGTGATTCTATGAAAATATTGAGGCTTTAAACGTGTCTTAATGTGATACGTTTTCTCATTCAGGGGTCTGCTATCTGAGAAAACAGATGACAGCTTGTTTTTTTTGGATCTTGGACAGCCAGAGAAACCACAACCACAAGGTAAATTGTCTTTCTCGCTACAACAGTATGTGACCTAGGCCAATAACTCTGTTGGAAATGACTTGTTTCTGAGTTTTAATTCGCTATTTAATGTGTTTGGTTTTTTTTGTTTGTGTGTGTTTTTTTCCAGCTGAAACTCCACAAGCTGATGAAGGGAAGAAGAGAAGAGGGAAAGCTTCACGTCCTTTGAGGATAGACCTCATCCTTCAGCCGGATTCTCTGGTTCCTCCTCCCAAAGAGTAAGTATTATCAGCTGTGATTAAAATTAACCATTTCCTCCTTACAAGTAAAGTGTTTTGATGGAAGGTTAACTTCCTTCAAGTGTGTAAAACCACAAACATTCTTAAAGAGGCAGAAGCCCAATTTAAAGACATCAAATTACGAATTCAAATTTCTTTCAAGTCACCTTTGCTATATACAGTTTTTTTTTTATAACGACTGAAGGAAAGTGATGTATACATCATCATGTATACATCACTTGAGTGGGCGATAAAATCGCACTGTTCTCCTTTAAACAGCTAGTTATGCTAGTTATGTCCACTCACTTCTGGAATTGCAATACCTGTCAATGACCTTTTATAAGTCAATAAAAATATATATATTTTTCTTTCTTTTTCCAGATTTAGATTTACGTTAGGAGCTATGGCTCATTGTTAAACAGGTTGATCTTGTGTGCCCTTTGATCTGGGATGAGGCTCCAGTGGAAGTTTTAAAAGGGCATAAGATTGCAGAAGGAAGCCTGATTCTAGCTGAGCTACAAGCTAATTCTACTTCTCTGATGTTTGAGGGGAACATTAAAAATATTAGTAAAGCTTCTCTACCTGCAACAGTAAAGTATTAACCCTCCTGGTTAGCATAAGCTATCATTATCTGATTAAATATTATCTTTGCTGATACTAAAAATTATTTGTGCCAACCTAAAATTGACAAACAAAGGGAATCATACAGCACCACTGAATCAAAGGTACACACTTTCATAAAGGATATTGATATTTAAGATAAGTGTTCTTGTTTTGGCAAATAGGGAAGTGAAACTACTATTATATTAGAAATTAAAATGTAACTTATGGTGATGTGTTGTATGAACTGAATTAAATGACAGTGGACCAGCCCTTTATGAATCAAACATTTTCAGCTTATTTTAAACAAACTACTTCAATGTTAGAGGCCTGAGGTGTGTGTGTGTCCTGTGATGATCTCATCCTTGCACTTCCAGTATTTCCTCTCGGAAATGTGAAGACAGCAGTCAAAAAGCTCAGGAGTCTGTTGTGTGAACAGTCTCTTGGGATCTGAGGGCTTAGAAACACCCCCGCCTCGTAGCTTGTCATGCTGCTGCGTTTACGCCGTCTTCACTCCAACATCGCAGAGTCAGCTAAACTCGTCCACTTTTTCCCCTGTCAGTATTCTGGCCTACCAGCAACCAAATGCCAAGAAACTCCGTCGGATCGCCCAGAAGGCTGAGCGGCTGGCAGCCAAAGGCGTGGTGCCACGGAAACAGAAACGACTGCTGAACAGACGGCCCGTCGACAAGACCGTGAAGAAGGCCGTGGCAGAGGCCAACAACAACCCAGACCGAGACTATTACGACATATGGGGACAAGAGCGTGAGTTGAGTGTGCGTGCGTGCGTGCGTGTGTGTGTGTGTGAGTGTGTGTCCAGTGATGATCCCATCCTTGCGCTCGCAGTATTTCCTTTGTGGGAATGTGAAGATCAACCTGGAGCTCAGATGAGTGTTGTGTGAACATTCCTCTGGGATCTGAGGACAGAAAACAATAATCTAAAGATTGTTTTTAGGAATCAAAAATTTGAATGGCAGTTGAAGCAACAGGGGTGCATGCTGGACATGTACTGGGCCCCCGTCTGTTTCCAGTCACACCCCTGTACTGTCAGAGCTTACATACCGTCTGACTTATTATTGACTTAAATTGTATAGAATTGCTGCAATGCAACATTAACTTTTCTCGTTTTGCAGCCAAAGTTTCAGCAGATCCCTGGTATCTGCAACAGACTGGGAAGAAACTGGTTAAGGTGAGACTAACCATAGTTTGTTTTAATCGTTTGTCTTTAGTTTATCTGATATATTAGTCACATGTGCGTGAATGTTGATGTGGCGGTCTTCACCAGCGTCCAGAGAAGCTGAATGAGAAGCCGTCCGTTCTTCCTGCTGTGGAGGTGATCGCTCCGGGTGGATCCTACAACCCGGACTTCTTTTCCCATCAGGTAACTCCAAACACAAAGTATATGACTTCTCAGGCAACTTGTATGTTATTAAAGTGGTATTTGCACCCTTTGTACCTTTTCATATTTTAAAGTTGGAACAACTAGAATGGTTGTCATTGTTCTGTGAAAAGATGAGTCTCCAGCCCGGTCTGGAGTCTTTTGAAGCTTCTAACATGCTTCCAGGATTTTCCTGGCTTTAACTCTGTTCATCTGTCATCAACTATGACCAGTTTCAATGTTCATGCTAAAACCTTAACACAGTCTGTTTACATGTTTGCTGTGTCTGCTTCATTTCTTATGGCTTCTGGACAGATTCTCCCCTCCTGAGCCGCGGTTCCCTATTTTATTTTATTTTTTTTAAATTTTGAAAACCATGCACCATTTTCTTTCTGAATAATTGTTTGCCACTTTGTGTTGGTACAGTTGAAGTAGGAGTATGAATACTTTTGCAAGACCAATGTAATCTTAAACCTACCCATAGACTTTGGTTAATCTTTAAAATGACAGCAGCACAATTGTTGTTCAGGACTATCCTAGCAGCACCAACATTTGATATTTTTTTGTTAGACCTGAAAAATTTTACAGCCAACTTGACTTGGACAGAGAAAGCTGTTCTTCTCTTATTTCATTATGCAACATTTTCTTTGTCTAGAAAGTCAAATTATAACCAGTATGATGTTATGTCTGCTTCACTGCTGATTTAAACCAAACCATCTGGTTGTTGTCCTTTAAACCCAGGCGTTGCTCCAGGAAGCCCATCAGGTGGAGGTCCAGAAAAAGAAGCAAGAGGACAAGTTGGAGAGGCAGCTGGCCATCAATAAAGCGGACAAAGCTACAGAGGTTTCTATTAAAATCTTCTTCCTAGCAGTGTTTTTTACATTCACTGAAATTTCACTTGTTTATTTTAAAATGTTTTTGTTTTTTAGGAGACAAATCTTCGTGAGCAAGTGGAAGGTTTAGTGGAGGAGGAGGAGGAGAATGGTGACGAAGAGTCGGCTCCTTCAAAGGAAGATGAGGAAGCAGCGCTGGCGGCCATCGCTGTGACGCAGAAAAAGACAGAGAAACAGATAAAGAAAGAGAAGGCAGAAAAACTTAAGGTACATTACACACTAATGCTTGATCTGTAAGTAGAGTGATTTATCACCCTGATGATGTGAGAGTGAAATGTCACAAACGAGAAAGTAGATATTCAGTGTGAACACCGTTTTGGTAGCAGCATCCCCCCCTCACTATCGTTTCCTGGTTAGACAGAGGTCAGCTTGGCTTTTCTCTCCACACAGACAGAAAACAAATGGTCAACCATTGCAAAAACACTTGTTGAAACACTGATGTCGTCCAAAAAAATAAAAAAAAAATTGAAGTTTGAAGTAAAGTCTTAGACAGAAAAATACCAAAGTTTTATAAATCAGGAGAATTAATTTTCTGTAAGTTTTTATCAGCTGCAAATTGACTAGAAGCACAAAGATATAAGCATCAAACTAGCATGAGCCCCAGTCATTCCTGCAGACATGAAAGCTAAACTGAAAATTAATGGACTTTTGGTTTATTTTCTAAAATAATTATTTTATTTTATTTTTGTTGTTTCAGGCATATTTATTCTTTAAAGATATAGAGAAATATTTTCACATACCTCGTAAAAGCACCCAATGTTCTGCTGAACCTCAGCATCTTTTTATATTTTTAAAAGTTGAATAATTGTAAATACGGAAACTCTTTGGCTATTGATTTCTTGAATTATTTTAAATTCACTCCACAGTTACACACATTTTGAGTTGATGAATATGGTTAAAATGTAAGGTGGAATTTTTTTTGAAAATATTAAAACAGTAAAGGGAGAGTTTGAGGGTAAAGAGTATTTCCTGGGCTCCTTTGTTAAGTTTTACATTTAAAGCATAAAAGTTCCTAAATATGCTCAAATGTACATGTTTAATTCTAGGTCTTAAACATATACATTTGGCCATTCATTGTTTGTTTTTCAAAGGTAGTGCTGTGGGATTAACTTGTTCCATGATTTGTAGTTCTGGTTAAGTTGTGTTATTAGGCTATTACAGCACTAATTTCCATGGTGCAAAAAGGTAAAAATTTAACCCCAAACATTCAGATTTGCTTGCAAAGTTGAAATGTTCTGCATTTAAAGATGGCTTATCGTATATCTCGTTGGTTTATCTTTATATTCTCGTCTGCTTCTCTTTTGCACTAAGAGCGCACAAAATTCACCCAACCCTGACGGCGTCAGGGACGGTCTGCAAACGGTTCAGTTTATTATTTCACACTAAGACCAGAAGATACTTGTTGATCTTCTAAGCTCTTTTCTGTTTACCTTCTTAGATTTGAACTGATCTCTAGGTCAAAGAAAAACATATTTTCCATTCTGGAGCTGCAGAAACTCTTTCCTCTTGAGAATCTCTGAGACGTAATGGAGAAAATGTTGCAGTTTGATCATCTGAAGATCAAAGTCTTTCGACTAGAAGATATTAGCTCAGTGGAACCTCGACTGCAGAACGCCAGAGCAACTCTTAAAGCTTGAAACTAAAAATCATTCAAGTTGTAATCTTTTTATAAGACTTGTGGAAAACATTTTCTTACTTTTCTCTGTGTACTTACGCAGATTTTAGGAGAACAAAGTGATTCAGTTGCATTCTGCCTTCGGAGGCACTCTGGATTAATCTTGGAACTCACCTTAATATCAGTTTAGAAGATTAAAACCTGGAGCTTTTAGTCACTCTCTTCACCTCCCAGCTAATCCTGCTTTTCTTCTCCACCTCCATTCCAGGAGCAGCAGCGGCTGACCAGCAGACGACAGACGGAGCAGCAGCAGCAGCTCTTCCAGCTGCGCTCCATCAAGGCCTCCATCAGACAACAGGAAGAGAAGACCAAGGGCAAACAGATGCAGCGCAGAGCCAAGCAGGAGGCTCAGAAAGCTCAGCCCAGACGTCTGGGAAAACTAAAGTACTTGATCTTAAACTGATTTTTGCTTTTCATGTTCACTGGTGCAGAAACAAAAATAAGCCCAACTGCGTTGACATGTTGTACATAATGTTTCTATGAAGCCAAAATATTTCTTCAAAAATGACTTGCATAATGTTATTTTGCCATGTTAGTAGACTTAAGAGTTTGTCACCGTGTTGTCAACTTGGATTTGTTACTGCATATGCAGTTTTCCCAGTAATTTAGAGCTTGACATGTTTCAGTGGGAAGTCCTTTGTAGTCTGTTTACATGTAATGTTAGTTTCCACGTTGTATCTTATATTTGATCTTTTTTCTGACAGATTCCAGGCTCCAGATTTGGATGTGCAGTTAAGTGACGAGCTGGCTGGCTCCCTGAGGCAGCTCAAGGTACTTTTTCTACCAACACTGCTCATTTCTTCATACTCTATCTCGACCTTTCTTCAGGACACTGTTATTCTACGATGAGTTTAGCTTTTTTTCCTTGGTGCATTATCTCCTATCTGTCTTACTCTAAGCTCTGTCCTGATCTGTAATGCGGTGACGACCCACTTTGTCAGCTGGAACTCTTTCTACTTTTTTCCTGTTATCTTCTGCTGCAATTACTTTGCTGAAATCTTAATCAGCCATTTCCACGAATAAGATTTTCGGGAAGGAATTGTGCGTACTTGCGACATTGTGACACTGATTTGTTTCTGGACTTTGTTTCACTTCTTGTTATGTCATAACCCTGCAGCCAGAGGGCAGCATCCTAAAGGATCGCTTCAAGAGTTTCCAGAAGAGGAACCTTATTGAACCCAGAGAAAGAGCCAAGTAAGGCCCTCAGCTTCACTTTTGCAGTATATTCAGCCTTCCGGAGTGTAGATTTAAAAGACGTAAAATACACATCTTCATCTCTTTCAGGTTCAAGAGGAAACTCAAGGTGAAATATGTGGAGAAGAGAGCGTTTAAGGAGATCACATAATCAAAGTTCAATAAAATATTAAAAACGGAAGAATGTGTTTTTTGTTTTGTGTGAACATTTCATAACTTTCAGTTAACTTTATCAACTCTGCAGTGTTGCATAATATAAGCCCTTGGAGTACAAAGTTTTCAAAATGTTCTTTTAATTCACATCTGTCTGTTTGCAGCTGTTAAGGTTTGCAGCTTTCATTCATTATCTTCCCGCCATTTCTAGTTGTTTTTCTTTGGTGATGCATCTTTTAAAACCAGAGGTTTTATTTTCACACCAAGATTCTTGGTGAGAAAGATGAATACACATTTAGGTTTTTCTTAACAGAAGGTAAAAAATTAAGGAACTTTTAGCTCCAATACATTCTCAAAATTTAAAGTTATTGGATCAGGAATAAACCTAGGTTATAAACAAAAACATGTTTTATTGGGATTTCATGTGATGGACCAACACAATGATTTATAATGAGAAGGAAGAGGGTGAGCTGCTTTCAAATGTTATTACAACAACAAAAAATAATCTGAGATGGGAATACATATGTATCTCACCAGTTTGGTCTAAAACCCATAACTGAGTATTGGTGCAACTGAGTATTTTAATCTCAGCAGAAATCCAGCAAAAGCATCAGTGAACAAATATCCTAGGAAAATAAGAAATATGTGGCAAAACTGCAAACCCACCACCCAATAACTCGATACTTTTCTTATATGTATGTATATATACATTTAAGTTAATGAACTTCGATTAAAGTCTTTACTGGTTTTATTATTTTCTGTAACTAGACAGATGGTTTGTAAAGGTTGGCAGGTGATAATTGGTCCCAACCTGCCAGCTTAAAACCGTAATTGCCTCCAGCGTCCTGATGGTCCCATGGTGCCTGGAGCTGTGCCAAAGCTTCTTATCCATTAATCAGAGTAAAAATCTAGTCTTTTTACCTTCGAAGTCCCATAAGCCCCCCAGACAAATGAAGCAGGTTAAAGCGCTTGATCTTCTGCCACTCGATAAAGTGCATACCCCATATTGGACCTCATCCCATTTTGCGGCTTAGGAGCATTTTAGCAACAATTACCTGCTGATGAATTAACCTGCTGACTCATAAAGCTGCAGATTGTCCCCAAGGAACTCCAAGCTACGACTTTAACGGGATTTATTGCAGAGTGTTTCACTGTAGATGGAACCTAAGAGACTGATGAGTAATGTTTACTGGTATGATATCAAACAATCTGTAACAGCTAAAGAACTTTAAAATCAAATGCACATCACTTGGTTGATGATGACTTTTGAAAATTAATTGATTAGTGCCCTGTAATGTTTTCCAGCCTCTACCTAACACTGCATGGCATCTAAAGCTTTGTGATAAAATCTACTGACTTGTGGAGCACATTACCTGGGGGTTGATTAACTACTGTTTTTAAACTCAGTTTCCAGTATTTGGTACTTAAACAGCAAAAACAATAAATCTTACAAAATATTTCACTCTAGTTTCTACTCCAAATGTATTGGCACTCTTGAAATGAGGCAAAACTAACTTAAAATAACTTTTCAGCAAGATATATGGGCTTGTCAGTAATTCTATATACATAGGGAAAAAAGCACTAGTTTCATTGGCAGATTTTTTTTCACTTTAAGTAGGACATTTTTCCTGATAAATGAAAAAAAATCCACTGAAACTAGTGCTTTATATCTATATTAAAGAATGACAAACTAATATATCTTCCTGAAAAGCTACTGTTGTCTTTTTTCAAGTGTAGAGCCTAGCTAAAAATACTCTGTAAGAATTGGTGTTTTTCCAGATGGAGGGGGAGATGGATTGCTTCGGGCATCACTTCTGGTGAAGAAAGAGCTGAGCCAAAAAAGTAGCATGACTGATTTACCAATCTTTCTTCATTCCAGCCTACGTTGTAAAGTGTCTGTGGGGGTCCTGAAAAGCACTACACAAGTCTGATGTCATTTTGTTTCATTAAATATGGATCATGGCTGAGAGAATCAGATCGCGAATAGAGCTGGTTTAAACGAGCTCCCTTCAGGGCGCATGGATTCAGCCTTGGAGATAAACTGAAGAGCTTCATCATCTAACTCGGAACAGCTGCTGCTCATCTACATCAAAACGTCTGCTGAGGTGGTGCTGAGCATTTTACTGGGATGAATCCTGGATCCTGAAACCTTTTGATACCAAAGCAGACCTGCAGCTTGAAAATCATAAAGCATGACCAAACAAGTATTTTTAAAAAAACTGTTGTTGGTTGGACATATGTTTCCATTTCTTTACTCTTTTATATTGAATTCCCTTTAGACAAACTACTGCCACAAATAAAACCTCAGACCACAACACTTTCAAAGTCGGTGTGTGTATAAACCATTCATGCCTGTCGATGCATATTAAGCACAAACCAAGGATTGTATGGAAGCACTTTGCTGCCATCTAGTGATCAGAAATATGTCCTCTAAATAGTAACATTGACGTGTTTTCTCCTTTATATTCAAATCAATCAGTAGGTAACTTAGAAGCTACTTGAAAAAACAATTGATATTTTATAACTGCAGATAAATTCAGGGAATCGGGTTGAAAGGCTTTTAATGTTAAATGTTTTTTAAATCACCTTCTAACTCTTCAAATTTGAACCTTTTAACCTACAATAATTCAATTCTGAGGGAATATTACCAGTGGACTATGATTTACAATCCAAAATAAATTAGTTTTCCGAGATGGATCTAAAGTAAACTAAGCTGGTAAAAATCAGCCACTTGTTTTACACTTTTCTTCGTACAGAGAGTCTAGACCTGTGTACTCAACTTGCATTCCTCGAAGGCCAAAGTCCTGCAACTTTTAGATGTGACTCTTGTTCTTCAAATATGAATTATATTTGTAATATGGCCTCACTAGCATGCAGTCAAGTTCTGAAAAGCTCTGGTAATGAGTGAATATTGGAGCCTGGTGTGCTGAAGCACAGAGACATCTAAAAGTTGCAGGACACCAACCCTTGAGGACTGGAATTTGAGACCACTGGTCTAGAGTCCAGATTCTTGTCTATTGGAGGCATGGACTCTGTTGAAGTTTAAAATTTTACCCAATTGCTAAAGTTTGGCTGTGTTATATGTTATGTGCAAGCAATGAAGCTTGCTGTAAATTGCAACCTTGTGGGAAGTAGGGCCACAGCATGTTTGCCAGCAATAAAATGTCTCATACGTTCGTCTTGCGCCGACTTTAATTGTTCTATATTTGGAAGCGTTGCCAACAAGGACTGAATGGCTTAGCTCACTTCCCCCACTGCCATTGCGAAAGCTACAGTTAGGCTACAATTCCAAAACAGCGCAGAAAATCAACATTATTCACAATTCTTCCTTCTGTTTGCTGATTGGCTAGGATAGAACTCTACCAGAGAAATTGAGCTCAATGGGAGAAATCCCTGACAGAGCAGTGAGGGGATATAAGAACTGAGTGGAACTGCGTGGCAGGGCAGTGGGGCAAGGCAGTGGCCAGACTGGATCTAAACAGGATAATACCAAATATGGGTCTGTGGTGTCTGCAGATGTGTGGCCTTTTCCAACAAATACAAGCAGATGATTTAAGTGTTTGTATAATCTGGATGAGGCAGATCATCCAGTTTGATGCATCCACAGATAGATCTAACTTCCTCCTGACTTTTCCTGGGAATCAGGATATAACCCTAGCAGCAATATTTCAGGATGTTCATGTGAAAGTCTTTGAAAGTGTTATCATAATCAACAAACGCTCCTGGATAATGAAAAACATCATTTTTGACAGAGACGTCCATCCCTTTGAAGGACATAGGTTTGGTTAAATATCCTAGTGTCTTGTTGCAGGAAAGACGTCTGTGTTTTTACTTTCTCCCCCCGTCTCTCTTTATTCCTCACTCTGTTTTGCCTTCCTCTCCTCACGTGTGAAGCACGGTACAGCCAGATTGTCTTGGCATGGGGCAGGCCGGATTACGTGCGTGTGCAGTCGCTCATTACAGAATAGATTACTACCCCTCCGGTCTGAGGAGCCGCGAGTGACGAAGGAAGCCACAACAAAACAGTCAGCAGAGCAGCACAGAGAAGAACAATGAGTGTGACTGTGACCTCTGTGTTTGTAAAAGAAAACTATTCAGCGTGTAAGCTTAATAGGCGCTTTAAAGCTGCAGCCTTATTGTTATCTCTCCTCCCTCACCTTCTCACCTACATATTGTGTAGTGCGGCACACGCAACGGCACGTGAACACAATGAGCTTTGTGCTGCGGGACAAAACAATCCTGACGTCCCAAACACAAGATAACCTTCAACATAATTAAGCCCTTCTGCGCAAATGATTAGTATGTGATTAAACTACAAGCAGAAATACATTTATTCAAGCTTTGATACTTCATTAGTAGGTTCTTTTTTTATTGGAGCAAATTACACCTGCGTGGTAGAACCTAAAAAAGGTGTTGACAAGATGTACCGTTGCTAATAGCACTTAATTTGGCAGTAAATATAATAGAGCTGCCATGTGTTGTGTAGACTTGTGTTTTCTGTGGTCTTTAAGTCATTGATGTTTCTTCAGGGTTCATTCCTGAATTTGAGCCCCAGAATCTGTTCTAGCATGCTGCTGTTTCATTAGTTTATTCCCCATTTCATACCTAGGTAAAACCTAAATTACTCACACCAATGGTAGATGTGAAATGAAAAACATTTTTATTGAACCAAGAAGTTGGTTTCTGATAGAAAGGCGGAGGTTTTCTTTAAAAGATAATAAACAATTTGAAAGGAGTATTCATTTCTAAAATAATCATTGATTAGTCAAATTCAAATATTTTTGGATTATTTCTTGAACACAACTGCATCACATAAATTAAACCCTTCTTATAGGTTTGATCAGATTTTTGCATGTTTCTACTTGTATGCTGGTCTTTGGTGAAAAGCTATTTGAGGTTGGAAGTCCTCCCTGTCATAACTCGAATTATTAATATAGCTTCCTCCAAAGAAACTCAAATCAGAAAACTGAGTCAGAAAAAACATGCTGGTAAAATTATAAAATGACCTACAACTGCTTAAGATATAAATTATTCCGAGATTAAGCATAATTTAACTGTTACGTATGAGTTTTCTTTTTTTTGTTTGTCAAACGTTTTCGCAAATTATGAAGATAAATATTCAGAAAAATGCTCCAGTCTCTTGGTTTCAGATCAAAAACATTCAAATGTTAAAAACTAATAATATAGAAGGACTCTGATGGAAATAAGCCTCCAAATTTCTTAACAAAACCAGCAACTAAAATACCAGTAAAGTTGCAGTTTAAGATCTTTATTGTTTTCTATTTGTTTCTCTTTTATTTCAGAAAGTGCTGAGGCCAAAAATGTGTTATTTTGTTACAATTTGTGTGATGAAGTAGCTGCCTAAAAAAATCAGCCTTTGTCACCACTGTTGTTTTTAATCAAATGTATTCTAGCTAAACTCGGTTTTTGCCGGGCCTAGTTTTATCTGTTCAGATAGTAGGAGCCTACATATCGGTTTTCTTTAGAAGCTACATCTATTTTGAACAGAAAAGGACAGAAACGCGTATTGTGGCCTCAACTGATGTGGACAGTATGACTTTGTGCAAAGTGCTCGCTATGTAATGACTTTTTATTGACTAAAAGTCATTACATTGTTATATTAATTGGCAGACTGACTTAATGTATTCATGCATGACTGTTTTTTCCTGCATAATTTACGCTCATTTTAATGACTGCCACTAACTAACTTTTCATGGTGTACACACACGCACACGCACGCACACACACACACACACACACACACACACACCCTGATTCCTTCACGTTCTGACTCTGTCACACACTCCCTCAGTATCCTTGCATAGCCTCGGCACAGCGCTGCCTCTCACGGCTCCGTGTGAATGAGAGTGCGTGAGTAAGCAGCAATGATCGGCCTGTCACTTCCAGCAGGTGCTCGGTATGCAAAGCAAAGAGGATGACAAAACCATAGATGGAGGGAGCAGGGAAACTGTTTGCTACGAGAGAGAGGAGCAAAAAAAAAACAAACGTTGTTTTGTGCTGTTGATGGTGGTGGAGCAGAGACAGATAAAGAGGATAGAGAGGGGAAGAGGAGGGGGGATAAACATGGTGATGGAGAGGGAGAGAGAGGGGGGAGGAGCAGAGAAATGATTCCTCTCTAATCCTCTAGACACACGCTCGGTCTGGCTGCCTCCTGGCTCAGAGAGGAAGAGGGAGACGGAAGCAGGTGAAGGCGAACGGAGAGAAACCAAGAGGGGGAAAAGGAGGGGGAGAAAAAGCAAGATGAAGGAAAGAGAAGAAAGCAGAACTGCCTCTCTGCACGCTGCGCGCTGAGACGGGAGGGGAGAGCCAGAGAAGCATGCAAGGCTCTGAGTGTGAGGAAGGAGCCTGAGGAGGAACACGATGCTTGAGTCCTGCTGTTCCTGAACCAAACCGGGAGAGTACGAAGGCGCAACAGGAGGGAGGGCGAACAGGAGGGAAACCCTTGAGGAAAGAAATAGAATAAAGCGCGAGATACAAGAGAAGCCCGGGGAAAGAAACGCGACGGAGAGAATGGAGGAGAGAATCACAAGCAAAGGAGCAGATCCTCCGGCAGCCCAGCTCACATGAACGCGTGGAGCCGAGCCTGACCAAACTTACTACTACAAGATGCTGTCAAAGAGCGAGCGTGAAAGGGCGGAGTGTCGGTGATGGATGTCCGCCTGCACGCACCGCCGCCGCTTCTTCCAACTGAGCAGGAGTAGATGAAAGCCGCGCTCTCCTCGGATCCAGGTGTGTGTGAGGGAACATATGGCCAGGCAGATGTTAAGGAAGTGAACGGAGACCAGGAGTCGCCAGAGCAGAAGCAGAGAGGAAAAGAGGGGGGTTCGGGGGGAGGGGGGAGACACACTCACGTGTAAAGTGAGTTGGCAGCGGATTACATAGATATTGGGACTGTGTGTGTGTGTGTTTGTGTGCGTGTGCGACTCGCACCGTCCTACCAACTAGGAGCGGGGAAGAGCTGCAAGAGTGTGTGTTTCCGAAGAAAGGCAGAACACAAGTGATGTGTCGCTGACTTTTCAGGCTCCTTCACACCTGGAGATCCACCACCGGAAGCCACTCGCTACCTCATCTCTGCACAACAAGTGGACTTTGAGCACTTTTATCACCAGCGCTGCTTGTTCTCCCGCTGGCTGGGAAGCCCACTGGGGTGTCACTCCTGATTTCCTCGGCCCAGTGGATGCCTTCTAGCTCTGACCATGGGAGAATGGACCATCCTAGAGCGCCTCCTGGAGGCTGCTGTGCAGCAGCACTCTACTATGATTGGAAGGTGAGTGGTTAGCAGAGCACCAGGTACGAGTGTGGCCTTCAAAATGAACCAGTCTGATTTCTATCACAATGTGAGTTACAGAGAACGAGTCATTCCTTGGTGCTGGTCAGTGATTCCTGGTTCAGAGTCTCTAATTGTGGCTTTAGCCTCGTTAAATCCCCCAAGTGACTTGATGGGATGTTTTATGCGTCCGTAAGAGACAGTATTAGTCCACAGACAGGCTCTGAATGTCCGGGGACACAGAGCAGTGTGAAGACATCTCCTCTGAGACGCTCAACGCGCCTGATTTCGCACGTTTCATTTCTCATAGCGAAAGCTCTGTGTGTTTTCCATCTGGTTCCTCAGCAGCTTTCGAAGCCTCCGTGTTGAACATGCATCTTGTCACAGTTTATTAGAGCATCCATCCCAACCCCCACCTTTTTTTCCCCCCAGTTTATCAAATGAAGTCATTTTCTGGAGCTAAAAAAATGAGTCAATGCACGGTCACTGCAGTTATGATTTATGCATCCTGCTACATGCAGGAGATGTCTTGTATTTTAGTCTGTATAAATCGTTCCGGCAATTATTCATGAACGTTTTAGCTTCAGAGGAAAATCCACCAAGTTAATATAATGAAACTGTTACACTGAGCAAATGACTTACTGCACAAGTTGTTTTAAGGACGTCTATGACACCACAGGTTCAGCTTAAGTTCACAAGAAGCTGACTTTGTAGTTTAAATCAGTTCCACCAAAGCCACTGACTTCCTCTGGTTATGGGAGTTTTCAAATATACAGGATTATATTCATCCTCGGTGTGAATTCTGAGGCATGTTATGAACCTAAAGTGATTTTGAGAGTTCATGAAAGATTATTAAAACATCGGGTATGAGGCGGTTGCCAGGGGAATTTACCGACTCATTGTTTCTGCGGCTTAAATCTGTTTGATAGGAGGCCAGAGGGACCAGAGCACAGCCATGGTGTTACATTGACCAGCTTTCTCCAGCCAAGAAACTGATCAATATGTCATCTTTTGCTGCACTCTGCCAGTCAGCTGGCTTTAAGAAGATAATGGTATTCTTCCCTAACAATTCTGACAACTCTGTTGACTGGAAATATCTCCAAAGGAGAACTCTTGATCAGTTTAACAGTGTAGTAAAGCTGCAGCAAAGGCGTAACAATCATTTAGTTAAACACTACTATTAAATCTAGCAGGTGTTGTAGCTAGATGTCCAGTTAATGCGGACTGCAAACCTGCAAAATACAAAATGGTCAAGGTTCCTTCTTACTTAGAGGACGTCATATCTGGAACAGTTTACCATCAGCAATACAAATGTTGACTGATCCTAAAAATTTTAGTTCCCACGTCAAACCATGGCTGAAAGAAAAATTAACATGATGTATACCAACCTACTTTGTTATGGACAATTAGTTATCTCTTATATGCATTTTTATGTATTTGTTGTTGTAAGTAATACAGCATATGTCGTGTGTGTGTGTGTGCGTGTGTGTGCGTGTGCGATTGGAATCTTTCTTTTAAAAAGCCAGCCAAGGACTGAGTTTACAAATGAGCCTGTAGCTAGAAAACCTTCGTACAAAACAACGCTTGCTTTGTTTTTATCATGTAACTTTGTTTACTGTGCTGTCCTTGATTAAATAAGCTTGAATTGAATTTTGTATATTCAATAACATTGCTATAAAAATGATGATCATCTTGAATCAATAAGAATAACCAGATTTTCTTTGTTTATTTTTTACTAAATATAGTTAGATGTTGTTCCGTATTTTTAATTGACTTTAAAGTCAGAGCGGTGAAACCATAAAATGGAGCAGTTTTTGCTCCAGTTTTCCCACCCAATGCCAAGTCGGCAGCAGCTTGTCAGAGATGTTTCCCGTGTTGTTATGATAAATAAATGGTCAGCGTTTACTTCCACTCATTCACGGCACACTAGAAATGCACTGTTGCTCATCAACCTGGATAGTCATAATTGCTGCAGGGTCTGAGTGACAGTGAGAAAGAGGAGAGACGGAGAAGGGAGGTTGCCAAGGTCAAGAAGCTCCTGAAAATGGTGACATCTGCGAAGGATTTCAGCTGCGACGTAAAAAGGACGAGACGAGCAAGAAACGGGAGAATAAGGAGCAGATGTCAGACAGCAGAAAAGAGCGGTTATTCAGAGTGAAGTGAGGTGAAGTGAAGTAAGCAGACACACGCGTTAGTCGCCCCGTTGGTGAGAAGCCAATAGGGCCGTCTCGTCACGAGATGGTGCTGGGTGTCACGACCCGAGCAGGGCATCTGCTGCCATGAAAAATCTTCTTCACACGGATCCAGTCTGCTGTGCAGAGACGGGAAATATTTGGATACAAACTGGTAGAATTACAGAATTACAGTAATATTGTCACAAAGGCTTTCCTGTAGCATCTGTTTTGTCTGAAGTGTTGTTGTTTTTTTTGTCCTTCTATGATGAAACTAGGTTTTATTTTTCATCAAATACCCTTTTTATTGGTCCTGTATGTTACATAATTTGATGGTCTTCCTTATCAGCTGGTAGCTTTTTTACATCTTCACACAATTTTTTTAAGAGGATCCCTGAGTTGCCATCAAATTTTGACTACTCGTAATCTTCAGAAGAATGAAATTTGTCAATTTAAAAAAAAATGTATTATCACTTAACCTCCAGGTATTCAGATAGATCTTAACAAACATCTGACATTCACCAAGTCGTTGTTGTTTTTGAAGGAATCTGGACTACATTCACTCATCTTTATTTCAATACCTAAAATATTTATTCGACTAATTAAATTAAACTGATACATTCTGTATAACTTATGTGAGGTGTGAGAACAGCGACGAACAAAACTACAATGATAGTTTTAGGCTACGTTTAGTTTTTAAATGTGTTTATGCTCTTTTAAAACACAAACATTTTATTCCCTTATGGTTAAGGAGCCGTATAGAAAGGAACATGTGGCTTTATTTACTAAAATTTGATTAGTTGATACACTTCGATCACTTGGAGTGGAAATATGAAAAGGCTTGTTTTTTTTTTTTTTTTTTACTTTCGGTTGCTGTTATTTTTTAGTGAACATTCTCACGTTCCTTCAGTGGCATGCCTTCCTGGCATCTGACCTCTAATCTGGGCTGCTATCACTGACGAGGATTTCCATAAATACACATTTAAAAGACGAAAACCCATTGGATCTCCGCCCGCTCTGACTTTCAGCCGTGTGATTGGTCAGCAAGGGTGTCGTCCCATTCTGGAAGGCGCTGAACAGGTTGCTGTCCCCGAGGCGATGCCAGTGTGTGTTCTCATGAGCAAAACACAGCAGCAGCCTGTGTGTCTGAGTCATTCATCACACGCGAGTCACTCACACACACACATTAGGGTGAAGGTAAAACTCCTTTGTGTACAATGGCAGAGGGCTGCAAAGATTCCCTTCTTTGGTCATATCCCATGGAAATGTGGATGGGTTGCATTGGCTGCCTGTGTTTGGGTATTAAGCTGCCAGCAGAGATGAATCCTTTGCTGTTACAAGCAGTGGGTGAGCTGATGGACTCTCTGGTGGCTGAGGCTGTTGGTCCAGACAGCCGGTGAGGATCAACAATGATGAAGAACTCTGCCCTTAACTACTATCAACACATGATTCAGTGCCGCCTCTGCAGCTCAGCTCCCCGGGCCAAATTCCCATTTTTATGTGCTGCCACTGCTTAAACAGGGGCCATAAAAACAGGCAAGTCTAACCTCCCACTGCCTCATATTGATCTCCAGTAATGGGACAGAAAGATGGGTTTGATAGAAGATGGCCACAAGACTTAATGACACAGTCTCTAAGCCCGTCCAAAAGTACAACAGATGAGCTCCTGGGGCACACTATCCTGAATGTAAAGCAAGTGATTAAATCTCACAGTACCTGATTGACTTTTCAGTCTGTTAAAATAAAACCTGGCTGTAACAACAGTTTGAATTGTTTCAGTATTTCTTTATTCACTTGTATTTTTTGTATATATAGTTTTTTATATTGGTTCTGCTCTGTCCTCTGTACTGCTGTAACAATGTAAATTTCCCCACTGCGGGATTAATAAAGGAATATCTTATCTTAATAATTACTCTCACTGTAGCTTTCTCATTGAGAGGTCCAATGTTTCAACACTCTCAGCACTATGAAATTTGATTCACAGTCAGAATTATTTACAGGCATTCCCTCTCCAAAAACCCTGAATCAAATGAATGGTTAATGACCAGGTCTTTGCCGATTCAGGTGTATTTGAGCAGAAATGCATCCAAACGTTGCAGGAGAGTCACTGGAGTCTCAGACTGCTGAAATAGATGAGATAAAACTAGGGATTATTGTCTGACAGTTGACAGAACAAAAAGGACCTGGGTTTTAATCTATCTTTCTGCATGAAGCTGGCATGTACTCCATATCCTTTTGTAGCTTCTCTCTGGGTACTCTGGCTTCCTCCTGCAGTCCAGAAACATGCATACTTGGTTAATTGGTTTCTATAAACTTGGACTAGGAGTGTGAGTGTTTATTTGTCTTCTAATGCTGTAGATAGGGACCAACCCTGAGTGACCCTGCATGGACAGATGGATGGGTGCACAGTGTAAATTCATTTTATGACTACGTCCCATTTAAATCCTGCCATTTAACAATATTTACTTTTCTTGAAAGTGACAGAGTCTTTGACTGTGAACACTATTGTAAGGATGAAAGCATTGATTCAATACAACAATAAAGTTGTGTGCTAAAATACTGTTTTGCAATCTGTGGACAACAAAACTGGCCATAATTCTTGAAAGAAGTTGGCAGTGAGAAATGTTCTTGCGTTGTTTCTTATCAGGGAAATGGTGCAAGACTCTAGAAGGACACACTCTGATATTTTTGGCTGCTACTCTGCTACAGATTTCAAGTCGATAAAATATCTATAGATTATTTTAGCAGGATTTTCTTCCTCTGATCCTGATCTTATTCATTTAAGAATATGCATCAACCCATAAAAGTTAATAAAATCAATATCATTTAATATATACTACACTGGTCTGCACAGATATTTTATTTCCAACCTGACAAACATGTGACACATGGATAGGTACCAGAATGTTCTGAGTTGGACCAGAATGTTACTATTTATAACCAATCAATCTCCATATTAGAAATTCAACCCTTGAAAGTACATCTCAATTTTTTTATTTGTCTAATAATCACAAGCTCTGACTCTGTGTTTGTCTGCCTTTTCTGACTCTGTTTATTTTTGGCTGCCTGACACATCTTTTGTTCTCTTGTGGATTTCTGTGGAACAGAAACAGAGAACCTCCATGGCAGAAAACCAAAGTTATTTTGGCTCTGCCACACTGTTGCTGCTGATAAGTCACAGTTATGCGAGACTATGACTGCTCAACTACAGGGACATCTTTTCATTGAAAGAAAATCCAAAATAATCCCCCAGTTAGTCAAATATGGATTCCAAAAATATAAGTTTGCATATTTGGATGTTTATAATAAAGAAGGCAGCAAGTTTCTGAAGGCACTTCTGCCTTGTTTCACTCTCAGTAATAGTGAGATGTTTTCTGAGGCTCTTCTCTGTTTTTTTGTTTTTAGTTTTGAGGATTCAGACCACTGAGTTCATCTCATATTTATAGGAATCAGAAAACGCACTGCTCAGAGTGCACTGATGAACAGGGTTTTCAGACACTCTTACATGATCTGACAAAGACTTTGTTTGATGTGCACTGAAGCCCTAAAACGGCTCACGAGGGCTGGATGTGCATTTAAAATAGTTTGTGCAGCTTCACTTCATTTAAAGCAGTAAATTTAGAGTTACTAAAATAGAACAGATGATAGAAGGTTTCTGCAGACTTGTCATCATTTGCTAATAAAATCCAAATGAAGTTGAAGTTTCATAGAGCTCAATTTCACAGTCTAGTTATCTGATGATGTCTCTCAATATTCCCTTACAAAATATTCATAATGATAAAAACAAATTCCACATTTGATCAAGTTTTAACTGCACACACAAACATGAAGTGGGGTGTAATTGTGAGGTGGAAAATGATTTGAACAAATAGGAATTTGAAAGGTGTGGTGTGGATTCGGTCCCCTTATGTACTGTAAAGCCACTTTTCACTGGAGTTAAAGCTGCAGGTCTTTTGTGGTGGGTCTATACCAGCTTTGCAGATTTATCATGTGTCACAGTGTGAACAGTTTGGTGACATCTGACCAAAGCAGCTTCTTTCATATGCATGCACAAGTAAAAGTAGTTCTGTCAACAGATTCGCAGCTCCCCATGAACTGGAGCTTTAAAAATAATTTGAATTTAACTGAGTTGAATTGACTTGGATTGCTGCGGCTCCTCCAGAATAACCATGGGCCTCTTAGCTCCTTATCTGTTTGTTAAGGCTTCGTAAAGTTGCTATTGGACCATGATCTTTTTTTTCTACTTTAGGACGATAGGTTGTGAAACTCTCAAAGCTTGGTATATATAATGTTACGGAAAGGTTTTTGCCCCCCTCTTGATTCCTATTTTTTTGGCATGTTTGTCACACTTTAGTGTTTCCGATCATCAAGTCAGTTAAATGTTAGAATTTTTCTAATTCGGCTACATTGGAGGATTTTTAATCATAAATGGCTTTTTAAAGGTCATGCCACAGCATCTCAAAAGGACTCGGTCAGGACTTTGACTAGGCCACTCCAAAGTTTGTTTGCCTTTTGCCATTCGGAAGTGAACTTGGTTTCAGCTTGAGGTCGAAAGCAGATGGCCGGACATTCTCCTTGAGGATTTTTCAGTCAATGGCAGAATTCATGTTTCTATTTATTACAGCAAGTCTTCCAGGTCTGGAAGCTGCAAAGCAACGCCAGACCATCTCACTACCACCACCATATTTTACTGCTGGTATAATGTTCTTTTTCTGAAATGCAGTGTTACTTTTATGCCAGATGTAATCTTACACACACCTTCGTAAGAGTTAAACTTCAGAATGTTCCCCTGACAGCACTGGGGATCATCAAACTTTGTTCTGAAAAATCTTAATGTTACTTTTTACTCAGCAGTGGTTTTGGTCTTGGGACTCCAGGCCTCCTTGGGACTGCAGGCCATTTTTAGCCAGTCTCTTTCTAATAGAGAAGCCATGACCTCTGACCTTAACTGAGGCAAGTAAGGCCTGCAGTTCTGTGGGTGTTGTTGTGGGGTCTGTTGTAATCTTTTGGATGAATCGTCCTGGTGGCTAGAAATATTAAATGAAGGTGCATTAAACCACAGTTAAGTTTTGTTTTAACAAGGAGGAAGAGAGTAATGACAGAGCATCGTTAGATTTGCATTTTTTTAATCCTCATAAACACATTCATTTAAAAAATGCATCTTGTGTTTATATGTGTTATCTTAATATTTAAACTGGTTTGATGTCCTGAAACAATGAAGTCTGACAAACATGCAAAAAATAGGAAATCAGGAAGGGGGCAAACACTTTTTTACACCACTGTAGTTTCATAACCTAGACATATTTTAAACTTCTCCACATCTTTCTCCCTGACCCGTCTGCTGCGTACTTTCATCTTCATGATGTTGTTTGTTCACAGATGTTCTCTAAAAGACGTTGACCTTCACAGAACAGCTGCACTGATACTGAGGTTAAATTACACAAACTGCTTTTATTAATTAGCTGACTCCTGAAGGCACTTAGTTGGACTGAACTTCATTTAGGTGTATTGTAGTAAAGGGGTGTAAATACACATGCATGCCACACTTTTCAGATTTTCCAATTCTATAAAAATATACCGTTAAGCAGTGATTTGTGTTATTCTGTCACATCGGATTCCATGAAATAATGTTTCTGGAAAAATGCCTTTTCTACAGAATTTCAGCAGGAGCTAAAGCGGATGCTCACCAGTCGCTGTGGTGTTTACACGCTGCTCATTGAGCCTGTGTTTGGTGGCAGGTTACATCTCTGACATTATGTGACCTTTAGCTCAACAAGCTTTTATTTAGCCGTCCCTTGTGAAGCCCCTCATAACCCTGCACAGCCATGATGGGTGGCTGTGTTCATCCTGAGCTTGGCCTCATCTTGTGAGTGTTTGTTAGATTTCAGGAAAAGAAGAAAGGAGCTGTCATGTCTCCTCTCTTCAGGCAGATCCCCCTCCACCCAGAGAGATTGTTCAGAAGACACTGAGTGAAACATCCAACATCAGCTCATTCCATCTCTCCCTACCTCTGCTTTCTCACTTCCTCCATTCATATTGTGGCGATTCTCGATACGCTGCCGGCTGTAAAGTCACCGCTTTCTCAGCGCTGCTGTTATTAAAATGACCTCACATGTTCCATTGGGAGATTATGAGTCACCGATGGGAGGTAGATGCATGTCGCTCCTGCAGCTTCTCAGATTTTAAAACCACCATGCAGACGACACCTGCTATTAAAACTTAAGTTATGCACAGGATCTGGCAAATTCATTCTAAAACTGAGGATGAGTGTTTTATTAAAGATGCCTTATAAATGTGCTGTAGTGCTTATGTCACTGCTCAGAGTGGGATTGATCCTCTCTGGCTCCGATGCTAGACACACAAAGATCCAGGAAATGAGTCCCGGGAGCAGGAAGGAGCTGCTGTGTAGCTTTTCATGACTGAAGTATTACAGTCGGCATCCATGGGGACTGTGAGAGAAGCTGTAACTCACGAGGAGAAAGAGAGTAAACTCAAATAATTATTCAGCTAGCGCTTTAATTTCTTTCCTCATACGCTTATCTTCTTTGCTTTCATCTGTGGCCACACATTACGAGCTTAGAGTTGAGATAATATTTGGAAAAATGTGTTTTTCAGACACAGTTATGGAAAGTAAACAGTTATCCTTAAGCTCGCCTTTCATCGGCAGTAAAGTTTTGGTGTAAGCTGTGTCTGTAGTCAGATTTAGCATACAGTGACAACCACAAATCTCATATTTTATCTTTATTTTTTCTTTTTACAAATAAACGTGTGGATGAATTCAAGCATATTCAGCCCCCTTATATTATGGCATGAAACTCACTTGCCTTCTGAAGTCACCAAATTAGAAAATAAAGTCCACCCGAGTGTAAGTTAATCTGTTTTCAAGTTTTCATGTGCAAAAACATTGTATCGCTTTTATTTTTTTTAACATTCATTCCATGTTAAAGCAGTGAGATTAGGGCAGGAGATGAGGTCAGAGTTCACCTTCCAGGCCTGGGGCAGAAGCTGCTTCCAGCAGAGTGACTCAGCAGCATTTATAGGTTTACTTTTAGTCAATGTTACAATGATACTGGGAGGTGAAATTAAAACCAAATATTCGTAGAGAGCAGTAGAAAATCTGTGCTAAAATAGCGAGGCAGAACACAAGCTTATTTGAAATCAAGCTCTTGTTTGTAACATTAAAATATCTGATAATAATGGACTTTTAAATACATTTATTTTTAATATTTGAAAAAAACACCCCAACAATATCTTTAGCTGAAGCATTTTTACATTCAGACTGTATTAAGGTGATCAGAGGTTTTGGGGACTTATAATTAATAATCAATGAATTTCTGTTTCCCTGGGGTAAAATAAGACATGACTTATTTCTTTTGGCTGCGATTCTCAAGGCAACATGGTGACCTACATTCATCTTGCCAACATGCATATCAGTACAGGAGACAGAAAAACTCAGAGATCTGCACCAAAGTGTGGAATCATTAGACACTACCTGCATGCGGAGTTACTAGCTGTTTGTGATAATGTCCTACCATCACAAAAATAAACTCTCCTGGGGCTTTATGTGTTACAGTGTAAACGTTTTGGCAACAAACACTTTTCAGGTGAGTTGTATAAAAAGCTCCTCACGCCAACTGTGAGGTACAGTGGTTGATCTGTGATGCTGTGGGCCTGTTGCCCCCTGGGAACTTTTGTTATTTCTACATCATCCTCTGACTTTGTGAATAGAAAACTAAGTGCTGTTCATTTGGCAAACAGGGGTTGTAGAAAGTTTTAGCAACAGGCGTGAAAACAAATGTGTCCCTGGTGATTTTGTTTAAAGCAATCATTCCTTCCTGGTTCATTTCAACAGGGTTGCAAATATATGTGACCAGCACTGTGACAAGTCTATTTTCACTGCTGCTGGGCATCTTTCCCACAGCATGATGCCACCGCCACCATGCTTCAGCATACACATAACATTGGCGATACAAAAAATGGCCCTTCTTCTCACATATGAAAACTCTTACCACCTCTGTCAAGTGAAGCAGGATTGAGAAACGTCATCCATATTTAATTGTGCTGTTCCTGTTGCATAAAGGAAGTTTGACAACTTTCACCCGGACTGACCTCTAACTAGCTGTGTTTTTCCAAGTGAAGCACCATCTATGCGCTTCAGCATTACATAGCAGTGGAACAAAGACTCCCGCAGGGCTGTGCCAAAATCATTTTTAGAGTATAAAAGCAAGCAATTCCAACAAAACACTGTGAGGCCATATTTTAATGATGAGAAAATACTTTACAGTCAAGCCGAGCTTATAATGTACAACCAAAAAAAAAAAAGAAAAAGAGAAGCAAATGAAGTTATATAAAATATGAAGCCTAAAATAAAAACAAATAGCGTCCTTTGATCTTAATTTGGGGGAGGAAAAGAAAGCAAAGCTGTGGCTTTTGAAGTTTTTCTCACTTGGGTCCGTTTGTGTGCGCTCGTGGCAGTGAGCTTTATTTAGACAATCCGCTTTTATTACACATGACTTACAGCATTTCTGTGCAGGCTTCATAAAGCTGATGCTCCTTGCTTTGTCTGACTGATCATCTTGTTTGTCTGCTGGTGTTCAGATAAATGAGCTCCTCTTCTGTTTTGTTTTTTATTGTACTGCCTCCACACTCCTATCTTTCACTTTGAAGATTAAAAGGATGCTCGTTTGCTGCTGATTTATTCTCTGTTCCCCCGCAAATCCCATCTCGCCATCTCAACACTTAGCTGAGAGGTCTCTAATGAACAGGGGCAGAGTGTGAGAGCGGCTCAGTTCGTGGTCCGCAGCTCCTCAGTGGCAGTATCAACTTCTGCACCGTGAGATTGACTCAACTTAAAGAAGAAGCCAGGATTGCGCACACCATCACCAGCAGGACTGAAATACTGTACAAAGCCTTCTGACTCACTGCCTTCTCACACATATGCACACACACGCACGCACACACACAGGGCGCGCGCCTCTCATGACCAGATGGTTGCCCAAATATACAAACATGTGCGTAAGCGAGCGTGTAGCACGGTTACTATATATACACACACATCTCAAAGGGCCGGGACGCACACACAGACGCTCTTCCTCACACACGAATACGTGTTGCCAAAACTGTCACAGTCGCCGTTGTTCGCGGCGGAGGATCACATGGGCAACCAGAGCCGACTCTGACAATGCGTTCACACTTTTCAGCGCACGCACACACACACACACACACACACACGCACACGCACACACACACACACACGCACACGCACACACACACACACACACACACACACACACACACACGCACACACTCCCCACACAGTCTCTTTTGCAGATTCTTCAATTAAGCCAAGTGAAGCCAAGCTTCTGGGAAGACACTTGCTCTCAGCAATATGCTGCATTCACACTACTCTCGCAGCCAATTATGACAAAAGGACTGTAGATGGTAGACAGATCAGTGATGTAAAAAGGATAAATTTAGGTTTCACAACCTGCAGAACGACAGCAGTAGGACTGGCTGCTATTTACTACAGAAACCAGATTTTTCTGTCAGATTTTTCAAATGCATGTAGTACTGAGCAGAGAATTTCAGGCTCCTTGAACTTCTTGACATTGTTTCATGTTACACCAGAAACTTTGTACTTTATTAAAAGGAAGGAAAAGCAATCACACTTTGTTGAAACACCTGTTTCTGATGCTTCTGCCCTTTAGAGACTTTTTGGCCATTCTTTGCACAACAGATCAGTCAGATCAGAAGGAGAACATCAGTTTTTAAGGCCTCCCACAGATTTAGTTGTATTCAAATCTAGACTTTGACTGGGCCATTCTAACACATGAACATGCTTTGACCGAAGCTTCGGCTGCATATTTAGGGTCGGAAGGTGAAGCTCTTCCCCAGTTTTAAGACTTTTTAAGCCTTCAGCAAGTTTTCTTCCACTGCATTGTATTCAGCTCAGAACATCTTCCCTTTTCCTGCTTGCCCACAGCATGATGATGCCACCATTGTGTTTTATACTGGAACTCGGTTGTTGTGTAGGGTCAGCATCCTGATGCTTTTGGTCTGTTACAATGACATTTTCTGGATTTCTTCTTGCTAATTCTCTATAAAAATCTGATATGTGACATGCTTAACTAATTGTTGTCCAGCCAACAGATCAGTGTTAATCTCTGCAGCTCCTCCATAGTTACCATTCTCTGCTCTCTGTGACCATCCAGTTAGGGAGATACATATGTCATGTTTGTTTTTTTTTACCCTTTCCTTTTTTAGATGATGCTCTTAACAGATCTTTGTTTCACAAAAAAGTATATTTTTCCTCTTGGGTATAAGAGTTCCCATCAATGGCTCCCCAGATGGTTTCCTGTAACAAGCCATCTGTCTTGTCAGGTAAATGTTTGGTCTACCTAAAACATTGCCTCTAATTAGCTGGCACAGACAACATGATTGTGATGCCGAATAAAAATAACCGTCCTGCACATTTCTGTTGCGTAACACCAAAACTGTCAACAAACACCGGATTTTCTTCCTCATCTAAGCTGTTTCAAGTCTTTTTGATCATTCTGCATCGACTGAAACGTGAAAACCAGGAAAAAATATGGGCAGTAAGCACCTTGCAGTAATTAGATTTTTAATTTATTCAGTCCCTGCGTTACAAATACAGAAAACTTCAATATAAATCTCTGATGGATTGAGAACCCAGTTACCCAGCAGAGTCAGAAGAGTGCAGATAGCCAAAATCTGAACAGAATAGATTAAATTATATGCAATATTCACAGTGGCTGGGACTTAACATTTTAAAGCAAATAAAAGAAGGATTTTTCTTCGGATTGAGTGTGTCTGGGATGTTCCCTGTGTGGCTTGTGTGTCATGGAAGCTCCCCGCATGTGCCAGAGCAGCTGATTTAGGCTGGAGCTTGGCACAGGAAAGATGTAGTGGGTGTGTGGGTGGGGAGCTGGCACGGGCGTGCCGACCCAAGCTCGGGATTGTCCAAAACCCGCTGATTTAATCCGGATTACAGCCATCTTTTTTTCTCTTTCTGTAGTTCCCTCCTTTGACCAATCCTCTCCCCCTCTTGCCGGAGGAATGCACCCTGTCCGTCTCTCCTGTCCGTCTCTCCTGTCCGTCTCTCCTGCTGCTTTTTCTTCTTCCACAAATCTTTCATTTCACCCAGAAAGCCAGTGCTCCTAAAGGCAGGTCCAGCCCATGCTGCAATTACCTGTAATTCACTATTTCTGTCAACACACAGGGAACAGTCCCTTAGAAAGGATGCATAAAATCCAGATTTAGATTTTATATTCCCTGCTACTTTACTGCCATACATGTTGCCAAGGTAGCTGCAGTTTCTGTGATTGTCATGGAGACCTTTGTGCACTTGTGCATTTGCGCTGTAAGGAAGAAATAAAATTAGGCCAATCCGTTCTGTCGTGAAAGAGAAAAAAAAATCTTCATCTGTTTCCAATTTCACTTGTTGGTGTAACAAACAAACAAACAAAAAAAGATGTACATTACAAAAACGGTGAAACACTTAAGCTAACAACACCAGCATGATTAAAAAGCTGATGTCTTTGTGTCTGCGCTGGAAAAGCTGATGGATAAAGTCATAAATTACAGTCAGGTTCGTTGAAACCATGTTTACAGAACAGAAGAAAAGTATGTTGTTCCTACACAGATTTATATTTAGCTCACTGCCCACTCACTGCATAAATTGTAGTAGTTTTTACAAATATACTTATTGGCGGAAGGGACATTTAGATTCCTGCACCTATGAAAACAACCAATATTTCAGTGCACTGATGAGAGCGTGGTGAAAGTAGCCTTGAAATTTTCCATTCATAAATGTCCCATTTATGAAATAGAGTTTTCTTTATAGAGATGTTTTTTGTTAGTTACACTAAAGCAAAGAACAGAATGACGTAATCAAGACCAACATACTGTATCCCCCACTAGTAATATCTTCTGAAAATAGGGTTATTTTTTACACATTACCGTAATACTTCAGAGACCACTTCAGGCTAACGTGGATGTTTTTTTGCTCAGTGGGAAGAAGTCAGAGTACCTGGAGAAAACCCACACATGCATGGGAGAACAGACTAAAAGTAGAAAAAGTCCTGGCTGGAACGACGGCACCACCATACGTGTCAGTTATGTTAAAATGCAAATAAGCTATCTTTTGTTTTTTATTTAAAAATAAATTGAGATTGTTTTAAATTTTTTCATAGTAAAACCAAACCAACAAAGATTTAAAGTTGAGATTCCATTTAAATTTGGAAGTGGGAGATTTTAAGATCAATAAAAAAATCAACATGCCCCATTAAATAAGGGCAGAAATAAATTGTTTATTTGCAGTTCTCACCATTTGTATCTCATTAAATCCATGTCACACGAGTCAGTGTGTGAAATGTATAAAATACAGAGAAGTACTTTGTTCTTCTTGCTGAGGATAATAATAATGAAGACAGCAGCGAGGAGAAGTTTTACAACTTGTTGAGTAGGAAATGCATCCACTTTTATTCTGTAAATTCAAACACTCTTGAGCTGCATAAGCAGTGGTTTGGACCCAAAGGAACTTTCTGTCCCCAAAAATTGGTTGTTAGCTTAAGCCCAGGCTGACAGTGAATGTGTAGCTGCTCATTAGTGAATGAATTTTGCATTCATTTCTCTTAAAAGATCAGCAAAAAGGGAAAAATGCCATTTAAGCCTTCATATTCCCAATTAAACCTATTAACACTGGCTGGTTTGTTCAGTTTATCATCTTAAAGTAAAGGTTTCTATAGATTTAGTCACTTTTGGCAGTGTGATCCTCTTCAAAAAAAAAAATGGAATAATGTTTTTTTGTTTTGTTTGGGCATGACTGTGAAGGTCTGTATGTGTGTTGGGAGACAGATAAAGGTCTTTCAGCAGGGAAGAGTTCAGCCTCCTCACTCCTTCTGTCACTGGCCTGAAGCACCGGAACACCCCTTCAGGTTGTGTGTGTGTGTGTGTGTGTGTGTGTGTGTGTGTGTGTGTGTGAGGGTGGGGGGGGGGGGGAGGGGTGCGTGTGTGTGTGCGTGAGAGACAGAGTTATCTCCTGTGCGAGGCTTGATTCAGTTTGATCCCCAGTGCCCTGCAAGAAACGATCTATTGATAAATCTTGGCACAGGAACAGACAGACTGACAGATAAAGAGAGGGAATGACAAGTATCACTCCATATTTGATCTGACAGGATTAGATATGTCAGCACTGTTGGTGTGTTGAAGTTGGGACAGATGAAGGACTGAGGGGGAAAAACAGTGAGAGAGAGAAAAAGCAGAAGGAAAGAGACTAAAGCCACGACGGGGCTGTGAAGGTTGGATTAACTAAATATGGAGATGAAAAATCTAATGATGGCATGAAATGAAAAGCTGCTACGTAAAAAGCTAAAGTTGGCATCTTCTCCGACAATTTAGGGTCTAAATTTTGTCAGGTGTACTGATAAGTTTGGGCTTTAATGTTCTCTTTAAAACAATTTTTAATCTGTTGAACCTTCTGTTGTTAAAAAAAGAAAAGAAGTTTAAGTTTTCCAAATGATCTGTGATGTAAAAATCAACATTTCTTCAGCATTTTGGTCCCCCATTGAGGGATTATTTTGGATTTGAGGTTCTTTAGTTATCAGTGAACTTTTTGGGAAATAAAAATATTTTCAGAGGATTTGATTCCAACAAACTACTCAGGTTTATGCTATATTGTACTTTAAAGAACAATATCCACTCTGCCCACTCCTGAGTCATAAAGCGTAGAGTTCAGATGTTAACTATATGCTAAATATTGAGAAGAGGTTGATAGTGGTGTGACAAATCACATAATGTTCGATTGTTTTGTCCTACAATAAATCATTCCTGATCCGACAGCAAAAACCAAAACGTAAAAGTGAGTAGGAAAAAAATGAAATATGGATGAACATGATCCAACAAGGCTGAGTTTTATCTTAGATGAAATGTTGAAATATCTAATTACACTTCTGTGTATTAATATTGTAAGATACATAGCTAAAAAGGGATGAAAAAAGGCCTTAATTAGTCCGTCTTCAGTTTGGAAATAGATTTGTATCAATTTATGTTAGAGTATTTTCTCAGGTTACAACAAACGTCTCAGTCTGTTTAAGGGTTAAGGCGTAACATTTCACTGCTGTGTCTTTAAGCAATGGCATAAAAAAAATGCCAGGTGGATAAAACATATTTATTTAATGCTATGTTGGAAGAGCATAAAAATGAGTTAAAAAATAAATGTTAGTTGATTCCCGACTAACCCTTACCGATAATAACTCAGAAATCCAAAGTAACCCTAGTCTTTTTCTCTAAAGCGTGTTTTATTGGTATGATAAAATGTTTAATAGTTATACATAAGCCTGGTTGCACAGTGAACTGTTAATTCAGCTTGATTAAGTGAGGCTAAGTGAGGAAGATACACAAGTGTGGCTGTAAAAGAGATGCAACATGAGAGGCTCACTTGGTAATTATCACAGAGACGGAAAGTAGAGGCTGAATGAAAGAGGTTTAATTATTTAATGGCAGAGACCGCCAGCAATGAGGCAGTGATGGAATGGAAAGTGACAGCAACAAAAGCTGTGGTTCTAAAAAGGATTAGCAGGTTACTGATAACACGGAGCTTGTTTATATCCTGAACCTGGAGTGTCTCTTTCGGCTGTATAAAACTCACGTCAGGTGAAAGTTTGTTGGTGGGACCAAACATTTAAAGTTGATCTTTTTTTGAAAGAAATGTGTTTGACACTGAAAAAAAAAGAAAAAAGAATTATTGCTTTTTTAGTGGATCTCTAAAAGGGGGCGAGTGTGTTCTGGTTCCCCCAAACTAAATCCCATCTTCATAGAAGTCCACACAGCTGATTGATTAGCCCGTGTAATTTCGTCGAGCTCTTTGGGTTTTTGAAACAAATTAGCGTGACCCTCTCTGAGACACCTCTGCCACGCTGTGACTGCTGCAACAAATCCGCCGCTGCTCTTTAGTTGACTTAGCTCCTCGTCGGCACACTTCGCTCTCCTCATTTTCGTTTTCTGCCCCTTGCCTGTTGCCGTGGCGACTAGCAGAAGGGAGCTGAGTGGAGGGGATTCAAGTGAACGGGGGTAGGGGGGAGGATAGCAGCTCTTCCATCACCCATCTTTTTCATTTGCTCTCTTATTTGTCATAATCTCCACACTCTCGCATCCTTCACTCCTCAACCTCATTCTTCACGCCGTGTGTCTGCGCCCTTTGCCTCCTCTTTATTTTTCAAGTTCTCCAGCCGATCTTGGTGTCATTTCTTCATTGATTATTGTATTTGGGCTCATGGTGACCATCTCAACCCCTGTCCCTGTGCTCTAAAGCACGCTGAGCTTCTTCAGTGTGGACACAATGTGTCTCTTGAGGACACTACCACAATAAGTGTGTATCTTTTCAATATGTTTTGCCTCATTAAACCATAACCATTACATTTGGTGGCATCTCTACATGCTGAGAAACACTCTGCTCCCGCCACACGTTTTGCTTCACCTTTTTCTCGCTAACTGCTAAGCAAAAGGCGTCCAAGGCTTCTTTGTTAAAAAATAAAGTATAGTCGAGGTAATAGATCTGTGAATTGCGTCTAAACTTTTTTCGGGAACTAAGTAATGCAATGTTTTTGGCATGATTTGGGATCCTCTCTGCATGCAAATGCGAGGGAAACACTGGGGGATTTCTCCTGTCAGATTCCACAACTATCATTATCTCTTCACATCACTGTGCTCGTTTAATTCTCCCACAATGGCTCGTGTGTCCGTAATACCAGTTTTGAGCACGGTGGGGCAGGATCTTTGTCGTCGGATAATGAGGAAGACAAAAGCTGGCGGGTCAGTTGGAGGAGAGGAGGCGTTTTTCGAGTTGGCATAATGTTTCCGCATAATCACCGCCGCTTGTGTGCTAACAAAGGCAACACATTAGTGAGAGGGAACAACAAACGCTGTCTGCTGTGAACGGAGCGTGTGAGGGTGTGGAGACGTGCGCTAAATATAAATTGTGTGTCACTCCTTTCAAGTATAATAATAAAAATAGATCGGTTAGACTTCACTACTACATTTAGGACTTTTAATAGATTTTTAACATTACTTTCTGATCCTAAATCTGTTTTTTTTTTCTCATGATTTAGGATCATTGAACAAAAGGATGCCAGCAATAAATACTGTTTAGTGACAAGTATTTCCCTCCTTATAAATTTGTTTTTGTATATTTCATATCATTACACACATTTTAATATCAATCAAAGATAAGCTGAGTAGATACAGAATGCAAATTTCCATTTATGGATTCACTTATAATGGGTGGAAGCTTTCCAAACCTGCCTACTCTTTGTGAAAAGTGCAGTCAGTCTAAACATAATTACTGCTGCGGCCACTCTCGTGTCAACAGTTGCCATTAAATGTTTGCGAAAACTGAGTCGTTGTGGAAAATAATTGGCTCACTTTACTTTGTAGAATAATTTTATTTCAGACACTTTGGAGAGTTTTCAAACATTAACATTTGCAGTCACCATCTCAATTGGATTTTAGTACAAACTTTGACTAGGCCACTCCCAAACCTTCATTTGATTTCATTTGAGTAATTTGGGCTTAAGGTCAGAAAAAAGACTTTCCAATAGAGAGCAGAATTTATGGTTCCATCAATTAAGCTACAGTAAGCCAATGTCATGTGCAGAGACAAACTGGCAAAGTATTTAATCATAGTGAAAAAAAATGCATGCAGCGAGAACTGGTTGATTGCAGCATGACTGAGAGAAGGTTAACAGAGAGCTAAAACAAGCAAAATCAGAAAACAAGCACACAGAACAGAACCAGTGAATGTGTAAACTCATAAAGGAATGAATTGATTTATGCTCTGGGTGTCCAGCTCAAAACTACTTTTTGTATTTACTCAGGTTCACTTAGACTGGAGTTAAAATTTGTTTGGTCATCTGAGATATGAGTGACAATAAAAGCAACAATAAAAGAAATTTGAAAAAGGTAGATAGGATAAGCAATACAAAAAATGAGATAGTAACACAACAACAAGAATCTGCACATGTTTTTGTTAGAAATCACCATGACAGTACGTTGTGTTCATTATATGAGAAGGGCACACAGCTGGCTGCAAACTTTCCAGTTAAAGATCTGATCCGAGCAGAAAACAATTCAGTTGGAAGCAATTATTCTATGTAATACATCGGCCCCACTTTTAAATTTGCTTACTTTGAAAGTGGGTAAATTACTTAAATAAGTCAACTTTTTGTTTATATTCTTATTTACTGAGATGCGTCAGGATATTCTTTGAAAAACATCAAAAAAAAGATTGGAAAGATGCAGAGACGGCACAAGAATCTACAGCTATGTGATAAAAAAAACCACACACATCACCTAATGTAAGACTCCTCCCTTTAGGCCAGCCATAGATTACACAGAACTGGGTTTGCATGGAGAATCTATGATATAATCCACTTCCTGTGATGAGATTTTCTTACATTGCTGGTTTTTCTGTCTAACCCTCACACTCCGTCCCAGTACTGGCAGGTTTCTCTTTTTAATTTAAGGACAGGATGTCTGAGCAACACTGATGGTTTTGGTTAACTTTCTAATCTTTTTATCCTAGTTTGGAACTAATTAATCTTTGAGTTTTTTGGAGGTTTGCACTTATGACTGATGCTTTGTTTCTTTGATTTGTGTCTGGCCATGCAGTACTGTAGGTTCTCTGCACATGTGCTCATTTATAGCAATACACTCTGAGTTTTGCATTTCAATTCTCTGCACACTAAGCTCCTTAACGATGTCACAACAAGGGCAAAAGCCTTTTCAATTTTTTTTTGTTTTTTTAGCATTTATTCTTTCATCCCTCCAGCCCCCACAGTCCCCGTGCCGTGATTACAGGTGGGCAGATTGGTGATGACAAGTTTTTGTTTTTCATTTCGGCAGCCGCCACTGGTGAGCTGCCGCTTTTGATGAGGGTTACATGTGAGCTGCACGCCACCGGATTAACTCTGCCCTTCGACTTTACATCTGTGCCGCACAAGTCTGGCAAAGCCACTGCGCTGTTGGTAGATTACCCTTCAAACAGCCAAATGCCATCTAATGATTATCTGGCAGCGTCTGAGGTGCAGCAGAGTTGGACTCCACCTCCATCTCAGACTAGTTCCTGATTCAGCCAGGAGTCAGAAACATTTCTTAGAGGTTTCGCTCCTTGCTGTCAGGATAGCATCTTGCTTTTGCTGCAGATTCTTCTGCCGTGAATCTGTGTCAGAGTCTCCTACTCCACCACAATCACAGAGATGCTGCATTGGATTAAAATATGGTGACTGTGGAGAATGTTGGAGTTTATTGGTACATTACCCTGCTGAGGGCAGCAATCATAAGATGGGTGCTGTCGTGTAAACGAACGGATAGAGATGTAAAGAGATGCATGTAAACCAACTAGTAAATCTTAGTTGATTAAAGGGCTGTCAAAATATGCCAGATAATTACATACCACATCCTACCTGAACCACTGATTAAAGGCAATTTCTAGATTTTAATGGATATCTCAGGGTTTTTTTTTTAAAAAACACTTTAGATCTAAGAGAACACTGTCAATGGAAATCCAAATAGATAAGCAGTTTGTGAAATACTAGGACCAACCCACCTGGCAGCTATAAGCATTCAGTTTTCAGTCATATACTGTAATTCCTAAGTTCTGGTAGATATAACTGAGAAATGTATCATAAGATTATCAACTGATAAATATCAGTCAATATCAGTCATTATTGATTTAAAAAAAAAAATCTTAAATACCACCAAAACATGTGGTGTTGCCTTTCCTGTGTTATCCACAGCTTTCACTCCTTTGATTTTTACTTTTAACCAGTTAAGAGGAATGTCAGCAAAACTTGAAACTGCCGCTTGAACAAGCTACTGGCTACTTGTTGCTAGGTAACCAAAGAGTGAGGGAGCCAGTTGTTGCTAAGTAACCAAAGAGTGAGTTAATTGATGCCACCAACCTTGCTTAGCTGGCCTTGACAATCTGAGTGACTGAAGCCTTTCCTCTGCCTACGTCCCCCAGAATGCTTTGCAGTTTTTAATTGGAGTTCAGGGAAATTATTGAACATTCTATCTACTATATTTTCTGTTGATATTGATCGCATGTCTGTTAAGATATATATTATTACCGATCCATCAGCCAGTCCTAGTAAATCTTTTGGATTTCAAGTCGTTTTCACCCACTTTAAATGTTTTTAACTCACTTCAAAGCTGTTATGTGATTGACTAATTAGCTATTTGAGATAACGACTGCTGTACCTAATAGAGTGGCAGGTGAGTTCACGGTTTATGTGTCATTGTAAAAATGCCAGCTCAAGTTAATTGGTTTTAATGACTGATCAAACTATACATTTATGTTAATTGTGGGGACTAGTTAAAGAGAATCTTACAAATTTCTTTAAAACTCAGCTAAAAGACACCCGCCAACAAGAAGCTTAAAACTAAATGTGAGTCGTTGTACAGTGTGCAGTCTTGCACTATTCTTGGTCACATTGTTAGACAGTCAGAAAGCTCATTGGACTGCTAAAAGTCTGCTATCTGAAGTGCTGTCTTGAAAAATGAATGAGAAATGAATAAAGTAAGGAAAGAACAAAGAGAAAGTTGTCTGCCGGAAAGGTAACAGAATAAAGAAGGAAGATAAAACTGTATCCCATCTACTAACATTATGGAATTGTGCAGCATAAATGTGCAGGTACATCAAGTCAGAACATGTCAGGTTATGCTCCGGTAGTCTCAGATCAAAATTCACACACGCACACAGGCTGAACTGAAGTGAACCATTTTGGCATCAATAATCTTTTTGTCTTCCCACACCCCAACAGAAATAGTAATTAATCTGCAAACAAGTCGCCTCAGACTCACTTGTTGCCATGGGACTGCAGGCAGAGCCTCTTCACAGCAAACCTAACAGCCAACAAGTGGTGCTGTATTTATGCATGCGGTGTGTCTTTGGAGTCAATTAAAGCTCCAACTTTAATGAATCCAAACTGTGGTTGCTATGCCAACTGGGCTAAATGCTGCTCAAAACCCTAAAATTAGAAAAACAGATACGCCATCATCCCTTGTTACCTGTAAACACTCTTTCTTTGTCAGATAACGGAGTTACTGTATGAGGATGGATGACAAGCTGAAATACTGGTGACTGTCCTTCATTTGGAGTGTTTTCTCAGACTGATAAATGAGATTTGAAGCTCTGCTGATTCCTATCGGGAAAAGTAGGTTCAAAGTCACACAATGACCCTGAATCTAATTAGTTTGGGTTTTATTTGTTTTGTCTGCTTCAAGGATTTCTCCTTCACTTCCATATACAGATTGTACGCTTCCTGCTCCTTGTTTTCCTATGTTTGCTTTGTGAATATTTTTGTTTTTACGTGAGATTTTACAATAAATCTACAGGTAGGCCTCTACCTATAGATAGCTATAAGTATTCTCACCATGTCTTTGCATTTTATTCTGATGTTTGTTATCAGATTTATGCAAATAATTTCTTTATGAAGTCAAGTTTATTTGTTTTCAAAGTTCAAATTGCTTTATGCTATAAAAACATAAAACTGTAACAGTTGAAACCAGCATAAAATCATACATTTCATAAAATAAAAACTCAAAATAATCAAGAAAAAAATCATCATAAAATATACATCAAATCTATTGATCAATGTTCCAGTTATTATGAATAAAAGGCAACTTTCAAATAGCTTTTTTTCTTGATTTAAAGGAATTCAGTGTTTAAACTGAATGTTCAATGTTTCAGATTAGCTGGGTATAAAAACTGAATGCTGCTTCTCCATGTTTGGTTCTGGCTCTGTGGATGCAGAGCAGACCAGAACCAGAAGATCTGAGTGGTCAGGAAAGTTTGTACAACAACAAATCTTTAATGTTTATGAAGGTTAATAAGATAAGAAACAGAGTCCAAGAGCAACGCTAAGTGCTTGATTATAGGTGCCACATTGCCTCCAACCTACATTTCATCATATCCTGCCCATGCAATGAGTTAAGGTTCACATATTAGCATAAATAACGTAAATAAATAATGCTAATGTTGTTATTTATGCTAATGTTATTTGTCATTAGCATAAATAACATTTGAGTTTGGATTTGATTAGTCTCCTTTTGGTCTTGGCATTGGTTGAACTGAAGGCTATGTTCAACCTAAGGAGCAAGCTGACCTGGATTTATCCTAAGATGTTAACAGAATTACTTGAGATAAACTATGAACTGCTTACAAGTTTTAATTAAAGGTCCATTTGAAAAATAAAATATTATTCCTGTTAAGAAAACTTAATTAAATCAACTAATGCTTGACTGCAGTGTACAACGCTCTGCTTATAGCTTCTTGTGACCATGTATGATTGTATATTTTATGGGTTTTGGACTAGGAGGTTTTTGCTGTTTTGTGGTTTTTACCTTAATTTCTTAGATAAGAGACGGAACAAACTATACTCTTTTGTTTGTTTCTAATACATTATGGAAAAAAGCATATACATTAAATGGGGGATGATAACACACTTAACAGGTCTGACCATGTTGCACAGTAAGCTACCAAACTGGCATGCAGTTAAAATACTTTAAAAGACCTCGGCTGAAGGCGTGATTATTTTTCAACAAGTTATTTAGCCCTAACTGCTGCAGTCAATAGGCTGTAATTTTCTAAACAGCCATGTCAAAGACACATGCTGTGATCATTGAAAAGATGATGGTCTGTTCCAGGAGGGTTAATTTATGGGCATGTATCAAGCAAAGAAAACATAAAAGGAATGACTCCAGACGTTAATAAAAGCTGGAAGGATAATGGGGAACTTTTATCTTTGCAGTAGAAATGTGGATGAAAAAGAAAAATACAAAAATAGTTGCAATAAGGAACTGTGACTAAACAGCTGTCTTAGGAAACAATTCTCTGAAAAAAGGATTCATTTGGCTACAGAACACACAGATTCAACAAGTCTTGATCCTGAGCGCAGGACGTGATGCTGCCATCATGCCTTGTGCTTATGGAGCCTGTGGGTGCAGTGCTATGATCTGGGGATGCAGTTGGTCAGGATAGGTTAAGCTACACTGTGTGCCCAAAGAATGAGGTCAGCTGACCACCTGAAGACACTGAATGACCAGGTTACTCAGTCAAGGAATTTCTTCTTCACTGAAGGGGCATATTCCAAGAAAACAATGCCAGAATTCATCTGGCTCAAATTGTGCAATCGCGCCTCGAGGAGCATAAAACACAATTTTCACACATGAATTGGCCACCAAAGAGTCCAGATTTGAACTCCACTGAGACTCTTTGGGGTATGCTGGAAAATAATTTGTGCAGTAGTCTAAAAGTCTAAAGTAGACTACATCTTCTTCAGGTCCTACCTGTCCTGGTGTATCCCAGGGGTTGGTCTTAGGTCCTATTGCATCGTCAGCATTTGAGGTCGATATTCAGGAAGTACAGCATTTCAATGAATTATTATGCTGGTGGCCACAAAATGTAGTTTGTCTTTAATTTGAATGCATCTGTCCTTCTGCAGCCTCTACTGAATTGCCTTCATGAAGTAAAAGACTACTTGACACAAAACAACCTCACACTCACATAACTTGAAGGGCAATTAATGCATGTCATTATTTATTCAAATGAATAGTAATACCTATGTCTACTAATAGTTATTAGTAGAAATCTGAAATTTGAGTTAAATTTCAGAAACAATTTATCTCAAAGACCATTCAAAATGGAATGGTTTGACTGTGTCAAACCATTCCATTTTTATTTTTTAGTATGAAAATAGCATAAAAATAGTAGAAAAATAGGGGAACAAATATTGGATAATAATATATATGGAAAATTATGGTAAGAAAAATAAAACATTTCCAAAACAACAAAAACATTAAACAAGTACTACTGGTACTTTTGTTGTTTTGTTGTGTTAAAACACTGAAAATCTTCAAAAACCACCCACATTTTTACAGATATATTAAATATATATCTAGTATATTTAAAATCATTAGCCGATTTTAGCCAAAGTTTTTAAGAGTCACTGTAAAAGGTCCAATGTGCCACTTGCAGCTCCGGACCTTCAGGTTGCAGACTCCAAGTGTAGATCCTCTGCTGAAAAAATCCCTTCCTAATGAAGTAAATGTATCTGACTGCAACAACTTCCTCTGTGTGTGTTTCTCTGTAGGATCTTGCTGACGGTTGTGGTGATCTTCCGTATCCTGATTGTGGCCATTGTTGGAGAGACGGTATACGAGGATGAACAGACTATGTTCATATGTAACACGCTGCAGCCGGGCTGCAACCAAGCCTGCTATGACAAAGCCTTCCCAATCTCCCACATCCGCTACTGGGTCTTTCAGATCATACTGGTATGCACTCCCAGCCTGTGCTTCATCACCTACTCCGTCCACCAGTCAGCCAAGCAAAGAGACCGGCGTTACTCTTTCCTCTATCCCATAATGGAGAAGGACTATGGCGGACGGGACGGGGCACGAAAGCTGCGCAACATCAATGGTATTCTAGTCCAGCATGGTGGCGATGGAGGCGGAGGGAAGGAAGAACCCGACTGCTTGGAGGTGAAAGAGATCCCCAACGCTCCTCGGGGTCTCACCCACGGCAAGAGCTCCAAAGTTCGGCGACAGGAAGGAATCTCACGCTTTTACATCATTCAAGTCGTGTTTCGAAATGCACTGGAAATCGGCTTCCTGGCAGGCCAGTACTTCCTTTACGGCTTCAGCGTGCCTGGGATTTTCGAGTGCGACCGCTACCCTTGCCTCAAGGAGGTGGAGTGCTACGTGTCCCGGCCCACGGAAAAGACGGTGTTTCTGGTCTTCATGTTTGCTGTGAGCGGCATCTGCGTGGTGCTCAACCTGGCCGAGCTCAACCACCTGGGCTGGCGCAAGATCAAGGCCGCCATCAGGGGAGTCCAGGCACGCAGGAAGTCGATCTGCGAGATCCGGAAGAAGGACATGGCGCATCTGTCCCAGCCGCCCAACCTGGGACGCACTCAGTCCAGCGAATCCGCCTATGTCTGACAAAAACATTGAAAATAAAAGGAAAACGAGAGGGGGGTGGGATAGTTTATCAAGAGGGAAAATGGATAACACATTTGGTGTCAAGCAAGGCAATCAGTTTTCTGTGATGGTGGAAGAAAACAGAATGTAAAATGACCAAAAGCCTGGCTCTGCGGCTTTGAAAGTCAAGAGAAGGAGGCAGAGGACTAAGAGCATGATAGTCTAAACCAGGACAAAAAGTTTTTCTCCACAGAATGGACTTAATTAACACAATGGTCTCATGAGAAGATATTCCAACCATTTTATATATCTGTCTTTTATAACTAATTACCTTCTATCCTCTGTAATGAGGAAAAATCCAACCCACATGGGGCCGGAGAGAGAAGAATGAGAAAAAAAAGGGTTTGAAAGAAGATGGTGATGATGTTCTCTTGGGAAATTGGAAAATGACTGAGGTGTGTGATGCATCTGATGGTGCTTTTCATCTGGACTTCATCAGCTTCCCTTGAAAGAATTGAGCGAAGGGGGGGGGGGGGGCAGGACAGGGGACGGGACGAGGAGGAGGAACGGCAACATCATTAAAAGAAGAACGGAAGAACTGTCAGGGTCTTGACAAACCCTAAAGCTGCTCGAAGGGAGGGGGGGATCATCAAGCTGTGTGAGAAACATAATACAAAAGTGAGGAGTGAAGAGAGGAAGCATTTTTCCTTTCCGATCCTCTCTCCGTCAGAGCCAGACTGAAGCCAGGAGAAACGGAGCTGCCTCCGAACATTATGTCTCGCCTCTGCTGGAACATCGACACAGGCCAAACCGAGAGAGAAAGACTGACGATGTTTATGCTTTGTCTCTTGGCAAAAGATGATTTCAACACAAACACAGCGACTAGCTACCATAAACACCCTTTACTTCACCTCCCCTCCACCTCCGTCCCTCCCTCCCTCCCTCCCTCTCAGCTGGCAGCTGTAGAGACAGGGGGCAGGGAGGGACGCGAGTGACAGAAATAACCCCTGCTGCTCTCCTGCTGCATAAACTTTGAAGAGTGAACAAATGGACAGACGGATGGTTAGTTTGAGTCTCTCCTAAAGCACAAACCATACAATCCTCCCTCCAGCATTTTGGTGTGCTAGGAGAAAGAAAAAGGAGAGCAGAAGGAGAACTAATTGGGGAGGAGAAATTCATCAACTTATTATAACTTCAAACTATTTTTTTTTTTTACAACACAACACTTAAGATTACTTTTTTGCTTTCAAAAATAATGGTGCCATCCAGATACTTTGATATTCTCTAACACTTACCTAGAGTACAACCTGGTTATATTATTTATTCATTCATAGTATATCCAAATAGATTTATTTATCTTTGGCGACGAGTTGGATGAGAAGTTTATTTCAAACCTACAAACTGTTTGTCTCTTTTCATTTTTTTTTCCATGTGAAGCATTTCTCACTGGTCTGGTTGATTAATGAATCGTATGGGGGGTGGGATGGGACAATTTGGCAATTTTTGTTATTAAATGCTGTGAGGATGTGCAGCTGATTTTAACTTTTTTTTGTTTTTTTTGCTACTCTTCAGACTAAATCTGAAGTGAGTGCAGATCAACAGCACTTGTATCTTTCCAACACAGAGCCTTGACTTTTTGGTTTTCTTCCTTAAAATCAGCTGCCCACCTTCAGGGCACTTAAGGCCTGTGAGCCATTTGATAAAGGCATGTTTACATGAAGCAGTGTTTCTTGAATGATCAAGCTGTTTAACAGTTATGTAGCTTCTCTCTAAGGGACCGTGATGTTTTTCAGTCTCAGTGGATTTAATTTAGATTTTTTTTATTCCCCTGACTGCATTTCAGCATGCATGCAGAGTTAAAGAAAATTAAGGGAATGATATAAAAAGACGAGGAAAAAGATGACAGAGAGTGGTGCACCTTGTTTAATGCAGACAGGAGGAAGAGTGGCAGACTGTGGGAACCCCCTGTTGGGATGATGATTGTGTTTCTGGGCCCTCACAGATATGCACAAATGCATAATTTAGAGTGCAGAGCAAACACTGCGGGAGCTGAAGAAACCAGATATAGAGACAGTTCAGTGAACCTTACATTTTATATTCTAAAGAAGTTTTCAGCCGGGACGGTGTGCTTCTATCACTCTTCAGGGTCGAGCCTTCGCTGACTGAGTCAATCAAATGCTCAAGTCATCACCTTCTCCCCTCGGAGCTTCGGCATCCTATTTTAACATAGCGGATACCCTTTAGCCTCACATTTCAACATGTAATGTGACCTACTTCCTTCAAAAGGTGGTGCTTTTAATGTTCAACAAACGCTTTAGAAATGTAAGATACTAGAAGTGTATAATGAAAATAGAAATATTGAGTTTCAAACTAGTTGAGATTTATACTGATATATTTTAATTTTGCTTTCCACTAGTTACTTGATACATCACAGCCTGGGTTGAAATATACAATTTAAATATGTTCAACACATGTTAGAGACTTTTTACAAGCAGGGACAGGGTAGCATACTTTTTTTCCTGATATGTATTGATAAAGAAGTCAGCATGTTGAAATGAAGGTGAGTAAACAGATGTAAACAGCTAAATCTTAAAACAAAATGTTAAAATGAACACTTAAATATGAAATATGTAGTCGTGGCCGATAATTCTGTAAGCGATTGCGAAGTGAAACCACCAATCCATAATCTTGTGTTGCTGCAGATAATTTTTGTTTTTGTTTTTGCAGATTTAATTTTTTTTTTATTAAAGTTTTACTAAGTAAAACAATTTCCTAAATGTTATGATAGTTCTAAGTTAAAAATATGTTTCATTTATATAAAAAGATGTAAAAATTTGCCCGATTACATTAAAGAAATACTACTGTGACATTTAGCTAATGGCTAATGGTGCTAACTGCTCATAAAAGTTTCTAAAATGATTTTTAAAAAGTCAACTGTTCTTAATTTCTTTTCACTAAAATACTAAACTCTTGTATTAATTTTGTTATTTAGACATATAGTTTTGTAAATAATTTTTAAAAGTATTTTTCCCTCAAAAAGCCACAGAGTCAACTAGAACAACTAATTCAGTTCTAAAGTCTGCTGGGTGCTGATATGTGCCCTTATCCCTTCAATCCAATTTGCAGAGTTAGCTGCACCATAAGTATATATTAATATGGACATGAAAGGATTAATCTGAGAATTATTAATGTTGTAAATAAAAATATACCTGACATTATGCACATAAAATGCAGATGAGTAGTAGTGCCTGAGGGATTTATGTACACACAGGATAAAAAGCACCAGAACAAAAAAGAAAGACTCGATGTTGTGTGCATCAGGACCCATAAAGCCTGAATTGTAGCATCTCTAAATTGCAGTGTTTTCTGAACATTTTAGCTGAAACTCAAAGTGGGACCACTGCTTTACATTTATCAAGCAACAGAGCACAATTTATATAAAGCACACATTTAAATAAGCAATCAAAATTTGAAGCATATATTTTATGCTCAAGCTAAAAACTGTGCAGCTGCACACAGATCCTTGTCAGGATCTACTCCTTTATGTTGCTAACAAAGTAGCCCTACATGTATCCGAAAGACAACAGTTGGTTTCTGCCAATATTCAGCTGCAGATATCCCCCCCACCCGCCACTGACTCTATTCTCCATTCCTCACCACTGTCATAATCTCCCGGATTCTTACAGGTGATTATCTCCAGATTTAGTTTCCTCCGAGGATGTTTATGGGGCTCAGTGCCATCGGTACAATCCTCTCTGTGTGCAATAGGAAAGGACAATTTCTCTGACATGACATGCTGGAATGTCTAATAATAGAGGTTGGGTTACCTATTACTTACAGTGCTTCTAACGAAAGCCTACATCGTGACCTCGAGCTTAAAAGCCGAGCCAATCTCCCGTGCTATATGCAGAGTGTCTTCACAGCACAACCCTGATCTAATCTCCACAGACTCCAGGTCAGAGCTAGTCTGAGTCCTTTTTTTTCCACTGAATGGCACACATGCACATGCTCAACATGCACTTCTCCTGGGAGAAAAAACAAAATCATAAATATAGATATATATGTATGAATGTAAGAGCTGGCAGACAGAGTTCACTTGTGCTCTTGGGTTCTGTGGTTATGTCTGGTTTCGTTCAGGTCCGAAACACAAACATATCCTTAGAGTGAGGAGACAGAGGGCCATAAATGTGTCCTGCTTTTCTTCGGTTTACGTTTATCCAGCGTTCATTAGTGACTCAAGCCTCCTGTGGTTACACAGCCGCGGAGTTTGTCACTCTCACTGTAAAAGCAGTTCCCCGTCAACAGTCTACTACTCTCCAACACTCTGCTTTTCTATTTGTCAATGTGAATTCAATTATGCAACCTTTTTATTCTCATTTGCTTCTCTTTTTTTGACTTGTGGGTTCATTTTGTTGTCTGTTGCTCTTTTTGTGCAGTGGCATATCAAAAAAAAAAAAAGATATTTTTTATCTATGTAAATGAACAATTTTTTAAAATTGTGTAAAATCAAGGGTAGAGAGTTGAAATATAATAGCAGAAAAAGATGTTTTATTTCCTCCCTTGCCAAAGTGATATGCAAAGTTTAGTTCATTTACAAAGATCTTTCTTTGACTGCATGTGTGAAGGCTATTGTAAGCATGTTTCTATGTTTTCTTCTACAGAACCTTTAAGGAAAAACTTTTATAGTCCAAGTTATGGAGTGAGGCTGTTATGTCTTGATGCCAAGTGCATATTTTACGGCTCCAGGTCGTTTGATCCCTTCTCTATTTTGTTCATTTCGTACCCAACTTTTCCAGATTCAAAGTGTTGCTATCTAATTTTTAAGATTAAACTCGTAGTCTTATGAGTAAGAGATTATATGAATCCAGTGACTATCATCTACCTGCAGGAGGTCACTCAGGAAATACTTTGGTTTGATTTGGGGTGACCAGTGATCAGAATAAATGCAAATACAAAGTTTTCTGAAAATAATACACAAATTAGTTTAATTATATATGAGATTTTAGGATTTTATGACTGTTTTAAATTCTTTAAGTACTTCAGTATAAAGAAATATAAACGCCTGTTTATGGGTATGAAATGGCAACATGTCGGTGCAAACTGGTGAGGGGACGAACTGACTCTGAGCTGTACTTTAAACATCCGATTGTTCAGACCGCAGAGTCAGGCAGATTATACCAAAACAATGATGTTAAAGCTACCTTTCCCACAAAACATAGATAACTTATTCATACAGTTAATGTTCTACTTTGTGGAATTTGCACATAAATATATATATAGATATATATATATATGTAACTTTAAAAGAGTAGTAGAAGATGTTCTATATTCATAAACCAGTCGCTGAAATGACTTACTGTAAAAACACAGGGTACATACCAATATATAGTCAGTGTAAAGGTAAACGGCTGGCACTGGTAGATGTCAGACACTAGAACATTCCAAGGTTTCGCTTTGAGCACAATCTGCATTTGAACCTACAGTTTGTAGAGTTTTAGTTAAAGAATAAATCCTCAGTGAAGTACCCTAAGGACAAATTGTTAGAGTACTGTTCACAGACAGCAGACTCAGGAAAGAAAACAGTATTAATCTGTCAAAATGCTGTTTCCACTTCTCACGATATCTTGCACTAAGCCCACACATGTAACCTGTCCTCTAGCCTGAGCTTTTGCTCACTGGTGCTTTTTTGATCTTGGACCCACTGAGACACATTTCCTTCTGTCCAGCTAAGTACTGCCCAAATATACAGGTCATGTAGCAATGGAAGCCTCCTTAAAAAAACACACAAAAAAAACACAAAGCAATCAGGCTTTTTCATTTTGACTGTTACTAACCAGTGGGCTTATTGCATTATAGCCTGCAGCAGGTAATGTAATTTTCATCCATCTCTTCGGTTAATTTATACTGCAGCACAGTAGCAAACCATTTGAATCCTCAGGAATGCGGCATAATGAGCTGTCTCATTCATTAACACGGATTGTACTGCTCCCTCTACGTTACTCTTTAAGCTGCCGCCAGGAGGACCTTAGATTAACTTAGTAATCACATTATGTAGCCAATCCTAAGGGCTCCCAGCAACTTTAAAAAAAACGCCCGTCATTAAACGTCAAAGGGCTTCTTATTCATAACAAACTAAAAAGCCATATTAAAAAAATTTAAATCAAACTTGACTCGCCACATTATTTTGAAAGAGCACAATGTGAGTCAAGGTTAATCACAATCATTTGTGCTTGGACATTGAAAATTTCTTCGTATTTAAATGGGAAATTAGATATCTTGTTTGACGTGAAAAGCTTTATTATGTGCTTTGATTAATGGGGAAAAAAGGTTATTTAAAAAGCTTCTTTATACAAACATTAAGCTTTATATTTCATCATATTGTCAAACAAAAAGCTCCCACCTCCCCTCTACAGCCCTAACATGCAGCGCCTAGCACAACCACTCTTACCTCGTGAACTTTTCCACATTTTATTACGTTAAACCACAAACTTCAGTGCATTTTACTGGGATTTTATGTAATAAACTGACAAAAGTAGTGCATATTTGTTAAGTGGAAGGAGTTGAGTATGGTTTTAACAGCTTTTTACGAAGAAAAATCAGAAAAATCTCTTCAACTTAAAAACAATAATGCTGTGATCTGAAGCATCCCATTGCAGAGTTGAGGTCACTTTTCTTGCTAGAAGGTGAACCTCCATCCCAGTCTCAAGTCTTTCACAGTCTAGTAAGTCCTTTTGTTTTCCTCCACCAACCACATCATGATGCTGCCACCACCATGTTTCAGTGTGGGGATGGTGTCTTCAGAGTGTCTCCTGTGGTCAGAAAACCTTCTTCCATGTTTGCTGCTTTCTTATGGCTCTTTTTCAACTGTGTTTTTTCTCTACTTGATAAACGTGCAAAATCAATAATCATCCGTCAACAGGATTCTTCCATCTGCACTGAAAAACTAGAATGGAGCTCCAGCTTAGAAAAATGTGATAATTTGCTACCAGTAATTGAATGAAGTTTGTCAAATTTACTGTAACTGCATAAGTTTAACTTGACAACTTAATAAACTTAATAATCAACTTAGATAAACTCAATTTGGCTACTTGTGACTAATTAATGCAACAGATTTAAGTTCAATCACTTGTTCCCTTTTGTAAATCTTCATGCCACAATTTTTACATTTTTAGTTGTGATTAAGAAATTTTAAGAAACCACCAATCATTTTCCTTCCACTTAACTTGTATGTGCTACTGTTTAGCACATACATGTCAAAAGTTCAACAGGTCAAATGGTCAAATACATTACCTGGATATGAATATATTTGCAAGGCGCTGCATACTGATGCTCACAGGCTCAACTGTAACCCTTTCAGCATTCAGGAATCCACCCTCTGGGCTAATCTGCCATGATATGAATTGTGATTACTTTGTCTTTTTACACTAACTGCAGAGGCTGTGAGAGCGCACTTTAAATCACTGCCCAGATCTGACCATCCAGCTTTTACCCTCTGTAAAATCAAATGGTTATTTGAGACACTGATCCTAAAAATTCCTCAGGTCAAGTCTCACCTTTTTTGACCATGACGTCACAAACCCCAGAGCACGGTACCTTTGTGTCACACTGTGAATATCGGCGGGATGAAGGCCTGAATGGTTACATGTGAGCAGAGCCGGGGAGCAAAGTGAAATGTGGCCAATATTTGGCATCCTGACAGATGAATATATAGGATATGTGAAAGAAGAGATAGATTTCAACCCTTGGAAATTACATTTATCTGCGACATCTGCTTGGATGTAAAACTTGGACTGAACACACAAACGATGTACTGCACACTCAAACACGCTCACGCTTCGTGACCTTCATTAAAAAGATTTAACGTTCATGACTGCAGATTAGATAATGTAAGCAAAGGACCTTTGTTAAAGGTCCACTGTATATTTCTGACTGGTGTACTGTATGGAAAGCCTGAATAAAACCTTGAATGTTATTTCAAGCCTGAGGTGAACTTGTGTCTACTGATTTATGACCTTTAAGTGGCAACCCGTTTTATCAGTACTCTCTGTAATAATGCTCCAAAAAGGATTAAAATAAATGCATGTTTACTTGCAGCAGCGCAATTTAAATAGTTTATTAAGTATTAAGAATATTGCATGGGTTTTGCCATTCGAGAGTCCCTGCATGGCATCAGGGACTCTGAAATCTGTGGAAACTTAGATTGAAAATTAGATGGACTTTTAGGGTGCATTCACCACAGGGCTGTTTATTCTAGTTTAATCTAATTTGTTTATCTAGAAAGTCCGATGTGTTTGGGGATTGTGAATGCAAATTTGACTTCTAATGCGGACTGAAAAGGCGAACTCTGACCCGCCTGAAAACCTAGGTCTGGGTCCGGTAGAAGTGAACTCTGATGCGGTTTGAAGACAGGCATTGTGTTCAATATATTACACTCTGCTGATATAACATATGTTAGTGATGCTTTAATTTAAGCTATATTTATAGAAACCGAGTATGAAATAAGGGTGCTACGATCGTTTTGTGACAGATTCCCTGCTCATCCCACATTGGAAGAGTATGGTTTTGTGAACATGACTCAATAACTCACAGTAATGGTGCCTGCAGGAGCATCGCTAGCAGTAGCGGCCAATAGGTGATGTCCAATTTAGTAATGAATCAATGGAGAAATCCTACACCCGCTAAAATCCAACACCGCTCCATTTTTGTTTACATTTTGTGAAGAAGGAAGTGGCGCTGGTCTTCTTCAGAGGTTTTGTGTTGATTCCTTCAGTAGTTCTTGGTGCAGCGCCACCACAGATTGCTTTTTCAGTTAGCTTGGGTCGCTTGTCTCTGTGCCGTGTAAATGCGAACCACAGCAGCTGAAAATATAACAGAAATGTTGCAATTGAACTGAGTCTACCGGACTATGAGGTGTGAAAACACCCTTGGTGAAAATGTGTCATCATTTCATCTTTTTGGCAGGAAACACAAACTCAAATGAGCCAAGGAATAGTTGTCTAGAATGAACATTCTTCCAAAGACTGTCTTAGACTTAAATATAATAGTTCTGTCCTAGCAAAGCACTGATCCCAGCTGTAATTCTGTTGAAAACAATTACTAAAGAAGTGTACTCAAGTTAAAGATTGTGTTTTTCTTAATTTTCAGTGTGAGGTTATGCAGCTGCAATAAAATAACATTTATTTAAGGAATTCTGTGAGCTAAGCTGGCACTGCATTATTTTTATACCAGTGTATGTTTGAGATTGCGGTAATTCCTGCCCAATGTTAACGATAATGAAGAGAATGTGAGTGTGTAGGAGTGATGTGATTAAAAAAAGTAAAAAAAAACACAAAAATAATAAAAAGATTTAGTGGTGTAAAAAGGAAACGGAGTCAGGTGGCATCAGCTTATATTGATACAGGTCTAAATATAGCAGACAGAAAGCAGTACTTGCAGAGAGATGTGTGCAGCACAGCTGGTTGGCGTAATGACATTTCTGAACTCAGTAGGTGACTCTGAAACGTTTCAGCGGGATTAAAACCTTTCCACTGTGCCACTGATGGAGTACAGGAATTGTATCTGTGAGTGCAGTCGCGTGCTTTTTATGGCCTCCTGTTTTTAGGAACACACAGTTCACACACAGCTGCTACGATGTGAGTGCATTCACAAAACACACGGCATATAGGTGTTTCCCATTTCGAAACCTGCGAGTGTCCAAATCCCATCCACCCCTCTCATGCGAGGTCACATGATGGCTCCGCTCGACTAGGATTGAAGGCTTGTTGCCACGGCGATAAGCCAGCCGGTAATATCTCTAAGCACAGCCAGGATTAATCTGCGGACAGATGGCTGGCTGCGCGGCGTCACTTCCTGAAACAGGCATATACATGGGATTCATATTCTCCTCCATCGCCTTTGTCCCCTTTATCTTCACATTTCCCCCACTGCTGTGGAAACACACGCGCACACACACACGCGCGACATCATCTGCCTCCTTCATAAACATGAAGTTTTAGTAGGTCTCATTATCATCACAACCATCATGGCCGACCTTGGTCTGCTCCCTCTGGTTGTCAAATCCATGACACCACGGTTAAATCATTGTGCTTAGCATTCATCACTACAACATAATGATAATAAAAAAGAGACAACATTATTTCATGGGTCTGAGGCTTTACATCTCATCCACACCAGGAGTTCTGGATTTACTCACTAGACAATTTACAGATATTTAGAGGTGAACCCGATATCCAGAAACACGCTCATCTTTAAGATTTCATGTGCTGCACTCAGATCTGAAGAGTTATGCTTTTCAAGTACCTGCTAAAAATAGGGTTATTTTTTGCACTTCAAAGATATCTCGGGATGCTTTGGGAGGTTTTTTTTTTAGAATCACTGTCAGAAATAGTCAAGCACCCAGAAGAATAGCTATGGATTTGGATTTAAAGGAGTATATTATGTAAAAATCGACTTTTTTGAGCTTCAATGTTATTCCTTCATCAGAATCATGCCTGTTTAAGAAATTCTTTAATTGCCTGTGGGAGCCATTCAGGGAAGTCTAAACGCTTGCTCTAAAAAGGAGCAGCCTATTTCCACAAAGCTCCTCCAAGGAGCTGCAGTCTCCAGCTGAGCTTCTGCCTCATAGAGCACCCCAACCCCTCTCGGCTCCTTCAGACTAGCGGCAGCATCCACCTGGTGGAACTGCACATCTGCTGAACTTATCATAGAAACTGCTTCTCAGTCCAACGCTACAAAGAACAGTTAAAAATGGCATAATGGAGGAGTGCTGTTGTGATGATGTACTGAAGGTGGAGTGTCAGAAAGAGCAGGAGCTTCTTAAAGAGACAGAGGCCCAAATCTAACGTGTCGAATTGCAAATTAAAATTTTTTTAAAGTCATGTCTGATATATGTAGAATATATTTATAACAACTGAAAATGACATAGTTACTTGATCTATAAAATAGTAACCTGTACAAGGGAAATACATAATATTGCCCTTAATTTTTTGTACATAAAAACCAGCTACAGGTGTGAGAGATATTTTTACAAGGACCGATTTCATGAACAGCCACCGTAGTGTTATACCAGTGAGTTTGGTGGGTTTCTCATAGATGCTTCAAACTGCGTCATCAGAACCAGAAAGAGTTTGATGGGAATTGCTTTGAGGGTTTGTGTTAGGTCGGGTAATCAAGTTGTGGAACTGCCCAATGCTGTGACTCTACTCCCCACAAAGTTTTGGTAAGTTTCATTGAGCTGCAGCATTACATACGTCACAGACAAACATTAGCAACTGGGTAAAATGTAAGATTTCAACAAAGTTCACAACCTCCAACAAGCAATTGTTTTTCAAAAGCCAAGGATCCAAACCCTCTATATGAAGAAAAGCATACTAGGGATGGGTTTTCACCAGTTTAACTTTCACTATGTCACCAGTCTTATGGATTCTTCCATCAGTCTGTGTATATTTAACTATGATCTTGTTTATATATGGCAGCCCAGTCATTCATTCACCGTGTTCATAGGATACCTCCTTGGTTTTGGAGCAAAGAAAGAAATTAATCTTATCATGTGATTATTAGTAAATAAATAATCAGTTTTTATGTAATTCTACAGGGCACTCACTATGCCCCCTGGGTAGGTAAGTACATCAAGGCCTTTCCTCCCCTTTTTCCTCTAAGCTCTTCTCTGGAGATGAAAACCCTTCCTAATGATGAGTAACCTAAAAAAAGTCTATTAATTTTGGCAAGAACACAGTCAGAAGTCCAACATTTTTATTCTTTTACCCAGGCTTACCAAAGGGAATATTTCTTTTTGGAGGTACTCAGAATATGTTCTTGGTTTCCAACCATATCACCTTGTGGCATTAAGAATCACAAAGGACTGGAGGGATGCTGTCATAGTCTGACAGCTGACACACACCCTGGACAAGCTGTGAAACTCAGAACTGACACACAAAGACAAGTAACCAAGAGTGTAACCTGTTCCATCTTTAGACCAAAGGGACACCACAGGAAGAACATTCCTAGTGCAAGCAAAAATACTCCAAGAGACACACTCCTTTATGAGAAAGTTTGCAATTGAGTCTTGAACTAAAGCAAACTGTTGTGTTGAAAGGTTGGTACTTCCAGTAGCCATAGTTAGAAATGTCTTGCAAAACTCTAATGAAGTAAAGATATAGGTTTGCATTAGGATCTTAATAACTGTAGACTAAACTATCAACAAACATCCTGGGTTCATGATGCTGGTTAGAAACCATCTCAGATCATCTTTATAAATCAGTGTACCTGCTGTGCAGGTGCCAATTAAAAAATAATTACAACATCTGACACGTTTCATGTCTAAAGTTGCAGGAATGGGAAGAAGTGATGAAACTTCTTTCAACTTGGCAGTAGATTTAAATGTTAGTCAGTTTATGTACCTTAATATTTCCAAATACCTCTGCATAACACATGCAGTATTTATTTTCTTATGCTGACTTCACAGTCACTTCTGTGTCTGTCAACCAGACAGAGACACTACGTTGTGTCTTTGTTAGGGCAGTGCCATCTTAACTTTCCTAATTCAGAGAGTTAAGACAAATATTTTAGTGTGTATACACTAACCATTTACAGTAGATACTGGTTGTCTACTAGATGGGTCATCTTCCCATTCAGGCTCTTAAATGTACTTTTGCACCCCTGCATGCCCTGACAACAGCATTAATATTCTCTTCTTTGTTTCCTGCCAGAACTCTGTATAAATATTTATGGTATTCTAAATTGTTGCTACTGTGATTCTCATCCTCCCTATTTTGACTGCAAGAATCGATCAAGATACACAATACATTTTTAAACAGGTGGTCAGATAATGTATTTCACTGTTAATTAACACAAGGAATGCTTTTTGTTTGACTTTTCCTCATAATTCCACTGGGATGTGTAGTTTGGTACAGTTTTTAAAACTATTAGCATAAAGCTTTCTCTTTTTGATCTTAGACTAATTGAAATCTTTCTTTTTTGATACAACCATAGCACCACAATAAATTTGGATCATTTTGCCTTCTTATAACCATAAGGAAACCTTACTAGCATTTTTTTGAGAGAGAACACCAACAGGTTTTCTGTCTGAGAGCATAGCAGCTAAAGTAATTCATGCCGTTATTTTATTGTAATTCAGGATGTTCCGAGTTCCCTGTAAAATCCAGGACTAGATGTAAAGCTCTTAATGACCAAACTGTATTGTATCTTAAAGACCTTATATTGACACATAATCCTAACAGAGTGCTTTGCTCTGAGAGTGCAGGCTTACTTGTGGTTCCAAGAGTTTCTAAAAGTAGAACAGGAGGCAGAGATTTTAGTTGCATCCTGCTTAACCAGCTGCAAGCTTGTATTTTAGGAGACAGTCTTTACTTTTTACATTAGTACAAATAACTATCTTTTTATGCATAGTGCATTTCGAGCATTGATATCTCTTGAATGTTTTTGTATTTTGTCACATTGCAGTCACAAACCATTTTAAAATGTCAGCTGACGATGATGGGTATGTGATTTTCAACATCTTCAAAATATGTCACAAATAAATATCTGAAAAATGTGTAGTCACACACCTTTAATCTGTCGCCCCTAAATAAAGTCCAATGTAACCAATTGCCTTCATAAGTCACCTAATTGGAAAATAGAAAGTACACAGGGTATCTGTGTGTAATTTCATCTACTCTATAATCCCTTGAAGGCCTCAGAGGTTTATTAGAGAACATTAGGGAACAAACAGCATCATAAACACCAAGCAACACATCAGATAGTTTACAGATAAAGCTGTTGAGAAGGTTAAACCCCAACCCAACAGCTTTGAATATCTAATGCAACAACCTTCAGTCCATTATCTAGAAATGGATAGAGTATAGTACGACTGTAATCCTAACAAAATATGGCCACCAACCTAAACTGACTGACTGGGTAAGAAGAAGAGCATTCACGGTAGAAGCAGTCAGGAGGTAAGCTAAAGCCATATGTAAAACCTAATTAAACTAAGCTAAGCTAAACAGTTTAGAGGAGTCAAGTGGTTGTGAAGAGGAAAAATTTCTTAGGTTTTTTATTGTGAAGTTTGAGATCTTGGTAAAAAATGTCTACACTGAACTGTTAAAACTTTTTTATGCCACTGTTGTGCATCTCATTTGATTGATCTTCATCATATGCAGCGCCTCCTCTGCTGCCAACAGACAAAATGACAAAAGATCCGCAGCTAATTACTATCAAAATAGAAAGATACAGTATCATCTCTAATGGAAAATAGGAGATTAAAGTCACTGATGTTACACTCGTAACGTAAAGAGAAAGACCTCAGCTGAAATTTTACTTTTTAGACACTGAACAGGCAAATTGCAGGTTGTCTAAAAAGAAGAGATTTCCTTTTTATCTGGGCATTAGTTTAAATTTTCAGGATTTGATCATGAGGTCAATTTTGACTTCATAACCCAGTATAACAAATTTAACCCAATGGTATTTTCAGCATCAGATTGCAGCCTCCCTGCTTAGACGTGTAGTGAACTACAGCGTCACCCCCTCAAAAATCTGTGAAAGTTCCAGCAAGCAAAAATGTTGCATGGTTGATGTGAATAAATACATCTCTTATCATATTTCATTTAACCACTCATGTCTAATTCTCTTTTTTTCATGGCTCTACTGCAAAACAGCGGTATTAGCCATCTCATCAAAGAGGATTAGATACATGGGAATTAATGCGCCAGCTTTTGCCTGTAGTTATCTCTGAAAGAAGCTGATGATGAAAGCTGGATGAAGGCACATTTTTCTTCATTAGATGGGGGAAACATATTTCCCAGATCACACTGACGACTCTTATAGCGTTTGCACGTTTCTTAGTTATGCATCATATCTACATCCCCCTACATCCAGGATTAGGCCTTGAGGTTCATAATGGTTAAGGGTTTGTGACTACTTATAGAAGTGGACTGGGGTATAACATAGATGATCTAAAAAGGTGAATTAGCTCCTCATATAATTGTGTTCTACATAATCCTGCTGATGGTTTAAATGTTTGATTCAGGTTGGTTAAAGCTGAAGCATCAAAAAGTTGAAGGGCAGTGGCCCTTGAGGGTTAGGGTTTGACATCTGTGGTTTAAAATAGCATTCCCATAAATAGCACAGGCTTTTTTGAGGTTGGAGTTGCATTAAGGTAAATATGGAGAGGTGCATTTCAAACATAAACCTATAATTGAAATCTTAACAGGACACAAAATTATGAAATTCCAATCCAACTTTTAAAAAAGCACACTGAAGAAAACCTAGATGTTCTACATATAGAACATTTGGGTCACTTGTCATCAAAGTGGGTCATAAGGTCTGGTAATAGACTGATTTCATGGCTTTAGTTAAGACTAGTCAGATGGGCAACTTCTCCTGCAGGACTCCAAACTTTCCCAGTAAATTTTCCCAGTAGTTTTTAACGAAGGACAAAGGAAGCATTCAGTCTGTAAAGGGCTTAGCATTGTATCTCTGTACCAGAATACAACTCTGATGAGCCCAGAAAGACACTCACCTGGTCACAGAGACTGACACAAGAGGGGCAAAGGATAATGAATGTCTTCAGAACCAAAATGAAATCGATTCATATTCCAATTTTACGGTTTTCATTTGATTACTTTATTTTTCTAAGTGCTCTGTTCTGCTGGTGTCTCCTCATTAATGTGACCAGTAAAGTAGTTACAGTCATACTCATGACAGGAAAGGAGTATGACTATATTAAACCAACATTTTTTAGCTCTATATATCATGTTATAATGTTATTCTCTCACCAAAAGTGGAGCTTCTGCCTCACAGAGCACCCCATGCCTTCCCAATCCAGCTCCTTCAGACTAGCCAGCAGTAATTAGTAAACACCTGGTCTGCTGAGCTCATCATACAAACTACTTCTCAGTCCAATGCTCCTAAGAACGGTTGTAAATGATATGAAGAAGCATTGTTGTGGTGACATACTGAAGGCTAAGTGTTAGAGAGAGCAGGAGCTTCTTAAAGAGACAGAGGCCATTTTCAAGTCATCAAATTATGACGTTACATGTCTTTTAAGTCAAGTTTGATACATTCAGAAATACTTTGCTCTTTACAATAAAACCTTCTATGAAACCTCTGAGCAACATGCCAGTATATAGTTAATTTTATCACAACAAAACAATTTTGTTAGAGAAAAATTTATTCTGACATTTTATTTTATATAGGGTTCACAACATGTTGCATGAGTTTAATTGATTTTAAGTCTTAGTTAGGAAACCTTAAAGATGATAGAAGTTGAACCCATAGCTTCAGTCTCTGGGACCAACTGGAGAATTTGTACGAGAGGAAGACGGCGAGAGAGTTATCCGCTCAAAGAAAAATATTTACTGCTTAAAAACCTTCAACAGAACCTCTCTTTAAAATTCTGGACAATCCCTGAAGGATCATTTAGCAAAGTGGGAAAACAGAAATGCCTTAAAGGGAAAAGAAAGGAAGGAGAGAAGATATGAAAGAAGAAGCAGCAAATGATGAAGGGACAGTAAGGAGATCAATTAAAAAGTAGCAAAGACATTGAAAGTGCATGTTAACATAATGTGTGCTTAGGCTGAGGAAAGGATGTATGTGCGAGAAACAGAGCGCTCTGCAGCAGAGATGGAGTAAGAGAATAGGGGAACATGCTGGCTGTTCTGCCTGGCTGACTCTGCTCTGTCTTCAGGGAGAGCAGCTGAGGAGGAGGGGGAGAGGAAGGGGCGAGGAAGATGAGAAGTAGGAAGTTTGAATGCAGAAATGGAGGGAGAGAAAGAGGTCAGAAGAGGAGAGCGAGAAATTGGATGGTAGATAAGGGGAGAGAAACGGGGAGTAAAAGGCAAAGTGATGCTTCAATGCGGATGATGAACTGGCTGTCATGTTGTTAAAACAAAAGTGGCCTTAGGAGAGCTGGGACGGATCTCAGAGATGGACAAATGGAGAAAGACGGGGGTGAAGTAACTACTAAAATGAACCAAATAGAAACAAAGAGGAGTTTTAAAAAAGAAAAAAAAATAGAATAAAATGTGAGCAGAATCAGGAAGAATCTGAAGAAAAGTTGAACATTGAGACTGTGGGTAAGAGGGACACTAAGTCACGAGAAAACAGGGGAGAAGAAGAAATAAGGAGAAGGGATGGAATGGTGTCAGAGTGATTGTGAGATGGCAAGGCAGTAGCTTTGGGCAGGGTGAGAGGAAGTGATGCGTACGCTAACAGGAAGGAGCAGATCTCAGCGGCATGCGCCAATCAAACACCAGTCCGGTTCTCCCAGGCGCCCTGCTTGACCGCCAGCATGCACACAAAGATACTACCGGCATGGGAACACACACGGAAACACACACTCATTAAAAAGGTTTGCCGGGGATCCTGGATCCACTTTGCCAATTAAACTGACATGTATTAAGAACCAGAAGAAGAAGAACATCCAAGCCCAATAAATGAAGAGGCCATGCACTCACACATATGCATTGGTCAGACAGAAATATCATTGAGTCAAGATCATGTCTATTTCCTGAGGCATGTTTCCTGTCATCTCACACATCTGAAACTTAACGTCAATTTTTTTGACAACCCAGCCACCAAATTAGAGAAACAGGTGAAATGTTGTGGAGATGAGGATTTAGGAAACATTCACATCAGCCCTTTTTAGTCCATTTTCTTTGAATTATAGTTTATTTACCTAAAAAGTCTGGTTTGTTTGGGGAGGTGTGAATGCGTAATTGAACTCTGCTAAGGACCAAAAAAGTGAAATCTAGTTTGCCTACAGACATGGTCTCGGTTCGGCTGAAGTGAACTCTGGTGTGGTTCAAATGCAATGTGAACCCCAAGCGGGCCTGAGACCACTCCAGAAGCAGGAAGAGGACCGTAGTGCAGAACATTCTGGATAAATACAACCAAAACAAATGCATGAGTCTATCACCAGAGGGAGAAATAGAAGTACGAAGCATTGGGTGTGTAATGGATGAGGGGATAGTGGGATTATTGAACAAGCAGCATCTGGTCGCAAGAGCCAATTTGTAGTCCCACTGCTCTCAACCCTTTACCAGCTCAGGCATGTGCTGACGTTTGCTGCCGTGTAAACACAAACTACTGTCATTTCTTGAGTAGTAACTGAATCCAAAAGCAGATGCTGAATGTTGGGATGAAGGTTTATTTGAGAGAGTGTGAGGAACTGGCACAAGAGGAACTGAGGCGCGTCTGACAGGAACTAACAAATGCCAGAAGGAGGACAGGCGAACCTGCATGAAGGGTGTGACAGGATCTGACAAAGAAGTACGAACCCTGACCACCTTTTTGCTGCAGGGGAGGTGACTGAGTGACATGAGAAACAGGAGAGTCTAATCAGCAGAATGTCGTGAAGCTTAGTGAGGTCCTGAACTGAGGAGCTTTATCTTACAGTGGAACATTTTCATACTAACATCTGTAAATTGCCCATTTATGTCTTGGTTCTTTACATTTGGTGTCAGAAGCGGGATGGCCGACTATTGGATACAGGTTTCTTTTTGTCTTGTATTTTTGACAAAGAATGCATCATTGTGGCAAAAATAACAAAAAGATAGATCAACTCAGCAAATCTGCGGAGAGGAGGGATATAAATATTTGATTTTTGCTTTTTAGAAACATACAGGGATTGGTGTCTTCCAGGATTAAGCAAACAGTTCATTAATGTGGACAGAGCTGCACACAGGAAAACAAACTTCCTCCAGATGTGAACAAAAAGAATCATGCCTCCATTTTTTCTAATCATAGAATGAAGTTCATATCTTTGAATTAGTAGTAATGAATCAATTATCACTGATGTTCATGTATGACATGGATGCTGCTGTTATGTAGGATTTAAAGGACAGACTTTAAATGCCCCGTTTACCCAGGCTGCCCTTTAAAGCTGTTTTTAAATGTCATCAAAAGGCATCTCCTCTACATACTTTTAAAATCTGATTAAGTCAGCGATTGTGCCGATGTTTCCCCCAACGTTTAAGTCCAAAAAGGGTCAAGTCATTAAAGTAATTGCCAGGCTCCTTTTAAAGAGGTGGAGAAGCATAGAAGCAACTAAAATACAGCAACTTTGAAACTATTTTTCCTCTGCATTTAATAGTCTGAGTCTAATGCAGAATTATGGACAAAAGCTAAAATGACTGTAGATTGGATGATGAGTTCTAAATAGGTGTTTTTCCAACCTTGTGACTGCTACTTTATGCATCTTTATATAGTCTTTAATGTGTTGATATACTGTTAAGACAAGTACAAATTAAACTTTCATGCATGCGTACTTGTTCTGGTTGAACATAATCTGTTTGTACCTACCTGTATACAGAAACCAGAGAACACCATCCATCTGTCTGGAAGGCGCCTTCTCTGTAATATTCAGCATTGAAGATCATTACCGGTGCTTTCGGAAAGCAATCACTCACTTTAACTGCCTCTCCAAGCATGGGTACTTTGTTTGGGACAACCTGACGGATGCAGCACCAGGAAAAGAAGAAACTTGGAAGCTGGTGCTGTGACCGATGCCAGGAGACGTCTTGTGGTAGTGTTATTATTATGGTGCCATTGTGTTGATCCAGTGCAGGAACAAAGGTACTAAAGCTTGATGGTTTATCACGTGTGACTGGAACATCCAGGCAGCATCGCACCGGAACAATCAGAGGGATTGTTTTTGTGTCGCATGACTTCAGCGATGTGACAGATTGGACGGTTCTCGTCACTTGCCGTCATAAATCAGGCAGGTCCTTTCGCTCCATGTCAGATATTTCTGTTACCTGTCAAGCCAAACCACCAGTCTGTGTGATGATAGGTAATCTGAGGTCGATGTAGAAATGTGTGTGCGTTGAATATGCAGCGTTGGATAAGTCACTATGGCTGTTCTATATACAAGTTCAGTCCATTTACAGTATTTAAAATAGACAGCTAATCCAAACAAGACTGCAGTTAAAAGGGGTTTTTTTTATAGCATTTGTACTTGAACTTCTTTGACTTTTTTAAACACCCTATGTAAACATGTCTGCTTTTGTCTGGTCCATTCAGAGTATCAGTGACATGGCAAACTGCTCTCTGCTTCATCAAAAAGTTTGTTTCCACAATATGAACCTTATCCAGGAATCAGGGTAGTTCTGATGGGGTCCATTATTGTTTAATGGTTTAAAGTCATTTATCAGTTACAAAAAATAATAATAATAATAACCTAAATTCCTGCAGATCATTAGCAAGACATTTTTTAATCTAAATTAATAGAAAACATCCACATCATTTTAATTCTTCCAAGATGAAACTTTCATCTTGGAAGATAAAAGTTCCAAAATTAGGTATTTTATGAAAGTTCATAAAACACCTCTGTATTTTATGAGCAGAGGTGCATAAAATACTAGTTTTTGTCATTGTCAATGAAAATGTTTGGATCAGTAAGGATAAAGATTTTGCTGAAATAGTTGAAACTTCCAGGGTGGCGTAAGTTTTTGCTGTCACTTTTCCTCTCTGTTATGTCACAGTAACTCTGTCAGCATCAGCAGTTAGTCATCTGACTGGATGGAGCCATGACCCAAAGTGCCATCAATAATTCTTCTCCTTCAGGGTGACGGACGTCGGATCTGTGGACACGCGGACAGATGAGTCAGCTGAGGGAAAATGAAAAACTAACCATCAGGAAGAACTGCAATAAATATTTAGGAGATTTACATGATATTGTCCTGGGCTCTGGGGGGAATTAATATGGCTCATTTACAAAGCACAGACCCCAACAATGAACAACACTGTTATCAAGGAGGCCAAAAATAGATATGTGGGTTTTAAATTTTTCTTTGCAGACGACTTTTTCTAGGTTTTACTGAACATATGAAAAGCCTTCCAGCCTCCTTTGTATCAGAGAGGAAATCCCCGGCTGGAGGCACCACAGTCTGACCCCACTAGTGATCATCTGCATAGATGGTGAGTTTATGTGCATGGATGCTTCTAAAAGATATTATTACCTTGCTGTTTTTAGTTATTTAACTTAGCCAGGACACTGGAATAAGACTGCCTATTCTCTCTAAAACCTCCAATACTGTTTAATGTGAATCAAAACATGCCATATTTTTTGAAATACGGCATGTTTTGAAAACCACTTTAGTGTGCAATTGGACTCTCAGTATTTGCAGAAGTTAGGGACCACAACTTCACAATATCTGAAATGAGCAAATACTTGAAAGCCGATCTAAAAATGCTTCCAACAATCTGTTCAAACACCAAATATACAAGAAATATAGGGAATGATACGTACTGTGGAAAACAGCTTGGCACAGCCAAAAGAACTAATTTTTACAGTTTTCTCCACTCTTTGGGGTACAGCCAATCAGTGTGAAGAACAAACAGGTCACTCCTAGACTGTAATGCCAGCCAATAGCTTGTGAAGTAGCATTGTGCCTAGGAATTTCAGCTTCCTAAGCTGCATTTTCTTTGGAATGTTTTAGAAATGATCTATGAAAATATCTGCAAATAATTTGTACGCTGAAAGGGCAATTGTGATGTTTCCATACTCTGCTCGCCTCTCAGATTGTTTTCCTGCTACTTTCTCAGCCACCCTATCACAATGATACCACCACAGGTATTGGCATGTAGGTTATTGTTTCCTTACAATGTACATAATCTCCCTATAGAGAGATATGAAAACTTAATTGACCAGATTTATTTTATTGTCTTTTGCAACACTCAGATTATAATTTCAGATAAATGCAACCTGAATAAAAGCAAAATAAATCCAATTTCCAAAATCTGAATCTTTGCTGTAAACAGTGAACCATGAGTTCTGTCCCCTACGGGAAAATACTGAAAGAAAATGTCCAGCCATTATTTTCAGACCCTGAATCTCCTTTATATGACAATCCATCAGGGAGCGTAAATTAATATTATTACTTGGCAACCCAGATCTTTTAATTACTTAGACCGTATGGTTCATGTTCGTACAAGGAAACTTCTCTGCAATATTTAGTATTTTCTATCATTCACAAACCAAATAAATATGACTGATACATTTTTTTTCCATTGCAGCAGCTAACATGAATAAATGATTCCAGGAAAGGAACGGACATTAAACGAGTACAAACGTGTCCAATGGCTAAAAAAAACCCTGAACTCACATTATTTTGAATGCGTAAAAATGCTGAATCTAATTAAAGAAGGACTCTATTATTCAACACACATGGTGAGAGCAGCACAGCCTCAAAAGAATGAGCTGCCTTTGAGAAAATATTATCCACCATGTCAATTTATTTCAAACCAAAATGAATTTCAAAGCCCAGTTTTGAATTAGCATGGTGATTTAATTTCATTTTTCCATCTCTCTCCAGTCACACATTAGTCGTTTCTGCTTGCTGTAATGACTTTCCTAATAGCCACTGTGGAAAACAACAAGAATAATTTACTGTAAGCCTAGTCTGTGTGTTCTCCAAACTACTTTTTGCATCCACAGTTTTATTATTATTATTATTATTATTATTATAAATATTTCCTTTAAGGTTGAATGGATGATGCAAGGGAAGTGAAAGTGCACACTGGACCAATGAAGCCTCACAGTGAAAGTGGCTGCAGAAGAAACGTGGGAAAGAAATGTGAGGCGATGCAGAGTGGGGTGAATTAAAGGACAGTTGAACAAAATGAAGTAGTTTATGGTGCTCCGTGGACATATCTGGTTTGTGTTTAACCTTTAGGGAGAACGAACACAGGATAAATAAATCAGATCATCTTAGCAGCTTTAACAATCCTCATGTTGTGTGATCAGTTATGTGGAAGGATGAGGGAACGAATGGACGAAACAGCCGGCTGTCCGAGGTTGTGCATGTTTCCAGTAATTATTGATCATAAAATCCAGGTTTACAGGATTTTTGAAAAATCATTTGTATGAATATTTTCTTTTAAATTAAAGTGTTGATGATATACAACAAACTATCAAAAAAGTAAAAAAGTGATCCAGTTAGTCAGTTCAGTTTATATTTAAATTGATGCATTGGTCTGCAAACTGCATAACTCATAATTTATAAAGCAATACAATGTTTGCTATATGTAGTTCACTGGAATTCCCTCACTGTCGTCATTCAGCTCTGCTGGCCAGGAAACGAGCCATTAATTTAGCTCAGCCGTGTTGGAGAACGGTTGCAACTAAAACTTTCAGAACAGAAACTCTCCAGTACTGGACCTGGCTGATAACTGGAAAGCTGAGCGCTCTGTTAATGCTGAAATTAAGGAAGCTACTATTAATTCTGCTGTTTGCAACATAGCTTTATCCACTTTTTAAGCAAACAAACAATTCATGCTTATGCTATATTTTCTTTACATTGTTTAATCCCATAAAATCCCAATGAAACACTTTTTGATGTGTCAGTTTAGAACATAACTAAACGGGAAACTGTTAAGAGGTTGTGAAAACATTTTCTTTAGAAATTAACATTTGCATGAGACAGAAAAAATAGAAACAATGTAAATAAATCATGTATGCGTTAAACCAAACACAAAAATCTCTGTGTTAAATTTGATTCTATTTTAGATGGGAAGAAGTAATTCTGCTTCTGGCTGTGTTTTGAGTTAGTTGCACCACATCCCACTGACTGCTACAAAATTAACAACTCCTTAATAATTGAGCTTCCAGCAGCTGTTGCTTTACCTAATGGAGGCCAGCTTTAATGTTAAACACATCACTGCGAAAAGGATCTGCACTCTTACATATTTCTCATGATTTAGCTGTTTTGTTACAACTTTAACAAAAACGAAAATTGAATAAATGTGAAATTTTGTTGTCAAATGATGAAAAGTTACCTAATGATAGAATAGAATAGAATAGAATAGAATAGAATAGATTTTATATGCCGACAGCTACTCCGTCCAAAGTACTACATATTGGTAAATGCAAATATAACTATTTTATAAGCGATATAAAATTTAGAACATTTTACATTTTATACCTGGTTATGTTTATCTTGCTGTGCCACTCTTGGCAACAGAAGCCATCAAGAAATTGTGATAACTGCCAGTGTTTAACATCACTGGGAGGAATTTTGAATGAACACACAAACTTTAACATCACTCCATAGCATCTTAATTGGATTTTCTTCCAGACTTTGACTAGGTCACTCCACAACTTTTATGCAGTGTTTTGCTTTATGCTGCTTGAGAAATATTCAGAGGTTGCTGGTGTGATTTAGATCATTGTTTTGCTGTATAATCCAAGAGTAATTTAGCTTAATGTGACACAGACATTCTCCTTCATCACTCTTCTGGTACAGCAAGTCGTTCAGATCTTGAAACAGCCCCAGATAATCACACTATCACCACACAGTGTTAGACTGATGGCCTGATATGCTTTGTTTGTGTTACACCAGTTGGGAGTTCATAGAATATTTTCCCAACAGTTTTTGGGGTGTTTTTTTCTTCTGTTTTGAAAATGTAAAAACTTCATGTTTTTGTTCAGTCAAGGTTTTCAATCAGAAACTGTCCCATAGAGGCCATTTTGCCCTGTCCATCTTTATTATTTCTAAATCATTAACACTGTTTATGTTTTGTGTTTTGAAGTTTGCATCATTCATGTGTTTCAGGATCATTTTGCCCTTTTACACCTGTTTGCAGGACATTTTGCTTTTCTTGTCGACCACCTTCACACTGATTAAGAAACAACCAACCAAACAAACATTCCAGCACTGCCATTAATTTTTAAGGCAATGTCTTCAGATCCTTCTTAGACCGATATGTTGCTGTTGAGTGGTCCAAATTTAGCTTTTTCATGCTAACTAATGGATGGAGTAGAATAAATATGCACAGGGCTAATGAGAGAAGACAAGTCAGGAGGGACAGATGGAGGTGACATAAGACCATGAGGCGCAGAGCATGAGTAGATGGAGACGAGAAAAGCTCCACGCTGGAATATTCTCTTCCTCTAATGTGCAACCACAAGCTGGTGGTCGCATGACATGATAATCACGGCAGAACCCTTATTAAGTTTGAGCCTCATTAATTAGCTTTCAACCTCTGTACTTCAACATGATGAAAGAGGCTCTCACTGTATGCATGGATGGAGCAGGAAGCCGACTGATGAAGATGAGAACGAGAGCGCTGTACTTAATGGTACTGATAGTGACTTTAAACATGCGAGCAGAGGACTGGTTTTTCTGTGACGGAGAGTTGTGATCATTAAAAATCAGCAGATTTGAAAGTGAATCTGGTTCTAATGATGTAATCGCTTGGTTGAGTGACGATGAAGAAAGGAGGGTGATTCACATGACGTAAGGTGGAGTTTTAAGGATGGATGGCTGAATGTTCAGATGAAGGGTGAAATCAAACGTTTAGTAGTCATTTTGTCATGGAAGTAAATAGATAAGGGTGAAAAGCAGAGCTCTGAAGGACAAAGACGGACAAATAATGGTACTGAAGAATCAAAAGGGGAAAGAGAACGCTGTTGGTTAAGGTGGGCTTTGTTTACAAGCCTATTTGTATGCGGTGAGGCCAATCGCATCGTACAATCATCATTATGAGTAATGCTGCAGCACAGAGTTGCTTCCTCTGCCATGATGTATGAGGAACGATGTAAAAACATTACTTTGATACATTAGGTTTTGTGTGGAGTTCTTCCAGCTGTCACATAAAGGATCAGTGAATCACAGGAATGACACACAGCACTTCCTGAAGAGTTAAAAAAAAAACAAAAAAAAAACATTAGATTGCTTTCCTGTTGGCTCATTTTTCTTCAACTTTCCATTACTACACATATTCTGCATCTTTTTTCTGAATCGTAACACTCACAACACAAAACAGGCCTTATTTCAAACAGCATCTTTCATAATACACATCGGTGGGATTTCATGTTTGAGAACAGCATCCCAACATGCAGGGTGGACTGGTTCACTTCACAAAATGCACAGCATCGTTAGGAGAGAATATAGCACCACTGCTGTACAGCAAGAAGGTCTGGAGTTCGAATCCCGGCATCTATTTGTTCAAACTGCATCTTCAAAATGATGTTCAAATAATACAAAATAAAAATCAAACATGTGAAAAGCATATTTTTATAAAAATTACACATACTGCAGCTTTAGTGAATGGGTTAAAATGGCAATTGTCTCAAAACCAATCCAGACACATCCATGAAACACTTGATGCTGCACAGTCGAGTGTCTGGTGTGTATGCCATATAAAACCGCACTGCTCCCTCCAGGCAGTGCAGAAGTGTACCAACAAATCAAGTCATTGTTATTTATAAAGCCCCGCATCACAGGTTTGTCTCAGAGGGGTGTTATTGATGTCATTTCCAGTCAGTGACAGACGACTGTGCTGCCTCTTGCTGTCTATTTTGAGAACTTTTAAGAGGAGGGATGCGATAGTGACGGTAGGTTCACATGAGACATTTTAAGCTGTTGTAATGCATAATCTATGAAGGCCTGACTGGGTCATAAGAGGTAAATAAAAAATAATTCTATATGTGAATCGATCAAAATGTTCAGCAAACAGAATGATATATATTGTGGGATAAAACAGAGTGAACCCGGTCTGAATATATTACATGCAACAGATGTTTGGTGGACATTGTTGTGCTTTGCAAACAGAACGACCGTATTCTGATGATCTCCGTCAAAATCTAAAAAAATCTTTTTCTTTGGAGGAAAACCTGTGAGCAGGATAATCTTCAGCCAAACTCTCAGACTTATGTGCACCCTGCAGCCAAATCGATCAGTATTTTAAACACGCATTTGGCTTAGCTTCATCAGCTCCCCTGCTGTGCGAGGTTGTATGAGGTTATCATCTCTGTAATCAGCTTATCACCTGAAAGTGCATGAGGTCCTGATTTAGATAAATGGTAGACAGGAAGATAGGAAGCTTATCTAAATAGCTCGCTGGTAAGAAAATTTGATCTATTTATGGCAAGTTGATTTTTTTGAAAGCGTGACTCTAAAGCTGCATGCTGAGGCGGTCATTACGCCGGGCATTAAAACAACTACTTTGATGGATGCCCACCTTCGTCTTTATTGATTTCTTCTCTTTTTTCAGTCCGTTCTTTTTTAACCAATTTTTTTTCTGCATCTGATTGAACGTGCTTCACCTGACTCCAAAGGTTTTTATCTCTAGCTCACTGCTTAAGATTTAAAAGAGTGCATGCAGTACCTTGGTTAATGAATTTCACATACTGAATTTAATTCAAATTTTATCTGATGAACAATTCTCAAACATTTTCATATAAAAATCTTAACTCACCCACATTCTTCTCCACAACTTCCTCTTTGTTGTGTTTGTTGTGCGCCATAGTCTTCACGATGATCTTTGTTCCCTGGGGTTCGCTAACGAACCTCTAGTTGAGTTTCATGCGGTGTCACTTTGCAGTCAGCATCGGCTTTGGCTCTGCAAGATGTAAAATGGGTCTTTCAAGATGTGGCGATACTAGACGGAAACTCAGATTTGGTGAACTTTTAGTTTTAATAGGTTGCACAACAACGCCACCCTGGGAATTTCACCCAGAGAATATTTCTTTTGGTATAAGGCACACAGGTTCAGTTATGCATGAATTTAGCACATCTGAGACAGTTTCAAATTTATAAAACAACCATTTATTAAGCTCTTTTTAAAACACTTTTTAAAACCAGTTTCTCTTTTAAGAATGGGACACAAAGGAAAACAAAGAAAATCAAAGTGCAGTAGCTGAAGTTACCGGCCAGAGGGGGCGCTATAGGGACGGAATCCACCAAACACAGCAAACAAACAAAAAAAACCCTTTGACACACCAGACACAGTGAGACAACCCCAAACTCAAGAATCACAGCACGCAGAAGGGGAAGACACCGTCACCACACCAACACCGCCACCGGACCTCAGCAACTGCAAAACAACAAAAGAAAAACAGTTAACCAAGATAACAATCTTAAACCTAATTAGAAAAAAAAATCAATATCAGCCCAACTAAATAAAAGACAAAAAGGGCCGTAAGCAAAATAAGTAAAGTAATAGAAATTAACAATAGCCAATGCAAGTTAAAACATCAGGACCATGCGTGGCCCGCTTGTCATGCCACAACAGGAGGTGAAAGGGGTGCGCCGATGCCACACCCCAAACACCGCTTCGATGGAGGCGGATAATACCGCCGCAGTCCAACTTTAAAAACGACTGAGATGGAAGTCCGGGAAACGAACGCAGACAGAGCAAAGCAGAGTAGATCCGAGCAGAACAGAGCAAAGCAGAGTAGATCCGAGCAGAACAGAGCAAAGCAGAGTAGATCCGAGCAGAACAGAGCAAAGCAGAGTAGATCCGAGCAGAACAGAGCAGCAATGGTCCAACTGTGGGGGGACCTAGAAAAAATTAATTAGCCACCATTTTAAATAAACCTAACAAACTATTGCTTAGATGAGCGTTAGTTTCCTACCTGCCGATCCAAACACGCACACACACACTCGCAGAAGGAGGAAGAGAAGGAGCGCAGCGCAGTGGCGCTTTACCTATAATCACAATTCAATTTAGATTTTCTGGCCAAGATCAGCTGAAGTGCAGGGAGAGAGAACACCTACCACCAGGATCTCAGCGTAGCACGCACCAGCCAGCCAGAGATTTTGTTACTTTCCGCTGCCAGAGTCCACAGGATGCAAGCCACACAGTGGAAGAGCAAAGACGACACATCCCGAATGAACGCCGCAGCTCCTTATATACCACGCCCACCTTAACAACCGGAACTTCTCACCTGACAACCACCTGTGTGGAATTAGGTGCATTTCTATACCACTACAAAGACAAGCTGTGCCACACTCATGGTTTTAGTTTCTTTCTAAGCAAAGTGTTTCTTGTTCTGCATACACAATTTTAAGACCTATTCTGTTACATCATAAGTTATCCAGGATTTTGGATGCTTCGGACTAAGCCTGTGCAAGTGAAAGTAGTCCAAGTTTGCAAAGACATTTGTGAAATAGATTTTAAGGTGTTTAAACCTAGAAATAGTCTTCGCTGCTTGAGGAGGTTAGTTAATCATAGTTTGATCAGAGGCAGAGAGGACCTGCATCGCCTTCAGCCCAGAGTCCATTATCAGCTTAAACCACTATGGAGTACAGGAGCGAGGTTGTGATTGATGACACCAAGAAGGGACTGCCAGAAACCAGAATGGACATATTTAGTATTCATGATTTGCAACTCAATCTTGGAGTTATTCTGAATTCTCTTTCTCTCTTCTCAGTCTTTTTTCTTCATGTATTTTTGCGTTTGTCACGCATTTGAGCTTTAAAAGTGGTGTTTTTACCCCCAACTAGGCATGGCTTAATATTCTGCTGACAAAGACAGAGGAGCGGCATGAATGTGAACGGAAATAAAAGTGTGCGGGTTTAGATTTTGCATTAAAAATCCCTGACAAGTCTGTGCTGCTATGTGAAAATGTACAGGTGTCAGCCTGCAGAAGAAATCTTTTTTTATGCTAAGTGCAAGAAGAGCAAATGATGTTAAAAAAAGATGAGCATTAAGAAAGTGAGAGGGGGAAAAATTGGAAACTATTATTGTGACATGATATCAAATGACTGAAATGTATAATTTACGGCTCTTAATTTGGCTTTAATCTATTTATAAACCAAAAGCACTACATGGCTTTTAAAAAAATGGCAAATGCAAAGCTTTGCATAATATAAAGGCTTATAAATAATCAAAATATCCCTCCCAGGCCTTTCTTTCTCAAACACAAGCTTTTATTTGCTTCCATTAATTAAACTTACTCAAAGAGAAACTGTCAGCAAACACAACAGATAACTCAAAGTGGGTACAGAACATACAAAATGTCATTGTTGTGGACGATAGACATCATTCACAGACGATGCAAGTCAAGCAGACGTTTGGAGGTCAGCAGCAGTTTACAAAGAACATGTGATGCATCATTAGCTCTTGCAGAAAATCCCTTTATTTCCGTTTGTATTATTTATTTTCTGCTATGTAGCTGACACTTTGAAAAACTGCCTCCAGCCTAATGAGGATTCAGCGTGTTCAGGCTTTGCTTTGCTCTGTGACAGAGCGACGTTTCGATAAACATCTAAATGTTTTCTTCTGTGGCGCCTAAAGGGGGAGTGATGATGTATTCAGTTCTCAAGATATTAGATTTCAGGATAAGTCGAGTTTTTAGAAAAAATAGTGGGGAAAGTTAGAGACACAATCACAAACGGAGCTTAATGGATTAAAAGCAGTGATTTAAGCAATCTGAAATCATTGTCCAAAATACCTTTAATGTCTTTTTTTAAGCTTTAAACATGCTACTCTTGAACAAGAACATTAAATGTCACATCAGTTTTTAGAGTAACTAAACCCCAAATCAACTATTCTTTGCATATAAGGTTGCTTTTTAAGGTTGTTGTGATAGTGACATTTTGTGTACGTTTGTTCAATTCTTAAATATTTTGCCTAAACTGTTCTAGTGATGCTCTCTTCGGGTTGAAGGTAAGCTAAACCCTGGACAGGTCGCCAAGGCTCTAGCTAAAGTTATAATGATGATGGTGATAATGAAGAATAGCCAGATGTTTTATAAACGCATTACGGAAGGATTTGAAAACTTGCTCTTGTTTCTGGTTTAAATTCTGAAACGAAAAGCCAAACCTAACCTTGAGCTAGTTTTTTAATCGTCTCCCTCCCTGCTGGTAGTTCTCGTGTGGAGACATGCAGCCCCTATCAAACAGATCTCCAAACGGAAGCACTTATCTGTGACTGCACATGCATGAAATAGATTCTGCTTTTGCACAACACAGTGCCCAACATCTCATAAAGATTTGAGTGACTAGCATTGATTTTTACACATATCAGCCTCCTCTAGTCAGGGAAGCCTTTATCTAATGACATGCTCTGCTCAGCTTATGCTATTTTTGTCTGATGTGCTATTCTAAGTCCCATCTCCCGACAAGATAAGTGTGCTGGGTAGGGCAAGCGTTTGGTTGGGTCCGCGTTTCATCACCACGCTGATTAATTCTGTCAATGAAAATTGGTGCAAATGTGTGGAACAGAAAGATAACAAGATGATGATCATGTGTTTTTGTGCAGGCGTGCATATTACCATTATGTAAAGCCTTCTGAATAAGATGAGACAGTGCACAAGAAATTGTATTTGCCCTTAATTTCAGCAAATCACCCACAAAAATCAGGTTTCTAATTCACTCTCTCTCGTTAAAAATGTATTTGATTCAGGAGAAGCTGGAAAATTGGGAGGCATTTTCATTTGTAGCTTGAGTCATGTTATACTTTATAAAGGTTTTATAAAGAAATAATTACATTTTTTGGTATTCTTTTTGTTTGGGATGAATGATTACGCAACAAAAAACTTTAGATGTTCTGATTCCAGCCCAAGGTACTAGTTCTGAGTCACAGTTAAGGATTTTAGAAGAGACTGGTCTCAGCATCCCTGATGTTCCACATTTACTATATAATTCAGTCTATTCTCCTTATGATCTCAGTACACTGAGATCTGTACTGTTCTCAGGTTTCCCCATATGTTGTGTGAGAGCAGCAGAAACCATTGGCGCTTAAAGTTACAGTGCTCAAAGAAAATCAAATAGTTTACAAAGTAGGAGAAATACTTCTGTCCACCCATCAAGAACTACAAATGCATAACAACATTGTACTTCAATAATTTCATATTAGGAGAACAAAAATTATTGAGACTGCAGTTAAAAGTTTTGAGCTTAGTATGTATTTAAGAACAAATAAGCTATTCATGCTTTAGGTGACGTATTGTTATTGTAGGTGTTGTTGGTGTTATTGTTAACTGAGTTGGGGCAAAATATCAAAGCTGTCCTGGAAACCTCCAGCTGGATAAAATATCTGTTATGGACAAGAAAAATTAAAGCACATTTTAATGTCAGTGTCATGTGTTTGTGAACAAACCGAACTATTGCCATCAAACAATGACAGTTCTTTGAACTTTTACAAAGAAAACTTACCAATTCCTTCAAAACTCTAATTTTAATTTTAAAGGCTTTTATTTTATCACTGCTGAAAATCAAATTAAGTTTAACGATGGTTTTGTTTTCAATCAACTAATGTACATATTTAGATCTACGGCCTGTTTTAAAATTCAAGCGTTTATGAGAGGCCCTTATATATGTTCACATATTTAGGATTTATTAGCAGAAAATGAGAACTCGTCAAAATAATGAAAAATATGCACTACTTTCAGACCTCAAATAATGCAAACAAAACAAGTTCATATTCATTTATAAACAACAATACTAATGTTTTAACTCAGGAAGAGTTCAGAAATCAACATTTGGTGGAAAAACCATGAGGTTTATAATGGGGTTCAGTGCAGTGATTTCTTAATTTTTTCCATATATATATACATTATATGTGCATATATATACACTCATACATATATGCATGTGTGTGTTTGTGTGTCTGTGAACCTTTGTTTCATCTCTGTAAGAACAGAAGAGGTAGCGTCTAAAGATACAGCTAATGGTAGTGGTTCTCCCTCAGGGCCATCACTCACTGCAGTTCTAGGAAAGAGAGAGGAGCCGCGGGCCAGCAGCCATTAGGAAAACCTCTGACTTCATCTGCAAAAAAAGACTGTGCAAGCACTTTTGCTCTGTCCCATTTAACAGAAATACAGTTGTGACAGTGAAAAGCCACTGACCAAATGCTCTTACTATCAGCTTGTAATGGAGAGCGCCATCTTGTGGTGTCATCTGAATGTTACGAATGGAAGTTTGTGTGGAAAGTTAATGTTGGAGTCGTAGTCTACAGAAAAAGAGAACAAACCTATTGAGAGATTTTCCTGTGATTTTCAACAAAATGTATGGCATATGACTTTTCAATAACTATTTGGTCATCAGTGACACGTGAATGTACCTACAGATAAAATAATATTTTTACAAATCCTTCAGTTTTTCCTCATTAAAGAAATTGAGATTACTGATAAGTGTATTGATTTTACATAACAGTATCATTAATATAATGCCAACATTTAAAAGATATTTTGATGCTTTTCTCAACATTTTGCAGACCACATGAACTTTTCATGGCACAGAATAAAAGCCTGAGCTACTTTGTTTTGTTGACCTCCAACTTCAGATTAACACAAGGTTTGTTTTTCTAAAGTCCATTCAGAAGCAATCAAAAATTCATGAATGTGAACAAACATAAAACCAGGACATCAAACAGCAGGTAAAAGTTCTCAAAACCTTATCAATTATTCAGTAACGCAAGTTCAAAACACAGAAGCTTTTGATCAGATGACGGTGATGTTTTGAGGAGTTTGGCAGAGAACTGGACACAGATATGTTTTTTTTTTCTAAGATAAGAATAAAGCAGAATCTATTAACCCATTAATTCAATCATACACACAAACTGCTTTCTCAAAGAGACTTTTTCAAGATTGCTTTGACCTTCTTACAGACGCTGGTAGTTATCATCGTCACTACCTCAGCAGAGCAGAAGACACAATGAACCATTTCTCTGTGATTTAACACATTTTTCTGACCCTTTTGCAAAACATGAAGTGGATGACATCTGTATCATCCAACATAGATGTCATAAAGTCTACACTCCATGAACTCCAACAGAAATCACCTTTTCATAACTGTTGGAAGCTACTTACATCACTATGAATCTACTGAAGCACATGTTTCACTTTACTTCTCAAAAATCAGTCTGCAGGCTGTAATGGTATCATGTCTGTGTTGTTCTTTACCAACATGGACGCAAGTTAAGGATGTAAGATTTTTAATTAGTAATCAGGGTCAAATTTCTTACCAACATAAAATGTAAAGTACAACTCAAAATATGTGTGTTTTTATAACCAAGTTTTAACTAAAAATAAAACCATGTTCATCCAGAGGTTTTTTTTTACTGAAAATCCAATTTTGCTGCACCCAAATCCGCTTTTATTCGTTCTTAAACGGATAAAATATAGCAAGTACTTTGAAACAAACAGACCCGAATCTTGTTCTTATTACTGAAAATACTGTATTAAAAGAAAAAACTATTTTAAATTTAATACAATAAAGAATCATCTCCCTTTTAATACAGCAAACGTGTAAATTCTGCTACGGCATATTAGGACCATAGGGGGAAAAAAAGTATTGCATTTCTGCTAAAAAAAAAATTGAGAGCAATCTCAGAAATTTTCTAAAACCAAAAAAATTACATTTTTAGATTAGTATCAGATATTTTCTACAAAAAACTCTGAAATTTCTGAATTTCAATTGTCAAAAATGTTCAAGTTTTCTAGAAAATTTCTGAAATTAATCACAAACTTTCTGAGTTTTTGGCAGAAACGTATTCCTTTTTCTATCTACAATGGCCCTAATGCACCGTTGTAAAAATCCCTTCCAGGTTATCAGGCTTCTTTATTTGCTTGATTTTAGGTTGTTGTTTTTGGCCTGTGGCTACATTTGAGTCCACAGTTTTGACCTATGTGGCCAAAAGTTTGGACACCCCTGACCTAATGCATCTCGGAAACGTTAACTTTATATCTGGTGACCGTCACTGTATTTTTGACTGACTCGGTCACACTACATGTGATACCAGTAGTCCTGCTCTCTTGCTCTCGTTCTAGATGTGGCAGGTCTTTCTTCCAACCCTTCTCTGGTCTGCTTGTGGACCAAGTTATATCCAGAAAAAAAAAATCATTCTTCTTTCTGGCTATTGAACTGGGTTTGTACAGTTTTTAATTTTATAACTCCCAGAGAGCAAGCCACTTAGACTGTGTTCTGTCACTTGCAGTCCAATCTGGTGACAAAGTACATTTGTGACTTGGCAAACAGTGGCAAGGAAGAACTCCCCTGCAGGAAGAAACCTTGGGAGGAACCAGGCTCTCTGGGGTGTGCCCCTCCTCCTGAGGGCTGGGTCGTCATAGCAGAGAGGGCCACTCCTAAAAACAGACAACAAAATATTGACATGTAGTGAGGTGAAATAAACTAACCAGCTTCACGGTGTGGATTGTCTTACCCTCCTCTGGTAGACAAGGATATAAGACTCCTCTCTACACATCTCAGAAACGACTGTTCCATTTGTTTCCATCACATAAATGTCATTAAAGTGGAGCCATCGATCGTTTCCGTCCTCCAAGGACTGCTCTGGGTGTAGCCCATCGCTCACGTAGTGTCCTAAAAGAAAAAGAATAGATGAGAACTTTGGGATTTAAAGAATGGCCAAGTGTCTAGGCTTTTTTTTTAGCTTAAAATTTGAAGGTTAAATTTAAGCTCTAGTCAAATTAAAACAAAATTAGACAGACGTAAGATGTTATCTGACCTGTCTTTGCTGAAGATCCTACATGGCTGATGACGCTGACCAGGCTGTACTGTGAAGATTCAGAGGCAAAAACTGTGAGCGTCACACACAACTGTCCTGTCACAATCACACATTATCCACACAGTACCTCTCAATTTTTGGTTTTGTACAAATCTGTGTACCTGGTGGCCAGCTACTGTCATCTCCCTGCACAAAATGATGGGGTCCTCCAGTTTGATCATCACCAGGTTCTCTGTGAAAGTGAACCTCTTTAGTTGCAAAATCAAATATCTGTAGATGAGAAACTGATGCTTTAGACTTTATTGTACAGAAACACATCTAATAACTTCACATTTTGCAGACGACATTTAGAAAAAGATGTTGCCACTCACTTGGGAAGGGTCAGAAATCTAGACTGCAGAACTGATTTATTTCCTCCACACTCGCACTTAAACTCTAGCTGTCTTTCCTGTGGATAAAACAAACTGAGTTATTTACAGCACAAAAACCACAAAGAATCATAAATACATTGTCTGAATGATGGGTGAATTAAATGGATGAGTTTCTTATACCTTCTGGTGCATGTTGAGCATGTTCTGCACTGAACCTCCAGCAATCAGGTCCAGAGAGAGCATGATGAAACCCTCCTCTCTTATGGATTTAACACCACAACTGCAGATCAAAGGTTCACACAGGTAAGAAGCAGAAAATATTACACTTGTTTCCTATTGAGATAATAAACATTTCTCAGGACAAACAGGAAGAAATGTATGTTTAGTTCTGGGCAGAAGAGTGCTTTTACCCTTTGCACATCCTTGTGTTCCGCATTTTGAACTCTAGATGTGTCTGAACTGGGCACCTGTATCTTTTCCCTATAGTGGCCGCTGTCTTTGTCAGAGGGGGCAGCAGGTTCTTCATCTGATCCAACACAGCTGTCAGGAACTCATGGGCGTCCTAATCGCACCAGAACACGCAGAGTTAAATCAATGTCAAACCCTGCAGCCAGGTGAAACACAGATCCATGTGAAGCAGCTGACTAACTTTCATGCCTTCATATCCAAACTCCGGGGCCTGGAAAGAGAGGACGTTCTTAAACCTTATAACCACCTCCAGTTTCAATTTTGAATCAGGCGAGCCGTGACATTTCACAATGTCTAGGAAACATCTGGAAAATAAAGGCTGCTGTTTGACGTTGTCTTCGAATCACAGATCTCTCTATGTGTGTCTGTGAATGTGTTCTTGCTGCACCTCATGAGCTGAGCCTCGGGACACAGTGCCAACACGTCCTCCTGGGATTTGATGTCCTCCACGAACTTCTTGAGCGTAAGCAAGGTCTGCAGGCTGGCGTTCATGTAGCAGATCATATTGACGTTTGGGAATCTGATGCAAAAATGCACATAGTCACATTAGCATCATGGCGTTTAATGACAGAACATTTTCAGTTTCATTGTTCCTGGTGGTAATGTGCGTAATTACAGGTTGCAGATGTTTTTTTTACCCAAGTAACGTCGCATTCTGATGTTCCATACAAGTGGACTGGACCTGGATTGTAGTGAATCTGCACAAACACAAACAAATAGAATTGTTCAGTATAATTATAACAATTAATCTGTTCAGACTTAATGTGTCGTGGTGGAGGTACTTTGTGGGAACGTTGTGCTTCGAGGAAGTGTCCGCTTCTTTATAGCTCCTATACTGTTGCGTCTTAGTTTCCTTTAGAAGTTGGCTGTAAAGTGAAAAGAAATCTTATATAACAGAAAAACTTACGGTAATTCAATAGTGACTACAGTACTGGTATGTATTGGTATGTTTCACACCTTTTCATTTCTATATATTGAACTATGATTCATTTTAATGATTTCGTTCCCTACACACATGCAATACGGGCGAAGTGACTGCACTGCTTACACCTCAGTGTTAATCCTGTGAGGGATCTATGTACTAATTAGGTGACAACTGAAGCCAGTGGGTTCCACTGTATTTAATTTAAGGTTGAATGCTCAGCACATTTTTCTTGTTCTTATTTGTGAAACATTATCAAGGAACTAGAATCCTGAAGAATTACACAAAGATTAGTGATTGTCATGAGTCAAAATGTTGGACACGTTACAACCAGTCTGTAAGAACAGGAGTTGGTTACCTTCTCTTTTGATCCTGAGCATCATCATCATCAGTATCAGGATGCACTTGTATTATTCTCTGTCAGACAAACAACAAGCTCATTAGGATAAAAAAGATCAACCTGCAGAGCTACAGGAGAATCAAGTCCAAAATCAAGCATATAAAGTGCTAGATTTGATCAAACTTACCATGAAGCAATCAAATAGTCCCCAGAAATTCTTCTTCTTCCTCGTCTTCTGTTGTTTTTTCTCCTGAGACGAATAGCTTGTTTGAGTGGTTCCACTCGTTGGAAATCCAATATCTTTAAGCTTTGACGTAAAAACAAACAAAGAAAAAAAAAACAAATAACTAAATCAAATCACCAGAATAAATTCCAGACAGTCCAGATTTTTCCAAACTTCTACATTAGTTGTATGAATAGAAAAAGGGACTTACTAAATTGTACAAGCGCTGCAGCCAATAATTTATCCAGCTGTTGTTGTTGTTATTGTTGTTGTTCTTGTTGTGTGAGCCCTGATCGCCTTCAACTTTTTCACAAATTATGTGCTTTTTCTGTAAAAGACAAGGAAAAGGAACAATACAATACAATATGCAAACTGATAAAAACTGTCCTTAATGACTACCGTACATCCAAACAGAGAAATCTGGAGTGAATCTAATCTGTGAACAATATCAAAATTCTAGGAGAGAAAGTTACATGGTCAGCAACACAAACCTTATTTCGATGATGAAACATCTCTGGGTCCCTCTCGGTTTGTAAAATGCATCTTAACTCAAGTAAAAAGTGTCGCGTTTGAGTGGGGAAACTTCAGAGAATATTTTAAATCACCTTGTAGCACAAAGAACAATTCTACAAAGTAACTGTTGACATCAGTGGGCTTAACAACAAGAAGCACATTTCAAAAGTATACAACTTGTATTTAGAACTAAAATACTTTAAATATTTTTAAAAAATCAACAGAAACTGTACAAAAGTTGGAGAGTTTTTATTTTTGGAGTTACATAGAACTGTCTTTGTTTTTTAATGTTATTTCACCCAAATTTTACATTAAATCAAAGATTGTCATACATGAAATTCATTTAAGCTACTCGCATTTGAAAAATGTCAACATGTCGGATGGCAAACATTATGCGAAAAAGTATTTTTTTATTATTTTAATTTGTTTGTGGTAAATATTCACATTTTACCTGTCTGCATTGTGATAAATCTGCAGGTTCAATCAAGCTCTTTCTTTCTGATTTTATGTAACTTTGAAACAGCAACAAAAAATTTTAAATGATCACATTTTGAGACACAGGGGCTATCAGAAAGTCTATTAAATTCCTTTTCTATAAAATTTTTTTAAAATGAAAGATTTAAGTATTATGCTTAATACTGAACTAAGAATGTTGATTTCTGAACTTTAACTTATTAACTTTCAAATTATTCCGACAGTTCGCCTTTCAGAGGCATTCACTTTGCGACATCTAGTGGTGATAGGAAGAAAAACGGCTCTGTAGAATCCCAGAGGCGAAAGCGGAATGTTTGTCCTACACGGCTTACTGTCGGAAGTTGCTGTCATGTCGGCACCCTTGATAGTGAGTTATCCTTTAAACTTCTGCTAAACCCAGCGAGAAATGTGATATATAAAGAACAAAAAGTCAGGTTCAATCTTGGAGTGTGTGTTTTGTAGATCGGCCGTGTTTACTCTGAGCCAATTGTTTCGTTATAAACTGCTTTAAGTTAGGATTAGGTAATGGGTTAGCTAATGTCGTGGTAGTATGATCTCAGACAACAGGACTGTATGTTCCTTAATTCTTTTATATTGCTGAACACAGCACAGCGTTGTTGTTCTATTATTATATTTTCTCCTTTATTTCTTTATGTTTCCATTTCTACCAGCACAGTGTCTGTTCATGCCCTCTTTTCATAGATCGTCTGTCTCTTTCCAGTCTTTACATAGGTGCTGCCAGCGGGTTGCTGTCCTCCTCGTTGCTAGGCGACAGTGGGGCTCCAGCTCAGCATCTCCTGCTTCTGTCGTGTCCAAGTCTCTTGACTTCCTCGCACAGCGTTTCTATGATGTAGAGGCGCTCCTGAACTGGAAGTCCCGGATTGGGAAGGACCAGCTGCGAAAGAAGAACTTGTGAGACAAGCAAGGTTTTATGTGTCAAAGAGCTACATTTGGTACATTTTGAGCAACATAACAGTGGAACAATTAGAGTTTTTAAAAAACACTCAGTTCAGTTTTCAAGACAACGGGACAAATTAGCTTGGTACTATTATTTCTATGGGCCTACATATTAGAATGTGTGTACAGAATTTTTTCATAAATCCTTTTCATCAGAAAATCATTATTCCATCATTGTTGTAGTCCCTATTAAAAATGCAAACATATGAGTCTAAAGTAGAAATGTTTGATCAAAATGCACCGCACCAAATTTGGAGACGGTGCCCTTAATTTGGGGTTATGATAATTTGGACTTCTTTAGCCACAGGAACTGGACACCTTTCAATCACACTGCAAAAAACACAAAACCTTACCAAGTATTTTTGGTCTAATTTCTAATTCGCTTGAAATAAGACAAATAACTTGCAAGTATCTTTTCAGGATGATATAGTATAAGTCAGTTAGTTTAATTTAAATCAATAATTTCTTAATAGTGATGGAAATGTACTGATTCCACTGGCAGATTATTTTACTTGTAATATGTGAAAATGTCTTTTTTGTAAGTGAAAATTTGGCATTTGATCATTTCATAATTCATTAATGAATTATTGACTTAAATAAGCTGCTATATCTTGCTGAGAAGTTTGTTTCTGACTGACCTGTTGCTCCGAAGTTTCCAACTGCACTTTTAAACAGTAATTGTGATGGGCTTTGCACCTTTAGTTTCCACACCGTTACTGAGATGTTTTTCACATCTGACAATATTCCCTAACAGCCAAATCTGTTGGAAGTATTGTAGTCTTCATTAAGACAACCAAAGCCAACTCTAACACTTTGTCCGGCATCTTCTGAATAGCAAATACTTGAGGAGTTTTTAAGATATGACCTTGCCAAACCTGGACTTTGGTAACCAAGTCATGCCTAATCCCATTTTCTCTTCTGTCTTTTACAGTTACTATGGTTACACCCACAAGCTTTATGGCCCAGACATAGCATCTGCATATTATATTCTAAATCTAGGAGGAGGCTTTAGGTAAGTGGCTCCTCCTCACATCCCTCTGCATTATTTTCAGTTGTTCTATAAATTCTTTGTCGGGTAACTGGATGTTTTCCACATTTACTACTGCTCCTTCTGATTAAATGTTTATTATGAACTTGTCAACACATATGGTGTGAAAAGGACCCACTGCAGGCCCCTGGGCCACAGGACATTTTTGAACCTTGAGACTAAGTTTACCAAATTCTTCTAATTCTTGATTTAAGTGATACAACCCAAATACATTTTTGTTGAAAATTCAGGTTTTTACTCCAAAAATTTAAGACATCTTTGTAGAAAAAAGATTCAAATTATTTAAGAAATTAGTTCCTTTGAAATTATTCTTTAAAGCTATAAATAAAGAACTATAACTTCTGCAACAAGCTGTTGTTCATATGGACACCTCACATATGAACTGCTTTTCGAATCATCAGCCTCCTCTCTCCGTTCATCATAACTTCTGTTACTTCTGCAGGTTTGTGGGCCAGTCCGAGTGGTTCCGCGCCGACTCAAGGGGCAAATTCAACTGGGATTTCCTGAACTACAAGGACACACCTGTGGAAGAAGTAGACATGAGTCACACCATCATCAACTACGTAGGACTGTCCAACCTGGGTAATATGCTGTTATGCAGATGATTCCTCTCTGCTCTTTAGTTTTTCGTAGTCACTGAATGTGTTGGTCCTGTTTTTGATTGGATTTATCAATACCTGCAGAGAGGCAACCTGTGCGGACTCTTAAGCTCCAAGGCTGTCCTGAGGTGGACGACTGGTTCCTGGCAGGACTCCACAAGTTCCAGGACTCTCTGGAGGAGCTGGACATCTCTCAGTGTCCGAGGATAACCGTGGGCGGCCTGGCTGCTCTCAGGAATCTCAGGTGAGCTCTATACTCAGTGCATCCTACAGTCTGCAGCGCGGTGGTCCAAACCTTTTTTTTTTATATTCCAAAATTACCAAGACATATCTACTCTTTTTCTTTAACTAAAATAATCTTAATCTGCTCAACAATAAACTAAGCTTATGAATTTCTTGTAGGAAAAGAATATTTCAATCATTGTAGATCCAAAGTTTTGCATATTTTCCTTATTAAAGAAAGGCATCCGGTTTGCAACTTCTTTTGGGTTCGATTGGAAAAAATATTTTAAAGTTGCTTATTCTCTGCATTAACAACAGGATTTGGGTCCCTTTTTCTCTGACATGACACAGTAAGTCGTAGCTCTGCAAACATAGATACTGCTCTTGACAAAACATACCCATTTGTAATTCACTTCTTTAGGACGCCAGTCATATAAAGAAGTTGATTAAACTACACAGTAACTGAATTTAATCATGTTTTCAAATTTATTGGTATTTATTAAGAAATGTAAATATGAAAATAAGAGTATCATAAATATAATACTCCCCCTGAATAAACAGTAGAGAAAATAGTAAAAATGAAAACCCCGGCAATACGGTTGGTTTTGTTTTTATAAACATCATTTATTTGAATTTTTCTCGACAATGATTAATCAAACTTCTTGTCGTAAGAAATTTGTCAACATACTGATTAATGATATGATAAATGCAGAGCCCTACATGTTGTCTTATTCACTATGAAATTAAGGAAATAGAAAAAGTGTAATACTTAAAATGTGTGTTGTAGGTAACAGTTTCCATTGTAAGACTCTAATTTGGTGGTAAAAATGTTGCCTCAATTAAAAAAAACTCTCCATCTTTATAAGCCTGTGGATGCAGGTTGAATTCAGATCATTCTCACAATAGAGTTGCGAGCCAAACAAAACCAGTCCAGGATGCACAAATGGCCTTTACGTCACACTTTCAACACCATTATTCTAAAGCAAAGTAACTAGTTGTGTAATGATGCTCTCCTTTTTCTGTGTCTGTGTACTGAAGGCAGCTAAAGCATCTGAGTGTGTCCTCTCTCCCGAGGATTTCAAGTCCAGGGTTGGTGATCATCCTGCTGGAGGAGATGCTACCTCAGTGTCAGATCACAGCAGATGGCTACGACCTCAGTCTGCCTCAGGTTGGAGGGGAGAAGCCAGAGGAGCACCTGGAAGCAGAGGGGTAGTGGACCGATTACAGCGAGAATCACTGCAGGAAGACTTGGAGGCTTTTGGTGTTCTCTTCGTTTTTCAAAGAGTTCATGATAAGGTTATTGGATTGAAGAATCATGACATAAGTGCAGGACAAATAAGAAAAGCAAAAACATACAACAGATGTGGGAGAAGAAACGTGTCACACACAAGTTGAAATATATATCTGAATGCCCTGTGTATTTCTCAGTTTGTGAGTAAGGCTGCACATTGATCATGTAAATGTTCATATTTAGAAAATTTTTGTTCATGTCCAACTTCAATTTGCTGGGTCTTTGTCACTGAATGTAAAAAATGGGTGTACATAATAAAGATTTTATTCTTCAAAGTAAGGATTATTGTAAACCTCACTGTGTGTATTCTTTATATTTGACTTGCAAAAATAATAAACATACAGTATCTGACAAATCTATTTGAAACCCAAAATGCGGCTCAGCTTTTGGCAGTTGTCTAAAACTGAACTTTGGAGATTTTTACTTTATTTACCATCCTGTTCACTCCATCCATGGTGGTGAAATAAGATTCCTCAACCATCCAGTGGTTAATAGCTGAAATAAACTTGCTTCTATCACTTGTGATATTTATACTTTTATTTGCTCGTGGTACCAACAACTATGCCACATGTGATTTTGCAGTAAAGTAAATAACCTTAAATTAATTTCTTTATTTGCTTATATTCCTTTTGGTGTTTATTGCCTTTATTTGGCTGTAGCTATGATTAATTTCCTGTTTTAATATTTAATACTTTTATTTTGAAGGGACGACGTCCGGTCTAACTGGACTGACCATAAATAGTAACGTAGACGATAAAATGTATCTCGTTAGAAGCGGGCCCCTTGATAGAGGCGCAAGGTATGTGTGTATGATGTAAATTAGTACATGTCTTAAATATTGTGTAAATAAAACTGTATTTGCTTAAATGCTAAAACTGAAGTTATTTTTTGGTTGCAGCATTATTTTAAGTTATAAACGTTAAATTGGAAACGTAAATGGTTGTAAAAGTATGTATTTTTGTTGTTGTATTTTGACTTGCACTTTTTTCAGTGCATACATTCCTTACGGTGAAACCAGGGATTAATGCTTATCAATAAAGTCTCATCCTTCACGTGGGGGCGGGAAGGGCATGATGCAAGTAATATATTCATTCATTCTTTCATTCATTTTTAATGTATTTTAAATGCTATGTAGTTAATTGCCAATACAGTGTCCTGTGTGTACGTGTATGTATTTGTAATCTGCACTGTGGAAGCTTATATGAATGACTAAAGCCCATAATCCAGTGTGAGCCTGTTCTGTAGCAGATATTCAACAAACTAATGAAGAGACCAAGAAATGAAATAAACAGTAATAGTCGCTTCTGCAATATCTTAATTGGCAGATGTGAAAATTAGACATTGTTAAAATACTGCTATGTTTGACTCATCTTATGTTCTACAACTAAATAAATTGGCGATACGTTTAATTGCAACTTTTGCTTATTAACGATGGGGTTAGTTGATATTAAGAGTTTTAGAGTACACTTTTTTGTAATAATGGAAGTGAACATCAGCGGGAACTAATGTCTCCTTTGAACGCGGTAGCGGTACACGCGGATGTAATTTTCTGACGGACAACAACAAGAGGGAACAGCTGGGTACATTTAAAGCGTCGGGTTCCTGTATATTTTCTCCGATTTAGCGATTTTTATTGAATGTCAACCAAAACAGTGTAGTGTTGGAGTCCTAGAAGACGGATAAATGTCTGAACCATCAGGTAGGACGGCTGTCTGATCCAGAAAGGAGACACAGTTACTGTTTTATCCCGACATCTTTGTCCCTTTAAAACAAGAGTTTCGAGTTTAACAACATCGTGATTTCATTTCCAGAGTCCCCTAAAAAAGAAGAACAAGAGGAGCAGGCTACAGCTGAACCCGAGGTGGGAGTCACTTTTTTCTTTCAGCTTTGAGTTGTTTTTTTTAGCTGCTGTCGTGTAGTGAGACCCAGACGATGGTTAGCGTCATAACAAAGAGCTGCTCTGTTTCTGGCTCATAGCAGTCACCAATCAGTGAACTGTTTCTACAAGTTACACGTTGTTTTCTCTGCAGGACCAATCGGACGACAGCAGTGAAGACGAAGCTACAGGAGAAGCAGATAGTATGTTTAAATATACTGCATACACTCATATACATTGGTGGAGAAAATACTCAAACGCTGTATTTTAGTACAGTACTGTAGCAAAAATACCACATTAACATTTTTACTTGAGTAAAACTAAGTGTTTGCTTTTAAAAAATACTTCAAATATTGAATGTAAATCTATCTATTCTCTAACGTAATGTTCTAGAATATCATTAACTGTGAATACTATCAGTATACTTTCTTCAATACATCAATAATGTGCCATTTTAATGAATGATCATCAAGATAATCCTGGTTTTTATTGTGTTGGCTCTCTGGGATACTGTTTACTTGTGAGTTTATGCATCAGACTTTCAGCAGTTAAATACCTGTGAAAGTTTTTATTTAACCAAAATCAAAACCATTGTGTAATTTTAACTGCAATAAACACATTCAAGTAAAAGTTGTCTGCTTGAAAAAAAGGGGCATTAATCACACTTAACAGGGAATATTCACTGAGTCAATAGTGAACAATATCTTAATTTCCTGACACCATTTTCTAAACTTGGACCAGAGCCACATGGAGTCATTTTTGAACAGGTTAACTTAAATTAGGCTTTGATTACTTTCAAACTTATAAATAACAACAACAAAAAATGTAATGTGTAACACAACATATTATAGAAATTTAGTGACACTTGATGTGAAAACATGAATAAACTGATCTTGTTTTTCCTTTTCTCTCCTGTCCTTTCCAGTGGACTTCCTGCGCGGCCTCTTCTCCAGTGCGCTGGGATTGGGCTCTTCAGAGAAGGTTCTGGATGAGTTGACTCTGGAGGGCGTGGCCCGCTACATAAACAGCGGCAAATGTGAGTTTTATTATGTTTTACTTTATTTCTGGGCATTTGCAAGGTTATAAACTCACTGAAAATGATAATAATAATAAAAAATATATATTTAATCTGAGTACATTCATCCAGATAAAGAAAATAAGATTTAGAGAGTGCTAAACTATTCATTAATGGATTCATGACTGAATCATGAATCGATTTATCATGAATGTTTTTACCTGTCTCTGTCATAGGTAAAAACATAATTTGCATGGTTGGAGCAGGAATATCAACATGTAAGTATATCCCATTCATTTTGAGAGCATAAAGCATTTATTGATTATTATTAAACAATTTTTATCCTGTTTGAGTAATTTCTCGTGATTTCTTTCTGCACAGCTGCTGGGATCCCGGATTTTCGCTCTCCAGAAACCGGTCTCTATGCAAACCTGCAGAAGTACAACCTGCCTTACCCGGAAGCCATCTTCCAGATCGATTACTTTAAGGTCTGTTCAAGATTTAATCTCATCTCTCAAAACAGTCACATGTGAAAAGGTAAGAATTTTTCATAATTTCATCACAGAAACATCCAGAACCATTCTTCGCTTTGGCCAGGGAGCTGTACCCAGGACAGTTTAAGGTACAATACGCAGCCTGCAGATTGGGAAAAGCCAGTCCTTACCAAATACTCAGTTGTGTTTTACTCTCATGCTTGGTTTTAGCCCACAATCTGCCACTACTTCATAAAGATGCTGAAGGACAAAGGGGTTCTGAGACGATGCTACACACAGGTGGGGGGAAAGAAAGAACATGTTGCTGCACACAGAGTAATTCAAATTACTTTAAGTTCCTGTATCCATGTTGGTGTGCATGTCTGTTCAGAACATCGACACCCTGGAGCGAGTCGCAGGGCTGGAAGGAGACGATCTGATCGAAGCACATGGAACGTTCTACACTTCACACTGTGTCAAATTCCTCTGCAAAAAGGAGTACAACCTGGACTGGATGAAAGGTGCTGCGACGTTTCTGAGCTCCTGTGATCTCCTGAGATTTGAGATTCTAATTTTGTCTGTGTTTTAGAAAAAATCTTTTCTGACGAGATTCCAAAGTGTGAAAAGTGCAGCAGTTTGGTCAAACCAGGTCAGTCTGTCATTACGTTTGTTCATTTAAAATTTAGTGTTATTCGTTGTAGTACTGCAAATTTTGTTGCTACATCACTGATTTTATTTCTGCGTCCAGAAAGATCCCAGATTTTGCCTCACCATTTGTCCTTATCTCACTTTCCTCAGATATAGTTTTCTTTGGAGAGAACCTGCCAACCCGTTTCTTCACTTCCATGAAAATGGTGAGCACATAACGGTGATTTGTTCAGGATTTAACCTCTGCAAAAACATAAACAAATTAATGTCTCACCTTTGTTTCCCTGTCAGGATTTTCCTCGATGCGATCTCCTCATAGTAATGGGCACGTCTCTGCAGGTTCAACCGTTTGCAAGTTTAGTCAGCAGGTACTCCACATCTAGTCTGAGTAGCATTTATAATCCGATTGTGTAATGTAACTTATGTAGTCATTTCTGAAACTGTCCTGCTTTGGTTTTCTTGTTGGATTCTTTCATCTTCCGTTTTTGTCATCTAGGGTTTCAAAAAGCTGCCCTAGGTTGCTCATTAACATGGAGAAAACAGGACAGGTGAGTCTTTACCGCTCCATCACCTTTACATACCTAGTTTCTTCACACTGCCTTGTCTAAGCCTCTGCAGCTGGAAAGGTTTATTTGTTTCTGTCTGCAGGCAGATCCGATGTTGGGGTTGCTTGGCTTCGGAGGAGGGATGGACTTTGACTCAGACAAGGCGTACAGGTGATGCTGAGATTCTGTCATATTATTTGATAAAAAGGTTTTGATGTTGATTCCTACCTGTTGAGGATACTTTTATTTTTATTAGAGGTGATTTGAGAAACTGACAATTTCCAGATTGACCAGACAGTTGGAAACATTTTACATGAATTTTGATTACTGTCATAAGTTGTGTTATATTTCTTAAAAACAAACTGTATTTATTAACCATTACAATAAAACTTACAATTCTGATCAGTGCATCTTTGCTTCTGATCCTAATTATTCATGTCTTGGTTTCTAGATGATTGGTATTGTTTAACCACCAGGGGGCAGAGAACTATCATGCATAATTTAGGTAGAAATGACTGAATATAAATGTCAGAATGGCATCCTGAGAGTAACCGCATTGCATCCTGAAAGAATTGCCATCAGTGTTTTTTCTATTTTTCTCACATGACGGCAAGAATAGAATACAGGTATATATTTTATTGTCCCTAAAGGGAGATTTGTCTTGGACATAGTTCTACACAGTTGCAAGTAAAAACATTAAAACACCACAGACTGATGAAACACAGACTCAAATCAACAGTGCATCAAGTGGTTTGTATAGGTGTTGGTGGTGAAAAGCAACGTGCCAAGTTGCTGATGTGCCGTGGAAAAGACTTGATTGAGGCTGGAACAAATGACAGTTTCAGTCTGTTGGTCCCACACTGTGGCGCCCTCAGTCTCCTTCATATTCAGTGAACTGTGGGTGTTCATAGTCACATTCTCATCACTGCTTGTTCATTTATGGTCTGTCTGGGTTCATAGTGTTTCAGGATGATTATTTTTATGATGGCTATATAAATGTAAGCCTGCCACTAAATTGGACGGTTAAGTTGCTAAATCAGGCTGTGATCCAGTACCGTGTAATGCTTTTCAGAGTGGCGCCGTAAGAAGAACTCACCAACTAGATGCAATCTTAGTCTTCTTAGAAAGTACTCGTATAATCTGTACTGCAGTTGTGTGTACAGAAAGTCAGTGCTACGTAGTTACTTCTATCATCAGATTAACAAGTAAAAAATAAATAAAATTTCCAGTTTTAATTTTAGAGTCTGAAAGACAGACGTATGTGTGTACAGCTATTTATCTGCTTTGAATTGTTTTGTTATTTGGTTTATTTGTACCAAGAGATTTTAAGATAACCACTTTGCAATTAATGAAAATAACATCAAGGATCAACATTGACATATATGATTTTAGATATACTTAAATATTTGTTCATTGTATATTTGGGTTGGGTTTTCTTGTTTGTTTTATGCTCTTGTGAAAAAGTTTGTTTTCTGAAACGGTTTGTTAAATCTGTGGATTTAATAATAAATCCACAGAGATAAACAAAAGTGCAAGGAAAATCAAAATTTAACAACGATGGATTCATTAAAGACAGATTGTGTTTTGTGGTTTGTTTTGTTGCGATGGGATATGAAAGCCTGTCTTGAAATCATCTCAGCATCCAACATGTCTTATTTATTCCTCGTTTCAGAGACGTAGCTCAGATCAGTACGTGTGATGACGGCTGCTTGGCTCTCGCTGACTTGCTGGGTTGGAAGGTGAGCCACGCAGTTTTCTCATTGAAATCTGGTATGCCTGCAGCTTTGCAGTGTTTACAGCTGAGCTCCAGCAGTAAAGAATGAACACATAATCATAAAGCTGCTGTGCCACTGTTTACCTAAAATGCATTTCATGTGGGTCTAACTATGGACAAATGAAGAGCATTTTGTGAAACATCAAGTCTTGTCATATTCTTTTGTACAATGCATGTGTATTAGGATGCAAATGTGTGAAATTTAAAGTGTTTTACTGTATAATGACAGAGTATGCTATTTTCAGTGTGGTAGGATTCTCTCATCCTCCAAAGTTGAATATTTGTGGCTCATTACTTGTAGATTTTTCTGTTCAAAATTATATAAATTATTGCGGAAAACCTGCCTGTTACCAGATTTTTTGATAAAGCATATTTCTAAAATGCTAAGTCCGGCTTTGGAAGCTGAAATTCTTTGATCCAATGATATTTGTTGTCCTTTACACAGCAGTCAATCCAGCAGCTCCATTCATTTCCCTTGGAACTGATTGACTGAATTACAAGAAATTACACCTAAATAAGAAAGACTACAGATGCTAGCATCTGCTGTATTGCTAAAACCACTGTGTGTGTTAATGCATATTAAAATATATTTAGTGTTTGAACTGTTAAAATAAGCAGTTAAAACCATTTTTAGAGGTAAGTCTCAAGTATTTGTGGATTTTAGTTGCTTGTGAACGGCTGTTTTATGGAGATTTTATAGCACTAGCTCTTATGTGTCATATAACTAAATCATAAACCTCATGCTAGCTGGAGATGGCTTCTCTTGAGCTACAATATGAAAGACAATACTAGGGATCTGTTAACTTTAAGCTGCGTAACTTCATGCTACATAGAAACACATTTGTTTGACACCATAAAACTTATATTTCTTACTTTTTGGTGCTCATTTCTTCTCTAATATGTTTCTTTTCTGTATTCATTACTGTTTTGTTTTCCACATCCGCCCAGGTGGAGCTAGAAGAGCTTGTGAAGAAGGAGCACGCCAGGATCGACAGCGAGGACAATCAGGAGAGTCCCGGAGGAAGCAAAGGAGCTGCAGGCAAAGGCGCTTCGGCTTCAGCTTCAGCTGAACCAAAATCCAAAGCAGAGGAGTGACCTGCACTTAATTAACAAAACAAAAGCAGTGACACAGTTTAAAGCTTAACCAGAGGCTAATATATAAGGGTTTGATGTTCGGAAATGAAGCTCTGTTGGGTTTCTCTAGCTGTATATTCTCAGATCTGAGGATGGTTCTTTTCCTGTAATTATACTTTTGTTTATATCGGTCATTTTGCACTTTACTAACGTCTCTATATTTTCCACAAGCTTCTATTTGCCCCAGCTGCAGATAACATTTTCCCTCTGATCAGTTTAATTTCGTTGTATGTAGATTTTAGCCCCATGCATTCCTTCTAAGCATAAACGACTCTTAATGATTGACGTGTGCTGACGAGCTGCATTTTAATGAGAACTGGATTTGGATTTGAGATAACAAGGTTCTGTTAGGTGGCCTAACATTCCCTCCCCTCAAACTAAAAGCGGTTCATCTGATAAAGCTGTCACAATGTTTCCGTAAGAAAACTAACTTCCTGACCTGGTTGGTAAAAATTTTTATACATTTGATAGACGGTTTACTAGAACCATCACTGGTTTTTACTTTTGTTCAACTTTTAGTCATTTTATTTTAATTGTTTTGTCATTTATGCAAAACTATAAGACAGATAATATTTTTTGTGTAATGTTCATCTTGGAACAGCAGAAAGAATTGGAAGCAGTCATTTTTCAGTCGAGCTCTTTGCTAGTTTATTTTCAATGGCCAGTAAATTTAGATTCAAAGCAACATAAAAAGAAAAAAAAAATCAGACGTGATTCCTACGGAAAAAATGCTGAATGAAAGATCTCTGAAGCAATGTGTTAAAAAATAAAATAAAATACTCACCTGGACTTGAATATGTTGACATGTACTAATTCTAACAACCAGTGCAAATTCCTGCAATAAATGTTTCCCTTGTTAAACTGATCAAGTTCACTTTTGTGTCAGAGAAGTGTCATTCTATTTTCTTCTTATGAATGCAGTTGATTAAAAATGATAGTGGAAATGTCAGACTGAAACTCTCGTTACCGCACTTTGCTCCGTCTGTCATTCACCTGCCTAATGACGATTTACTCAGGATTTCCTCCCCCTTAGAAGTTTAAACTCTGTACGATCGGGTCAAAGGTCATTCATACAGATATAGATTTAAAATCGTTTTTATTCAGTCAAGAAGTTTATTCTGAAAAGAAATCAGATTGGCATCTTTCAAAAGATATTAAAATGACGTAAAAGGAGAATGAAGTTAAAAATGATTTGTTGAGTTGAAGTCTTTAAGGTAGGAAGAACTACTTTCCATCACCCTAATCTTTTGCTCAGGTTCTCGGTCAGATTCAGGTCAGAACTCTGAGCTGCTCCAGAACATTAGCATTACTTCTCCATCAACAAATATCAGAGGTGAGCAGTGATCAAGTACATTTACTTGTGTACAGTTTTTGTTTTATTTGTACTTCACTTTGAGTAGCATATTTTTTGTTTTGTTTTTTTGGAAAAACTTTTTCTGATGCTTATTTCTAAAACTTTCATTTCATTCACAGTGATTCTTGTAAACATTGTGTGATAATGTTTGCGTTGCAGTTGGTTTAATTTATGACTGGCAAGTATATTCATATTTTACTTGTGCTACATTGTCTCTGCTCCCAGTTTCAGTTGTTTCTCTGCTGGATTCTGCTGAGTCCAGGTGGGTTTGAAGCAAAAACAAGCAGAGGAATGAAGCTACTGCTAACTGTATTCTTCTTTTATTGTGATAAAACAGGTAAGTAAATCCACAATTGCAGCACAGATGATTAGGGATGCTTCATCCGGAAGATTTATTTCCTTAATTTTGGGAGATCGGTGATCGGTCGATGCCTGCATGTGAAACAGATCTTCACATCTAATCAATCAAAAGTGGTTGACTCGTCTAAAAATCAACCACTGTCCTCTTTTGCTCTCCTGTGATCGAGATTTGACTGACAGACCAGCCCACAAGGTCATGTCTGCACGTTTTCAGCTAAAAATAGTCACACCACCATTACTAACATTTCAGGCAAAATTATTTTATCGTCCAAAAACGGTACTGGCAGGTCAAGCTTTTTAAAGATCGGTAATCGGCGCACGCCTACAAATAAGGTTTAATTTTTGTATTTGATGCTTTTGATCCTCCGGCGTGTTTAAACACAATCAGGATTTTTATGTAAAGAGGTGCAGCGTCCTCGGTGTTTTTTAATGGTGACCACAATGAAGACTTATTGGACACATGTTCAAATTTCCTTTTGGACAGTTAAAACGGGGGAGTAAATCATTCAAAATAATGTGTGAAACTGAATTCATAAAGTTTATGTTATATTATTATGTAGCAGTGTAGATCTTTCTTTACTTAAAATTTTATTGTATGCAATAAACAGATTTATTTAAAAATATACATAATGGCTTAGGACAACGTGTTAGTTGGAATAATGGTTAAATATGAAATTTTGCTCCATCCATCCACTCCAGCAGTCGATGGGCGAGCGTCGGGGTCAGCCCTGGAGAGGTCACCAGTCCATCACTGGACGACTTAGAAAAATACAGGACAGACAACCAACCACATGGTCCCGTACTTAATCCTTCAATCAAGACTTGGTTATGACTGCGGCTGAGATAATGATGTAGGTTAGCACCTGTTCTGATTAAAAACAACCGTGAATCTTTTTGCCATGGAAACGCTGACCTATCAGCAACACCTCAAAGCGAGCGGTTTTCGTGACATGCAGCGCTGTGTAAGCTTCGGCCATCCAGTCCACTCAAAGAGATTACAAAATAACCTCAAACCTTTTTTAAATTGTCTTTTGCTTTTCTTCTTATGTAAGATTTTAGTGCTTCTTCCTCTCGTGTGTGACATGTTGTGCCCTATAGAAATTCACAGATTATCTTAGCATTTAAAGGTTGTAAAAGTTGCCCAGCAGAGGATATCCGCAGCTCCGCAGTTACACATAAACATACCCTCACGGTGCATTTGGAGAACATGCAGTCTTTTCACTGTTCTCAATGTGCTCAGAGTTTTGGTTAACCACAGGCTGACTCGAGAAAAGGGCAGGGTATAAAAAGCTGCTGTGAGTTTTCTAATGGAACCCGAAGTTGCTTTAGTTGTCGTGAAACGGGACAGAAGGGAAAACATTTCTTCTCAGCAGCACGGGTCGTCGGTACAATGTTGAAATGTGGAAAAATTTGCCACATTAATGCAGGAAATCTCTTGGGGTTGTGTTGCAGAGACGAAAGAGAACTTCCTATTTTAGCCCTGCTGGTATTTTGAGCTCTTAAGCAACACGTTCTCTGCAAGAAGGAAAGAGGAGTTCAAGAGAGAAAAAAAACGGAAAAATGTGCAGAAATTTCTGAGGAAAAAAAGAAAGACATGTAAGTACAACCTGATTACTTGTATTGAATTATTTTTGAAAATTTGGATAGAATTTAAATAAACCAAAATCTTACACCTACGATTGTTCCCAGCCTGTAAAGTTTCTTTGCAGAGGTGTCAAACCGTTGCTCTGTGTGCATAAATAGGCTGAGCATGCCGGTCATGGTGTTTGTGTGTTGGTGTCCAGGGCAGTGCATGCTCCTGTTAACGGGACGACAGCGATCCCTTGGAGAAGCAGCCGGCGGAGACTCTCGCTGCTAGAGAAGCTCAGGGGCTGTCAGGACGCCTGGTGTCCCCGTGGCCCCTGGGACAGAGAGGGGGCCCACGCTGCCATCCGTGGAGCACCAGCCGGGGTAAGAGAGGAATTACCTGTTGAGTGACGACAAGGCCGTGATCAAAAATTTGTTGAGAGCATAATTTCTATTCTAGAATTGATTCCTGTTTTGAGAAATAATAATCCGACCACAGACCTACTTACTTTTTTGTGTTTTACTTTTTTATATGTATATAAATTCTGTTGTTGCCCATCTAAAAACAGACAATTATGCAAAAAAAAAATAAATAAATAAATACTTTTCAAGTTTCTACCTCAAAAGACACTTAAAAATAAATGGTGCTTATATTTTGTAGCAGCCTTCTAGGTTTTATCTTAAAATGGAAACAAAAGATGACAAACTCTTAAGAAATGTCCTCAACTGAGTAACTGAGTGTCAGATACGTCCAAATGTTAGATAATTTGAAAACCTGTCTGACATGAATGGATACGTGTTGCTTAGTTAGATTCTACTATTTGCTGTTGTCTTCTTTCTCTAACGCTACTTGTGATATTCATCTTCATTAAAATCGACAAGCATTTGTAAGTTTCTGTTTTTAAACTTATCTACAGTCGGAAAAAGTTGAGGAACCGTGTTGTCTAAAGGACAAGAAGTATGGCTCCTAAAATTCAAATATTGTTAAAAAAAAAAAAAAAAAAGTTCTGACTTTTGAAAATGAGTCTTATGTCATCATTATGCAGAGATTGAAATATTTCATCTTTTTATTTCTTATAACTTTGATGGATAATAAAAACCCAAAACTCTGAATAGTACATAAGATCAGGCTTCTGAGAAGCTCATTTCTATGCATTAAATTCTTCTTCTTCTTTTTTTTTTTTTTTTTTTGAGTAAATTACTTCACCAGAGCGTCATGACATGGAAGTGATCAGGTAACGGTGTTATGGAGGTCCAGATTTTTTTGATATCTGCTTTCAGGTCATCTACCCTGGTGCGTCTGGTGTTTCTTGACAACAATTCGTAGATTTTCTATGGGGTTAAAGGTCATGAAAGTTTGCTGGTCCATCAAGCTCAGTACCACCACAGTCACTGAAGCAGCTTTTGGTACCTTTGGCAGTGTGGGCAGCAGGTGCCAGGTCCTGCTGGAAAATTAAACCAGCATCTCTGTACAGCTTGTTGGTAGCGGCTTCATTTACTGTGGTCTTCAGAAAGCCCAGTGGAAACAATTGTTGAACCAACAGATGATTCCCCAAACCATCACCGACTGGAAACTTCACACTTCTGTGCCGCTCCACTCTTCCTCCAGACAACTTGGACCTCGATTTCTAAATGAAATGCAGAGCTTACTTTCACCTGAAAACTGGACTTTGGGCCACTGAGCAACAGTCCATTTCCTTTCCTCCTCAGCCCAGGTAAGACGTCTCTGATATTGAGTGGTCTGACATGTGGAATGCAACATTTGCAACCTATATGTAGGCTTCGTCTGTTTGTAATGACTCTTGGTGCGCTGACTTCAGCCTGAGTCCACTTGTTGTGAAGCTGCTTGACGATCCTCTCAAAGCTGCAGCTACGCCAGCTGCCATTGCACCTTTTTCTTCTACATGTTTTTCTTCATCTCTACTTTCTATGGAAATGCTTGGATACAGTCCTGTGTGAACAAACAGCTTGATTAGCAATGACCTTTTGTGTCTTATTCTGCTAATTGAGGGGGCCAATGACTGTCTGTTGGACAACTGACAAGTCAGCCATCTTCCAAACTCTGTAAGCTACAATTTGCAATTTGTGGATTCAGCAAATATAGTTTTTATTGATATTTTATTGATCGTCTGAGGCCTTAAATTTTGTTTTTAACAATCTGCAAGCCATAATCATCAAAATTACAAGAAAGAAAACCTTGTCATTAACTCTGCTGGTCATATTATATAGGAGCTTCAGTTTTAGAAGCGAGTGACATCGAATCTTGAACTTTTTCACAATATTCCAATCTTTTGAGCTTTACTCTTCTATTATAATGTTTCAACATTTACATTTTAAATTGTGTTTGGACTTAACACTCATAACAGCTCACTTCCATATCAGCAGTTTATTAATATGCAAAAAGATGTGAAACTAAGAATTCAAACCACATGCAGTTTGAGAATGGAACTGAAAGCTGCAGAACAGTGATGGCATTTCATTTGCTAATCTGAACTTGGGCATCAGTGCATCACAGTGTGGGTCTAATAACCCAACTAAGACATGAAAGTTCTCCCGAAAGCTCAGCCGAGCTTTAATTTACCACACTGAAGGTCAAGGTCTGTTTTTGTTTCTTCTTTTGTCCAGAGCTTTAATTTACCACACTGAAGGTCAAGGTCTGTTTTTGTTTCTTCTTTTGTCCAGACCAGTGGATTTTTAATCCTCAGGACCCATTGTAAAGCATGTTTTATTTATTTCCCGTCCTCCACACTCCTGACTTAAATAATTGGACATTAACAGGATTCTTTAACACCTAATGGTGTGTTGAAGAGGTAATTCATTCATTTGTTTCAGGTGTGCTGGTTCAGGAAAACCTGTAAAAAATGAAGGACAAAGCGCCTTGAGGACCAGGATGTAAAACTACTGGTTCTCGAGTCACACTGCCCTAAATTTCTTTTGGTGTTTCCGTGCTTGAATACATCTGATTCAAATGCTTGTGGTCAAGCAAAAGCCTGCTAACCAATGGTTAGCAGGTAAAAGCATGTTAGCCAGTCATCAATTAAAATCAGACATGCTGAAGCAGGAAAACACGTTAAAACACGAAGGTCGGTTTGTCTTGATGACCAGGGCAGAAACGCTCTGGTCTAGGTCGCCTGACCAGAGGCTGAGTCAACAAGAAGACCAAACCAATTTCAAGGCTGTAATAATATTATAGTGTTTGTGGCAAACATAAGAAAGTAGGTGTCCAATAAATTAGCTCTCCATTTTTACATTATAGGTTTCTCCAAGTTGCAGTAAAAAAAAAAACAATGTGATTCTGACTTTTCTTGAGGAAATAAAACTGAGTCCAGCAGATCTGAGATCCACACAGGATGGACTGAAAATCTATTCAAGACCAAGACTTTGAAAATGCGGTCTCAAGACCAAATCCACTCAAACTACGACATGGTAATGGGGGTTTAGTTTTACAGAAACATTACCGATTCATCATCTATAAACGTTTTGTGTTTGGATAGTTCTCTGTGAATCTACTTGTTTAATGTGAGAAATGAAGCTATTTCTCCTCCAAAAGATGTGTTAAATTCGGGTCTGATGAATCTATGCAGTTCATAGGGCTCTGTTTCATTTTTGCGTGGATAAAATTATTATTCTGCTTAGTTTTATGAATATTTCAGCTCTTAACATAAACCGATGTAAGAAGTTTCTAAAACAGAATATGTTTCTCCATCGGTCCTCCGAATAATTTCTGATCACATTGGGCATCCTGGTTCTTGGATCTTCTCATATTCATACCCTTGTTGCTAAGTTTTGCATATCACCATCAACCTTTTGGTTTTCTTATGCAATCGAAGTTTTTTTCTGAAACTTTATATCTTGAATTTGGAGATAAACACAAAAAAAGTTTTGCTTTCAGCCAAAGTTTTTTTTTTGTCCTGTTCAGCACTTGCTCTCTCCGAGGCATCAGCAGTTCCCTTTTCTGTTTTACATCTGAAAATACAAAAAAATGCGTTTTAAGCTAAATGCAGAAGTACTGTTGAATAACAGCATGAGCGTATCAGGGAAATGACTTTACAAAATGGATGTACCAGCTGCAGAGAAGATCTGTGAGTAGCAAAAGACGTTCGCTTTCTACAGGATGATTGTTTTAAATAGCATTCTGTTTATGCTAACTGGAAGCATCGGGTTATTAACCCATGAAAGAGGAAGAAGGCTTTTTTTTGGCACAGTTTTCCGGTGTGTTGTGGAGTTTGTGGTAGGACATAGATGTAGAACAAACAAAAAAAAATGACTCGGCGGTTGGGTTGTAGTGAATCACCTAAAAAAGTGGACGTCACTTCTTTGTAGAGTGAGCTTGTCTTTATTTCTGAGCTCTCTGAGCCTGAAAGCCACATCTTGCATGTATGTTTATGCTTTTTTTTCATCCTAATGTGTGGGAACATCTCTGAGCTGAGGTGAAGTTACTACATGAGTGAGCAGTTGCTCTGGACTCAAAGTGCTTCGTGTTACTCAAGTCCACCGTGACTCAACCAACCGCTTTCTGTTGCTGCTTCTGCTTCCAGGAAAACGCAAAGGTGATCTGATTGATAACAGCAGTCTCTAATAACAGCATCTCAGGGTTTTTTTTAATCTTTTGGTAGAAAGATCAAAAATGCTTCTTGAGATTATGAAAAGAAACCTTTTGTGAGCTTCCTTTTTTTTTAAGCAATGCCCTGCACGTATATACTGAGAAGCTCTGCCTTCAGATTTCGATTTAAATGTTGCTGGATTCTGATTGGTTCATACAAGTGTGACGTCACATTTTTGCTTTTACACATATGCGAGTAACCTGGAAGAGATAACAGGATGCTGTGTGTTTATTAAAAGGATAAACCAGTGGCATTGTTGTGTTAAAATTACTAAAATGGTCACATGAAGGTAATAAATGTTTATGGATGTTTTGCTTTGTTTTCAAATAAATTAACCATTAACCAAGATCCACAAAGTTAGTTTCCGAAAGACAGGATGTCAGTCACAAGTTTATGAGAACAATTTAAAGGAAATACTTCCTAGACTTTGTGTCACGAGTGAATTTTTATTGTTTGTATCAGATGTAGTGGTGAGTTCAGGTCATGAAGCTGTCGCTGTAGATCAGAAAACCCGCTAAACATATTTAGTTCAATATATAATGGTATGAAAACAGAGCCTTCAGCAGGAACGGTACGGTAATTGTAAAATATTGAAGTTATCTTTAAACATTTTAATGTTTATTAAAAGTTAACTATCACATGCTCACGTTATAACTCCAGCCTAAAGACTGAAGTTCTAACCTATAACTACATGGGGTTAAAAGTGACCTAGATGTTGTAAATTTGATTTGCAACTTGAGACTTCACACTGAATTGAGGCAAGGGACTTGAGACTTGACTTGGACTTTTCACTCAAATATTTCAGAGACTTGGACTTTTTAAAAAATGACTTACAAATGTGTGTGTGTGTGTGTGTGTTTGGTCCTGACTCCAGCTGCAGTGACAAAACAAACCTTCCTCAAACGTTTTAATTAGCTTTTTCCAAAATTATCTCCTGACTGTGGTTATTACAGTACTTGTGTACCTTTTTCTGACACATTTTTTTCTTCCACTCAACTTTTCATCCAGATTCCATATCTACTAATTTCTCAAGCAAGAACCTATTGTGGAGGATTTTGAAGTCAAGCTAGCAGTCTTCCCCTTGACCATCGAACATAACTAACGTGTTTGTAAAATCCATTTTTATTATTCATATAAGATGAATGATTTTTGTTTTTAGGCCAACAGTCGATTAGCAGAACAGAATCTGCTTTGTTAGATCAATCTTGCAGCAAGATCTACCACGTCGAACTGCTGAGACAAACTGAGCTATGTCTAGGTCGCAGGCCCATGATAGTAAACTTCACCGCAGACAATATCTTCGCATATCAACACTTAGAGAAATGTTTTTGAGTCTTTGAGAGATCAGAACAGCACCATGTTGCTAAAAAGATGAACTGCTGTAGCTTTCAAAAACCACACTTTGAAATTGTCAGAGTTTTATATCCACGCCTCGGTGTCTCTCTTCTTGTGGCCTGGTTGCCATGGAGCCCCGCTGCGAGGTTTGTGTGTGTTGGTGTTTCAGAGGAAACGTCTTACTTCTCAGCGGGCTTCAGTCGCACTTCAGACAGCTAAATGAGTCACTTTGTGTTTCCCTGCAGAGCTTCCTGGTTGTGCGGGACTCTGTGACGTCTCAGCCCTGCCTGCTGTGTGTGTCTGCAGGGGATCAGAATGGAGAAGTTCTCGATTATAATATGAACTGCAAGGAAACAGGTACGAAACAATGGATGCAAGCATTTACCTGGGTGGAGCCGGGTCAACTGAGGCCCTTTGAGTTTCTCTTTCGACATCTCTTTACGGATTTGTTACTTCTGCTAAACATTGCAAACAAACACATCAAAAAAGTCAATATTATGATAAGGCCAATGACACCTTCAAATTTAAATATATCTACATATGTTCAAATATCCACCCAGTTATACTTCGTTACACGTTTCCCTTCAAATAATTTTTTCGTAGCCATCAAGAAGTTTTACATGTAATTCTTGAGGATATTAGACATTTCTTTCAGACAAAGGTGATAGATTTAATTTGAATTGGTTGGTTTCCTGACATGCACACTGCTGCTTTTAAACATATTTAGAAAAGTATCTGTACATTCGAGGTCAGGGCCTTCCAAAAGCTTCACATTAACCTGCTTTATTTATCACAAAACAATAAATATGGAATGTTTATTGTGATAAATAAGTTTTGTGTGTTTAGGAGGATATTTCCTTTTTGACACCATCATCTCTCTGTTGGTAAAAACCAGCCTCTTGTTCTATACTTTGCTTTGAGGCATGAACTCTGTTTGAAGTTTAAAACTTTACCCAATTGCTAACATTTGGCCGTAACATATATAATGCACCAGTTCGGCGTTATGAAGCTTACTGGAAATTGCCTGCAACCCTCCTCCGCTATGAGGAAATGAGACCACTGCTAACGTTAATACAATATTTGGAAGTGTGGCCAAATATTGTGTTCACTTCCTCCGCTGCCTTTGCTAAAACTACAGCCAGACCACAAATCTAAAACAGTCCATAAAATTGATGTCATCGTTCACAACTTCTCCTTCTGCACTCTGATTGGCCTGGTAGAAAATCTACAGCAGGAATCCACTTCAATGGGAGAAATCACACGGAATAGTGAAGTGGAAGGCAATGGCCAGGGTAACATTTTGATGAGGTTGATGAATTTTGAGGTAGTCCAATGTTCCATCTACTACATGCAATAAACCAGAACTGTAGGCAGTAAAACCCAGGCCCAAAGCATTATGTGCCACCACCATGTATGACAGTTTGTGCAGTATTCTTAGGTTTTGAATGTACTTCACATTGACTATGTCAAATATACATTTTGACAGTTTGCCAAAATATCATCCCACCATGACAACTAGCTATGCATAAACTGGGGGATCTTGGCTGCCAGCCTCTTAGTTCATGTTTGTGTTTTTTTGGCTCCACTACACTAATATCTATTGTTTTTAGTTCACAATATACTTGAATCTTTTTTTTTTTTGTTTGCTTGCTTCTGATCATTTCCAACTCATCAGCCTTCAGCTGGTGGCGACTGTTTCACTTAAATGTTCACACATGGTTGGGTATTCCAGCATGAAAAAAAGATTCCAAATGGAGGAATTCAGGCTGACATTAACCTTTTGCAAAATCCTGATTAGTACGGTTGCAGGTATTTTCTGTGTCTGTGCAAACTGTTAACTCATATTGTTTGAACTTGTGCACTTGCTGCCTGTTGTTTGATAAATGAAAGTTTTCTTATATGATTACTCTGCTCCAGAGAAAAAGGTTTGAGATGTGTGATAATAAAACACATGGCATTGTTTCTCACTCAAAACTGTATCTGCTGACCTGCTGAAATTTGCTTATTTTAAACCGTCTACTGTCAGGAAAACAGTGAATGACTGAGAAAAGCAGCAAGCATAACTACTTCAGCGGTGACAGCAAATTTTCTACAGAAGTCCCCTTTATAAACTTCCTTATTTAAAGCTGAAACTGTTTCTCAGAATGTGCTTTTCTTCAATTAAACATGAAATGACACTGAGCTGCTCTGCTCTGTTCTCTGTTTTTCTATGACAGCCTTCCAGCTCTCTGAGTCTCGTCTGTCTTTCTCTGATTTGCCTCAGCTGGTGCTCTTCTACTCTCTGACCAGGTAGGAACATACTTTACTGCTTTTACCGTATTTACAGTTGTGAGCTGAACCTTTTTTGTTATTTGACTATGAGATATACAGAGAAATAAAGTCAAATGGAGATTTTAAAATTCTCTTAAAAACCTTATAGCATATACAAGTGATGGCAACTTTAAAGTCTTACCAAACCTCATAAGCAAATTTAAATATTGTGTCGTTACAATGCCTTCAAGAAGTAATCATACTACTTGAATTTTTACGCATTTTGTGTAGTGTGCTATTTCTTTTTCTGTTTTATATTTTATGTTCTTATAACTACATGCTTTGATTGCCATTTACTTTGCTGCTGCACTAAAATCTCCCCCCTGTGGGGCAATAAAGTATATAATCGATCCTATTCTGCTCTATTACCAGTCATGGAACCTGTGGTCCAGATAAATTTATTGTTCAGAGCGGCATCTAAATTAATTAGCTGTGCCAAATGCATCTCTTGGCTGCTTCCCTGATCAATTCAATCAATTCTCTTCTGTTCAGATATCTAACCTGCTGTCCTGTTTAGGTATCGGAGCATATGTTGATACGTTTGCAGTCGTTCCTTCCTGCCTCCACTTTTGAATAATGGATCGAAGAATGCTGTGTTAGAAGTTTAAAAAATTGTGTATTGTTTTATGACCTAAGCATAACCAGACCTTCCTCCCTGACCTCTCTGCTGCGCTTCTTGGTCTTTCTGACATTGTTTGTTTTCTGATGTAACAAACCACAGAAGAGATGGATTAATTTTTTTTTTAAACTACATTTCAGTGGACTCTTGAATAATTAAGGGGCATGAAATCAGACTAATCAATACCCAATATAATTGTTTTGGTAAAAAAAAAAAAAAAACATGTATTATTTTCCTTTCACTTCACTGTGAAAGCATTGTGTTGCTGTATCATATTGAATCTGTTAGTTGTGTGAAATTCTTTTAGAGTTCCTTTCTTGCATACTTTCAAGATACATCACTAATGGTTGTGAATATTTTTACACATCTCTCTCTGTCCGTGTCAGGGATGTGCTGGCTGTCTGCCTGTCCATCCCCCGTTGGCTCTACAGTCCAACTGAGATGAATCAAGATCGTCTCTCTGAGCTTGAACCTAGTGAGTCCTTGGTTCCAGTCTCCTGCATCAAAAATACAAAACTACAGTCATTTTAAAACCATGTTGAGTAATGATTTCTGCTCTGCAGAAACGTGGTTGTCCACACCACCTGAACAACAAGCAGAAGAAATGCCCAACAAGGAGCCAAGCCATGTGATGTGCTCCATTCAGGTATGTTATTTTGTAAGAGTGAGCAAGCGTACCCACCAAACGAACAACTTCCCTGTTTTTACCCGGTGAGGAAGTTCAAAGTCCTGTAATCCTCTCAAAAGCTGCAGCAGCACAAAACAAACGATTCACTAAGCGACTTGAAGAGGAACTTTGAAAGTTAAATTCATGCTAAAAATAATTCACTTCCTAGAGATGTGGAATAGGATAGCTTGTAACATTAGTTAGCCACTTAGTAAAAATAGTTCCAAGCTGTTGCTTGTCAAGCTTGTGGGTAGTTCCACATTTTTTCTCCAAGTAAACAAAAGAAAAGTTGGAAACAGAAATGTTGCCCTTTGTTCAGTCTTTGCATGCCCTCAACAGGTCAAATTATAATTATTTTCCGAGATAATTAGAACATTTGTCAGACTGCCATGCTTTTAGACCCTCTTCAAGCATTTGGCATGCTGTGAGTGAATCGTCTATAAATCAAATAAGAGCGTCTGCATGGTGTGCCGTTAGACCAGCAGAGGTTTGTTAACAAATTGTGTTTTTTAAAAGCATTTTCTATGATGGAGAATTTGCTTACTTTGCATTATGTCTACATGGACTGGATCTCTGAAAAGTTTTAAAAGTTATTTATGTTGGAGCCCACTTCATGCTATACACACTATTACAACATTAGTAAAACTGTTTTACAATTGTTGTTTTCTCCTATCTATCATGATTTGTCCTGACTCTACCTCCATTTCATTTCGAATGTAAATCTAAGAGGTTATATTGCTGAGTGGAAATGGCAAACAGTGTCAAATTTTAATCACACTTGCTTAAATTCTAGTGAAGTAAAGTTTGTGGGCTTAGTTGAGGATCACACTATGTACGCTACAGTATCAGAAGAATAAAAAGGCAAAGCAGAAGGGTTATTTACTCAAAGCAATATAACTGCATGCTATTGAAATTAATTGTGAAAGCAAATGGAAATAAAATACAGGTCAAATGAAGACATCATTGCAGCTGCACAATGTAGCAAATAGAAATTGCCATAGCAAAAAAAACATGAAATTTCAAATGACTGTTTGGATACAGTATTTGTCTGTAGTGTTTCCAATGACATGCATTAAAAGTTTGCTTTGCAATCATATTTTTTGTGAGATGAATTATCCTGGTGGCCAACCCTGAGCTTAGCGATCAAGTTGCTAAGTTCATTAACGTGATGACAGGAAAGACATAGTAAGGAAAATGGGGTTAATTGCAGTTGTTACTATCATATCTAATGTTATTTTAATATTGCTATTTGATGTTTTTATTTCATTATTACTGTGCAGTGCCAGATCTGAGCAGTTGTTAAATAAACATTGTTTTTCTATTTGAGTCTGCTAGTGATTTACTGAAAAAGGTCTCAATTTCTGTGAAAACCATGTAATAAAAGGTTTTAGTGTTAACAATAATGCGATTGTTCTCCCTATGTCTTTTAAAATACTTGGTATTCTCAGATGTGGAGATTAAAAAGCGGAAAAATAAATATAAATATGAGACGGACCAATCAATCTTTCCAATCTTATTTTCTGCTCATCTGCTTGTTTTTCTGAAGCTGACTTCTGCCAATGGCGCCCTGTGCATCATAAATCCCCTCTACGTTCATGAACATGGAGATGACTGGTTGACTCACCGGCCAGCGGCTTTACAGTTATCAAGTTTCAGACGACAGCGACGCCTGAGCACCACCCGGACTTGGGCCGGGGCTGGGATACAAAGCAAACGAGCCATCTCACTGGACCAGGAATCCAAGGCTGCCGGTACAGAGGGATCAGGTCAGAGTCAAATGCATCAACACACAAACATTAAGCAGGTGGTTGATCTTTAATTTAAAAGAGCGTGTTTTTTTTTTTTGTTGAGCAGGTCTGACCAGAGCCAGGTCCGCTGATTCCCCTCTCGGCCCACAAACGCCAACAGGAGTGGTCCTCCGGAGGCCCAGCCGGGATTTGGCTTGTACCATCCCTCAAAGAGCGAGCACGGGGAGCCTTTCCACCCCCACCACACCAGGAACACCTGAGCAGCACCGCCACAGCAGCCCTGTGCCTCAGTCTCCACACAGGGTGTCCTGGATTGAAGATGGAGTTTGGTTGCCTCCACCTAGGCCTTCGTCTTTGCTCCAACCCCCATCGCTGGAGCTCGACTCGCTGTCCATCAGCAGCATAGAGGAGGAGCAGGAGTGCCAACTAGCAGGCCCAGGGCCCCTCCACCCTTCAGCGCACCGCTTGGCTGGTAAGGTCATCAACCGTCTGTCAGCTGTGGGCCAGGCACTCGGTGGTCTGGTGTCCCAGAAGAAGAGGCTGACCAATCGGGTGGTGGAGATGAGCGAGAGGAAAGGAAATGCCTTCGGAGAGGCAGTTAAAGGATTTGTAGAGATGACCCTGAAGGGAGGTTCTGACCCCACTGGGCCTATGGGAGCAGAGTACCTACAGGAAGTGAGGTCATCACTCTCGTCTCTCAGGGAGATCCTGTTGGATTATCCAGACATTCATGCCATACTGGACAGCATCACTGACTTGAATGACTCTGAGATTGGTGAGAGACATCTAAAATTCTCAAATACCCTTTTGTTGCCAAGATGCATTTTGCTCTTGTGTATATTTCTCATCATTTGTCTCTACATCCTCCTCTAGACTCTCTGGTGGAGCTCGCTCTTCACAAAGTGGCCTTGAAGCCCGTCTCCTCCCATCTCTACTCCTGCATCCACACCTCCAGGACCAACGACGGCAGCTTTCAGCGTCTCCAAGGAAACTTCCTGTTGCTAGAAAAGAACGGGGTTGAAGAACTTGGTGGATCAAAAGGAGTCGGAGTCCCTGATTCTGTCACTTTGGAGCGAATACAGCAGAGATGGGCCAGTATGCATGAGGCCTACTCCCCAAACAAGAAGAACCAGATCCTCCTCAAGGTCTGCAAGAGCATTTACCACAGCATGAGCACTAATACTACTTCTGCTGCAGGTAATGTATGTTTGTTAATGTCCCGGTACTGAGTGAGGATGGGCCGGTACTTGAAACTCTGCTCTATTGCAGGTGCGGTGTTTGGAGCTGATGATTTCCTGCCTTGTTTGACCTGGGTTCTCCTCCGTAGCAACTTGGTCAGCTTACAGGTGGACACGGACTACATGATGGAGCTGCTGGACCCCACACAGCTACAGGGAGAAGGTGAAACCAATAAGTGCCATATTTTCTGGACTATAAGTGGCGTCATTTTAAAAGATGTCAAGAAGATTAGAAAAAACATGTATAAGTTGCATTTATTTTAAAATTTTTGGATTTGACGGGGACCTTTGATCTGGTGACACATTGTGTTCAGTTGCTTTTCAACAAACTCTCTGAAAACTTTGGTTTCACTGCAAAAGCACTTCTTCTTACCAAATATTTTGGTCTAGGTTCTAGTCCAAATATCTGAGCACACTTGAAATAAGACAGAGCTAACTTACAGGTTCAGCAAGAAATATGATCTTGCCAGTATATGTAAATAATTTCTTAATATTGATTTTTAAAAAGCATTACCGTAGTTCCACTGGCAGATTATTTCACTTTTTAAGACATTTTTACCATATTATAAGTGAAATAATCTTCCAGTGGTATTTCTTCACCAATATTGAGGAATTGTTGACATAAAGGACAGGGAAGCTGGTCAAAGTTGAAAAGATGTGAGACTCACCTTCCAGCAGGACTGAAAACATACATAAGTATCTATTTGAATGGCCTATTCAAAGCCCAGATCAAAAGCCAGTAGAGAATTTGTGCCAAGATTTAATCAAATAATGTTACCCCGTCCAGTCTGATGGCGCTGTTTTCAAAAGAATAAATTTGTTTCCAGACATCCAAGAGGCTTGCAGGTGGTTCCACAAAGCCTCAGCAGAGCGCAGCACATATGCACTCCACACTTTTCAGATGATTTTTGTTTGTAATGTCTGTTTCCACTTCACTATCACATCAAATTCTAACAAAAAATGTTTTAAGTTTTTGGATTTAACAGTGAAATGTGCAAATCTCAACACTTTTACAAGGAAATATTCACTGAAATACAAAACCACAGCTTTCGTACTGTGTTGTCTAAAGCTTATCAGTGTTCCTAAGACTCTTTTTTTTAATCTTCTTTACAGGTGGCTACTATCTTACAACTCTATACGCCTCTCTCTTCTACATCACCAGCTTCCAGCCGCGGCTGGCTGCCCGCCAGCTCAGTGTGGAGGCCCAACACTCTATCAACCAATGGCATCGCAGACGCACGCTCCACTGCAACAAGTCCCGCCGCAGCACGCACAGACGGACGATTCGCAGGCAGACAGCCAAACAGAACTTGGAGACAGAAACTGAGAGCAAGAGTGAAAGTGGGGGAGAAAATGAGTCTGAAAACGTTGATGTTTCAGAGCGGCACACAGAAACTAGCACGGATGCTGAGTGGAGACCAAGTGAGAACACAGAGTGTGAACAGGAACTAGGAGACCAGCCACAGACCACTGTGCAGTCAGACTTTCAACCTGCGATGCAGCAAGAGGTGATGACCAGCGAACAGGAAGACAAGCTGAGCGTTTGCATAGAAACAGAAGAGGCTAAAGATGATTCTGATGGAGAGCTGAGAGAACACCTGAGGTGACAAACTTCTGTCACACTAGGACAGTTTTTTTTTTTCTTATAAAAGGTTTTGGTGGCTCTAATTTGAAAGTAGTTTAACAGGAAACAGAGTAATCAGAGAGGGGAAGACGTGTGGCAAATGTCAGCAGGACGGGAATCGAACCTGCGACCACCGCCGCAAGGACTAAGGCCTCATTCGTAGGTCGTGCTTTGCCCCTGCACCACCACAGCACCCTGCATTATAACAGTTTGTCAAAGTCTTTCCCCCTGGGTCAAACAAACCCTTCCTAAACCCACATTAATCGCCCCTCTAAAACAGCATCATCTGCATTTTTACATCAAGAAAGTCCCTGATGTGGGTCTTAGTTGAGGGTGTTCAGAGTGTTGCTTTCATGTTTGGCCCATGCCTCTGTGCGTTTCCGCTCTGGGTGTCGACTTTATCTTCCTGTTCAGATGGTGATTCTAATTTAACCTGTGTACGTGTTTGTATTAGACCTGGTGCAGAATGCTTCTCGCTCTTTGAAACCGGACATCAGGTTAACGTCTCCTCAACTCTGAACACCGAGAAGCAGAGTCAGCGAATTAGTCAGCGGTCTTAAATTAGAGTTTGTTAATTAATATAGCATTTCTAAAGGTCTTGAGGTGAATTACCTTGCTAAATTATTCATACCACGTAAACTTTTTCACATTTTATGACTTTATAACAATGTATATGTCATATGTTGGCATGGCCTGGTCAGAGTTTAGATCTAAATTCAAATGAGAAGCGATGACGAGCTGTTTTGGCAAAAATTTAAAAGAAATTGTACATATGCAAAAATGGTGACATCTTTTGTTGTTTTCAGACTGAAAATTTTGATTTCTCAGAAACAAAAGGAGAAAAAAAGATTTTAAAACAAATACAGTTTGGTTAATATTACATGCTATTTTTGATATTTCCCAGGGGGGCCACTGACCTGAGATGGAGTTATCTAATATGTCAATTAAGCTTCTATCATTTTTAGTATACAAATGCATATAATATTAAATACATTTCTGTGATCAGATTAAAGTTATGCACTGATGTGCTGTTGCCATTTCCTTTCAAATAGGCAGCTGCTTCGAAGCATCACTAGCTTGTTTCTTTATCACTGTACCTCAACAAATCGTTGCCAGTGGGGGTTTGTCATAGGTCAGTAATATTTAACTGAGATTTCTATCTTCAAGATTATATCTGTGTAGCACACACAAGCTTTTATTTATCAGACAGCGATAATGTTCCATGGATGTGTAGCACTGCTGGCTTTTAAATAAAGATCTCTTCTCCTCCCCGCTAGCCTGCCTGGCATCCAACAGCATCTTGATTTAAAAATCGGTTTGGTTTTCAGCTCCCTGCAGAAACCTTGGTCCAATCAAAAGTTTAAATTATTTAAAGAGGAACATTTTGCCAACTCAGTAGTTCAACAAAAATGATTTCCACCTGCACCACTAGATAGCAGCAATACACCTTCAATAACATCATTGTTTAGAAGCACGGCTCATAGTTTATCTAAAAACATGCTTTATGGGTTTGGGCCTATTCAGAATAGGAAGTAATTGTGAAGCTTGATCTAGAAGCAACTACTCTAATTAAAGCTGGAACGTTGATGAACATTACATAATTGCCATGAACATTAAAAACAACCTGAAGATGGATACAGATAATTATCAGTGAGAACAAAAACACATCTTGAAAGGATGTAATAAATGTGAGAAAAAATGTTGTGATTGCATTTGGCCTGTTGTTTAAAATAAACATCGTATGCATTTTTAGTTTGCAGAAACTCCCTTATGACAGAGGGGAAAATATCAGCAGTAGTTTGAGATGTATGCACTCCACCTGACAGCAAACTTTGTAAACCTTCTGATTTCTTTATTCTGTGTCACACTTTTGTCCCTTGGACACAATTTTACCCTTTAGAAAACTGTCATAGAAATATGCTTTTCAAATATCTTGAATTAATTCATTAACTTTGGTATTCACCATGCTAAACCAACAGTCATAAAATTTCAGAAATTGTAAAAACAAACGAACTGAATTACTTCCTCATGTTCTCCTGAGTCTTGCGAATGACCTGATTATTTGACTTGGGTGTGTTGAAGCAGAGACGCATCTAAAAGTTGTCCTTCAAGGACCAGAGTTGAAAGGTTTGGAGCTTATCACAAAATGCAAAACACGAGGAGTATCTATATATAAACTACTACACATAAATTTGAGAGTTTTAAAGGTAAGTTGTTCCAGTAAAATGAAGATGTAGTGAAGAAGAGGCTCAAAACACGTCAAGTTCCAAATGAGGAGGGAAAAATTATGAATCAAGCGCTCCCTCGTAAGTGTTTAAGGAGGTTAAAGCTGAAGGTTAATAGATGCTGTTGAGTTTGAAGCACAAGCTAAAGTAGCTGCTTGAGCTCCAGTTTGTGACCTGAAAGTTGTGACACTTAAAACACAGATCCTGTTCAAGTGAAAGACAACTGAATAAACTCCAAGATCTGCAGATGTTAAAGGCTAAAAAGCTCCAAGGACTTTTTCTGGCTGCATTTCTTCATATCGAATTATTGCATAGTTATATTTTTTATTGCCTTTTAATCAACAGTCTGTAAATTCAAGTGTTCCAGCACAGGCTAATGAATGCACATGCACTGAGAATGCACACATGTAAATAGTTATCCAGGGGCCCTCTTATGTAAATGTACACACTCGAAGTCATGGACACACGCATATGGAACTATCTCGCCTCTGCATCCTGAACGCCCGAGCCAATCAAATTTGCCTAATGAGACATCTGGCATTCTGCCTGCATGTGGATGCTGAGCCCAGAAACAGCTGGGTCGTCTCTCTCACACACACACACAGACGCGTGCGCACACTTCGGCCTAAATCTGAGGAAAGTGCTGTGGTCCAGACTAAACTAGCCAGAACCCAATCTTACACTCTGACTCTCCTCTGAAACGCACTTCTTTTACACATGTGATATATTATGCATACATGAGTCTGTTACACACTCAGCACGGCCATAAATTAGATATATGGCAGCGGTGACTGCTGGAGGAAAGGGTGCACTGAGAAGAGAGGAGTGGATGTGAAGTAAGGAGGAGGGGGGCAGATGGCTGTGGCCTGGGGCATTAGAGGTACTTGCAACTAAACATTGAGACGGCTGCAAACACACAATTACCTCATATTCATATATATATATAAATATATATTGTTGGTTTTATGTTTTTGAGTGCAAAACATGAAGAATTTGATACACAGCATGCATCTTGATTGAGTTTTTGTTTAACATAACTCAATGTAACTCTGCATCTAGTGAGAGCTAATTAAGTGAAACCTCCTTTATATGTTGCTGAGAGTTTCTGCTTTTTTAAATGGCACAGAGTCAAACACAATCATCATGCAAATCGTTGCCTATTCTTTCACAATTTCAACCTCTATACTGTCTACCTCTGTCGTTAGACATGTGCAATACTGGACAGTTGGTTATTGATCCAATACCATGTAAATACAAGACCAGCATCTCCGATACCAACACCTAGTAATATTTAAAGTTTATATATAATCAAACTTCTGACCTTCAGGTGTTTTTGTGTAGATGTAAAAGAAACATTTTAAAAAACACAACAGATTAATGTGCATTGTCTTATAAATACCATCCAAAAAATATATCATTTGAGAGCAAATGAAAGCAAATTATTTTATTTATGGTAGAGTTGAGAAAATACCATACAAAAAATAAAATAGAATCTGAAACTAAAGTATCAACCTGGTTTCAATCTGATACTGACACCGACTATCTACAGTGTAGAAAAATGTTTCTAAACTGTTTAGCGGATATGTTCCGGCCTTCACATCTGAAACTGTTGCATAAACAATCTAAAGATACACTGTTTTAAAAAAAACATTCATTGGTAGGATTGTACCTCAGAGACAGAATACATGTCAGATATATTTGATCAAAATGCTCCTCAAAGGTAGCAGCAATGACTAGCTTATAATAGCATACCTTAAATTACTGCTATGCTAAGCAGATGCTCTGTCTGTGCTGATGAAGATTCATTCACCTACACAAACTAAATTCATGGAGTGACTTCATTGCAACCCAATCAACTTTCAGATTAATTCAGCTAATAATAACTTGATCACTTGGATAAGTTCATAGACTTTATGTAGGACAATGAGCTTCCATCCCAAGATGGTCAGGTAGTTATTAAATGTGGAAAGAAAATGAAACATTTAAATCAGGGAGTTTTATTTCAACATAAAATAAACATAATGTATTATTAATGCAGCTTTGTTAACAAGAGAGGACAGAGCAGACTAAGAAATCTGATTAAAAATCTGTTGTTTTTTTATCCTTTTGAATATTCAACATGTAAATATTGCAGATTTTGAAGTTTTAAAAGCAATGTAAGAAAAGAAAATATTAAAAAGAAGCTTTGCTTTACTTTGTTATTATTTGTTGATACTATTTTTTTATTGTGTGATATTTAAGTACATCTAAAAGTCTGGGAGATATCATATGTGAAATACTGAGAGAAACATCTAAAATGTGGTACTGCTTTAATTGTCAAATTTGATTGAAAATCAAAATTTATTTTAACCTGAAAATCTGAAGAAAATCATTTCAAATGCTCCTTATTATTTTTCTCAACTAAATCATTATTCTCACATCAGGGATTCTCAAAAAACAGAAACTAGATTTGCCCCCATAAAACTGTAATCAATACGCCTCTGGTGCTTATTTTTGAGAATAGCCACCCTTCAATTCCTCAATAGCTTCACTAAGCTTCTTTTGATCCAAAGTTTATTGAATATTTCTGTTTTAATCCAAGTAAAGCCTCCTCCAGGTTTCAGCATGTCTTCTTTCATATTAGCTTTTTTAAATTGTGTTATTTTCCTGTTTGCAGCTCTTAAATCAGTCCAGGTGACAAACACACACACAGATTGGTTGCATCTTTACCATTCTGCACTGCTTTGTTCTTATCTGCCACATGTTCCTTACTCTACATGTTTGTGTCTTTGTCTTTCCGGCGACCTTTCAGAGACTTTCACCATCCAGCTGCTTGCCTCTGTCACAGCTTGTCCGCACACAGACAATGAGGTTTTCCCCCTGTTGCTTTTTTACTCCTTTCAGTCCTGCTGGAGCTTCGACATTCCCTCTAAAGTCATTCAGTTTCTCCCTGTTCTCTTCCTCCTTTCCCCGCTGCATTCCTCTGTTTCTTTTTTTTACTTTCTCCACCCTTCCCTCTTCCTCACTCCCCCTCCTCCATTTTCTCCCCCTTGTCTGAACTCTGACAGGTGTATAATTGAATGATTAATGATCAGAAGAGTGACCCTCCTCCTACACACACACACACACAAACTGATTATGTTAAAATGTGATTTTACATATTTATATGCACACTCACACACACACAAACTCCCAGTTTCACACAGATGTGCACATTTTCACATCTCACACATTCATATTCCCCCCAGCAGCTCGAATGGTCAAAACCAGTAGGAGTCTTCAAACGAAATGAAACATTATCAGGACTGTTGCGATTCACTGGAAGTGAAATATATGGAGAGGTGTCGACACAGTGGCAGCGCTGCACTGTTTCCTTAAAATGACAATCATATGGTTTTCATTTTGCAAAGCTGTTTCCTTCACAACTGGTGAAAATGTGCGTCACGCTTCAGTGTCTTTTAGAAGTTCAGCTAATAGCTCAGATGACTGAATTTGTAGAATTAGTTCTTCAAATAAAATCTGTCTCTCCAGGAAGTTAAGATGTTGCAAATCCCTTAATTGTTGGAAAATGTCCAACTTGCAGTTTTCACCAGTCATCCCAACGTTTTCTGCAGATCTGACCAATCACCTTAACGTTTTATACATTTTCTTGTTTTCTGACCAATCACTGCAACTCAGCTGACTTTTGACCAGTCCAAAAATAACCAAAGTCAGCAAAAATACCTCAAAGATGTGACTATGGGTGAGTGAATAGGGTGAGTTCTTGACTTTGGGCTATTGCCCAACCCATCCCATATAATTGGTTTAATTTAGAGTCAGTGAACAAGATATCGTCATTTAGTGGAAAACAATAAAACATAAAATTCTAATAGGATTTGAATACAAAGGATTGAAAAAGAAATGAAATCAGACACAAATAATAATTTCTAATAGTAGGTTATCATTCTGAGGTTTAGTTGGGGATCATAATATCTCACATTTTATAAGATGATTACCCAAAAGATATAGTTTATAGACGCAATCAAGAGAAGCAGGATTCAATAAACCTCAGCTAATTATTTACAGAAAAAATTAGAATTAAGTATGACAATTTATTAAAATACCTAGCTAGCCCTCGGAGTCCCAAGCCCTTAGAAATGTTTTTCCAGATTAAATTTCTTTCTTTCTCATCTGTCATGCAAGAAATGTCACTTTTAGCCTACTTCATGTTGTCTAACAGGTCCTTGTGGTTTGTTGATTCTCCAAGCCTGGCATAACAGCCATAACTGGATTTGGTTTGTGAAATTAGACCAAAACGTCTGGCTAATCACATAAATTCTCAATTTACGAAGGCATGTATGTGGTAATGAACATTTGAGAGTGATTAAATAACTTAAAATAAGCAATATCTAGCCGTGATATAAAGCCAATGTTGGAAAATGAAAATCAATAGTCATTGTAGAGAATTTCTAATAAAAATAGTTCATTATTAGCTATAATTTCTTTCCTGATCTCCTCTGGGTAAAAATTTAAAATCGTCTGTATTTGTTGTTTTGACTCTGCGACACTTTAACGTCTGAATTAATAAAAGAAAAAAGAAAAAAGACTGATTTTCTTGTTTGTCCCCAACAAGCTTTGCAGCAAACTGGAGTTCAGCCTGCAGCTCTCGGAGGTCACAGTGAAGCAAACGCTCCTCTGCTTCACGTGTGTGGGGAAACATGGTGGGGGAAACAATCCGGCGAGGAGCTGGAGGAGTAAAAGTGAGGCCATCGTGGTCGAGGACTGAGCCTGTGAGGGGACAAAGAAATGAAAAGTAGAGGGGCGCCTGGGTCAGGACCTGGTGCGAAGGAGAACAACCATTTCCTGTTGACCTCCCACTGAACTCTGGCCCCTGACCCGTCCCTCCTCCTCCAGGCTGATTGGGGGCAGGGAGGAGAGGGTGTGGTGTGCAGGGTTTGTTGTGTGGCTGCAGGGCTGTGGATGGACGAAGGAGGACACATCAGTGGACGTCTGATGGAAGAAGGAAACTAGAATAGAAACACTGGGTGTATAATGGCGTGCTTGAGGAAGGAAGTGTAAAAACGAAAAATTCAGAGCTGGGTTCAGGATTGGGAATAGTGATCTGAGAGCGACTCTGTGCTTTAAAGCGTTTGGAGAGATTCGATCTCATGGCTGTGAAGATCTAGTGTGTGTGACAGATCGCTGCAGCTGCAGCCTGAGGCCTCCATCAGAGATAAAACAGATAGTTATGGAGCAGGGAGAGACATGACTTATGACTGCAGAAAAGGAGGACGATCACACTATTTTTCAGGGAAAGATGCTTTTGAAGTGAATGGCTGAGATGTTTATCATGAATGTTTTAATATCTCAAGGGTGGAAAAAAGAAATCCCAGCTGTGTGAAGGGCTGTAAATTCAGAGCAAACACAAACATGAAGTCTGTTTTATATTTTCAGGGTGTTAAGATTTTTTTTTTTTTTTTTTTTTGCTTTAAGCATTTCTGCAACATTCCTATCAGTGTTAACACAAAGATCCACTCAGTTCATCATCAAAAATAGCAGTTGCTTATTCTTCTGAGTTTGTGACATGCAGTCATATCCAAGAAATAAGAATATTATTTAAGAGTTCATTTAGTTTGGGTAACTCAATACAGAAATGTTTTTTACTGTTTAATAGATTGGTATTTTGCAAAGGTACTTTTAATCTAATATGATGTTGCCTCATTAAAACAGATTCTAATTAGCTAAATATTAGAGGTGTGCCGATCCATCGGCCACCGATAATAATCGGCCGATTTCCGTGAAAAAGTGCATGATCGGTGATCGCCGATCACAGTCTCTTGTTGCCGATCACACAAACCGATCACCTGCATCTCATTTTGCAGCTGGTCTCCTCTTTCCTTCACACTGCGCAAGCCCGCAGCAACAAATCCGTAGAGATGTGAAACTATAAAGCATTGAGTGATTGGGGAAGTTTGCGTGTTGTGGCGGAAAATTGAAGCACGTGGGGTGAAGCTCGTCAAAATGCATCAACACGACAAATCTAATATTCTAATATGGCATAAAAACAATGCCATACTTGACGGAGTTTGGCTACATCGAGGCTCACTGTAGTAAAAAAGACATATGGAGGATCAGATAGCAGGTAAAGCAGCGCACAGCTACAAACACTCACCCGGATTAGCATGACTGTCAGAAAGCTAAACAAATCAAATTATTTAAGTCTTTGAGCTGCGATGTAAGACGCTGGTTCTGCTCTCGCTGTTGAACCGCTGCTACGCGCTACAGGTAGTAATATTTCACAGACGGAGTGCCGCTTCTGCTCCACCTGGTAGTGACTCTCACACCGAACCTCTGCTTAAAGCTGCAGGATCTAACCTAAAAAAATTTATTTTACATACGTATTAAAACTTTCGCTGTCCTAACATGAAACAAATAATCTCAGAAAAAATAATCGATCTCTCTGCCTCCTCCCTGTTCTGCATAATTAATTAATATCAGAAAGTTTTCATTCTGTAACTCTGGATTGTTTATTGTAATGGATCTTGTATTTACCTTTGAATGTTAAGTTTTATACTTTAATTTTTTGGCAACGTTGAGAGGTTTTATTTTGACTCGTTGCATCATTATTTAGCCTCTTCAGAGCCTTCATATGTTTTCAATCTGTTAAAGATGGTATTACTGATAGCAGTACAATTTGCACAATGCCTGTTTTGTTTTTTTTCTTGGAAAAAGTTATTAAAGACAAGTTTTTGTCTGAATGTGAATTCATGGTTCCTTTTTCCGCATAATGTAACCGGTAGTGCTTATGATTAAAAAAATAATAATTATGTGATCGCTATCGGTGATCGGTATCGGTGATCGGCCCTCATGGGTGATCAGAATCGGCAGGAAAAAACCTGATCAGCACATCTCTACTAAATATGAATGTCTGTGAATTGAAAAATCTATTTAATCTCTGTTTTGCCTATTTTTTTTTCCTTGACTAATTAAATAAAATTACAATTAAATATTGTATGTTAAGCTAAACATACAATATTTGTGGGCTTCATTGAAAATATGTAAGCTCTCAAGTCTTTTTTTTCCTTTTGCATTGTACTTTTTCTAAAGCAAGTAAAATATCAACCTTTGTTTATTTAATTGTAATATTTCTGAATTAAAATGAGGTAAACTGTAAACCAGTCATGCTGTTGCATGTTTTTTTTTGTACTCTGGATGCTGACATACTGAACAAAAATATCCACAAGGTGAAAGAGTAAGAAACAGAGAATTCATTACCGATCTCTGATGCAGTCATAAACATGATGTTGTGAAGAAGCTCCTTTATGCTGTTTCATTTGCTGTTCTGTGATTTTTGAAGCCACTCACACATCTGCAACTTTTCACATTTTGTGACACATCCCAGGAGATCAGCAGTTCCTGAATATGAGTCTGTCTGGCACCAACCACTGCGCCCTGAAAGCCACTTTCAGCAAATCCCGTTTCATGATACTTAGCATCACATCCAGAGTTGCAGCCATGTGATTGGCTAATTGTGTCTACCTGCATTTCAAATGGGATTGAGTCTAAAGTAGGATTGCATTGGAATCCCAATCAAATTACATTACATACATAAAGTAATTAATTTTTCCTATTTTTCTTGAAATGTACATTGAGGTTATAGAGATTTTTGTTTATAAATTCTGTATACAAGAGAAAATACAGAAAAAAAACATAAAAGTTACTGTAATAATTTATTTTCTTAAACTCTCAGACTGATATTTGTTCTGTCTGCAGTCGTTTTGGACTCTTAAAGTGAGTTTATGCACATTTCCTTCCTGGAGAATCTCTGGAACTGCAGTGACTGATCAGGAGGTTGAAATATAATTTCATTCAAAAACATAAGGCTCATTAATTTCACCAGCTAAACCGATCATATCAAACAAACAGATGACAAGTGACAAGGCTTACAAAAAACATTTTAATACTTTAAGTTTTTTTTCACCATCATCATCGTTCAGAAATTCTTCAGCGGTCCAAGCAAGAGCGGAGAAGGAGCCGAATGTCTGAAGAGTCCTTTGGCTGCAGCTTCCCTCTCACACAGCTGTGACAGTTAACAGTGGACTAGAAATTCTTGCAGAAGTCCTTCTGTATATGTGTGTATGTGTGTGTGTGTGTGTGTGTGTGTGTGCGTGTTCGTGTGTGTGTGCGTGTGTGTGTGTGCGTGTATGTGTGTGTGTGTGTGTGTGTGTGTGTGCGTGTGTGGGGGGCGGGGTGCGTGTGTTCATGTGTTGTGTGTTAGAATGGCTTTCTGTGTCGCGTCTGTTGCTTCGTCTATCAGTGAGTTGGAGGAAAGCTTCTAACGAACGGCTGCTGGCGCCTTAAGGAGGTCAGTGGTGCGAGAGCGAGGCAGACTGGAAGTCATTCAGAGTGTTTAGCTTCATGCTGAGGAAGAGCACTAACATTTCAACAAGCTCACATGAAGCTGCATCTGCCTGGAGTGGCACACATAAATATAAAAATATAAAAAACTAAAAAGAAAGCTTTAAATAAAGTGTGTGTGTGTATGTGTGCGTGTGTGTGTGCGTGTGTGTGTGTGTGTGTGTGTGTGTGTGTGTGTGTTTCTGACAGTCAGTGTGTGTAGGAAGACTGTGAGGAAGGTTCGACTCGCAGGATCGAGTCCCGTCCAGTAACATCCAGGTGGTTGTGTTTCTGAGCCGGTCGTCCTGTGGTTAAGGAGGCATGATGGGAAGTGTAGTTTAAAGCATGTGTCTCACCCACAGGACACAGTGGAGACATTTGAAGAGGAGGAAGCACTTCTACTTAGAGAGGTATGGCTTAAACCTGTGGGTCTAGACTCAGGAGTGTGTCGGTGAAATGTTTACGTGTGTGTGTGTTTTTGTCAGTCGATCAGCTACATTAAGGTCAGTGTCTCTCAGTGAGGAATGTAAACTTTTGGAGCAGTTTGTCTTTAAATAGGGTACTGGATCAGCCATTACACACACACTCCACACACTCACATTCATACAGTAACTCTTTCACGCACACATGCACACACACGCTCTGCTCCCCAGACAGCTAGTGTGCATGTATGTCCAGTCCTTGGGCGATGAGCGGCTCCGCGGGGTGTGCATGCGGCGGCGGGTGGAGCAGCATGGCGGGGTGTGGGTGCGGGCCGGGGTACGAGTGGAGGGACGTTCCCGGGTGGGGGGGGTAGCCCGGCTGGGAGAGCAGAGCGGCGGGGTACTCGCCCTGAAGAGAGGACATTCCAGGTAGACCTGGTGGAAAGTAAAAAAAATATATTTAAGATTTAGACTGCATGATGTGAAAGCATCATCAAATCTTTATGTCCATGACTATAACCCACAATTATTATCCGCTTGGAGCCTTTTTTGATGAAACAAAAATGCAAAATTGTTTTGTTTACATCAGAATAAAAACTGACCTACATGATTTTTATCTGAGCTGATAGTTATAGTTGGTCTAAAGAGGTTGCTAAGTTATTTTTCCTTTGTGACTTAAATAATATATATATAAATAATTTAAAACTAAATATAACCAAGATGTGTAAAGATCAGCAGTGGAAGGACATTGGCAGGAAACCCAAAGTCAGAACTTGCATCCAAATGAGGGATGTCTTTCAAACTGTTTGTAAAGTTAAACATGAAAAGAACAAAGTTCCAGAAAACTGAAAAACAGCCGAAACACTGAGTTTCTTTAGAGTTGCCTTTGATTAGTAATAACTGGAAAATTGATCAATATATTTGATATATATTTGGTTGATGACTTTGATGATGGCGTTTGACAGAGGTATGGCTTAAACTATAACTGTTTCATAAACGGTTATAGTTTACTTTTAACTGGCGTGTAGCTGAAATGTGCTAATTGATATCTTGGCTAATTAATCAAGAGATGTTTGTTTCAGCAACATTTATTCAACATGTTTTGCAACAGAAAAAAGGATTTTGTATCCTCTACAGTACATTTTTATTATGGAATTTAATTTGTGTTAATGTTTTACAATATTTTGTTTTGGTGTCTATTTTGACATCCTAGATGTATTTATGTCTTGTAAATAAACCCGAGAAGGTTTTATTTGACACAAATAAACAATTGCCGAATTCATTTTTAGGAACAGTTCAGGATTTTTGATGCGAGGTTATGTTAAAATGTTATAAGCATTTTGTATCTTAGTTACAGTAGACGCCAGCAGGAAAAAATATGGTTGCCTTTATGTAGTATAAGTGAAGATCAGCTGGTCCTGAAGGCTGAAACTAACAGTTTTAGAAAGCAGTGGCGTGCTGACACTTTGAATAGCCTGAAAAGATTTATTCACTCCACCTGTTGCAAATTCACACATAGATTTATGTGTGAGGTCATTGTGTTTCACCCTGTTGGGCCTCAGAGAGGATCATGGATGCCAGGAGGGTCCACATGCAGATGAAGACCAAGATTTCTGCCAGGTTCAAGGTTCAATCTCTGGCAGCATTCTAGCCGAAGAGTTACAGTGCAGCTAACCTATGGAGTTCACCCAAGTTGAGGATTCCCAGACCTCTGCTGAGAAACTGCAGTCATACGTCTTGCAGATATCCCGATAAAAAAAGGTTGATACTCTTTTGTTGATTTAGAACGAACGCTGAATGTTGGTGAAGATGCTTTTTGTTCTTATTCTTACGAGAATTAAAGTGTTGGTTGAGTTACCAACTTTACTTGGAGACTTAGAGTCTAAGCTGGACTTTTTTACCATATTATGTATTTTCCAGGCACATTGTGCCATTTTATAGCACAATAAAGTAACTATGTTACCTTCAGTTGTTATAAAAAGTCAAATATGACTTAAAAGAAGTTTGACTCTGTAATTTGAAATTGAGCTTCTGTCTCTTCAAGAAGCTTCTGCTTAATCTGACACAACGATGCTTCTCAGACTGAGAAGTTGTTCGTATGATGAGCTCATCATCTGTGCTTTTCCGAGAGCCGTTGTTGAGGTAACCCTGAATGGTTGCCATTGGAGATTCACAGCTTTCTAAAACATGCATCAAAGAATAAAAGCAACAGTCCAGGTATGTTTTTGATGAGGGAACAACATCACATGAAAAAAAGCTAAGAAAAAGTGAATTTTACACAATATCTCCACCCTCCTTTACGACAAACATCAGTTATATAAATGCTGTTTTATCTGTATCCCATCTGCATTGGGCAGCTGTTTACACCTGATGATTACTCACACAAAGAATAAAAAAGGAGGCGATTTGCCACCTATGATCTAATGTCCAAAATATCTTCTTTTTTTTTTTTTTATAACTAGGCTGTGTTATGTGATCTTACCAGCTGTAACTGGGGCCAAAATCGAAGAAGACGAATATTTTTAACTTTAAAAAAAAATGTTTTCTCGGATATCGCTGAGAAAACGGCAGTAAAGTGTGCATCTGTAAGGGACTATTTTCAGCAGCACATAATCCCACAGTCAGCGCTCTGGTGAATATTTTCAGCGGCAACATGGTGTCTGAGTCACATTAAACTAAAGGATCTAAAAGTAAGTGTGTGACTCTCATATTTATGTGTTAAACTGCGTGTAGATAAAAGCATTCTTTACATCAGCAGGGTTGAATCAGCCGGCCGTACCTGCCGTCCGAAGCCCCAGATGGGCCTGTCCGTCGAGGCCGTAGCCTCCCAGTGCAGCTCCCTCCGGACTGTAGGGACCACCCTGACCTGGGAGACCCCACACACACACACACACCTTCAGACACAAATACACACTCAGACACATCACATATATACACAAAGACTGGCTGAACACTGACCTGAGCGGTTTGACTGGTCAATCATCGGCTGAACTATTCTCCTTCGGGCGTTGATGAACCTGGACGAAGCAAGAGATGTGAAGACAGGATATGGAAAGAGATAGAGAGAGAGAGAGAGAGAGAGAGAGAGAGAGAGAGAAAGAGAGAGAGAGAGAGAGAGAGAAAAGATGGACAAGGTCAACCATTAATGGAGAAAAAGGCAAAGAGGGAGACTATTAACCTTTTCCCTTTTACAAGCACTTAACCCTTTCAGAGAGCAGAGTAAATCAACGTTAGGGCAGAGAGCGTATTGATCCGCCCTGTGATAATTGATTGATCTGCATTGATCTGCTCACTTTGTGTGCTGCTGCTGTGGCGAAGGTACACATAAAAACATGTAAGCTACAACATGAAGGAAATCCTTTTTATCGGCGTGAAACAGAACTAAAAATTCTTACACACAGAAAAGGAACCACGTGGAAAAAGCTTTCTGGAAAGCAGAACTACGTTTAAGTCTGCGGCCGTGAAATGGAAACCGAGAAGCAGTAAATAATCTGATTATTGGATATTGATCCGTAGTTTCGCTTTATGAGCAGCAGGATTTCACTGGACTGCAGCTTGAGGGGAAAAAATGCTTTGCAGTACGTTTTTCTCTGCGTCATTAACTATGCTCCAGTGAACTAGATTATAATGATCTTTGTGAAAGTCTTGTAAAGCTGTGACCTTTTTTTTATCAACACTAAACGTGAACATTATAAAACACTTTGTATCGGCTGTAAAGTATTCATACCCCCTGAACTTTTCACATCAGTTTATAATGGGATGTATTTTATTGGGATTTTACATCAAAGTGCCTAATTATGAATAAGATGGAAAATGATCCCTGAGTTTTAACATGTTTTGCTAAACAAATTAAAATGTGTTTCATGCATTTTGCAGCTACAGCTTCTCTAACACCTTTGTTTATTTAGAGATTGAGAATCTGCCCTGTTTTTCTTTGTTAAATAGTTAAATCTCAGTCAAATTGGATAGAAAACGTCCGGGAACATCAGTTTTCAAGTCTTTCTCGGTTGGATTCAGATCTGGACTTTGACAGCCAGATGAATATGATTTAAACAATAATATTGGCTGGTGATGTGCACAGATGCCAGCAGAAATACTTTTAACATTTTCTTAGGTGTAAAGCTCATAGTTATTCCACACTCTTTCCATTTTTGGATGATGGACTGAACATGTTTTAAATGCTTTAATTTTCTAAATTAAGTTTGGCAAGTTGTATTAAGTTGTAATTTTGAACTTTTCATGGTGCCATTTATGTAGCTCTTTCTGCTCTGATGCCTAAACCCAATCTTGAAAATGGTTGTTTGATTAGGCCTTTTACAAACTCTTGTTACGACAAACCTTTAAAAACGGCCAGAAATAATTTGTGCTTTTACCAAAACATGACAACATATGATTTCCAGCTCAATAGTGACTGAAGCATCTATCATATAACTGCTGCTTTTTCTCTATTTTTTTAAATTGCTGTGTCTGTGTGTCCATAGTATATGTTATTGTGATGTGATGTTAGATATCTGTGTGTTTTTCATGTTCCCTAGAACACAAACCTGCTGTAAAACAACAATTATGCTGAGTGAGACGTGTTTTCTTTTATTTTTTTTCACTGCTTAAAAATTAAATAAATAAAAACTAAATAGCGTCTCTCATCTGTGAGATGTTAAACGTACTGCATTAATCTTATTTTAAACATCTCCACAGCTTTCTTCCTGCTTGTTTACATGATGCTTTTTCTTCACTAATGTTTTCCAACAAACCTGGATTTATACTGAGTTATACCATTTTGTTGTTATATATGTTTATGTTTTCTGGATACAATCCACTTTATTTAAGTGATATAAAGGGGTTGACCATAAATGCAAAACCACACTTTTTATTTGTAAAATATTTTAATAACCGTGTATAATTCTTCTTCCACCTTACAATTATACACTACTTTGTGTTGATCCCTCACATAAAAAAAACAATAAATTACATTATAATTGTAATTTAACAAGTTGTGAAGAAGTTCAGCTGGTCTGAATGCTTACGCAAGGCGAAGAAAATTCATAATTTCCTCTTAAACAAGAGAGTTTAACTGATTATTGGAAAGCCGCGGGGCTGGGATTAGTGCATTGATCGAGCAGAGCACTGACCAGTTGTTGACCTGCAAGATAGTCAGCCCCGTGTCCTGCGACAGCTGCTTCTTCTGCTCCTCCGACGGGTATGGGTGCTGGAAACATGGAGACACACACACACACACACACACACACACAGATGGAGAGTGGAAAGTTAAGCAAATCAAAGCCAGGCCCTGAGGTGTGTTGCTGGTAGCAGTGAGACGACTGATGGGAGAATCCTCCCAGAGAAACATGAAGCCTCACCTTAAACCCAGACTGAAATAATGTGTGTGAACTCTCAGTGTGGATTCTGAAGACCCTTCATCTAAATTCCCGTCTGCTCTCACATTTAAAGCCTCACTAAGCCCACTAACTCTGTCTCTTTTTCCCTTTCCACCGCGCACACAGACACATACTGCAATAATTGGAGTGAAGCAACATTTGACCTGCCTCATTTAGTAGCTAATTACTAATCTAACCACCTTACCAACAATTACACACTCCATTTCTATCACTTCTAATATGAGCATATTCACATAATCACTTAATCCCCCAGTTTTTCATTTAATTTAATTGACCTCCATTGCACACTCGCTTCCCTTCTTTGTCTATCCTCGCACATGACGTTTTTCCCACAGTAAATCCTCTGCGCAGTGATCACTCTCCCACCACTGTACACAAGCCGTCTTTGTTCGCCTATATTTCTTGCAGGGGTGGCCCTAACGAATGCATTTCAAATGTAATGGATAATTTTGACAATATGTGATCAAAAAAGGAAAATGGGAAGCTCACCGACAGGTGCTGGAAGAGCCACGCTCTCATGATGTTTGTGGCCACTTTGGGGAAGATGCCCCTCTTCTTGTTGTTCCTCCTGTCCCGGTCGCTCTCGTCCTCCTCCCCCGTGCTGGGGGAGGCCACTCCCCCATCGAGGCCGTCTCCTGCAAGAGCGACCTTGACGTCATTGCATGCTAGCAAACAGACGTATTCATACACGTCCAGCTGATATACGGCTGTGGAAAGAAATGAAAAGACCGCTGCAAAATGATCAGTTTCTCTGATTCTACCCTTTATAGGCATATGTTTGAGTAAAATGAACATTGTTTTTTTTTACTCTATGAACTACTGACAACATTTCTCCCAAATTCCAAATAAGAATTTAGTATTTATTTGCAGAAAATGAGAAATGGTCAAAATAATGAAAAAGATGCAGTGCTTTCAGTCCGCTAATAAAGCAAAGAAAACAAGTTCATATTAATTTAGAAACAACAACACTAATGTTTTAACACAGGAAGAGTTCAGAAATCAATATTTGGTGGAATAATCATGAGGTTTTCAATGAGGTTTAGTGCAGTGGGCTCTTATTGGCACCCACTGCCTGCCTGCAGAACTGACATGTACATTAATATCAGTTCATTCATATGAGGTCCATTTGTCATATTAAAGTATCTTTTGTTAAAGCTGCAAAAGGTAACTTTTAAAATATTGTGGGTTTTTTATATATTAGTGTGTTCTTGTGGTTCAGGGGACGTCAGATTTATGAGTTTTATCCAACAGAAGCTCCGCTGTCATTGATGAATATTTGTCCGAAAGAGACTTTTGTACAACCTTAGAGGCTAAAATTTGCTATACAAGTGAAGAACATCAAACAATTTACAAGACTTACTGGCTGTGTCAGACATTTACCAAACATTTGGTCACATCTTCGTTTGCAGCATTTTCCGCCAGAACTCGTGTGAACATGTGTGCAAACCTGCGTCGCTGCAGTTGTCCCCTGTGCTGTGTGAAGGCAGCCCACAGGTGCCTGGTGTTCCTAGAGGCGTAGTGGCACATTCATCTGGCTCCCGTAACCACGATGCATTCTGCAGCGCAGGGAAAAGGATGGAGGAGAGAATGCTAGGCAGAAACTGCTGCAAGGGACCATAAAAACGACTTGGTGTCTCACCTGTTCTGACAAACTGGTGCAGGAGCCACCAAAGTCCTCCATGTCCGACTTGGAGCCGCCCTCCCGCTCATCCAGCACCAGGTCAGTGGGCATCTTTCCCTTCAGGCAGGTGATGTAGCGATGGCAGAAGTTATCACACAGGTCATGCACCTTCAGAAACAAATGATGACTTATTATGGTCGGCATCAGTTTGCAATTATGAGCTGATTCATTAGTTTTACCAAAAGAAATTTGCCTTTCAGTTTTAAGACATTAACATTTTCTGGTGTATGCTTTTTGCTTTATTTTCTCTCCTTGATGAACCACTAAACACAATTACTAGAGAATAACCGATCCACATTTAACCAGATGTCTGGTTATCTTAGATGTCTGACCTGCTAATTCTTCATTTCTGAAATACAAGAAATCAGCAGATTTTTAGGTAAATTGGCTCTAAAATTTCAAAATTGTAATTTTTTTTCAACGTAAAATATGTAAGCACTAACAGGTTGTGCTAACACTAACAAAGAAATGCAAGATATATAATTTCTAGAGAAGCACGTCAGCTGTTCTCCAACCGAGAGTTTGATGGTCGTCTTTGTTCTTCAAGCTTTGAATTTTTTTTAAGTTTTCTTTGTTTTCATACGACTTTTCAAGAAACAGTCTTCAAGTTTTCAAGGAGGCACTTCTTCCCACTCACCTTGGTGGCATTTCCTCAAACTAGAAAAGGAATACATATTTAGAATCAACTTCTGCATGTGCAAGGGATATGCCGAGTATGTCAAAGCGAAGTCTCCCTGTTTTATCATTTTGAGCTTTCAACAAGAGCCTCTCAGAAAATCTGCAAAGTTTGGAAACTGACGTTTACATTTAATTATGCTAACCACAATGAGAATTAGATGAGATGTTAAAGACAATTCAGAGCAGCAATTCTATTATCTCTTCGTGAATGATAATTCAGTGCGTAAAACCAAACTTTGTTTTACAGAAACAAAGTTTTTGTAAACGCAAACGCAAAACTCAAAACTTTGTTTCACTCAAAACTTGTTTTACTCAAAACTCAAAACTTTGTTTTACAGAAAATCACTTCAGTTTTATTGTATAAAAAATAATGGCTGCTCAGGGCAGGAAGGTGAGAAAGAGAAATGTTCAACATGGTTAAATTCTTAGGGAAATTAGCTCAAATCAGTATCAGCAAAAACACAAACACCAGACATCTTCCTCAAATTTCAAAGAATAATGTTTGTCGATGCATTCACAGACCAAATAACAAATCGGAAATGCAAATCCGACAGTTCAAGCTAAATGTAAATATATTTACAAGAGTTGTTTAACATCTGAGATAAATTAGCACATTTTAATAACAACATGCTGGGATTTGACCAACCTTCTCTAGCTCCAGTAAATGAAAGCGAAGAACCTGTATGGCCTGGATCATCTGTTGGAGAGGATTATCATGTTAACATCTCTCACAAAGTGCATTTTAAATTCTAGCAAGCTGTCAGTTCATGAGTCATACCAAGTTGTCCAGCTCAGGATTGGAAGAAAAAATTGGCTTCTCAGAGCGAATCTGCAACGCAAGTTCAGGATCTCAGCACAAAATGCTTCAACAACAAACAAAACAAAAACAAAACTCTTTGCTGTTCCCCTGCTTCCTGGTCGGTGCTCACCCACCTGCTTGGCGAAGGCGGCGATGTCGTCGTTGAAGGACTCGGAGGAGCAGACGTCGCTGTGGTTGGCCATGCCGGGGAGGTGGGAGGTGGCTGAGAGGGAGGAGGAGGAGTCCCGAGGGGAGCAGGTGGCCAGCTCACACTTCTCAAACACTAAGGCCAGCAGTGGAAAGAGTGGGTGACTGCCCACACACGCACACACACACACACACACACATGAACATAAACAGTTAACATACTGGACATAAACACCGTAACAGTTGGTATAGAGAACACATGATACAGAACACGATACACAAACTGTACACCACAGTATGTATGAAGCAGACAGCTGTATGCACTTCACACGTATTTTCACATTTAGCATGCACTGTAAATACACACTGCATGTCGGCCTGCAGCCGGGTCACATAAATCCTCCTACCCATAGATCTGGTCCTTGTGGTGTTTAAGGGAGTCAGGGATGGTGGGGCCGTACTGCGGCGGAGGAAGCGCCCTGACGTCGTCCCCGTAGCCCCCCACCGGCATGCCCTCCGACCCTGAGTAGTGCACCAGCTCTTCATACTGAAACACAATTAGATGAAGAGATAGAAAGAGTGAGACACACTCAACATCTGCGGCCGTGCGACACAAAATCTCTCCGTTATTTTATTATGTGACCGATCTGTCAGGGGGACCAGAGCTACACGGCTTACTGGACTGCTGTACCGTTGGTAAACATGATGCGTTTTTATAATTTAGGAGCTTTTGTGTGTGTGTGTGTGTGTGTGTGTGTGTGTGTGTGTGTGTGTGTGTGTGTGTGTGTGTGTGTGTGTGTGTGTGTGTGTGTGTGTGTGCGTGCGTGCATGCGTGCGTGCGTGCGTGTGTGTGTGTGCGTGTGCGTGTGCGCGTGTGCGTGTGTGTGTCTGCCTCTGCAGGGACTTTGAGCTGTGGTTTGATCAAAAATTAACTATTGCCACTGCCTTTATGTTGCTTGCAATGCTGTTCTTTGTGTCCAAGTTTACCCATTTTTCATGTCCTGCAACACATTGAACATTGAGTCGTTCTTTAGTGGAAATTAAATGAAATTATTCAATGAAGAAAACAATAAACTGCTGAAACCTGAATTTACTATCATGACTATACTTATCAGCATTAGTCTGGCTGTGAGGCTGCAGACTCCTGGCTTAGCTCAACACATAATAACACATCACTGTGACATAGAAAGGAAATTCCATATTTCCTTTCCATTTCCTTTCCATATTTCCTGCAAAGTGACTTTAGACTTTAATGTTCTGTTATTTGCTAGTCAACCTTTTGCTAAATTTACAGCAGAAAGTTTTTTTCTGTGGCATGTCTCCACCAACTTTTCACACTGAATGTTTTGCTCACTCTTCTTTGCGAAATACCTCAAGTTCAGTCAGACTGTTTGGATGAGGAAGCATCCATGAACAGCAAATTTAATATTTTGAAAAGATTCTCCTTTGGATTTAAGTCTGAACTTTGACTGGGACATTTTAACATATAAAATGTCCAATTTTATATGGGTGGTGTGTTAGAATCTCTGGTCCTTCTGCAAAGTAAACATCTACTGTATCCTCGGCTTTTTTGCAGCCTCCCACAGGTTTTCTTCCAGATGTGTGTTTTTGCTCCATCTATCTTGGCTTTCGCTTGGAGCGGCTTCCCTGTCTCTGCTGAAGTCTTCGTCATCTTTTAGGGATGGTGTGTTCAGGGTGATGTACAGTGTTAGTTTTCTGCCACATGCTCTGCTATGCATGTAGGCCGAGAAGTCCAAATTAGGTCTTATCTGAGGAGAGGACCTTCCTCCACCGCTGTGTCCCCTACAAGGCACACTGCAAACTGGCTGTTTATAGATTTCCTTCAACAATTGTCTGTGGCAACAAACTTTACGAACTCCTTCCTAAAATCTAAACCAGACGGAGCCATGCTGAGACATCCCTCATGGCCCCGCTGCGAGACCCTCACATGGGGCCTGCTCACACACAAGCAGAAACCACCATGACACAATGAATCAGACGCACATATGGCAAGCTCTCAGGCACATGGCTCAGACAAATTCATAAGGAAAACATGCTCAGCAGCAGCCCGTCAGGGCGCACGTTTCATGAATAAACACATCAGTCTGAGTGTGTTATGGAGCTAATCTGAGCCTGTTCGCTGCTCCTGCATGTCTGTGCTCAGGTCAGCAGATCTGCTTCTGTTTCTCTTTCTGATGGATTAAAGGGACACAGGTCACAGTCCCACAGGATGACTGGGATCACAGGCGGACAACTCAAACGCACACCTTTCACTTCTCTGTTGTTTTAACCGAGCCACGGTGTGCTGACTCTGGCTTTCTTCTGTGGAGTCTAGAGGAAGAATATTGCAGCGGCTTACAGCTGAAATATGAGGCTCAAAAAGACGGCTTCTCTACAGCCGCTGACCTGTTTGAAGCCATTTCAGCAAAGCTCAGAGACAAGGACATTTTGACCCAAAGAGTCCAATTTCTGCTAATTTTGACTCCATGTATAGACTGTACAACCTCTGGTGAAACAAAAGTTACACTGAACATATAAAAGCTATTTTCTGTCTTTTTTAAAATGAACTAAAATCCTTCCCTTTCACATCCACGCACTGCTTTCCCTGCTAGCATTCTGCTGAACCCTACGTCTGTCCTAAATGGCTAATCCAATGGTTCGGGCCCCATATGGTCACAGAAAGCACCTGCTCTGAGGCCCAGTCCAGGGACACCTTCTCGTTTTTATGGTGGTCGGCTATTAAAACAATCACGGCTATCAGATTGCGCGTCTCTTTTTACGCACGGAGCGGCTCGGGTTTCCGTGCGTCAGGAGGATCAAAGCGCGCGAGCTCAGACACTGAATTACAGGAATTTGTATGTATAAAAAACTAAAAAATAAAACAACCAAACTGGTTAACAACTGTGCTGTTTTCAATGGAAAAGTTATTAAAAGCAAATTACGCTTGATGAGGCTGCGCCAGCTGCTGTAACGGCATCGGGATCAGAGCGTCTGTTAGAGAATAACGCTAAATGTACGTCTCAGTGCTCGGTTTAATGTCGCGTTTAATGAAAGAGGGGCTGAGCTAATAAACGAAACATAGTTCTTAACAGGAAATACTTCAGTAAAAATCAGTTAGTCGGAAGACATGTGGCTCAGTTCTTAAAAGAAATGATTTGATGTTTATTTCACACGCAGAAATCGTTGGAGTATATTTCAAGATTTTCACCTAAATTTATAACATATTTAAGTGTAGAAATTGACATTTCAATCCCTGTTTAATAAGCTAAAAAAATGTTTTAAAAAGTCAAAAACTTTAGAATAATTTGAAGCCTAACGCGTGAAAGCTTCGGGATGAAGGGAAAACATTTTCACGTGAATATTTTTGGAGTTGTAAATCATGCTGATTATTAAAATCTATTAATTTAAGCTACATGTATGTAATAAGCACGTTAGAAATTAAGACATTCTGAATAAACTGTAAAGTATTTCACGGAGAGCAAACACAACGGAACCTGTTGCAGACTGGAGCGCCTCCAAACAAGGTTTTACGCAGCGTTTTATCCATGGAGACAAGGCCATTTATCCAAAGAAGATTAATCCAGTATGGCTAGATGCATTTTTATTCCTACAACAAACTGAAGACTTGTGTTCCTGAATTAGCTGGCCTTGTTAAAATTTCAGTCTTTAAATATCACGCATGCACTATAAAAATAGATTTTTGTACAGTATTCAATATTACAAATCAAAATTATAAAAACTTTAAACAAATATTAGTCTCTAAATGTCATTTTCAATCTTGGTGAAAGTCTCACAACATTGACTGCAGTCAACACTTTTAGACTTTTAAATCAAACTTTCACTGAAATTGTTGCTTCAGTTGTTTTCATCGTGTGCCCAGCAGAGAACAGGAAGGTTGCTATGTTTATATTGGTGGTTTTATGAATCATTTATCAACTTAGTAAAACTTAACAACTACCAGATGACTTATGGCTGAGAAAGTATAGGTAGAAAAAAAAATTATTATTTGAGCCTTAACTCTGAGACCTTTACTCATCTCAGCTGTGGCTCACAGGTAAAATGTTTCCTCCTTGATGCAGCAGCTAAAGGAATGTTTATTACTTCACGAACATTTTGTACCTTCATCACAAGCCAGGTATTTTACCATGTTTCTTGTTTGCAGGAGGCAAAGCGCTGAAAAGTAGTTTTGTCAGTCGTTTTAGATTCAGTGTGTGTTCACGTCGACTTTTTCAAATCCCTGCCTGTTTTCACATGGCTGTGGTTTTCTGTCTGCACACCCTACATCCTCTAATTGCTCTGTTCTCAGTAAGAGGAGCTCAGTCCGCCTGCTGCCCCTTCAGCCTCGGCCCGTTCCTCCTCCTCCTCCTCCACCACCACCGAGCCTCTGAATCAGTGTAGCAAAAAAACTGACCTACATACCGAGCTGAAGAGCTGTATCTCCTCTGCTCTGCCCTGCCTCTTAATGACCAACTCTCTAACCCTCAACTGACTGGCATCAAACAGCCTGAAATCAGGGCCTTTTATTTCAAGTTGCTTCATCCATAATTGCCACTGAATTTTGGCACGTTTATGGCTAAAAGTGATTTTAAAAGTGCTTGAGAATGACATTTTGTTGGCTCATTTTTGGAGGTTTGCGATCATGCTTCCGTGCATAAAGTACTAAACACTCCTTTTACGGTGTTTCCCCACTAAACATAAGCTGATGCCACTTCCAGCCCACCGGTCTCTACTGGGCCTTGTGTGTTTTTGTGGCGGCTGTCCACTGCAAACAAACCTCCCAGCACATGTGCTTCGGTTTTGCTGCTTTAAACCCGATCAGGCTGTTCCTACCCACACCTTCTCAGATAAACTAATAAAGAAGCCGATCAGACCTACCCTTTTCTCCATGCGACTCGACAGCCAGACCTACACCGGAGAGGATGATGCGCTGCTCGGCTGTGCTCCAGCGATCCTTCCCCCCTCCCTTCCTCTCTGTCTCCGGGCTCCTGGAAATCAGAGTGCATTTGCTTTTATTTATTTAATTTTATTTATTTATTTTTTTTCCTTCTCCTTCTTCTTCATAAACGAATCAGTAATTAAGTTGTGAGCACGATCAACACGGAGACAGAACAGCCCGCAAGGAGTCAACACAAACATTAAGTGAGCGGAGAGCCGCTGTGTTTACTCCTTGTCCATCGCGTTTTATGTTACAACATAATGATGGCACTGGAGGTTTGATACGGGCGGCTGATGACCGCCTGTGTAAGCCTAATGGCTCATAATGCGCTCAAAGGTAATAAAGGCTTTAACTGATTCCCGCTGCCTATTTAATGCTACTGCTTTGGCGAGTGGGAAGCCTACGGAGCTCCGGTAGAAAAGCGTGAAATGTCCCACCGAGACGTAAATATCCAGTCCGGTTCGGGCCGTGTCCGGCGTGGGATTCCGGGGAGGTGAAAGGGGAGAAGCGGCTTCCTGCAGCGCCTCGCCTCCGCTTGGTGCGCCTCTCGCTCCGGGTGGCTGAGGGATGATGCTCGGTGCTTCTCTTAGCGGCGTCCTCCCCCCGCCTGCTCTCTCCTGCTTTTTGGCTCTCTGCGCTCGCTGTCCGCGCAGCAGCATACGGCGACAAGCTGGAAAATGTCACGGCCCGGAATGAGCGATGGTGTTTTCACCCTCAAGAGGAGAGAAAGAGGAGGAGAGGAGGAGAGGCGGAGGAGGAGGATGAAGAAGAGGAGGAGGAGGGGGGGGGGGAGTGACACTGGTGGTGGCAGGGCGGGTTGCGGGAAGGTTTCTGGGGGTCAAAACGCGACGGGATCTCTTTCCCCCCGCCCCCCCCCCCTCCACGCACTCCACCCATCCCTCCCTCTAGTCCACCTCCCCACCGCTCCCTCCCCACCATCACACACACAAAAACCCAGCGAAGAACAGCCACAATGTTTACCCCTTTTTACATCTCCCCATTGTTTTCTTCTAGTTCTATAGAAGAAAACAATATATAAACTATGTATGTATATCAAATCAAATCATGAGATCGATAAATACGATAATATCTAACTACATCTATAAAATCATATATGATTGATGTAGTTCCGATATTTTCGCATGTTGATCTCATGATTTGATCTATGCTGATATTCCACCTGCATTAAAACATTAACACAGCATGATGCTGCCGCCTCCATGCTGCACAGTTGGGTCCCTAATGTTTGTCTCCAGAAATTATGTGTACAACTTTAATCTTACTTTTTTGTTGTTGTTTTGGAGTAAACAGATTCTTGGTCTCTGAGTGACTTTTCAGCTCAGGACTCATTTCATTTTGGCTAATGACGCTTCAAACCAACTTTAATCTGATTCTTCAGTAAGTCTTTTATTTGCTCATATCTTTAAACCAGAACTTTTTAACTTCCTTAGCTGCATGATAGTTGAACATTCCCATCATTTTTACTCTTACTGAATGTTTATGCATCTGGAAGAGGCAGAACAAGATTAATGCAGTTATTTTCCTGATAGTTCAGCTGATTTGTTTTGATTGTCATTGTGTACGTCCACATGTGTGTCTTCATCTTAAATGTCGTCAATGAATTGTTTTACTCTTGTAGATTAAATGAAAGGATTACGACTGAAGTGTTATGTTTACTATGATTTCTATTTATCTACTAACTAATTACATCGCCTGGATTTTCCCACGTGTTTCAGAGACAGACTAAACTTAATGTATGTAAACTTCAGATTTGAAGAAAGTAATACAAAAAAAATCTCTAAAGCCACATAATATTATTAGTGATTCTAACTGCCCAACAAGCTGAAAAGTTTACTCAGAGAGTAATTGCATTAATAGCTCTATGTCCACCTATTTCATTTAATTGAGATAACGGGTAAGATTAAATAAGTGTTCACTTCTTCCGATTTCTTTTCAAACAGAAAAGAAGTAGGAAAATGTGTTTGTTCTTGGTTATGTATGCACATGTTTTCTCTGTCCTATTGACTGATTATTTTCTTGTTTTTAAAAGCCTGTTTAAAATAATTAAATCAAAACACCTACCAAGTAGAGTTGGTCTAACTTTTGCCGATGCTCTTTGTTGGGTTTTTGAAAGTGTTCATGAACCATTTTTGGTTTGTGGTAGCATCCATTATGCAGCTGAAAGAGGCAATGATTATCAGGAAATAGACTTTAAATCAGTCCATATTGTGGTATGAGTGAAATTAATGGACAAATTGATGGCTAGATGCCATGTTTATCAGCAAGTCCCAAAGCACAATACTGCCTCTGATGCCATGTGTTCTGATTTAAGAGGAAACCTGGTTTTGTTGGTTTGGTTCTGGTGTTTCTGGTCACCTCTAACTTCTTCAGCACTTCCAATGACCCATCAGCGACTCTAATTCAGGTGAGAGTAGTGAAATAACACTCTAATCTGGTGTTAGTCGGATGCATAAAAAGCAACAAAAAGAAGTGAGTTCCAATTTACCAATAATCTTTTCTTTGTTTTTGATTTCTTGTGCTGCCCTCATGAAAAGGACACCCTGGACAGAGAGCCATATCACTCATTCTACTCGTGCAGCTCTGCGCTGATTTGATTCCTTCATCTGCTCCTCCCTTCTCCCTTATTTTCCCTGCAGCTGTGAGAGATTCATCAGGCTGAAGCTCCAGAGGAGAATCGTAATAATTCTTTCTGTAGAGCTTGATGTTGAAGAGACTCCAGGAAAATCTGGACTGGACAATCAATTCGGTGATTAGGCTGCAGCTTTACATCCAACACACACAATCCCACAGCCTGCAAGAGTCAAGACGTTACCCATAAATTAAAACAGAAATACTTTATTAGTTTGGTGATTTATACACCTTAAGAGAATGGTTGTTTTCATGCCTGAGGGCTCATTTAAGCTTCATTTTAAGGCTAATTGAGAACTTTAATTAGGTCACTCCTAATCTAAGGTCATAAATAAATGTTTGTTGACTGACAGAGAGCTTTCAAATTTTTGTTTTGTTTTGTTTTTGAAGACATTCATTAAAGACCAACCTTTTGACACATCTCCAAATGTCACCCTTCTCTCTTCTTGTTTATTGGGAAGAAGCTGAAAAAAGAGATGAAAGAAAAAAACAAAACCCTGAAAGTGGGAAAGTTTAATTTTAACCAAAGAGACACAGCAGGTGAAACAAAGCCCTTTCACATGTTAGTGAGGCAGCCAAACTTCCAGGCTTGTGTTGTAAATGACACCTAAGTAACATAATAATTATCCAAAACGCAGCTCTTTGACCGATCCCGCTGTGAGGGGCTGCTGCACTTCAATCAGCAGCGACGTGGATGGGATCAGCGGGCCGGGGCAGGAGTCTCCGTGGGCGGCATGCTGTTTGACGGAGTGGCCGTCTGTGACCGGGCCCCCCGCCTCCCCGCACCGTCCCGTCCGTGCTGCCATGGGGTCTTTTAACTCCGCGGGGTGCGGGTTTCCTGCGGGGCTGATCACAGCCCCGCACCGAGCCGCTATAATGCAGCCATGGAGCTGCGTCAGCGGTCTGGAAAAGGCGATGCAGGCGTGTTTTTTACTCCAACAGGTTGAAATGGAAAGGATTAACGCTGAAGCAACCTTCATGTTTACAAGGACTTTACATTTATCTCCCGTATGGAAACGTCCTGCGCAGAGCTGATTGTTTTATTGAGATGAATCGGACCATAAATCGTCTACATTTATCTAACAGGCTATAATATAAACCCGACGATTAGTCTCATTACCATAAAAATGCGACAAGGATGAGTCGGGTTTATCAGAAACCTGCTCCTACACTAATAAACCACGTCATTAGGAGTTAACAAATAACATTGTTGTAACGATTTGCACAGATTTAATTTGGGTAGATCAAAATCACTATTTCTTTCAAATTAAAAGCTATCTAAATTTAATACCAATGTTTAAAATGTACTGCTTTAATTTTCAATAAAATTTAAAGATATTGAATCAAAAAATGGTTTTAGTCATTATGTTTGCATTCTAAACGTTATATTTTGTAGATTTATAATACAGTAATCACATAGAAGTTTAAAAAATGTTTATAACAAATGCACATAAGCATTTTCAGGCCAAAGTGATCAAAACTTACATGTAAAACCTACAAGTTGTGGTCAGTTAATATCTGCAGACATTGCATTAAAATGCAGAAACAGGTTTTATGTATGCAGAGAATCCACAGATCTCTGATCTACAGAATCAGAGCCAACAATCACCTTCACTGTTTCCATGAAATCATGTGGCTTATCGTTCAAATTAGAAATAAATTGGAAATATTTGTGTCTAAATTGATGATTTACACATGACACATTACCAAAACATTAACAATGTGAGACGTCAGCACAACTTGGCGCAGGTTTTAGTTTGACTTTAACATTAACATTAGCACTGTCTCTGAGGAAACTGAGGACAAACTTAAATTTCTGCTTCAACATAGAAACTTCCTCAACTAGGAGCTCAAGCTTCTAGTAAGCTCATGTAGTTATGTATGTATACAACCCATATAAACATGTCAACCTTGCTGCTGTCTAATCAATTATTTGACAACAAAGGTTACACTAAAATAACATGAAAGTCAGGTTTATAATATTAGCCTGTATAACAACTCTGGTTAAGTCAATTTGTTGTCCATGACAGACGGCAACAAGCCGATGTAATGAGACATTGTAAGTTATAAAATATCTGTGAGCTAAATTATTAAAATGCTTTGATATTGCAGTTGAGATTCAAACAAATTGGAATAAGATGGATCGAAAGAAGGTTATTAATTTCCTCAGTCTTTACTTTATGTTCCTATAATGTGAGGTCATGTGCAGGCGTACTTTAAACAAACTTTTTACATTTTTATTGACATATTTTGTAGTTTTCTGGGCCCTATCTCTGACAGTTTAGAGCACATTTGGTTTAAAATGAACATACATATCAACATAATCAAAATTACCTTTTTATTAAAAATGTTTTAATTATTCAGCAATAATGCAAAAACTGAATGCCAACACAAACCAAAATGCCTGTAAAAGTGTGATTATCTATGGGTTTAAATTACTTCCTGAAATAAACTCAATTTTGGGTGTTTAAATGCCCCAAAACAACCGTTTAACTTTGTTACAATTCTGAAGCCTAAGAACATCTCAGAAGGCTTCAGCCTTTATTCTTATTCTTATCGTTGTTGTGGGAAAGGCAATAAACGAGGGAAGACGGGTTTTGGAAGACAGGAAACGGACAGTGCCAGAAGAAACTAAACCAAACTAAAGTTCACTGGGCACTGATGTGCAAATTTACTTTACAACATAGTGGAAGTTGTGCCATGCTGATGGCGGGATTTTCTTATTATCTCAGACAAATCAAAGACTGATAAAATAAAATAAAATAAAATAAAATAAAATAAAATAAAATAAAATAAAATAAAATAAAATAAAATAAAATAAAATAAAATAAAATAAAATAAAATAAAATAAAATAAAATAAAAACATTTTGGAGGGCTACAAGAAATGCTCAGTTGCTGGGACGGATGCCATAAAATGGTTAATGAAAAGCATGAAAATATATTAGCTTATTTTATTGAAAGGGAAAGTGGTGTTGCATAGCCAATTACAGGTTATGCATTATGTGCAAAAGTAAACTTTAAAATAGCCACAAAGTTCTTGATGTAAAAACTAAAATCTTTTCTGTTTAGACTTCAGCTCCATCCATTGTTCTGCAGTCTCAGCATGTTTTACCACCACTCAGAAATCCAACCTTTCCAAGTATTTTCCATGTTTTGCTGGTTCATACAGTCGTTCTGTTCCAACGCATATAAATATTTTAAACTTTTTTGTAAGATCATGTTGTGGCAAAACCTAAAGCTCAAAAAATATGTCCAGCATTTTTGAAAAATCTGCTGCAAAATGAGTCCTTTTAGGCTGCAAATAATCACAAAAAAAAACATTGTGCCATTCTGGAGGGACATAACAGTTTTCAAACGATGATTTAATTTCTTAAGGGAGGCTCCTGAACAGGTAGACCACGGCTGCGTGTTTTTCTCTGCTTGTGGAAAAGTGGTTTGCTGGTGTCCCATAACTCTTCCACACTGATCGATAGATTATGAGTAGTGGTGTGTTGCTTTTTGAGACCATTTCACCTGCTTCATGTTGTCAGACTGGTGCTATTTAAGTTAATTTTTATACTATTCAGGGCTCTGTGTGTCTGTTGGAACTGAATCAAAAATGCAGTTGATTACTACTATTGAGCAGGAATCCTTATTGTAGAAAAACAAACAAAAAAAAAACCTTTTGTTTTTACTCCGGTTAACTTTACTTCATGTTCAAATGTAAACAATTAAGTCCAATTAAGAGCAAAATAACTCTTTCGGTGGCAAAAAAAAAAAAATGCCTCACCTCGGTCAATAACAGGTTTTGGATTTTTTTTAGAAGTATTTCAAAGAATAAATATTTTATATTTATCATAAATCTTCCATGTGACATCTGTAATATTTTGAACAGCATTTTCTTCTAACAGCTTCAGATGAAGGTGATTCTTGAGTCAGAGCAAACACACAGGTTTATTCAGGCTTATGTGATTGCATTCTATTGCAGAAACCCCCTGTAAAAAAATAGGCTCATTTTCTGCACCACAGAGTTGAATATCAGTCAGCCAGGTCCTCTGTGCAGGGCCATTCTGCATGTCAAGGCTGCTGCAGTTATTTGTCACTTCCTGTCAAGGCTTGAACGCTCGCTGCTCTACGCCCACCAAGGCCAGGTGAGTGTGTGTGCCCACACCAGCATAAATGTGTGTTCACATCAGCAGACTCAGGAATGCATGCACTGTAATTTGTGTGCGTGCATGTGTGTGTGTGTGTGTGTGTGCGTGTGTGTGTGTGTGTGTGTGTGCGTGTGCATGCGTGCGTGCGTGGGTGGGTGGGTGCATGTGTGTGTGGGCTCTGTTTGCCTGCTGGAAGGTCAGTGTCCTGCTGTTCCCTTTCTAAGTTAGGAGTCCCTCCAGGCAATTCCCAGGGCTACAAAACATGACACAACAAGCACAGAAGTAGATGTGTGTGCGTGTGTGTGTGCATGTGCATGCACGTGTGTGTGTGCGCGCTTGTGTCTCTATTTTCCTCTTATTTAGAGATGCATAATCTTTCATTTCATTTTATGTTGTGAAATGTCAGATTTCCTTCTGTAGATCCTTCTCAGCGTGATTCTGTTTCTTCAAACATACAAGATTCCAGCTGTTTCACACGGTAATCCATCCTCCACAGTTTGATCGTCTTGCCACAAAGGTCTAGTTTTACTGAACTTCAGAAGGCCACCCAGCCTTGTTGACTTTGGTGACTCCGCCATAAAGGAAATCTGGCTGCCATGACCCCTGGCAGCAGCGACCAAGCAGCCGAAACATCAGACAACTGTGAACTGAGCCTGGCTGCGTCGGTAACAGAGCGGTGGGGATCAGACTAATGGAGGGATGTAAAAGGAGAAAGGCAGGATGAAGAAAAAGAAAGTGGGGCGAACACAGAGAGAAATGGAAGTGTCTCCAGATTCTGGGTATTCTTGTTAAATATTGGAATAAATTTTCTCCCCCCAGCTCCCCTGGAGCCCTCTCCAGGCTTATCCTCCCTTATTGAACTGCTCTTGCAGCCTGTTTGCAAACTTTCCCCTCCAGATTCTCTCATTGCAGCCACCTGGGTCATTCATCTTTAGATGTTTTTACCTGCTGAAGTGAAACATGTGACCAATTTTCCACTCCTTCTGCCTTCCCCTTTACTTTTCTTTTTTTTTAGTTTTTAGTATTATTTTCTTCTCCACTATCCCTCCCTCATTCCCTCCTCCTCCCTCTCTTACTCGCTCTCCTCCCTCATAGATGGAGATTAACTGGGGAGTGCAGCACCATCCGTCCTCATGACTGTTTGTTGTTAAGGAGATGGATGGAGGCTGCCTCTGCCAGCCCCACGCAGCCGCAATTACACCAGCCGCCATGATGGATGGGATGGAGGGAACAGGGGGATTGGGTGGGTGGTGGGGGTGGGGAGAGGGAGATACAGAGAGGGGCATCTATCACCCCCCTTAATCTACCTGCCACTGCTCAGGCCAGGATGTGGAGGGGAAGGGTGGGAGGGCTGGAGAGAATTGGCTTTTCCTTGACTCCTGGTCAAAGGTGTCTTCCCTTCTTCTTCCCAGTTTCAGTGAAATTTAGTGAGCAGAGGTTCGGCATATTAAATACCCTGAACTGAACAATTGATTTTCCAGAACTGATTGGATTCCTTAAAGCTGCCCGGTTCTGTCTGAGTGTGTGTTTAGGACCGACATCAGCTTGATTAGGACACAATCTTTTGACTGAGCACCAAAAGAGTAAGAGTCTGTCATTGCCAGTTTAACATGCAGGCTGGAGAACAGGGGACAGAGATTCATATGTTTCAGCTGAATGCCTAATATCTTTCAAAAGGTTTCACATGCCCTTCCTTTTTCTGCATTTTTGTCACATTACAACCACAAACGAGAATGTGTTTAATTGTGATTTTATGTGACAGCTCAACATGAAGTATTAAAATGGAGGGCAATGACGATTTTCAAAGGTTTTTATAAATAAAAATATGCAAATTGTGGAGTGCGTTTGTACTTAGCTCCTTTCTGTTGCCCCAAAATAAAATCTAGTGCAACCAAATGCCATCAAAAGTCACCTGATTAGTACAGAATAAATTAGTAAATAGACCCCACCTGTGTGTAATTTAGGATGCATTCACATTAGTGCTGTTCCGTCTGCTTTAATCAAACTCTGGTTTGTTTGCAAGTCCTATTCACTTGGGGATGTGTTAATTGGACTCTGATGAAACCAAAAAAAGCTAGCTCTGGTGAGTCTTCTGAGGTCTCAGTTCGGTTGAAGTTAATATTTGAATGCAAGCGGAACAGCGGTCGCTCCAAAAGCAGGAAGTGAACTTTAGCGCAGGACATTCTGGGCAAATACAACAAAACAAAAACTGCATGAGTCTAATGCTAGCGGAAGAAATGACACGTTTTGTTTTGGGGGGTTTTCCAATGGCAAAAGATAAATCCTGCAACCACTGAAATCTGGTATTGTTTACAGTTTGTAAAGAAGGATGTTGCGTTCAGGTTCTTCTGCAGAGGTTGTTGTTGTTTCCTTCAGTTGTTCTCGGGGCAAAATGAGATGTCGCAGCTCATCAATCATTCCATCCTCCTTCAAACTTGCGAGATCGTAATGGTCGTTCCTCTCTGCCGTGATCACTGTGTTACGTAAACCAGTCAGATTTATTCATGCTAAAACATTTGAAATCCAGATGTTTTTCTTTCTCTTTACTGTTATGTGCTCATATATGTTGATCTGCAGCATGAAATCCTAATAAGGTACATTCAGGTTTATTGTCATTGTAGGTGAGGATCTACTCTGAAGTTAAGGCTGGTGGGATATTTACACTCGCCACTGTGTGTCGATCAGGACAAACTGTAGATGGGATTTCTTTGCAATCTCTCTTTATTGAGTTGGTACAGCAGTGGTACAGATGTGCAGCAAAGGATGGGCTTGGAGTTGGAGATGTGGTCTAGATCATAACAGAAATAAGCCCACATTAATTCACCTTGCACATTTATCCAGTACAAGTGGCAGCAGTGACACCTGCTGGCCACAAACTGACCACATGTTCATCAAATGCTACGACTGATAGCTAAAGAGGTTTACCCACGTGAAGTAACTTAGAATTCACAATAAACAGGCACATCAACATGTACGGATACTAATGAGCACACGAACAGTAATAAGCCAAAAGACTTGAAATACTATGCAACATATACTCGCAGGTGAGAAGCTAACAATGTGCAGCATGCTAACAACGGCCCGACGAACACAACGTCATCATACTGCACAGGCGGAACTACTAAATAATAACTACCTTAACACATTTAACAACAAAACACTTACAACAAGTCAGGAACGCACATCCACCCCAACCGAAACCGTCGGCACCAGCTGCACGCCTCCACGCTCAGAGACACGGTGTTTCTGCAGCTGCTGAAAGTGCCATGGAGAACTCACCACTGGGTGGCGCACCTCCCCGTCCCAGACCAAACCAACCAACACCTGGCCCAATCTCAATAACAAACAGTAATGTCCACTCGAGCCTTTGTAACAGCCGCCCCCAAATGTATAAAGTACATTTGTTTCTAAACAGAGGCAATAATTTAAGTCTCTGATGATGAACCGTGGCTGTTGGAATCCTCAGGTACTGCAGGAAGAACAATCATCCTCGCCACTGGTCGGGTGTAGACTCGGTCCTTCACTCGAACATCTGCAGACCTGATGCGGCCGTCAGCACTTGGATGCAGCTTGGTCACTCGTCCGACTGGCCAGAGTGCTCTGGGAAGTTGAGGATCCACGAGCATGACCACCGTATCCTCAACCAGGTCAGCTTGAGAAGTCTGCCATTTCTGTCTGACTTGTAAATTGGGAAGGTATTCCCTGATAAATCTGGACCAGAAATGGTCTGCCAAAGCCTGTGAATGCCGCCAGCGGCGTTTGCTGGGAAGTTCAGTTGTAGGGTACACAACCTGGGGCAGCGACCCGTCCAGCCGCCCCATCAACAGATGATTTGGTGTTAAAGGGTCAGGGTCAGCAATGCTGGAGGATACATAACCTAAGGGTTTCGAGTTCAAAATTCCCTCCACTTCAACAAGGACTGTCCTGAGCACCTCTTCTGGCAATGGTTGGGCCCCGACAGTGGCATACAAAGCCGTTTTAACAGAACGTATTTCTCTTTCCCACACTCCACCAAAATGAGGGGCACCAGGGGGATTGAACTTGAAAGCAATCCTTTGCTTGGCAAGGGATTGCTGCAGGTCAGGAGACATCTTTGCTATGGCCTGTTGTAGCTCTCGTTCCGCCCCACGGAAGTTGGTCCCCTGATCTGAGAGAATTTCTGAAGGTGTACCCCGACGGGCTATGAATCTCCTGAGGGCCATGAGGAAGGAGTCAACATCAAGATGGGTGAGGATGTCAAGGTGGACAGCCCTGGTTGTTAAACACTTAAATATGATGCCCCATCTCTTCTCGTTACGCCGTCCGATTTTGACGTGGAATGGCCCGAAACAGTCTGTCCCTGTGGAGTAGAAAACAGGCTTAAAGAGGCGGAGACGGGCAGCCGGTAAGTCAGCCATTTGGGGAATAGTAGGCTTGGACTTCCAACGTCTGCAGTCTGGGCACTTGGACTGATGACGTCGAACTGCTTCTCTACCTCGCAGTATCCAAAAGCTTCGACGAATGTCAGCAAACAGTCGCTCAGGACCAGGATGGCATAGACGTCGATCGTAGTCCTGTATCAGAAGTCTGGTGAATGGATGGTTCGGATCTAGAACTATGGGATGTACTGCTCCTAATTCAAGATCCTTTGCCTGTCTCAGTCGACCACCCACCCTGATTTCTCCTGCTTCATCCAACTGGGGTGCTAAGGCACGTAACCTACTGTTGGTGGCAACCGGCTTCCCCAGTTTTAGAAGTCTGATCTCCTCAGGAAAGCCATCATGTTGTATCTTAGTCATAATGTGCCTCTCTGCTTTGCGATGGTCTTCAGCACTCAAACTCACATCCTTCCCAACTGCAGCTTGTAGGTTCTGTGCAGTGGATTCAAGCAGTTCCTGCCAGTCTTTGTAGGTCTCAGATTCTGGGCTTGGGAATGTGGTGGTTGAAGTTGCACCACAAAATACTGATTTCCGTAGTTCTGAGGATTCCTCTTCGAGTGGAATTGCTGGATTAGTAGGCCAGTAGTCTGAGGCCTGAAGTAAGAAAGAGGGTCCTTGGTTCCATCTGGTGTGTTCAGACAACTCCTGTAGGGTCTTACCCCGAGTGATGTCGTCAGCTGGATTGCTGGCTGAATCCACATAACGCCAAGACTGTAGATCTGTTAGGTCTTGAATTTCAGCCACTCGGGTGCCCACAAATACTTTGTAGCGACATGAGTCCGATAGTATCCATCTTAACACGGTGGTGGAATCTGTCCACAAGGTGGTAGTGTCGATCCTCAAGGTGAGTTCTGCACTTAACAGCTTAGCTAGCTGGGCTCCTGTTAAGGCTGCAGAAAGCTCCAACCGAGGTATGGACAGTTGTCGCCTGGGGGCTACTCGTGAGCGGGCTAGGAGGAAGGATAGGTGGATTTGACCCTGACTATCCTCAGTCCTAAGGTATGCAACTGACCCATAAACCTGCTCTGACGCATCACAAAAGATGTGTATTTGCCTGTTCGTGACTGAAGCATCATCGACTGCAGGAGTGAAGTGTCTGGGTAAGGTGACTTGTGGCAGTAGCTTGAGTTCATCTTCCCATTGCTCCCACAGTTGCTGTAGATCTAAGGGAAGCAGTGGGTCATCCCAGTCTCGATGCTTCTCCCATAGTTGACGAACCAGCACCTTGGCACGAGTCGTGTAGGGCAGGATGTAACCCAAGGGATCATACTGGGAAGCAAGAACTTTGTAGATGTTCCTCATGGTCAAAGGTCCATAATTAATGGGCCTGTGTTTGTAGCCTATGACATCTTTGTAAATGTTCCAACTGAGTCCAAGTGTGTTTTCAAAGGGATCGGACTTGTCTTGTGTCAGCCAGAGTTCTGCAGTGGGGGAACGGGCTTCACTCGGTAGGTGATTGATCACCTCCGTCGCATTACTTGCCCACTGACGAAGGTCGAACCCTGCTGAAAGAAGCAATGCTCTTAATTTATCCACTAAGGCTCTTGCTTCCTCTGCAGATGGCAAACTTTGCAACCAGTTGTCGACATAAAAACACTGCTCCACAGAAAACCGCACATCCTCTCCATCTTGACTGTGGTCGGTGACGTGACGCTGGAGGGCATATGTTGCACAGCAGGGGCTACAAGTAGTGCCAAAGGGAAGTACCTGCCATTCGTAGATGTCTGGTGGTCGGTCTTTGACCTGGTCCCGCCACAAGAACCTCAGGAGGGGTCTATCTTCTGGTAGGAGGCGAACTTGGTGAAACATCCCCTTTATATCACTGCTTATGGCGATGGCATGTTCCCGGAACCGTAGCAGCACTCCTAAGAGCGATGCTCCGAGGGTAGGTCCAGGTAGTAGGAAGTCATTAAGGTTGAGACCTTGGTACTGGTGGGAACAGTTGAACACAAGCCTGTTCTTGTTATTATGGCTCACCATATGATGAGGGATGAACCATGACTCTCCATCAGCTATGGTTTCTTGGGGATCAAGTTTTGCCACAGTACCTGCCTGGACCAGTTTCTGAATCTCCTCCTGATATATATTAGCCATTGTTGGGTTCTTACTTAATCTCCTCTCATTGTTCCGCAGGTTGGACATTACTGAATCAGGAGAGGCTTTGAGGGCAGGCATGGTTTTCTTTCGAAGCAGTGGTGTAGCATAACGGAGAACCCCATCCACACACACGCGCTCAGTCTTCTTCTCCAACAGGTCCACAGCCTCTTGGTCCAGTTTGGAACGAGTTACTGTCTTCTCGTTCCGGTAGGGAAGAACATCAGTCTGCCAGAGTTTCTCTACATTCCTCAGCAGCTCAGTGTTAGAGTGGGAAACTGATGTGAACAAGCACTGTGGGTGTTGGAGACCACTGGTTGCTATTCTCATTGGTCCCTGAAGAGCCCATCCGAGTCTGGTTCTGACTGCAGCAGGTGCACCCGGTGGACCTAACCGGACTGGTTCGATAGGGGTGATAAGGTGAGGGTTGTCTGTACCAATGAGGATCAGAGGCTGTGCATTCTTAAAGGGATGCAGAGGCAGATCAGACAGATGCTTGAACTGCTTCCGGAGTCTGTCAATTGGGTAGGACTGTTCTGCTAGGACCAGACGATCAGCAGTAAAGGCTCCATTCACAGCGAAGCGGCTGTGACTGCTGAAGGAAGGAGATATATGAAAGGAAACTGAAGCACCTCTCAATGTCTGGATATCCTGCCTTATAGTTCTCAGATTCAAAGTCTCTGGATTTCCCTGCAGGCCAAGCTTGTGGGCAGCGGAGGGCAGGAGCATTGTGCGTTCAGAACCATCATCGAGCAGAGCATAGGTCTTGAGGCTGTGGTTCTTGTGATGCAAAGTGACTTGGACCACTTTCAGCAAGACTCTGCTGACCTCGAGTGGTCTGTCAAGGTAAAGCATGTCAGTGGTGGTACTGATGAGACAACTCTCCTCCTTAGTCGTTTCCTTGTTGGCTCTGGTGTTTACATCATGGAGCACCTGAAGATGCTTCCCTTGACATAGGTTACAGGGTTTCCGGAGATCGCACTGAGCTGCATGATGAGATCTTGCACAACGCCAACATCTGTTGTGGTCCTTTATCCACTGAGACAGTTGGTCCTTTGACAACTTCTGAACGTCAGAACACTGGCTGAGATAATGGTGCGTACTTTCACAGTAGGGGCAATAACGTTCTGCTTTGGTGCCCTTCTTCCCTGAATAATTGGGAACTGAACCGTCCTTGGATCCATGCAGTATAGTGGTGACCCTCTTCTTCTGATGAATTGCTTTGTCTTTAGTTCCTGATCCAGAATCATGACTATCAGAATTATGACACCACGTTTCATACTGGAGCCATTCAGCAAAATCTACCAATGTGTAGACGGCGTTGGGATGGCGGAACATAGCTCGTCGGAAGTCTGCACGCTGATCTGCAGGCAATTTACTCAGCAGGCGGGCTACATGTGATCCACATTTTAGCTCAGCATCACCCTCTGGGCCCAATGTTCTGAGCAACCCGACCAGAGACTGGACTTGGAGAGCAAACTTCTCAAATGCTGCTGAGTCACCTCGGCGGACATCTGGAGCATCCATTACACTGGCAATCCTATTCAATGCCATCTGATGTGGCTGGCCAAACTTCTCATTCAGGGCCTCCATAGTGTCCGAGTATGGTGTGGCGGAGTTCAAATAAGAATCTGCGATGAGTTTGGCTTCCTCAAGTTTGAGGTGATCCACCAGGATTTGGTACTTGAACAGCTCTGTCCCATCAGGAGGTAACAGATTAGTTAAGGCAATCTTTAGCCGAGCAAAGTCGCTGGGGTCTCGTCTGGCAAAGTAGGGAATGCTTGGCCTAGGACCTCGATAGGTTTGTTCAGTGAGAACCGGTAAGGTCGAAGGAGGATGCAAACCTGTTGTTGATTCCAAGCATTCTGCCCTTGGTGACCCATGAACATCTGTCAGCATCTCCTCTTGTGTAGTGGTAGGTCCACGGAACTGTTGTCTTCCTACTCCGATATGAGGAGGGTGAGATGGCGGTTGATATCTGGTATCGCTGTGCCTCATCTTTCCTTGTTGCACCTCCACGTTACTGTTACTAACATAAGCTGTATGATGTGGTGCAAAAAGAGGCTTACTTTGACGCATCATGCTCTGACTCTGATTCTTTATGAGCTGTAGATCACTCATCAGCTTCTCCAACATAGTCAGAACTGGCTGGGATGGTGGAGAAGGCTCAAATTCCTCTCTTGTTTCAGGCCATGGTGGAGGATCAGGCCATTCCTCCTCCTCCTCATTGTTCGCCAGCTGTGTTGGAGGTGGTGGTGGTGCATATGCTGGTGGTGGGACTCCAAACCTCTGCTGGACAGTGGCTGTGCTCTGCTTGGGAGGTCCCATCCTCCTCTTCATTTCTTCCTTTAATTCTCTGAGTTCAGCCAATTCAACACGCACTGCCTTTTTAGACTGCTCAAATTCAGCTCTCTGTCTTCTTAACAGCTCCAGCTCTGAGCGGTATAGTGAGGAGGTCTGCATTAACTGTCTGGGGTGTGAAGATGCAGAATAATCTTTGAAGTCCTCTTCTGATAAGCTCTTCCACCGCTGTGGTTCAGTAACTCTCTGTTCTGGGGAACCAACCCACTCATCTACCGTGATTTCCCATTGACTGTTGGGCCATCGTGGTGTACTAGATGGGGGGGTGAGGGGTGTCATCTTGGCAGCTCCCTCTTCTGGTGAATACGAGCTATCATAGCATCCAGTCCCAGCTTGTACACCCATATAACTGGTTTCATAATCCTGTAAATATGAAGGTGGGCGGGTTTGCCGCTTCGGTCTAAGTGTTGCTTCTTGGCTGGTCTGCATGCTGAACAGTGGTAAGTGTCCTGCTCCGGCTCGAAGGACCAAAATTGTAGGTGAGGATCTACTCTGAAGTTAAGGCTGGTGGGATATTTACACTCGCCACTGTGTGTCGATCAGGACAAACTGTAGATGGGATTTCTTTGCAATCTCTCTTTATTGAGTTGGTACAGCAGTGGTACAGATGTGCAGCAAAGGATGGGCTTGGAGTTGGAGATGTGGTCTAGATCATAACAGAAATAAGCCCACATTAATTCACCTTGCACATTTATCCAGTACAAGTGGCAGCAGTGACACCTGCTGGCCACAAACTGACCACATGTTCATCAAATGCTACGACTGATAGCTAAAGAGGTTTACCCACGTGAAGTAACTTAGAATTCACAATAAACAGGCACATCAACATGTACGGATACTAATGAGCACACGAACAGTAATAAGCCAAAAGACTTGAAATACTATGCAACATATACTCGCAGGTGAGAAGCTAACAATGTGCAGCATGCTAACAACGGCCCGACGAACACAACGTCATCATACTGCACAGGCGGAACTACTAAATAATAACTACCTTAACACATTTAACAACAAAACACTTACAACAAGTCAGGAACGCACATCCACCCCAACCGAAACCGTCGGCACCAGCTGCACGCCTCCACGCTCAGAGACACGGTGTTTCTGCAGCTGCTGAAAGTGCCATGGAGAACTCACCACTGGGTGGCGCACCTCCCCGTCCCAGACCAAACCAACCAACACCTGGCCCAATCTCAATAACAAACAGTAATGTCCACTCGAGCCTTTGTAACAGCCGCCCCCAAATGTATAAAGTACATTTGTTTCTAAACAGAGGCAATAATTTAAGTCTCTGATGATGAACCGTGGCTGTTGGAATCCTCAGGTACTGCAGGAAGAACAATCATCCTCGCCACTGGTCGGGTGTAGACTCGGTCCTTCACTCGAACATCTGCAGACCTGATGCGGCCGTCAGCACTTGGATGCAGCTTGGTCACTCGTCCGACTGGCCAGAGTGCTCTGGGAAGTTGAGGATCCACGAGCATGACCACCGTATCCTCAACCAGGTCAGCTTGAGAAGTCTGCCATTTCTGTCTGACTTGTAAATTGGGAAGGTATTCCCTGATAAATCTGGACCAGAAATGGTCTGCCAAAGCCTGTGAATGCCGCCAGCGGCGTTTGCTGGGAAGTTCAGTTGTAGGGTACACAACCTGGGGCAGCGACCCGTCCAGCCGCCCCATCAACAGATGATTTGGTGTTAAAGGGTCAGGGTCAGCAATGCTGGAGGATACATAACCTAAGGGTTTCGAGTTCAAAATTCCCTCCACTTCAACAAGGACTGTCCTGAGCACCTCTTCTGGCAATGGTTGGGCCCCGACAGTGGCATACAAAGCCGTTTTAACAGAACGTATTTCTCTTTCCCACACTCCACCAAAATGAGGGGCACCAGGGGGATTGAACTTGAAAGCAATCCTTTGCTTGGCAAGGGATTGCTGCAGGTCAGGAGACATCTTTGCTATGGCCTGTTGTAGCTCTCGTTCCGCCCCACGGAAGTTGGTCCCCTGATCTGAGAGAATTTCTGAAGGTGTACCCCGACGGGCTATGAATCTCCTGAGGGCCATGAGGAAGGAGTCAACATCAAGATGGGTGAGGATGTCAAGGTGGACAGCCCTGGTTGTTAAACACTTAAATATGATGCCCCATCTCTTCTCGTTACGCCGTCCGATTTTGACGTGGAATGGCCCGAAACAGTCTGTCCCTGTGGAGTAGAAAACAGGCTTAAAGAGGCGGAGACGGGCAGCCGGTAAGTCAGCCATTTGGGGAATAGTAGGCTTGGACTTCCAACGTCTGCAGTCTGGGCACTTGGACTGATGACGTCGAACTGCTTCTCTACCTCGCAGTATCCAAAAGCTTCGACGAATGTCAGCAAACAGTCGCTCAGGACCAGGATGGCATAGACGTCGATCGTAGTCCTGTATCAGAAGTCTGGTGAATGGATGGTTCGGATCTAGAACTATGGGATGTACTGCTCCTAATTCAAGATCCTTTGCCTGTCTCAGTCGACCACCCACCCTGATTTCTCCTGCTTCATCCAACTGGGGTGCTAAGGCACGTAACCTACTGTTGGTGGCAACCGGCTTCCCCAGTTTTAGAAGTCTGATCTCCTCAGGAAAGCCATCATGTTGTATCTTAGTCATAATGTGCCTCTCTGCTTTGCGATGGTCTTCAGCACTCAAACTCACATCCTTCCCAACTGCAGCTTGTAGGTTCTGTGCAGTGGATTCAAGCAGTTCCTGCCAGTCTTTGTAGGTCTCAGATTCTGGGCTTGGGAATGTGGTGGTTGAAGTTGCACCACAAAATACTGATTTCCGTAGTTCTGAGGATTCCTCTTCGAGTGGAATTGCTGGATTAGTAGGCCAGTAGTCTGAGGCCTGAAGTAAGAAAGAGGGTCCTTGGTTCCATCTGGTGTGTTCAGACAACTCCTGTAGGGTCTTACCCCGAGTGATGTCGTCAGCTGGATTGCTGGCTGAATCCACATAACGCCAAGACTGTAGATCTGTTAGGTCTTGAATTTCAGCCACTCGGGTGCCCACAAATACTTTGTAGCGACATGAGTCCGATAGTATCCATCTTAACACGGTGGTGGAATCTGTCCACAAGGTGGTAGTGTCGATCCTCAAGGTGAGTTCTGCACTTAACAGCTTAGCTAGCTGGGCTCCTGTTAAGGCTGCAGAAAGCTCCAACCGAGGTATGGACAGTTGTCGCCTGGGGGCTACTCGTGAGCGGGCTAGGAGGAAGGATAGGTGGATTTGACCCTGACTATCCTCAGTCCTAAGGTATGCAACTGACCCATAAACCTGCTCTGACGCATCACAAAAGATGTGTATTTGCCTGTTCGTGACTGAAGCATCATCGACTGCAGGAGTGAAGTGTCTGGGTAAGGTGACTTGTGGCAGTAGCTTGAGTTCATCTTCCCATTGCTCCCACAGTTGCTGTAGATCTAAGGGAAGCAGTGGGTCATCCCAGTCTCGATGCTTCTCCCATAGTTGACGAACCAGCACCTTGGCACGAGTCGTGTAGGGCAGGATGTAACCCAAGGGATCATACTGGGAAGCAAGAACTTTGTAGATGTTCCTCATGGTCAAAGGTCCATAATTAATGGGCCTGTGTTTGTAGCCTATGACATCTTTGTGAATGTTCCAACTGAGTCCAAGTGTGTTTTCAAAGGGATCGGACTTGTCTTGTGTCAGCCAGAGTTCTGCAGTGGGGGAACGGGCTTCACTCGGTAGGTGATTGATCACCTCCGTCGCATTACTTGCCCACTGACGAAGGTCGAACCCTGCTGAAAGAAGCAATGCTCTTAATTTATCCACTAAGGCTCTTGCTTCCTCTGCAGATGGCAAACTTTGCAACCAGTTGTCGACATAAAAACACTGCTCCACAGAAAACCGCACATCCTCTCCATCTTGACTGTGGTCGGTGACGTGACGCTGGAGGGCATATGTTGCACAGCAGGGGCTACAAGTAGTGCCAAAGGGAAGTACCTGCCATTCGTAGATGTCTGGTGGTCGGTCTTTGACCTGGTCCCGCCACAAGAACCTCAGGAGGGGTCTATCTTCTGGTAGGAGGCGAACTTGGTGAAACATCCCCTTTATATCACTGCTTATGGCGATGGCATGTTCCCGGAACCGTAGCAGCACTCCTAAGAGCGATGCTCCGAGGGTAGGTCCAGGTAGTAGGAAGTCATTAAGGTTGAGACCTTGGTACTGGTGGGAACAGTTGAACACAAGCCTGTTCTTGTTATTATGGCTCACCATATGATGAGGGATGAACCATGACTCTCCATCAGCTATGGTTTCTTGGGGATCAAGTTTTGCCACAGTACCTGCCTGGACCAGTTTCTGAATCTCCTCCTGATATATATTAGCCATTGTTGGGTTCTTACTTAATCTCCTCTCATTGTTCCGCAGGTTGGACATTACTGAATCAGGAGAGGCTTTGAGGGCAGGCATGGTTTTCTTTCGAAGCAGTGGTGTAGCATAACGGAGAACCCCATCCACACACACGCGCTCAGTCTTCTTCTCCAACAGGTCCACAGCCTCTTGGTCCAGTTTGGAACGAGTTACTGTCTTCTCGTTCCGGTAGGGAAGAACATCAGTCTGCCAGAGTTTCTCTACATTCCTCAGCAGCTCAGTGTTAGAGTGGGAAACTGATGTGAACAAGCACTGTGGGTGTTGGAGACCACTGGTTGCTATTCTCATTGGTCCCTGAAGAGCCCATCCGAGTCTGGTTCTGACTGCAGCAGGTGCACCCGGTGGACCTAACCGGACTGGTTCGATAGGGGTGATAAGGTGAGGGTTGTCTGTACCAATGAGGATCAGAGGCTGTGCATTCTTAAAGGGATGCAGAGGCAGATCAGACAGATGCTTGAACTGCTTCCGGAGTCTGTCAATTGGGTAGGACTGTTCTGCTAGGACCAGACGATCAGCAGTAAAGGCTCCATTCACAGCGAAGCGGCTGTGACTGCTGAAGGAAGGAGATATATGAAAGGAAACTGAAGCACCTCTCAATGTCTGGATATCCTGCCTTATAGTTCTCAGATTCAAAGTCTCTGGATTTCCCTGCAGGCCAAGCTTGTGGGCAGCGGAGGGCAGGAGCATTGTGCGTTCAGAACCATCATCGAGCAGAGCATAGGTCTTGAGGCTGTGGTTCTTGTGATGCAAAGTGACTTGGACCACTTTCAGCAAGACTCTGCTGACCTCGAGTGGTCTGTCAAGGTAAAGCATGTCAGTGGTGGTACTGATGAGACAACTCTCCTCCTTAGTCGTTTCCTTGTTGGCTCTGGTGTTTACATCATGGAGCACCTGAAGATGCTTCCCTTGACATAGGTTACAGGGTTTCCGGAGATCGCACTGAGCTGCATGATGAGATCTTGCACAACGCCAACATCTGTTGTGGTCCTTTATCCACTGAGACAGTTGGTCCTTTGACAACTTCTGAACGTCAGAACACTGGCTGAGATAATGGTGCGTACTTTCACAGTAGGGGCAATAACGTTCTGCTTTGGTGCCCTTCTTCCCTGAATAATTGGGAACTGAACCGTCCTTGGATCCATGCAGTATAGTGGTGACCCTCTTCTTCTGATGAATTGCTTTGTCTTTAGTTCCTGATCCAGAATCATGACTATCAGAATTATGACACCACGTTTCATACTGGAGCCATTCAGCAAAATCTACCAATGTGTAGACGGCGTTGGGATGGCGGAACATAGCTCGTCGGAAGTCTGCACGCTGATCTGCAGGCAATTTACTCAGCAGGCGGGCTACATGTGATCCACATTTTAGCTCAGCATCACCCTCTGGGCCCAATGTTCTGAGCAACCCGACCAGAGACTGGACTTGGAGAGCAAACTTCTCAAATGCTGCTGAGTCACCTCGGCGGACATCTGGAGCATCCATTACACTGGCAATCCTATTCAATGCCATCTGATGTGGCTGGCCAAACTTCTCATTCAGGGCCTCCATAGTGTCCGAGTATGGTGTGGCGGAGTTCAAATAAGAATCTGCGATGAGTTTGGCTTCCTCAAGTTTGAGGTGATCCACCAGGATTTGGTACTTGAACAGCTCTGTCCCATCAGGAGGTAACAGATTAGTTAAGGCAATCTTTAGCCGAGCAAAGTCGCTGGGGTCTCGTCTGGCAAAGTAGGGAATGCTTGGCCTAGGACCTCGATAGGTTTGTTCAGTGAGAACCGGTAAGGTCGAAGGAGGATGCAAACCTGTTGTTGATTCCAAGCATTCTGCCCTTGGTGACCCATGAACATCTGTCAGCATCTCCTCTTGTGTAGTGGTAGGTCCACGGAACTGTTGTCTTCCTACTCCGATATGAGGAGGGTGAGATGGCGGTTGATATCTGGTATCGCTGTGCCTCATCTTTCCTTGTTGCACCTCCACGTTACTGTTACTAACATAAGCTGTATGATGTGGTGCAAAAAGAGGCTTACTTTGACGCATCATGCTCTGACTCTGATTCTTTATGAGCTGTAGATCACTCATCAGCTTCTCCAACATAGTCAGAACTGGCTGGGATGGTGGAGAAGGCTCAAATTCCTCTCTTGTTTCAGGCCATGGTGGAGGATCAGGCCATTCCTCCTCCTCCTCATTGTTCGCCAGCTGTGTTGGAGGTGGTGGTGGTGCATATGCTGGTGGTGGGACTCCAAACCTCTGCTGGACAGTGGCTGTGCTCTGCTTGGGAGGTCCCATCCTCCTCTTCATTTCTTCCTTTAATTCTCTGAGTTCAGCCAATTCAACACGCACTGCCTTTTTAGACTGCTCAAATTCAGCTCTCTGTCTTCTTAACAGCTCCAGCTCTGAGCGGTATAGTGAGGAGGTCTGCATTAACTGTCTGGGGTGTGAAGATGCAGAATAATCTTTGAAGTCCTCTTCTGATAAGCTCTTCCACCGCTGTGGTTCAGTAACTCTCTGTTCTGGGGAACCAACCCACTCATCTACCGTGATTTCCCATTGACTGTTGGGCCATCGTGGTGTACTAGATGGGGGGGTGAGGGGTGTCATCTTGGCAGCTCCCTCTTCTGGTGAATACGAGCTATCATAGCATCCAGTCCCAGCTTGTACACCCATATAACTGGTTTCATAATCCTGTAAATATGAAGGTGGGCGGGTTTGCCGCTTCGGTCTAAGTGTTGCTTCTTGGCTGGTCTGCATGCTGAACAGTGGTAAGTGTCCTGCTCCGGCTCGAAGGACCAAAATTGTAGGTGAGGATCTACTCTGAAGTTAAGGCTGGTGGGATATTTACACTCGCCACTGTGTGTCGATCAGGACAAACTGTAGATGGGATTTCTTTGCAATCTCTCTTTATTGAGTTGGTACAGCAGTGGTACAGATGTGCAGCAAAGGATGGGCTTGGAGTTGGAGATGTGGTCTAGATCATAACAGAAATAAGCCCACATTAATTCACCTTGCACATTTATCCAGTACAAGTGGCAGCAGTGACACCTGCTGGCCACAAACTGACCACATGTTCATCAAATGCTACGACTGATAGCTAAAGAGGTTTACCCACGTGAAGTAACTTAGAATTCACAATAAACAGGCACATCAACATGTACGGATACTAATGAGCACACGAACAGTAATAAGCCAAAAGACTTGAAATACTATGCAACATATACTCGCAGGTGAGAAGCTAACAATGTGCAGCATGCTAACAACGGCCCGACGAACACAACGTCATCATACTGCACAGGCGGAACTACTAAATAATAACTACCTTAACACATTTAACAACAAAACACTTACAACAAGTCAGGAACGCACATCCACCCCAACCGAAACCGTCGGCACCAGCTGCACGCCTCCACGCTCAGAGACACGGTGTTTCTGCAGCTGCTGAAAGTGCCATGGAGAACTCACCACTGGGTGGCGCACCTCCCCGTCCCAGACCAAACCAACCAACACCTGGCCCAATCTCAATAACAAACAGTAATGTCCACTCGAGCCTTTGTAACAGTCATTGACTGAAAAACTGTGAAGAGTTTCAAGTCCAAATATTTCCACACAGCACTGCATGTTTAACCAGCGCAAAATTATCCCCATGTTTACCTGTTGAAGGTACAAACACCTGCCATGCCTCATCATAATTTCCCACAATGCTACAGAAATGTTATGAAAAGTAATCGGAGGGCTCCTACCCTCTGCCCCTCCTCCTCCAGGCCTCATTTTTCTCCTCCACCTTCTCATCTGTCCACAGGAGTGAGAGATGGGATGGCGGGATTAATACTCTTCCGCCCAAACCAAGCAAGGGAATGATGGATGGACGGGCGCAGGAAGGGAGAGGAGGAGGAGAGACAGATTAAAGGAGAGAAGTCTGAGGGGTTCATAAATCCAAAACATGGGGTTGGAGAAAGGAGGGGAGACCTGCATCGTATCAGACTCTAATAACATCTGCAAGAAATCTATGAGGAGGTAGACAGAGGTGCAATGAGGGGGTTGGAGGGGGAGAGATGGGAGCGGCGTAATAGCATTAGATGTAATCCAATCATGGCAATAAGATGTGAATGGATGAGTGTGAGCAACTGTGATTATGCAGACGAGAGTCGGCGGCGTATTGAGGAAGGACAGGTCTTGGTGCTGGACATGAGGAAAAGTTCTCACAGGAGCTGTCTGCTGCAGAGACACCGAGAAAACACAGTTTACTTACTGGAGTTTTGTTATTTTGACTCAGAGAATTTAATCGCCCTGCTCTTTCATGAAACCCCATGAACTCTCTGCGCACAGAGGCCGTCTCCACGTTAAGAGCGGTTGTGCAGCCGTGACCTGACTCGGTTCAGATGGAGTGCTTCTTCACCTCCCTCCTCTTCTTCACGACCCCATCGCTGCCCCCCTCACTCCACCTCCCAACCTCCTCCCCTTCATCCACCAGGGCCACATTTTTCATGGCCCAGCTGTCGGAGAACCGTGATTGGTTGGCTCAGCGGACAGATAGCCGATAGGCTCTGATTAATAGTTGAGGCCCAAGAACTTCCTCATTGATCAACAGGACAGGCTGCAGAGAGAGAGAGGAGGAGGAGGAAGAGGAGGGAGAGTGGTGGTGAGGAGAGGAAAAGCATACCCTGTCGCTCTGCAAGTGCTGGCTGATAATCCAGATAGCAGCTAGTGAAGTTTGTACAAGTGTGTGTGTGTGTGTGTGTGTGTGTGTGTGTGCGTGTGTGTGTGTGTGTGTGTGTGTGTGTGTGTGTCTGTGTAAACTTGCAGTATTGAGGGGACAAAGATTGTTTGAAGCAAGATGCAAAATAAAGGAATGCCGTTTAAAACTCCTTCCTTCTCGTCAGCTGACCCCTTATGTGCGATAACATCTGAGCTTTAGTTGGATGAGCAAACATTTAGTCTCAACATAGATCAAAATTTTGTTTTTATTCCATGAAATCCGTTTTTGCTCTCATCAAGCCATGATTTAAATCAGCTTTTTTAACGTGTTCAATCCCAGATCGGGGTTTCTGTGTGTGTGTGTTACAGTATCAGTGTGTGTTATAAGGCCTGCGTGCCTGTGTGTGCCCCCCTGCTGTTCTGTCCAACCTCTAGTTGATTGATGAGCTTCACTCCCACGGAGGTCAGCAGGGTCATGACCTCCCACTTTTGACCCCCCTGTTGAGAGGTTCACGCATACATGCACACACACACACACACGCACACGCACACACCTACACACACGGAAACAGATGGCCTAGGGACAACTGGTTCTCGCCTCACCTTTTCTCCTCGAACACACCCCGAATCTTCATGATTCCTCTTGCTGTTAGAAATTCAACTGTATCACCTCCTTGGAAAAAGTCAGACACAGCACTCTGGTTTTTTTTTTCAGTTTTTATTTTTTCTTATGGAGAAAAACGAAACAAATCTGACCAAAATGTTCCACCATGACGGGCTTACTGCATTTAATCACAAACAGCAGATTAACGGCTCCAAACTTTAATATTGGGTGTTTTTCAGAGGAGTTTTCTTACAAAGTTGCAACACCACACCCTAGTGATGAAATAGTGTAACAGCAGCAAGTGAATCTTGTAAAAACCACACAAATTTTTTTTTTTTAACAGCACAAAATGCTAACGGCAGCATCCAAATCACACAAGCACAGAGGCTGGCTGCAGAGCTGAGAATATTATGGACACAGCAGGAGGAAATGGAGGAAAGCAGTCAGATTCTCTCAGTTTCAGAAAACAATGATAAGAGCTGATCTGGCTTTAATATCATTGATCACAATTATGCTCCTGATTTTGTCATCTTCTCCAGGGCGGCTGTCTTCAACCAGCGGGCGACATGGTTCTCAATTTCCTGAGAGAATAAAAGCAGGAGAATATTGTGCTTAAAATGTCCTTGTACTAAATAGAGTCTCCATTTGTTTTTAGGGTCCAACGTTAAATTAATGGTGCCGATTAGAAAAATATTTAGATAACATACAACACCAGGAATATGCAAATGTAGGTTTTAACTTAGAATGACTGTAAATAACGTAATATAAAAGAAAGAGTTTCAAATTTGTCATGTTTTGAAGGATTATGTAAAAGGTCTTTAATGTGGCATTAAGGTATAGAAATGCAAAACAAAAGTTAACATTTGACTTTCACAATGTGGCAAAACCAAAATAAAGGCTACAGCTGATGTTGTTTTATTCATTATATGTTAATTGTGGATTTCATTTAGAATATCAGAGAAAAAGATGTTCAATACTTTTTGAGTTTTATTTGTATAAAAAAAACTAAGAGGAAATCATGTAAACTTTTAAATATGACCAACAAAACGGATCTATGCACTACTTTATGTTGTTCTAGCAAAGGGATGGGCTGATGTGAAAACTTGGACCAATATCGATATCTGACATTCATATTGCTTTTATGGACAATAACCAATATTTAATGATGGCTACCATCACATCACACTATCAGAAATCACATGACCAACCCCCTCCGTCTCCATCAACAAGATGGAAAGAAATATCGGTTGTTAATATTGTCCCAGTTTAATTTAACGCTCTAATATCGATATGTTAAAAAATGGCTATATCGATTCATACCAATGGCAGCACCAATATATCTAATGGTCAAAGTTCTAGTCATTTAATCCTGAGAAAATACATTTAAGTTTATGGTAATAAAGTATATATGGTTTGAATATTTTTCCAAGTTACAGTATTAGACTGATTTCAGTCAGGAGACCATACCTGCCTCGCCTTCCTGAGTGAGTGGCGGTCTGTTAGTCTTTCCTTCGACATGTCGGCACAGTGTGCAGTGTCCTTAATGAAAACTGTCTGAGATTCCTCACTGCTGTCCTGAACCACTGACAGCTCCTTCCATGGGTCTACTCCACCTGCGGTGATGATGATACACATGTATTTATTGACCCTGCTTCGCTGTTTTCTTATCTAATCTTGTCACAACAGACAGCTTTCTTGCTGCGGTTGACTGTCCAGAAAAGGGGGCTGTTTCTGCTCACTGTGGTATGGAGCTTCAATCATTTGCTGGACTTTTTTTTTTTTGCTTCAATGAACAGAATCTTACCATTAACATACAGGACCCTGTAGGTGTTGGGGTTGTCCCCTCCGTAGTAACTGTTTGTGAAGGCGATGCGTGAAGGCAAAGAATGCTGGGAAATACCAAACACCTTGGTACAGATCTTAGACTGAGCCTGTAGGGTTACCATCCCAGAGAACGGACAGGTAGTGTCCTCACAGGTCTGATCTATAAGAGCAACGAAAAAGAAAGTTTAAGGAACAGTAGGAGGGATATTTGAGTGATTATTTGAGTGTGTGTGTTTTACAGAAGCCAAATTCAGTGCAGGTCTGGTAAGTCCACTGTCTCTCTGCTCTTCTTCTGCTCTTGTGAGACGTGTCCATCAGGTTCTTCACCGTTTCCTCATGAGAAACGTCCAGACACGATTCATCAGAGGTGTTGTGGTACATCTGCACATATTTATTTACACATAAATCATTTTACCTTAGAGCTACTCATTTACAGGTGCATCTAGAAAAATATGAATATTGCACAAAAGTGTAACATTTATTTTATGGAAATTTATTAAAGAAACCCTGAAATTCAGTGTCTCAGAAAGTTAGACCACATTAGTCCAATCAAAGATCATTGTTTTAAATGCTAATGTTATGGTTATAGAAAAAAATGAGCATTCATATGCTCTCAGTACTTGGTTTGTGCTCCTTTTGCATTCATTAGTGTATCAATGTGCCGTAGCATAGAGGCAATCAGCCTGTGGGTCTGTGTAGGTGTAGAGGAAACCCAGATTGCTTTGATATCTGCCTTCAGGTCATCTGCCTCATCTTCCTCTTGATAACAGCCCACAGATTTTCTAAGGGGTTAAAGGTCAGGAGAGTTTCCCACAATGCTACAACCAGCTTTTGGTACTTTTGGTTGTGGGATGGCACCAAGTCATGCTGGAAAATAAAATCATCATGAAGTGCTCTGGAATTTCCTGGAACACAGCTGCACTGACTGTGAATTTCAGAAAACCCAGTGGACCAGAACCAGCAGATGGCACAGCAAAGAAAACCATCACTGACTGTGGAAACTTCACAGTGGCCTTAAAGCAATGTGGTTTCTGTTCCTCTTCACTCTTCTTCACTCTTCTTATAGACTCTGGGACTTTGATTTTTAAATTTACTTTAATATGAAATTAAGACTCTGGACCATTGCGCAACGGTCCAGTTCCTTTTCTCAGAGTAAGTCACTTCTGATGTTTTCTCTGGCTCCCTGTGGGTTGGCACAGGGAGTGTGGCATTTGTAGCTCATGTCTAGTATGGTGTAGTGACAAAGCTCCCAGGGCAGAGGTTCTTCCTGTTGCTGGTGCACTTTTTCCATCCACTCAATTTTCTGTTAATGTGCTGGGATACAGAACTGTGTGAGCAACCAGGTTCTTCAGGAATGATCTTTTGTGGTGTGATGAATGTTCAGTCAGTAATCGTCCCCATACTTATTTAGCCTACTGACCCAGAGTAACAGCCAGGCTCAGGAAATTGTTGCAGGTGTTTTGAGTTAATTAGCTGATTAGGATGTGACACCATGCTTTCATTAATGAGCTTTGTCACATTATTTTTTGAGCCACTGAATTTTGGGTTTTCATAATCATAAGAAATAAAACTTCACATCACTTTCTGAGATGACTGGCAAGAAATGTTGCACTTTTACAAAACATTACATTATTTATTTATCTGTACCTGTCATATGCACATTTTCTAAAAGTATTTCTTGCCATATTTTAAGCCCTAAGTGGCTTGGGTGAGGTATTCACTGAAATGACTCTGTGCTGACCTCTAGTGGTCATTTCTGAACATGAACATTAAAAAAAAGACCTTAAAAAGCCATTTGAACCTGTGAGAGTTTCACAAGACGGTTGTAGGCCTCCAACTCTGCCTCCTTCTCCTCACTTGTTTCGGTCATAACGCCACACAGCTCCTTTATCGACATCAACACTCCTTCTTCGTTGTACTGCACACTTCCCATGATGATGTCAGCCAAGTTTTGCATCAACTCCATCTGCAGAAAGGAAGTGTGGGCAAAGTGTTCTGTAGGTGCATTTATCTGCGACATGTATCTGAATCAGAAGATTGCAAAACAAGGTGTGGGATGAAACAACTAAAATACATCAAGCTGAACAACATGGGCTAAATCAATCTTGGTCATTTTTTCATTTTTTTAAATTTGTCAACATTTGTCAAAGTGAAAATGTTGACATTTTCACTTTGACAAATGTCAAGCTTCATTTCTTCAGAAAAAAATAACAAAAATGACCAAAATTAGACTTTCTCAAAGTAGCAATGGGATGAAATGACCAGCACCTCAAGGTAAAGTAAGTTGAAAAGTTTATCAAAATTCCCAGTTATCTTATTGTATTGAACTCATAACAAATTAGTCTAAATATCCACATCACAGCTTAAATAAAACGCTAACTATTTAATCTTAAAAGCTGTCAAATCAGCCCAGAGTTGAAGCGATCAAGTGTTTTGTTTCTGATGAATCATCACCTGATCATCAGGATTTGTGGGAGTCTGACAGCAGCCGAAGTCGCCAGCCACCTTGGTGAAATTTCCATCCAGCAGCGTTGCTTCGACAAGAACAAATGCTTCCCGCACTTTAGCCAGACACTGCAGACAGGAGATGGAGCTGAATATACTCCACACAAACACAGAGAGGAAGCTAATGATTCTCATATGATGAATAGACAACCAGGTGGCAGCCTTCACACCTTCTCTGAGCCGCCAACAGCCTCATTCATCAGGCCCAAGCCGACAACCTGAGACGGAGGGAATGGCAGGCATGAGTAAGGAGGAAACACAAAGTTCCAGACTGGAATCTGCTTCTGTTACTTCGGCTGCAGCCACAGGCAGGGAATCCAAAGTTGTGTTGGTAAATCGGTTTCTTAAAATGTAGTTTTAAGGTTCAGGGATTTGGTAGACTGTAAATCACAGATTTCGTACGTTGCTATACTCAGAAAAATCCAGCTTTGCCTTCACAGGAGCAGAGGAAGCCACAGCTCCATACACCAGATTTGGAAACTGCAACACAAGAAGAATGGACACAGAAAATCTGTTAAGTAACTGTGTTGCATTTATCCACTGGTTTTTTTGTTTGTTTGTTTTTTACCTGTGAAGCCTATATGGAAAGAAAATGTGTCAAATTTCATTCATTATCAAACATGAAACAGGTAAAAGTAGGTTTTCCAGAGGAGTTTGGTCATCACTTGACATGTTTCCTGCCAAACAACCTATCATAAGATGTCCTGTTACACTTTTCATGTCTTTCAGTCCAGAAACATGAGGTAGAATGAGAGTTTGGACATAAGTAGATATCTTGTTCAGCTTGACGTCATATTATAGTCGTGCTGGTAAAGAATATAAAGACTAGAAGTTTCAACATGTTGTCCACAACAGCTCAAAACTTTAAATATTTCTCATTAATCACATCTGGATAAGATGAAAATTATAACATTACAAGAATAATTTCAGAAAAAGGTTTAGGATAAATTCTTAAATGTTTGTCTTTTATATAGTTTGCTATTTTAAAGTAACATTTATGAAACCACAACACTGATTGATGTGAGAGATTCATTTGTGAAGTGCTGCACCTTTCCTCTAAACCAGGCGGATAGAGATCCTGAGTATGAGCCTCCAAAGCTGATCCAGGTGTTTCTGCTGCTTAGATTGAAGCTCTGACTGATGTACTGATGAAATACAGCCAAGTCAGCAAGTCTGAATCAAAGAGAATAAAAGTACAGAGTGAAAATGACCCAAATATGCTCTGTTTCTGGTGTTTTGTCTCAGATTATAGGGTTATGTATGTCTATATGCTGTATAAGTTACAGTATATAAACATCTGCAGATACATGCAAAAGCAGACGGATGTAAGTGTAAAAATGATAGCGCTGTATTAAGGATGTGGAAAAGCACAGACACTTTCACACACATAGCTGCATAGTGAACACTGAGGGGCTTCAGCAAGGCTGGCACTTGTCCTGATTAAAGGAGAGTGCCCCTATTTTTGAATTACTGTCCTGGAAAATGAGCTTGGCAATTTGAATCTATTAGAGTAGCTGAAAATGACTTTATGTCTATCATTTCCCAAAGAGTTGGAAGAAGCTGAGGTTTCTCAAGTTACAATAAAATTGTTCTCTTCATTTAAGAACGGTAAATGTAAGAACCAAAAGTCTTCCCATAGGCTATAAGCTATGGACATTTGGTTAAAAATCTAAAGAATGCAATTAGGTGGAGCGAAACACGCAGACACACACACAGGTGAAGAGCCAACACTAACGCCTGCTGGCTGCTCAGGTCTGCCAGGTTCTCTGTTTTTAGGCCATCAGGATTGATGCTGTCGCCATAGAAACGGTGCTCCACAGCCAGCAGCAGAGCCCTGTGCTCTTTAGCCATGTCAACATGATGACCTGGAAAAACATGGTAAATACCACAAAGACTCAGTGTGAACGAGGTTTATTCATTTAAACAAGAAACCGAATGGAGCTGAGTTCGACCTGAGTTTTCAAAGCTGTTAAAACGAGCAAAAAGTGATTTTGAAAGTGGAACTAAAAAGTGATTTTGAAAGTGAAATTATGTGTGGTCATAAATCTGAAATGAAGCCTGTCTGTCTAATTATTATACTGAAGTTTGGTCTATAATTACTTGTGCTGTAACTCATTATGTTTATTCAAGTATTACTAAACTACTTGCCTTTGACATGAAGTTCTTCCACCATCAGAAAGAACTTAATATGTGGAAAGGAAAACAAGAGTAAGTAAGGAGTTGTTAATCAGATGCCAAGAGCTTCAAATAGGTTTTATTATTACCTTACACATAATATTTAATGACTGATTTAGTGTCTTCTTTGTTATTACTCTTTCTTTAATATCGGGTTTAAACTGGTGTTTTATTTTTTTATCAAACTCTGTTTCAGCACAGTTTCACCTGAATCTGCTAATATATTCAAAAAGCTGAATTGAACATTGAAATAAAAATTAGACATTTTGCAAATAGGATGGGTTTTTTTAAAAGAACAAAGTATAAATGAGCTAATTTTATGCTGCACAAATCATTTTAAAAAATAGCATCCCTAAATGAACTTCCTGACTTGGACAAAGAAATAGAAAATATTACACTTGAATATTACCATGTTAAGCTGAACCTAAGAGATTACAGTAAAGTTGAAGATTTAAAATCTAAAATGAGTTTCAATATATAACTATTCTCAACATGCAGTGTTTGTTTTGGGTTAATTTTGAGTTTTAAAACAAGTTGATATATCCCTGTCCTTTTATGAGATTGATATTTTAATATAATATTGTGCAAAAGCTACATTTAAAAGTCATAAAGGTGAATGTATAGATTGCATTTCTGGTTTAACATAATTTTTCAAAGTAAAAGAGATTAAAGATCAAATTATTTGTACATAATTGAATTTTTGTCTTGCATTTTTCATTTACAGGTGCTGTTTAGCACAAATGTACCACTGTCTAAACTTGCTCCAGTCTCACAGTATCATTTCTGATATTATAGGACTTTTACTGACATCCATTTGTCAAAAATACATTTATTTACTTGTAAAGTGAGGACAGAGTGCTACATGAACAGATAAAGAAATTCATGTCCTACGGTACCTGCAAGAACATCAAAGTTATAGATTGGACCTTCTCCACCAATGAAGAGAAACACCGGACCATCGGGCCGCTGCCAATATGCCTCGTTTACGAAGAACCTCTGTGACCCAGACAGACACAAGCAGGCAGAAATAAACAAAGTAATAAATATATAATAAACTTAACATGCAACTACACACACACATTCACAGCTGAACTGTCAGCTGAGCAAACAATTTTGAGGAAAAAGGTTAATTGAATGCAATGTGGGAAAAAAGCTGTAACATATCACATAACATTTAGTAAAAATGAAGCTATGCGAATACTTTCCAGATGCACTGTATATTCTGTCACTTGAACTATGTAATCATTCAAACGATGGTACTCCTGAGATTCCATTTTTATTAGTTTTATTCAGCAACTAATCTCTCAGTGAGCTCGATTCCAGATTAAAAGGCACAATGTGAGGAAACATGTTGCTTAGAAAACCTCAAATCACCACAGAGACACCAAATATCTCAAGTAGAAACTTTTTCAGCCGTAAAGTGACAGCTGTCAGTACTCATTGCATTAATATTAACACATGTGAAACATTGCTGTGGCACATGGAATATTTTCAGAATGCAGTTACCATAGCGACCAGCTTGAAAAGCCATTACGCCACACAGAAAGGTTAACCTTTCAGCCTTCCACGTTACTCCTCATTACTTTACACGAAATGCTTAGAAAAGTTTTCACTATTTCCTGTTAAATTATTGTAAATCACCATTAAGACCATGTGTGATTGCGTATTACTTTCACAGAGAAATGTCCACAAAACTACTAACTCTCTAAGTTAAGCGAAGATGTTTCTTGGGTAAAAATGATTAATAATGCATTGTATAAAAATACGTGTTTTTACAAAAATATGGAGCAATGGAAGAGTCAAAAAATATTGAAGTTACCTGAGTAAAGGTCTTGACATTTTGTCGATTGAAGTGGTCCAGCGGCTGGTGAACCCGGCCCTCGGTCACATGTTGAAGAGGTTTACTTTTGCTAGCAAGGAGCGTCAGGAAAAACTCTTTGTGTTTCCGAGTCTGGAGATCACGGTAACGCTGATTAATCTTTGACAGAATCCGTCCTGCCAATAAAAAAAGTGAAAAAATACACACTCTGAAAATGATATAATCCACCAAATAACAAACCTGCACTGTGTGTGGGAGCTAACCCAATTGCTCTGGTTGTTAAACCTGGAAATTCAGCTGTGCCCTAAAACACATTTACTCACCAGAATCTACAATATTCAGAAGAAACAAAAGGACAAAACCGCAGGCCGGAGAGAAAAGCATCTTTGATCACATTCAGATATTCAAACTGAGCTGGATACACCTCCTGCATGCAGGATTCAAAAGGATCTCATTGTTCTGCAACTTGTTATATACCATCTGAAATGGGTTGCACCTCACTGTCACTTTAGCTTTAGTGTGTGTGTAAAATAGACTGTTCAGCATAAAGGAGCATCAATTTGGTCATGTAATTGGATATTTTTGCTTTGTAATGGCTTTTTTTGGAAAGCTTCAGTTACAGGCGCTGAGAGGCCGAGTCTTCTTTCACACAGTCCGCAAAGATTTATTTAGTTGTGTTAATTTTCTTTCTTTTTTTTTAATTACACAACTTACAGAGACAAACACAACAATAAATAAGTACAAATGGTTGCTAAGGTACTTAATTACCTCTTGAAAGTGATTATTTGTTTGCTTTTTTTCGCAAATAAATATCTGGGAAGTATGGAGCATGGAAATACAGTTATGAATCTTTTGGTTTTTACATCTAAAGACTGACCTAGGTGCAGCTTTTGACACAGTCGATCACAAAATATTACTTAATAGATTCACAACAGTATCTGCAGAACAGTTTTTAGGTGGTTCAAATTATATTTTAGTTTTCTTTTCTATTCTAAACTCTGTATCTAAATGTAGTTGAGGTACAGAGTTCAACAAAAGCCCCCTTTTGGGTCTCACACTTTTTAATTTATTAATGCTGCCACTGTGAAAGATCAGCTTTAATTTTTATCTCTATGCTAATGACAAACAGCTTTACAACCATGTGTCTCTGGGCAACCTGCAGCCAACTGGTACACTTTTTACATTTAAGACGGTAATTATTTAAACTTTTGTCAGATTTGGATGCAGATACTTTTCTTTTAACTACAAAGTTTTGTCACTGATCGAGTTACAAACACTAGGACCAAGCATGTGGGGAGACTAATCAGTGAAAATAAAGGAACAGAAAATATAATAAACAGGAAATAAAACAGCAAGTTAACCAGAACGTCTTTAAAAAAATAAACAGATCATCAAAAGAGTCCAAAGCAGAAGACTGACAGCTGAAAGCTTAGTCTGCAAACTGTATTTTCTGGGAACAAATTGTCATAAAATAAAAGTATTAATTATTTCAGACACACTAAAGATTTGCCTTGAGAAGGTGTCTTGTTTCTTAATTTGACTGGAGCTGGGGAAAAGAAGGTGAATTAAGAGAAATGCTTCATTTAGTGGGGTTTCCAGATTATGAGAAATATCTAGTGCCAAATCTACTTTTCTTAGCCAATATGCAGATAAAAATTTCCAAGATTACATGAAGAATTAAGTAAGTTCCAGAACTATCCTTTCCCAAGAATATCCAAATCATTATCACAGAAGTGATGATCAACAAAACAGAGGCATAAAGAGTAAATGGCTAAATAATAGGTTCAAAGACAGAAGCTTCCTCTTTAAATGTAGAAGTAGAAAATTAAGTCAACAGGGGCTTTTGTGGCTTTCAGAAACATAAACCCAGCCTATTTCACCGACTGGTTTGATCTGGCTTCAGCAGAGTGCACGCAAAGGTTAAAGCAGTTTTCTAAGGAGGGCAGTGTTGTCACATTTCACACTTCTTTAAAACCAAGAACTTGAGAAAGCACTTCCTGTTAATTCACTATCAATTCCTATTAGAAATAAGCTGTTCACACATTGCCTAATTCTTTAAACACAAGCAGCGTCATCATTGCTGAGGAGAAACCTTCATTTGGAGGGCAAAGGTGGAGGTTTGTAAGCCTGAGAACATCCCCATCTGTGAAGTATGGGGGTGGCTGCACCATGTTGTGTGAATGCTGTGCAACAAGAAGGACTTCACAAAGTAGCTGCATCAAGAGGAAGGAAAATTATACGGAAAATAAAGTTATTTCTATTCAATGAGCAACCGCCTAAATGTTGTTTCAATAGTCTAGTTTTCATTAATTTACAAATATTTGACTAACCAAGATGCTATTTAATTCTTTGTAGTTTAAGTTTATGTCCTACATTAGAAAAAAAGAGAACGTGGACAAACATACAGTATAAGTGAAATATTTGCGCCCTCATGTATTTAAATCTGTATTCATAGCATAGAAATCAGTGATAATTTGGACTATTTTGATCTAATTCTATATGCAGCAGAGTCAAATGAATCAGACGCTTGAGGGTGAGTCACCTGAGGTGGTGTATCTTACGCCGCATTTGAAATGTAAGGAAGATACGTATCCGTCGGAGGGTGGTAAAAGTGTGGGCGTCTCAAGAGTATTGTGAAATATGTTTTTACGCTAATGGAAAGTTTTGCTATGAATAAAACCTCCTTCCTCAGCAACTGTTTCCGTTTTAAATTTTAAAAAAAACAGCTAATCGTAATCTTCTTTTTTTTCCTTAGGTGCTACAGAGATAACAGACATTCAGTGAAATAACGTAAAACTAAATGTGAGATTAATGCATTTATCCATCGGTATCAAGCGCTGAAATTAACATAAATGAAATTTATTTAATGAATTTGGGATTTTGTTTGAAAATGTCACACATCACAGGGGAAGTCATTGTTTTGTAATTATTTTAAGAAATAATATCCATGGAAAACAAACAAATTAGTTTCAAAGTTGTTTTTAACTTCTTTGAGTACGTTTCTATGCGAGTAATTTGCTACCCAAAAAAATTTAACCACTGCCAAAGATTTGACTTCAGATACAGTATGTCTTACTCTCTTCCTCTTACTGTACAGAACACAGAAAGGGTTTTTTTAGGGTACGTCAGAGAGACCACAATTCATGGTTAGTCACATAAATTTCCTGTCACTTGCTACCCTCAACTCATTACTGACGGATGAAAAGCAGGGAGAGGAACTGCTCCTTCAACGGCTTGATTGCGGCAACTTTCTGTAAACAGCGAAATCATGTCTGTGTTTTATGCTGCGGTTTTTGGCTGTATTCTGGTTTTTGGTCTGCCTCTCAACGCCGTGTCACTGTGGATTCTGCTTTTCCACCATGGACTCAGATCACCCAACGCAGTTTTCATGATCAACCTGGCAATCTCAGACCTGATGCTGGCCATCACCTTGCCTATGAGGGTCTACTTCTATGCCACGGACAGTTGGCCTTTGAGTAACTTGACCTGTGTCTTCGTCACGATGCTGTTTCGCAACAACATCCGCTCCAGTTCCATCTTCATCACTTTCATCAGCGTGGACCGGCTGCTGGCTGTGGTTTATCCACTGAGGACACGGCACATACGAAGCCTGTCCAATGCCGTGAAAGGAGTTGTCCTGGTTTGGCTCTTCGTGTTGGTGCTCAACATCCCAGAAGGTATCCACTTCTCAAGACTTTTGAACAGTATGAACGAGTCAAAGTGTTTTGAATCTGTTTACTCTGAAAGAAGTGGAAAACCATCAACTGTCTACATTCAGTCCACGCTGGAGTTCATCTTGCTGGCAGTCAACATTGGGTGCACCGTCATGGTATTCTGGACCCTGCGTCATCACCTCACTGAGTCTGCAAAGGTCAACAGCAAGGTGAACGTGATGGTGATTTTTGCCCTGAACTTGGTCATGTTTAGCGTATGCTTCCTGCCTTTGTCCATCACTACTTTAACGAGGTCTAATGGGGCTGACTTCACATCCGTGATATGTCTCGCTACTGTAAACTGCTGCTTGGACCCACTGTGTTATTACTTTTCCCTCGATGCCTTCTGGAAGAGAAGAGAGGAAGATGACGTAAGAAGAGATCGGAGGACAACTGAAACTGAGTGAGGTTCATGATGCTTCACTTCACTTTTTAGTTGTGACTGATTCTTTATGGTTAGCATGTGATATTTGGTGCCAAGTTTGGTCTGTCCTGTCTTCCTTTCTCTCAACCTGCTTTCTTCTTAAGCAGGACCCAATCCTCGCCATATGTTTGTGGTTATTGCAGCAGACAAGTAGGATGTCACATTATACTGTTGAGCTTATTAGAATCTGATGAATTGAGAGATTTCAGAGCAAAAAACATATCAGAAAACTGCAAGAGACATATAAAACACACAAAAGTGTTTTTTTTTTGTTTATCATTTTTGTGATAAACAATTTGTGATAAAAATGTGGTGCCAACTACAAGGACTTGTGGAAATTACTTTAGCTAGTTATATGATATGTGGCGACATGTTTTTATTTTGTTTAACATGGGAATTTGCAAGTGTTTCACAATTCATTCCCACATCACTTTTCTTAAACCACATCTGTTTTCACATATGCAATGTGATTGTGTATCTGATATTTTCCCACTTATAAAGTTGCAAACAGAGACACAAGCTATGTCTCTTGTCAATGGTTACTTTTCGAGAAACTCAGCTTTTCTTGCAACAGAGTGCTGGCAATGATGTCATAAAATGTACCTACTAGGAATCTTTGAGGACAAGCAGCGAGAGTAACCATGGCGACAGAAGCAGGAATGAAGAAAGCCAGTATCAAAAGCAATTATTAAGGTAGAATAATGTAGTATCTGAGCTACATATTTATGTCTCGCTGACACATCTAAGCTGAGACCTACAGAGAAATGTGCAATGTGCTCTCATTTCAGAGCTGCAGGCTGCTGCATATTGAGACGGGTCCCGGTAAAGACCAAAGTGATGCTTAAACATAATTATGCCAAATATGAGAAGCTGTTGCCTCCACCAGTATAAAGAGTCAGAGTGACTTTAGTTTTGGGGAGAGGCTTTGTCCCCTCCAGACCTGTCTGTAAATTTTGGCTTGCTTAATAAAAATGTTTATTTATTTAAATTTGTCTTTCAGTGTCTTTACTTACACATCTCACAGATGAATATTATAAGCTACTATAAGCTACTATGCCGCCATGGTGTCAGTCTGCAAAAACTAATAAAATTACAATTACTGCTTGGATTTTTTTTCTTCCTTTTTTTGGAAAACATGGACTAAGACATTATTTTTCAAAACTAGACATCATGCTCAAATCTAAGCCTACATTCAGCTCCAGACTGGGTTAAATAAACCAGTCTTGAGTCAGGAAATACAAGAGTAACATAATGTGAAATGATGAAACCTTGCATCATTTTCTAGGTAAAGTATTGCATTTCATCAATTCTCCCTGATAAATTTACCAGAAACTCACTCTAGCTAGGTGCTTAGCCAGAACAGAAGGTCTGAAGTAACTAACAGAGCGAAACTGATAATCTCATCTTGCTTTCTGCAAAGTTTGCACGTCAAACTAAATGTATCTTTGTTCTTTGAGTAGTCTAATGAGGTCAGAATGATAGCCACATTAGCAAACAGTTTGAATTAACCCTACAGTGAGCAAAGTTCAGTTTCTGCTCTTGTTATTCATTCCCATGGTGTTACTTTGATTCCATATTTCTTACAAACATACATTTTAGGACGTAATCTAAAATGTCCTAAAATGTCTTTTTGTGTCTTTAAGTGTTAAGTGTCTTTTTGTTCTCAAACTGTTTGTGAGTTTGTGGCTTCGGCTAACAGATTAGATCTTGAGACCTCCGGTTGGGTTTGGTATGTTCTAAGCCAGAACCTTATGTTGAGAGTCACTAAGAAAAAGGCAAGGTATGATATGCCTGAATGTTCATAAAGACAGTCAAAGCCTTACGTTAAGGCTAAGGGATGTCTTAAAAAAGACTGTGTTTAAAGCTAGAGCCGTACACTGGGAAATGCCAAATATGTTACATGTAACTCTTCTCTGTTTGTCTCAGGTCTAATAGGTTGACTTCACAACAGACACATTTAGGTTCATTGTACTTATTGTAACAAAAAAGGAAATCAACTTGGTGGTTAACATATCTCCAGCAGCTTCTGTCCTTGTGCATTAAATACAATATTAATAACCCTAAACAAAAGTACAAAGCAATAGCTCCTTATGAGCAGATAGCAGCAGCGTTTGTATAATTAAACAGAACTAAAATGGACAATGTTAATAACGACAAAGGTTAAAAATATATACAAAACACAGCAAAATTACTCTTGAAACACCGTATATTGTTAAATTTGTCTAAACTATATGTTACAATATAATATTTGTAAAGAAAACAGACCTGATTCTAATACATAACCACAGGTACAGAAACAGAAAAAGGGGGGAGGAGCTGTCAGTCACTGGTTGCTATGGTAACCACCAACTGTCAAGAGCAGCACAGCAGAACTTAAAACACCAATAAAATGTCTGTAGAAACAACCTGTTGACTAAACAAAATAAATTTAAAGAATAAATAAACACATTTTTGACTAAATTTACACCTATAATATATTTTTTTAATTAAACCCTGTTACACATGTACTGTGGAGAAGTTAGTTAAGAAGGAGGTTAAATTCAAAGATCAACAGGGATTCTTCAACATTCAGCTTAACTGATGCACAGACATGGGGCTGGGAAACACAATCCTCCTTTGTTGAGCAAAGTCCATGCCAACAAAGTCAGCAGTTTGAAGGTGACTAACCTGTCATGCACAACAATTGTTTGTTTAATTAGATCATAACTGTGCAGCAGTTACTGCTTTTGTATTGCTTAATATGACATTGTTCAGTGGGTGTTTGTAATAAATTGTCTGTAGTATTAATGGTGCTGTTTTTTCTGTGACTTCCTCAGTGGTTGAACCAGCAGCTCAAGTCCCAAACCATCACCAGATGGAGGGCCAGCAGTATAAGCCCACAGCAGACTGTAAGGATGGATTACTTCAGATTTGAAATGATCCAAAACAAATGGCTGCAAGCTTAGCAGAATCCATCCCTCTATTGCAGTGCAAATTTAGCTGCTAATTCAGCACACACCACTTTTTGAGTGCAACACCACAACTGCTCTTTTTGCAGAGTATCTGATCAGAGAAGTGGAAAGCTGGTGTCAAATAATAAGTTCAAGCTTAAGTCAATGTCACACAAATGCAAGAAAGAAACCTTGGTGCAGAATAAAAATGGAAAGTCATGTGTGGATCAAATGGGTGTGAACACATCTTATTCATATAGGGAAGAGGCTGTGCTATCCTACTTATGAAGCTACTCTTTTGGATAATGTCTTGCTGAGAAAAGGTTCACTCTGGTATTTAGATGGACACTAATTTGCTGTGTTAAGGTAATATTTAAACGGTGAGGTTTAGCAAGATCATTGCTTTAATGGAAACAGTATTTCATGCTCGCGCAGCTACTCGCCAGTAACCTTCTAATAATGTTCAAGAACTCCAACAATGCAAATGAGGTGTTAAATTCAAATTCAAATTCTATCTCTCTCTCTCTGAGCTTCTGTCTATGGCAGAGCTGGTCGCTTGTTGAACTTTCAGAAGTTACGGCGGCTGCATTGTACCACAACAAAGGGAAAATAATGCAGAAAAACACGTGAAGAACAACTCAAAACCGCTCGTATCCTTCTTGTTAATGTCTCTGCATCAGCTCTACTCATACACGTGCAGCAACTGGCTGACAGACAGCTCTACAAGCCGGCAGAGAAATTACATTAATCTAACTTTTATTAAACCAGAAAAATCCTATTGTGATTTTTTAAAAGGAAATCTGGCCAAGATAGGCAGCAGCATGCATCAAATGCAGTACCAAAAATTACAGTTAAATACAGGCAATATATACATTTATTAAAATTACACGTAGCTTAGATAACACAGCTGTATGTTATGAAGTTGGCCTCAAGGACAACTTCGTTTGGACTTAAAAGTGTTAATATTAACCGTTTTTCTATTGCACGAAGGGAACATGTGTAGAAATAAAATAAACTTAATGCTTCAATCATGGGGAAAATGTTGGACACAATGGTGACTGGGATTAAGCAATCCAGATATTATTCAATCAGGTTAGATTGTACTCAGATGTAAGCCACCAAAAGCAGATGTCAGGCGACATACGGACTCATAAAATGGGCACTAGAAATCAAGACGGGATTTCTTGTGGCTTCCTAAACAACAAGGTCTTGATTTGTCTCTGATTTTGAGCAAACTTATGGGGCTGAATAAGTTCCTTAATTTCATTATTACAGAGGACAATCAGATGATAATGTTCCCAACATGAAAGGGGAGAAAAGAGGAGTTCAGGCCAGGCTTCTTGACATGAATCCTTGTGAACTTTATGCTCCTTGTGTGGCTCATTCCCTAAATCAGGTGGTGGTTGAATCTGCAAAGCTTCAACTGATGCTATCTACTAGTTTGGCAATGAATAGACACAGCACAGCCTTTTTTCAGCAGGCCCATACTGTTGCTCTTCGGACTTGAGTGACAAATAATAGCAGAGTCGCATTAAAAACACTGAGGCTGTGCCGTACAATGTTTCCAATATAAGAGAACTATTGTTGGAGCCTGGAGGTCAGGGGAAAAGTGACAGAGGTTGAAACCCACAGAAGTATTACCAATTTTGATTTGCAACGATTTTGTATGTTATGAGATTCTAAACCATGTGAACCATGTCAGAAAGATCCTCCAGTCCACCAAAATGCGCCTTGATGTGACCCTGGACCTCCTTACTAGGACAAATATATCTCTGACACAGGAAGTGGCTTTGCTTCAGAACAAGCCTTTGGTACAGACATGTACAAGGAAACGCATGTAGAGGCTGAACTGATAAAGAAAGGACTGAAGAATATAAAAAAGTACTTTACCTATGAAGTCCCAGAAGATCTTGTTGAAGATGCCTTGAAACAGCCATTGAATCCTTAAAGGACAGGTCTGAAACACCGGTGAGGTGAGTTCCAGATTTGGAGTGCTTCTCAATTTCCAAAAAGTGGATGATCAGGAAATGTGCAAAGAATACAACAACCTCTGCAGGACATCATACACTGGAGATGAAAGGGAGATTGATGGAAAGGAGCTCTCTGCACTGTGCAGATCAAAAACTCACCAAGCTTGCCTTCTGATAACATGACTTCTCTTGATCTCCTCACTTTCATCCACAAAAAACATTTGGAAGAACAAGAACTGTGTCCCAAGAGTTACCTGCACTCTGCCTGTGAATATGGCGTTAGTAGAAAGGAGCTTCTTGAAGCTGAAGCTCATCCGGACCCACCAAAGGTCATCCACAGAACAGGATTACCTCAAAGGTTCTGCCAATAATCAGAATCAACCTTGAGATGAGCAAGCAGCTATCACATGAGGACATCATTGATAACTTTGCAAGTAAAAATGCCAGGAAGCAGACATTTTGAGGATAGTATTTTACTGTGAATAAACTGTCATGTACTCCATTTTTGTAACTTTGTAGAGTTTGTCAGGTATTATGCTAAGACTGAGATTTTATAAGCATTTAGTGTTTTTATTGTTGCACTTTAAAATTGATGTTGGCTTGTTGTATTTTCTGATTTAAAGGAAACATTTTTTCTTATTCACTGTCCTAAATCAATTACTCCACAGTATGAAGGAATAAATAGAAAGGAACAAACAGAAGGGGGCCTAATATAGAGCCCTGTGGCACCCCCTTGTGGACTGGAACAAATTAAGAACACAGAACACAACAGTTCATGTGCAGAGATGGCTACTGAGGTAATATAAAAACTTTTCAAATGGTTTCCCAAAGTCAGAAGTTTTAAAGTATAATAAATCATATCCAGTAGGTGGCGCTGAACAGTCAGAATGCAGTTTTTAATTCAAAACGAATACACCTGCAGGGTGGCGCATTTGGTAGAGTTGTTGCCTTGTTGCCTTGTCCTGTGTGTCTCTGTGTTGCCCTGCGACAGACTGGCGACCTGTCCTGGGCGAACCCTGCCTCTTGCCCAGAACGTTAGCTGGAGATCGGCACCAGCAACCCTCCCGACCCCACCAAGAGACAAGGGTGTAAGAAAATGGATGGATGGAATACACCTGCAGACAAAAAACGTAGAAGCAGCTACACATCATATAATGCAGTAATCTAAAACAGTATGTTGGAATTTGTGAAAAAGTAAGGCAGTAAATGCAAAATTAGGTTACTTCCTCTCACAAAATTCCAATGTGAATAATGTTACAAGACAAATAACCTAAGTTTCATAAGAGATTCTTTAAGAAAAGAATAGCCAGACTCTTAGTTTAGTCATTTTTATTGAATTCACAGACAGGTGCCATTTGGCAGACAAACTATACAGATCAAAGTTGTCAGGTAATGCGCTCCTTTCGTGTCTTTTTGACTTTAGCCCAGTTTCTGATCTGGTCTAAGGCTTTAACATCATTTCATCAAAACACTAAGGTTTCCTCTTCTCTCTTATAGATAAACACATGCAAGATAAAACTATGTTTAATGAAAAATGAATTTGGCATACTTTCAGAAATATTTAAATTAAGAATGAGTTGTGTGTCTTCACATGGCTGACTAATGGAACATCTTAAACCTAACATATGTAGTCTAAGTACTAATGCAGTATTCTCTGCATTTTACATCATGACGGTGCGTTTGAAAAAAAATGAAAGGCATAAAAAGGAGCAAGAAGCATCAAGCATATAAGAAAAGATGCAAGCAAGCAACTAGCAGTTAAAAGTTTTACATTTCACAGAACAGAAAAATATTTGATTAACCACTGAAAATCCGAAGGATGATGTTTGTTGAGCGAAGTAAGACTTTGTGCTCCTGGTAGCTGATTGTTAGTGAAGCTAAAACACAAATTGACCTCCAGAGCTTTAGAAAAAAGAAGCACTGCCACCTTAATGACACGTGGATACAGTAACCATCGTACGGAACAAATCCCCACAGAGGTAGAGGAGAGATGTTGAAATGAGCTTTTATTATTGGCTCAAGGAATTGCTACATGGAAAAATCCTGTGATAAAACAAACAGTTTAGTATTGCATCACCACTTTAGGGGTAAATACCACTAAAATAACAGCAGCAACAACAAAACAGATAGTGGAAAACCATATTTATCCAAGAACAGCCGTAGTAAAGTGCAACTGAGATATGATCAGATCCACCAGAGGGATGGGGGTGCTACAGTGGCTGGGGTAGTGAGTGGAAATGTGCAGTCAGGTGTTTACGCCCCGTCACAGATCACCGTCTCCACCACGAACGTGTTCTCAAAGTGGCGGATGTGGTGGCAGTCCTTCGCCTCTCGCTTGTTGAGGCCTGCAAGGAGGAACGCAAAATGGACAAGTCAGTAAAAAAATTGGCTCTGGTTTCAGAAACGCTTCTTCTCATCCAAACTTACGTCTGCGGGTGACGCGGCGCGTCAGGCGGTACGTATCCTTCCCGTTGCACAGGCGGTAGATGAAAGGCCCCAGCTGACGCATGTTGTGCACTTTGCCGGTCACCACCATGTCTTCATGGATGATGTAAGTCTGAGGCAGGTATGTTCCCTTCTGAAAGAAACAAAAACAGGAGAAATATCTCAGGGGAATATAGTTACCAAGGGGATTATAACGAGGCAGAGAGAAAAAGACATATGATGAGTTTTCATGGCTGTGTTAGCTCATGTAAACAGACAAATTCAAAGAGGACCTATCATGCAAAGTCCACTTTTTGTTCTTCCATTTGCATCTACTGCCTCTAAAAACAGTCCAAGCACCAAGTCACAACTGGTAGGTACTGCACCATTACCTAGCAACTCAAGTAGAACTACAGCATGTTTGGTCAGCTGGATTTTTGCATGCGCCGTACAATGGCTGCTGGAAACAACTTGTATTTTGTCATTTTCTTGTTATTCAGAAACCACTTCCTGCATCCTTGATGTATGTGCAGGAGGATATGCTTCTTAGACTTAAAGATTTATAGTTTTACAATTGCAAATCTGTTTGCAGCCATTTTCACATGTACAAAGTACAAGTGTAAACATTGAGTTGTTGGGCGTGACCAGCAGATTATTTTTATTCAAAGTGATAGAGACCCTGAAACAGCTGGAAGGAGCTCAAAATAAGCAGAGCTGACCAGACTAAAATCTTATCTGAGAATAATTTGGTTAAAAAAAAATTTTATGAATATGTTTTGTGTAGCCAATGGACCTAGCATAGTAACATGTCCCCTTTAACATGAAACACTGCAGGCTTCTGGGACGTCAGACAGGTTCATGATGACAGCGGCGTTACCTTGACGTTGATAAGAAGTTCCCAAAGATTGCGAGGAGGCATCACAATGGTGGTGTTCAGCTCAATAACATAGCATTTGTCCAAAGCAATATCATGGTAGGCGGTTAATCCCTGGAAAAGGTAAGAAGAAAAACAATATAATCTAAAAGGGATGCTACATTTTTGGATTTATATTTTGATAGGCCTATGATATATATAGATGAAATGTGTGTAATTTCTTATTTGAGCTAAAACTTTTCAAGCCAACACTTCCAAGAAAAGATTTCCTTTCAGGAAAGCCTTTATTTCCACCTGAATCATGATGCCTTATAAAAGTATCCACACCCCTTGAACCTTTTCACGTGTTCGTCAAGTTAGGACCACAAAATTCAACGTACTTTATACCGATTTCATTGTGGTCATCAGCAGCACTGCTCTCACAAATCACTGTTTGGATGCCATACTTGGCAGGATGTTATAGTTCAAATTCCATGCATGCAATTCCAATAATCCAATAAAATATCTGGTCTGTTAGATGGACTTCCACTGACCTCAATCCCTAGTATTGATGTACGTTTTCGTGTTTGAGATGCTAAAGCTCAAAAATACTGATAAAGACATAGTGATAAAAGGAGAGAACCAAAACAAAGGGTCAGAAAGCGGTTTTTTAATCGTCACAATATGGACTCTCACTTAACACAACAGGTCTGAGAAGATATGAGGAGGCTGGTGAAACTTGATAGGAAGATGGAGTCAAACACAAGGAAATACTGGAAAAAAAACCTGCTAAAAATTTTAAAGACTTTACACTCAGGGGGATGCTCAACATCCAGGAGGACAACAACCCAAACCATGCAGCCAGAGCTTCAGTGGTCACTGAAATACTGAATCTCATCAGTCAGTCTAGACTGACTAGATTTAGGTCTAGTCAGAGACCAAAATCCTATTGATAATCCATTACAAACTCTAATGTCCTTGTGCCTGACTCTTGCGAGAAAGATTGAGCAAAGTTTTCAGTCTGTTTTGAATCAGGTTAGCCGAATACAAATGCAGATGGTAAAACTGTAAAAAAAATAAATAAATAAATAAATAAAAATAATTGAGAAAAAGTTAAAAGGGTGTACATATTTTCACAAGGCACAGCGCTTGGAAAGAACAAGATAATCTAGATAATCTAGTAATCACTTAAAGGGAGACTACGCTGTAAATGCAGCATATGTCTATTTGTGTGTGTATGTGTTTGTCCTCACCCTGTGGAAATCATGGATTATATCAGCAGGATCACTCCCTCCAAAGTGAGGCACAGGCACAGTGATCTTCTCATAATTGTCAGAAAGGTAGATGCCGACATTTTCCTCCAGCTCCTGGCGTCCACGGAGCGGCGCGTAGACGGAGTCTTCAAACAGGACCCTGCAGTGAAACAGGTTCTCCTCTGGCATCTGTGCGCGCACACATACACACAAAGATTAGCATTCACTTCAACAAATCGGTTCAGGAGCCGATCTTGGAGGAATTGCAGAAGAATCTTACATGAGGTATAAAGTAGTAGCGATACACGTAGATGGAGGCCAGAACCAGACCGGCCATGAAGACCACCAGGCCGAACGTCAGGCAGCAAAGCCCGTTGAGGGGCGACTTCTTGGGGCGCAGCGGCAGCACCAGCTCATCCTCATCCTGGAGGGAAGAAAAGGAAAAGTGGAGATGGTTTGATGAGATTTGAGCCACATTTTGCCCAATTTAGATTTTTCCTCAAGGACTTCTTTTCATCCCTAGACCTCCTGCTTGGAGCAGCTAATCATTATTAACATTGCAAGAAGATGCAACATCACACATTTTGTAAAAGTTTTACTCATTTTAAACCAAAATAAAATGATTGAGCATATTATATTAGCACAATGGTGCCCACATTTTTGCCACAGGCCAAATTCACCAAGTTCAAAGAATTTTATTTTACTCTCCGATTAAAAATACAAAACTATTTGACATAAACCAAGCATGCTACATTTTAAGGAAACAAAAGTACGTTGAGAGGTCTGTAAATCATCTGAGAAGTAAATAGTTTTTGCGCCTGTAAAAGGCAAACCGTTTCCCAATTTTTGGGTGGAGGTTGATTGTTTTTTTGGGGGGGGAGGTTCTTTAGTAACAGTAACAACAGTGTATAGGTCACTTTTTATTCCAAATGTTTACTGCATTTAGCCAAACCAGGGTGTTAAAGTTGAGTAAAAGTCACTGGTTCTGTACTACAAATGTAAAGCCAAAATAAAAAATACGTGCAAGTGACAGATACTTGGCGTTGTCCTGAACGTTTTACAGCTTAAAATAAGCCACTAAAATGTCACTGTTAAGCCCCTTTTGCTATCCAATTACTTATTATTTAGTCCAAAAATATAAAGATTCACACTTTGTTGATGCTAAATGGCAAATCAAGCAGAAAGGGTTGAGCTTTTCACATGCTGATGTTGGAAGTATTTTTTTAGCCTCAGATGCATCCAGTGTACACTAAAATTTAAAAAAAAGCTACTATTGCATTTTAGGTGATAAAGTGCTTATTTTCTTATTTAAACTAAATAATTGGGTCATTTCTTTATTGAACTTTTAATGTACTTCTAATATTGTATAAAAAAGGCTTCAGTGACTATAGAAAAAAATCTGCAGAATGTGCCAGTTTCTACATCAATCATCAGAACAATTGATGGAATAAATTGTTTACCATTATAAATCCTTAGTTGCAGATCGAGTCACAACTTCCATACCAATAGTGTTTGTGTAGGCTCGACCTTCGAGCATTTAGCGTGCATCGTTTAGAGAAAGTTTATGGCTAGCTAGTCAAGGGTCAGGGTGAAAAATCCTCTGATTCTCGATAAGAACATTTCTTGGTGCATTTCTAAGCAAACATTTCCAGTTACAAAAAAGATGCTCAAGAAGAGAGCTTGGAAGCAGCATCCTTTCTTCCCACTCTTCTACACAAAGACGAGGCGCTGAAAATAGCCTGAATCAAACAACTGCTTAAAAATAAATAAATAAATAAAAATATGAGAGATCCACAAGAAATGGAAACGCTGCATTTCAAGCAGGAATTGTAAGGCAAGGCTCCATTCAGACAAAGTACTGTCATCAAGCCTGCTAATGCAAACCCAGACTGGGATGGCGGTGAGTAATCTGCCAAAGCCGCCTCCAGTCTCGCAGTCCATCTGTTGGTGCCACGCGCCTCAACCTGTGTGGGCCGAGTGGCACTACACGCTCAAAGCGGGTCTTCCACTCGCAACCGCAATGATTACCTGCAGAAGTGATTCAGCGCCGATTGTGGAAGTGCTGCTGAGTGATTGCAGCAGGTAAACAACAAAAGGTGGCTATTCCGAGCCGAGGAAATGAGGGAAGAAGCAAGCAGGCAGGTCTCAGAAAGGAACATCAAAAGCAAACAACGACTATTCTGTGAGCTCTAAGGGGAATCAACACAAAAGACTTGGAAGCAGCGGCTTTGTCAGGCAGTACGAGGCGCCATCAGTGCAGCATCTTCCACGGAGTTGATGTTCCCGTCTCCGGCTGTTCTTCAAGGAAGCATTTGGAGAAGGTACACAACAGAACAGGGCATGTGCGAACACACTTTTCTTTGGGTTCTTTGTGTTCCGTCGTCTCACCGAGAGAGGACAGTGTCTCTTTCACACCAGCTGACAGCGTGACACACCAACAGGCCTGTCCGTCCTCCGTTCAATACTTTTGGAACATCACAGGAGGACGTCGCAGAAGCAGCTCTGTCCTTCTGTCAGATCCACTTCCTGTGTCAGAGGAAGATCTTCTCCACGCCGTCTTGCATTACAGACCATCATCCTCAGAGCTCTGTCATGTATCATTGATGGAGGGAAGGATGCTGCCACAGCAAAGTTCAGGACTCCCTGCTCTGCCCGCTTTGTCAACTGTAACAAATTATTTTTGCATGCACTGCAAGATTCTGCATCCCATCTGCCATTTTGATTGTCAAAGCAGTTTTTTTCCTTCAACTTTACCCTTTTCCATTAAAACGTAAGATTTGCACTTTAAAACGTCACTGAGGGGAGGAGGGGGTGACAGCAGCAAAGGCCCTGAGAAAATAATTAGTCTTTTTTTTAACAATCCAATCAGTTCTGAACAAAGTGTGCATGTGAAAATCTTTAAAAAATTTGAAAAAAATGGTTTTTTTTAAACTTGCATGAAGCGAAGAGGGGAGAAGTGGCGCCATGCACCAGCAGATGTAATTCTGTTTGCAGGCAAATGGCGATTGATGCAAATAAATAAATAAATGTGCAGGAGTGCAGGTGCAGGCGGGTTTGCACCAACGCTGATCGCAAGTCTGGACAAAGCGGACATCGCGTTACATAAGACAGCAAACGACAAAGAGTTAACGTGAGATACATTTAAACATAAAAACAAAAACAGTATAAAGACGGTCTCACCATCGGACGGGGGATGAGGATTTCCGTCTTGTCGCCGTCATTCTCCTTGTCCACTTTCTGTCCCGCCACAGGCTGGAAGCTGATCTTCACCATGGCTCACGGTGTGTGCAGCTGTCCTCACCTCCTCCTCTGGACTGTCTCTCGGAGAGGGGGGTCGATGCTCGGAGACCTGGGTCAAATGAATCAAGTCCCACCAAACAGCGTCTGCAAGGCCGCCCTGCTCTCTTCTCCCCACCGTGGGGCCGTTCAGCTGTTTTTGTCTCTCTCCACCGGAAGTGCGAGGGGCTGCTTTTTTTTTTTTTTTTCTCCTCCTCCAATAAATTTGGTTCTTAAAGGACCAGTCCGGAGTTTTGTTTCTTTTTCCTTACAATTGAGCTCCAATCAATAAAACTATATCAAAAGCCCAGTAATTATTGCTGTAATGTTCGCATTTTGTCTTCTTTTCCTGCCGTACGGTCACCGACGGGGACATTTTAAACGCACAATTCTAGGTAGCAATAATCACATAACAACGGTGCATTAGTCAGACCCTGCTAAATGGGTCACATAGGAAATCTATTTGCAGCTCCTCTCTGCTCCAAAGACAGCTATAAAACGCCTGTCAGAGCGCCAACATCGCCATCATTTGCAATCGGATCGGTTTTATGCAAGTGCGATCACGTGGTTTTGATTTTCACTGTCCTGCTGTTGCTCCTTGCACTTTCACACCAAGACCACAAACTTTGATGTAGTTCATAAATCGAAGAAAAACTGTTCATAGATGTGAGATGGTAGGGGAAGGATGGCGTTTGCAAAGTAACAAAATGTTTTAGGGTACAACTACACTGCATAAATAAGTATTTTCTAGCACAACTATCTTAATACATTTGAAACAAGACAAAACTGACTATAACTTTTCGACAAGATATAGGTATGTAGTGCAATTATCTTAGTACACTAGAAATAAGATAAAACTAGATTATTAGTACTTTTCAGCAAGATATATTAGCTTTTTTATACTCAATAATGCATTAATATTGTTTTTTTTTAAAATAAAGTACCAGTTTCATTGGCAGATTATTTTACAATTAGCATAGGGAAAAGTCTTGCTATAAGTGAAATAATACGCCATTTATATCAATTTTTAAAATCGATATAAAGGAATTATTTACTTGAAACAAGCTCCTATATCTTGTTGGAAAGTTACTCCTAAGTCAGTTGTATCTTATTTCAATTGCACAAACTCTCAATTGGATTTCAGTCTGGAGTTGGACTTGGCCACTCAAGGTCAAGAACATACTTCGATCTAAACCAAAGGTTTATCACACTAATAGCTTGTTCCCAGCCCTTCACAGAGCTCAATGAACGCCGGTGAGGAAATTTAGCGATTTAATTCAGGTGTGTTGGAAAAGAAATACATCGGAAAGTTGCAGGATATTTCTCAAGGACTGGACTTTATCCCTCCTGATCTAAAGCACTGAGTTGACGTTTTAGTTGACCCTCTGGAAGGTGAACATCCACCCCATTTTCAACTCTTTTAGAGGTTTTAACATGCTTCTTTCAGTATTGCCCAATTCTAAATTATTCTGCCATCTTAGTACAAGACAAAATACAATCCTGCCACTATGTTTCATTATCTGTTTCTATCATAAACAGATAGAAACATTATCTGTTTCTATCTGATTATGATAGAAACATTATCTATCAACCAGTGTGACCATTTGTCTGGTCATGTGGGCCAGATAACTAAATTTTGGATTCATTTGACTAGAACACATCCTCCCACACATTTCACATGTTCTCCACATACTTTAAATGGTATTTTTAGTTGTTTTTTTGGTATTCCTTTGTTTTCTTCTTGTCAAATCTGTAGAGTGCTCAACAATCAGATCAAGACAAATACTACTTGGGTTCACAGTCAGAAAACTCATCAGATCTTCCCTCCAGTATGCCATGGAGATTTCTTATTATCATTTGTATTTATGAACTTTTATTTACCGTATTATTTATATTTAACAGAGAAACGTCTATAAAATTATATAAAGTCTGATAAAAAAAATTTAAAAATCAGTCTCCAAACCTTTTGAAGAACTACCAGAAAAGAGTCATAAAAACCCTGTAAGGAGAATTTCAGAAAATAACTTCTTTTGTTTGTGTAACTTGGGAAAAATATTTACTTCATCTTGCAGGTTTATTGTATTTTTGTCTTTCTGGAACTCAGGGAGGGTTTAGATAAGAACGGAGCGCTCCTCAGTTTTCAAGGTTTCAGAGGTTTTTGTCAACATAATGCTGAGCCAGAAACGCTGGTTCCCAGATTCCCTGAGAGAAACTTTGTGACAAGATTCATGTATGAAGGTAGTGAGTCTAATTGGAACAGGACAGACTGAACAGACACTGAGCATATCTGCTTGCTGTTCTCCTTCTTGCAAAAAGTGGTGTTTGAGTGAAAAATCGTCAATCTCTTCCTGGAAAGTAAAAGTGACAGTTCAATAGGGGAAACTCCTGTTTTCTTCATTTGAATATTTTCCACTATCACCCCCTAAAATACTGCAGGTGGATCCTGGATCTGGCTGTAAAAATGATTAATACAGTAATTTTCTTCTCTTTCCTCTTTTAGCACAGTATTCTTTATGTCATTTCAGAAGCAAATTTAAACCTGAAAAAGTAAATCAACATTTCGGAAAGTTAACAAGTTAGCATTTCGTTATCCTCAAGATGAGTTTTGCTCCCATGAATAAAGCGCGACACAGCTGCATTTTATGTCAAATGTTTATTTAATCGTTGGGCCCAGGCCTTTGACACATCAGAAAGCTCCCACACACTCGCTGCCGAGACTGGAGATAAAGTCAGCACACTACCGTAAACTGTCAAGGATTCGTTTTGTCATTTCAATACTGTCCGACGCTGGAAGGGAGACGGGTCAGGGGGGCAATTCCAGTACAATCTTTAGTGCAGCATCATGCAGAACCAGTGAAGCAACATGCATGTTCAGAGTGAACGACGGGGACACCAGGCTCTTACTGTAGTGTTTTCTGCTCTGAGATGCTTTTTAGAACGTCACTCACTGCAAATGAAGACAATACGTGTGGTTTAAATCAGTTGTTCTCAGCTTCCGCAAACCCAAAAGCACTCTGCTACCCACAATGCTTTACGCTCACCATTGTACTGGAATTATAAATAGGCTCAAAACACAAAGAGGAGGGTGACGGTGAGAGCGTTATAATCCGGTCCCACTTGAAGCTCACGAACTGTGGGCGGGGGGCCTAACATGGCACTCTGATGTTACAAACCGAAGCGGTAAGAAAACAGGGAGCGGAAGAAAAACCGCCCCGGTGAGGAGAAACGAATCACCCAGCACCTCGCAAAGTGCAAACACACACGCTTTAATGTTGCTGTTAATGCTCTGCTCTTCCCTCCACTCCCCATCTGCACTGCACCCCTGCACATTTTCTGCAGAGGTCCTCAAAATGTAAATGAACAGACCCAGAGCTGTTACTATGACATTCCTCTGCTGTACAAATTGTTAAAGATCCTATAGGTTAGCTAAATGTGAGCTGGCCCTTTAAGTTATGTACAAAGCAACCCCCAGCAATCATTTCACCAGTAAAATGAAATGCGGAAAGAATGTCACTTTTCTTAAGCTCCAGAAAGTAACTTGATAACAACCAAAAACAGTTTGTTTAAGGTGATATATATATAATATATATTTATGTCAAGGTTAAACAAAAATCTACAAAGCAAAAAAAGGCATATGTACACGATCACCCTGTCCCAGATAATTAAAAAATAAAAATGACCCAAATCATGGGCTTTAACTACTTTATACCCTACAACCCTCCCTCCTCAGCTGTGCTTCAAGCGCTGTCATAAAGCGCACAGGAGGTATTAAATGGTTCTGATGGCATCTGGTTGCTTTGTTAGATGAAGGCCAAGATGCAAACCAAAGTGGCCGCTGGGATGCGCAGGAATCTGAATGCGCCGGCCAGAGGCTGCAGCACCGGCGCCGGCCACGGATCTGTCGTATTTCAAGGCATGCAACAATAGTTCTGAAGCTCTTGTTCGTACCGTTTATCCCGATGTATTCAGTGGCAACTTGTGTCCACATGTTTTATTATTATTATTATTATTTGCTTGTGTGCGTATCTGTTTGATTATTGTCGCAGCTCTCAGAAAGCCTGCCTTAGTTTGAATTTGTTCTTTATGTGTGATGAACTGTTGTGGCAACATAATAAATCAGCAGCAGCAGCATCTACTAGTATTTTCTGACATCTTTTGAAAGAAAGGATAAAAACAAAAAATCTTAAATGTTCTGAGGGGCAGAAGAGCTGGCGACTTCCTGGTGAGCTGACGTGGGTTGGTTTTGTTTTTGTTCCTCAGTTTTTGTTCAGAAACCAGAGCAGCTGCTGCCGATGGCTCCGTTAAGCAGACGCCGTCTGGATGTTTTCCAGACCGGCTACTGGAGGCTCCGTCCTCGCCCTGCCACTCTCCCCCTCAGGCCTCCTGCGGGGCGGGCCTCTTCAGGTCCCTGATCTGTTTGATTAAGTAAGTCTTTTCGTCGTTGAACTGTTCGTCCTCCGTTCTGTCGTTCTGGAACTTGCTGAGAAACTCGATGAGTTTGGCCTGGTTCTTCAGCAGGATGTCCAGGATGGGCTGCGTCTTGTTGGGGTTGGCCACAAACACCTGGAGATGGACGAGGACAAACAGACGAGAGTCGATACAGCCGTGTTTTTAATGTGAGAATCTAAGTTAATCATTATATATTATACATTACAGGCTAATGCTGAGCAATATGCCTTTAAACTAACATCTAAGACTTATTTTCTTTCTTAAAAAGAAATTACAGCTGCTGGGACATATTTTCAAAAACGTCCTTATATTTCAGTAATCTGGGAGGTTAAGCTGAATTAAAAGTCTAACTAAATACAAGCTGTAAAATGTGATGGAAAAACAAAATGTTATCACTGAGCCCAACTAGTGCAACTGTGAAAAAAATGAAATCTTTATGAACAGAAAATTTGATTAAATCGATGTTTTGCCCAGCCTTATTAAATATGCAGCTAAAAAAGTAAAAAATATTGCATAAAAGTGTGACATTTCTTGCCAGTCATCTCAGAAAGTGAAACTCATATTATATTAAATCATCACATAAATATATCCCGAGCTTCTGTTTTTTGTCATTTTGATGGCTTAAGGTTTACAAATAGTGAAAACTTTATTCAAATAATGTGAAAAAGATAATAATTGGAAACTCATGATGTCACACCCTAATCAGCTAAGTAAATCGAAACACATGCTAATGATTCCTGAGCCTTTAAACGGTTTCTGACTCTGGGTCAGCCGCTACACAACCAACCACTAGAGGACCGCTGCTGTCATCGACAGCGTACACAAGGAGGGTAAACCTCCAAAAGGTCATTCCTGAAGAAGCCGGTTGTTCACAGTTTTGTATCCAAGCTTATTAACTGCCTTCATGCAAAAAAAGTGATTAAACAGCTGCAGCCCTTTGTCACAGTTATCAGTTATCCCAGAAATGCCGACAGTAAAACGATGAAGCAACTGAAGAAAAGTAAAATACACTTCAGAGCAGAAAAACCTGAGATTTTCTAGGTCCATAAATTGAGGGACATTTCACAAACACTACACACATACATTCCCTACAATATAAAATATCTAATCCGTCTTCTGGCCCTGACCAAGTATCGCTGATCTTTACCTTAAACACATGGAAAGCCTCAAACTGGATGTTGCGGCTCTTGTCCCGCAGCAGATTCATCATTAGCTTGAGATTCTCCGGCTTGCTGATGTATTTCGTCATTATGGTGAAATTGTGCCTGTCGAGAAGCAACTCCCCAAGCAACTAGACAATTTTAGAGAGACAAAGTGAAGCACAAATTAAAAATAGTTCTGTTCGTTAAGCTAAACTAGAGTAATTATTCAGATTTTACAACTGAAGGTCCTCTCTTTGTGGTCAATAATGATCAATATAAATCTGTATTGTGAACTGAATATAAGGTTATATGTTTAGTATTGACTATGATTCATTTATAGTCATACTATCCAGATATTAAGTCAAATAAACCTCAAAAGAATTAGCTTTAGTTAAAATAGTGAGTATTTTTTTGTCCAACCACTAGATGGCAGACATGAGGTGACGGATGCATTCGGAGAAACCCAACGATCTTCCTTAAATAACTCTCTAAATAGAGTTGCCTCCCTCTGAGATCTTTTTATACGTGCAACCTGGGGTTCTTACCTTGAGGGACTGCCGTTTAGTCACGTAGTTTTCTGAGTGTAGTAACTTTTCATATTCACTGAAAAACTGGAGGAGGCGGAGAGAGAAACATGGCTGTGGTTAGAGACGAGAAGGAGATCAAGCACAGACTTTCACAGCGTTTTCTCCGTCTGATATCAACACACACACACACAAAAAAATCTCCCACACAATCTGACAGTTACTTTGTGTTCTCATGCTGCAAACGGTCTCCCAAATGGCTGCTTGGGACTTGTTAAGGAGGAAGTTGGTGACAAGCTGATCCTCCAGACAAAGTGTTCATCTGCTGCTCTTAAAGTAATCTGAAGTTCTGGGTTTCAGTGGAAAAAGTGGCCCTGAAAAGTTCAACAAGCAGCTGCAGATTTCCTCTAGAAATCTATTATGACTGAAGTTTAAATCAATTGCAACTGGTTTTGCAAAGTGTTTTCATATTTTAAACCTTTAAAACATCACTCTCTGAGATGTGTGTGAACTCACTCTGTCATAATGCTGCTCCAGAAACTCAGCACTCAGTAGCTTGTGTCTTGTGAGGAGGTCCTGGGAACAGAAACATATACTGTATGTTTACAGCCGTAAACGTGTCATTTGATCTGCGTACGTCAGACAACATGCTCAGCACTGGACGGCATCAAGGATCATCCTCAGAAATGCATTCAAGTTTTTTTCCAAATTAAAAATATTTAAACATCCTAAAGATAAACATAAACAGAGAAAATGTGCATTAGCCGATGTGCTTTTCAACAATCACTTAGCTTGTGAAAAGGCTGCAACAAAAAATTATTTTAGCTATCGACCAATCGAACAGTTTGACAATTAACCTGATAAATCTGTAGCCTTTTTTATATTGAATATTACAAATATAAATATTTCAAATCCCCGTTGAAGAAGAAATTACATATTTAAATGCCTAAAATGCAATATCAGCATTAATGTAATGCTGATAATGTAAGCACTAATAAATATAATTAATTAACGTAAACCTGATCATTTGTAGCAGAGGATGCAGCTACAGCTAAAGAAATCCTGCCAACATTAACATGTGAAAAGCTCAGCTTTAATAATTGGATAGCAAAAGGTAATTAATCTTTTTTTTCACAGAATTTGAACAGGGTGAAGCTAAAACTATTCACAAATTTTGTTTTTAAAATCTTAAATGAAAATGTTCATATTTTTGCACAGTTTTGTCTTAATTACTGCTCTGAATATGTTGTTCTTTCTGAAAATCGTCTTTTTTTTGTCTGAATCCTCCAGTTAACGATTAATTGATCACTAAATTAGCTAACAATTATTTAAATAACTGATTCATCACAATTAATCACTCCAGACCTAGACTGCAGTAAGGCTTAGGCTGACTCTTAATTCTTTAATGCAGCATAAGATATTTTGGAAAGCAAAGAGGTGAAGCTGCCACAGATTTGATGCACTTTGTCTATTATCCCCAAAATGCATCTAAATCTGAGCCGCTCCAACAGAAAACCCATTATAAACGCCTCATTGTAAAATTATCATCTGCTTTAATATAACAGGTAAAACATCCTGCAGCAAAGGCATTTATAATAGTGACATTAATAATCTCCATTTTCATAAAATAACCTAGACACAATTATAGGACTATTAGATGGAAGATGGGCTGATGATGCACTCAACTTCATTTCTGCTCATCACTTAAAAGTCATTTGAAAATAATATTTTAGTCGTTTTACAGTGGTCTTATTGAACACCAGAGCTAATGCTGCTTGATTCACCATCAGCTGCTTGACTTACTTTGAAAGTGGCAAATGCATCGGAGGCGATGTCGAACGTGGACATCTCCACGTATCTGAAGAAGTCGTAGAACTGCTCCGACCACAGCGTGATCTTGGCCAGCGGCTCGTGTCTGATGCATTCCCTCAGCATGATGCCGCAGTTCAGGGCGATGTCCGGAGACTCGTACCTGCAGGAAGCAGTGATTTACCGTTTAACACAGGGGTCTGCAGCCCTTACAATGCAAAGAGGCTTTTTTACCCTCCGTTAAGCTAAGAACCAATTTAGAGCCACAAATTTAGCATGAAATGCTCGGAAAAAAGGCCATTTATAATTTCTGATAAATACCTACTATAGAAAAAGTGCTTATTATTTTTAAAAGAATTGTTTGTTTATTATTTTAAAATAAAGAAAATATGGATAAATTTTCTTTTATGGGATGTTGACATTTGCGGAAAATATGTCAATAAATAAAAGCACATATTTGCCAAAATAAAGACAAGAAAAAATGTTTTTTAAAGTAATTTTAGTGTCATTTTGCTGTGGAAATTCAATGAAATTGTTCCTTGAAATAAACTAACATGCCTTTGTTTTATATCTTTCCTCTATAAAACAATAGTTGGCTCTTTATCAATTTTAAGCTCTTGTGGAAAGTCCAGAGTCACTTTGTTAGACCCCTGGTTTAACAGATGCTAACTATCTGAATGCAATTATCTGATTAGCTACTATCTTTATCATGAGGTGTTTAAAAACAAAGTTTGAGGAAGAAGAGATTCTAGAGAGGAAAGTATTTTACAGCACATCAAAACATGTCTGCAGTTCATTTAGGCTGCAAAAGAGTGAGAGAGAGCAAAACCTCAGGATACATCAAAAAGGCTGAACGTATTACGACAACTTTAATCGTTTAGAACAAATTTAAAATTATACTAAACATGAAATAAAATAAAAGCTTTAAAAAACATCTGCCCGGACTCTTACCCCTTCAGCAGCATGAAAAGGATGTTTTGCTGGGTGCACAGATACTCTACAGTAGGTGTCCGAGTGCCAATCTGGCGCCTCAGGATGTTGTTGAAGATCTGGGCTACGTCCTTTTTACCCTGTTAGCGACAGAAAAATAAAAACATCAACTAATACTACAGATGCTTGAGACAAATCATGATGAAACTCAAGCTTCAAGTTGTATTTTTGATGCTATTAGGAGTCTTATAATCATTAATAGATTCAACGATATTAGTCTGACTATTTGAGAATGTCAGTAACGGTAAGTGTGGCACTGTTTTGTTATTTTTATGCCGTTTCTGATGCAAATCATAATATAAGTTATTGTCAGCCAGAGAGGAAGAGCTAATGGACACAAAAAAAAACAACTGCTTCATTCAGACCTTTTTCTTAGTTCCTCAAACACTTTTTTGCTTCTGTGTTTCTGCGCAGCAACAACTACAACCATCTGCATCCAGAAGAAATGCTTATTTAGACATTTTAGCTGATATGCCAGTTTTGTCAGAACAACTTCTCTTTATTTACGGTTCCCTGTTGAAGCATTTGTACCCTTTGACCTTTGAAATTCATGACGTCTTAATCACACCAGCCTATTTTTAGAGGTGGGTTTCATGTAACAAAACGGTAAATGGCTTAAAGAGATGTTTAGAACTAAAAAGTTTAAGGTGAAAGCGTGATGTGCGCTGCATTCAGTCAATAATTAATAGAACCAGGAAAGCAAAAACTTGATGCTGCCACCACCATATTCCACCTCATGTAGTGTTTATTAATAGTTTTAATTTTGGAGCCAATACTTGGCAATATAATAATGACGTCGATGTGACTCATACGCCACTCGTCTTAGTATTTGGTCATTACGTCAATTCATTTTTCTTATCTGCAAAGCAAAAATGTTTCTGCAGGAACCCCGGCTTTTCGATTTGAAAGTGTCCATCATGCAACCACAGGAAAGATGTGGGTTCACAAAGAAACATGAAAACTTTTAAATCCCTGTCCTGCTTCTGTCTTGTATAATTTGTAATCCTTGATCAGCTCTTTGTCTGAAGTAAGGAGGATGTGCCAGTGTAAAAGAGGAAATGAGCGTTCTTTCAGCACAATGACTCATAGATAAGGTGAGTCAGAGCAGCCTGAAGCAGCTGCCTGACATTTTCCAAAGAAACATGAGTTTACACACGTATCAACACCGACACGTCGGTCATGAATAACCTTATTTCTCTTCTGCAGTAGTAAATCATATCTCTACTCATGCAGTATCCTGCGTTTTCCAGGCACACAGTGCCATTTCATAGCACAATAAAGTAATTATGCTGCCTTAAGTCGTTACAAAAATGTTGTATCAAAAGTAACTTTGGAGTTATTCATGATTTGGAGTGTTAAAATTGGGCTTCTGTCTCTTTAAGAAGCTCCTGCTCTTTCCAACATGACGCCTTTAGCGTCACGACAATGCTACTCATTATGCCGTTTACGCCATGAGAGATGCAAAGATTTCTCACAAAAACAAACTGAATCATAGCCACAACATGTCTATGATTGGGAATAACATTATAACATGATGTAAACTAAAAAAAAGTTGATATTAAACAATGTTCCCCTTTAAATAATAAAGAATCATCCAAAACATTTAATATTTTCCTTTTTCCCATTCCTTCCCTCTCACTCAGATTGGCCTGTCAGGATAACAAATTTGGCTGGACGATTAATTCTCCCAGAAGTTATTGCAATAAACAATAATATTGTTATTTTGAGCCCATTTTCAAGTAATGTAATAGAAATGGCATAATAAACCAAGAAGACATCCTTAAATATCAATAAACTTTAAATTCTAATAAACTCTTAACACTGGAACTGGAAGAAATTTTAAATATCCAAAAGAAATAAATAAAACAGAAGTAATAAATAAAATAAATTTTGAAGTCTCTGTAAATAAAATAGTTCTTGAAAAAAAAGGTCTGGTTGAGACAAAGGCACCAGACTGAAGACTTATGTCATCCAGTTTTTGATAGGAAGAGAAAAACATTAAGTTATGCTAATAGAAATTATTGAAATGATTTAATTTATCCTGTGATTAACTGATTTTTATTGTGACAGGCCTACACAAAACTAAGCTCTCACCTCGAAGTCGATGAGCTGCAGGTCGGCGACCAGGGTGCTGAGCAGGCCGCTGTTGTAGAGCTCCTGGGCCAGCTGTGCCACCGCTTCCGTCTGCGGCTCCTTCTCGTTTGTCCCGTACAGGATCTCCTTCATCGCCACCAGGCTCTTCGACACTTCCTCTGCAGCCTGAAACATCGCAAGCATCCGCTCATGAAGCCGCTCCGCTTAGCGGGAAACTGGACGTATTACTGCTCTGGACTAGAACATTTTGTCAGGTTAGGATCTACAAACCATGAAAATGTTTTTAATTATCAGTAATGCCAGCAGTGCTAACACCTGTGAAGCATAACGAACTACGTCTCTCTTCGATTATTGATGGTGATTTCGTATCTAAACTGGGGGTTCAGCAGAGAGGAGTCAAAAAGTGTCTTTAGGACAAATTACAAATGTCTTCCAGCGGCTCAGCAAAGAGTCCCGACCTGAATCCTCTAGTCAGAGGTCTGAAAAAGGCTGAGCTCCGATGTTTTCCATTTAAACTGATGGAGCTGTAGAAGAAATCGGCTGAAGATCGACGTGTCAACATGATGCCATCATATTCAAGAAGTTCTGAGGCAGCAATTGCTGCTAACAGCACTTCATCAGACTGTTAAACAAAGGCTGTGAATACTTATGTGATTTCTTAGATTATTTTTTATATTGCATGCTTGCAAAAAACATGTAAAGTACTGTAATGTGTAGCGTTTTAGGATAAAAACTGAATTTAATCCATTTTTGACTGAAGTAACATGAGGACTTTCTGGCGCACTGTGACCTGGAAGTAATGGTTGCGGTTTGGTTCATACCTCAGCTTTGAGGTCACGACTCAGAACAACAGCAAAAAGGAAACCAGATACTAGGTTTCACTTTTTACACATAAAAAATATAAATATATAATCACATTTTTTAAGAACTGAGATATAAACCATTAATACCACAAGGAAGTTCCAACAAGTTGCAATAAATCCGATCTAATTTCAACCAAACATTAAATCAAGTAACTGATGGCGACTGAAGCAGTAGGGAAGGAGCAGAGATCTGACAGTCTGAAAGTTACAAGTTCAGTTCCAGCTTCCTTCCCTGCCAGATGTCGACGTGCCACTAAACACTAAGGGGGCGTTTACACGACAACGATCCAACAAAAACGGCACTTTTGTTCCGTTTTTGTTGGATCGTTTACACGATAACGTTCTGATTACGATCTGTGTTTACACAGTAACGGTGCACATCGAAAACGTGTAATGCTCTTGCTGCGCCTAGTTGGAGCTAGGTTCTTTGAAACTTTGAAAGTGCGCATGTGTTTAAAAAAAAGTTGTACTTGAAGGCATGTGGATTTCCGTGAGAGAACACGCATTGTGTGCGTCTGATTAGGGCGCATGCAGTTGGAAAAAGTGGGATAACTTTGCCGAAAAACCTTGTTTGAGCTTTCACGGTGTCTGTAGCGGCCCGGACTGGAAGCTGTTTATTGTTTTTACCTTGGAATGGCCAACAGTCTGTTATTCCTATATCAATTTGATAAAATAGGAGTTCCCGCACGTCCCATATCCGTGTCCTCTGTTACCTTTTTCAGCAGTTAAAACAGTTTTATCCGTCGCTAACAAGTCGTAACCTGTTTTTCCGAGCCGCCTTCAAACGCAACATGAACGCTGAGACGCTTGCGCTGGGTTTACACCTGTGAGGCAGCGAAGGAGACCTGATGCTGCTGCGCAGGTGTGTGTGTGTGTGTGTTAGAATCATGGCAGCAAACCAGCAAAACGTAAATAACTTGGCACAGTTTTTCCCCCGAACTAACCGACTGAGTTGAGTAACGCTGTTGGATGCAGGTGATGTTAGCTAGAAGATGACTGGCTAATATCAATACAGCACGTTAAGCTTGTTAACAAGTAGCCTGTAGGCTGCTGGTGTTGTTGTCTATGTTCAGCTACGTAGACTCATTTTGCCCCCCAAAATAAGTCGGTGCCCCTCCTGTTAAACTCGTCTGGAGCCGGGCTGGTCCTGGTCCGTAGTTCTCTACATAAGAGCGCTGAACAAGCAGCCGTGTATTTTGCCACCTGGGCGGTGCGGAGCGGTGAAGAGACGCTGAGGGAACCGAATCTGATGGGGAAACAGTAACACCAGCATTGTGAGTAGTTTCTTCTTCTTCTGTGGATTGTAGGAAGCAGCTATGTTTTGCGTCATACTATGCATGAGCTGGTCTGGAACCCGTTTTCAATCTGTGCCGTTGTTAGAGAAAACATTCGGTGGTTTCGTGTAAACGCACACTACAAACGCAACAAAACTCTTCCGTTTTCCCCCGAAATCGTTGTCGTGTAAACGGGGCCTAAGTCACCTACTAATCTACTTATCGACGAGAGCGTCTATAACAGTGGTTCTTAACCTGGGTTCGATTGAACCTCAGGGGTTTGATGAGTCGGTCTCAGGGTTCGGCGGAGCCTCTGCCAAGGAGGTAAAGACACACTTGTGTAAAGTCGTGAAGACGCCCCGCTTTGCCATCACTTGCTGCAGAAGATCATGTTACATAGCTTAGCCAATCAGTGCTGTGGAGGAGCCCTGATTGAAGGAGCTCCACTCTCAGCATGGATTTGAACTTGTGTCTTTATTTACTTCAGCAAAGCTCACAGTTTTTACCAAATTCTGTAGCTTTCGGTGTACTTCTAAATCTGCTCCTTTGTAGCATCTTTTCTGGGTTTGTACTGCCTCTAGTGGCGTGGGGGTGGTAGCACAACTAATATTATTACATTACTAAATCAGAATACCGCAAAGTCTTTATTATTTATTATTAATTTTTCATTCTCTTAAGAATGTAGAGCTAATTAAATAATCTAAGCAAGACCTTAAAGTGGTTCCAGTTTCTCTCGATGGCCAACCTGTTGAAACTGTGGCAAATTTTAAATACCTTGGGTTGTTCCTGGACAGTCAGCTCAACTGTGCTGAAAACACTGACTATATTTTGAAGAACTGTTCTCAGAAACTCTACCTTTTAAGAAGACTTAGTGATCTTCTTAAAATTATATGTCTTGAATTTGAGGGGAAAAATCATTTTATTTATCACTACAAAAGGGTTCAGTGAATGTGCATATGAATCTGAGTTCGGTACCTCAAAAAAGGTCAAGAACCATTGGTCTATAAGCTGAACGAGTAAGTAACAGAAAGCAGGCCAGGAATGTTAGTTTCTGGTAGTTTTGCACCAACTTCATGCTTGTTTATAAGCCAATAAAGATTTTAAAAGGTTCTCTGTAAATAATAATAAAATCTTCAGCACTCACATCACCAGATGATTTATTTAGTGTCCATTGGAGTAATTAAATCAAAGGTGAAACATAATCTTGTTAATTATCAGAAGTTGCTAAGCAACAAGCGATATGACACAATGGCTTTCTGATAGTTTTACAAACTGCTGATTAAAAACAAGCCGGTCCTGTGTGTCATTCGCGTCTCCAAAGCCACACGCCCGGCTTCTTACTGAGCATATTTACACAGCTGCTGTTGTGAACAGATTCAGACGTTTCCCTCTAGCGTTACAAATATGCGTGAAATTAATTCCTATCTGTGCTGCGACGGTTCGTATTAATACATGTGTTGTGTTAATTAGGGCTGAGACAATTAATCGGATTAATCTTCAACTAATTTAGCAATCAATTAATCATTAACTCGGGTATACACACTCAGCTGTTAGCTGAAAGAACAACAAAGTCGGAGCAGTAAATGAGTCAAAACTATGTAAGAAATACACAAACTTTGCATTTCAGATGGAAAATCTTATTTGTCTGTAAAAAAAGTTCACAACATTCAGGTTGTGTCTCTTTTACCTTCTCTGCCTTTTTATCGGAGATGTCGTGCTTCTCCAGCACGGTCATGCTGTCCTTAAGGTTCTTGACGATGTCCGCAGGTGACTTGTGGGACTTGCCAAAGGGAAAAGGCATGGCGGAGAGTTACCACGAGTGACCAGGCAGCGGACTGTCCACCTGAGGAAGGAAATGTACAAAATTATAGGAACCTTGTGTCCAGACACTGCATTTAGCCTGTTGAAAAACACTATTAATATCCGATTTATGATTTAAATCAACACCTAATTCAATGATAAATGGAGGGAGAGGTGTATCATTTTACTCCCTGTAAACATCACTTCTAAATCTGACTTTTAAATCATTCCCATGTAGAGATTAAACCTGTTGAATCACCTGGTTAAATGATGAATAATCAACCATGACATCATCTCAGACCTTTGTATGGGCCTGAGCTCTCACTCAGAAATCTAAGCCGTCAAGCTTAATAAAACACGCCTATAAGATTTTTCCGTAACGGAAAACTTTGTAGTTCTGGATCAGATGAAGGAATGGCTGATCCAACAGAACCCCGGCCCATCCAACCTCCAACCACCGTCAAGTCCTCATCAGAACTTTACGGTGAAATTTATATTTCAGATCACGAAAAGAGCGCTTAACGAAAACAAGATAAACACATCTGTTAAACCGTTAAGTCCTAAACGACCCAGCCAAATGTGCAGTACCGTAATTCTTCAACACTTTGCGCTTTCTGAAAAGTTTCAACGGTTCCAGAAAGGGGAGACGTTGTGCTTTCCAGCCAGTATCGGGTTATTAAAGTAATTTCACGCCTGTCGTAGCAGGAAGAGAAATTAATAGACAGTAAATTACGAAAATAACTTGCTAGATATAAGATGATGTGTTGGAGACCAACCGTTTGTTCTGCTGTCATCCTCTAAATCTGGAGCAGTCGCCACTTTCTCCTCTGTCTGGACAGAGTCCACATTTAGAAAGCAATGCTAGCTCCAGGAATATAATGTTTGAGTAGCAGCCAAGTGGGAGATGTATTTATAAATATGCATGTGTCATGTGTGACTAAGCTGCAATATAAAACCGTGTCTCACTAATGACCCGTGCACTTTGACATGCTAACATCTCTGCTGACCCAGACACACCTCGTTGTCAGCAGGCGGCCAAATCCGTCTTTTCCATGGGGCTAAAGCTCGTTAACGTAGTCGTCAGGCTGCGGCCCAGCCTCCCTACGCCTTCCTGCCCCACTTCTGCAACAGTGACGCAAATAAGGAGGCAACACATATGGCAGGTTCAAGGCCTGCAGGTCGCCGCTTACCCTCCACAAGTCCTGATCCAAACTGCGTGCTGGAGCAAACTAAGAATCCTTGGATCCGCCAGAGGAACTTCTCATCATAACAGCTCGCTTCAGAAAGTCGATATCGATGACATTAAATGATCGGTCATTTCATATTTAAAAATTACATCAATAAATGGACCAAATCATAAAGTGATGTGAAAATGTTGATATTTTAAGGACAAAAATGGCAATAATTCACATAAGTAACAAAAAAATAACATCAAGCAAAATCTATTTTTTTAATAAATCAGTTTCTTTCGATTAAAAAAAACTTATGAAAATTTAACTAAAACCACAGCTGTTTGTGTCTGCTGAATGTTTGGTTAAAATAAGTTTGTTTTTCATTCAGTGGGTAGAGAATTAAGAAATTTTACTCAAGTAAGAGCAGCGATACTTCGTAATAGAATTACTCAAGTAAAAGTAAAAAGTACAGCATAGTGAAAATACTCCTAAAAGTACTTAAAAAAAGTTACTCAGGTAAATGTAATTGAGTAAATGTAAATAGTTACTACCCACTCTGCCCACAGCTAAGGTTGCAACTAATAATTTGGCGAGACTCCTCAGCAGGTCCATGTGATTTTTGTGATTTTATTTTGACTCAAAAGAAAAACATATTGCAGCAATTAACATTTAAAGTGGCTGACATAGAAATCAACATAAGCTGACCTTGTGATTATTCTCCAAATGATTCTCATAAAATTTTTATCTACTATAAACATTTCTTTTTTTTATTTTCTTTTTGTGATATCTACACTTTAACTTTATAAGAGTTGTTGTTTTCAATAACTATGACTTAACTATTTTATCTGCACAAATAATAATATGCATGGATCAAAATTAGATTAGGTGGCTTTCGAAAACATATACCAACAACATTTGTGTATAGAAGAGTACAGTTGTGTAATAGTTTTGCTCTTGGCCAGAACCATAAAGAATCCTCTTGTTCTTTGGAAGACGTAGGCTTGATTAGATCATGAAGACTGAACACTGATCTGATCAATCTAAAACAAACAGATGTCAGTGTGTTTTGCTTTTAGCAGAGGGTGCCTCCTGGTTTTCAATTAGCTTCATCAAAGATAGGATTAAAGCTGCACATTATTTTAAAAGAACACAAATAAAAACCTATTGTAAAAAGTGCATATTTATTGAAATTAGGATTCAAAATGTGATGCTCCACCGGAAGAACGCAAACATATCAGCGTGGCAGAGTCACAAGCAACTCAACCTGCAGCATATTTCACATTAACTCAGCCCAAACTGACTCCATTCCTTGCAGAAACACAAGCCGCGGTGTTGACTGAAGTGCCTACATCTTCCTGAAAGCAAATAAAGCTGTGAGAAATCCCGTAAACCTTCCACCGCGGCGCACACACCCTTCAGTCCGGGCAGGAACAGGTTCTCCACACACCACCTGACACACAGATCAATTACTCATAGCTGGCGCTCGTTAACCTCATCAGCTTATTTTTAATTGTGCAGCGACGCCTTTCTCTGTTAAAACTGCAGCTACTAGCTGAAAAGACTGGTAAAAAAAAAAGAGAGAGAGAGAAAGAGAGAGGGCCTCCTCGGTAGCTGACGGTGAGCACCGCCCATCCGTGATCTCCATGCCTGCTTTGTGATGGTGTGCAGCGCTAACAAAAACGCACCTGAGTCGATTCAGTGCCGTGCACGTTAACAACACAGTTAAAACAAGGGTCGCCTGTGTTGTCTCCACTGTTGAGCTGAACTTTGCTCAGAAGCTAACGTGGCCTATAACCTTTCAATCACTGTCCAACAAACAGAGCTACTGCTGCAGCTGGGTAGCGTCCGAAAGCGTCTTAACTCGACCACCAGGATTGCTTGAAGCTCACAAGTCTTTTATGACAGAAGTTAGGGTGACCCGTGTTAAAAACGTGTCTGGGTAAAGCCTGGAAAGCTTAATTTAATGCGCAGAGCATATCAGGTTTAGAAAGCTAACTTAGCCTAATGCTAACTAGGCCTGCCAGCGGCTCCTCGCTGAAACCCATGCCTGTCTTTAGCAGCAGGCCAGCTTCACCCAGCCCCGCTTTGCTCACTGTTTATTTCCTTGTTATTACTTCATAACCGAATGTAAATACACAACAAAATACCTTGTATATGACGTTGTCGATGTTTTTCTCCCAACTGTTAGGACTGCAAAAGGCAATTCAGATAATCCGTGGAAGAAAAGGGCTTTGTTTTGCTCGTCGACTCCCCTTATTTTACTGTTAATAATTGTGCGGCCCCCTGTTACCTCCTGGTTCTTTCTCTGAGCCGGATTGGTAACGCTGGCGGCGCAGCAGTCGTGGCTGCTGTGACGTCTTACTGCCACCTCTGGCCGTTCGGTGGTACAGCAACAACGCAGGTTTGTTTCTGCAATAATAGTACATGACCACACGAGGGCGCCATTATCCCGTTACTAAAGCGTTACTGGAAACGCGTTTCGTTTATATGAGGAAAGACAATTTAGTTCTGCATATCCTGTTCAAGTAAAGAACTAATGTGGATATTTGTGAATTATTTCATCTAATTATAGAAGGGTTATTAAATTGCAGATGTATTACTGCCAGACAACTCAACATTGTATCAAACATTCAAACTCCCTGAACTTTGTTTTTTACTTTTGTTATGTTACAACCACATATTTCAATGTATTTTTGGAAGATTTCAATGATTGATGAAGACTGGTTGCCACAAATTTCTATGCTGCTTCCACTACATTCAAAGTAGCATTTTTTTCCAATAAGATTTGCTTATCCAGAAGCTATTATTTATTTTTTTTTCCCCCTTTGATTTAGTTTCTGGATTAACCCCAAATGGTTGCTATGGAGGGTAACCTTTAAAGGAATCAAAGCAACAGGTTTTGATAAGGGAATAACATAATTAAATGATGTAAAGCTCAAAATATTGATTTTACATTATTCCACCCAGGCGCGGAGTTATGGGGGGGCTGCTGCCCACGGCCCGGGCCGGAAGGGGGCCCGGGTCTGGAGGTGCCAGGGAGGGGAGGAACGGTTTACCTGATTTTAGACGGAGAAAGTGCGCCCTCGCCTGTTCAGAAAGGTTTATGTAAGTTACTGTCAACACAAACAATACTGTGATGTAGACTTAAATATCTATTTTTACATATCAACATCATATATCTATATCACGTCATGTGACTTAAATCTTAGTCACATGACAGATTGCCGTAAGTAAAAGCAATAACCTGCTAAACCAATCACCTGCCTCTGGCAACTCCTCCTCCACCCCGCAGAGCGCCAGTTTCCTACTTTACAAGGTGCAAAAAAGAAAATGGCCTGCATGCAAATACTGTATGGAAGTAGGACTGTGACATCATCCGCATCGGATTGATTCAGCTGGTCACGTGCTCCTCGGTTGGCAAAGTCAAAGCCCGAATCATACGTCACAGATGACGTCAATGACAGACAGAAGCAGAGTCCTTGAATGTAGGCCCTCTGCGATCATTTGGTCGCTAGACTTTTTGTCTTGTTGTCTTGCAGGCTGACGTTTGTAAGAACGAACCTGGACAGGATGGTAGAGGATAGAATAGGTTATCCTTTCTGTCTTTTACCTCTCTCTCCATCTATTACTCTATCTTTTTAGATGGAGGTTTTAGCACAGACTGAAGATGAGGGTTTGTTCTCAAGTGTTGCCACGTGAGACAATAAAGAAAAGTTTTAGTGCTGGGGCCTTTTTATAAGGACTTTGTCTTATAAAAAGACAAAGTCCTTTTATATAGGACTTAGGACTTATATGCGGCCTTCCCTCCTGCGGTGGGAAGGCCGCAGGAGGCACCTTCCCGCCTCGTGCGGGAAGGTGCCTTCTGCGGGAAGGCGTAAGGTATGGGGCTTTAAAGACAAAGTCTTTATAAAACTGCCTCGGCACTTATACCTTTCTTTTTCGTTTCGTGTGGCAACACTTGTGAACGAACCCTCATCTTCAGTCTATGCTAAAACCTATATCTGAAAAGATAGAGGGGTAGATGGAGAGAGAGGTAAAAGACAGAAAGGATAACCTATTCTATCCTCTACTATCTGGTCTAACTGGTTCGTTCTTACAAACGTCAGCCTGCAAGACAAAAAGACAAAAAGTTTAGTTAGAATATACTAATATTATAAAAGCAGAATGTACTATAAAAGCAGAGTCAAAGACTCTGCTTTTAATCTATAGTCTTTAAATGTAGGGCCCGGGCCCCCTTCCGGCAAGGGCCGGAAGGGGGAGAAAGTGCGCCCTCGCCTGTTCAGAAAGGTGTATGTAAGTTACTGTCCCAACCTATACCCCCACCCCCTCAACAGTTTCCAGCAGCGCAGGCGATACACGTGAGGGGCCCGGTCATAGGCCCCGCCCCCCGGCCCGACGCCGACTTGTTCCGCTAGTGATTCCACCCCTTTAAATAGAGTTTGGTGACATTCTTAAAGCTTGGGACAATGTTTTATAACCTACAGCAGCTTTAATTCTCTATAACCTTATCCCCGCAGTGTCGCTCAGTCACCATGATGCTCATTGTTCACTAATGTCTAACAAATCTCTATTGGCCTTTACAAACCATTTGCATTTATACTAAGATTAAATTATGCGTCAGAGGGTTCCATTTACTTACTACATGGCTTCCAATGGCAGTTGTTTGCACTTGATTTTTTTTTAGGGATATTTCAAAATGCACACCACAGTTTTCAGACTGTTATTTTGTGGAGACAAAAAATTGAAAACCAGAAAAACTTGTTGTAAACAAGCTTTGTGGAATTCTCATAAAAAGTTTTGAGTAGCTACTCTTTTCACAGAACTAGATTTGTGTACTTCAAACTGAGTAATGCAAACTATGTGGTTTCTGCATATGGTGCAGTCTTAATACAACCTTTGTATAATAGTGTATCAAATGCATAAGTCTACAAGCAGAGATAGAAAGCTCTTTTCGCTGCACATTCTATCATATTCACTCCAACATTTGACTCGAGTTGCTGTGTACGTGGGAAAAACTGGGAGGAACAGGTAAGGCATCATTTAGTTTAAATTACTATAACTGTCAAGTTTCAATACAGTAATTTATGACAGATTTAAAAGGTGCAAACATTCCAGAATTAAAGTTGACATACTTTTCATATTTGTAATTATCTGCATAAAACACTCTGCTTTTTGTCATGTTTTAATATTTATGCTTTTTGAGAAACATCTTGTTGTTTTATATGTAAAACGTTCTACATATAAAACAACAAGAGAAGTGAAAATCATTTTTCACTTCTCTTACAGTTATGGAACAATAATTGTTCCACATTTTCTTTCAAAGGTGAAAAAACAAACTTGTATTGTTAGGTTTTGAGTGTTTTCTCCATTCTTCATTTTACTCTCAGGTCCTCACAGTTAACTTCTCTATGCATTATGGATGGAAACGCTATTAGATACACACTTCTCCTCGGTAAGTGTAACAGCTTTGTGGATTTTGTTTGAATTTTTATTCTTAGATAAACATTAAATTTGCAATATCTTCCTGTGACGTGGTCATATGTAAAATGTTTTGATGCTTTCTTTTTAAATAGACAGCTGGATAACACACTCTTAGACACAACTGATTAAAAATTCTCACTTTATAAGGTGATGTGCAGAAAATCATTTTTATTTGTGTGGAGTTTATTATTTTTGCGTTCTGAGTAATTAGCAGGGATCTTTAAGTTCAAGCCTCGAGGGCCGCTGTCCTGCTACTTTTAGATGTGTCCCTGGTCCAGCACACCTGAATCAAATGGCTGAATTATGCAGCCAAGTTCTCCAAAGTAATCTGCAGTCTGATTACGCGACTAAGATGTGCTGAAGAAGAGATACATCTAGAAGTTGCAGGAAATCGCATCGCAATGCTTACACTACACTTTTATCACAGGAAGCATTCTATTTCTTGATTTAAGTAGAACAAAATACTACTTGCAAAATCCTTGTGAATAACAGGATGTGGATCAGTTCGTGCTGTCAAATGTTCAAAGAAATGCAAATTCACATCATTTTCCACAGAACTACTACAAAAGATATTTCAGTACAATTTATAGTTCCTGCCAACATCTCATTTGCACACGACGCGAGACTGCGGTCCGCTTTGGGTAATGTTCTATATACGGATCTAATTTTTACCAGAACGTTTTCCTGTGCATGATTACAATGTGGAAATCTAAACAAGAAAAAAAAAACAAATAAAAGTAAAAAGAAACACTAACTGTTTCCCATACTTGTTCTCTAAAGGCTCTGGAAAAAAGCACTAGCAAGCTCTAGACAGCAAGAGGAGATTCATAAGTTTCCTATTATCAGTAAAAGAAAGATTCATTCCCAGATCTGTGAAGAGTTATTTACCCCTAAATTTATTCTTTCTTGCCTTTTTGCTCACCACTGTTTCATGTTTTCAACATTTAGAAATTTCAGAAAGCTAAACCAGGTGTAGCTTCTGAGAGAAAACAAAATGTTACAGTTGAAATAACAACAAGTAAAGCAAATTGGAGAGTAGTAGAAGAAGAAAGTGAGGTCCTCCAGCAGCCTAAGCCTATATCAGCACAACTACAGCGACAGCCCAGAATAACCTAAGGCAGCGTATAAGGAAAGTTTAAAGCCTAATCTTCAAAGTAGGGTGTCTATTTTGAGTGCTATCATTTGATGAAACTTGTGTTTATTGTTTCAGGGTTGTGTGTCCTCCCTCCATGTTTTTCACAAGTGTATCACGTTGTAAATGAAAGAAAGAACTGGACTGAAGCCCAGAGGTACTGCAGGGAAAAATACACAGACCTGGTCACCATCAGCAGCACTGAAGACATGGCCCTAGTGAAGGACATACTCAAAAACGAAACTCATGAATTCTGGATTGGGTTGTATGGTGACGTTAATAACTGGAAGTGGTCTCTGGAAAAGGATGGATTTTATGAAAAAGATCAGGCTGAATTAAGACAGTGGAACTCAGGGGAACCAAACAGTGCTGACGATCATTTTCTGTGTGCTGATATACAACAACTAGCTGCATGGTCTGACTACTGGTGCACTGGTAATAGACCGTTTGTCTGCTACAGCGGTAAGAGAACAATAACGGCTCTGTTTCAATGTTGTTTTCAATTCTTACCGCAAATTAGGTTTGAAATAAATAGATTAAACAAAATTAATATTTAATATTAATATTTAAATGACACTAATGTTGCAAGGAGCTTTTCCACAAATCCATCCATTTTCTTTACATTCTTGTCCCTTAGTGGGGTCAGGAGGTGCTGGGGCCTATCTCCAGCTAACATTCCGGGCGAGAGGCGGGGTCACCCTGGACAGGTCGCCAGTCTGTCGCAGAGCCAAGGAGCTTTTTTACATCAAAATTAAAACCTTAAGTTTCAGTGAATATCATGTTACACCCTGAATGGATTAAATTACTACTGATCTAAAAATACTAGTTCACTCTAAAGTGTTCACAGTTATATAAACAAGCCAGATATGTTGATGGATTTTGTTCACTGAGACATGATGAATCAAAACTGGATCTTTTGGGGCTTTTGGATCAGTCAGTATGCCTGGAGCAGAAAGAATGAAGTAAAGCCGGAGAGACACATATTGTAGACTGTAGAGGTAGAGATGGCGCCCCCTATAGAGAATTTTAGTTCTTGATGCAACCATCCAGGGTTCGATTTCCAACCCTGGGATCTCTGCTGCACGACTTCTCTTCTCCTCTCTCTATATTCATGCCCTGCCTAATTTTAGCGAATAAAGGACATTGGTGCTACAGAAACGCCTCAATTCAGTGAAGAACCGAGGGGATCAGGGACACTCTGGGGTTACTTTGCTTCCTGTGGCACAGGAAAATTGGAGAGTGTTGGCGGATAGATGGATTCACTCAATTATCAGGAAATTCTGGGCAAAAAGTATTTCCCTGTTTTTGAGATAGTTCAAGTTTGACCCTGAGTATATCTCAAAGTTCAGCAAGACTTGATGCTTAAAGAAACTCAGAAAGATATCACCACAGTTGTCTGACTTGAACTCTATTGAAAATATTTAGTGGGGTTTCAAAAAAGTGATTGCAGCATAAAAACATCCCCCCCTCCCAAAAAATATTAATTAACTGGAGACTTTTGCACTTAAAGAGTGTGTTATAGTGTTTGCAGCAGCTCATAAGACCACAGGGTCACTCTATATATATATATATATATATATATATATATATATGATGGTCTCTTATGGGCCATAAGAGCAGTCTTAATATGTGACATATGTGACATATTTCATATTAGTTCATTGTTTCTAGTTTGTACCTTAGCATTAAACCTTTTGCATTTGTATTTCAGTAAATGTATGAGTGCCTGTCATATTAGCTTCATAAAATATCTTTTGTTTGTTTTATATAGGTTCATCTCCAAAATACATCTATGTGACGACACCGATGTCTTGGGACAAAGCTCAACTTTACTGCAGGAAAAACTACATAGATCTGGCCAGTGTGAGGAACACATCCGAGAACAACGAAATCAATGTGCTTGTGGAAAACTACGCATGGATTGGCTTGTACAGAGAGTCTTGGAGGTGGTCAGACGGTCAGCGCATGAAGATGACTTCCTTCCGTAACTTTAATACAAGTCAATCAATAAAAGTCCAGAGCTCCTGTGTGACTACAACAAACAGTATGTGGAATATAAGACTCTGTTCCAGCACATATCCTTTCATCTGTAATGGTGAGTCAAACACACGCTGTGTGCAACTGGCTATGAACTCTGTTGTAGTCAGACATGCACAGTAATTCACAAGGCTTTTCTAAAGATTCTTACTTTGCCTCCTGTTTCCTGGTCTGTTCCTTTTATTCCATACTGTAGATTTATGCCTACTTTATAAAATAAGTTTCAACTTACCATCGGCCTCCAGCTTTGTTCCAAATTAGAAAAAGTTTTAGGATAAATTAATTATTCTCCAACCTAATTAGTTACAAAAAGTAATCTAATCACTGGTGCCAAAACTCAAAACTTTCTCTCACCAGTAAATGTCATTATAGACATCATCATGATTATTTTTTATTAATCCTTTAGGACCTCCTAGGAAGATGAGGGTTGTAAAGATTATGCTGTCCAAATCCGATTCCTCATTGGACCTGGAAAAAGAGCAGGATGCCATCTTGCAGCAGGTAAATAAGGGGCAGTTCTGATTTCCAGAGGTTATGTTTTGTTGTGTAATTATTCACTTACAGGCAGTACAAAACTTTCATGTCTCTTATTTTATATAATCTGTGCAGCTGATATGTATCATCCGTTTTTAAAAATAAATGGCACGTTTGAGATGAACAGATGGCTGTTCTTTTGGACGTTTGGGGTTGAGGAGACTTTAAATCCTGTCTTCTTATTTCTTCCAGCTGAACCTCAAACTGAAGGGCTATGGCCTTGAAGACGTCAAACTGAAATGGATCAACCACTCTGACGGAAAGACGTTTCACTTGGAAAAGAAAGAAGACAAAAAAACAAAGGGTAACAACTAGAGGTGCACTGATTGAGTTTTCTGGCCAATCACAGATCTATTAAAACTCCTGACCTCCCGATTCTGATTCTGATTTTGGCCGATACCAATTTTTTTTATCTAAAATGTTGCTAAATGTAGCAAGAAAGTTGACGAGTTGCCAACAGTGAGATGACTATTGTTAACTGCAAACATATAGTCCTGATCTGGTGGGCCGGTCTGCTGGTCAAAGCAGACCGGCCCAACAGAAGATAACTGTTGATTTAAATGCCTTTGCTGAGGTTGATAAAATTGGTAGCTAAGATCGGCTTCACATGTAAAAATTGGCCAATCACAGATTTCCCAAGATTAGGGAAATTGGCACTAATAAATCGGATGGCCAATAAATTGGTAAAACTAGTAAAACTGTGAGACGGAGTAAAACTTTGTTCTCTGAAAAAGATGGCAGAGCAGTTTTTGATTTGCTTAAACATAATTCTCCTGACTGATATTCACTTTTAACGTTGTAGCTGCAGATCATAAGCAGAGGTGGTCTAACAGTATCTCATGCTCCAACTTCAAAATAATTAAATTTCTCCTGATCTTTCTTGTCTTTGATTTTGCATTCTGATCTTTCTGTAAAGTTTGTTGAGTTGATGTTTGTATGAATTCTGCCTTAATGAGCCAGGTTTGGTTGATTATTATTACCTTGTGTTGCATTTTTTGGCATCTCTGTCATGGGTTGGCTATTAAAAGGAACCAAATTCAGGAAGAAGGCTATCCATCCATCCACCATCCATCCTGAAAACCCGCCTGGTGGCCAGCTTTCAGTCCACAGAGGAATCATTGGTCACCCTTCCCATGCTCTCACTGCATGTGGGAGGGGCCTAAACGACCAGGTGTCATGTGAAGTTGTGATTAAGTTGTGTCCCAGATATTTTGTCAAAGTAAAATATTCAAACTCCAAAAGAAAACCCAACTTTGATACTGGTGTTCCAACTGAATGGTGGAAGGGAGTGAACACCAAGGCAGTGGCGCAAAAAGTGGGTATGCAGCGCATGCAACGCATAGGGGCGCAGCACCAGATGGGGCGTCAAAAACCCCGTCTGGAGGGGGCGGCGCGCCGATTATGTTTTCCCATACACTTCAGCGCGCCTTACGCTCCTTCACCTCGCGCACGTGACGAGGTAAATGTGGCAAGTTTTACCCTTCACGTATCGTCGTCTGGGGGCTGTGAGGTAGAGCGAGCGTATGTTTTCCACGCTCCTTCAACCTTCCTTGGGGGGAGGTGGGGCGGGGGGGCGATTTATGTTTTCGCATCCACTTGAATAATGTGTAGTTGCGCCACTGCACCAAGGCATGGAGGCAGAAGAGGCAGCAGCGCTCTGAATCAGCTGTCTGACTTTTTAAGGCAACCTGTGTGAAGACACGGTTGCAGAAATCAATGCAACTAAATATAAATGCATGGATGAGTTTATCTAGATTTTTGATGGAATATTTATCCTTTAATCTTAATGTTCTTCAAGTGATAAAAGACTGACTTTGCAATTGATTTTATGTGCCTTTGAAAGTTCAGGTCTGAGTTTTACATCTGTTTGGGCCTCATTAGCTGTTGCTAGGTGTAATAACTGATGCTGGACTTTGGTTGCTCCTCCTTTAGTTTTGTTTCTGTTCAGCTGAGGAAAGTTTTGCCATATTCATGCATTGATTTACTTTAAGCATCTGTTTAGTGTTTGGCTGGGTTCAGATGTCACCTGATGACATCATAATGGAGAGCTTTGTAGCATATCCACAGTTATGGTAGCTAAGTGTCAGCAGATCATTTGTTATGGAAGATAAGAGGGTCATTTAAAAGAATATGCTCAAAATTATTCTTTTTATTTAAATTATGATCCTATAAATGTATGGATGATGATGGATTTGTGGCCACAACACTTCCTAAGGACTCTGTCCTAACTGGTCACCTGTCAGACCCTCAGCCTCCTCCTCCTCCTGCTGGACTGTCCACACACTCTGAAGGTTACTACTTTCTTCATGCTGATTAGGTTCAGATGAATGCACGCTTTTGTCCGGCCCAGTTTCCCACGACCCGGCGTTCGCCTGGCAGTCGCGTGGCTCTGATACAAGGGGCCCCAGCTTTGAGGTGGGGTGAGGGGGTGAGTGAGACGAGGGGAGAGGACATCTGGCCGGTCTGACATCTGCTAGCGGCAAATGTTACCCGGAAATGTTTTAAAGCTCAAAATGTGATCAAATCAAGAAGTGAAGACGCCCCTGATTCTTCCAACTGTGGATCAAGGTGGATTTCAAAGAGATCGTGACACACTACATCAATTATCATCAGTGTATTTATGTAGAATTATAGACCAACACAAAGTTGCCATAACTGTAAAGGAAAATGTTTCAAATGTTTTGTACAAATAAAACTCTTAAAAGTATGAGACGTTTGTTTTCACTCCCATGAGTTCTTACTTTAAGTTTTTATGAAAGTGTTTGTCTAGTCTTCTTTGCACTCAAACTCAACCGGCTTGGATGAAGACTTCTTACCGATTCTCAAGAATGCCAGAAATTCTGATATTTAAGTCTGGACTTTGATTAGGCCATTTTAACACATAAGCAAATCTTGATCAATGGTTAGAGTAGATGTCCTACTCAGACATTGCCCTTCGCCAACATCTCCAGACTCCAGCAGGATTTCTTCCAGTGTTTTTATGTTCATCTTGACATCTATTATGAGCATTTACTCTGGCCCAGCAAACTGAAGATATCCACACAGTGTGATGCTGCCACCATCAGGTTTCACCATGGGAAAGGTATGTTCAGTCTTTTAGATGAATGTAGTTTAGGTCTCATCTGAACTTAGACAGAAAACTTTTCAAAACTGATTTGAATAATGAACTTAACATTGTTTGGAAAAGGGGAACAACTGGGATGTGTGACTGAACTGGAATAACTTTTTTTTTTGTAAATTTGTTGTAAATTGTTGATCAAGTGTAAAATAAATACATAAATAAAATGATTTAGACTTAGATTAAATTAAACACAGATGGTCTCTGATCATCAGGTTTAAAGTAAATTGGTTTCACTGGATTTTATTTAGGAACATCAAATAAAAAGGGGCTAAATTACAAATGTGCACATCAGTGTAAATTGAAACACAGTAAAAACAAAAAAACGGAGTTTGAGGCTATATTGTTAGAAAAT